>NC_064928.1:221859996-224259996 GCF_023897955.1 Schistocerca gregaria
CACACATAGAATGACAGACTTGCACAGCCAGACTGAACTGGGACACTGAGGGCATTGTGGTGTTCAGCAGTCTGTCTTGTTTCCATTTTTGACAGTCAGGTCAAAGCCAACCTGTACGTATATGGCCTAGTGGAAAGATACAGGAAACAGTGCTTCTCAAGATTTTGGACTGACTTGATATATCTTGGAGGAAGGCCGGATGGTCACCAGTATGTGGCAAAAATGGTACAACCTGCTGTTGTACACTTCATGGCTGGCTTACTAAATGGTTTATTCCACCAGTCCATACCAAGATTGCCTTGAGGAAAGCAATGGATCCTTTACTGGCCTGGAGTCAGCACCCACTGTAAAAGAAAGCCTGTCGATGTAGTGCGTGATGTCACTAGATGGCTACATATGTGGTCTCTTCTTGAACAGTTTCACAGAACAGTGCTTGTGAACAGTTGTGCAGCGAGTGAATGGTGTTCCTGCTGTGGTGTACTTGATTTGGTTGTTTAGTTTTTGTGCACTAAACTGGTGATCTGTTTTTCTTGCCTGTGAAAATTTTGTTGCCTGCAAAATGCCGTATCATTGCTCTGTACCAAATTTTAGAGGAAATTATGACTGTGGACCAAAAGTAACTGTGTTTAAATTTCCGGAGGATGAAGCAGCGAGGAAGAAATGGTTGTCAGTATTCGCAGAGATAACTTTACTCCTCCTTAAAGTTAAAGAGTGAGTATTTGTTTCGTTTATTTCTTAAAAGAGGTTAAGTGTCCTAATAAGGAATAGGCACTTATGCAGTAAGGAAGGTCAGTGACATTTTGACTAATATAGCAGATCAAAGAAAACAGTGTTTTGTTTTCTTGCCCTGGCAGTTCTATAGTTTAGCTGGTTTAGGCTATAGGAATTCAACCAGTATAGCTAATGCAGTGTCATACTTAAGTAGTTAAATATCTCAGTATATCTTTATACTTGCTGTTTATTGTTAGGAATAAAAGTCAGTTTATGATTAAGTACATGCACTTAAGATACAGATGGCTTTTGATGTATTTTAGTATTTAGTTCTGTTCCTTTCTGCTGTAAAAGTCTTTAGGAAGTTGCCTGTTCAAAAGCAAGGAATGTGGTGTACACAGAAATTGGAAATGAAGCAAAAAGTGTCTCACTTGCTTGTTTTTAATAAATTATTGTTGGGAATTTGAAGTCAATGCAAGGATAGTTACTATTAGTGAATACAGTAGGCTTTAGACTTTACAATGGACAAATAAATATTTTACTTTAAACCATAGACAGGAAAAATGAATGAGTAAATGAATGGCTTAGTGGGCCATCACAAAATGCAAAGGCAGAAACTGTGAAAACATGTAAAAAATAAAAATAAAACTTGTCTATTTTACAAATTCTTACTTTCTGGGTCTGTAATTTCAGATAGGTGCCAGTGGCCTACACAGCTGTTTTATAGATACACAGCTAAAGTACTCGAAAGCAATTGTGTGCTCATGTTTAGCCTAATAGGTAGCACTTAACTGGCAATCTATTAGTTCTTTATTGTCAGTTTTTGTGTAAGTATGAACTGATATATCGATTAGGGAATAGCAGCTGAAATACAAAAGCAAAACAGTGTCTTATCTCATAAAAAGGCACTACCATTAAGTATTTCATAGCTCTACAGGATGCACAGTGTGCAGTTGCCTCTATGGATCACACCTATGAGAGTTTGGTGCTGTCACGCTTTCTTGTATCTGAGAGGGGGGGGGGGGAGGGGGGGGGGGTTGATATTGTAGTGTTACTGTTTTATAGAGCTACTGTGCCATTGCCACATTTATCACTTGAGTATTCCTCTGCATTTTAGTTGGGAGCCTATTTGTATTTTAGAACTAGAAACTAACTTTATACACACAAATTGTTTTCACACTATTAATATTGTCATCCCATTCATTTGTAGGCAACTTTTTCATTTTTTAATCATTTTTAATTACAGGTATGTCATGTTCATTTCCACGAGGACGATGTTATTTGGGAAACACAAATTGTGGTCAAAAGGACTGGTCAGTTATTAAGAGCCCCCCCCCCCCCCTCCCCCCTCAAAAACCATGTTTGAGACCAGATGCAGTTCCATCACTACTCCCAAACTGTCCTCCTTACCTTTCAAAGGAAGAAAGCAGACATGAAGGGCCAGAGGAGAAAAAGCAGAGGCCTGAAAATGTGCAGTTAGCTGCAGTGTTACAAAATAGTTTAGCATCACAGAAGGACTATGAACACACTTTAAGCTTCAGTTCTTTAGAAGAGTTGATGATGTGTATGAAGGAAGTGGAATTGCCCAAAGAGTGGAGTGTGATGTAAAAACAGTGATTTTGTGTGTTTTTTGTAGATAACAAGAAAACCAGCACCATTAATCACACATTCTGTCATTATAGATAGTAATTTAAATGTTTTGTTCATTAAGAAAGATGTACAAATTAAGACATTAGGAAAAGATATTTTCCTGTAATCGTAACCAATATCCATGAAATTGTCAGTAGACTGCAGGAGGTTTCAGAGACAGATTGTGGGCACTCACAAACTTCTATAGATAGTGTTGTAGAGATAGTGAAAGTGTAGAGGAGGATGAAAAGGAGACAGACTTTATGAACAAGTTAGTCTCATAAATGTGAAGAAATTTAATCATAGGTTTAGTTCTACATTTATGATACTGTGTTGTTTGCTATTTTCAATTTCATCTGATGCTTATAATTTTTTATGTAGCAGTTCATTAATGAAAATGCCACATCCAAGCACTCTGTGTAGGATCTGCAGCAAATTTAATGTGAATCCATCTCGTGAAAGGCTTGGGGGGGAAGTAATTTCCTGTCCTATGCAAGACAGAAATTTCAGTACTCTAACAGCGACCATGTCGATGTTGTTTTGAGTGTAGATGAATTTAATCTAAATTCTTACTTGGAATATAAAGGAGGTAGCATTTTGGGGATATCATAACTCGGAACATGCTGTAAATTCAGTGTTGGTATTTTTGTTGCAGTGTGTCAAGTCTGTGTACAGGGATATTGTTCACATTTTACCGGTGAAAACCATTTCGCCTAATGCATTATATGATGCATTAATGGCCATAATAAATGGCCTTGAGCTAACAGGCTATAGGGTTTTTTGTGTGGTAACTGACAGCAACAAAATCAATAGCACAACCATGTTCATGTTTTCTGTGGATAAAGCTGTTAATACAGTTTTTAAACATCCATTTGATCCTAATCACCCACTTTTCTTTTTAATTGATGCCATACACATGGTGAAATGCATAAGAAATGTGCGGTTGAACCAAAAAAATGATGGTAATGATATGTTTTATCCTCAGTTTCCATTTAGAAAAGAAGTGAAAGAAAATAAGTTTCCTGTAGCTTCTTTTAAAACAATGAAACAGATTTATGACATGGATTCCAGTTCTTTAGTAAAATATTATCACACATTGTCTCTCAAATCGCTTTGCCCTAGATCAATAGAAAAGCACAGCATGGAACTAGTGTTGCAGATATTCAATCGGCATGTGTCAGAGGGCCTTGAGGTAGCTAGTGATAAATTTGATTTGAGACGTGCATCAACAGTGGAATACATTTGAATAACAACAAAATGGTTTGATGTCATGAGTGTGAAATCAGTGTTTAAAGGGAAACCCAAGCAGATTCCTTATAAGTATCCGTTGACAACTGATAGTGTTTCTATGCCATTTTTGCTATATTTTCTAGACTGGCTTGACGTATAGAAAGCAAAGAGCCTGTCAAGTGGGTTTCTCACAAAAGAAACATTTTTTTGCTATTCAGCATACAACATATGTAATTGTAGAGATTGCTCAATATTGTACTGAAGAGCTAGGTATGAGCTATTTATTGACAGTCAAGCTTCAAACAGATGAGCTCAAGCGGTGTTTTGGAAAGTATAGACAGCTTGCAGGTTCCCAATACAATATTTCAGTGACACAAGTCTATGAAGCAGAAAAGAAGCTCGAAATTCAAAGTGTAATGCCTTTAGTTTCACGTTCTCCTTCCTATGTCTATATCACAGTAGGGACCATAAAATTTTTTTGTGTGTTCTGAAGTTGAAGAAACAGACACATTAGACATAGAAGTCAGTGTAACTGTAGACAATGTTCTTTCAGTGAAAGAAATTGCAATGTCTTTAACTTTCATTGCAGGCTACTGTGCTCATGCAGCGATTAAGAAGCTGAAGTGTGAGTTGCCTTAATGAAATTGTGATTGAAAAGGAGTTGCCAATAAACAAACATTTTAGTTTGTATCAAGGACTTCACCGTGGAGGACTAAAATACCCATCAGACACTATTTTAAATAGGATTGTCTACACTTACACTGTCGCCAGCAAACTTCTCAAATAACATGAGAGATTTTCTCGCCTGTATGAATCATCGTGCTATTGCCTGTGCAGTAGCACTTGCTACTCTTTAAGAAAATGACTGTATATTAATTGATGGGCTATGCTGCAATGGACATTCACCTCAGGCAATAATGGAAAGTGATGTTTGGGTTGGTGTCAACATATTTTTAAATAACTACTGTAAAAAAGTTAATGGGAAAAAATTCAAAAAAACACTCAGTGGAAACCGCAAACTCTTATGACATAATTTTGAAATCTTTATTTTGCATTCTTTTTAAATGTTTAATACAAAATCTGTCATCAATAATATTGCAACATCAACAAATGCCTCTTAAGCTGAACTAATTAGGTTAAGCTGAAACTAGTCAAGCAATAAAACTTACCAAATTACAATGGCTTGTAGCTTATATAAATATTTTAATAAACAGTTGCTAACAGCTATTTACAGTGATAATCCAACTTGAAATTTTTATCGAAGAAATTAATCTTTAATATAAAGAATCTTATACTAATTCTTTATCAGTTGAATTTTGGGTGGTGAATGATACATACAGGGGGAGGGGAGGGAGTGTGGCAGGCAGAGATGACCAATAGTAATCTTTTTATAGTATGTGAAACCTAAAAATAATACTTGGTAGTATATTTACAAACATGATCTACAGAAGAAAATGTTGAGAGAACATAGTATTATTAATTTGTGTAATATAGTTACGTGGTCCAACATGCCACATTCCTTTGACAAAGCCAAGACAATGCCATTTTGATCACCTTCCTTTATTATTTTGAGAACAACTTACACAAACTGTGCTATAACAGAGTCCACTTCTTTTGCAAACAAGGTTAACTTGTTTTGGTGATATAGTTCCCATTCTTCTAGAAATGGAATAAAAGAGCAAAGTTGGTCTACAGTTCTCTACATTCTCTGCAACACTTTTCTTTGTATACTGAAGTTATTACTTTAGCTTGTGATATATTCGAGAAATTTGCCAATTTGTAATGATTCATTAATTGTTACTGTTGAAAAAGCTTCTATAGTATTTATGCATTCTTTAAGTAGACAAACTTCAATTTCATGTAGTTTTTGTGGTGTTCCTCTGTGTTTTACTAATCTCATTGTTATGAGTGCAGATGTGCATGCTGTGACAATTTCCTCTCTTTCCTTCTCAAAACTTTCTCTGCAGCTGTTACAACTGTTGTTCTCTCAACATTTTCTTATGTAGATCATGTTTGTATATATACTATCATTACAAATGGAGAAGCTGGTAAAGGAGAGCTTTGCAGTACTTTTATGGCCTCCTTTGTGTATGATGATTGGCAGGTCTCCTCATCTAATAGTAATGTAATTGTGGAACAGCTCTCACTTCTGTTACAAGCACTATTGTGTGCCACTAATTCTCAGGTTGACTAATTACTGAGTTCTTTAAATAGATGCTTGCTCTGTGCCATTAAGTACCTTCTTGCTAGCTCATCTTCGCTGAGAAGGAAAACATTTTTGAGGTGGACTGACAGGTACGCCCTCTTGTTGGCTTTTTGAATATATTTCTTTGTAAAAGAATATTCAAAAAGCTTAAGCCTATCACAATTGCTTTTCACTCGCCTAATTTAATTAATGTGTCCAGATTTAACTTGTGCATTAATGATCATATTCCAACACCACTTGACACTTACAGATGGTAATTACTTGAAATTTACAGGGTGATCCAATATAAAGTCTACATGCATTGCCATTTTTCTACTACAGTGCTTTCACATGCATTCTTCCTACACAAAACTTTATGGCGCAGTGTCCCAGTTACTTAAAGACCTTTCATTACTACCCTGGAGATTATAATTTAGCAATTAATTAATTAATGTTGTTCAAAACTTATCATTATTATTCCTAATAAACTTCTGTCTCAAGAATGTGCTTAATGTTAGGACTTGGTGTTTATAAGTTTTAATTATTTTGTACCTACATAGTATTCATGCTGTACATCTATAATTTTCTATTGTGAACCACTATAATCTAAAATTTTTCTCATTCCATGTCTTAGTGATTGACAACAAGAGTATATGGAAGATGAATAAAAGAAAGAAATAAATAAATTCATTAATACACAGAAGTTTTCTACTTTCATTTGCAATCATTCATATCAGCATGGTTAGTAGATAGATCCAACTTGTGTTCCACTTCCAAACAATTAAACTGTTTCTAATAGTTTACTAGTATATGTATTTTGAAATGATGATCTGTTAATGTATTTTTTGCGGATGATGCTGTGGTATATTGAGAGGTTGTAACAATGGATTTTGTGTTCCACTTCCAAACAATTAAACTGTTTCTAATAGTTTACTAGTATATGTATTTTGAAATGATGATCTGTTAATGTATTTTTTGCGGATGATACTGTGGTATATTGAGAGGTTGTAACAATGGAAAATTGTACTGAACTGCAGGGGGATCTGCAGCGAATTGATGCATGGTGCAGGGACTGGCAATTGAATCTCAATGTAGACAAGTGTAATGTGCTGCAAATACATAGAAAGAAAGATCCCTTATCATTTAGCTACAATATAGCAGGTCAGCAACAGGAAGCAGTTAATTCCATAAATTATCTGTGAGTAGGCATTGGGAGTGATTTAAAATGGAATGATCATAAAGTTGATCGTCGGTAAAGCAGATGCCAGACTAAGATTCATTGGAAGAATCCTAAGGAAATGCAATCCAAAAACAAAGGAAGTAGGTTACACTATGCTTGTTTGATCGCTGCTTGAATACTGCTCAGCAGAGTGGGATCCGTACCAGATAGGGTTGATAGAAGAGATAGAGAAGATCCAACGGAGAACAGCATGCTTCATTACAGGATCATTTAGTAACTGCAAAAGTGTTACGGAGATGATAGATAAACTCCAGTGGAATACTCTGCAGAAGAGACGTTCAGTAACTCGATACGGGCTTTTGTTGAAGTTTTCAGAACATACCTTCACCGAAGAGTCAAGCAGTATATTGCTCCCTCCTACGTATATCTCGTGAAGAGACCATGAGGATAAAATCAGAGAGATTAGAGCCCACACAGAGGCATACCGACAATTCTTCTTTCCACGAACAATACGAGACTGGAATAGAAGGGAGAACTGATAGAGGTACTCAAGGTACCCTCCGCCACACACCGATGTAGATTGCAACTAAATAGAGCTGAACCACCACCCCCACCCCTTTCCCCCATCTTATGGAAAGATGAAGAATCAAAGCCACTGGTCAGTGCAGCCCAAATGTGATGCCAAATGTAGGTAAGTGTTCATTTTTCACAATTATTTCATCACAGGTCACATCACATCATAAAACTTCTCAACAGATAAAATGAAAGCTTACTTCAAAGTCAAAATTTATTTATGTGTAATTCATGCAAACTGTTTGTTTCAAAAGTATATATTTCTTAGTACAGAAACATTCTTTCTTCAAAGGTATTCAGTTAAGCACAAGGAAATGCTAACCTGGTAATCTGTATTTTAGAACCTGATATAATTTGAATACATAGATTGAAATTTAGTTAACTTAAGGAGAAAAGAGAATTCACTGAAATTTGTATTGGCTTACCAAAACTTTATGGTAATACCATTACATACTTATCTTGAGCCAGTGATATTTTCTTAATGGAAAGGTGCACAAAGTGAGAAGAGATGTATCATTCACTAGAACCGCATTTCATTTAAAAACTATTAACACAAGAAATTTCTTTAAATTTAAAAAAGCATGAATACAAGGTTTGCTGAATGGTGGACTAAAACATATGTAGAACATGTCTTTCATGACAGTGTTAGTTTTTGAAACAGTTCATGCAACTGCTTATTACCAGTGCCCCTCTATAGGGGGTGCTGTTATAATTCCACCACTGTTTGCCAATTTTCATGTTTCTGTTTTTAATTCACAGGTATATCATCCAACCAGGTTTTAAAATAGATTTTTCTACATAGGAAAATAAGCAGCGGCAATAACAGTGTCCGTAAAATGTTAGCTGCCAGTGTACTACTTTGCAAAATGCTGTTCAAACTATTAGACCTGCATCAAAGTGATGCAATATTTAACTAAAAAACCACTGGGGGAAAAAAAAAACGAATAGAAAGTCTGCAAGAGCATACGAGAATATTTTGCGGGTGGCTTTCAATCAAAGTTTTTGTCATTAAAAGTCATCTTACACAGGAACTGCAAAACAGAAGAATGGTGGCCAGCAACATACAGTTGCAGACGTTTAGGTAGGCCTTTCTAAGATTTATGATTTATACTACAGTACTTACAGTTTAGGAATGGTATTGGAAAAGAGCACACTGGCGGCAAACACTTTCACTTTGTATGGCTGATGATCAACTTTAAAATAAACTGCAGTGAAATGGGTCCATTCATTTGGGAGTTTTAATGCCTCAGATAGTGAAAGTTATTACAGCTACTTCTTACATCAGGGCTTAAAGGTATGCAGAAATAAGTTACAGACAAAAGAACAGGGTCATTTAAGAAAGGAAATCTTCTAATTCATGATAGAGGTATGTCAGATTTCTTTACCAATTTTCGTTGTCTGGATCCCTTTACAGTCAATTGCTGTGGTCAATTTGACTGCTAGCACTAGCACCAGACTCTGTGCATGACGTCACTGAATGGATGTGTAGGCTTTCCTCTATAGGGGGTGCTGCTCGAGACCCCTGATGGGTCACACATAGTGTGTCTGCTCTAAAAACCACTGCAATGTGGATGTACAGGGTACTTTACATTGTGCCGCTTATTGTAGTTTCTAGTTCCATTCATGGGTAGAGTGAATGGATGTTAAAGACACCACTGTGCACACAATGTTTAGTCTAATCTTATCTTTGTGATTCCTATGGTCGTGATATGTAGGGGGGCTGTAGTTTATAAGTTCCTCACTTGCAGCTGGTTCTTGAAACTTTGTTGATGGTGTTTTGTGGGATGGTCAGTTTGAGTCTCTGTGACGATCTCAAATGATAAAGGCAAACCTATCCTCCTTCATATACATGCAATGTCTGATTTTGGATCAAGTGGGATGAATGTGCGGGGTCATTGTTGTGATGCAGTTGCCAGTTTTTCACCGTCCAAATGTGTGGTCTTTACCACCAAACTGCAGCACGGAGTCACTGGAAAACATCTCGATAGTAATACTTTGTCACTGTTTGTCCTTCCGGTGCATATTTGCCATGCGCAATACTACGGACATCAAAGAAGACAGTCAGCATCACTTTGATTTTGCTTCGCACCTGCCACACTTTCTTTCGCCTAGGAGACTCGGGATGCTTCCATTGCTTTTTGTTTCTGCATTATAATTGGAGATCAGTCATGGGTGTGCAGGTACGATGGTGTTCAGAAACCCAGGATCAGTGTCGGTAGTGTCCAGAAGGTCCTGTGCAACATAAAAACCGAGGTCTTTTTGTTCCGGTGACAACAACTTGGGCACGAATTTCGCAGCCACTCGGTGCATGTTCAAACTGTCATGCAAAATTGCGAGTGCAGAATATTTACTCACTCCAACCTCTTGGGCAATCTCCTGCACGGTCAGACAACGATCTGCCATCACCAAATTTTGCACCCTCTCAACAATAGCTGCACTCAGTTTGGGGCCTGCCAGAACGCTGGTCACTCTCCACCAATGTGAAGCTATTTTTGAATCAGTTGAACCACCCCTACCTATATTTGTGTTACACCCATCGCATCTTCTTCAAACACCTGCTGAATCTTACGAATTGTTTTGCTTTGAGAATCACCAAGCTTTTGACAAAATTTGATGCAGTACCTCTGCTCAACATGTTCAGTCATTTAGAGAGAATCGATAATCCGACTAACATGTTGAACGGCACCTCCCTCAGTGACCGACAGGCAGTGACTGACGTGCTGGAAGGTGGGGACAAAATTCACGTGTGCACGTACAGGTCTCTCCTTTACTGTGTACAGTAGTGCTGTGATATCATCTTTATTTTGTATGAGAAAATCGAAGGTCCGATACTTTTTAGACAGACCTCATGGTGCAGCAACTAGATGTGGTATGGACTCAACATGGTGTTGGAAAACCCTTGCAGAAATAATGATCCATGCTGCCTCTATAACCATCCACAATTGCAAAAGTGTTTGGAGTGCAGGGATTTGTGCATGAAATGACATCTCAATATGTCCCATAAGTATTCAATGGGATTGATGTCAGGTGATCTGGCAGCCAAAGTATTTGCTAGCATTGTCCAGAATGTTCTTCAAACAAATTGCGAACACCTGCGGTCTGCTGGCATGGCACATTGTCATCCAAGAAAATTCCATCGGTGTTTGGGAACAAATGTCTCCAAGCAATGGAATGTGATGACTCAATGCAAATGCCACTGCTCTGTTGTTAAGTGAAGCCGAATGGCCACTGCATTGTCTGTGGTGAGAGGTAATGACTGAAATTTGGTATCCTCAGCAACACTGTGGATCTCGGAATACCGAATTCCCTAACAATTTCAAAAACAGAATGTTTCATGTGTCTAGCTCCAACTATCATTCTGTGATCAAAGTCTGTTTATTCCCATAATCACTCTGGAAACCTTTTCATATGAATTGCCTGAGTACAAATGAGACCTCTGCCAAGGCACTGCCCTTCTACACCTTGTGTACATGATGCTACCACCATAACTGTAAGGCAAAAGACTGTATCGTGACTTTTGCCACCTCAGTGTAAATTGTATTCTCTAAATACAAATGGTATTGGAGAATCAGCAACATCAATTTTTTTGATATTCTACTGTGTTTCTCATTTTGGTGGTGCCTTGGAGGAATGATATTCAGTTGTGTTCTCTGCAACATACTTTTAAGGTCTCCAAAAGATCAGTTACCATGTCCATTTCAGCCTCTAACTATGATGGTTATACTGGTTCCTCACTGTTTCAGCATGATTCAGGTCCACAAGTGGAGGGGAAAGACCTAGAGACAAGAAAACTGCTGACAAAAAATTCGTTCTGGTGTGGAAATAAACTGCAGCTCATGTCCAATGCCTTGTTCAGAGTTTCTTTCGATAATTTCCCTTATTTTTTGTGTCAAATAGTCTCTGGCATTTATGCAGTGTTTCACGAGTTTAACAATGCCCTTGGTCTTCTTAGTTAAATGTGACATATCACTGATACACTAAAAATGCGTAATGAATCTTTGTTTGTTAGTTCATTTTGCAAAATGCATGAAAAACCGTAATAACTTACATCTAATACCTAGTAAAAGTACAAATTAAATAGGATTATCAATGTCCAATACATCAAGAAATCAAAGTCCAATACATGTAGAAAATGTATAGATAACAGTATCATGAAAAGGGATGTTGCCACTCGCCGTATAGCGAAGATGCTGAGTTGCAGATAGGCACAAGAAAAAGATTGTCAGAAATAAATCTTTCAGCCATTAAGACCTAAGACCTTTGTCAAAACAAAAACACACACACACACACACACGTGTCAAAACACACACACAAATATGTATAGAAAACTGGGATAGAGATCAACATAAACACCATTTCTGTCCTTTTTAATGCTCGTGAAAACCACGCACTGAATGTTGTACCACCAAACAGCAAGACCTTCAGAGATGGTGGCCCAGATTGCTGTACACACCGGTACCTCTAAGACCAATTAGCACGTCATCTTGCATTGATGCATGCCAGTATTTGTCGTGGCATACTATCAATAACTTCATCAAGGCACTGCTGGTCCAGATTGTCACACTCCTCAAAAGCGATTTGGCGTAGATCCCTCACAGTGGTTGGTGGGTCACATCATCCATAAACAGCTCGTTTCAATCTATCCTATGCATTTTCCATGGGGTTCATGTCTGAAGAACATGCTGACCACTCTTGTTGAGCGATGTTGTTATCCTGAAGGAAGTTATCCACAAGATGTACAAGATGGGGGCGCGAATTGCCGTCCATGAAGCCTGACTGGGTTGCCTCCAAACATGTCTCCGAAAATGGTCTGGTTGAAGGCATATGTGACACTCCAATCCTGAGTGATCCATTTGGCATGTTGTTGGGCCCATCTGTACCATGCTGCAGGGTGTTGTGGTTGCAAAGGTGGACCTCGCCACAGACGTTGGGACTGAAGTTGCGCATCATGCAGCCTATTGTGTCATAATACGACGTCCTGTGACTACACAAAAAAAAAACATTAATCAACATGGTGGCGTTGCTGTTGGTTTCCCTAGTCATAATCCTTAGGTAGTAGTCATCCACTGCAATAGTAGCCCTCGGGCGGCCTGAGCAAGGCATGTCATTGACAGTTCCTGTCTCTCTGTATCTCCTCCATATCTAAACATCGCTTTGGTTTACTCTGAGATGCCTGGACACTTTCCTTGTTGAGAGCTCTTCCTGGCACAAAGTAACAATGTGAATGCAATCGAACCACAGTATTGACAATCTAGGCATGGTTGAACTATAGACAACACAAGCCGTGTACCTCCTTCCTGATGGAATAACTGGAACTGATCGGCTGTCGTACCCCCTCCGTCTAATAGGCACTGTTCATTGATGGTTGTTTACATCTTTGGGCGGATTTTTGCGACATCTCTGAACAGTCAAAGAGACATTGACTGTGGATATTGTATCACACACACAGTCCATCTTCAGGAGTTCTGGGAACTGGGATGATGTAAAACTTTATTTAATGTGTGTATTTTGTACAATTTATTGATATTCCCAATGTATCAATCTATCATTCCCATCTCTATTCACTTACGTGGGATCACAACTTGTCTAAAACGCTGCATTCTGTGAATTCATTAATAATTTAATATTCCTCCCTAAACTTTTGTCCCTACTCAGAAAGAAGCATAAGAAACAATGTTACGTTTTCAGTGTTCTCTGTTTTGCTGGCGTCCAATGCAGTAAATAATGTTTTGTGCTGATTAGAATTTTTTTCTTCTTTGATTCTACTGGCAAGCTATTCTTTTTCATGCACAAGTCTCACGAATGCATTCTGGCTTTCATAGTATAACTGACCCATCACAGCTGTGGTCCTTCAGCTGCTCAGAGCCAGACGACTGCAACTGGTGGCATTGCGATGTTGCCAGTGCTAAGGGGTCTCCTTCAGGGAGATAAGGTAAAAGAAATACCTTACCTCATTGCTTGGTATGTGTTGGAAAAAATGGTCATTCTGCAAATTTCATTCATCGGTTTCACAGGAACTGGACAAAAGGACTTGTTTCAGGGGGAAAGGTGCTCCCACAAGCAAGAACCTGGACTTGGCACAGTAAGCTGACCCCAGCAACAGCTGGGACCACAGGCAGTGTGGTCATTCTTGCACAAAATATATAACTTTTTTCGGCAGCTGCCCATTGTTGCTTGCAGCATTGCCGTAAGCTGTTCAGTCTTCATGGAAGCATCTGATGTCACGCTTGAGAATCTCCCCGACAGCACAGGATACCGATGCTAGGAGCTGAGTTTTCACACGGTATATAAGGTACCTCAAACAGAATGACCGTCTCCATGCCAACAAGCAAGGACTTCAAACACATCAGTCATGAGAAACCCAGCTCAGATTTTTCTCAGAGGAAAACATAGGTATGAGAACTGTTAGATTGTGTCACGTATTTAGTATGAAGGAAAAAGTTCAAGGAAAGAAATTTATTTATTAGCATAATAATAAAACCAGCATAACTGCACTTTATTTCAAGTTTAGCTGTTAGCAGACCACAAACAGGAACATGCCTTTTTGAAGGTCTACTTGTGCTACACAATAAAATAAATACCTTCAACAATGAAATACACATATACACCTACACTAAATGAATGACTTCATATTTTTGATAGTTGGTCTACAGGTTTGCGAATCGTACCACCATAAAATGTTAATACAGTGACTGCCAGAGGCAACTGGATTTAATTATGGTAGTAGAAGAAAGTTTTGCTGCTGGAATTCGGTCATCAAAGTGAAACATGATGGTATATTTATTATATGGATTCAACATTAAAAGGCACACCTGCAAGCAACACCCCTTGTTCTGGGATCAGAAGGCAACAGCCAATGGACAGCTGTCTGTCTCCTCAGTGCCTTTCAAAATGAACACACTAAGATGGTTTTTATCATCTTCCTCCCTTTGAATGATTTCAAACACATTTGTAATGGTCACAGCAGCATTTGGGACAAATACTCCTCGCAGTTATTAATACTACATAGTTTCACATCCAGTACACTATCTAGAGATTTGAGGTCCAGGATATGGTAGTTTTGTAGGTACACCATATTGTCATAAACAAGCTTTACAAGTTATAAGACAATTCATTTCCAAGCACAGTAACGGCTGTCAATTTTGTTTCACCTGTGCTATTACTGTAAGGTAAAATATGTCAGTAACTTTGTACTTCACATGTAATAAAATTGAAATAGGAAAAAACTATAAATAATCATTATACAATAAACTGTTGTGCAAACACAATTAAATGAAGGCAGGTTACAATTTATGGACCTGTTAAGTTCAAGGTTACTGCAATCACAAGGACTGAGAACAAACTTGGCTGTGATCTATTCAAATGGATCATTTTCACATGCATCTGAAGGTACTTACAGAAATGATGTAAAACAAGTCAGGTTTGAATATTTTTTTGTAATGGTAGTTGCTGAACCACTTGACGTAAGACTATTAAAAAGAGGGCGTACCAATGAGAACACAGTGATGAGTGTGAGTTCAGATCGGTATACGATAAGAAAGGAAATCTGTTGTCTCCTTTACCACACCAGCATTCTGCATACAAAATTACAAAAATGGGCAGCACGGATGGTCTCAGGTTTGTTTGACTTGCAGCGGAGCATCACGGAAGTGTTTAAAAACCTGACCAGGTACATACTCTTGAGACAGCCATCAATTACCCTAAATCCTGCAAAAAGCCTGGTAACAAAATTTGAAGAACTATTGTTAACTGGGGAATAAACTTCAGCCTCTTACTGTAGAGCTCTCATAGGGACTGCAAAGACAAGATTAATTAAATCGTGCCAAAGAGGCTGACATCAGCATGTCAGGGTTCATTTCCTGCTACTGCTATGCATTTTTTCCCTTGGTGGGAGGACTGGAGCAAAGTGCAATAGGCCTCACAATGCCACTTGAGGAGCTACTTCAATGAAGTGCAGCAGCTCTGAGATCTGGGAGGCTGATGACGACTGGGAGAGCAAAGTCATGCCACCATGCCCCCATAGAACTGCTTTGGCATGTCACTATACAGGGTGGTCCACTGATCCTGACCAGGCCAAATATCTCACGAAATAAGCGTCAAACGAAAAAACTACAAAGAACGAAACTCATTTAGCTCGAAGGGAGAAACCAGATGGTGCTATGGTTGGTCAGCTAGATGACACTGCCATAGGTCAAATGGATATCAACTGTTTTTTTTTTTTTTTTTTTTTAATAGGAACCCCCATTTTTATTACATATTTGTGTATTACATAAAGAAATATGAATTTTTCAGTTGGACCACTTTTTTCGCTTTGTGACAAATGGCGCTGTAATAGTCACAAACATATAAGTACGTGGTATCACGTAACATTCCGCCAGTGCAGACGGTATTTACTTCGTGATACATTACCCGTGTTAAAATGGACCATTTACCAATTACAGAAAAAGTTGATATCATGTTGATGTATGGCTATTGTGATCAAAATGCCCAACGAGCATGTGCTATGTATGCTGCTTGGTATCCTGGTCGACATCATCCAAGTGTCTGGACTGTTCGCCGGATAGTTACGTTATTAAAGGAAACAAGAAGCGTTCAGCAACATGTGAAACGTCAACCACGACCTGCAACAAATGATGATGCCTAAGTATGTGTTTCAGCTGCTGCCACGGCTAATCCGCACATCAGTAGCAGACAAATTGCACGAGAATCGGGATTCTCAAAAATGTCAGTGTTGAGAATGCTACATCAACATCAATTGCACCCGTACCATATTTCTATGCACCAGGAATTGCATGGGGATGACTTTGAACATCGTATACAGTTCTGCCACTGGGCACAAGAGAAATTACGGGATGATGACAGATTTTTTGCATGTGTTCTATTTAGGGACGAAGCGTCATTCACCAACAGCGGTAACGTAAACCGGTATAATATGGGCTATTGGGCAACGGCAAATCCACGACAGCTGCGACAAGTGTAACATCAGCGACCTTGGCGGGTTAATGTATGGTGTGGCAATATGGGAGGCAGGATAATTGGCCCTCATTTTATCGATGGCAATCTAAATGGTGCAATGTATGCTGATTCCCTACGTAATGTACAAGATGTTTCACTGCATGACAGAATGCGATGTACTTCCAACATGATGGATGTCTGGCACATAGCTCACGTGCAGTTGAAGCGGTATTGAATAGCATATTTCATGACAGGTGGATTTGTCGTCGAAGCACCATACCATGGCCCGCACATTCACCAGATCTGATGTCCCCAGATTTCCTTCTGTGGGGAAAGCTGAAGGGTATTTGCTATCGTCATCCACCAACAATGCCTGACATGTGTCAGTGCATTGTCAATGCATGTGCAAGCATTACGGTAGGCGAACTACTCGCTGTTGGGAGGAATGTCGTTACACGTTTTGTCAAAGGCATTGAGGTTGATGGACATCATTTTGAGCATTTATTGCATTAATGTGGTATTTACAGGTAATCACACAGTAATAGCATGTGTTCTCAGAAATGATAAGTTCACAAAGGTACATGTATCACATTGTAACAACCGAAAGAAAATGTTTAAACGTACCTACATTCAATATTTATTTTAAAAAAACCTACCTGTTACCAACTATTCGTCTAAAATTGTGAGCCATATGTTTGTGACTATTACAGCGCCATCCATCACAAAATAAAGAAAGAGGTCCAACTAAAACATTCATATTTCTTTACGTACTACACGAATATGTAATTAAAATGGTGGTTCCTGTTTTTAAAAACGCAGATGATATCCGTTTGACCTATGGCAGTGCCATCTAGTGGGCCAACCATACGGCCATCTGATGTCCTCCTTCAAGCTGGACAAGTTTTGTTCTTAGTAGTTTTTCATTTTATGCTTATTTCATGAGATATTTGGCCCGCTCACAATCAATGGACCACCCTGTATAGTGTTTAAATAGTTGTTCCTGTTGTGTTCAATATGTTACTGTAACTGAAAGAAGCTCTAATATGTGCTATGATGCAGAGTACTGCATGCTATGCACTTAACAGTGATTTGCAGAGTATGGATGTAGAACCACAGAGAACCTAAATCTGGATGGCTGGGCATGGAGATGAAAGTGAGTTGTGTCTTAACCATGATTTCCAAAAGGTACTACACACAACAAGGTCTGATAGTAGTGAACACAACATCAGGTTCATTACCAAAATATTTAGTCTGAGTAGGACTCTCATGCCAAGGGTTCCCTACTAACTACATTATGTATGTAGACAGATCACTAGTCCCGCAGATTGAGAATTTCTAGATTTTTGCCTGATATCGATACTGGCAAGATATCAAAATATGTGACAAGTGACAGTCTCATTCGATTGACAACATTATGAAATGGATATATTGCAATTCACCGTATAAAGGTGTTGAATTGCACGCAGGCTCAATAAAAAGACTGCTATAAAATTGAGATGGCTTCAGGGCTACACACACTGGTCATGTGTGTGTGAGATTTATGCTTGATTAGATTAGATTAGATTAATACTTGTTCCATAGATCATGAATACGACACTTCGTAATGATGTGGAACGTGTCAGGTTAATAAAAGATGTCTGTACAAGAAATTACATTACACAAAATAAAGCATGACACTAATGATTAAGTTTTTTTTTTTTTTTTTTTTTTTTTTTTTATACTTACTTTATATCTAAAAATTCAGCCAATGAGTAGAAGGAGTTGTCATCTAGAAATTCTTTTAATTTATTTTTAAATGTTAGTTGGCTATCTGTCAGGCTTTTGATGCTGTTTGGTAGGTGCCCAAAGACTTTTGTGGCAGCATAATTTACCCCTTTCTGTGCCAAAGTCAGATTTAACCCTGCATAGTGAAGATCATCCTTTCTCCTGGTGTTATAGGTATGCACACTGCTATTACTTTTGAATTGGGTTGGATTATTATCAACAAATTTCATAAGGGAATATATATACTGTGAGGTTACTGTGAGGATCCCTAGATCCTTAAATAGATGTCTGCAGGATGACCGTGGGTGGGCTCCAGCAATTATTCTGATTACACGTTTTTGTGCAATGAATACTTTTCTACTCAACGATGAATTACCCCAGAATATGATGCCATACGAAAGCAGTGAATGAAAGTAGGCATAGTAAGCTAATTTACTGAGATTCTTATCACCAAAATTTGCAATAACCCTAATAGCATATGTAGCTGAACTCAGACGTTTCAGCAGACCATCAATGTGTTGCTTCCAGTTTAACCTCTCATCAATGGACACACCTAAAAATTTTGAAAATTCTACCTTAGCTACAGACTTCTGTTCAAATTCTATATTTATTACTGGAGTTGTGCCATTTACTGTACGGAACTGTATATACTGTGTTTTATCAAAATTTAAAGAGAGTCCGTTTGCTGAGAACCACTTAATAATTTTGTGAAAAACATCATTTACAATTACATCACTTAGTTCTTGGTTTTTGGATGTTATTACTATACTTGTATCATCAGCAAAAAGAACTTTGCATCTTCATCAATGTGGAATGGTAAGTCATTAATGTATATCAAGAACAGTAAAGGACCTAAGACCGAACCCTGTGGGACCCCGTGCTTGATAGCACCCCAGTTTGAGGAATCAGCTGTTTTAACATTACACGAACCACTTATTTCAACTTTCTGCATTCTTCCAGTTAAGTATGAATTAAACCATTTGTGCACTGCCCCACTCAAACCATAATGATTTAGCTTATCTAAAAGAATTCCATGATTTACACAATCAAAGGCCTTTGAGAGATCACAAAAAATACCAATGGGTGATGTCCGGTTATTCAGAGCATTTAATATTTGATCAGTGAAAGCATATATAGCATTTTCTGTTGAAAAGCCTTTCTGAAAACCAAACTGACATTTTGTTAGTACTTTATTTTTACAAATATGGGAGGCTACTCTTGAATACATTACTTTCTCAAAAATTTTTGATAGAGCTGTCAGAAGAGAGAACGTGCATCTTTTCCATGTTAGGAGAAGGCCTTTTGGCTGAAAGCTCACTTTCATAGCAGTCTGCTTCTTGTGCCTGTCTGAGACTCAACATCTCTGTATGGTGAGTAGCAATCTATACTTCTTTTAATACAGTTGTTATTCCATTCTGGAGTTTCCACTGTTTGATTTCATATCTTTTGATTGCATTGACACAGAATTTTTACACCACTAAGGGACCATAGGATGTGACAAATTTCAGCTTTGTACGTCTACCCGTTCGTGAGAAAAGGGTTCTTAAAATACTGCCATGCACAGATACAAGGACATGCAACAATGTGATCCCATATGGGTTCCATTTTCACAAATTGTGGTATGGAGCCCTATAAATTGATGCAGTAAACATATATCTTGCAAAAAAACAGTTCACTCTGTTCAGCTATAGAATTTAGTGCCATAGGTACAGGATTCAAAGCTGATGCCATGTTCTGGACTTCCAGAAGGAGTTCAGTACAGTTCTGCACTGTTTAGTAAACAAACCGTGAGCTTCCTGAACACTGGACCATATTTTTTATTGGATTCAGGATTTTTTAAGAGATGGAATTCAATAAGTTATTTTCTTAATGTGATGAAACAAAAGAAGTAAATATAATTTCTGGAGTAACCCAACAAAGTGTGAAGGGACTGTAATTGTTTACAATACATATAAATGATCTAGTGGATGTCAGAACCTCTGAGGCTTTTTACAGAAGATGCTGCTGCCTATAAGGAGGTTTCTATGCCAGAAGAACTAGCGAAATGTAAAAAGACCTGCAGAGGATAGATGGTTGGTGTAGGCACTGATAATTGAAACTGAATTTAAACAAATGTAGAGCACAAAGAGATTCATTACTGTTAGATTGCGCTACTGGTGAAAAATTACTGAAAACCATAACAACTGTAAATTACTTTTTTTATTCCATGTGATCTGATGGTACACAGTGTGTTGCAGATGTCAGAAAATATCATTTTACATTGTTAACATATATTAACATAGGCCTATGGTATCCTAATGTATTATATTGCTCAATGTTTTCAATTTAACACGAACAGCAAGATCACTGTTCTAAGTATTCATTTACCGAGTAAAAACTGTGACAACAAATATGACTTTGCGGCTTTGCTAAATTTTATGTTGTCTTCGATGGACTTAATACTAGTGGGAAGATTGTTGAACAGTTGGAGGCCCATGTGGAAAGCTCACTTTTAAACAGTTGAGCGTTTGTACGTATAACATGCAGGTTTGCATTTTTCCTGGTGTTGTGTTCATGTATTTCATTATTTTTGACAACTCTGGGGTCAGTTCGCTCTATGTGGTTTCTGAATAATTTTAGTCTCAAGAATGTAGAGGCAAGGCAGTGTAAGGATTTCCAACTTTCTGAAGATGGGTTTGCAGGAGTATCTGGGTTTGTTCCCAGTAAAAATCCTCACTCTGCTCTCTTCTGGATTCTGAATGTGCTCAGAGCAGTTGGAGAATTTGCCCAGAATATTACACCATATTTTAGGTGGGCTTGTATGTAAGCGTAGTAAACACCGGTTAATGTTTTCAGTACACTCGATGCATAACAGACAGTACAAATCCTGCCATTTACCTTTCCTGTATGTGTATTCCCTTTCAGGTTATCTTGAACCCACAGACCCAGGAATTTGAAAACAGTGTCGGTATCTATTGGCTGGTTATTTACAGTGACAAATGGCTGAGAGGAATTTGCATTTTGTGTTGTGTGAAAGTTCATGGAAGCTGTCTTTTTGGTGTTAATAGTTAATCTGTTGACTTTAGCCCAGTTGCCAAGTTCACAGCTTTTTGCACACCCTCTGTATTCTCCCCTTTGAGGAGTACAGTTGTGTCATCAGCAAATATTATTGTTTTGTGTGCATCAACATTCAGGCTCAAGTCATTAATATACAGGAGGAAAAGTAGCCCTGTGGAACACCTTGCTTTACAGTTTTATTACTTGATAGTATTTCGGTTATTGAGTTGCTTTGTCTATTAGTATATTTCATGCTGACACTCTGCATCTGATTGGTTAGGAATGTAGCAACCCAGTTGTTTGCAATTCCTCTGATTCGATAGTTCTAATTTTTCCAGTAATATTTTATGGTCAACAGTGTCCAAAGCCTTTGACATATCGAGAAATATGCCTGTTATGGGTTGTTTTTTTTATCTAACAGTTCTAATAGCGTATTTATGCAATCATATACTGAAGTTTCAGTAGATTTGTTGCTTCTGAACCCATGTTCAGCTAAATGTAATTTTTTTTCAATGAAGTCCATTTTTTTGTACATAATTTTTTCAAAAACTTTAGAAAAGCAGGATGAGATTGAGATAGGCCTGTAGTTATTCATATCTTTATCATCACTTTTTTTGGAGACAGGAATTACTTTAGAAAGTTTCAGTGCTTCAGGGAAGATACCTGCCTGGAAAGAACAGTCACAGAGGTAAGTTAACGGTTCAGCAATTGTGTGTTCACAATTTTTGATTACAGCTGCTGGGATACCATCAAATCCAGCTGAATATGAATTTTTTAACTCTCTGAGGGATTTTGCAAACATCATTTTCAGTGACTTTGGTAATGAAAATTGACTCTGCACATGTGTGATATTTCTGGTTTGCTGGTTGGTAATTTGTGTTAGGATTATTTTGGACCAATTTTTCAGCTATGCTCTTACAGAAATTGTTGAAAGAGTTCGCCACAACTTCGGAATTAAATAAAGATTCATTGTTGAGTTTGATTTCCATGCTAGTGTGTGAAGCTTTCATTTCCCCTCTTTCCCTTTTTATGATATTCCACATTGCTTTTAATTTATTGCTGGATTTGTCAATGTACTCATCATTCTGCATCCTTTTTACTTGTCTTATCACTCTTAGGATACATGTTTGGTTTTTATAGTATTCTGTCAGTTGGGGGGTGGGGGAGAGTCACTACTTTGTTTACATAACATGTGGAGTATTCTTTTATGTTTGCAAGAGATTTTTATAGCTGGTGTAATCCAACTATTGTTTATATTATTATTATTATTATTATTATTATTATTATTATTACTGGTTTTTGTGGAAAGGCCTCTTCAAAGTGGTGGATCATTGTGTCAAGAAATGTGTTAAATTTCATGTTGACATCATAGGCTGTGTACATCTCTGTCCACTTTTCTTTACTAAGGAGGGTATTTAGCTTGTTCAAGTTCTTTTGGGTGAAAAACCTTTGTAAAGTTTTAGGTGGGACTAGGTTTGAGGTATCTTTGCTAACATCAACATTTGGAATGACAGCTTGGTGGTCGCTGAATCCTGCATTGTATACTTCTAGAGTTGGGTTAAGTTTATTTCTATTTACAAAAATTTGATCTAGAGCTGTCTTGGATGTGGGTGTTAATCTAGTGGGCTCGTTTACAAGGCCATGCAGATAAGTTTTTTGCCCTGTTTCTGTTGTGGGTGAGAAAGTCTATATTAAAGTCACCACATATAATCACATCCTGTTTCCACTGACTAATTTTGGATAGAAACAAGTCCATTTGTAACAGAAAATCATTAATGCTACTGGAGGGGGGACAGTAAATTTGTAGCTACAATTAGATTTAGATCTGTAAGCTTTATGGCTCCACATTCAAAGATCTTGTCTGTTCGTATTTCCTTTAGGGTAGGAAGTGTGCTATATTCAATGTGTTGTTTGATGAAGATGGGAAGCCCACTATGTCCATCATTTGATCTGGAGTAGTGTTTGCACAATTTGAAGTTGGGTAGTGAGATTAACTTAACCACATCAGTGCAGAGCCACTGCTCTGCTAGGCATACTACTAAGATATCACTGAGTTCACTGGACAGCAAAATGCTTAAGTCATCAGTTTTGTTGCTCAAGGATTGAACATTGTGATAATAGATTTTCAGGTCTGAGTGGGGTTAACTCAGGGGGCTCGGAGTCATATTTACTGTGTCACTGACCTTTAGTTCAAATTGTGCTGTATTCCATGTATGTTGACTTCTGAGCAGTTGTGCTGGTTCTGTTGGTCGTCCTTGGCAGCCGACTCATCTTCCAGGTGGGCGTGAAAAGTATCCACATGCACTTCACACTGCTGAGGCATCACATTGACGTTTTGGAGGGATGTCTCGATAATGTTCACCATCACATTATTGATCCTTTCAGGTTCCTGACTTTATGTAGGGGTAACTGTCTGGAGCAACTTAAAAGTGGAATGACTACATAAAATTAATTGTAGGATAAGCAGATGCCAGGCGGGATGAGATTTATTGCAAGAATCTTAAGAGAAGTGGCTTACATTTTAGTATTAGACCAATACCAAGCAGAATCAACAGAAAAGATAGCAAGCAAGCACATATCTGCATGGTGGTCATGTGTGCATGAGGTGTGCTTGCTTGAGTGTGTGAATGGTGTGAGCTTCTCTTTTTCTGATGAAGGCTGAGGCCGAAAGCTTTGTGTAAGTGTCTTAATTCTGCCTGTCTGTAACTTAATGTGTCTATGATAAGTGGAAATCTATCTTCTCCTAAATTGTTGATGTTCTTACCTGAGACTTCCATTGTTTAACTCAACAACATATTACTTCTTCCTACATTTGTTTCACGAGATTCAGTCATTCTACCCAAATGGCATTTGTAAATAGAACAGGAAAAAGTGGAAAAGATAGTGGTAACCCCAAGTGCCCGCTGCCACAGACTGTAAGGTGACTTGCAGAGTATGATGTAGAGTAAGAACAATAGACCGCAAGTTTAGGTGTGCATATTATTGTCTCCCATAACCAAAAACACTTATGAGGAGCATAAGAAATAGAACATAACTGAAAATTGTATAATCTATTTCTCTATTCGTCCATCACCACACATCTGTGGAACCTTCTGAACATGGGGTCCTAGTGAAATCTTTCTGTGCCTTCCTCGACCAAGCCCCTCTTATTTGACTGAGTATTGGAATGTACAAGTTCCAAAAATTAGGATTAGGATTAATATTTTCTACTCTCAAGTGTTTCTATCAGCAGTACAGAGATTGTGGCTTGGTGGTACAATGGTAAAGTGCCTGACTGAATCTTGTAATGCCACAAGTATATGTCACACAGTGTATGAATTGTTCCATTCCATTTCATTTCGTAGAATTATTTCATTATTCTCTGACATAACTAAATTAAAAATAAATAAATAAATAAATAAAAAGAAAGATCAGTAGCAGGGCTGTTGTAAAAACCTGTATAAAGCAAGCAGTGATATGACAGAGGTGCCATCTAATGGCAGCAGGGTAAAGTAAGGTGCTGCCCCGAGCCTGTGATGCTGTTGTAACAGGCGGAGAGGTGGTGCTCCGACCCGTGTCCCCATGTGGCAGATAGGGCGGGTCAGTTTGCCAGCAGACTTAACCGAAATAAAATAACTCTTGTGGACCAAATAGAAACCCTCTGGATTAACAGTCCAGATGTATCGCAAGCAATCTTCGGAAAGCTCCACCATGCCAATCTTACAAATTTTATGGATTATGAGTGGAAAAGAAAACAAATTACCCCAGGGAGTAAAATCTCTCAGCCTCAGGTCACAAGTAGGCATTTCAGATTCTAAGGAGCCTGCACTTTCTGCTCCTGTTTTATTGAAAGACCCTGAAAAACTCAAATTCAAGAACAAATACAATATAGGAACACTGAACTTTAACTCACTGATCAAAATGGGAAAACATCAAGAACTGACTTAAGCACTTGAACACCATAATATCCAAATTCTGACAATTCAAGAAACTCGCTATACCAATGAAAATGCTTTTGAAAAGGACAACTACAGAATTTATAAAGGAAAACCAGCAGAGTATATCTTTAGAAAATGCCCTCTATTGGGTACAACCTTTATTGTTAGAGGAAATATAATGGAGTCCGTAACAAACTTCAGCTCTATGCCCAACAGGCTTTCACCATTGACGATCAAATGTAAAAACAAAATGTATACACTAGTTAATGCTCATGCTCCAGAACAATGCTCATGACAACAACAAAATCCGAACAAAGTACAGACTTTCTGGGAAGAACTAGAAGACACGACTCATAAGATTCCAAAGGAAAATGTCATCATTCTTCTCAGGGATTTTAATGCACAGCTCAGCAACGAGAAGAAATACAAAATCATCACCGGCAAATACCCAGTGTATAAGAGGACAGACAACAATGGAATAAGACTTGTGGAACTCTGCCAAATCTTCAACCTCAAAATTATGACTACACTGCAGTAGCCACCAGAAAGATCGTGGGAGGCACACATCGGCACATCCCGTCCACAAGAGGGCACGCGAGAATTTGGCCGCGACCTCTGCCAACGGAACAACAACTCAGGCAGCACGGGCCGTGCCCAGAGTTCACATCGGGTATGCCTATGAGACAGTTACCGGTCTACTCTGAAATGCGACGTAAAACGTGAATCATGTTACTACACGATTGGCGACGAATAGGGTAATTCTTTCGCGTGTTGCATAGGTGTTCCGGTTTCGCAGCTCATCCGCAATATGGAGGATTTAGTGCGGGTTTTGGTTGAGCAGCAGACAGAGCTCATGGCCACCATGAAACAAGTGCTTCCGGCGTTGCTCTCCACGCCGTCTGCTCCAGCACCGTTCCCTCCTCCCTATACCCCGTATGACGAGACAGCGGACGATTGGGACGCATATGAACATCGCCTTCAGCAGCATTTCCAGGTGTTTCATGTTGCCGATGCGGAGGTATGTCGTGCTCTTTTCTTGTCTCGGATATCTCCCTCGCTGTATCAAGTTTTGCGGCAGCTAGCGCCGTTGCAGGAACCCCCGTCCTTGTATTTTGACGCATAGTGTTCATTACTTTCTTCATATTATCGCCGCCACACGCATGTTGTAGCGGCTAGGGTGGAGCTCTATCAATGCAAGAAGCAGCCCCATCAGTCTTTGCGGGCGTGGGCCGCTACCCTGCACGGTCTTAGTCGCAAGTCTCATTTCGTCATGGAGCAGTCACGAGAGTCGTATGCCCACGTTGTGGTGCGCGACGTCATTGTGCGTTCGGCCCCTGATAGGGAGGTCCGGCAATGGGCCCTGCAGTTAGAAGACCCTTCCCTCGAGGAAGTCCTGTCCATTGCTCAATCGTATGAAGTCTCTCACACCGCAGGTCAACAGTTGGAAGCATAGTGCAACATCGCGGCAGTTCAGGGCGGAGCGGCTGAGTCCACTGCGTCCGCGGTGGACAACGTGCGAGCGGTACAATCCGGCCGTTACGGCCGCTCCCGCATGGCGCGTAAACAGAGTTCCGGCCGCCGGCACCTGTTACCGTCCTGTGCGTCGTGCTATATACCTCACGATCCATTGGAGTGCCTCCGGCGTTGGGCCGTTTATCGCAAATGTAATAAAAAAGGACACATTGCTAAAGTTTGGCGCTCAGCCTCTAAAGAATCGAAGGAAGCAGTTACAGAGGACACGGACATTGACATTCAGGAAGTTTCAGAGAGCCGGGCTCTCAACACATCGGCCCACAAACTCTTTATCGAGGTGTCGGTTCGATCACGCCGATTACAACTGCAAGTAGATACGGGTGTTGAATGCACAAACTTACTCCGAACTTGGGTCGCCCCCGTTGGCGCCAGTTTACCGGCATCTACGTGATTATGGTAAACAGTTCATTCTCCTACTGGATCAATTCACTACCGACGTGACTTACAAATCAGTCACTCGGCCTATTACTTTTATTGTTGTCAGTGATGCGAGCTCCGCTAACCTTTTTGGCTTGGATGCCTTTCAAGCTTTCGGGTTTTCTATCACTGACACCATACAGTTGGTCTCCGAAGACGTTCCCTATCAATCGTTAGCATCTTTGATCTCTGACTTTCCCGATATCTTTGATGAGGGCCTGGGGTGTGTTTCAGGCTTCAAACCTCACTTCACATTGAAGGCGTCGGCTCGCCCGCGTTTTCTACGCGTGAGGCAGATCCCCTTGGCTCTCTGCCCTCAAGTAAAAGAAGAGCTAGACTGGCTGACAGCCCTAGGGGGTCATTCTTCCCATTTCTTCTAGTGAGTGGGCTTCGCCCCTCGTTGTTGTCAGGAAACCCTCGGGAAAATTACATCTTTGTGGCGATTTCAAGGCCACCATTAATTCCCAGTTGGTGGTGGACACCTATCCTTTGCCTCGTGCTGACGAATTGTTCTCCGCAGTAGGAGGCCAATATTTTTTGAAAATCGATCTTTCGGAGGCTTATCATCAGATACCACTTGATGAAGACTCCAAACGGCTGGCGGTTGTCAACACCCCGTTTGGCCTTCACTAACACCAGCGGTTGGCCTTCGGAATATCCAGTTCCCCAGTGATATTCCAGCGTTATCTTGAGCACGTCACGTCGACAATCCCTCATTGTATTAATTACCTGGACGACATAATTGTCACGGGCCGCAGCACGAAGGAACACTTGCACAACCTTCGCACCCACTTTCTCAAATTCAGGTCTGTGGGCTTGCGTTGCAACCTGCGTAAGTCAAACTTCTTCCAACCGTCCATTGAGTATGTGGGCTACACAATCTCTCGGCATGGAGTCCAGCCGCTAGGAAGTTTGGTCCAAGGTATCATCGACCTTCCGCGGCCTGCTTCGCTGAAGGCGTTACAAGCTTTTTTAGGCAAGATTGCCTATTACCACCGGTTCACTCCCAGGGCTTCCACCATCGCCCGCCCCCTGTACTGCCTTCTTCGCAAGGGTGTTCCTTTTGATTGGTCGTCTGCATGCGAGGGAGTGTTCACCTCGCTGAAAGGCCTCCTCACGTCAGTGCCGTGTTTGGTTACTTTTTACCCCCATAAGCCGTTGGTCCTGGCTATAGATGCTTCGCTGTATGGGGTGGGGGCCGTCCTGGCCCATCGCAACACAGATGGTTCCGAGCAGCCACTGGCATTTGCGCCTAAAACTCTTAGTCCCACATAGGTGCTTTACTCCCAGGTGGAAAAAGAGGCTTTGCCCATTGTCTAAGCTGTTTCCAAGTTTCACCCTTCTTGTATGGCACGAAGTTTCAGTTAATCACTGACCATAAGCCGTTAATATCGTTATTTGGCCCCGCCTCTCAGATTCCAGATAGGGCGGCCCACATACTACAGCGCTGGGCCTTGTTCCTCTCTAACTACCATTATGACATTCATTTTCGCCCTACGGGACAGCATGCCAACACAGATGCTCTTTCCCGTCTTCCGGTGGGCCCAGGTCCTAAGTTCGATCGAAAGGAGATTATGTGTTTTCATTTGGATGTGGCGTCCTGCTGAGCGGTTGATGGCTTCCCAATCACTAGTTCTAGAGTCGCCAGAGAAACAGCAGCTGACCCGGTTCTCCGGCAACAAGTAGTTCCCCTCATTCAGCAGGGGTGGTCATCCCGACCTCCAGGCCGGGCCTCGGACCCTCTTCGTAATTATTTTGTTCTACGACACCGCCTCGCCATCTTGGAAGGAGTTCTCCTTCTTGCTACTAATGATACAGCTCTCGCGTGGTTGTTCCTGCAAGTTTGCGACGGGAAGTCCTCAAGTTATTACATGAGGGGCACTGGGGTGTTACCTGTACTACAACCTTGGCTCGCAGACATGTGTACTGGCCTGGTATTGACACAGAAATTGAGCACTTGGTGGCCGCCTGTTCCCAGTGTGCAAGCCAACCGGCATCTCTCAGGCATGGGAATGTGTTCATATTGATTTTGCGGGCCCATTTCTCAATGGCTTTTGTCTCATTGCCATTGATGCTTATTCCCAATTTCCATATGTGGTTCGCTGCTCCTCAACCACTTCAGTGGTTGTAATCCAGGCACTAGCAAAAATCTTTCCTGTGGAAGGTCTGCCAGTCACCCTGGTCTCTGACAATGGACTTCAGTTTATGTCGCAGACCTTCCAGGATTTTTGTAGGCACTTCGGTATTCGGCACGTTTGCTCTCCCCCCCTTTCATCCACAATCGAATGGGGAAGCAGAGCACATGGTGCGCACATTTAAGACACAGATGAAAAAGTATGTGCACGAATTTCCTGCAGAGGAGGCGTTGACTTTTTTCCTGACGGCATACCGGACCACACCTATGGGAGAACGCAGCCCCGCAGAGCTCCTCCACGGGCGCCAACCTAGGATTCTGCTGCACCTCCTTCTACCCGGTCCTCGCCAATCTTCGCAAAACGGAGTACCCGGCTTTCCATCGGGTATGTTGGTATCGGCACGTGGGATTGGTCGCAATCCACACTGGATACCGGCGGCGGTCCTGCGCCGAAATGGTCGTTGGCTCTATACCTTGGAGACGGGGGACCGGGAGGTACATCGTCACCAAAATCAGCTACGTCCACGTTTGGGCATCCACCCTCCAACCCCTCGAGCACCGGCTTCCCCATTGCCGACACCTGTGTTGGTTTCTCATGGGACGCTACCACCACTCCCCCCTGTGATTCGGCTGCACTGCTATGGCTCTCAGCCTTGGCAGCCTCCAGTAGCTCCAGCACCGGCACGCCATCGTTAGCGATGCCCCAGCGAGAGCCGGCCCCCCTCGCAGGCCCGGTTTCTCAGCAGGCTGGTTCACTTGTGGTCGTCCCTTCCCCATCGTCCCCGCCACTGGGTCTTGCCCCTCCCGGGGTGGACCAGAATCCAGAGTTCGACGGCCTGTCTCCTGTTCTGTCCCGGGTTCCGGTAGTGGGATGACGGGGGCCTCTTTGTGTGGGTCACTTTCAGCCATATTCGAAGGTTCCGGCTCGAGGGTTGGCAGATCCCCTCGACTCCAGCCTTCCGCTGGACTTGGAGGTCATCACTCCTGCAAGATGCTCAACCTTCCGATGCAGTGGATCACAGTGGCTTCACCCCCCGAAGGAGGAGGAGTGCAGTAGCCACCAGAAAGCTCGTGGGAGGCGCACATCGGCACGGCGCGTCACGGACGGTAGTTGCCGCAAATAGAGTCCCGTCCACCAGAGGACACGTGAGAATTTGGCCACAACCTCTGCCAGCGGAACAACAACAACTCAGGCAGCACGGGCCGTGCCCAGAGTTCAAATCGGGCATGCCTATGAGACAGTTCCCGGTCTACTCTGAAGTGCGATGTAAAACGTGAACCATGATACTACATACACACTTCAAGAAACATCTGAAGAAGAAGACTTGGAAAGGACCCAATTCAACTCCTTGGAGAGTTTCAAATTGACCATATAGCCATTTGAAGAAGAGAATTTAAGACAATTCAAAATATTAAGGTACAGAATGGAACCAAAATAGATAAGGACCATTATCTTGTTTAGTCTGAAATTAAATTCATCCAAAATTCAGGAAGAAATAATAAAAAGCCGTGAATATTGAGGCAGATACTCTAAATTATTTCAAATCAGAATTGCAAGGTGAGACATGAGACAAAATGAAATCTCAAATAATGAAAGCTGCAGAAGAATCTCTTTAACCTAAAACTAAACAGAATATCTGGTGGAATGAAAAATGCAATGAAGCTTTGGAAAACAGACAAAAGCTTTGGCAAAAATTTAAATCAAATCTGACACAAAACAACATGGAAAGGTTAAGAGAAAGTAGAAAAATAGCCTCCTAAACAATCAGAAATGGAAAGAGACTGTATGAAAAACTATCCCTTCAACAAATACATGTCTACTTAACTCAAAACAAATCCAGAGACATTTTACCAATCTTTCAAAAGACACCTGAAAGGTTACGAACCACCCTGTTTAAATTTTCATTACAAATCAGGGATATTAGGTACAAATGACCAAGAAAACTGCAACATTTTAGGATAATATTTCGAAGACCTTCTCAACTGTAAAGTACCTCCAGAGAAACTGGAATTCAAAACTCCAAAAGATATCCCTACAGAGTTACATCCACCAACTGCAAACTAAGTCTGGCAAGCTATAAAATCCCCCAAGAACAACAAATCTTCTGGTGAAGATGGAGTCACAGCTGAACTTTTGAAACTGGGTGACGGAAAAGCAGCACTACACCTCAGTACAAATATTAAGGAAATTTGGAGAACCGAAAAGATCCCAGAAGATTGGAGGACGGCATTTATACATCCACTTCACAAAAAGGGTGACAGATGTGAACCATTACAGGGGGATTTCCCTTGTATCCGTTCCATACGAGGTCCTTTCCCAAATATTACTGAATAGTATTTAACACGTTCTCGATGCACAGACAGGAGAATACCAAGGTGGATTTAAAAAAGAGAAGAGCTGTTCAGAGCAAATTATTATCCTTAAAAACATAATTAGAACACGTGCTGGTCAACCTTATGTCACGACGTTTATTGATTTTTAAAAAAGTGTATGACTTCATAGACAGAGAAAACCTCATTAGAACTCTGGAGGAATATGGAATTGACAGAAAAACAAGAGAGATAGTAAAGCAAACACTGACAGATACCAAGTCCAAAGTCAAATTTCAAGGCAAGATTTCTAAACCTTTTAAAATCCAAACTGGTTTGAGACAAGAAGATGGACTCTCCCCAATTCTGTTCAACGTCACATTGGAAAAGATTATGAGGGAGACACTGGAGGAATACACACAACAAAAAGTAAAGGGAATTTCTTTTGGAGGATCTGTTAAAGGCCTCAAGACACATGCACTAGCTCATGCAGATGATATTGCTCTCCTATCCACAAATATAGCAAATGCAATTAAATGAATAGAAATCTTAGCAAATGACGTAGCTAAATTTGGTTTACAGGTATCACAAGAAAAAACTAAATTCATGTCTACCAAATATGAGGAAATCAAAGAATTGCACACAAGTGTTGGATGTATTGAAAGGGTGAAACACTTCAAATATTTGGGAGAAACAATAACTGATACTGGCATAGAAAAAGCTGTCAAACTTCGAGTAGCTAAACTTAGGAGGGCACACATCTTAACACAGAAACTGTACAATAAAAATGCAAAGTTATTACACTACAATACAGTGACAAGAACAGAAGTTTAATATGCAGCAGAAACTCACTCTCAAGAACAGAGAGCTCGAGAAAGAAAGAGTAATTCTGAGGAAGATTCCTTGGGGACTGAACATATCGCAGAAATGGCAGCTCGAGAGAAGAGACAGAAAAAAGTGAACATGAAATAGAATTTGTAACACAGTCCTTAGTTGGCCAATTCATGTAAATAAATAAAGATATCTATATATTGTTAAGTAGATCTTAGCTTTTAAAGTATTATGAACCTTTGTTAGTTAAAGCTGTAATGAGTCATGGCTGTAGGTTTAAGTTAAAATCTAAAGTGACTTCCCTGCAGAAGGATAAGGTGGGGCAAACATTGCGACAAAGTTCCAGAACAGTGCTCTTTGTGAGTTGGAAGGGTTGTGAAGTAGCATGTGGTGCTCCTTGGAAGCCACTGTACTGTATTATGTGGTGATTAAAATGAGCATAATCATTGTTGAACTGCCTCAGATGGATGGGGAATTATTGTTACATTTAATTATACAGTATTCAGCAGCTACTTGTCAACAAAGCAGAATTGGCAATTTTGTTACGAGGACCAGTGGGAAGTCGTCATTTGCTGCGGAGGCGGCAGGCATGTTGCAGCATTACCCACTGTACCAGCCAAATATTATGATGAGAATTGAGACTTGGGAGGCACTATGTAAAAGCTGCTAAACCATTCATCGGTAGCAAAATCTGGTCAGAGGTTGCAATACATTGCTCATCGTCACAAAAGGACTGAAGTATTTATTTCTGTGAAGTTCACTATATTCTATTTTTCATAGTGATGGACCTATTGTAAAAGTCATGATTTGTTGCCCTCTTGTACAACTTCAGCATTTAAAAGCAACGAGCTTTATCACAGTTTTACTATTTCAGTAGATGTTTGGTGAGTCCTTTTCACATACTGCGATATTTAATCAGCAACATTTTCAGATCATAAGCAGGTTACACGTAGCTATGTATACAGTGCTTAATATTCTTGTTGCCATATTAAACAAAGCATCACTGTGTAAAAAATACCAGCTACTTTATTAAAATGAAAAGCATAATAAAAGCAGATGTAGAAGACAACAAAAGGTATTGTGCACATTTTCATTACTAAAAGAAAGATTATTACTGTGGTGTTCAGAACATATGATTTTACTGATTGATGATGTGTGACAAAGTAAATTTATGTTTCAACAAAAGTGCAGTAAATTATTGTTACATTGCACTGAAGTACTATCAGTTTAAGAAGTTCTTCACATTAAAAATTACATGGTAACCTCAGTGTAAAAACTCATTTTCAGTCAGTGGTCAATCCTGTGTAAAGATGTTTCTTACAAAAATTACAAACAACACCATCACAGTAGCTATTCAAAATTAATGCTTAGAGCATTTAGTGAAATAAATACTGAGGTCTTACTGCATTTGAGTGTCTGCCCACTATAATTACAAGTCCAATTGCCACCCCCAGTCATTTATAGACAAAAAATGATCCGTATAAGGAGAGAACTGGGTCGGGCATCGCAATCTGAAGGCGTCAGGTCCATGGTCAGTCCTACAAAACTTATCATTCCTTTCACTCCTGGTGTAAAAAATGCTGAGTGCCATTACAGGTCAGAGTCCACTTTAAATAGTAAGCATCGTTTAGCCAATGGCTGGGTGCTCGCACAAACCAGGCAACAGCTTCTCCTCAATCTCCAGTAGGATCACACCTACTAAAGCTTCATGATGCTCAAACCAACCTTTGGGTTGGTGAATCTTTTAATTTTACCTCATGGAGGTAAGTACTCCTTGTAGTGTAATAGCTTTCTCAAACAAAACTTGGAATCGATCTAAGTAAGAACTACTTATGTACCGACAATAAGTGTACAATTTTGAAGACTAATATTCCATGGATATTCCTTCCTTCTTTTCACCTAAAAATTATGTAGTACTGATATTTAAACATGATCATAGATAGTCTTCTGCATTTATGACATCAAACCAACAAGATGGCTTACAAATATCTGCAACAGTGTTAAACATCATGCTTTACAACAAAAAATGCTTTCGTAGGAATCATAAAAGGGAAGTGAGATTAGATCTTAATTTCCCATTAACAACAGGATTATTAATAGACAGAGCAGAAGATTGGATTAGAAAGGAATAACATTTGCAATGTCTTTTCGGAAGGTACCAGTCTGGCATTTACCTAACACAATTTAGGGAATGTAAATCTGGATAGCTCAACAATGTTCCATGGGCAAAAAGGTCAAGAGCAAGATTTGTTACCAGTAGGTTCGAACAACATGCAAGTATTTTGGAGATGATTTGGGAACTCAGATGGGAATCACTGGAGGAAAGACAAATTTAGAGAACTGCTTTTTGAGGCCGAGAATGATGGGAGACTTACAGAGGGTTTCGCCCTCACTATATTTGCAAGTGAAACAGGAAAGGAAATGACTAGTGGTCATACAGGATACCTCCACCATACACACCATATGGTGGCTTACGGAGTGTGTATGTTGATATAACACAAGTTTGGATTGAGGAAGGGCACTAGCCGGTACTTTCCAAAGACACCATCCTGGTGATTGTCATGCTGTTTACGGAAACTATGGAAATCTTAAAACCTAGACAGCCATACAAAGATCAAAGAGAGGGAAAATGGGATGAGTATATATGGTATCACAGCCATCTTCACTACTTAGCAGTAGTAAAGAGACAAGATGTCTGAGCATTACTAATAGAGAGAGTACCACTGTACAACTGTAATAATCTTTTGTGTTTAAGTATCCTTATTGTTAGATGTAGCTGCACTAAGTAATTTCTTGTTTACATCAGAGTAAGATATCAATATTTTGAGCAAACTCAAAATTTTACCTACTTTTCACTTACAAAATTATCACAGTTCATTGTACTAGGTTTCAGTTTCACGTATCTTGCAGTGACACATAACAGCAAAAGAATTAACAACTAATATTTCAACATCTTTATATAAAGGACTTAGAAAAATAAATCTTCATTTAAAATTTCTGTGCTTCAAGCATAAATAAAAGGAATCAGCAGGGCACTGTGAATGTCAGGCATTAGACCACATCCGGATCTGAAAAATAATACGGAACTATCAGTAGAAAAAAAAGGCAGATTCAGTAACTGCAATTTAATCAGCCAACCCAACAGGCATGCATGAACATCAAATGATAAAAAGTACATCTTTTGTATTGTTTCTCACTTCTAGCTTTGAATATAAATTAAATTAATTTGTTCTAAGTTATTAATAAGTTGTAATAATTATCACATACACATGTACATTTTGCGATATTTCATATTGTTACATCAACTGTCGCACACCAGATAATTTTCAAAAAAAGAAAGGAAAAATATTTTTTAACTTAATCTTTTTAGGAGTTCTTTATAGTCTGATCCTAAATTGACAATAGATTATCCATGTTAGCCAATATTAAGTAAGTTTTTGTAACAGGCTTTTTGTACCTTACTTATATGTATGCTCATGTTTTAATGATTTGTATTTTCCAAACTTGACAGACTAATCTCTGTTGAACCTTAGTTTAGTGCAACAAAATATTCCAGTTGTGCAGCTGAATACTGATTTCATACTGGGAGGGAGGGGGGGGGGGGGGGACTAAATTTCAAATCAATCATTCCAGGGCTGTGACTGTTTCATTAAAAAGGCGTTCCTGAGATTTTCAGGTGTTCCTGGCTGAAATTCTAACTTTCTCTGAACCATCTCTTGTTGTAGAGTTCTGTGAGAGCAAGTTTTACTAATTTTCATGGGCACACACAAAATTTGAGATGTCAATCCATTTACTCATTATTTATTCCAAGTTCAGCTAAGATTTACAGTTTCGTTGGGAACTGTATTCTATAGTTCCCAATGGTACTTATTTTTAATTTGACACATGATTTTGGTGAAATTCAAACCATTTTTTGACGGTGGTGTGTATCACCATTGCAGTGATTAAACATTCTGAAAGGTTGTATTTCAAACAGCCACAGAACAGTGTTAAGATGGAAAAAAAATACTCAAGTTGAGCTGAAGCTAGCCCAGGCCCTAATCTAAAGAATCAATCTGCTGTTCCTACTACCAAATTAAAAGAATAACTTGAGAGGTATTCAATTGTATTCTCTAAGTTGGTTCTTTACCTTCATGGAAAATGCTCTGTAATTATTTCAACCTCATAGAGTTAGGCAAGTCTCAAGCAATCCAAAATAAAAAATGCTTTGTATATGTTAAAATGAATTAAAATGTAAACATTGTTGAACATAACATTTTGTAAATTGTAAAGTGACCTATTCAGAACAATAAGAAATATGATGTCTTCAAACTAGATTGTTATAGAGATTGTGTTTTATTGTTGTTGTTGTGTGTTACAACAAACTTGGCCTCTGCCTTGCGATGTAAACATTAATGTGCATGTTGCAAGACAGATAACATGATGTTTGCGTTGCACAGCAAAGGGTACTTTTCAATAACATACTTAAATAGAACATTTCAGAATAATTAGCCATTGCAGTTGGGGAATACAAAATAAGCTGAAATCAACAGTCTAATTATCGATAGTAAATATAGCTGCAGTTCCTGAATCCATGACAGATGACCAACAATGTCAACATAAAATATTTACAGTTTTATCACCATTTCAGTAAGTTATAAGCTCTTGTCACCCGCTGGAAACACCTATATTACCAATGTCCATCACCAGTCCATGTCATGCCGTGTTACATCTACACTGCGTGATAACATTGAACATATGAGAACTCTTTACAAGAATAGCTTCAAGACATTGTCATTGGGATGTAACATCAGTAGCCCTTGACAGAAATTTGAACTGAACACTAATCACGCTATGCTTATTGTCGACTTTTAAGCACAACACTGCAATAAAGTCAGCAAAATTAGAAAAAAAGAAAAATGAAGACCAGATATTCAGTGCTGATCTACAAAACATTAATACTCGTGCACAGTTTCTCTACTTTTTAAAATTGGAAACCCACCTTTGCTTTTATGTTAATGACAAATTCTCACATGCATGTTACAATCTGTAACACTCACAATGAGACAATGGAAAATGGGTCTGGACCTCGACAATCCACCAACAGTAATGGGGATTCCACAGGCTGGGCAGTGCCAGTGGTAACCATGGAAGATTGACAAAGAGATAACAATTCAAAGCACCTCTTTACCTGTCCTTATGTGGCTCCAGAAGTGATTGTTTCTGAAGGAGACACTCAGATTTGTAACAAAATGACCCTGAACATATTCTAATGTCAACATGTAGTCCAACATGTCCTATAGTATGTCAGAACACCAACCAAGTCTTTCCCCTGATTTTTCCAGTTATCTCACTCATTTTCAGCACTTTAGTGGTATCTAGTGCTACATTCTCACGTGGATAGATCAACCAGGGCAATGGAAAATGGTTCTGGACCTCGAAAATCCACCAACAGACTACTTACTGTCAGGAACTGTTTGTGCACTTACCTTTACACCGTGATGAGTGGGAGTGTCTTGGACAGGCAAACTGCTAAATGAAATGCATTGTGTACCTTGCAGTTTGTTACAATACATATTTTTTGTGTCAACTATCATGTTTTCTGCTTCACCACTGGAGTGGAAATGGGGGGAGGGGAGGGGGAAGCAGGCAGCGAAATCACTCACACCACACATTCATCACTTATGTAGATGGACATGTGGAGTAACATTGAGGAGTTAGCTACATACACAATATACGGTCCACAACATTATTTAATTAATGACTAATAATAGTATAATGAAAAAAATCATGAAATGTCTTAAGTTTCAAAACAGTTCACGAAGATGCATTAGTGAAGCAGCCTTCTGACATTTTGAAAAACAGAATGATCTACTAAATGAAAGTAGATTAGACATTTATTGCAATTACCTGAAAGCAATCTGTAAGTATATTTGTGTAGACTACATTTAATTTTAAATTTAAATGATAGTGTATAAACCTGTACATTGAGAAGGCAGATCATGGTATAAAAAAGCAATATATGGAAAATCGGATGGCTGACTATTAGAAGAATATAGGAAATGTAACATGGGAGTGAGAGTGGCATAAAAATAGGAGGGGAGAAAAATGGGCTGAAACAAGGGATTGCACTACCCCTTCTACTTTTCATAATCATCATGGATGAGATAATGAAAGGAGTGTTAGTGTGTATAAGAGATGAAAATATGAAAGCAAAGGTGTACACAGATTCTTTAATGGTGCGGGGAAATGGGAAGTGCTGGGACAGTATGGATTGAAATTTAAAGCCAAGAAGTGTGTAGTGATGGTGAAATGGGAGTAATAACAGATGTAAGTATCAGGCGACAAGTACTGAAAAAAGTGGAAATTTTCAAGTACCAACAGAGGACAGTAGGAGGAATGACAAGGAGATCAGTTAAAGAGGAAGACAAGCCCATGGTTTCCTCCAGAGTATAAGAAGCCTCTTCTGGAACAAGCATGTACCACCAAAAAGCAAACAAGTGTTGTACCAAGCATATTAGGCTCCAATACATATGCATCAGAAACATGGGTAACGAAGAGAAGGCAGGTAACCAAGGTACAGGCTTTTGAGATGAAATGTCAAAGAAGCAGAATAGGACTTACTGGAACAGATAAAGTAAGGAGGAGGCAGTGAGAGAAAGTGTGAAATAAAAGCCTGTGCTAGCAACAACAAATTCTGTGGGGATGTTAAAAGAATGGAAGTTGGCAGGATACAGAGCGGCCCATGAAGTGACAATAGGAGGCAAGAGATTGACAGATTGATCCGGTGGAGTGAAGGAAAGTGAGAATAAGAGAGGAGATGACTAATACAGAGTGGAGAGGGGATGCCTACCTTTCCAAACAGGCCCAGCCAGGGTCTGTAAACTGCACAAAGTGGAGGAGGACAGGAAAGAGAAGATGAAGGTGAAGGTGAAGGAGGTGGTGGTGGTGGTGGTGGTGGTGGTGGTGGTGGCAAAAATCAGCAGTTCACAGAATTTATCTGAGCACCAGATTAAATTTTGTCAGTGGTTGTCTGAGCAAGAAACAGAAATTATATCCAGATAGCTACTAATGAAAGGCTGTTGAAAAGAATTTTTCCCTTCTCACCTTATTCTTCCCCAATGACGTGAACCTACAAACCTTCACAAAATTAATGATATACAATCAGAAACAATTAAATATTGGAAGTAGTTGTGATGGAGGTCGAGAACACTAAAAAAATATTAATATTTTGAGGTTTTCCAGACTAGCTGCTAGCCTGCACGTAACAAATAGCTTGATGGAGGACAATAAAAAATATTTTACCTTCAGCCGATTGAAGCTGCTTTCACATCCACTGCTGGAAGATCATCCACAACTTTGATGGGTGATGGCGGCTTTTCCACCGGTTGCTTTTCTGCCGGCTCCCGATTGCCATCTTTCATGAGGAGTGCAAAACCCGCACTGGTGCCACCGAGACGCGAGTGCATCATGCGCAGGTTATTGTGGTTGCCGGCGTCGTGCGCCTGCTCCTGCATCTTTGTGTGAAGCACGCTGTGGCGTGCGCTCGCCTCATCTAGAGCGCTTCGGCGCAGTGTCATCGAGTGCCTGCACGCATAAAACCACAAAGAGTCGAGTGTAAGCAAACACTACCATAAGGATCGATGTTAAGTAGAATACCATTTAAAGCTGATGAAATAAGTAACAACATATATTTATATAATTGGCCATCACTATGAAATTAAATATACTTATGTTTAGTATTGCCACTGTTTTTCATTTACAGTGAGAATCCAGAATCCAATCATTTAAAAGTAAGGTGTTTACAAGAAAGTAAATTTTTATGTATGGGGTGTTGCTGGTATCATGTATTATAGAGCTACAATAATTGTAGATTCTAACTCTTTAAGGGAATTAATTAGAAAGTGAATCTGTAATATTTGGGCATATAATTAAATTCACCGAATGTTGTTAGTAATAGAAGGCACAACTAGTGAAAATTGTTATACTTAGCAATAGCACTAAGTCATCATACACTCTCTGATTACAATAACTGCTGCATCATAACATTTTTCACATATTCACAGGTTCTGGGACACCATCTACTTTATGGTGACATATGTGTAAGGTTGTTCTGGACACATCAATGGATAGAGCAGTGAACTGCTGGTAGAGGACACCTGCTTATGTTACAAATACTGGTCCCCTTCCGCGGGGTCTATTAAAATTCACATTTGCTCCTGTGTCCACATACTAGCCACGTTTTCTGTTAGCAGTATATATTGTACCAAACTGCAGATGAATCATATAAAGAGGTGGAGAGCAGTCTTGCAATTCACAGGTCCATTTTTTCCTCTTAGTTCTGCATTATATCAATGCCGCAGCATCTTGCAGAAAACATGAGGGCGAATTAAAAAAATATTTGCGCAGAATAGAACATGAACAGTGACTCTTCAGTTAAGAGACAGTGTGTGTAACCACTTTACTGCCTTTGACAGATGTTATTCAAGTCTATTTTTTAAATCTTACAATGTCCTAAAGGCTTCAACTACCAATATGCCGTTATCTGTAATTTAACAGTAACAGATCATACCAAAGTTGATGCACTTTTGATAAGTCTTCAATGAAATGGTGTTCTGAAGCGGCTTACTCCCATAGTACAAAAGTTGTAATTCAAACAGCTATTAACCATCGATAGGTTCTCTGCACAAATGGTACTAAAAATAACACTTTCGAGACATCTAAAGTTTGCCAATGACTTGAAACAGCACATGTTCACAGCACACCTGTTCAAATATAAAAACAAACAGATATTGGTTTCAACTAGAAATAATTAATTCAAAATGACATCTCCCAAGTCCCACTTGTGATGTAATAAGAAACACTGCAGCTCACTGGCGACGCACTCAATGCAGCAAAAATCTGATCTACCTTATTCTGCCAATTACATTTACAATTGCTCCACAATGTGAACTGTGATGTTGGAAAACTAATCCAGATGCATGCCCACATTTGCTTTCACATCCCGTGTGAGGTTGGCTTTATGTTCAGGTGACAGTGTACTTACTATCTGATGGTATTCACAGTTACAATACGAGAGAAGGAAAGTTGCTACTCACCGTATAGTGGAGATGCTGAGCCACAATAGGCACAATACAAAGATTCACATAATCATAGCTTTCGGCCATTAAGGCCTTTGTCAGCAGTAGAGGTGTGGGAGATAACACGCAAAAATACAGGAACTGACACAGGGAGCGTGATCAGTTTGAAGGTATGGGCTTAATTATATCGGCGGGAGTAATCTGGGACATAAGATGCTGCACCAACAATCAGCATGTTCTTAACATCGTCTGTTGCGCACGGCCGAGTCCATTGATACAATGTGGCTCATAAGTAGTGCATGCAGTGCGGTTCGTAAGGAAACAGGAAAGAAAAGAAAGAAGGATGGACATTGAATATAGCGATGCAAAAGAAAGTAGTTACAAAGGTAAACAGCACAGGGTTAGGATTGAAGAAAAGCCGTCAGGCAAAAATCAAACAATGGAAAATCCAGGATGCAATGTAACAATACGACAGAAGGAAAGTTGCTACTCACCACTCACCATATAGTGGAGATGCTGAGCCGCAACAGGCACAATAAAAAGATTCGCACAATCATAGCTTTCAGCCATTAAGGCCTTCGTCAGCAGTAGACAAAAGACTACTTACTGGCCGAAAGCTATGATTGTGTGAATCTTTTTATTGTGCCCATCGCAGCTCAGCATATCTGCTATATGGTGAGTAGCAACATTCCTTCTCTTGTATTGTTACATTCCATCCTGGTATTCACAGTTAATAATATGAGTGAATTGTGAAATTCACAGTCCAAATGATTTCCATATAAACTGTGGATCTCTGGCTAGGGTTCAGGAACGAATTTTATATTCTGGTGAAAAAGCCTATAAAAGGATGCCACCAATGATCATAAGACATGAAATTCGAAATCCCGAAGTATTCTGCCTGATGGCAGCCAGCAGCCGCAAAATTGTATTTCAGTGATCGTTTTATTTCGGTAAATATACAAGGTAACTAGATACAAGGTAGCCTTTAAGGTAAAGCAATCCTCAATCAGAAAATCATTTTAAAAAAAATAATGCTTTTCTACATGTGGTCCTGTTGTACACAGTATGCCGTTGCCTTCCTCCGACTTTTGAACTGACTTACCAAAGTAGCTATAGGAGAACATACAGTTTAACACCGATTCTAAACTATGCCACTCTTCCTGGATCACACGGTAAACTATACATTATGCTGTAAATTAAGAAACTTGTGAGGATCACAAATAAGGAATGACTTCTAGAATTACATAACCATCTACAAATGATGGCACTTTAAGTGTATGACTATTTTTTGAGCTTTAACTGTATTCTTAAGTAATGATAAGTTTCATGAAAACTGATTAACCATTGAGCAGTTTGCTACTTGCATTACTTTGGGAAATGCCAAGTGACACACACACACACACACACACACACACACACACACACACACACACCTTCACTTTGTTTTCCAGGGGGATATGAAGGAGTTTCACAGTTTCTGCACCCCAGCTGAGTGCAACATTACACATACGGTAAAGACTAAATTGCCCATGCATGTTGAAACTTGTCACAATGTACAGTCACAGCTCCAATTTGGGGGTTGTTAGGGGGGAGGGGGTAGCACCCACTCAAACGAACACACAAATACATTAAAAAATACACACAGTTACTTAGGTACAGGAGCACTAGTGTCTCTTCCTCTCTCTCCTCCCCTCCCCTCCCTCCCTGTCGACAGTGTAAATATCAGTGATCAGTGTTAGGAAATGCTTATTTCAGGAGCAAGGAACTGGCTCAATAACCTGATAGCTACAGCTTGCAGAGCAACACCGACAGCAGTTACAGCAAACAGGAAGGCAACCAGCCACGAGTTGGGCAGCCGGCCCAGCTTGCCGATGCCGTAGTATGGCTTGCTGCGGTTCTCATCGTCCCGGCTGCGATCACGGTTCCTGAAGAATGATGGGTCCTTCCATGGGCTGAAACACAAAATAAAGAATGTAAAGCCCAGTTACACAGAGGCATTAGTTTTAACATACCCAAACTTTTACAAGACAGAACTATGTTGCACTTACACTATGCAAGTTGCTTATTAGATGTTAATGATAATCTTTATAAGAATGATGTGCCCTGCAGAGCGGCACTCGAAGATGAGTCATCACAATAAAAGAATTGAAGGGTTGACAATGTCAGAGTTACTTCTGAAGACAATTCCGTAAGAAATAACACATCTAAAATTAATGACAATCCATATCTGCATTTGGAAACTTCTGCTGATGCTCTCAGGATAATATGAAGCCATCCTAAGGAGATCAACTTTACTAAATACAGAGATCTGTAAATACAGAAGCCATCCAAAAAACATAATTTGAAGCTAACAGTGGAAACAGAAAATTTAATATGTGCGATTAGAAAAGTGTATCAAAGTAACTTATAATTTACCTTATAAGTGGTATGACAAACATCTCTAACAACCACAGCAATTGAGGAATTTGGAACACAGCACGGATACTGCAGGGACACGGAACAAAAGTCTCTGTTTTCAAAAAATGCAGACAAGCCTCACCTCCACCACTACAAATATAACTGTCAAAATTTTCATCTCAAGGATGAAAACGGTGCCTCAGTCATCATAAAATGTCAAAACTGAAGTGTACACTGGGGCCACAATATAGGCAGTCATCTACAGAAATAGTTTCGCAGTAATGGTTTTGAGACAGAAGTAAACTAGGCTTATGCCTCTACACTCTGACCACGAGAATTATGTAATACAGAACAATAAAACTCTGAGGGGCAGCTCGTATGCCATAAGCTGACCCAACTACCCTTCCACTAAGAGATATTTCAATAAATGAAACAATGTAGTTAAAAATATCTTCTTGTCTTTTATTTTCTGATATTAGACAGCATTACATCACGAAGATTTGGCAAAAAGAAACCATACCTAAAATCAAAATTGGAGGGAAACATTCAATAATAACAAACTGATTGTGGGGTTTCCAAATGATTTAGCTTTTGACATGGAAGAAGTTTGTGTGCAGATCACCAGTCTCCAAAAAATTGCCTTAAAATAAGATTACAAATATTATCTGAGAAAATTGTGTATAATTAACTCCTCAGAAACATAAAAAATTAACATAGTTCTACAATTTACGAGGAGTGTTCAGTAAGCAATGCAACAAATTTTTTTTCTCGGCCAATTTAAGTTGAAAAAATGCGGAATTTGTTGTGGGACATAATAGAATATGCCAACTTCAGCCCAAGTTACAAGAAATTCTGATAGGTGACAGCGTATACATAGCTTTAAAAAAGGCATCTGTAATGCAGGTGAGTCCCTAGCAGAGAGCTTTCACTCGATTTCTTTTGGCGGATAACCGCAGCATTGCAGACATTCATAGGAGCTCGCAGAAGGTCTGTGGAGACCTGGCACTGAACAAACACACAGTGACTCGGGTGGGGCGTCATTCATCATCACAACAACGTCAGGCAAACCTGTGCAGCCTCCCACGGAGTGGTGTCACACCACCTCTCCTCCGAAGAAAGAGTTCAAAGCTGCACCCTCAGGTGTAAAGTCACAGCTACAGTCTTCTGGGACTCTGAAGGGATTATTCAGTTTGACGTCCTCCCTCATGATAATACAATCGACTTGGAACTGTACTGGTTTACCCTCAGGAAACTGAAACAAACACTTCAGCGTATTCATCTGCCACAAAAATGCTAACGAACTTCTCCTTCCCCATGCTAACACAAGTCTGTGCAGCTGAGAGGAACCCACGAAACTTCACTGGACTGATCTTCCTCATCCACACTATGGCCTGGATCTTGCACCTACTGACTTCCGTCTGTTTGGCCTAACGTGGGAAGAAGCACATGGATAATGGGGAGGTTATTGATGCAGTGAGACATTGGCTTAGATGTCACCTATACAGTGGTACCGTGCGGGCATAGGAGCCCTCCCAGTTAGGTAGCAGAAAGCTGTCGCAGTGAAAGGAGATTATGTTGAAAAATAGTTTTATAGCCAAAAGAGGGGGCATAATATGGCATACTGAAATCCTGAATAAAACCAACCTGCTTTCTGAAAACAAATGTGTTGCATTACTTATTGAATGCCCTTTGTATATCTTGGAAAAGTCGTCAAGCATAGTTTAAGTGAGAAAGAAATGTGGAAAAAGAGAACCAATATAATGAATATAGCTCAATTTCTGTCCTAGTCAACAACAAGGAATGCTTGTCAACGGACAGTATAACCCTACCAAACTGTAACTCTCCTGGAAGCCATTTGTGCTAGCGAAACCCTGATCCAAACAAAATTTGAAAGAACAGGTCATCCTCAAAACTAAAACAATAAGCATCACAATTTGCATACATAAAAAACACCAGGTCAAAGGAGTCTGGAGAATCCTCCACAACTGACCAATGACACAATCACCAGCTCCAAGAAGAAGAAGAAGAAGAAGAAGAGAATCTCCCACTTCTTTCCATTGTTGTGACTGTTAGGAAACAGGATTTTACAATAACTCGTGATGAGAAATCTTAGGACAGTGGATCCAAGAAATTCAGATAGCAGTTGGACATCAAATACCACATGCAGAGAACATAGAGAAATTATTATTCTTTTTCTTAATAACCACAAATTTTCAACAGAAATGATAAATAGAAGGGGTTAAGAGATTTCAGGTGAACTGACAAAATTACAATTGGAAAGAACAAAATGGTGTTGGGCAGATCGCAAGAACCAAAGAGTACAACCTTCAGAGAATAACTGAAAGCGGAATGACACGAGTGGTCTAGTGTGGCCAATAAAGTTAACAAACCCATCATTTATTGCATTAATGGCTCTTTAGAGCCTACAGCAGAAAAACAAAAGAAGTAACTACACTACAAAAGGAGAAACACCACTCTAAAAAATTATAACAAAACACATCACAAAAAGCATGATAAAAAAGGAGATCAATCTGTCACAGCAGAAGAGGGATCTGCTGTAGATGATGTTCCATCATTGCCAGTCTCAAGCTTCGTCTTCCAATGCTGTTGAGTCCATTTCTTTAAGGATTGTTACTACTCCATCTTTCCATAACATTCTTGGATGAACCCTTGGACATTTTCTACCAAGTTGAGAATGGAAGATTTGGTTCAGGAGAGGTCTACCAGCCCTTAGAATGTGGCCAAACCAGTGTAGCCTCTTGTGCCCTAACATTCAGCTAATGTGTGGCTCTCCAAAGCACTGCTACAGGTCTTCTTTCATACTTCATTCTCGTCTATCTTCCACGCTATTGTAGACAGGTCCACAGACCTTTCAGAATACCTTTTTCGCAACAGCAGAATATGCTTCTTCGGTGTTGCTGATGTTGTCCACAGTTCACAACCACATAAACATATCGGTTGTACATGCACAGCTGATTCTTATTCTTCGATGATATCAATTGTGACTTGAATAAATTGTTCAGGCTAAAGAACATGCGATTAGCATTTACAATTTGTTGACACACTTCTTTTGTCACTTCACTTATATTGGTCATTATGAAAGTAAGGTACTTGAATTCTTGAACTCATTCAAAGTTATGCCCACCAACAATGAAAGGAGGGAGAGCCTGACGGTGCAATATGAGATATTTGGTTTTATCGTAATTCACCACTCTCTGCCACTGTGGGGAAACTGGGATGTAATCAGCACATACTTAATAAAGTGGATAGTAAATTAAAGTCAAACAAAACATGAAAACTGCAATTTTGGGGTGTATGCATAATGTGGAACCCAGGGCCAGCATTCAACCAAATAAATGTAGGAAAGCTCCCAAAACAGTACTTGAATTGGCTGATACAACTGGCCTGACACCTGAGGACGAAGCAAGATGTTCCTTGTCCTCCACAACTTGACACTTTGTCAATTTCTTTTGTAACACACTTTGTGTTACAGTCATGTTTATGTTGCATAAACATGCTTACATTAGATTGGTGAGATAGAATAAAAGTCTCCTGGGAATTTGCGACACACACTGCACCCCATGGAGTTGAATCAAGTTCTTTCTGCAACTTGATAAGGGCTGTGTGAGGAAGTGCCGGAGAAAAGATGGAAAGCATTTTTTCGGCAGTGCTCTGGGTGGTTCTTGTAAGCCTTGACAGCAATATAGATTTGAAAGTGGCAGCTTGCCAAAGAAACGGCACAATTTCTTGTGATCAGGCTAACAGACAAACAAACCTAAAGTTAGATAAAAGTGAAACTGTGTCAACATGAGGATTAGTTTGAACACTACAGTGCTCATTCAGGCACAGTTGTACTGAGTAATATGTCATTGTCATCCTCTGACCTTTGAAATGACCTACTGAACCAGTTACAGGGAAACCAACAGCTTAACGTGGACTACAAACTGTGGGGTAACTCCACATTTTTGCATTAACCCTTTGACTAATGTGACGAGTTAACTCGTTATGCCTTACTGTTCCCAAAGGTGCTGCTGACAAGTTTTAAGTGTAGCGCCTCTGTTTGCCTTCAGCACTACTGACAGGTTAACTCAGGTATTCTTGCCAACCTCTGAACACTAATGATCTCAGGTACATGAGTGCTGTTTACAAGTTCAGGTGTACAGTAGAATGTCCACCCCCATGTATCACAAACTACTCATTGTTCTGGAATCTAAGTGGCGTACGGATAATTTATCTGTTGTGAACTCGTTTTCCCGGATGCCACTGCACTTTATCTCTTACAGTTCATCAGAATTGGGATCACAGAGTTTTTACCATCATCTGTTCTACAACAAAAATGACACGTTGTTGTGGCTGCACTGAGGGAGAGTTGGCAGAGATACTCACAGACAGTGCCAGTGAGGGCGAATTATTTGACATTGACAAAGTGACACAATGTATTGACAAGAGTGCCCACACGAAGTACGGCACGACTTTTCTTGTTCTCTACACACTTAAATCATCTGATGGATAGGGCGATTAGCAATCTGCAACTGTTTGCTGATGACACTGTTGTGAACGGGAGAGTGTCAAGTGACTGTATGAGGATACGGGAAGACGTGCGCAGAATTTTTATTTGGTGTGATTAACAGCAGCTTACTGTATATGGAAGGGGAAAACTTAGGTTAATGCAGATGAGTAGGATAAACAATCCTGTAATATTCATATACATTATCAGTGAGATGCTGCTTGACAAAATAGACATAACACTGGAATGCGTAAGTAATGAAGAAGTAGTCAAAAGAATTTGGGAGAAAAATTTGTGGCAATACCTGCCTAGAAGACAGGATCAGTTGATAGGACACATCACCAATTTAGTATTGGAGATAAGTGTGGGAGGTAAAAATTGTTGAGGGACACGGGGGATGAACACAGTATGCAGAGTCAGAAGATGTAATTTGCAGCAGTTATTTGGAGATGATTAGGCTTGAACAGGATAAAGTAGCATGGAAAGCTGCACCAAACCAGTGTTCGGAGTGAAGATAACAACACTGCTGGAAAGCAACATAAAATGGAACGAGCATCTAAGGCCAGTCGTAAAGAAGGCAAGTGGTAGACTTTGGACTTGTGTAATTCTAAGAAGGCGTCGTTTAGGCTGCTTGGAGATGTGCTGTTAGACTTGTTAATGGTGGGCTCAATCAATGTGCAAGTATTACAGAGATACTCTGTGAATGGAAATGGGAATTCCTGGAGAGAAGAGGACATTCATTTGTAAAACACTAATGAGAAAGTTTTGAGAGTCATAATTTGTGACACACTGCAGAACAATCCTATAGCCACCAACATACAACTCACAACAGGCTGTGAAGACAAGTTGCGAGAAATCAGGGCTTGTATGGAAGCACAAATATAGTCATTTTTCCTTTGTTCCATTTGCTAGTGGAACAGGAAAGGGAGTCACTAGCACTAGCATGCGCCATATGTTGACCCTAGTAGTCTATATGTAGAAGCGATAACTTCTCCATATATTCTGAAAACTACTTTCCTAAGCCCTCTATGTTGGCAGGTGCAACACTTCACTACTAAGTTTCAACAAGAGATGTAATTGATAGTTCTTCTGAATCTGAAACTAAGAGCAACTTCTAGAAAGGATTACCAAAATCAGATTAGAGACTACTTAAGAAATATCTATATTTACATCTCTGTAGAATTTGTGACAATGTTCAATACACATAGAAGCTTCAAAGTCAAAAATTAATTTTTACAGCTAAAATAATGTTCATCTCCATCATAACAAATTTTAACAGTGACAAAAGAAAACGTCACAGAAAGTGCTCGAAAAATATTCAGCACAGGGCAAGGAAGGACACGGAGGTAGCCCTGCTCCAGCTCCAAGCAGAAGATCAAACGCTGGCTACTTACTGCAGGTAGGTGCATTAGACAATAACATCATGTCCTCAGCTCGGTATGTTGCAAGCACGTTTACAGCAGCCAAAGGATCACCAAACACTGCCAGAAATGAAAGAAGTGAGAAGTGACTGACAACAATCCTAGGACTAATGTACAAAATCAAACAATGGAAAATCTGGGTCCAGATAACAGCACAAAAAGGTCAGAGGGCATGGGTGTTGCTTGAACGAAGGACACATTGAGGCAGAGTTCTCACCTGTGCAGTTCAAAAGGATTTCAGTGCAAAGGATCGAGATGGCACAAGTTGTGAATCTGTCATTCACATCAAGCACATTGTGTCGGGTGGAATACTCAGCATCTAGCCGGCCCAAATATTTCTCGGCCACAGACTGGCAAATGTGATTGAATTGCTGCAGTCTTAGTTGGCACTAAGTCACAAGAGGGGTTTGCTTTGGCATCCGGATTTGGTACAGCGGTGAGCGAGTGGAGAGACAAGCCGCAACAGTTCTTTTTCTGGACTAGGTGGGAAGAGTAATTTCACTCATGAAGGTCTCAGTGAGACTATTGGTGAGCTGTGCACGGCTCGCTTTTATCCCATTTATTGTTTGTCATCTTCTACTACAGAACAGCCACCTCGTTTTCTTATTCCATTCACTGGCTTCACTAACTTCCTGCAATACTTGCCCCTGAGCGGCAGCAGCAGTGTGTATCGATAAGTGCAATGTTGTACCATCTCTGGAGTGCCCAATAGTATTTCTGGGTCGTCGTGTGTCCGGCAGTCAGTTCGGGAAGGACCAGCAGTGCACTCGGGACACAGCAGCAGTGAAGTCAAGGCCTGAGCGTCGGTGAAGCTCCGACAGCCAGTGCTCACCAACCACTGATGACACATATGAACTGTCTGACTGAGGGATATTGGAGCGGGACGACTGTTGGTCGGTTGTCTCATCGGCCGACGTATATTCGGTCCTTTCACCATTTCCGGGCCTGGAAAGTTTGTCGGTTGGCGTGGAGAAGCGAGGAAGTCTCCGTGGCGGGCGTCTAGTCATCCCCATTGGCATCATCCACGCGCAGTTGGAGTGTGAGGGACTGTTCCCATTTCTATTAGGTTTGTGGCTCACTGATCCCGGACACGAAAGTTGAGTCTTTATTTAATCTACCCCAACTGTTCACACTGTGTCATTTGAATTTTGCTGTGGGCTGTTGGGACATTCCCACGAGCAACAACGATTCTAGCCGCCCTCCTGTGGAGCTAAACTTAGCTTGTTTATTTCTGAATTGAAGTGCACCAACGGGATCTTCTGCCTTGTGTCTGTTAACATTCCAGTTACTTGCCCTGGCCATTGACGATAATTCAGGCAGTATATTGTCCTTGTTGTGTTGCGGCTGTCTAGCACAGCATGTAGTTTGGCAGCTGGATGTGTAATTCCTTGTGGGCGCCAATACCTTCTGCACTGTTCCACTGAACTCCCTGTTGTGTGCTAGTAGATCGGAGCAGAAGTTATCCTGTTGCCTGGTACGTTGACTGTCTCTTGGTTGGGTTGCCATTGGATTGAGAATTGTTGGACCGACTGCCTGTCTCACCTAAGTAAGTGTCAGTGTTTGAATTCTAGGCCGACCCTTGGAAACTTCTGAGCTCCATTTGGTGCACTGCCTGTCTTATTCATCCTTGTTGTTTGTTTATGTATGGCTTCTAGCTGATTTTAAATTAAAAGTTGTTTTGTCCTTAAGGCACGAGATTGAATGGGTAATGTTTGTCAAATGAATAAATTAGTATGTTCAAGTGCAGCTGACAGCCACTCATTTTGGCCCTTTTCCACAAATTAAAGTATCTCTCTTGTCCTGAGGGTATAGCAGGGGATCTCAATTGGCATATTTGGAGAGGGTCTGCTCATGACTATAGGTGCGACAGCCAAAGGTGGCTAGGCTTAAAGGGAGGGAATTCCTGGAGTCGATGGGAGGGCAGCTTTTGAAATGGATGTTTTGTCAGAGGTTGGTAGGTCTCATTTGGAAGGATGTATTGATGTAGCCATCCTATATGCAGAGGATGGCATTGAGGAAGGTGGCTCGTCAGACTGATTAGGACCAGGGCGAGCGAATGAGGGAGAATTTGTGGAGGCTCTGGAGGAACACGTATGGGGTGTCCTCACACTCAGTCCAGGTCGTGAAGATGTCATCAACAAATCTGAATCAGTTGGGAGGGTTTGCGGTTCAGAGTAGTTGGGAAGGATTCCACTAAGTGGTCCACAAATATATTAGCACAGGACTATGTGACCACTGCTGTACCACGGATTTCTCTGTAGATCCTGCTTTCAAAGGAGAAGTCATTGTGGATGAGGATATAGTTGGCCATGGTAGCCAGGATGGAGTCAGTCAGGCACTGACAAAGGCAATGTGGAAAGGCCACAGGTACTGGAGATGTTAGAGTAGAAGGTGATTGCAATAACAGTGACAAGCAAGAAGCTGGACAGTAAAGGAACAGGAACTGCAGTGGGTCGGTACAGAAAATAGTTGGTGTTTTTACACAGTATATATGCTGAAGGTGCTGGTTCACAAGGGCAGATATTATCTACATCTACATGACTACTCTGCAATTCACATTTAAGTGCTTGGCAGAGGGTTCATCGAACCACAATCATACTATCTCTCTACCATTCCCGAACAGCGCGCGGGAAAACAAACACCTAAACCTTTCTGTTCGAGCTCTGATTTCTCTTATTTTATTTTGATGATCATTCCTACCTATGCAGGTTGGGCCCAACAAAATATTTTCACATTCGGAAGAGAAAGTTGGTGACTGAAATTTCGTAAATAGATCTCGCCGCGACAAAAAACGTCTTTGCTGTAATGACTTCCATCCCAACTCCCATATAATATCTGACACACTCTCTCAAAATGAGCTGCCCTTTTTTGCACCCTTTCGATGTCCTCCGTCAGTCCCACCTGGTAAGGATCCCACACCGCGCAGCAAAATTATAACAGAGGACAAACGAGTGTAGTGTAAGCTGTCTCTTTAGTGGACTTGTTGCATCTTCTAAGTGTCGTGCCAATGAAACGCAACTTTTGGCTCGCCTTCCCCACAATATTATCTATGCGGTCTTTCCAACTGAAACTGTTCGTAATTTTAACACCAAGGTACTTAGTTGAATTGACAGCCTTGAGAATTGTACTATTTATCGAGTAATCGAATTCCAACGGATTTCTTTTGGAACTCATGTGGATCACCTCACACTTTTCGTTATTTAGCATCAACTGCCACCTGACACACCATACAGCAATCTTTTCTAAATCGCTTTGCAACTGATACTGGTCTTTGGATGACCTTACTAGACGGTAAATTACAGCAGCATCTGCGAACAACCTAAGAGAACTGCTCAGATTGTCACCCATGTCATTTATATAGATCAGGAACAGCAGAGGTCCCAGGACACTTCCCTGGGGAACACCTGATATCACTTCAGTTTTACCCGGTGATTTGCCGTCTATTACTACGAACTGCGACCTTCCTGACAGGAAATCACGAATCCAGTTGCACAACTGAGACGACACCCCATAGGCCCGCAGCTTGATTAGAAGTTGCTTGTGAGGAATGGTGTCTAAAGCTTTCCGGAAATCTAGAAAGGCGGAATCAACTTGAGATCCCCTGTCGATAGCAGCCATTACTTCATGCGAATAAAGAGCTAGTTGCGTTGCACAAGAATGATGTTTTCTGAAACCATGCTGATTACGTATCAATAGATCGTTCCCATCAAGATGATTCATAATGTTTGAATACAGTCTGTAGTTCGATGGATTACTCCTACTGCCCTTCTTGTACACTGGTGCGACCTGCGCAATTTTCCAATCTGCAGGTATAGATCTATCGGTAAGCGAGCGGTTGTATATGATTGCTAAGTAGGGAGCTATTGTATCAGCGTAATCTGAAAGGAACCTAATTGGTATACAATCTGGACCTGAAGGCTTGCCCGTATCAAGCGATTTGAGTTGTTTCGCAACCACTGAGGTATCTACTTCTAAGAAACTCATGCTAGCAGCTTTTCGTGTTTCAAATTCTGGAATATTCCATTCGTCTTCCCTGGTGAAGGAATTTCGGAAAACTGTGTTCAATAACTCCGCTTTAGCAGCACAGTCGTTGGTAACAGTACCATCAGCACTGCGCAGCGAAGGTATTGACTGCATCTTGCCGCTTGTGTACTTTACATACGACCAGAATTTCTTCGGATTTTCTACCAAATTTCGAGACAATGTTTCGTTGTGGAACCTATTAAAGGCATCTCGCATTGAAGTCTGTGCCAAATTTCACGCGTCAGTAAATTTTAGCCAATCTTCAGGATTTCGAGTTCTTCTGAACTTCGCATGTTTTTTCCGTTGCCTCAGCAACAGCATTCGAACCTGTTTTGTGTACCACGGGGGATCCGTTCCATCTCTTACCAATTTATGAGGTATGAATATCTCCATTGCTGTTGCTACTATATCTTTGAATTTGAGCCACATCTCGTCTACATTTGCATAGTCAGTTCGGAAGGAATGGAGATTGTCTCTTAGGAAGGCTTCTAATGACACTTTATCCACTTTTTTAAATAAAATTATTTTGCGTTTGTTTCTGGTGGATTTGGAAGAAACGGTATTGAGCCTAGCTACAACGACCTTGTGATCACTAATCCCTGTATCAGTCATGATGTTCTCTATCGGCTCTGGATTGTTTGTGGCTAAGAGGTCAAGTGTGTTTCCACAACCATTTACAATTCGCATGGGTTTATGGACTAACCGCTCGAAATAATTTTCGGAGAAAGCAATTAGGACAAACTCGGAAGATGTTTTCTGCCTACCACCAGTTTTGAACAAGTATTTTTGCCAACATATCGAGGGAAGGTTGAAGTCCCCACCAACTATAACTGTATGAGTGGGGTATTTATTTGTTACGAGACTCAAATATTCTCTGAACTGTTCAGCAACTACATCATCGGAGTCTGGGAGTCAGAAGAAGGATCCAATTATTAACTTAGTTCAGCTGTTAAGTAAAACCTCCACCCACACCAATTCGCACGGAGTATCTACTTCGACTTCACTACAAGATACACCACTACTGACAGACACAAACACTCCACCACCAATTCTGCCTAATCTGTCTTTCCTGAACACCATCTGAGACTTCGTAAAAATTTCTGCAGAACTTATTTCAGGCTTTAGCCACCTTTCTGAACCTACAACGATTTCAGCTTCTGTGCTTTCTATTAGCTCAGGGACTTTCCCAGCACAACTACAACAATTTACAACTACAATTCCGACTGTTCCTTGACCCAAGCACGTCCTGCATTTGCCATGCACCCTTTGAGATTGCAGCCCACCCCATACTTTCCCGAAGCCTTCTAACATAAAAAACCGCCCAGTCCACGCCACACAGCCTCCGCTACCCGTGTAGCCGCCAGCTGAGTGTAGTGAACTCCTGACCTATTCAGCGGAACCCAAAACCCCACCACCCTATGGCGCAAGTCAAGGAATCTGCAGCCAACATGGTTGCAAAACCGTCTCAGCCTCTGATTTAGACCCTCAACCTGGCTCTGCACCAAAGGTCCGCAGTCGGTTCTGTCGACGATGCTGCAGATGGTGAGCTCGCCTTCACCTCGTAAGCAAGACCGGCAGCCTTTACCAAATCAGATAGCCACTGGAATCCAGAGAGAATTCCCTCAGATCCAAAGCGACACACGTCATTAGTGCCGACATGTGACACCACCTGCAGCTGGCTGCACCCTGTGCTCTTCATGACATCCAGAAGGACCCTTTCCACATCAGGAATGACTCCACCTGGAATGCACACTGGACTTCTTCCCCTCCTTAGCCGCCATATCCCTAAGGGGCTCCATTACGTGCCTAACATTGGAGCTCCCAACTACCAATAAGCCCACCCTCTGTGGTTGCCCGGACCTTGAAGGGGTATAGTAAACAGTCACAACGGGAGTCCTGAGTGGTTTGGTTTATGTAATACAGGCAACATGTAGAGGGTACGACTGTGGGGAGTGGTGGGGATGAGGAGGGAGACAGACTTAAGGGGAGCAGTTCTGGGATGGATCTAGGGATTTGTGGAAGGACTGGGGATCCTACTGGATTTCTGGCCTGTGGTGACTGCTAAAGCGATTTCCTGTTGTGCTTGGCAGTTATAAATCTGTTGTTTGATGGAATCACAGTCAATTATTTCTAATAATACATGAGAATTCTGTAATGAATTGAAAGCTCCTATCCTTAATTACAGGAGTGGCCAAGTGCTCTATCTTGTGGAATCGTGAGGATACATGTAAGTTACCACTGCAAGATACAACAATGAAGAAATTCAGCACTGACTAAAGAGACTAAGTTATAATCAGCATTAGTGCAGTACTTACTCCTGCTGGATGTCATTCTCGTATACATTGGGGCCACCAGTGGGGTGTGGTGATGGGTGAGCAACCTGCAAGCTGAGGTCATACTCCCGCCTCTTGTCTGGACGACTCAAGATGCTGTACGCTTCATTCAGTTTTACAAACTCATTGTGGGTGTCTGGGTTATTTTTGTTGATGTCTGGATGAAACTGCAACAATTTGTGAAATCAATAAGGAAACAGAAAATATGACGAAACTCATGAACTGAGGAGCTGCGTTGACTGCAGCATAGTGGGCATAACCAGCTTAAGCAGGCTGTCAATGCTTGTATCATTTCAACTGTCACTGGGACAGGCAGGGCATGAACCAGAGAGATGCCAAGAGGGCAGGGAATTGATACCAGTAAAGCGAGAGCAGCAGGGTGAGCATATGATTTCACCATGTCTTATGGCAGCCAAAGTGACAGTAATGGCTTGTTATGATAAAGGATTCATCAGCTTAGTACAAGGAAAGATGTAAGTCAAATATATACACAAATTTCTCTCCTGTGCCAATCTCTTCTTCTCATAGTAGCTCCTGCACCCAGTGTCCTGAATTATTTGTTGGATACAGTCCAGTCTCTCTCTTCCCGTACCACTTTTACCCTTTGCAGCTTCCTTTACTACCATGGAACTTATTCGTTGATGTCGTGGCAAATGTTATATCATGCTGTCCTCCTCCTCCTCAATGTTTTCCACATGTTCCTCTCTTTGCCGCTTCTGTGGAGAACCTCCTCATTCCTTATTTTATCAGTTCACTTAACTTTCAACACCCTTCTGTAGGAACACACCTCGAACACTTCAAGTTCTGTAAATTTCCTGGTTTCCCTACACTCCACCATTCACTTCCACACAATTTTAGGCTCCAAATATAAACTCTCACAAATTTCTTCCTCAAATTAAGGCCAATGTTTGATACAAGTAAACTTATTTTATCCAGGAATGCCCTCTTTGCCTGCACTAGTCTATTTTTTATATCCTTGTTTTGTCTGTCACCCAATATTTTGCTTCTGAGGCAGAACTCCTTCACTTCATTCTGGTGTTAATTTTATTACTAATGTCATTTCTGCTACTCCTCATCACTTTCACATCTCTTTGGATACTTTTAGTCCTTATTGTGTGCTCAGCAGACAGTTCATTTCATTTGGTATGCTCTGCAATTCTTCCTCTCGTCCACTGATGACAATGCCGTCAGCGAATCTTATCATTGATATCCTTTCGACCTGGATTTTAATCACACTTCTGAACTGCTCGTTTATTTCCAACACTTCTTCAATGTACAGATGGAGCAGTAGGGACCAAAGACTACCTCCACATCTTGTATCCTTTCTAATCTTCCATGTCCTTCTTCAACTAACAATTATTTTTCCCTCTTGTGTATTACCCATCCTTCCATATATCTTACTCCTATGTTTCTCAGAATTTCAAATATTCTTGCACCACTTTACACTGTTGAACACTTTTTCTAGGTGAGTAAATTGTATGAATGTTTCTTGATTTTTTATCAAATCTCGCTTTCATTACCAAGTGCAATGTCAGAACTGTCTCTCTTGTGCTTTTACTATACCTAAAGCCGAAACTATCATCATGTAAGAGATCCTCAGTTTTCTTTTTGATTCTTCTGTATACCAGAATAGCATAAACCTGCACCTCTCAAATTGGAGATAAGCAACTTAATAAATGCACTACCTCATCTGGTTCTATCTTGCAAACAATTCTCTCTTGCCTGCACATATTTAGAACAAGTTAGCTTAATAAAATAAAAAATAAAATCTTCCTTGCATTGTGCTTCACAGAGTTGATAGAGGACTTTGTTATGTATGCCACCAAAAACTGCTGAAAACTTTATTAGGCTGCAAATTGTTGTGACAATTGAAGACCTCAGTGCACAAAAGGGATAACTCTCATTTCACATATCCGACATTGAACACAGATGATGGTCTCATTAATGTGACTGGACCACTATGTTCAGTGCAAAATAGGAATATCTCCAGTATTCATCCCTTTCTTCTACCGAAGTGAGAAAGAGATTAGATTCCATAGCTTATGGAAGCTGGTTTGTGTTATGGAAAAAAATGGAGTTATCCCTTTCTGCACTAAGGTCTTCAATCTCTGGCAGACTTTAATGGTTAAAATGGTACATACCATGTGTCTATTATTTTAAAATGTGCAACATACCTAGTTAAGCAAGTAAGCCTTGTGTTTGGTAAGATAATTATGTACCTAAGAACTAAGTGCACATAAGAAAAATAATTCCATACGGGGCACTGGCTGTGATGATAGAACCTTATGGTTATAACACACTTATGAGACTCCCTTTGCCAATATCTGCCATATGCTCCTTCCATTTCAATGACAATCAATATTCGCCCCTAAAATTTGTGTGTACGTTACACAGACTATAGATTTATCATTTGTGTTGAATGTTACAGAATTGCCTTCTTTCTTTAAGCCAAAGTTCATTCTATTTATTCAAAGTTAATTTATTACATAGTGCCCAATAGTAAATGTCCTGAATTCTCAGATGCAACAGAATGCTAATGAACTTTGATCACTGACCATTAAGAATAGACACACCGACATACATACAGCAGCACATAATATCAGTAGGCCACTACTTACAAACAGTGAAACAACTTCACAGTTATAGTTTCGCATGGGTTTGATATAATTACTAATTCCAGAAGCTTTATGTTAGTAACAGTGGGAGGCAAGTAAATTCTGAGTCAATAAGAAACGTAATAAAATATCCTTTCAGAGTTCATACTATGTCCTTGCCGACTGTTATAAAAAGGTTCTTTTCTCTTTCTCTCTCTCTCTTTCTCTTTTCCTGTCCATGAATCAGACTTAATTATGATTCACAATTACTCATTTAGGCTTACTGTATTTATAAAAATTAGCCTACCTATGTTATCAGTGCTGTTTTGACTGCTGCATTACAATTCTCATTTTGGTATTTTTAGATTTAATGTACTTACATAGTTTAAATCTTGTAAAGAAAATTGCTTACTGATGTAGTACGAGGACTGTGCATATACGTATGTCTGGGGAATACCTTTAATAGGGACACATCGAGACAGACAGGACAAAACAGCATTGCAAATTGGGGAAAGATGTGCCAATCTATGCAGCAATATTGCCACACAAGTTCACTGAACCCCATGTAAATCCTAGTTGTGCAATGTAAAGACTTTGTGTGTTTTTTTTTATTTCCTGGTGACTTCTTTTCAGATGCACAAACTGAGACTTAAAACATTTTTCAATGATGGTCTCTACTTAGGATTGGAATAGAGTGAAGTTACTTCACAGTCATAAATATTTCCACAAATGATTAGTGGGTTTACTGGTACTGAAAGTTGAAAATTTAATCTTTCTACCATTAACACTGTGAATGAATAAGATGAAAGTTTGAAACACTGGGGACGCACTTCCATGTAATCGAATTTGTAATTATTGACCACTGTGCCTACAGTTAGTTGCTCACCAGTATGAGTTTACACTCTTGTTTTGTATAAACAAACAGTAATATGGAAGATTAATTCATCTCATTTTGTCTGAAGTCAGTTCAACCACACTCCAACATTTCTATATTTTAATTCTGGCTTCAGTGAAACAAATAAATTCAAGAAAAATGTGGCAACATATGGTCATCTTGAGTCAACTGAGCTAACCTATACTGGAAGTCTGCTTCATCATATGATGTAAGAATGATGTGACATGTGAAGCTGACCAAGCACAAAAACGAAGAAAACAGAACACTGATAATAATGTTTCTGTATCCACATTATTCCTGGAAATTAGGGTGTAGTGAAACATTGCTCTTCAGCATAGGCTGAGGTCTACGTTACACTGAAAATGACAGTTTCAGTGCTAACTGGCTAAGCAGTCTCAAAACTTTCGACAGTCAGCAAACCATAGTTAAACACAATGCACATGCACCATTCCACTTGTCTGAAAAGATGAATGTACAAAAGTAAGAAAAAGAATAACTTGAGTGCATAACTATCGAAACAGAACTGTTATTGTCAAGTTTCCTAAGTTAATAAGAAATCCATTGACCTTGAACGAAGTTTAGACATCATAATAATAATGCCTGAAATGCAATGTAGGTGTTTTTCATGTCTGTATATCTTTTACACTTCAAGCAGCTTTCTACACTATATCACACCACTCTGTAGTTTTTGGAAAATATATAAAATTTCAGTTTCCGTGTAGCACAGACATAGTGAAATTTATGCACAAAGAAACTGCACCTCCAGCTATAATGAAGAATGAAAAAAAGAGGAGGAACATATGGTGCGTTTATGTGAAACAGTTGTAACAATACATGTATATTCGTGTCTAGCCAGCATACAAACTCTGCTGTTAATTATAAAACTGAAAGCTCCATGAAGCTTCTACCACAAGAAATGAAATAACACGATTACAAGTATCGAAATTTTCATAACATTGTTCAGGCGATTACTCACCTTCTTCGATAATTTAATAAATGCCTCCTTGATGTCCTTATTTGAACTATTTCGTGCTATTTTCAGAACTTCGTAATGGGTTTTCTGTAAATACCTGAAAAGGTGAATGTACGGATGTAAGACAAGAATAACTTGATTACATAACTATCAAACTCTATCTGGCGCGTTACCTTGACGAGTGGAAATTTCGGAGTGCAGCATTGCATAGATGACAAGCAAACGAAGCAAAACTGGAATTTTGCATCGTTATATTTAATGTTTCGAAGAAGGCTAAGGCATCCGTCCTATGCCTGAAACATCTGCGCAATCACTTTTATCATTATCGCGTTTAGAGAGCTGGCTCAAACGGTCACACTTGTCCTTTGCAGAAAAGCGCATAGGCTTTTACAGCACAACTGTCACTTACGTATTTATTTGCTTCACATTGTTTTTATTTACGTCACTTCACGCACTTCTGCTGTCAACCCCTTCACCACAGTCAAGTCAAATAACGTAATCCATAGATGCTGCCACACTCGGGCAGAGTTCATTCACGCTCCCAACTACTATTATGCGCTACCAACTGCTAACAGCTTCGCATTCCGCACATATAATTAGCGAGTGGGAGTGTCGTAAATGCGTCTGCTAGCAAAGTTACTAGCAGTAGGAGAATTCAAACATCATGCGCAGATAAACTTTTCGTTGTTCGAATTAGATATCTGACTCAAGAAATTTCTCACATAAGGACCTATAGAAAATGTACAAAATAAAATTGTCTGTCTGACTGATTCTATGGTCTGGAAAGAAGGACTTACCCTTGTAATGTCATTCAGCAATGTGGCACTCCTTCCATGGTATATTTGGCCCTCATATTTCAGTGAATGTTACATAAGACATGTCTGATTCTGTGATTAGACACAATCACGACGGAGCAATCCAAAATGGAAACAATAATAGCTGATGATTAGGAGATTGTAAAAGTCAGAATAGCAATTACTGTTCGCACAATCATGTGAATCTTACGGTACATCAATGGACGAAACAGGAATAGTGTCTTATACTATCACTAAAACATGTACAATGTCGTTTCATGTCTTTGACAGAAAGCACATGTATATATTTTAAGTAATTTAGATTTTATGCTTTCAACATGTTTCAACAGACGCATGGACGTCACTGGTGCGTGTTTACAACTCCTTCCTTTCAGAATATTACTATGTCTCGTGTTAATGCACACATAGTGATCACTTGGGACCGCAAGCCTGCACACACTTATCGTTGTGTGCGAACAATGTGTGTATGCATGCATAAAATAATGCACTTGCATTGCTGCGCTGTTGGAAATATGTGACCATGCGCGAAGTTGCACAGGGGAAATGCAGCGACGTTCAGGAGTACAGTACCAGTAGTAGAAAGATAGACGATATTGAACCACCAAATTGAGAACCTAGCATTACGTCACATAGGAATGAAGGTAGTTGAGTCAGGGCACAGGAATCAAATGTCTGACGAAAGGCAGATTAAAGTAGCTTCTCCTCGACAGCTCCTTTTACAAAACAAAAAAAAAAAAAAAACTGATTCTTTAATGTTGCTCTACATCTACACACATACTCTGCAAATTGGTAAAGTGCAAGACAGAGGAGTAATTAGCATGCTACCACATGGTTAGGGTTTCTTCCCGTTCCAAACGCTTAGGAAGCAAAGGAAAAGTGACTACTTATGAGCACATTGTAATTAGTGTAACTTTATTTTTACGGACCCTGCAGAAGCGGTACTTCTGCTCTGCAAGTAGGTTTTTGCGGTGCAATTGGCGTCTGTCTTCTAGAAACTCTCCTATGAGTCAAACAAACCTATCACCGTTCGTGTCGCCTTACTTGGTATACGTTCTGTAATATCTCTTTACTTTCCACCTCCAACGTAGCAACATATCATATCTATATCTAAATATTAAATATTTGTGCAGTATCCGGCCGGAGTGGCCGTGCGTTTCTAGGCGCTACAGTCTGGAACCGAGCGACCGCAACGGTCGCAGGTTCGAATCCTGCCTCGGGCATGGATGTGTGTGATGTCCTTAGGTTAGTTAGGTTTAAGTGGTTCTAAGTTCTAGGGGACTGATAACCTCAGCAGTTCATTCACATAGTGCTCAGAGCCATTTTTAATTTACTAATCAGTTATTGAAAAAAGAATGACCATAAACACACGACAAAAGTAGATCTTTGTTTCAAATATCCACCATTTTATTATTATGTTAAGTTTAAAAAAGTATGCTATTACGCTGTGAGCAATATTGTATAGATTAAGATTTATTTTGTATAAGATTTGGAGACTGCAGTCCTTGGAATCATGGACAGACCTCATTCTGGACAGATCAACTTTAACTCCTCGGATGGGGAATGGGGTGCTTAACGGTGACTGAATTTCTTTAAAAAGTTAGAAATTGTTGTCCAAGGATCACTAAATAACTTCCAAAAGGATTGACGTTGATTGCTTCATTCTCATTTCCAAATAAGTCGTAAAAATTGCTTATATGATTGGCTGGCTGAAAAGAATGGACCTTTAAACGCATATGCGAGAGATGTAATTAGCCTAATATAATCCGAAACTGGCAAAGAAGGATCTCGGAAATTCGATGGACTGATGAGGTAAGGAACAAGGAGGTTCTGCGCAGATTCGGAAAAGAATATATGGAACACATTGACAAGGAGAAGGAACAGGATGATAGAATATCTATAAAGATGTGAGAGAATGACTTCCATGTTACTAGAGGAAGATGTAGAGGGGAAAAACTTTAGAGGAAGACCAAGCAAATAATTGACGACGTAGGTTGCGAATGCTACTCTGAGATGAAGAGATTGCAGAGGAGAGCAATTCGTGCAGTGCCGCATCAAACCAATCAGAAGACTGATGTCTCAAAAAAAAAAAAAAAAAAATCGCGATACCTGCAGGAGCAATACGCAATAGCTGCAGCCTATTCGCAGAGTCATCAATGAAGGGTGGTTCTTACAACTTTATATGTAGGCTTTGGCGAATGCGAGTTCGTGTCCTTCCCCGACTATTTGGGATTCGCGCCATCGCCTCACCTGGTGTAGTTGCTCTGTACTACACGGAGTGTTTGACGTTCTTTGTGCGCGCGTTGCCATGATGGCGCTAGCTGCGTCCCAGCCACACTTCCCTACCGCCCATGTTTACGAGCGGACCGTAGAACAGGGTTGTGGATTCCGATAGCTCGGCTGTACTCTGGTGTCGCTAAGCACGTTGTGGTATGTAGAGTCCTGTTGCTCTGTTTCTGGTGATTGCACGGGCCACAATCGTGGTACAGGCTTGCGCAATTTGTAGCAAAGAGTGGTCGGTCGCTCCCTGTTGTATGTAGCTTCTCTGTTGGCAGCAAGGTGCTTAGTGGAGCAGTAAGGCGGTGAAATACGGCTCGAAAACGTTTACTTCCAGTTACAAGAAGGAAACGCTCGATAAAGCACGCCGTCGAGAAGTTGTGTGGTGTTGCCGTTGTGGATTAGTGTAAAGCAACGTCGGTTGTTTAGGTCTGTTGTTAGCGGGGGAGTGCTATAGTGCGTAGCTGCCATTGTAAAGTGACGGAAACGCCCGTTACTGATTCACTGGTCATCTCTCAAGAACGTGGCACGCGTCTGTTTCCTGTCTTGCTGCTGCTATCGGGTTAATCAGAAAGGGAACAAGTTGTGGGCTGCCGCTGTGGTACTGTTTCCAGAATGGTGATACCTGACGCGCCCCTGTGGTTTGTTGTCAGGGGGTCAGACTGTTCCCGACAGTGCACGGCCTTGTGAGACCAGTCTTGTTTGTAACTGGTATTGGTTTCGTTGGGTTGATTTTAAAAGGTTTTATAGTGTTGTTTTTCTGTCTTTTGTGTCGATCGTTACTGCAGAGCACGTTTGTGTCAAGTAGGGCGCTTCGCTTGTGTAGAAAAGTGGATCCTACTGAAGTCTGACTGATGTAACGTACTGATCTGAATACGGTCGTACTATTTTTGTGGTTACGTTTATCTACGTTTACCCGATTAATCTGTTATCGACAAATAAGTACCTGGCACAGGGTTCATGGAACCATTATAAAGCTATTTCTCTACCATTCCACTCTTATTTCACTCGGATGATGATGATGATTATTATTATTATTTTCCTTTCTCAGACGTTATGTCTGGTTAAAAATGGAAAGTGATGCGGACCTTGATCAAGCGTGACCTCCTTTTAACTGTGCGGTATATGTTGCATTGCATTTAGGAACTTTCGGGTAATTGAACATGTATCAATAATTACAGATTTCTGTAGTTGTATATATATGTTTGGATGTAGCTGTAGTGCGTTGATGTACTGGTGGATATTGTGTGGTATGACTCCTGTAGTTGATACTATAATTGGTATAATGTCAACTTTATCCTGATGCCACATGTCCTTGACTTCCTTAGCCAGTTGGATGCATTTTTAAATTTTTTTCTCCTGTTTTCTCCTGTATATTTGTTGTATTGGGTATGGATATTTCGATTAGTTGAGTTAATTTCTTCTTTTTATTGGTGAGTATGATGTCAGGTTTGTTATGTGGTGTTGTTTTATCTGTTATAATGGTTCTGTTCCAGTATAATTTGTATTCATCATTCTCCAGTACATTTTGTGGTGCATACTTGCATGTGGGAACGTGTTTTTTTATTAGTTTATGTTGTATGGCAAGTTGTTGATGTATTATATTTGCTACATTGTCTTCTGGGCTATTTTGTCTTTGCTAGTATTGTACATCCGCTTGTGATGTGATCTAATGTTTCTATTTGTTGTTTGAAAAGGCTGCATTTATCTGTTGTGGTATTGGGATCTTTAATAATATGCTTGCTGTAATATCTGGCGTTTGTTTGATACTGTATTGCAATCATGAATCCTTCCGCCTCACTGTGTATATTGCCTTTTCTTAGCCATGTGTTGGATGCGTCTTGATCAATGTGTTCTTATTATTTCTCCCTATTTATGTAGGCACCAACAAAACATTTTCACACTCTCTGGAGAGAGTTGGTGATTGAAATTTCATGAGAAGGCCTTGCCACAGCAAAAAACTCCTTTGTTTTAATGGCTGCTACCGCAATTTGTGCCTCGGCATCTGTAACTGATTTTGTGATTCTGTGGGCTATTAGGCAGCCTGTATAGCAGCAACTGAGCGGAGTACTTACGAGCTCGGCCAGACATACTATTTTAAAGTATAGTAAGTTTTGAAAATTTTGTTACTAAAGCGTTAGCTCTGCTTCTCCTGGCTGTTAGAGTTCATTGATGGTGTTTAAGCCACCTGCCGCCTTCCATGTCTGTCCCAGACAAGCTCACATTGTTAAGTTGTTGGGTTCCTGGCGTTGGTACCGCATACCAGAGGCCTTAAGGATAGGTTAATTACCTGTTTAATGAACATTAAACCCCTGTGTCTATGTTAAAGGAACTTTAATTTCTCGTTGTCGTTTTCGGCACCACGTATTTAGTCTGTGCTAAGTCAATTGCATGACGAAAGTAGCAACTGAGGTCGCAGTTTCAGGAGTCCTGCTGTAGCTTGTTGCAGTTTCGGATAGGGTTCAGGTCTCACCAGCAGGTTCCGTGGGACACCCCCCTGAGATTCAGAATTCCGCCAGCAGGGCCAAGAGGGCGTCTTCACTCTCTCCACCACCCAGTGGGTGTCGGGCGGCGACCATCCTGGAGAACTGGATCTCTTTAATATGGAACTGTTCAAAGAGATTTCATTTAATTCAGTGTAGACAATTAATACGCCGTCCTCTACTTCCATCGAGACTAGGTTCAGGGGGAAATGTTGACCTCTGCTTTACGAGGCCAGTTTCATCACTACCTCGGCGACACTTTCCCACGGATCAAACAACCCTCTGACCAAGTGCGCTGCTCTTCTTTGTGTGTTTCAGCATCCCCTGTAGGTCCTATCTGGTATGGGTCCCGCATACTTCAACAACATTTTACGCTGGGTCGCACGAGTGTTTCATAAAATTGCCCTTTTTCACATACAACGGGGTTTCGCATTTCATACCTCCAGGTATTCCTGCAACCCCGTATTTGTATGACGTGAATGAGTCCAGTTTTCACTGAGTGACATTCTAGTCACAGAATACCCGTTTTATGAATTTTGTGATGTGCACAGTTGTACATTTCTGAACAATATCAAATGTTATCAACTTCTGAAAAAACATCCGTGCACGACTGTTCAACAGTACTTCGTTACACATTGCGTCATCTGCAAAATGCCCGAGGTTACACCGAGCGTGGTGGCGCAGTGGTTAGTACACTGGACTTGCATTCGGGAGGACGACGGTTCAATCCCGCGACCGGCCATCCTGATTTAGGTTTTCCATGATTTCCCTAAAATCGCTCCAGGCAAATGCCGGGATGGTTCCTTTGAAAGGGCACGGCCGACTTCCTTCCCCGTCCTTCCCTAATCCGATGACCTCACTGTTTGGTCTCTTCCCCAAACAACCAACCAACCTGAGGTTACAATTAGTATTGTCTAAGAGATTTCTTTGACTTGAGGACGTCAAGGAAACGTTGAAAGACCTGAAATGGCAGACTCTTAAGAGCTATACACCAATTATCCCAAGTAAGCGGTATTACAAAATACTCAAAGAACCAATATTAAGAGAAGAATCTACAGACTGTTATGGATGGGTTGAAACTGTGGACAATGAAACAAGCAAATAATCACAATAAAAAATTGTTTCCTCGTTACAATGTATTAAGACATAGTACATCGCTATGTACTGACGCTGTTGGAAGCCAGTGAGACGACTCCAACTCAGAGAACCAAAAACAAGTGTAGAGGACAGGCCCGGAACAAGTGGTAGCGCTTGGGTTACACGAGGTGAACAGGAGTGGGAGTGGCCTACAAACTTGCAGACGATTAGGGTAGCTGTCCCCAGGCCAGAAGTTTCAATTCAGAGAATTTGAAAACTTCAAAAGAATTTTGTTTCGCTTACATTGCACTTTAGGATCTCTACCTGATTTAACGACATTGCGGTGGCACCCGTCCCACCGCTTCCTACAAGCTCTGCGTCTGAGAACGAGGTGGAGATTCTGGCGTCCGCTGAGGACCTCGATCTCGCCGGTCCCTCAGACACCATTGACAGCACAAGTGCAGGTGCTCATTTGAAGGCAGCAGGTGACCCAGCGGCGTAATCTGCGATCCCAATCCCTTCACACCTTTCTCAGCCATGGACATAATCATCCTCCAGTGGAACTGCAGCGGTTTCTTCCACCATCTAGCTGAGCTCCGCCAACTTATCAGCCTTCACACTTTCCTATCGATTATTGGCTTATTAGCGGGCTTTAGTGCCTTGGACCTGACCGAGGACCTTAAGATTTTGCATGAAACAACGACTGGCAGCCACGTTACACGAGAGAATGTGAAACGTGTCCATATGTAGTAAAAACCTGAGAAATCGCACCGTTTTCGTCATTTGCCATCGTATCGACGTAATGGCAGATCGTCACATTGGCCGCTTTTTTGTCTGAAACGGTTATATTTATCGTGTGCAAACTTATGTCGAGTGCTGCGGTATGCGGAGACACTAAAAGCACCACAGCAGAACACAGAAGAAGCTTCTACGTTGATGTAATCGGCCAGTAAGAAGCAGTACAATTCAAGCTGTAGTTATCGATTATTGACTTACTAGCCGCCTATGGTGCCTTGGACATGACCGAGGACCTTAAGATTTTGCATGAAACAACGACTGGCAGCCACGTTCTATGATGTGGTGGTGTGTTGGGGCTTATGGGCGCTCAACATCGAGGTCATCAGCGCCCTGACACACATTAAAAGGAACGAACGTGGACAGACCTAAGAAAACTAAAGCACACACTCAAAGAAAGCAGGAGAAGGAAAATGCTACATAAGAAAGTACAACCTAAGGGAAGGGGAAACATAGCAACATGAATGTCACAGGAAATTGTTATTGGCTGCCCACTTACATAAAATATGGGCTAGCTTGTCACACAGTGAGCAAATTAAAATCCTCTCCCTAAAATCTTTGTAAAAACGTTTGACATGTCACAGAACTTTAAAACTTTAGCCACATTCGTCCGAGTGTTGCCTAAAAGAGATGGCAGGTCCGCTGGCAAGTCAGCTGCAGCCCGCTGGTCAGAAAATAAAGCGCAATCCAATAAAACGTGGCGCACAGTGACCTGGACGCCGCAAGCACCACACATTGGTAGCATGCGTCATAGGGCTGTGGCCTATTTGAAGCCGAGTGAGGAGAACCTTGTCCCGTCAATGGGGCTGAGAGGAAGTACACCACACACGCGTTGTGGGCTTGACTATACGGAGCTTATTGTCAGTCACTTCCAGCCACTCATCCTCCCACCGACGCATAACCCGTGAGCTCAACATCGAGGTGAGTGCGTGCAAGGGGATAGCACACTGGGATACTTGTGGGGCGAGACACACCTCCTTGGCTGCGAGATCTGCCCTTTCATTCCCAGCAATGCCGACATGCCCCGGAACCCAGCAGAAAGCTACAACCTTCCCCAGTCGCTGTAGTCGGAGGAAGGCATCCTGGATGGTCTGGACAATTTCGTCTGCTGGATACAAATGTTGCAATAAGTGAAGGGCACTGAGTGAATCGGAACAGAAAAGTAATTTAGGAGAGGAAGAATGTCTCATGTGCTCCAGTGCCCGCAAGATCGCAGACAATTCTGCATCAATGACAGCGAAAGTCTGAGGCAGGCGGACCTTGAAGACACGATCTGGAAAAACAACTGAGCAACCAACAGAATCCCCTTGTTTCGACCCATCCGTAAAAGCAGCTACATAGTCGTGGTGCTCAGATAAAATGGCAGAAAATGCTGCATTAAAAACGGTGGCAGAAGTGCAATCTGTCTTGTATTGCAATAAATCTAAAATCACTCTGGGCCTCTTCAGTAACAAGGGTGGCAGGCGGTTAAGACCCTGGATTTGGGGTTGTACAGACTCCACACCAAGGGACTCTAGTGCACGTTGCACACGGATCCCTAACGGGGACGGCGGGAAGAAAGGCGGTCCAGCGGTGGATGGGAAACAAGATGGTGAGCAGGCGAGCTGGGATCTGCAAGAAACTTACAAGCCTGGTGCACCAGCAGGAGCTGCCGCCGGATGGTAAGTGGCAGTTCCCCAGCCTCAGCACAGAGGCTTGGTATGGGACTGGTCCGATAAGCACCCGTGGCCAGTCGAATCCCAGCATGGTGAACAGCGTCAAGGATCTGCAAATAAGAAGGCCTCGCTGACCCATATACTGTGCACCCATAGTCCAACCGTGAACGCACGAAAGCTCAGTGAAACTAAAGGAGACGCGCCCTGTCTGCTCCCCAAGACATGTGGCTGTGGCACTTGAGGATGTTGAGTGCCTTCAGGGTTCTGGCTTTCAAGTCACTAAGGTGTGGCAGCCATGACCACCTGGAGTCAAAAATTAGGCCCAGAAACCTCACTGTGTCTCTAAAATGTAGGACAGTATCCCCCATATGCAAGGCAGGCAAAGTAAAAAGACGACGAGAACGATTAAAATGAACACAAACACACTTATCGGCAGAGAACCGAAAACCCATGTTTGCAGCCCACTCCTCTAACCGCCGCTCTGTTAGCTGCAACTGACGGCTCACTGTTGCAACACTGGAGGAGGAACAGAAAACAGCAAAGTAGTCCACAAATAAGGAGCACTGTACTGGACTCCTCACTGTAGACGTTATACTGTTGATGGCTATGGCAAAGAGGGTAACGTTTAAAACACTGACCTGGGTGACACCGTTCTCTTGCTCAAAGCGATCAGGCAGTGTGTTACCAACACAGGTCCAAAAAAACCGCTGAGACAGGAAAGACCGAATGAAAATTGGAAGGCGGCCACGAAAGCCCCATTGATGCAGTTGTGCAAGAATACAGTGTCTCCAAGTAGTATCATATGCCTTACTGATATCAAAGAAGATACCAATACAGTGATGCTGACGGAGAAAAGCCTGCTGAATAGCCGTCTCTAGGAGGGTCAGGTTGTCGACCGTGGACCGAAATTTTCGGAATCCACACTGAGAGCGGCTAAGGAGCTGTCCGGTCTCTAACAGCCAGACCAGACGGCGGTCTTTCCGACACAGCTTGTCAAGGCGATACTACGATAACTACCGGGACATGTGCGGTCCTTTCCTGGTTTGAGTAGAGGGATGAGGATTGCCTCCCGCCACGAGGTGGGGAACACTCCTGTCTGCCATATGAGATTAAAACATTCGAGGAGTATTTCCTTTGATGCCGCTGGCAGATGAAGCATGGAGTACCGGATGCGGTCGGAACCTGGTGCAGTGTCAGAAGTCTCACTAAGAGCCGATTCAAGTTCCCACATGGAGAAAGGGGAGATGTACGCCTCAGAACTGTTCGACCGAAAGTCCAAGTTCGCTCTTTCGACAGGCGCACGGTAGCGATGAAACGCTGGATCCTGATTTGCAGTGGCAGTACTTTGTGCAAAATGCTCTGCCATCGTCTGAGCAATGGCTCTGGGTGTCGTTTGGAGGCATCCCTGGTTCAGGACAGCAGCTATTGGTAAACAGCTATGTTTACCGGAAATCCTCCGGATGGCTTCCCATACTTTTGTGGAACAAGTGGAATGGTTGATGGAGGACAGGAACGCCTGCCATGACCTTTTCTTGCTCTCTTTAATGACACGGCGTGCCCTGGCTCTCGCGATTCGAAAGGCGGTAAGATTGACCGCTGTTGGACAGCATTTAAATCGGCGAAGAGCCACACGCCTGTCCCGGATGGCTGAACGGCACTCTTCTGTCCACCAAGGCACAAGGCGCCGCTTACGAGTACCAGAAGACTGTGGTATGGACAGGTCAGCAGCATGATGGATCACAAGCGTGATGTGGTCCACCCATTCTTGGATGCTATTGTGGCGGTCAAAGACAGCCAAACGAGTGAACAGTGGCCAGTTAGCGCTACCAATTATCCACAATGGTGGATGCTGCTCCAGCAATACACCATCCAGGAGATGAATGCGGATAGGGAAGTGATCGCTGGAATGAAGTTCGTCAATGACCTCCCAGTGAACAGAGTCGGTGAGGGTTGGAGAGCAGAAATGATAGGTCAATGGCTGAGAATGACCCTGTAGCAGGAGAGAAATGAGTTGGAGTACCTGTGTTGAGGATGCACAACACTTGAGACGTTAGGAGGCTCTCCAAAATTCGACCTCGAGCGCAAAGAGAAGTGGAGCCCCACAGGACATGACGGGCATTGAAGTCTCCCAGGAGGAGAAATGGGCGGGGGAGTTAGTCGATAAGATCTGTGAGAGCATCTAAGGTCGTTGCATCCAGAGGGGGTAAATAAAAGGAGCAAACAGTAAGCCTCCGAGGTGAATGAATTTCAACTGCAACTGCTTGCAGGTCAGTATCCAGGGGGAGAGCACAGGAGTGGTGGTCATTATTGACAAACACAGCGACTCCGCCTATGGCCCTTTCTCCAGTCAGGTCATCTTTGCGATATGACATATAGCCCCTTAGTACAGGAGCATCAGATAGTTTTAAATGCGTTTCCTGTAAACACAAGCACAGCGGGTGTTGCTGTGCTAGGAGGTGCAGTTCCTCCAGATGTGCCCAGAATCCATTCATGTTCCATTGTATAATGGGAGCCATCTACCAGGGTGGGAGTACCTTCATTCTCACTTTCTATCGGGGAGGAGAGCCCTCAACAGACGGAAGCTCAGTTTTTGGGGCGCAGTGAGTGCCCCAGTCTGACATCAACCTCCATCGCCTCTGAAGGGGAGTCGAGAGAGACGTCAGAGAGAATGACATCCACATCAGCAGACTGTAGAACGTCGGTCTCCTATAGCTGGCGAGTCTTCACCTTTGTCTTTGGCTTCGATTTTCTGGCCTGAGGCGGCATTGGAGCCAAAACCTCATAAGCAGTAGGGGGTGTAGCAGCGCTGGGCAGTGCACAAGACTGGACCCGGGAAGGGGCAGGAAGTTCCATGACGTCAGCTACCATGGCCTGGTCAGAAGGCTGGTGCTACTGGAAGCTAGATGTTTCAACCAACAAGGTGCCATTTCACAAAAGCTTTACAGATTTTAGAGTGCCAGCAATACCTTTTAAGCCCTTCTGGATATAAAACGGTGAAACTTTTGCGAAACTCCCCTCTTTTCTTTTAATTACAAGAAACACATTCAGCGAAGCAGCATGCGTTTGTTACGACTACCTGAATCAGGAGGACTGGCTACACGAGCCCTCTTGTTAGATTGGGTGTTAGAACCTACCAGCGGCCCACCCTATCCGCTGGGAGGAGAAAGAAAGTTCGAGGGTTCCATTCCACCTAGGCAGAGCCCCGCGTGCCTAGGTAAGCCTTATATAACTGAGGTGTGGCAGGTTCCCCAGAGGTTGCCCGCTAACGAATGTTCCACCTCAACAGCCATGCATCTCATCGGCGCGCAGCACACCTTGAACTGAGGGGTTGTTTTGAGAGGTTTATTCCATCCTTGCGATCCGGGTGGCCAAGCCAAGATCCCCACTTCCTGAGACACACAACATTCCACCGCTGCGCCACACAGTGGTTGTTGAAGTATGCCCAGAGCTTACGGTGACAGGGTGAAACGTCCCCTTTGAAAAATTTTACACGACTGTGCTTAAACTGACACACAATAGTTTTTAGTGCAACGCAATCTGACTTTCAAAAATCCCTACGAAAGAATGGCCCTGACTAACATTAACCTATACGTTTCACAAATCACTTACCTCACAAAAATATTCGTTACTCAAGCTACTGCAATACAGCGAGCACCACTACTGCCAGCTAAATAAAATATTCAAACTACTGAAGGCACTAACTACTGACAGGCATAGTTAGCAAATGAAAGATTTTAATACAGAACAGACAATGTATTTACCTTTATAGTCATAATATATAAATCAGTTCGTGACACCAATTCTTACAAATTTCAAAACTCCGCCATCTCTCTACCCACGTCCACCACTGCTGGCGGCTCACCTCCAACTGCGCAATGCTACGCGCTGTTAGCATCCAGCTGCCACTGCCCGACACTACAATGGCGAGTATTACAACAATGCCAACCAGCCACAGACTGCACACGGCACAGCCAGTGATTTTCATACAGAGCGCTACGTGGCGGTGGCGTTACCAATAATAAAAACTAAACAGCCTACTTACATAGCCCCCATGCTCCCCACAAAAAATTTACAAGTTGTTTTGGGCAATGGCCAATACAGATTTGAAAATTTTTTTCATAATTACAATAACAAAGAAATGAAATGCACACACTTATCGATACAATGTTGGTCAAAAGCTAAAATTTTCTCACAGTCCATGAAGACAATCATGATCATTCATCGAAGTAAAATTGCAGTGTTTTTCTCAAAGTCTGAGTAGCAAAAGAAAATGCACATGGAAGTAGTGGATTTCCATGCAGTTTTGAAGAAGTAGCGCTGTCCTTCCAACGGAAAGACAGTGCTGACTCTTGACATGCAGACAGGTAATGGGCCACAGCAGAGTCAGTCAACATTGAAGACTATCGGTAGGTAGGTCATCAAAAAGCAGACCCACTGTAGTCCTGACAGAGATTACTATTGGTGGGCCACCAGAGGTGCAGACCCACTGCAGTCCTTGTAGAAATAATGGTATTGGTGGCTCATCAAAGGTACAGACCCACTGTAGTCCTTGTAGAGACGGCCAGCAGCCATCTGTTGCGACTGTGCAGGTGCACAATCACCCTCGAAGAGTCTTGTGGAGAATATAGCAAGTCCATAAACCACCACTTGTCCAATCACAAAGAATTTGTTTGAAATGTCCTTAGAACCAGCAATGCTGTTATCCAGTCCCTTACTGAATTATTAACACAAGTGCAAACACTGTCAGTCCCTACTTCTTACATATTGCCCATATACTATGACCAACAGAAACATATGCAGTGAAATGTAATTTACAAGTTACTTAATTTGATGAACTGGTGTCAATTACAATTTTATAACATAAGAATACAATAACAAAGGTACAAAATACATCTTTAAAGAACATAACAATACAGACAACATTTGCAGTAGTACAGGCTTTACAAAAGAATCGAAATAGCAAATACATCAGTCTTACAAAAATTACGACATAAGTACATACATAAAAGATCAGAATAAATTTCGAAACATCAACTTCACACATGAGCATTAAAACAAAACAGAATAAATAATGTGTAAACATTTTTACAAAGTAAATAACATGTTATTAATGCAAATTATATTTGAGGATAACAGTATTCCTCATCATAGTGAATGTAGCTTAGTATTAGAAGAGAAAAAATTCTATGAAACAGCACACAGAGACTGGAAGAAAACAAATATACAAGGGTACACAAACACATAGTGGGATAACACAAAAGGAAAGGACAGGGTTTGTTTTACTGCAGTATTTTGCCAACAAAAGTTTCTTTACTTCTCGGAGATCTCCCTTCGTTCTTCATTATTTCCAAAAAGTCCTATCTATACATCTACATCTACATCTACATGACTACTCTGCAATTCACATTTAAGTGCTTGGCAGAGGGTTCATCGAACCACAATCATACTATCTCTCTACTATTCCACTCCCGAACAGCGAGCGGGAAAAACGAACACCTAAACCTTTCTGTTCGAGCTCTGATTTTTCTTATTTTATTTTGATGATCATTCCTACCTATGTAGGTTGGGCTCAACAAAATATTTTCGCATTCGGAAGAGAAAGTTGGTGACTGAAATTTCGTAAAAAGCTCTCGCCGCGACGAGAAACGTCTATGCTGTAATGACTTCCATCCCAACTCGTGTATCATATCTGCCACACTCTCTCCTCTATAACGCGATAATACAAAACGAGCTGCCCTTCTTTGCACCCTCTCGATGTCCTCCGTCAATCCCACCTGGTAAGGATCCCACACCGCGCAGCAATATTCTAACAGAGGACGAACGAGTGTAGTGTAAGCTGTCTCTTTAGTGGACTTGTTGCATCTTCTAAGTGTCCTGCCAATGAAACGCAACCTTTGGCTCGCCTTCCCGACAATATTATCTATGTGGTCCTTCCAACTGAAGTTGTTCGTAATTTTAACACCCAGGTACTTAGTTGAATTGACAGCCTTGAGAATTGTACTATTTATCGAGTTATCGTATTCCAACGGAGTTCTTTTGGAACTCATGTGGATCATCTCACACTTTTCGTTATTTAGCGTCAACTGCCACCTGACACACCATACAGCAATCTTTTCTAAATCGCTTTGCAGCTGATACTGGTCTTCGGATGACCTTACTAGACGGTAAATTACAGCATCATCTGCGAACTGTCTAAGAGAACTGCTCAGATTGTAACCCAGGTCATTTATATAGATCAGGAACAGTAGAGGTCCCAGGACGCTTCCCTGGGGAACACCTGATATCACTTCAGTTTTACTCGATGATTTGCCGTCTATTACTATGAACTGCGACCTTCCTGACAGGAAATCACGAATCCAGTCGCACAACTGAGACGACACCCCATAGGCCCGCAGCTTGATTAGAAGTCGCTTGTGAGGAACGGTGTCAAAAGCTTTCCGGAAATCTAGAAATACGGAATCAACTTGAGATCCCCTGTCGATAGCGGCCATTACTTCGTGCGAATAAAGAGCTAGCTGCGTTGCACAAGAGCGATGTTTTCTGAAGCCATGCTGATTACGTGTCAATAGATCGTTCTCTTCAAGGTGATTCATAATGTTTGAATACAGTATATGCTCCAAAACCCTACTGCAAACCGACGTCAATGATATAGGTCTGTAGTTGAATGGATTACTCCTACTACCCTTCTTGAACACTGGTGCGACCTGCGCAATTTTCCAATCTGTAGGTACAGATCTATCGGTGAGCGAGCGGTTGTATATGAGTGCTAAGTAGGGAGCTATAGTATCAGGGTAATCTGAAAGGAACCTAATCGGTATAACCTGATATCTGTACTTTTTTTGTATAACTTCTCAATGCATTTCTTCCAATATATCGCAAATCATTCTCTCATATAGGCTACCCCCTCTTAAGCTAACTTAAATCTACTGAGCTCAGATGCTTAACTAAGGGATGAGGCAATGCAGCAGCACAAAACAATTTACACAAACAGCAATGTTAAAAAATGGAAATTGGCAAAAAAGGCAGCAATATTACAACTAATATAAGGCAATGTGCAGCAAACAAGAAAAATAAATCAGTAATAAAATTGGCTTAACCTAGTAATACAAAGTGACATTCAGTAGCACTATGAATGGCAAACAGCTGCAGCAAATGCTATAACTTATACCTAAACATGACAAAGCTCAATCAGAAAAAATGTTACACTAAAGACAACAATGCAGATAAGGAAAATGTCAATTCACATCTTAATGTCTATGAAATTAAAGTGGTGCACCACAAAAATTAATTGTAAAAAAATATTACCATGTACTTGAAAAGACAATTCTGTATGCAATTTCTGCGAAGGGAAATGTCTTTTTGTGCCACTTCGTTATTTTTAAGTACATCATAAAGTTATTATTTACTGGATCTGTAGGCATGAAATATTTATATTAGTACATCCATAAAATTTATTTTAACCAATGCTTCAGTGCAGTTAGAAACTAGATATTAAACAAAATGAGTAAATAAATGCATAAAGCAAGCCACATGGCATTTCTCTCAACTAGCAGTACAATAGCCATGAAATGTTTCTCGTCGTTTCATTAAGCATTTTAGTAAATATCATAAATTAAGAGCTCCACAGTGTAATCATATGTTTTCAAGTTTGGGCGTGTAGTATTTGCGATGCTTTCTACAAAGGAATCTCAATAGCGAGGATAATGGCTTCTTTTTTTTTTTTTTTTTTTTTTTTTTTTGCCTGTGCCTCTGACAGGCACACACTAATGGCTTTCTTTTGTCAGGTGGTTGCCGCGCAGCTGGGTGCCCACGACGTATTACATGCAGGTGGTCACTTAACTGTCTTATCGAAATATTTACGACACCAGTTGCCGCTACAGTGGCAGTCTCATATAAAAAAATTTCACAGGTCAATCATTTGCGTTACAAATATGTAGAATCAAAATCCTGTAAAGATAACAGTGTCCAAAAATTTTTGGCGGCCTTGTGATACATTCACGCGTATACACACATTTCATAACTCTTAAAGTACGATTCTTGGTTTCCAACATCCTTTTTCACAAACCAGAGTCCCTAACCACTACTCATTATTCCTTACCTTATTACACATATGTATATTCGTCGACACTTCTTCAATATGTCATCATAACAGATGCATAGCATAACCAAATAACTCATATACCATCAGCTTAAACATACCTCAGCAGCATAATTCACATCGTCGTCGTAATAATAACATCATAACACCACAGTCAAATTCTCAAAATATCCGTAGCTTCCTCCAATAATTTCAAAACCTAAAAAAAAATTCTCTGCTCATGTCAAAAGTGTCATCTGCCTCAAACGTACTTTAAAAATCGTGATCCCATACCAAATATGTCATTCAAAGCTCTCATAGTATCACAATGGTTCCGAAAAAATATGAACAGTTCACAAAATACAACTTTGTAAGTGTGAAGTTATCCAATGGTGTAATTACGTAAACATCTGTCACTGATGTAGTAAAGTAAATGTTTGTCTCTCTCAGTTAAATGATCAGATAGCTGTGTAATTTATGTGTTAGGGAAATATGGTACCGATGTGTAAAGTTGTATAAACAAATACCATATTAGCTAGGGCTCCTTGTGCTTGCCAAACACATGGTACACAAAGTAAGCGTGTACCCCCCTGAGGATTAATGTAACTATACCCTCAGGTGTTAAAGATTACAGCAATGGAATGAAATGTATCACGAAAAACTTTCTTTTTAATTCAACAATCTTGATAAATAAATGGTTTAAGTACCAAATTAATCACTCAAATGCGTGCCCAGTAGTGCTAAATGTGCATTTTGCTGTAAGATAATTCTGTGGAACTGTCGTAGTTATCGTCCTCTGGAAGCAAAGTTCTGCTGAAGTCAATGTACTTACCTCATCATAAACGAAGGTGAAATGCTTTCCGTATAGATATCGTAGTTATTACGTACCTTACCGTGATCAAGAAAGTACTATAATGTAACGTATTGTTGTGCTACGATAAAGGCTGTCTCATTGTAGCTATACCACAAAAGTTACTACTAAAACATGTTTTACTTTCCAGAATAATACAGAAAAACTGTGCAGATATAAAACAGATACACCGCAAAAGCAACAATGTAAATCGTGTCACATATTAGTAGTGTCGTGATATAATCGTGTAGCTATTATAGAAACCAAATGCTAAGTCATCTTTAATCTCACCGAATGAACTTCAAATATAGAATGTGTTTTCAAGTAAACCAAAATGTTGCATTAAAATCTCATTAACAGTACTTGTAAATGTTCTAAGTATGTCAGCCTTATAGTCGTTACGTAATCGTGCAACTAACAAGCAAGAATGTACAAATAACAACACTGTGTCGTCTGTTCACTATAACAATGCATTCGTAATTTCTGTTTAAAAATGTTCCCTAGGTTCTAGACTGGATATTTAACTTCAAAACATTGTTGCATGTTAACAGTTTCTCAGTGTGACAAAGCATACTAGAAATGTGAAGTGAAATGTTTTATGGCAAAGACAAAGTTAAAAATCAGATTATCTTTCAATAAACGGTTTTACATGTGAAATGTGGTGTAAACCTTTACTCTTCCTAGTACGCAGAGTTTCAACTTCAACGCAATTATCATGTGGTACATGGTACATCGGTAAGGAATACTCAAATTTTTCTCAAGGTTAGCGTCTATGTTATTTTTCTCTGAGCCAGCCGGCGCACGCGGCTGCCTGCGGTGCGAGTCGTTGTCTGTTTCTTTGTTGGCGCGCGTAGTTATTGGGATTAGAAGACCTAGCTTCTACAAATTCACCTTGCCGAGAGGGCCCTGCTCTGTTTGAATCCCGCCAGTTCTGATGCAATTCAGGTCTTCCGTTACGATCATATCGTCTGTCGTCATGTCGGTAACTTCTGTAATTAATTTCTTGTCGGTCACGTGGTGGAGAATTTCTCCCTGAATCGTAACTACGCGCTCGACTGTTGCGTCTGAAGTTATTCTGTCTCTCTTGATAATAATTATTTTGGTTCCCGTATTGTCTGTTTCTCTGATTGTCTCTGTGATAATCATTACTACGGAAATGCGATCTTTCTCTGTAACTATTACTCTGCCAGTGGTTGTCATATGGGTGGTGTCTGTTTTGGTCACGATTTGTGTTGTGAGAATGGCCTTGTCGTGTATTATTTCTGTCATCGCGGAATTGTGACAGATGTGACCTGTAATTGTTGTGCTCCTGTTTTCGCGTTCCGCGATTGTCAGTGTCAATTTCCAGTTCTTGTAACAGTCCCTGAAAAGCTTCAATGTCGTCTTTGCAACGTCCTACCAAAATAATATGCCGTAAATGTTCCGGTAATTTGATTAAGCAAATGCGGACGAGTTCTGAGGGGCTGTATGGGTTTGAAAGATACTGATTCTTACGTAGCATGTCTTCAAAATATTTGACAAGACTGGAAAATTCAGATTGTTCGAAATGTTTCATCATTATGATGCTTTGTTTTACTCGGTCTTGTGTAGCTTGAGACCAATATGCTGAGAGGAAGGCATGATAAAATTCTCCTTCACTATGACAATCGTGAATGACCGATCGCATTCTTACAGCTGGTTCATTCTCCAAGTAGCCACACATAAATTCTAATCTGTGCTCTAATGACCAGTTGCGAGGAAAACAATGAGAGAATTGATGGAGCCACGCTTGTGGATGAATGTCGTTGCCAGAATTCTTAAATGTTTTGAATTTACGTGCAGTAATGAACAGCTTATAGTCAAAATCATCGTGTCGGCGGGTCGCATATCGGTCACTGTTACGTCGTTTCGGCGGTTCCATCTCAAAATTCGGTGTACTTTGCCAATTTCTTTCATAATTTTCGAAGTGCCCTGTGTTGTTATTTTGTGGCAGTTCCGTATTTTTATGTCCCTCTTCCCGTATTGGAGTGCGAGTGTCCTCTGAAATACGTAATTCTTGTATTACCTGTGTCAACTGATCTTGTACTTCCCGGATTTCTTTTTGGTGTTGCGTATTAATTTGATTCTGATTTTGTTTGAATTTCCCAATTTGTTCGAACTCTTCTGTGTCATTAAATACTACCGGTTTTGTTTCATTCAGATTATCATCTACCTTCGTAGATAAATTAGTGAACTGATCCGAAAGTTCGGCTACTTTCTCCGATAGTGAACACATTTCCTCAGTGTGTTTTTCTGAACCAAGTTTCAGAGTGTCCATTTGTGTTGAAATCGAATCTACTGTGTCCTTTAAGTTTTCCTGAGTTCTTGCAGGTTGCGTAACCGAATCGGTGGATGCAACTGAGTCCATTTTAGCTTGCAAGGTGTCGTGATCTTCACGAACAATAGTTTGCAATTCTTTTATGGCTGCTTCGTGATTCTGTAATGAGTTTTCATCCCGCGAAAAAATAGGTTGAAAATGCTCACAAATTTGTGTTTACGTCATTACAGATTTTTTGACATTTCGATTCAATGTTATGTAACTCAGTAGTTAAATCTTCACGTGTTTGTTCAAGTGTGGTTTCTAACTTCCGAAGATTATGTTCCATTGTGTCCAACTGTTGCTGTGTTTGTCTCTGATTTTGTTCCATTGTGTCTAACTTTTGAAGATTCTGTCCCATTTGTTGCATTAATTGTAATAACAGTGCACTGGTGTCTGAAACATGTTCCTTAGTGCTATTCGGCAATGCATTAGAACCGGCAATATTCGCAGTTTGAAAAACAGAAAATGTGTCTTGACTTATTTGAGAAAACGGTGAGGACGCAAAACCTGAATCTACAGTATTTGCAATATTGTGTCCTGTCATTTCGGAATCCTGAGGCGAGCTGTTGCCGACCGATCGATCGATAACGCTTTCCTGTTCACTAATTGTTTCACTGCCTACCAAATTACTACTTTGAACATTAGTTAATTCATTACATGGTGGCGCTAACACACTGCTTTCGTCTTCACTGTCATTTCTCAGTTTACTTTGGAGCCTAGTATTACGTTTTTCATACGCCATTATTGTCACAATATTTCACACGACAACACAAAAAAGCATAATTTGTAAAGCAAAAATAAGAGAACACATTAACATATAACTGAAAATAATATCTAGTTAATTGCAAGCGCAGCTGCGAAATACTTTGTGCAAAACTACATGCATGCCACAACTATTTTGCTGTACAACCATGAAAGACTGCAACTACAAAGGAAATTCTCTCTATGATTACGCGCCAGCAATAAAAAGCTACACTAATTACACAAACTACAAGGAAAAAATCAGAAGATTCCAGTGACGTATCCTCGGCTAAGGGTCGACATATGAAATGTCCCCTTTGAAAAATTTTACACGACTGTGCTTAAACTGACACACAATAGTTTTTAGCGCAACGCAATCTGACTTTCAAAAACCCCTACGAAAGAATGGCCCTGACTGACATTAACCTATACGTTTCACAAATCACTTACCTCACAAAAATCTTCGTTACTCAAGCTACTGCAATACAGCGAGCACCACTACTGCCAGCTAAATAAAATATTCAAACTACTGAAGGCACTAACTACTGACAGGCATAATTAGCAAATGAAAGATTTTAATACCGAACAGGCAATGTATTTACCTTAATAGTCATAATATATAAATCAGTTCGTGACACCAATTCTTACAGTTTTCAAAACTCCGCCATCTCTCTACCCACGTCCGCCACTGCTGGCGGCTCACCTCCAACTGCGCAACGCTACGCGCTGTTAGCATCCAGCTGCCGCTGCCCGACACTACAATGGCGAGTATTACAACAATGCCAACCAGCCACAGACTGCACACGGCACAGCCAGTGATTTTCATACAGAGCGCTACGTGGCGGCGGCGTTACCAATAAAAAAAACTAAACAGCCTACTGACAAGGGGACTGGCGTGGCTTACCAGTCCCCAGCTCAGGAACCCCGGGGTCACCAAGCCCGTACCCAGCAAATGAATGCTGAGCCCCTGGGGGCTCCTGTTTGGAAACCAGGCATTTAACTACTGATTCGTAATATATTTATTCCGAAGAGAAGAATTAAAATAAGATTTTTTCTATTGGTGATTGTACCACTTTGATTTACACTTAGTTCGAATATAAAAGAATTTTAGTCCAAAGCCTTATTTCAAGGTCCTGAATGTTGGTTAAATCTCAGCTTGCCATGTGACACATGCGGACTTGTTTCTATGTGACAGCTCTTTTTTCAGCTGATAAGCCAAGGGACATTTTTTCCCGTTGCTTTGACCTTTCACCTATTGACTTCATTTTTTTCTTGTCTCGCAGTCAGTTGTTTGTTGAACAAAGCAAAGGCCATCTATCGAGAGACACTTTAGAAGACTTGCAATAAATAAAATAGCGAGTATCATGAAACAAATTTTTTGTTTTTGTACAGCATGCATACTATTGGAAAGGAACGAAAAGCTTTACGAGCCATGTAAAAAATTAAAAAATCTTTACAGTGCCCTGCTTGCAATAAACGGGAGAGAAATCTATGAATTTAAATGAGTGCATGTACGTCACTAAGTGCTATAAAACTTTAAATTTTTCGTAACTTTTCTAACTAAATGTAACTTTCCTCTCAAACCATTTATCCTAGAACCATGGAATTGTAACAGTCAGTTGTCTTATTGGAGGGTATGAAGAGTCGAGGGGTATGGAAGGGAGTGAGACAGGGTTGTAGTCTATCCTGACATTATTCAATCTCTTTTAGTGAGCAAGCAGTAAAGGAAACAAAAGAAAAATTTGGAGTAGGAATTAAAATCCATGGGGAAGCTCTATTATAAAGAACACTGTGGTCTTTCTATTTTTGAAATTTGCCCGCAAAAACTGCCTTTCTAAATTTTTCCAAAAGTTTCACTATTAATATATTATTCATAAAAAATAGACCGCGTGTTGGAAAGTAGTGGATATGCATGTAAGAAATGTTTTGTATTTTACCATTAATATAACACAGCTTGAGATAAGGGACATGGAAACAGATCAATTTAACATGGTGGAGATAGAAGATACCTTCTCCCAGTGAAATTTGTCTTAAAAAACAAATGAATATTTTCAAATAAACAGGTCATTTCATGCAGTCATTACTAGAAACATGAATAATCTCCACAAACATTTGGAAGTTAATTACTTTGGTGCAAAAAAGTCTCCATCACTCAGGAAAACTAATTTTAAATCGATATCTCGAAATAAACCGATATCGAAATAAATCGATACCTCGAAACAAATCGATACCTTGAATTATTCGACATGTCGAAATATATCGGTATCGCGAAATATTCGATATCGCCAAATATTCGCTATAGAGAAATATTCGATATCTCGAAATATTCGACATCACGAAAACAATCGATATCGCGAAATACATCGATATGTCGATATATATTTCGAGATATAATAATTAATCGATATCTCGAAATAAATCGACATCTCGAAATATACCCATATCTCGAAAGATCTCTAAATAAATACCGGAAGTTTGCATTTTTCGTATATATGACAATACTCTACAAGGACGGGGGGGGGGGGGGAAACGCCGACCTCCTGAGGGGGGGAAAGAAAACGCCGACCTCCCGGGGGGGAAAAAAATCCCGACCTCCGGGGGGGGGGGGCGGAAACGCCGACCTCCGGGGGGGGGGGACAAAAAACCCCGACCTCCGGGGTGGGGCAAAACGCCGAACTCCGGGGGGGGGACAAAAAACACCGACCTCCGGGGGGGGGGGGGAACGCCGACCTCCAGGGGGGAGGGAAACGCCGACCTCCGGGGGGGAAAAAAAACGCCGACCTCCGGGGGGGGAAAAAAACGCCGACCTCCGGGGGGGAAAAAAACGCCGACCTCTGTGGAGGGCGAAAAAACGCCGACCTCCGGGGGGGGGGAAACGCCGAACTCCGGGGGGGGGAAAACGCCGACCTCCGGGGGGGGGGGGGGGACGCCGACCTCCGGGGGGGGGGGGGAGAACGCCGACCTCTGGGGGGGAAAAACGCCGACTCCGGGGGGGAAAAACGCCGACTCCGGGGGGGAAAAACGCTGACCTCCGGGGGGGGAAGAATGCCGACCTCCGGGGGGGGGGAAAAACGCCGACCTCCGGGGGGGGGGGGGGAAACGCCGACCTCCGGGGGAAAAACGCCGACCTCCGGGGGAAAAACGCCGACCTCCGGGGGAAAAACGCCGACCTCCGGGGGAAAAACGCCGACCTCCGGGGGAAAAACGCCGACCTCCGGGGGAAAAACGCCGACCACCAATTCAACAGCAATTCTAATACTGTGAAAGGTTAACAGAACCTCAGTTTGTAGTTATGATGCAGTACAATTAATTTAACACAGACACTATTCACTATCACGATCAGTTTTTCAAAATGAAGCCTAAGTTTTGGTATTTATCTTTACACCAAAAATGTTCATGACAGAGAAGTCATTCTTTGCAAAGTTAAGAATGAGAAGTTCTAAATATTACAGGTAAGTGATTAACAATAATCTGAAAGTACAACACAATGAGAAGAGACTGTCAACATCAGCACTTTGAAATAGTGCACAACCTCGAAGACAGAAGTTGCATTGCTGTTTCTAATCCTCTGGTGCTTGAGATGCAGAATCCAGGATTGTCTCGAATGAGAACACAGGAATAAATATCCTGCACCGGCATAGAATTATCTCTGGAACTCCACCCTCCACAGAAAATCACAAGGCACAGTTATTTCCCATCATTCTCAGCAAACTACAGAAGCCTCTAAGGGACATAACAACGACATCACCTCCTTCACCAGGAAAATTTCTTAGCAGCTATTGAGGCAGGAGAAGGTGGCTAAATAAGAAGCTCATTTTAGTATATATCGGAATACTCAGTGGACATCTTTAACCATCATATTTTACTATCTAAAAGATGTCAACTTTCCAGACTATAAGTATAATCAGAGCTTGGTCTTTTTCATTCCGAGTTTATTTAGAATGGGTATCACGAGAAGCAGATCCACTGGGCATTTAGAACAACCTGCTTTAAACAACATGAGCAGGCAGTAGACAGAATTTGACAGACTGTTCTCCTTATGCTGGCTGTAAAGGTTGTGTGTTTCTCACAAACAAAATCTGGCGAAAATACTTGAATTGGGGGGGTCTAAGCCACGACAACCAGTACAAGCTTCAGACTGTGTAGCATGGGATCTGTGCTTTATTTCTCTGGAAGATGGCTGGACATCAACTTCCCCTCCAAGGACTTCACAGCACCCCTTATACTGGCACCTCACTAGCATATAAATAGGCATGTTGGAAGTCCTGTGCAACACAAACACACACACACACACACACACACACACACACACACACACACACACACACACACACAAACAAACAAACAAACAAACAAACAAACACACAAACAAACAAACACACACACACACACACACACACACACACACACACACACACACACACACACACACACACAAACAAACAAACAAACAAACAAACACACACACACACACACACACACACACACACACACACAAACACACAAACAAACACAAACACACACACAAACACAAACACACACACACACACACACACACAAACAAACACACACACACACACACACACACACACACACACACAAACACACACACACACACACACACACACACACACACACACAAACACACACACACAAACACACAAACACATAAACACACACACATAAACACACACACACACACACATAAACACACACACACATTTTGCATATCTTTTGATAAACACATTTCTGACATTGCTGCACAGTCAATATAAATAGATTATTTTGTCTTTTTTCAACCTATAGATCGGCAGTGTTAAATATTTAAATATTGTAATTTATAAATATAATGAAATTCACATACACAGAAAATCTGAGTGGAAAAACAATTATACAAAGGGAAAAAAAAGAGCACAAAATGTGATTAAAATGATGTGATTAAAATGATGTGATTAAAATGATGTGATTAAAATGATGTGATACAGGAAAAAATTAGATTTAAAACCATTAATGGAATAAAAGTAACAATGAAAGTCATTTCGATAAAAATTTAATGACGTTATGAGTTTCAAACCTATAACCTTGCCCTATTTGTTACGCTATGTAACCAGCCAATATTATATTTAGTGTTACATAATATTCCGATTTCTTTTCCCATTGATTACTTCCAGGATAGGTCCCACTGAGATGAATGACTGCAAGTGCAATACCTGGTATCATAACCTACATCATACAGATGGTTTCACAAAAAGTCAATCTCACCACTGAGGATCTGTCCTTGCAAGTGCTTATCTACTGCTGAATGCCCCTATTACACAGGGATGGGACACCTTTACTCTTTCTGATGTTCACTGTACATTTCAACTTATTTAATAATGTGCAGTTGTTTCAAAAATTCAATAGTCATGCTGATACTTTACAACTGCTTATGTCTCTAGAAGAGCGAAGCATTCCAAAGGATTGGAAAAGGGCACAGGTCATCCCCGTTCTCAAGAAGGGACGTCGAACAGATGTGCAGAACTATAGACCTATATCTCTAACGTCGATCAGTTGTAGAATTTTGGAACACGTATTATGTTCGAGTATAATGTCTTTTCTGGAGACTAGAAATCTACTCTGTAGGATTCAGCATGGGTTTCGAAAAAGACGATCGTGTGAAACCCAGCTCGCGCTATTCGTCCACGAGACTCAAAGGGCCTTAGACACGGGTTCACAGGTAGATGCCGTGTTTCTTGACTTCCGCAAGGCGTTTGACACAGTTCCCCACAGTCGTTTAATGAACAAAGTAAGAGCATACGGACTATCAGATCAATTGTGTGATTGGATTGAGTAGTTCCTAGCTAACAGAACGCAGCACGTCATTCTCAATGGAGAGAAGTCTTCCAAAGTAAGAGTGATTTCAGGTGTGCCGCAGGGGAGTGTCATAGGACCGTTGCTATTCACAATATACATAAATGACCTGGTGGATGACATCGGAAGTTCACTGATGCTTTTTGCAGATGATGCTGTGGTGTATCGAGAGGTTGCAACAATGGAAAATTGTACTGAAATGCAGGAGGATCTGCAGCGAATTGACGCGTGGTGCACGGAATGGCAATTGAATCTCAATGTAGCGAAGTGTAATGTGATGCGAATACATAGAAAGATAGGTCCCTTATCATTTAGCTACAAAATAGCAGGTCAGCAACTGGAAGCAGTTAATTCCATAAATTATCTGGGAGTACGCATTAGGAGTGATTTAAAATGGAATGATCATATAAAGTTGATCGTCGGTAAAGCAGATGCCAGACTGAGATTCATTGGAAGAAGCCTAAGGAAATGCAATCCGACAACAAACGAAGTAGGTTACAGTACGCTTGTTCGCCCAATGCTTGAATACTGCTCAGCAGTGTGGGATCCGCACCAGGTAGGGTTGATAGAAGAGATAGAGAAGATCCAATGGAGAGCAGCGCGCTTCCTTACAGGATCATTTAGTAATCGCGAAAGCGTTGTGGAGATGACAGATAAACATCAGTGGAAGACTCTGCAAGAGAGACGCTCAGTAGCTCGGTACGGGCTCTTGTTGATGTTTCGAGAACATACCTTGACCGAAGAGTCAAGCAGTATATTGCTCCCTCCTACGTATAAATCGCGAAGAGACCATGAGGATAAAATCAGAGAGATTAGAGCCCACAGAGAAGCATACCGACAATCCTCCTTTCCACGTACAATACGAGACTGGAATAGAAGGGAGAACCGATAGAGGTACTCAGGGTACCCTCCGCCACACACCGTCAGGTGGCTTGTGGAGTACGGATGTAGATGTAGACCAATTTACGCTTATGCTGTATAGCCATGACTACTAACTGAACGTTTGTAGAACATTTACTCTAATAACAGGGCACTCATCAGTGAAGCCGCAATGTGTGGAGGAATACAGATAGTCTCTCTGTAAGCACCAAGATGCCCGCGGTAAGCATTGCCCAGAAGGCAAATACCAGCCATAGGGCAAAGCCTCCAGTCCAGCCCTCCACTACCAGTCCATTCTTCATACCATACTCCACAGCACCTCAGACAGTTCTGGAAAACCATTTCAATGTATGGAGTAAGCAATCTACTGGACATAAAACACCTGAAGACAAAGGGCAAGAACTTATTGAGAACAATGCACAGAATCTCTATAACAAATAAAAAAGGTACAATGAACTGTTTATACTATTAATCCAATGTTGTACAGATTTTATGATATTATTAAATATGATAGATAATACTGAACAAAGCACAACACTTCCAATTACAATTATGCCTAAGTTTTCATACTACAGTTTTTGCTCTCACAGTACAGTACTATAATTTGTGGTTCAGTAAGCATGTGTCTTATGTGATATATATGGGGTGACTTGGGCCTCGGTATCAAAATTACCTAAAATATAGAAAAAACTGTAACTGTCAGAAATGAATATTTAATTCTTAACTGTGAAAACACCTAACTGCAGAAAACTGAGCTCTCAGTTGTTCAAAATGACATCTTCCATTCTTGATACACATTTCGCAGTACTGTATTAGACAATATTCCAACAGGACGGAACTCAGAGTTCAAAATCACCTAACTGCATTACTTGCACAAGTTTCTTGACAGTGTGTAAATGCTGCATCAACACATTCCACAACATGTTATTCAAAGATGATGGGTCCTTATTAATAAATCTGTTCCCTAGCAATCTGACACCATTTCCTCAAATGCTGCTGTGCAAGTATTTTTTTGCTGAGATCCTCAGCTGTGTCGGTGGCATTGTTTATCAGCACTACTACTTAATTTTCATGTCACTCTATGAAAGAAATCAAAGAAAATTCTGGGAGATGAGTAACACTGCAAGATGACCTTATAACAATGCTATAGCTTATACAATCATGATCTTCCTGGCTGGAACACCTCTAATGGTATCATGGCAGTTATCAAATGAATGATGTTCTCTTCCCTCTGCCTTTTCCCTGACCTGGTAACTGCATCAATTTTTCACATCATCTAGCAACCCAGATTGTCAATGTTCTTGCCCCTCCTTTTCTTACTGTATTTCTTTTCATGACTGTTGCAGATAATTTTTCTACAATATATGCATTCTAGCTGAGATTTTCCTTATCATATCATTCCATACCTTTTCTTTCCTCTTCTATTCCTAGAAGCACTATTTCCTTCATCATTGTCACTCCATTTCACTTTATGTATTTTTCCACTACCATATTTCAAAACCACCACAGGATTATTCTTCTCACTTTCTTTCCGACTATCTGCAATTCATTGCTTTATAATACTACGCTCCCGACATGAACTTCTGAAAATTTACATGTAAGGCTGAGAGAGCTGGCACAAGTCGTGTTCTGATAGCTCAATAACATAAAGGACTTGCGCACAACAAGCAAAGTTCCGAGGTATTAATCAGTCTGGTTGTTCCAACAATATCCTTGTCTACCACCTCTCATATGTTTCCTCACTAACAATTTTCTGTGCCTGTTCTTGCTTTTTATACAGCCCCTTTATTGCTCTTTTGTCCTTCCAGTCTGCAACTACATCTTTCAAGGTGTTCAGGGGAATACTTTAGTCCACCAAATCAACCACCTTTCCTCAATAAATAAAACATTAAAATTTAGCATTCAGGTAACTGATTATTCAGATAACTCATCATTTACAGTAACATACTGTACTATGGGCTATAACACATATTGCAAACCTACTGTTATAGCTTGGTATTTATATATGATCACCACACTTTTAACAATTGAGAAAGGCCACATCAGCTCCAATGACAGAATTTTTGAAACACAATGGATGTTCCATTAAGCATTAATGTGGTAAACCACAATACCTGGCAAAAAGGGGCCTTCAAAGAAGAAATTCCAGTCACAGCATTTCTAATGCATATCCCCAGGGTGACAGCGGAATCGGCCACATTCTTTGAAAGCAGATCAACTAAAGACAAATGGCACCCCACTCATTGCATCAGCAGATTACACTCTGTGTATACACTGAGACAGAAGTCATGGGGCAGTGATGTGCACATACACAGACGGCAGCAGTACCACATACAGGAGGTGTAAAAGGCCAGTGCATTGGCGGTGCCATCATTTGTACTTGGGTGAGTCTTGTTAAAAACATGTCCAATGTGATTACGGCTGCACGACAGGAATTAAACTCTGAACATGGGGCTGTAGTTGGAGCTAGACACATTTCTGCCAACAGAGGCACAGGACCCTAAAATGAAATATTTCATTTTTATTTGATATTTGACATTTTTGTACCAAATTTTAATTTATTGAAAATACTCTCATTTTCATGCAAGTAGTAACTAAGGGAAAAATAATTTATTAAAACAATGCTTGAATATTTGCCAATTAACATTTCCATTAAATATGAAATTAAATTGAGAATAACGGTACTGACCAAATTCCACTATCTGTATTAAATACTTTAAAAAAATTAGGTACTTGGTTTGATTTAAATTTGTTAAAATTAAACATGGAAAACAATGAGTTAATGGAGTTTAAATCAAAACAAGAAAATTATATCTAGAACAGTCACAGAAACCAGGATTTGCAGGAAGCTAACTATGTGAAATTCCTAGGAATGCAACTAAATAAAGATCTATCATGCGGATCACATATACAGTATCTTGCAAATAAATTAAATAGCCTAGCATTTGCAATGAAGATGTTGTAAAATGATACCAGCATGGGCCGAAGAAAGGTAGTATATCATAGCTACTTTGGGTCGGTATTAAGGTATGGAGTTGTATTTTGTGTTAACTCAATGTGTGTCTAATACTAGAACTTCAGAAAACCATCATTAGAAATACGAACAATGTAGGGTGAAGAAAATCATGCCAACCAATCCTAAAAATTCTTAGCATATTAAGTGTTCCCTCACTGTACATATGAGCTGGTTATCTTCGTACACATTACCCCTGATTTATTTGTAGCAAATCATTTTCAAGATGATTGCAACACCAAAAATCAAAATAGCTTTATGCCCACCCATCATTTTAAACTGTATGCTCGAACTCCATGTAAATTTATAACAAAGTTAAAGGATGAGAATTCCTCAGCATAAATTTAAACCACTGAAAAAACTTATATGAGAAACTAGTGCAAAAATGTTGCTATTCAGTAGAAGAATTCATAAACTACAATCTGAAAATTTGATAAGTACTTAGGACTTAATAATTTTTCCTCAAAAGTAACAAACTTTTAAAAATTAATTGCTTAATTATTCAGTACCATATGTTACTGATATTATAGGGAAAAGTATAAACCAATTTGTGTGTTTTGACAAATCTCCTGTACATTAAGTCAATGGCTTGAAACTGTAGGTTAAGAGGCCATAAACTTCCATTCTATAATAAATATGGAGTTTTTAGAAAGTAAGGAAAAATTGTTTCCCATCCAGTGACTCTGTGCTTATCAGCTTGGTGGCTTTGTGGAAAAGTTCAACATGTAGAAGTCTGCTTAAGGAATTTACATCCTAACACTGACTTTCAGTCCCCTCTTAAGTTACAAAAATGCCAAATTAATGTCATCTGGTGAAATAAGCAAGGTGCTCCCTCACTAATATGCACTGCACTGTGGAAGGCATTATGCATCTCGTCTGTAGACAGTTTTCAAATTTAATTTAATAGGTGACAATGTGAAGTGAAGGACCACTTATTAGACTAAGTGCCACCAAAATTTATTACTTTCAGTGGCACCTGTATAAAATATAATTTCTCCTACTCTATATTTAAAATATATTGACATAGTGAAATAAATTATTTGAAAAACAAGTAAAAGATAGCTACTTATACTTACAGGCGTGCACCAGTGACAGTGCCCAAAGTCGCAGTAAGAGGCAGTGTGTGAGAGGCAGCCTAGCATGTGGATGCCCTGATGCATGAAGATTTCTCCCAGGTCGTGGTCTTCACTGCTCTGCAGTGTGGGAGCCCCATCTGTACTGTCCTTGTATGCCGTCCCTGACATCAATACCATCTCCGCATCCATGCTGTTCTCTGCAGGTACAGGATGGCTTGAAAGCTGGGGAAAGTCAGAAGATTGTCTGTTAAATGAAAGAGCAAACTGACAACACAATATCATCTCCTGCGTGATATTTACCCTCAAATGTGTCAAATGCCTCAAAACATTGCAGGTGGGGGGGGGGTACAGATTATTACTCACCAGTTGGTGGGCTTTGCAGTGCCTCATTATCAAAACAATGGGTTTTGCAAAAAGCATCCAAGCAACACACAGTAGAACAAGAACAACAAAGAACCACGGCAAGGCTTTCTGCAATACAGAAGAAAGAAAAAATTGCATATACTCAAAGTAACGGAAAAATGCGGAACTGGTGAAATTACTTTCCAGAATAAGTTGTTTGAAAACACAGATTAATTCTATTTGAGGTAAAACTGATGATAATGCAGAGTGAAACCAAACAAATTCAATGAACCATTTTTCTACTCTTGCTCACCTGTCCACTATACATGAATTCATCACAATCTTTGGGAGGAACAATACCTTTGAATGCATTTGTGTGTTTGTGAGCAGTCGCTTCAGAGACAAAAACGGAAGAGATTTCTGCATCGCATTGTGACCAGGTACAAAAAATGGGTTCATTACGATAACACTAAACGCAAAAAATCATGGGAATATTCCGGCAAAGCTTCCATTTCGATGGCCAAATCGAATATTCGCAACTCCAAAATCACACTCTGAATTTGTTGAGACAAGCTCGGCGTCGTGTAGTATGAGGTGTTAAAACCAAGTGAAAATCACAGGTGCTCGTTATCGAATGCAATTAATGTGTTTGAGCAGAGCATTAAAAGACAAACTGCCGCAATACATGGAGAGGCACGATAAAGTGATTTTGCAGCATGACAACGCTTGACCCCTCGTTTCAAAGGAGGTCAAAAACTTGGAAATGTATTCTCCAGACATTGCTCTTTCTGACTGTCACCTATTAGGTCATGTGTAACCAATTTGTTTCATTAAAGCATCAAATATTGGGGGAAAAGGCAGAAGCAAAGTTTTACACCTTGCATGATTCAATATTTGTTAACTTCCATTTTCTTTTTTCAATAAATATGATATTTAAAAAACAGGATGCCGAGATCTGAACCAGTCTTTCAATGATTTTCTTGCTAAATTATACTTGCTTTATACTTGTTAGTGCCCAGAAATCATCTAATTTTTAATAGGACATTAAATTATTTTTTATATGTCTTATTGCTTTACGAAACTCCTGTCCTGGCACTGACCTTCAAATCTTACAAGTATGCCAAAAATTTAAGATCACCAGTCCTTAACATCCTACTGTAAAGACACCTTCAGATTTGAAGATTCTATTCTGAAGCTTCTATTTTGAAGAAAATCTCTGCTCTCCATTCACACTTTTGCAAGCACTGCACGCTGAGTACAGGATCCTCTTCCATAACTATCATTGTCGATCTACAACTAGCAACAATACAGACTGAAAATGACAAAATACATTGACCTAAGCAATTTTGTGAAAGGGCAGATTATTAGGGTCCAGAGACTCTCATTGAGCACCTCTGAAATGGTGAAGCTAGGTAGCCATTAGTGTTGTGTGATCATTTATGGAAAGTGGTTGACGCACAGTGAAACAACAATTAGACAACGTGGTGTTGGATGTCCCTACATCACAGAATGTGTAGGTCAGAAGCTTGCCCACTCTGTAAATCAGGGTAGGGGGCAATCGGTGGCAGAACTGATGACAGTAGAAGACTGATGCAAGCTTAAGTGTTTCGGAGCACACCATTCAGTGGGGACATTCATATGGACTTCCAGGGCAACTATAGCAGTAATCAAAGGCACCCTGACAGATGAGAACATTATTGTGCACCTCCAGCATGTCTTCACACTTCATGGCCTCATCTAGCAGGATAACTGACGGTGTCACAAGACTAGAACAGTGCTACATTCGTTTTAGGAGCACAATAGTGAATTTACATTCATGTCTCGGCACCAAATTTGCCTGATGTGCACCCATAGGAACACGTGGGGGCACTTTTGGCTTATCTTGGGTCATACAAAGTCTAAATTTTGAAGAAGAGAGCAGACATCGTACAACTCGCAATGCTTTAGTCTCTCCCACTGAAAATAGGTATTTTAGTCACACTTGCACCAAGTAAACAACGTTATAAATTTCTGCTCTGAATTTTACTACTGTCTGATCCGTTAGCTACACTTAATGATACTCTAAGAATAATGTTTTTATTCTTTAAATAACCTTTCTTGTGGTTCTGACATACCAGTTCCTTCTGACAAACTTATGAGCCCTTCATATTACCATCCCACCTTAAACCATTCCAGATCATCTCCTGTATATTTTCAAGTTACCAGGCTTCAGCAATTACTTAAGGCTTCAGGTCACACTATCAGATCCCTTTTGCCTAATTACAGACATTACATTAAACTGGATATGTTGTCACCTACTAGGTACCATATCAAGCATTTACAGGGTGGCTTCCTACATTCAAAAAAATGTCTTCTCTGAACACGACCGTGTCATTTCAGATAAAACTCTCAAGCTTTTAATAGTGTCTCTACCACTTTTCTTCAGGGATAAAATGAGTCACAGTTGGTTCTGTGTTCTGGTTCTTACATGGGGAAGCCAGCATGGTCTGAAACATACCACAGGAGAGTGTTGCAGAACTAAATGGTGTCACATGCTGAGGGACACCACACCACATTTGAAACTGCCACTTCTGCCTCCCTGTAAGTGTCAGTCATTCTCTCCTGATACCCATCTATAAACAAAGTGTCATCTTGCCGCCCACTCTGGAATTTTCTAGATTCTGCTGATCTTCCTATATAAGCAGAATAGTGTGCCAGTCCCAAGTAAGTAATTTTGTTCCTGAATATGTTGGCAGAGAACTGTTGAAAGCTCAACAGTTTTATTCAAAATGATGGGACGTGAATATTGAGAAGTTTTTATTCAATTTTTCACACACACACAAACACACACACACACACACACACACACACACACACACACACACACACACACACACACACACACACAAAAATGACAAACTGCAAGAAGGTACCTGATGAGTAATAGCTTAGAAAGAAAACTCATGTTATCTTTCTGCTCTAAAAGCTTAAACTCTCTTCCAAAACACTTCCCAATACCTACTGCTCGCAATCTTTTCAATTTTATTTTATTTTTAGGTCAATTTGACCTAATACTGAGCCTCTATATTTCTTGTGAATGTTTTCCAAATTAATCCATTTATTGGTTAATTAAAGTTTGTACTGACTCGAAAACATGCAGCACTTACAACTCACATATTACAAAAGATCTAAGCCGGAAAGGCGATGTCATCAACAGTTGTGAAATGGCAAGCCGCTAAGGGCTGCTCGTACTGTGAACAAGGGTTGCAACAAGACTGTGGTGCCCACTTTAGAAAGTGTGGGCAAGTAAACATGGTGTTGCTACGAGCGCCATCTACTAGCCGCAGGAACAACTAGGCTACTCTACATTAAAAATTGGACACATGAAATTGTGATGCAGCTGATTCAGGCATAACGTAAGCATTAATAATAACAGGATGGAGATACATATTTATCTGCTTTAAATAGAGGCACATTTTGTAACGTAAAAACGGTAGTTGTGACATACAAGAAAACAGCAAATATGTGACAGGAAAACAACATTTCGGTAAACTGCATGAGGAAGTCTGACTCAACGATAAAGCAATGACTTTATGTAGTAGTAGTAGTAGTAGTAGTAGTTTTATTCATCCGTAGATCTCTTTTTACAAGGATATAGGACATGTCAAAGTATTTACAAGCTTAGATCAATTTACAATAAGCTAATTCGTATACACATATATTTACAGACTTCTAGTTAGAGACAATCATTAGATTTTACTCCTGGTATACAATAATTTATTTACAAATAACTCATTAAATGATGTAATGCCACACTATTCACTCATATTTCACTATCAGTCACTGCACACACTATACACACATTGTTTCATAACACTTCACTCACTACACACACACACACACACACACACACACAGGTGATCCTTGGGCCATTTTCTGTACTGCAAGTTCCCATTTGCTGTCCTGAAAAACTGAGTCAGCATCCCTTCATAATGAGTGAGATGTTGAGCTCAGAAAGAGGAAGAGGTGTTAGTATTGTGCTATGCATAGCTTGAGGGGAGAGTGTCTCTAGAAAGGAAAAAAGAAGAAAAATAATAAAGTGAAGGTGTTATGTGGAATATTGGATGTTTTATAATCATCATTATTATTATTATTTGTTTGTATAACATTTTTTTATCAAACCCCTACTCTGCTTTATCTAAGTAATCCTTCAATGTATAAAATGTATTGCATAACAGGTACTTTTTAGCTGCCTTCTTAAATAAGTGTATTTTTGAAATTTCTTTAATCTCTTTTGGTAATTTATTGTACAGTTTTATTCCTTGGTAGAAAATGCTGTTTTGAGTTTTATGTTTATTTTTTCTTGGTAAATGTAGGTTGAGTCTATCTCTTGTTGCATGGTCATGGACAGAGCTGTTTGTGCAGTAATTGCCAATGTTACTTTTGATGTGTACAACTGACTGGTAAATGTGTTCACATGGAGCAGTTAAAATTCCCAGTGTTTTGAACAGATCTTTACAATGAGCTCGACTACTATTTCTGGTTATTATTCTTATGGCTCTTTTCTGGAGTTTGAAAATTATGTTCATATTTTGTGGATTTGTTCCCCAAAAAAGAATGCCATAGCTAAGAATTGAGTGTACATATGAATAATATGTAACTAAAAGACACTGCATGTTACACACAGATGATAGAATTCTAAGGGCATAACATGCTGATGACATTCTGTTTGCAAGTACCTTTGTTTGTTCGCACCACTTCAGCTGAGAGTCAATATTCATTCCTAGAAATTTTGCATTTGTTACACAGTCTATAGAGGTGCCATCTACATTTAATTTAACATTGTCATTTTTCCTCTTCAAACTGAAGTTCATGGCATTAGTTTTCTTTATGTTTAATGTCAATTTGTTGCTTATTGACCAATCGTAAACTTCCTTGAGAGTTTCATTTGCTTTCTCGGTAAGGAGTTCTCTTGTTCTCTCAGTGACTATAATATTGCTGTCATCAGCGAAGAGAATTTTCTCACAGTCAAATAAGTTTTTATTTCGCAGCTGCAGTTGTTCGTTGAGAATGAGGCCATCATGACGAGTGAGATGTTTGAAAATCTCCATTTCCTCTAAGAAATCTAACCTACGCCCCTTCTTTTCGGTATGCAGAATATTGTTATCGCCTATGGCTTTAGGCACGTGTCCAGTACTTGAGAGATAATCGGCAAAGGAGGAATTTGGAGGACTGGTGCCGTTCTTTCTCAAAAGATGTTCTTTATATCTGATGGTGAAAGCACATCCTGTTTGCCCTATATAATAGGAAGAGCTGGTATCGCAGATGATCTTATAGACGCCAGAACTTTCTGTAGGGGAGATAATGGATTTCAAATTATGAATGAAGTTTCTCTTTAGATTATTATTAGTAGAGAAGGTAACATTGCAGTTTTATATGTAGTGAAGCATGCGCTGAATCTGATAGGAAGTGGGTCCTATGAAAGGAATAGAAAAACGTTTTTTTGTCTTAATTTCAGCGCATGAGGTGCTGAGCGTGGTAGTTGCTGCAGTTTTCTTTTTTAGGATATCGTCCACTATGTTAGGCGTATATTCATTATTGACTGCTATGGTTTTAAGTAAATTAATCTCCTCATTAAACTTTTCTGTTTAAAGTGGAATGGAGGTGGCTCGGTGGACGGCAGAGTGAAAAAAGGCTATTTTTTGAGACTGCTAACTTATGTAGCGTGCTGCGGAATGCGGAGACACTACAAGTAACACAGTTGGTTGGTTTGTGGGAGTAAAGGGACCAGACTGCTATGGTCATCGGTCCCTTCTTCCAAACACTAAAAACACCCACAGAGAATAAAAACGATCAACAGAATAGATGACAGACGACACAGAACAAGAGAAACTCAGACAAAGACCAGACGAGACGAACTAAAACCACAAAGAATGTCACAGTGGTTGGCCGACCATAGAAACAAAAAAAGGAAAAGACAACCACCGAGAAACACATTAAAAAATCTGACTAAAATCGTAGGCCATAGGCCAGAATCAACACAAAAAGACACACACTTACATTAAGCGATAAAAGCCCCCTGCCCGAATAAAACGCAAAACTAAGTCCACTATGGCAGAGTCGTCAGTTAAAAGGGCAGGGGGTGTATCAGGCAGCGCAAACGTTTGCCTGAAGACAGTTAAGAGGTGGGTCCTCACGACACAGTAAGTAACCGTGCGTCAGTCGGGCGTGGCCAATGCGGAGCCGACAAAGGACGGCTGAGTCGCTGCGGTTGGCTCACATGGATGACCGCCACACAGTCGTCGTGTCCTTGACGGCACGGAGTTTATTGGGCGTGGTCCGATCGCGCCATTCACCATCTCAAAGCGCAAAAACGATTTGGCGGAGGACTGCCCGCAAATCAGTCTTTGGGAGGCCAATGTCCAGAGATGGTTCACTGGTGGCCTCTTTCGCCAGGCGGTCAACATTTTCATTGCAGGATATCCCAACATGACCTGGGGTCTAAACAAAGACCACAGAGCGGCCGCAACGGGCAAGAGGATGGACGGCCTCCTGGATAGCCATCACCATATGAGAGCGAGGGAAGCACTGGTCGATAGCTCGTAAACTGTTCAGGGAGTCGCAACAGATAACGAAGGACTCACCTGAGCAGGAGCGGATATACTCTAGGGCACGGAAGATGGCGACCAGCTCTGCAGTGAAAACGCTACAACCAGCCGCCAATGAATGTTGTTCGGAATGGTCCCCTGGAGTTAGCCCATAACCGACACGGCTAGCAACCATCGAGCCGTCAGTGTAAACAATGCCATTGCGAGGATGGAAAGAAAGCGGCGGCGGAAGGCCTCCAGAGGGACTGAGTCCTTTGGGCCCAGTGTCAATTCCAGCTGAAGGCGAGGGCGAGGCACACACCACGGGGGTGTACGCAGAGGTGCCCGGAAAGGAGGCGGAAGAGGTAAAGCCCCAAGCCCGGAGAGAAGCTCTCGGACGCGGACCGCGATCGTATATCCAGCCCTGGGCCGACGTTCTGGAAGATGGACGTGCGACTGTGAGAATAGTAGCCGATAGTTAGGATGCCCGGGAAAGCTGAAAACATGGGCAGCATAAGCGCCCAGCAAACGTTGGCGCCGTAACAGCAATGGAGGGACACCTGCCTCCACAAGTTTGCTGTCCACAGGGCTGGTCCGGAAGCACCAGTGGCAAGGCGTATCCTGCTGTGGAGGATTGGGTCCAGCACCCGCAACGCTGATGGGGATGCTGATCCATAAGCCAGGCTCCCATAGTCCATGCTGGACTGGATTAACGCCTGGTAGATCGGTCGGCGCCCCAGCGGGTGTGGCTCAATCATCTCAGACCATTTAGATGCCGCCAACACGTCTGTTTAAGCTGTCCAATATGAGGCAGCCAAGTCAACCGGGCATCAAAAACTACACCCAAAAACCTGTGGGTCTCCACCACAGCGAGAAGCTCTTCGTCAAGATAAAGCCACGCCTCAGGATGGACTGTTGGGCGCCGGCAGAAATGCATAACGCGGGTCTTGGTAGGCCGAAAACTCAAAACCATGCGCTACAGCCCAATATTGCGCCTTGCGGATTGCGCCTTGTAGCTGACGTTCAGCAGCGGCAATGCCAATAGAGCTGTAGTAAAGGCAGAAGTCGTCATCATTCAGGGAAGCGGAGACAGAGTTTCCCACCGCCGCAGCGAGCCCGTTAACGGCTATTAAAAACAGGCAGACACTTAAAACAGAACCCTGTGGCACGCCGTTCTCCTGGACATGGGAGGAATTATATGAGGCCGCGACTTGCACGCGGAGGGTACGATACGACAGAAAATTGCGGATAAAGATCGGCAAAGGGCCCCGAAGACCCCATCCATGAAGCATAGAAAGGATGTGATGACGCCATGTCGTATCGTACATCTTCCGCATGTCGAAAAAGACAGCAACGACGTGCTGGCGGCGGGCAAAGGCAGTACGGACGGCCGACTCCAGACTCACCAGATTGTCGGCGGCGGAGAGGCCTTTACGGAACCCACCCTGAGACGGAGCCAGAAGGCCCCGAGACTCCAGTACCCAATTCAACCGCCAGCCTACCATCCATTCAAGCAACTTGCAAACAAGGTTGGTGAGGCTAATGGGACGGTAGCTGTCCACCTCCAAAGGGTTCTTGCCAGGTTTCAGAACAGGGATAGCAATACTTTCTCTCCATTGCGACGGAAACTCACCCTCGACCCAAATACGGTTGTAATGGTCGTGGAGGCGTCGCTGGCAGTCCACTGAAAGGTGTTGGCCCAGGAGCGGTATCAGGACAAGCGGTGAGGGCTGTAACCACTAAGGCAGTAAAACAGTGGGTGAAATTTTAATAAGTAAACCGTTATCAAAGAACTCGTGAAGCATTTTTAAAGCTACAGCAATGAAAACTGGTATTTGACATCTTGCTTGGAAATTTAAAAAAAATTTTCAATTATTTTGGAAATTCAACACGTAAGGGAGCGAAATAGGGGATGAAAATTTTTAGGGAAATATTTCATTGTATTAAAACACTTTTAAGGTAACTGTTTGAAAATTGGTACTCCGATTCTTGATTAGAAATGAAGTAATTTGTTAGGAAATGAAAGTTAGTATCAAAATATCGTTACAAGGAGTCAAAAGGGTGGAATAACAAAAGCTTCTGACTCCAGTTACCAGAATCGATTTTTGGGCCGAAATGTATGAGGAAAGACCGTGATCTCATTGGCTTAACTAGCGTGAATAGTTTAGAAAAAGCTGCAATTTGTGAACAATATAATAATTAGCATAATAACCCCATCGAAGAAAAACAAAAAAGGTCTGCAGACCGTAGAGTCTACTCGAGAGAAGAAGCGGGAGCTGATCTAGTTACGTATATAGGTAATAATAACAATAATAGTAATAGTAACAATAATAATTTCGTGCCACTTAGAGGCCGGGTGCGAGTTTTTCTATTGGATGCCAATCCGCCGACTAGCATGTCTCCAAGCTGCCCCAGTTATCCAACCGGGGAAAGGGGACATGCAGTATAATATGGAATCCAAACCATGTGTTGTTTTATTGGCGACTCCTCGCAAACTGAGAGAGGGGAAGGGTGGGTTCAAACGGACACTGAAAAATCCGTGGTCCGACTGAGGTCGACCCCTTAGCCTCTCAGTCTCCAGGCTTTGCTCTACTGCAAGGACACCAGACGCAGAATGTATATACTCGCAGATAGTTGATCTACAGTATTTTACGACTACAAGATGTCACCGATTACAAGAAGCACATTAATTTTTAAACAATTTTTTTTAAAAAAATTACATTTTTACCGTTCTTATTATTAGATTTAAAGGCCGGACTAAAAATATTCGTAGTTTATAAAATCGAACTTTAAAATTCCTGAAAATTGTCATCTGAACTTCTTCTTCTTCTTCCTATTCCTCTTCGTCGTCATCTTGTCCTCTTCATACTTAAGATGGTCTTCACTGGCATCGAGAGTGTTACTTATACAGCACGTCCTGCAAGATTTAACAATAATGTGTTCTCTCACTCTAGACCACGACTGTTTTATCCACTGACACACTCGTCTGATTGTAGGTTGTTTGAAATCTCCCTTCTGCGTCAATTCGTGTTGGGTTTCATCCATCACTCATTTGTTCCATTCCTCTCTCATATACACTTTAAGTGGCTAATTTATTGGGACATCAAGAGGTTGCTATTGTGAAGTAAGTCCTCCCGGAATAACAGCAAGCTCTGTATTTCCCTTCCTCGGTTCCTCTTTCACAGAATTTCTCAAAAATGGTTCAAATGGCTCTGAGCACTATGGGACTTAACATCTGAGGTCACCAGTCACGTAGAACAAAGTAACACTTAAACCTAACTAACCTGAGGATATCACATTCCCGAGGCAGGATTCGAACCTGCGACCGTAGCGGTGGCGCGGTTCCAGACTGAAGCGCCTAGAACCGCTCGGCCACAACGTCCGGCACAGAGTTTCTCAAATGACTGCTGAACTGAGCTAGCACAACTCCTCTTCAATAAAGCACCTTTCTTTCTCGCACACATTCTGTTAATCAATAATTTCACATGAGCCCCGTCCAACCAGCCCTTGTCATGTACGTGAACAACAGGACAACCTGGTGGTATTTCAGAAGGTTTCGGCATTGTTTTGCGCTTGGAAATGATCGTTGGATTTAGTACTGACAGAACAACGTTAAAAGACAAAAGTGTAGTCCATCTTTCCATGTCCACTTGTTTTTATAGTTATAGTTTTAGCACCTTCCACGACAGGCGTTCTGTTACTCGGCACATGAAATGTAAGACGAGTTTCGTCCATATTCGTTTTTTCTCTTGGTTCCGTACTGGTTTGCTTTCATTTCCTCTTCATACTGCTGTGGCTTTTTTTACAGATTTTTGGTTTTGGTTCGCATGCCAATTGCGTGACCTTTCTCAAACCTGTAGCACGAACCAACTCCACCGTTAAAGTCTTAAGTTCCACCGCGGCGCTAGCTTACGAGCAATTGAATCATTTTTGTATTAATTCTAATGCCATTTTTACTGTGACCTTCAATCCATTGCAATTTGTCATCTTCTAGTTTTGACCACTTAGCAGTCAGTCCTCTATTTGCACATTTAGCCGTCCTCATTTTTTCCCGTTTTTCTTTACTAGCCTGCCAATCGCGAATGGATTTTTCTGTTGGTGGAGGGACGAAATGTCGCTAAGTTGATCCGTTTCCACATTCTTCTGAAGATGCTGTAACGTTCAAATTGTAGCCCTCATCATATAAATACCTTTATTTTTTCAATTGCGAAACTAGCTACTGACAAAAATATTGTACTGTTACCGATAACACAAATCACTTCGAATCCAAGTTCACCGGCACTGTAGACTGTAATGACGCACCACAGGCTAGACAGTTTTCTGGGTTTATGATGGCGGGGCGGGAGGTAGGGAGACAGTGTTAAGCAAACTTGTGAATCCTTGCAACTCATGTTCCACGCATCGCTGCACTGCTGCTTAGAGTTGGATCCAACATTGCCAGATAAAGATGGTTCCCGCGGCATCGAATATATGGTCATTTTTAAGACTGGCGGGAATTTTAAATCAAACCCAGACATTTTTATATTAATTTCGAGTATAAGACGCACTTGAATCTTTAAGGCAATGTTTCGAAGAAAATTGTGCATCTTATAGTCCGTAAAATACGGTACAGGTTTTGGTTGAGTGATTTCCTGAGACATACACTACTTGCCATTAAAATTGCTACACCAGAAGAAATGCAGATGTTAAACCGGTAATCATTGGAAAAATATATTATACTGGAACTAACTTGTGATTACATTTTCACGCAATTTGGGTGCATAGATCCTGAGAAATAACGACCCAGAACATCCACCTCTGGCCGTAATAACAGCCCTGATACGCCTGGACATTGAGTCAAACAGAGCTTGGATGGCGTTTATAGGTACAGCTGCCCATGCAGATGACCGAGACGTGTAACCAATGTTTTATTTATTTATTTATTTATTTATTGTTCCGTGGGACCAAAATAAGGAGAAGTCTCCATGGTCATGGAACGAGTCAATACATGAAATTATAACACGATATTAGAAACAGATAAAATGAAATATAAAAAACATATTCAGGTGACAAACCGTAAGTTTAAATAAATAAAATCAACACTGGAATTTACTTAATTTTTCAGCTCTTCCAGGAGCTCCTCGACAGAATAGAAGGAGTGAGCTATGAGGAAACTCTTCAGTTTAGACTTAAAAGAGTTTGGGCTACTGCTATGATTTTTGAGTTCTTGTGGTAGCTTATTGAAAATGCTACCCCATACCATCACGCCGGGTGATACGCCAGTATGGCGATGACGGATACACGCTTCCAGCTTGTGTTCTCCGCGATGTCGCCAAACACGGATGCGACCACCATGATACTGTAAACAGAACCTGGATTCATCCGAAAAAATGGCGTTTTGCCATTCGTGCACCCTGGTTCGTCGTTGAGTACACTATCGCAGGCGCTTCTGTCTGTGATGCAGCGTCAAGGGTAACCGCAGCCACGGTCTCCGAGCTGATAGTCCATGCTGCTGCAAACGTCGTCGAACGGTTCGTGCAGATTGTTGTTGTCTTGCAACCGTCCCCATCTGTTGACTCAGGGATCGAAACGTGGCTCCACGATCCGTTACAGCCGTGCGGATAAGATGCCTGTCATCTCGACTGCTAGTGATATGAGACCGTTGGGGTCCAGCACAGCGTTCCGTATTACCCTCCTGAACCAACGATTCCATATTCTGCTAACAGTCATTGGATCTCGACCAACGGTGGCAGCACGATAAACCGCAATCGCGACCTTTACCAAAGTAGGAAACGTGACGGTACGCATTTCTCCTCCTTACACGAGGCATCACAACAACGTTTCACCAGGCAACGCCGGTCAGCTGCTGTTTGTGTATGAGAAATCTTTTGGAAACTTTCCTCATGTCAGCACGTTGTGGGTGCCGCCACCCGCGCCAGCCTTGTGTGAATGCTCTGAAAAGCCCATCATTTGCATATCACAGCACCTTCTTCCTGCCGGTTAAATTTCGCGTCTGTAGCACGACATCTTCGTGGTGTGGCAATTTAAATGGCCAGTAGTGTATATGGATGCATCTTTTCATTTCACTGACTAAAAACTTGAATTATTTACGCCGGCAAGGGACCGTAGATCTTAGTCTTTGACTAAATTTTAGCTTGATAACCCTACCCGTTCTGGAGGAAATGGGTATTTAACAGACGGGGATGGAGACGGACAGGCAAACACACATTCACGAGCAACAAAGAGCTGCTTTAAAAGTTCCGCTTTTACCGTTTGAGGTATGGAGCCTTAAAAATAGGGATTTGTTGATGTGAGACTTCTCGAGGCATCTAGGAACTGTCAATTTACATCTACATCTACATCAATACTCTGCAAATCACACTTTAGTGCCTCGAACTGGGTTCATTGAACGACGTTCTCAATAATTCTCTGATTTTCCAATCTCGAACAACGCGCGGAGAAAACGAACACCTATACTTTCCCGTGCGAGTCCTGATTTCCCTTATTTTATTATGATGATCGTTTTTCCCTATCTAGGTCAGCGTCAACAAACCATTTCCGCATTTGGAGGGGAAAGTTGGTGATTGAAATTACGGGAGAAGGGACGGCCGCATCGAAAAACGCCTTTGTTTTAGTATTGTCCACCCCCAATTCCCGTATCATTTCAGTGACACTCTCTCCCCTGTTTCGCGGTAGTACAAAACGCGCAATTACATTACAAGTTGCTTGCGAGGTACAATGTTAAAAGGCTTATGTAAATCCAGAAATACGGAGGATTTTAAATCCCTTGTCAATAGCACTCAACACTTAGTGTGTGTAAAGAGCTAGTTGTGTTTCACAAGAACTGTTTTCTAAATCCGTGACGATTGTGTGTCAACAGACCATTCTCTTCAGAGGAATAGTGAAATGTGGGGGACAAGGGGGGGGGGGGGGGGGAGTAAAAATTATAGCGGGATGACCAAGGCTAGCCTACAATAAGCAGGTTCAGATGGATGTAGAATGCAGATGAAATGTTAATTTATAGATGTCTTAAAATCTACCCCAGTTTTAATTAACGCCTCAAAATACTACAAATAATTTTACATACGTAAATAAAAGTGCATATTAATGTAAGAAACGATGTATTAATGAGATGTTGTATTGTAATTACTCATGAATTATTCTGTAAAAACGTTATCTATGAATTAAAATATGTAAAGCAAACTGTGTGGAACAAACGTAGTGACTACCTTATTTTGTCTAACGACATAAGAACGCGGAACGCTACCGAGATAAGCTGCGTAAGTGTCCCTTGCAACCTTTTGTTGAATAATTATGTTAATTTGATATTACGTAGCAGTGTTTCATTCGAAGATCCCATGCCTTGCTATTCGTATTATTTGGGATTTTATTATGCATTTCCATATTCTAGTTTCAGACTGCTTCGAAAAGAAGTTTATGGAACACTGTTTGGTGGCCCCGGCTGGATGCTATTTGTGTTCCTCCGCCGTTCAATCCATCAGATTATAATTCATACGTCCCTGAGATCATTTTTTTTATCTTTTTCTCCCGAAATCCAGGCAATATTACGCGAACCGTGTGATATTCAGATAGGTCACTTGCCTCCAAGTCATGTCGTCCACAAACACGCTCACCGTTCTGCTGTAATGACGATGCTGGAAGGGAGAGTTCGGCTTAGTTAGAAAAGGGAGTAAAAGTTTTGTGTCCCATGTTTTATCATTTCAATAGCATTGCCTCCGGAAAGCAAGAAACATTCATGTAATGTTCTCAACCAGTACTTACCAAATTATTCAGTACTTTCTTAAAAGTCATGTTTACTGGCAGAGATACTCTGAAGCGCCAAAAAAACTTGTATACGTATGCGTAATCAAATACAGAGATATATAAAGGGGCATAATACGGTGCTTCAGTCCACCACTCCTATATAAGACAATACTAGTGTCGGGTGCAGTTGTTACACCGATTACTGCTGCTACCAAGGCAGGTTATCAAGATTTCAGTCAGTGTTATAGTCGTCGCACGAGCGATGGGACACAGAGTCTCCGACGTAGCGATGAAGTGGGGATTTTCCCGAACAACCATTTCACCAGTGTACCGCGAATATCAGGAATCCGGTAAAACATCAAATCTCCAACGTCGCTACTGCAGGGGAAAAAAATCCTACAAGAACGGGACCAACGGCGACTGGAGAGAATCGTTCAACGTGGCAGAAGTGCAACCCTTCCGCAAATTGCTGAAGATTTTAATGCTGGGCCATCAGCAAGTGTCAGAGTGCGAACCATTCAACTAAATGTCATCGATATGGGCTTTGGGAGCCGACGGCCCACTCGTGTAGCGTTGATGACTGCACGATACAAAGCTTTACGCCTCGCCTGGGCCCATCAACACCGACGTTGGACTGTTGATGACTGGAAACATGTTGTCTCGTCAGACGGGTCTCGTATCAAATTGTATCGAGCATATGGACGTGTACGGGTATGGTGAGAACCTCAGGAATCCATGGACTCTGCATGTCAGCAGAGGGCTGTTGAAGATGGTGGAGGCTCCATAAATGCGTGGGGCGTGTGCAGCTGGAGTGATATGGGACCCCTGGTACGTCTAGATACGACTCTGACAGGTGACACGTACGTAAGCATCCTGTGTGATCACCTGCATCCATTCACGTCCATACTTGGCTCCAGGAACACTCTTCTGACAAGGGAACCTCCCCATCGCACCCCCCTCTGATTTAGTTATATGTTGGCACAGAGGATATGCCTTGAAAAACAGAACACAAATCGATCGAGAAAAGAGGAAGAAGTTGTGTGGAACTATGAAAAAAATAAGCAAAATATACAAACTGAGAAGGCCATGCGCAAGATAGGCAACATCAAGGATAATACGAGCTCAGGAGCGCCCTGGTCCTGTGGTTAGCGTGAGCAGCTGCAAAACAAGAGGTCCTTGGTTCAAGTCTTCCCTCGAGTGAAAAGTTTACTTTCTTTATTTTCGCAAAGTTATGACCTGTCCGTTCGTTCATTGACATCTCTACGCACTGTAATAAGTTTAATGTCTGTGTTTTGCGACCGCACCGCAAAACCTTGCGATTAGTAGACGAAAAGACGTGCCTCTCCAATGGGAGCCGAAAACATTTGATCGCAAGGTCATAGGTCAACCGATTCCTCCACACGAAAACACGTCTGATATATTCTATACGACAGTGGTGACGGCATGTGCGTCACATGACAGGAATATGTGGTCGACCCACCTAACTTGTACACTTGGCAAATGGGTAAAAATATTCTTCTACCTTGCCCGATTTAGGTTTTCTTGTGGATGTGCTAATCACTCCCAAAAAAAGTGATGAAAACATAAGAGTTTGTCACATAAACTGCAACATATGGATGCAACAGTTTCACAGACGCGTACAGTTTTCCCTGTGCTCTGTCAAAATATATGTTTTTAACGTTTTCAAACTTTTCGGTTTGTAGACCGTCAAATCTTGCACATGTACAAGCAAATCTGAACATGTCCTGGAATTTTGGAGAGCGACGTTGATTATGTGTGAGTGCCTGAACTTTGATAATTGTTTGAAAATAATAGAATTAAAATTTTCACTCGAGGGTAGACTTGAACCAAGGACCTCTCGATCCGCAGCTGCTTACGCTAATCACGGGACCACGGCCCTCCTGAGCTCACACTATCTTTGATGTTGCCCATGTTGGGCATGGACTACTCCGTTTGTATATTTTACTTTTGTTTTCATAGTTCCACACAACTTCTTCCTGTTTTCTCGGTTGATCTGTGTTCAGTTTTTGAAGACTTATCCGCTGTGACAACTTACAACTAAATCTGAGGGGGGGGGGGGGGGGGTGCGATGGGGAGGTTCCCTTGTGGGCTGAAACACTTCCACTGGTCGCCAGCCTTCCCAGACATGAACATTATTCAGCACATCTGGGATGCCTCGCAACGTGTTCTTCGGAAGAGATCTCCACCCACTCGTACTCTTACGGAGTTATCGACAGCCCTGCATGGATTCATGGTATCAGTTCCCTCCGGAAGTACATCAGACATAAGTGGAGTCCATGTCAGGTCGGTTGCGGCACTTAATAATTATTAAAATGAAACATTAAATGATTTTACACTGAAGACCCAAAAAACAGTTAGACCTGCCTAATATCGTGTAGGGCCCCTGTGATCACACAGTACTAATATGAAGTGTCTTGTATTTTATTTTAATTGAGAAACAGTACATGGAGATGCTTGCGCAGGGTAGAGCAGCGTCGAACCAGTCTTCGGGCTGAAGAAGAAAACGACGAAAATTCCGTGCAGCCTTTTTTGTAAGCCTTCACAGCTTTCCGTAGCAGCCGTTTTGAGTTTGCCTGCGCTTACCCCGGCATGTGCTGCATTTCTCTCATTTCTGCTGCCGCTGGTAGAGTCGCACAGCGCGACTGTTTGGATGACAGGCGGTTCCGGAAGCAACCAACCACTGCTGCGTTTCCCCTATGTAGAGCCCAGCCGAACGGTCCTGTCGCATGGCTTCCCCGAATAGCACGAGCCGTCGAGAAAGTCTCCACCAGACAGCGTCCGCTTCTTGAGCAAGGCGCCGAGTCTCTCTCACACCTCTAAAGATTCACGAAGAACGCAAACTTAGGTTAACCTTGTGTTGACCGTCGCCTCTGCCAGCTACTGATATGTGCTTTGACTCCATTTACACACATGTTCGGATGTACAGGCTACATGTATATGAGGCCGTGATGAAAAGTAATGTCTCCAAATTTTTTGTTCTGTTCTCACAACGTAAACTTCCCATCGCACCCCCTTCAGATTCAGTGGTAAGATGGCCCACTGGATAGCCTGTCAAAATCTGAACACAGATCGAGCATGAAAACTGGTAGAAGGTGTACTAGACAGTGAAAAGAAAAAAGAAAGCAACACAGAAATAGGTAACAGTCCAAGAACAAGGAGAGCATCCTAGAACAGCAATCGCTTCGTGGGTAAAGTGTCATGCTGTTGGATTTCGAAGCAGGAGATCCATCTTGAAAACTTCGCCATGCTGTTTTTTTTCACAATATTATGAACTTTCCATCCGGTTCTTGAAAAATTCTTCCTGCAGTCTTGGCAGTTGTCCATACTGTAATGAAATGTGTGACGAGGGCCTCCCGTCGGGTAGACCGTTCGCGTGGTGCAAGTCTTTCGATTTGACGCCACTTCGGCGACTTACGCGTCGATGGGGGATGAAATGATGATGGTTAGGACAACACAACACCCAGTCCCTGAGCGGAGAAAATCTCCGACCCAGCCGGGAATCGAACGCGGGCCTTTGGTTTGACAGTCTGTCGCGCTGACGGCTCAGCTACCGGGGGCGGACAGTTGTCCATACTATACATTGGTTATAGAATATGAGTCACGTGGTAAGGATACACAACCGTGTCAAGTAAATATGATGAATAGTGAGAGCAGGCGATACACAACGTAAGGGGCCTCACAGAAATTAAAAGAACAAATAAATGTGTCTGAAATATTTTACGACGAAGGAATTCAAGACCTAGATCTTCCAAACGGAACTCCAGAAACGTTAAACACGTATGTTTTGACAGAGCACAGAGAAACTGTGTGCTAGTGAAACTGTTGCGCTCATTTGTTGCAGCTTGTGCGACAAACTACGAGGTGTGATTGGAAAGTTTTAAGAATGGATCCGCTGCTGCTTACTGGTTTGCTGGGCAGATACACGGAGGGTGCGGAGTGAGTCATTCATTGCCTTGTCCTCTAACGCCATCTGATAGGAAACTGCTTATTCAGTTCGTTGTGGCAGCTGGCTGAGCGCGGGTCTGTTAGGGGTTGTTGCCGGATTCTGTCTGCGTGAAAATGGACGTAAAAACGGAGCAACGAGTTTGTGTGAAATTTTCTTTTAAAACCGGGAAATCAGCTTCTGAGCCTTACAAACCATTAAGGACAGTTTTTGGAGATAATTGTATGAGGCAGTCAAATCTTTTGTCTAGTTCAACACATTAGGCGGCCATGGTGGCCGATCGGTTCTAGTCGCTACATTCTGGAACCGCGCGACCGCTACGGTCACAGGTTCGAATCCTGCCTCGGGCATGGATGTGTGTGATGTCCTTAGGTTTGTTAGGTTTAAATATTTCTAAGTTCTAGAGGACTGATGACCTGAGAAGTTAAGTTCCATAGTGCTCAGAGCCATTTGAACCATTTTTCAACAGATTTAAAAATGGCCGCGAATCATTTGAAGACGAACCACGGTCTGGCCGTCCTTCCACTTCAGAAACAAATGAAAATGTTGTGAAAGTTCGCGACTTAGTGCGCTCTCATCCTAGACTTACAATTAGGGAGATGGCTGATGAACTTAATTTAAGTTTCTATGCAGTTCAGGCAATTTTAACTGAAGATCTGAACATGCGTCGAGTGTCCCCAACATTCGTTCCGGAAGTGTTGTCAAGCGACTAGAGACAATATCGAGTGTGCCGAGATCTGATTAATCGGACTGAAAATGAACCAGTTTTGTTAAATAGGCTAATTACAGATGACGAATCGTGGGTATATGGATATGATCCTGAAACCAAAGTGCAGTCTTTGCATTAGAAGACTCCAGGTTCACTACGACCGAAAAAAGCGCGACAAAGTCGGGCGAAGGTGAAGACAACGCTGGTGATTTTTTTTTTCGATTCTACCTTTATTGTGCATCATGAATTTAGCCCTGGAGGACAGACAGGAATACTACAAATGTGTCCTTGAACACTTGCGCTACGAGGTGCGGAAAACAAGGCGTGCACTGTGGAGAGACAGGAGTTGGCTGCTACAATATGACAGTGCTCCGGCTCATCGTACCTTCTCCATCGTTGAATTTTTTACCAAATTAAAAATTCCTGTGTTTCCACATCCTCCATATTCCCCTGATTTGGCCCCTGCGGACTTCTACCTGTTTCCTAAACTGAAATTTTCACTGAAAGAGAAGCGATTAGACTCGACTGAAGACATCCAGACAAACATGGATAGCGTCCTTAAAACATTTCAGGGAAAAAAATTCCCAGGAAAGTTTCCAAAAGTGGAAACACCGTCGGAGTCGGTGTGTTCAGTCAGAATGGGACTATTTTGAAGGAGATGCATCACAGTAGTACGGAAGTACCGCCGTTGTACAATTACGAGCCCATTCCTAAAACTTTCCAGTCACACCTTGTATTATGTTTTTACCATTTCCTTGGGAGTGATCACATTCGCACTCAGACGAGCACCTATATCGGGCAAACGAGGCACGTCTCACTCAGTCGCTGACTCAGCAGTCGTACAAATTAGGTGCGTCGATTAGAGATTCCTATCATATGACACACGTACTGTCACAAACGCCGTGTGTGACACACCAGACGTGTTTCTCGGTGGAGGATTTCTCATCAGACTTTTGCGTTTCCCATTCGAAAGCCACTTCCCTTCGTCTGCTGTTAGAGTAGTTGTGCAGAATCAGCTGTCATTATAGGTCACTATCTTACACCTCGCTGTTGCAAACGCTACGACACGGACACAAACTGGAATGAAGACCACGACGACATTTTACTTCCCGGCTGCTATATACTGCACTTCCTAGGTTGGGTTGCTTGGGGAAGGAGACCAGTCAGCTAGGTCATCGGTCTCATCGGATTAGGAAGGATGGGGAATGTGGAGTCACCGCCAGACACCACACTTGCTAGGTGGTAGCCTTTAAATCGGATTAGGAAGGATGGGGAATGTGGAGTCACCGCCAGACACCACACTTGCTAGGTGGTAGCCTTTAAATCGGCCGCGGTCCGTTAGCACACGTCGGACCCGCGTGTCGCCACTATCAGTGATTGCAGACCGAGCGCCACCACACGGCAGATCTAGTCTAGAGAGACTCCCTAGCATTCGCCCCAGATGTAGAGCCGACTTTGCTAGCGATGGTTCACTGACTACTTCTGCTCTCATTTTCAGAGACGACAGTTTAGCATAGCCTTCAACTACGTCATTTGCTACGACCTAGCAAGGCGCCATATTCTAAGTACTATCTTCAAGAATGTCTTCTGAACAGACAATATTGTGACTCCTGTACCGTCAAGAGCGACGTTCATCATTAATGGATTAAAGTTAAGTATCAAATTAATTACGTCTGTTTTCTGAATTCTAATTCCTTGTCATATTCCAGACCTCACGTCAGTACAGTCCTTCCCTCCTCACGCCAGCCTGCGTGAGCTAAAACGCGTGCATTTCGGCCTCCTCTAGCAACACGGTGTTGGCTCTTCTGCCAACACAACAGGGAAAGGAGTCGGCCGTGCCCTTTCAAAGGAACCATCACGGCATTTGCCTGGAGCGATTTCGGAAAATCACGGAAAACCTAAATCAGGATAGCCGGACGCGGGAATTTGCAATTCTTGGTCCGATCAATGTTTCTATTTTGCTTCTTTTTCTCCACAGTCCAGTACACCTTGTTTCTGTTGTCCATGCTTGATCAGTGTTCTGTCTCTGACAGGCTGTCCGCTGGGGCATCTTCCCACTAAATGTGAGGGGTGTGCGATGGGCAGTTTGCCTTGTCAGTACTGGCTCAAGTTTTACACGTCACGCGCATTACTGGGTAGACTTTCCGCTTCGCTGACGCAAGTTGCAGCCTTCTGCCACAAGGGGGCTCTGACTCATAGTTTCTGACTTGGCGATGTATGACGTAACTGTGTCGGTGCCTGATAAACGGCGGCTAGTAACCGAGTTACAAATTCCAGCTATCCGACGCCTTGGGTTCACTGTCATCGAACATCGTCCATACAGCCTCAACTTGGCCCCACCCGATGTTCGTCTGTTTACAAAAGCTGGCTTTGATAGTAATGAAGAGCTGCAAGCAGAGGTTAGGTTGTGGGTCCGTCGAACATTCTACAGTGACGGTATCAACAAACTGGTCTCTGGTTGCGAGAAATGTGTTCATCACCAGTGTGGATAAGTTGAGAAATAAATATGTATACATGAACAATAAAGATGTAGAATGTCAATACCAATAGCTTTATTTATAAATCTGTAGGACTTCACATAAAAAACGTTCGGATGCATTACTTTTTAGCACGCTCTCGTCTATTGAGATTGTGACTGATCTTTGCTGGGGCACGTTGAGCGCTCGTATCCGATACATCGGGTGATCAAAAAGTCCGTATAAATTTGAAAACTTAATAAATCACGGAATAATGTAGATAGAGAGGTAAAAATTGACACATATGCTTGGGTTTTATTAAAACAAAAAAAAAACACACCATATTGCTAGACGCGTGAAAGATCTCTTGCGCACGTCGTTTGGTGATGATCGTGTGCTCAGCCGCCACTTTCGTCATGCTTGGCCTCCCAGGTCCCGAGACCTCAGTCCGTGCGATTATTGGCTTTGGGGTTACCTGAAGTCGCAAGTGTATTGTGATCGACCGACATCTCTAGGGATGCTGAAAGACAACATCCGACGCCAATGCCTCACTATAACTCCGGACATGTTTTACAGTGCTGTTCACAACATTATTCCTCGACTACACCTATTGTTGAGGAATGATGGTGAACATATTGAGCATTTCCCGTAAAGAACATCATAGTTGCATTGTCTTACTTTGTTATGCTAATTATTGCTATTCTGATCAGATGAAACGCCATCTGTCGGACATTTTTTAAACCTTTGTATTTTTTAGTTCTAATAAAACCCCATGTCATGCCAAGCATGTGTAAATTTGTACTTCTTTGTCCACGTTATTCCGTGATTTATTCAGTTTTCAAATTTATACTGACTGTTTCATCACCCGGTATTTTTCAGAGTTGTAACCTACAATTAGTAAGTTCCATCTGTAACCCATATGAACAGTTGATACGTCGCACAACGCCGCTGCGTCCACTGACAAACGCTTTTACATTTCACTGTGTAATATTCTGCGCCGTTTCCAGTGCTCCTGATTGGTGTTTGGATTGTGCCGGTGCAGCTTTTACGCCAAAAAGCCTTCGTTCTGCTCCAGCGAGCTGCAGTCCTGTTTTCAATTACCAATTGCATTTGTATAACAGTACTGTTAACATATTTTTAATAAGGTCTCCGTCCTCGTTACAATTTGTTTCTTCGGTTATTCATATGAACAAATGGTAAGTGTTACAATAGCGGTTATTAAATCCGATAACAATAATAAATGAAAAGTAACAGTTTGCCTTTGTTCTACAATGTAACTTTTAGTGTAATATTGTAGAACAAAAGAAAACTGGTGCTTTTCATTTATTATAATGTTGTTAAACCAAGAACCGACGGAAGGTTCTGTTAATACGAATGACAATAGCTTTTTTTCCGTTTCGTAATTGTGGACCAGTTTGCGTGCACCCGTTTGGTGGTTAGTTCGTGTAGTGCGAGAGCTGAGAAAGAAAAAGCTTTTCTTATGCTTTTTTTATTATATAATTTGGCCATTTATAGACCGCTTAGGACCTAAGACAAAGGTACAGCTTTTTTCTTTTCGTCTCCGTGTAACTACTTCATTCGATGGCTGATGATCTGCCTCTATTGATTTGACATTACGCTCCTAGGTTTGTGAATTTCGTTGTTGGACAGAAAATTTTGCACTACTGATCAGCAGCTTAAAACTTCCCCCTTCCTGTATGATGTCTCCTGCGAAGTTAAGTTTTTAGACATCGCGAGCTGCTTTTTAATATGAAAAAGAAGTTAAAAAATCTATGTTAGCCTTTGTCGTACATTCTGTAAACATGACCGTAAATCTTTAATCTCCTGTTTCTTATAGTGTCTGTAATTGTTTGTTTCTGTATAGATCATTTCTCCTCTTCGTCCAGCTGTTACCTTTCATCTTTGGTGATCCTAAAATTTCTCAGTATTTCCCTTTCTTTCTTTTCCGGTTTTTCTTGTATAACGTTTTTATTCAGCGTTTACCTAGTGTTTAATTTTTGCCTGGAATGATACTGATCTTTTATTGTATCTGTTTTGGCTGCATTTCTACGATGATTCCATTTTATTCGCTCTTTCCTTACTTGTGGGGTTATCTAACCCATTCGATTCTATCCATTCTCCCAAATACCGCCACATCGCTTGTCACAAACATGGCCGTGCTTCAGAGGGGGACAACTATTTCATGGAATGGCCTCCCGGATCACCAGATCTCATTCCCTGCGATTTTTTTCAGTGGGGACACATTAAAGATCTCGTGTATGTACCGCCTCTACCATGTGATGTAGCAGAGCTCCGAGAGAGAAAACGGGAAGCTATTGCCACATTCGACGATGCTATGCTGGGACGGGTGTGGCAAGAATTAGATTTCCGTATTGACGTCTGCCGGGTCACTCATGTTTGCAAAACAAAAAAACACTTTCATAGTTTATCTCCAAAATGCAATATGTACAATACCAGTACAATGTTTAATTCTTGTGCAACAAATAATTGGAAGTGTTCCCAGACTTCGTGTGCACCCTGTATAAACGACGCTTTTCAGAGTCTTTGCAACAAACGTCTAGCACTGATGGATCACATCATGGGATACAACTTCTGTCAAAGAAAAAAATATTCGCTGACACTAGTAAGCATGTAAGGACAGTTTGGGCACCGGAGCATCACTGATGGCTTGCCTGAAGACTTCACTGACATAGGTGTCCAATAGTATTGGTTATGACCCTGAGAGGGCAGGACATACCCCCTTGTAGTGCCTGCACGTGGTGTGTGTTGGCCACCATTGAGCCATCTGTGCAACATGTGAGGAGCTATCCTGAGAAAAGATCAAAAGTGTGAGATTTGCTTCTCAAATATATTTTATCTATCTAGAGACAATCAGTCTTCTCCATTTGTTCTTGAAAATCATTATCAATTTACCAGGGTAGGTAGTATACCACACGCATGGTTAGTAGAACCTCCTAGTTTGCTGAAGCCTAATGGTCCCAATACGACGACGGCAAAGGCCACCTGGAGATAGTAGATTTACTGACAATCGTTTCAACATCATCCACCAACAGATGGTGTAGTGGCATAGCTACCAGAGTGGTATCTGTGACTATCCTTCAAAAGGGGCGGCCATGACGCCACATCTAGAGAGTGTCCATTGTATCTTGATGAGCGGGATCTGCGTAAAGGGAAAGGTGCCTCGTCCAATCTCTCAAAAGTTATTGGCTAGACCCAAACCCTGCGTGCTCCCGTCTGGTACCTATAGTTCTGGTCTTGTTACCCCTCGCTCCATGAAGGACATGGCCAAGCAGACACACGACCCCCAATTCCGCTCTGAGCTTGCGAAACCGTCCAGTGTCAAGGTGGCATCGCCATCCGCTCCGTCCAGCTGTGCAACAAGTCATCAAACTCTCGCTCAAGGGGTGAAACCACCAGCTACACAGCTGTTTGGCTGGAGAGGACAGACGGATTAGTAGTGTGAAGACATCCTCTGTCCCTCCAGAGAAATATCCGAATCTTCATCTAAAGGGAAAGGCTCGAAGAAGACCCCAAGGGCAATCGGTCTTCTGAGGCCCTAGCCCATCCGGCCTGCATGTCGTTGGTGCGCACCAACAACCGTTTTTCGGAGTTGGACTCCACAGGCCGACAGCACAAGCAAACTGATGCTTTTGTGGCCCCATGGAGCAGGATCCTCCTGCTTCTCTGGCATGTAATAGCGCCTCTTCCCCAGCCGTCATTACGTGTATTCTTCATCTTGACTCTCCTCCAATGAAGCGTTCGCGGCCTTTGGTCCCACAAAGGTGATTAGCCTAGCAGCGTCCCCTTGCGCTTTGTCTTCAGAGAACGAAGTTTCCCCCTCACAACCGCTTTGAGCTTTCACATTTCTTACAGATCCTAAGGTGGGCATTAACTCTCGCGGGGGCGTCATGCTGCTCATACAGGATGACATTCACAGTCAACCCATCTCCGTGACTACCAACCCTCAAGCTGTTTTCCTCGCGCACCTGACCTTTTCACTCTGTACTACATACCTCCATTATTCCCAGTCACCAGGGCAGACTTCCTTCCACTTATTGGGCAGCTACCTCCCCCATCCTTGCTAGTCGGTGACTTTAATGCTCATCATCCCCTCTGGGGTTCTCCCAGGACCTGTCAGAGATTTGCTCTCTTGGCTGACCTTCTTAACCAACTTAATGTCTTCTGCCTTAATACTGGGACACCCACTTTCTTTTCTGACTCCTTGCACACCTATTCCCATTTGGACCCATCCTTCTGCACAGCCCAGCTTGCCCATCGTCTTGAGTGGTCTATTCTGTCTGACACCTACATCATTTGCTGTATCCTACCCCATCCGAGTGCACGCCTAAATAGCACCGTCCTAAGGCTGGCTTTACTCCTCCCTGGCAACCTTCGAAGGACAAAATTTCCCCAGTTGTGATGACCAGGTCGAATATCTCTCAAACGTTACCCTTACTGCCGCACTTCGTCTCTACCACGTCGCGTCCCAGTCCCTCAGTGGACTGAGGCGTACCGCTACGCAATTCGCATATGTAGACGTGCTCTCCTCATTTTCAACCGCCACGCTACGCTGGCGAATTGCGTTCATTATAAACAGATGCGTGCATAGTGTCGTCGCGTTCTTCGGGATAGCAAAAGAACTAGCTGGCTTTCATTCACTAGTTGTTTTAACAGTTCCATACCTTCCTCTGTCGTGTGGGCCAATCTCCGACTGCTCTCTGGAACCAAGATCCATTCCCCAATTTACGGCCTGACAGTAGCAAACGATGTCATCGTCGACCCTGTTGCTCTCTCCAACACCTTGTGCCGCTATTTTTCGAAAGTTTCGAGCTCTTCCCAGTATCGCCCTGTCTTCCTCCATATGAAACGAGCGGAGGCGGCTAGGGAGATTGTAACACCATATCTCTAATACTCTTCTAGTTTATTTTGCTTTTGTTTTGTTTAATGTTACATCGTTGAGCTTCTGTAAATATGTTTGATTGAAGCGATAACACAAAATTGTTTACTGCTATCTTTGTAAAAACTTTGATGTCATGGTTTGATTCTATGCAACGTAGTGTATCTGTCATTTAAATTCTTTGTCCCATTTGGAGGGAACAAAACTTACTGCATATAATTGTAATTTTGTGTGAATAATTTTTGGTCAATATGTGCAAATGTTCTGTTTTATTTAATGTATTTGGTTACAGCTATGTAAACTGCTGATCCTCGCTTAGGGGTCTTAGTTATTCTGTGTATAAGAGGTAGTGTGGTTCGCCTCGGGAACGGAACTGTGTAGCGCGCGCAAATTGTGGTTGGCCTAGGTAGAATAGGTGGAACAAGAGTCAGTCGGGGACGAGCTAGCAAAATGAGAACTGCCCATGTAAAAGTTGTATATTGTGTTGGTCCCAAGAGAGGCTTTTCCTGTCGCTTTCCAATGCCTCGGATGGATGGATAAATAGCTGGAACGATTCTGGAATTGGTATCCATAATCGCCACCAAGAAGGGACAGAGTCTAACAATTCTGCCTGCAAATCCACCTACCAACATGCAGTTGCCACCACATTGCGCAATCACTGTAACGGAATACTATAATAACGTTCAGTGAAGGATCAGTTTATTGGATGTGTTAGTGTGCTCAAATATAAGGTAACTTATAATTGAATTCATGTACCTACCTTGATTTTTTCCCTCTCACAACACCTCTCAGGTTCCACTCCATTTAAACTATGATTACCGAGTGTCCTAGTTTGTGGAAGAAATTAAATCCTCAGAACATTAAATAATGTTGTTTGATCTTTGGTAAGAAGGGAGTCTTCAGATTTACTGTGCATTTAGTGGAATTGTGGGTGGTAGTAAATGTAGTCTTGTGAAAGCCTCCTAGGGATGGAAACATTCTAATTTAAAGTTTTGTGGAGTTTCTAAGTCACTTATTTAATCATTTAATTGAAAGTAGAAGACTGTGGTAACAAAGGTAATTTGCAGTTTCTTTTAAAGATTAAAAGCTTCTAAAACTGAGGCTTATAAAGTGTTGCTTAGTTAATGATCATGGTGCTGCCTTTAGTATATTTTAAAAGGTGAGTCAGTTTCTTGCAAATTTGTCAACATTATGTTTCACTGTAGTAAAAGTGGAAAACTGCAATAGTGGAAAGTTAAATATTCATGTTTGCTAAGTGTTTCTCTCTCTTGGGTATTAAAAGTGCATATTAACGTTGTAACAGGATCCATAGTTTGCCTATTGTGTTCATAATGCACAACGAGTAATAGAAGCACAACTACCTATGAAAACAGTAACTTCTTTATTCAAAAGACAATGAAAAGTAATCTGTTAGTGAATTCCATTTAACTTTCATTCTAAATAGAATAGTATTTAGTTGAGAGATATTTAATCTGTGACTAGTTCATAATTTTGTAGTAAATTACATTTATAATTTTATGTCAGCTAGGAAAGCATTTGAACAATAATACCGAACCTATGTCCATTTAACGATTCTGTAGTGAATATTAATAGTAATGTTTTAAAGACAATTCTGTTTGAATAAGCCCTGAAAGTAATAGTGTGTTTCGTTATCTGTTATATTTTTGCAAATAGTATGTGCTGCTCTAGCTGTTAGTTCCAACCTTAACGTCAACATATGCAGGTACCAGAGTTCACTGCACTCGCGCGTGGTGAAGTATAGGTTGTGTTTATCCGTTAAAGTTACTCATACCTACTTTCCTAAATAAGAACGTTAATCTTTTTCTTGCCTAATTAGGCTGGCGACCATTTTCATTATTCTTTAACCATTGTACCTAGGTAAAACACTATTTGTTACTGTTTGAATATTTACGTTATTCCGTCCTTCACTTCCGATAAGCCACCTCCGTTAGGTACAACGCGGTCAGTATAACAAAATTCCTCTCAGAGGGTAGCACTGCTCTGCTTCTCCATACTATAATTACTAGAATAAGAATAATTTCTTGATACGAACTGCCTTACGCTTTGAGGTTATGGTATAGCAGTAGCAGACGGTAGTGTTATAAGATACCCTTCTCTTCTCTGAATCGTGAGTGCCACAATGCCACCTTCACTATGAGGGAGCTCTCAGTTCATTCCGATCCTCCGTCCCAGGACCAGACGCCCCTCACATTCAGATGTTGCAACACCTTTCTCTCGTGGGGAAGCACTTTCTGCGTAACATGTGCAACCGCATCTGGTCAGATGCATACTTTCTGGAGGCTGGCGTGAGGCCACCGTCATACCCATACCTAAGCCAGGCTAGGAAAAAAACCTCCCTTCTAGCTACCGTCCTCACCAGCTGCACTTGCAAGGTGATGGAACGCATGATTCATGCCCTGCTGGTGTGGTGGCTCGAGTCTCACCATTTACTAACGAATGCAGACTGTAGATTTGGAGCGCGGCGACCTGCAGTTGACCATCTCGTTACTTTGTACACCCATGTCATGAATGGCGTTTCCAGATTTGGAAAAGGCCTACGACACCTGCTGGAGAAATGGTATCCTCCGTACTCTTTACACATGGGGCTTCCGTGGGCGCCTGCCCTGTTTTCTGCAGGAATTTGTACAAGACCGAGTTCTCAAGGTGCGTGAGGGTTCTGCCTTGTCGGACACCTCTATCGAGGAAAATGGTGTGCCTCAGGGTTCTGTCCTGGGCATCGTCCTCTTTGCTGTCGCCATTAACCATGTGCTGTCACCGCCAGACACCACACTTGCTAGGTGGTAGCCCGCGGTCCGGTAGTATACGTCGGACCCGCGTGTCGCCACTATCAGCGATTGCAGACCGAGCGCCGCCACACGGCAGGTCTAGTCTAGAGAGACTCCCTAGCACTCGCCCCAGTTGTACAGCCGACTTTGCTAGCGATGGTTCACTGTCTACATACGCTCTCATTTGCAGAGACGACAGTTTAGCATAGCCTTCAGTTACGTCATTTGCTACGACCTAGCAAGGCGCCACATTCTAAGTACTATCTTCAAGAATGTCTTCTGAACAGACAATATTGTGTCTCCTGTACCGTCAAGAGCAACGTTCATCATTAATGGATTAAAGTTAAGCATCAAACTAATTAGGTCCGCTTTCTGAATTCTAATTCCTTGTCATGTTCCAGACCTCACGTCAGTATAGTTCTTCCTTCCTCACGCCAGCCTGCGCGAGCTAAAACGCGCGCATTTTCGGCCCCCTCTAGTAACACGGTGTTGGCTCTTGTGCCAACACAACAAACCATATAATGGCCTATCTCCCAGCGGGCATCTCCGGCTCTCTTTTTGTTGGCGATTTTGCCATCTATTGGAGTTCTCCACGGAGCTGTCTCACTGAGCGGCTTCTTCAGCGCTGTCTTAATCGCCTTTACTTCTGGAGCATCGACAATGGCATTCGCTTTCCCACTGACAAAACTGTCTGTATTGATTTCTGGCGGCGCAAATGATTTCTCCCACCATCTCACATCTTGAGCCTGTTGCCCTTCCGTTCGTTGAAACTATGAAATTCCTGGGGCTCATGCTCGACAGGAAACTCTCTTGGTTCTCCCACGTTTCGTACCTGGAGGCCCGCTGTACACGGTCCCTCAGTCTCTTACGTGTCCTCAATGGTAGCCGGCCGGTGTGGCCGCGCGGTTCTGGGCGCTTCAGTTTTGAACCGCGCTTCCGCTATGGTCCAGGTTCGAATCCTGCCTCGGGCACGGATGTGTGAGATGTCCCTAGGTTAGTTAGGTTTAAGTACTTCTAAGTTCTGGGGGACTGATAACCTCAGATTTTAAGTCCCATAGTACTCAGAGCCATTTTGAACCTCAATGGTACTTTCTGGGATGCCGATAGAACCACCCTACTCGCTTTGTACTGGTTCTTTGTCTGTTCGAAGCTCTTCTCCTTGGCGGCGAGGATCTATGCGGGTACATACATTCAAGTATCCCCAATGGCGGGAGAGACTGTCCACAGGTGCCTGTAGTTGAGCAGTGAGGTGCTGGGTTGCAGTCCGTGGGTCACCTCGAATGAGTGTTTCCGCATCTTACAACATCGCAGGAAACGTGAATGATATATTTGTTGTTTGGTCACATTGCAAAAAAATTCCTTACAGGAATTCTTTTGTTATTTAAATAGTATAAATCAAAAAATCCAGTTTACCTTGTAAATAGAGAAATACAGTGCAATATCCTTCATGGATGTCTTCGTCATGAGACAGACTCATGGCAGCTCGAAACATAAACTCTTTCGGAAGGTTACACATACCGACAGGTACTCGCACAAGGACGCCAATCAACATCTACAACAGAAACCAAGTGTAATTAAAAGTCTAGTGGACAGAGCTAAAAGGATTTGTATGCCGGAACACCTGAACACTGAGTTAAAAGATCTAAAGCCGGCTTTTGAGAAGAATGGGTACTCTAGGAAGGAAATAGAGTTTTGCGACCGAATAACAGGAGGCCTAAGGACAACGATAGGACACAGCGATGGAAGAAACCGTTTCTCTACCCTTCATCAAAAAAGTAACGGATCAGATCGGTAAGATTCTAAGGAAACATGACGTTCGACCGATTTTCAGAACAACTAAGAAAATAGGCCAAGCACTTCGTTCCGTTAAGGATAAACGCCCCTCTCTGTCTGCAAGTGGTGTATACGAGATTCCGTGTACGTGTGGTAGGGTCTACTTTGGAACTACAAACAGAAGTGTGAATACACGGTTGAAGGAACATAAAAGTCTTTGCCGACTGGGGAAAACAAGACTAGCCAGCCGTGGCGGAACATGCGCTCCAGTCGGGTGATCACGTAGTGAAATTTCCGGGAACTGAAGTTTTATGTACCGTGACAAACTATTGTCCCTGGCTATAAAGATAAGCCACCGAAGTGTATAAACATGGGGATAATTTTAACGGAAAAGAAGAAGCCATGAAACTCAGTGATATATGGACTGTGGCGCTGCAGAATCGATGAGAAGTTTTTTACGTACTCTGATCGATAGTTAAAATTTTTTCATCTTTGACAATGTTTATCTCTGCTATCGCGTGAAATGCAGACCACGCCCACTTTCCACGGTATTTAGGCCACTTTTCGAAGTCCGATTCGTCAGCCGACAAGACTCAACACAACCAGTAGCACCTCCGAAGATGTCCAACGTAGCCTTGGCCGAAACATCAGGGATGGAAGAGTTCCATGGACCACGGCCATACAACCACAGCAGCAGAAACATTCGGTCGTGAAAGCCTTCATTGTATGAAGTTCGATAAGAGCCAATAATAATCCCCCATTCATTCACAAGATATCCTTTGTGCTGCGACACAGGAGTCTCTACATTGCAGTGAGAACGTTCGTGTACGTTGAAGGCAGGAAGGGTAAGACGTGATGGACGGCGTGCCACGTTAGGACCATCAGGAGGAATGCATTCGGCGCCATTCCGCGCTATTTTCGTAAACATGTTCTGTTAGGACTAGAATTTCCATGCGGGCACTCTGAGATATCATAAAAGTTCCTACAAAAGCGATCATTAACTACTCCACTGGCCATTAAAATTGCTACACCAAGAAGAAATGCAGATGATAAACAGGTATTCACTGGACAAATATGTTATACCAGAACTGACGGGTGATTACATTTTCACGCAATTTGGGTGCATCGATCCTGAGAAACCAGTACCCAGAAGAACCACCTCTGGCAGTAATAAGGGCGTTGATACACCTGGGCATTGAATCAAACAGAGCTTGTATGGCGTGTACAGATAGAGCTGCCCATGCTGCTTCAACATGATACCACAGTTCATCAAGAGTAGTTACTGGCGTGTTGTGATGAGCTAGTTGCTCAGACATTATTGACCAGACGTTTTCAGTTGGTGAGAGATCTGGAGAATGTGCTGACCAGGGCAGTAGTCGAACATTTTCTGTATCCAGAAAGGCCTGTACAGGTCCTACAACATGCGGTCGTGCATTATCCTGCTGAAATGTCATCGAGAAAAGGATAGAGCCGCGAGTCGTAACACATCTGAAATATAACGTCCAGTGTTCAAAGTGCCATCAATGCGAACAAGAGGTGACCGAGACGTGTAACCAATGGCATCCCATACCATCAGGCCAGGCGATACGCCAGTATGGCCATGACGAGTACACGCTTCCAATGTGCGTTCACCATGATGTCGCCAAATACGGATGCGACCATCATGATGCTGTAAACAGAACCTGGATTCATCCGAAAAAATGACATTTTGCCATTCGTGCACCCACTTTCGTCGTTGAGCACACTATCGCCGGCGCTCCTGTCTCTGATGCAGCGTCAAGGGTAACCGCAGCCGTGGTCTCCGAGCAGATAGTCCATGCTGCTGCGAATGTCGTCGAACTGTTCGTGCAGATGGTTGTTGTCTTGGAAACGTCCCCATCTGTTGACTCAGGGATCGAGACGTGGCTACACGATCTGTTAAAGATGAGGGTAAGATGCCTGTCATCTAGACTGCTAGTGATACGAGGCCTCTGGGATCCAGCACGGCATTCCGTGCTGAACCCACCGATTGCATATCCTGCTAACAGTCATTGGATCTCGACCAACGTAAGCAGCAGTCTCGTGATAAGATAAACCACAATCGTGGTAGGCTACAATCCAACCTTTATCAATGTCGGAAACGCGATGGTACGTATTTCTCCTCCTTGCACGAGGTATCGCAACAATGTTTCGCCATGCAACGTCGGTTAACTGCTGTCTGTGTATGAGAAATCGGTTGGAAACTTTCCTCATGTCAGCACGTTGTAGGTGTCCCCACCGGCGCCAACGTTGTGTGAATGCTATGAAAAGCTAATCATTTGCATACCACAGCATGTTCTTCCTGTCGGATAAATTTCGCGTCTGTAGCATGTCATCTTCGTGGTGTAGCAATTTTAATGGGCAGTAGTGTATTTCTGGGACACTACACAATTTCTGAGAGGCTGACTTGGCTCTTATTTCACATAGCCATGGGACGTCAGTATAACATTGAGAACCTTTTAGAGGATGAGTCGCCATGAAAACGTTTTACGGCGATGCGTCAGTCACGCTGGGCCAGTAAGCAAGGACGGTCACAGCTTGTATGTCGCGTTAGGATCGCTAGGCAGAAAGTAGTCTGTGCTATGCTGGAACAGATTGCTATACCGTGATCTGTGACCTCACTATCCACAGGTATAGCATCAGCAACGATAAACACATATGCTACCCGGAGGCGTTTCGCATTTGGGATTGGTGTGATTGCGTCTTCGTGTTCTGTGGCGAGGTGGAAAGTGGTGTGTGCTGTACCCCGTGTGTTCGGCGAGGACGTGACAGCGGAGGTGGAGACGCTGTGAGCAGCCTGAGTGCTGCAGCTCTAACCCATAATGTTAAGGGAGGGCGGCGCATGGAGGCCGGGACGATGCTGCCGCGGTCGGGGCCAGGGCAGTGGCGGCGGCGGTGGCTGCGGCGGCGGTGGGGGCGGTGGCGGTGGCGTCAGGCATCAGGCGTCGAGTGGCGGGACGTGTTTCTCATTAGCGATCTTTTGTTTATCCCATCGATTTCACCAACCAATAGGATGCTGCGAATATAAAAACTACCCCATAATGTGTAAAATAAAGATTTAATTAATTTGCATATTTTTATATCAACATGGTGTTAGCGGTACAATAGTTAAGTGAAGGGTGTGCGTGAGTGTGTGACATGGAGCAGAACATCAGGTTAAGACTAGAGCACAAGGTAAACTTGCATAATTTTTATGTAAAACACAGTACATTAGTTTAAGGGGGTGGGTGACAAAAAAGAACGCGCCAGAAATGGCGTTCGGAAGTATGTAAAATTCGAAAAGAGGACCAGAAAATGGTGGGAGGACATAAGTAATTACTAAATTTGGTTTCAAAGGCGGTACGATAGTTTTAGGAAATGTGGGTGACATGAAAAACCACTTAACACAACAATAAAAAGTGGTTCGAATGGCTCTGGGCACTATGGGACTCAACGTCTGAGGTCATCAGTCTCCTACAGCTAACTAACTTAAGGACATCACACACATCCATGCCCGAGGCAGGATTCGGACCTGCGACCGTAGCAGTCGCACGGCTTCAGACTGTAGCGCCGAGAACCGCTCGGCCACTCCGCCCGGCACAGAACAATAGGTTAAGTGCTGACAAAGGGCAAGACATTAGGTTAAGACACCAAGAGCACAGTGCCAAACATTAGGTTATTCAACATGTTTGCTCCATGTAATTACTTCTTACAAGACCTACTTATTTCCAAACAGCAGACAAGGATGAGCAAGAGAATTCTAACATCCACAAAATAATTTTTTATAGATAAACAATATACCCTTGAGTTTGTTATGAGACACTTCCTCTCCACCACCGGACCACAATCTTTGATTACGTCACGGGAGGGACGACAGTGCTCTCTGGTGGTGGTTCTGTGTACTAGCACAGGACCTCGTGGCAAACACGATTGATGGCGGTACTGCCTCTAATTGTTTAAATAAAGTCTGAAAATAAAGACTTATGTCCAGCACAGGCTGAGTCTTTTTACCCTCCAGTCGCTAACAAGAGGTGGCAGTTGGATGACTTATGTTAGTGGAGGTAGCCTCACTGCCCTTGCTTTCCCAACATTTTCTTAGGTTAGTACATAGCCCAATTGATCTATCTTCCCTCCAAAATTCAAACTTCCAACCGGGGGGCCATCTCGGATAACGGTACTTGCGTCATCAGTTGACAGCAGTTGATGATGTCATCAACTGACATCAGACCGCCATCTTGGATAATGGTACTTAAGGGCAGAACAAAGTCTTTCCCCTATTGGCACAGTCCGAAATGACGATAGTAGAGCTTTGTCATAAGTCTTTCCCAACAGTCATCTGAAAACAGCTTAGAACAGTAGCTTCAGATACTTCCAGAAACTGAAATTTTTTCACAACGCATGTAGCACTAAAACTGATATGCAATGGTCAGACTTAACTGAGAAACGCATTTTTCCTACAGAACTTCCAAGACTCGGCAGTTCGAAACGGCTACTGAGTCAACCTAACCACAGACACCTCAGCCTCCTGCCCTCTCCCCTTACACCTTTTTTATGTCTGCCCGGGCGTGGCTACCATAATTTGGATATGGTGGAGGACACGACCAGGTTGGGATTAAAATCTGGTGGCAGGAAAACGATTAGTGACAAATAAGCGCCAGCTAGTATAAAACAGTTACTTAGCTTTATTGACAGCGAAGAGTGTACCGTAGATACAGTTCCAAAGAATATTCCTGATTCGTGGCCTAAGTCGCTATACAGTACTGAATCCCACAGCGAGCCAGCTAACCAGACGACGAACGACGGCACTGACGACTGCAAGGAGCTGTCTGCAAGACTCCCCTGACTCGGGGCCAGCGCTCCTGTTATACCGTGCAGCCAGAGGGCGCTGGAGGCCCCAGCTCAGCAATGGCGCGACGTCTTCTTTTATTTATTTATTGTTCCGTGGGACCAAGTTGAGGAGAGGTCTCCATGGTCATGGAACGAGTGAATACATGAAATTATAACGCGATAGTACAAACAGATAAAATGAAATACAAGAAACGTATTCAGGCGACAATTCGTAAGTTTAAATAAAGAAAATCAACAATGTAACACTGGAATTCTCTTAATTTTTCAGCTCTTCCAGGAGCTCCTCGACAGAATAGAAGGAGTGAGCCATGAGGAAACTCTTCAGTTTAGACTTAAAAGAGTTTGGGCTACTGCTAAGATTTTTGAGTTCTTGTGGTAGCTTACTGAAAATGGATGCAGCATAGTACTGCACAACTTTCAGCACAAGAGTCAAGGAAATGCATTCCACATGCAGATTTGATTTCTGCCTAGTATTAACTGAGTGAAAGCAGCCAACTCTTGGGAATAAGCTAATACTGCTAACAACAAACGACATTAAAGAAAATATATACTGTGAGGGCAATGTCATAATTCCCAGACTACAGGGGTCGCCAAGATGTTCTCAAACTTACACCACATATAGCTCGAACAGCCCGTTTTGGAGCCAAAAATACCCTTTTTCAATCAGAATGATAACAACAATAAACAATACCATATGACATAAGCGTATGAAAATATGTGAAGTAGACTACTTTTCGTGTCGAACTGTCACTTATTTCAGATACTGTTCTAATGGTAAATAAAGCAGTATTAAGTTTCTGAACAAGGTTCTAAACATGGGCTTTCCACAACAGCTTACTATCAATCCGAACGCCAAGGAACTTGAACTGTTCCGTCTCGTTTAAAATATGCCCATTCTGTCTGATCAAAATATGAGTTCTTGTTGAATTGTGAGTTATAAACTGTAAAAACTATGTCTTACTGTGATTTAGCATCAAATTATTTTCCACATGCCACTAACTTATTTCGTGAACTACATTATTCGATAATGTTTGAGTATTACACTCAAGATCCTTAACCACCAAGCTGGTGTCATCAGCAAACAGAGATGTGAAACTTCCTGGCAGATTAAAACTGTGTGCCGGACCGAGACACGAACTCGGAACCTTTGCCTTTCACAGGCAAGTGCTCTACCAACTGAGCTACCCAATCGCGACTCACGACCCCTCCTCACAGCTTTACTTCTACCAGTACCTCGTCTCCTACCTTCCAAATTTTACAGAAGCTCTCCTGCGAACCTTGCACAACTCGCACTCCTGAAAGAAAGGATATTGCGAAGACATGGCTTAGCCACATCCTGGGGAACGTTTCTAGAATGAAGTTTTCACTCTACAGCGGAGTGTGCACTGATATGAAACTTCCTGGCAGATCAAAACTGTGTGCCGAACCGAGACTGGAACTCGGGACCCTTGCATTTCGCTGGCAAGTGCTCTACCAACTGAGCTATCCAAGCACGACTCACGACCCCTCCTCACAGCTTTACCTCTGCTAGTACCTCGTCTCCTACCTTCCAAACTTTACAGAAGCTCTCCTGCGAACCTTGCAGAACTAGCACTTCAGACTGTGACTAAGCCATGTCTCCGCAATATCGTTTCTTTCAGGAGTGCTAGTTCTGCAAGGTTCGCAGGAGAGCTTCTGTAAAGTTTGGAACGTAAGAGACGAGATACTGGCAGAAGTAAAGCTGTGAGGAGGGATCGTGAGTCGCGCTTGGGTAGCTCAGTTGCTGGAGCACTTGCCCGTGAAAGGCACAGGTCCCGAGTTCGAGTCTCGGTCCGGCACATAGTTGTAATCTGTCAGGAAGTTTGATATCAGCGCACACTCTGTTGTAGAGTGAAAATTTCATTCTAGAAACAGAAATCATTCTAGAAACAGAAACAGAAATCAGCAGTAATATTAGAAGGTAAGAACCTTCAACAATGAGCGCGTCAGCAATCGTTTGTTAATATATTAATGGACTGAGATCCGCCTCGATTGCGAAAAAACACCTAGTGTTTACCTAGGTTTCGGTGTAGATAACTACACCTTCTTCAGAACAATAAACTCAAAAGTGTCTATAAAGACCTTTGTCAATAATTAAAAGCTCAGCATAGCTATATATTTATAAAAGAAAAAGATGACGCATAAAAGTACATGTGAACAAAGTCAAAAGAATAACTTAACTTAATGGTGTACACTCCACTTCACATCAGCATGTGTTCGATGGGCCGTGTCCCGTCGCAAACTGCGGCAACCAAACGGTCGCTCGCTTACCAGCTAGACACGCTATCTATGCACATGCGCAAGAAATAGGAAGTTACTTAATGCGCATGCGCATAAAAATACGAGAAAGCCCGTATATTCCCAAACGTGGATCAACGTATACCAAAATTAAAATGGACATAACCCGAGACGAGCTAAATACAAGATAAAGCCTAAAGATCAGCACACAGGGTTACTGTACCTCGGAAGAGTAACATACATGATTGCTGATTATGACATTTTTTTTTTTTTTTTTTTTTAGAAGCTGTATGAAAAGTCAGTAGTTGGTCAAATGAGGGGGGGGGGGGGGGTTAGGGAATTAGTCTAAAGACGTCGTGGAGATAAGGATATAGAGATAAAACGTGAGATGTTCACCGGGCTAAAACCACCTACATCGTAAAAAGAATAAAAAGATAAAAAGAAGATGAACAGCTTGGCCAATCGCGCTCGCCATATCATCAAAACTACGAGTGAAAAGAACGAACGGCGCAAAACCATCAAAAAAATTTTTATTTCTTAGTAGGAGTTGGTCATTGAGGATATTGTCTCTACCATGTTGCAGATGCTTAAAGATCTGCATTTCTTCTAAGATATCTAATTTTAAGCCCTTGACCTCAGCATGAAGTAGCTCAATGTTAACTGGAGGGCTCGGCGCATGAGCCGCTTGCACAAGATGTTCCGCATAAGTAGAGCCTTTAGTACCGTCACCGCTTCGCGTAGGAATATGCTCTTTACATCTGAGACCCAGAGCTCGCCCTGTTTGCCCGATGTAAAATTTTGGACAATCCCCGCATGTAATTTTATATACTCCTGATTTGGAAAGTATATCGCTCTTACTCTGCAAGGAGTGAATTAAATACCTATGTAGACTGTTGTTAGTAGAATAGGCGATTCTGAAATTATGGGCTCTGAGAAAACGCCCCAATTTGTAACTTATATTGCCTATGTAAGGGATAGATATTGTTGCCACATGTTTGTCATCTACCGCATCCCCTAGGGTGGAAGACGTAATATTTTTTCCATTTACTTTCTTATTATACAGCTGTCTTACCAACTGAGGTCTATAGCCATTATTTATAGCAATATTCTCAAGTGTGACAAGTTCAGCTTCTACCGCATCTGGTGCAAGAGGGATAGCTGTAACTCTATGAATACTAGAATGAAAAAAGGCCATCTTATGGGCGTACGGATGGGCCGAGTCTGCAGATATAATATTGTCGGAAAACGCGTTTTTCCGAAAAATACTAAATTAAATGTGGTTGTCAACTACTGTTAATGTGAGGTCCAGAAAATTTAAGGACCTAGTATCGGATTCTCGCTCAATTGTAAAACTGACATTAGGGTGAAGCTCATTAAAAATCGAAAAAATACGATCTACGTCACTTCGAGAACCATCAATGATTAGTAAAATGTCATCAACATATCTCTTGTAAAATTTTATTCTCCTAAGAATCTCTCTGTCGCTGGCAAAAAAACTGGACTCTAAGTAGTTCATAAAAATTTTTGATAAAATCCCAGCTAGGGGGCTTCCCATAGCCAAACCTGCTGGTTGTAAGTAAAATCTCCCATTAAATGTGAAGTAGTTGTGTTTCAAACCGATCCGTAGCAGCATCATCAACTCATCGATCTCATTATCCAACAGTTTTTTATGGTGACGTAAATTGCACTCTAATATTTGCAGTGTCTGGTCTACCGGTACATTAGTGTACAAACTTGTTACGTCAAATGATACTAGTTTAGACTCTTCAGAACAAGATACCTCGCGTAAACTAGTAGCTAGATGAATGGAATTTGTAACGGAATAGTTTTTACTGAAAACGAAATTTTCTTTAATCTTAATATGCAAGTATTTCGCCAGCTTATGATAGGCACTTCCCGTACTGTCCACGATAGGGCGAATAGGGTGATTTAACTAATGAACTTTAAACTGGCTTCTCAATTTAGGGGGCTTGGGATTCATGTTTATCAGCCCCTTCTTTCGAAATTCTCCTATCAAATTTTTAGTGTTTTGGAGCCCGGTTCTAATTTCTTTTTGAAGAGTAACGGTGGGGTCTTTGTTAAGCATAACTATCCCGTTGTCATTGAAAAAAGCTGCGGTCTTGTCTATGTATTCTTGCTTTGTGGATATAACTACGGAGTTTCCCTTATCGGGGTGGCAGGGACAAAGAATCCAGTGAAATATTTTTAAGTGCTTTATCTGAAAACTACCTTGAGCAGTTAAACAGAAAACCGACTCGTGGCGATAACATATTAGACCTTCTGGTGACAAACAGACCCGAACTATTTGAATCAGTTAATGCACAACAGGGAATCAGCGATCATAAAGCGGTTGCTGCATCAATGATTTCAGCCGTAAATAGAAATATTAAAAAAGGTAGGAAGATTTTTCTGTTTAGCAAAAGTGACAAAAAGCAGATTTCAGAGTACTTGGTGGCTCAACACAAAAGTTTTGTCTCAAGTACAGACAGTGTTGAGGATCAGTGGACAAAGTTCAAAACCATGGTACAATATACGTTAGATGAGTATGTGCCAAGCAAGATCGTAAGAGACGGGAAAGAGCCACCGTGGTACAACAACCGAGTTAGAAAACTGCTGCGGAAGCAAAGGGAGCTTCACAGAAAACATAAACATAGCCAAAGCCTTGCAGACAAACAAAAATTACTTGAAGCGAAATGCAGTGTGAGGAGGGCTATGCGAGAGGCTTTCAATGAATTCGAAAGTAAAGTTCTATGTACTGACTTGGCAGAAAATCCTAAGAAATTTTGGTCCTATGTCAAAGCGGTAGGTGGATCAAAACAAAATGTCCAGACACTCTGTGACCAAAATGGTACTGAAACAGAGGATGACAGACTAAAGGCCGAAATACTAAATGTCTTTTTCCAAAGCTGTTTCACAGAGGAAGACTGCACTGTAGTTCCTTCTCTAGATTGTCGCACAGTTGACAAAATGGTAGATATCGAAGTAGACGACAGAGGGATAGAGAAACAATTAAAATCGCTCAAAAGAGGAAAGGCCGCTGGTCCTGATGGAATACCAGTTCGATTTTACACAGAGTACGCGAAGGAACTTGCCCTCCTTCTTGCAGCGGTGTACCGTAGGTCTCTAGAAGAGCGAAGCGTTCCAAAGGATTGGAAAAGGGCACAGGTCATCCCCGTTTTCAAGAAGGGACGTCGAACAGATGTGCAGAACTATAGACCTATATCTCTAACGTCGATCAGTTGTAGAATTTTGGAACACGTATTATGTTCGAATATAATGCCTTTTCTGGAGACTAGAAATCTACTCTGTAGGAATCAGCATGGGTTTTGAAAAAGACGGTCGTGTCAAACCCAGCTCGCGCTATTCGTCCACGAGACTCACAGGGCCTTAGACACGGGTTCACAGGTAGATGCCGTGTTTCTTGACTTCCGCAAGGCGTTTGACACAGTTCCCCACAGTCGTTTAATGAACAAAGTAAGAGCATACGGACTATCAGATCAATTGTGTGATTGGATTGAGGAGTTCCTAGATAACAGAACGCAGCATGTCATTCTCAATGGAGAGAAGTCTTCCGAAGTAAGAGTGATTTCAGGTGTGCCGCAGGGGAGTGTCATAGGACCGTTGCTATTCACAATATACATAAATGACCTGGTGGATGACATCGGAATTTCACTGAGGCTTTTTGCAGATGATGCTGTGGTGTATCGAGAGGTTGCAACAATGGAAAATTGTACTGAAATGCAGGAGGATCTGCAGCGAATTGACGCATGGTGCACGGAATGGCAATTGAATCTCAATGTAGACAAGTGTAATGTGATGCGAATACATAGAAAGATAGGTCCCTTATCATTTAGCTACAAAATAGCAGGTCAGCAACTGGAAGAAGTTAATTCCATAAATTATCTGGGAGTACTCATTAAGAGTGATTTAAAATGGAATGATCATATAAAGTTGATCGTCGGTAAAGCAGATGCCAGACTGAGATTCATTGGAAGAATCCTAAGGAAATGCAATCCGACAACAAAGGAAGTAGGTTACAGTACGCTTGTTCGCCCAATGCTTGAATACTGCTCAGCAGTGTGGGATCCGCACCAGGTAGGGTTGATAGAAGAGATAGAGAAGATCCAACGGAGAGCAGCGCGCTTCGTTACAGGATCATTTAGTAATTGCGAAAGCGTTACGGAGATGATAGATAAACTCCAGTGGAGGACTCTGCAGGAGAGACGCTGAGTAGCTCGGTACGGGCTAGTGCTGAAGTTTCGACAACATACCTTCACCGAAGAGTCAAGCAGTATATTGCTCCCTCCTACGTATATCTCGCGAAGAGACCATGAGGATAAAATCAGAGAGATTAGAGCCCACACAGAAGCATACCGACAATCCTTCTTTCCACGTACAATACGAGACTGGAATAGAAGGGAGAACCGATAGAGGTACTCAGGGTACTCTCCGCCACACACCGTCAGGTGGCTTGCGGAGTATGGATGTAGATGTAGATCGGCTTTAGTAACAATAGCATCATTTTGCGTTAGTTTGCTGTTAATATTCCTTAAAACCTTTGTATTATCCTGTTTGTGTGTGCTGTGTGCGACCTTACTCATAATTTTATAGGCATCGTAAGCAAATCGGGTTTGTTTATCATTAGGCATTTTGGCATAATCTAGACCGACTTTCAAGTCAACTATTGTGTCTTCTAGAATTTTCGGATTTGCGGTGCTAGGCTCAAAATTAAATTTTAATCCTTTAGAGAGGAGAGACTCCTCTTGGGGCGAAAATACAATGTCTGTCTTATTAATGACCCGGTGAAAGATGTTTTTAGGTTCAGCTATAAAATCACTGTGAGTCATTTTTTTAACAGGTTCCTGCTTCCCAAGTAAGTTAGCAATTTTTCTGTCATGTCTGTTGGCAATCTCTTTCATTTATAGAGCCAACCACTCATTTGCTCTAAGCCAAAACGCGTCTATTTGAAAGTTAAAGTGAACAGAATAAAACTTCGAAATTTCTAAGTACATCATATAAGCTCTTTCATTCAACTTATCTTTCTTGGCATATAAATCGGAGATTCTAGCATTGAATACCTGCTAACGCAGTTTCTTTCTAAGGATTGGCATTTTTCGGCATGATTTACCTACGATTTTATAAATATATAGATACTAAAAGGTATCAGATAGATTATATAATGGTAAGACAGAGATTTAAGAATCAGGTTTTAAATTGTAGGACATTTCCAGGGGCAGATGTGGACTCTGACCACAATCTATTGGTTATGACCTGTAGGTTAAAACTGAAGAAACTGCAAAAAGGTGGGAATCTAAGGACATGTGATCTGGATAAGCTGAAAGAACCAGAGGTTGTACAGAGTTTCAAGGAGAGCATAAGGGAACAATTGGCAGCAATGGGGGAAAGAAACACAGTTGAAGAAGAATGGGTAGCTCTGAGGGATGAAGTAGTGAAGGCAGCAGAGGATAAAGTAGGTAAAAAGACGAGGGTTGCTAGAAATCCTTGGGTAACAGAAGAAATATTCAATTTAATTGATGAAAGGAGAAAATATAAAAATGCAGTAAATGAAGCAGGCAAAAACGAATACAAACATCTCAAAAATGAGATCGACAGGAAGTGCAAAATGGCTAAGCAGGGATGGCTAGAGGACAAATGTAAGGATGTAGAAGCTTATCTCACTAGGGGTAAGATAGATACTGCATACAGGAAAATTAAAGAGACCTTTGGAGAGAAGAGAATTACGTGTATGAATATCAAGAGCTCAGATGGCAATCCAGTTCTAAGCAAAGAAGGGAAGGCAGAAAGGTGGAAGGAGTATATAGAGGGTCTATACAAGGGCGATGTACTTGAGGACAATATTATGGAAATGGAAGAGGATGTAGATGAAGACGAAATGGGAGGTAAGATACTGCGTGAAGAGTTTGACAGAGCACTGAAAGACCTGAGTCGAAACAAGGCCCCCGGAGTAGACAACATTCCATTAGAACTACTGACGGCCTTGGGAGAGCCAGTCATGACAAAACTCTACCAGCTGGTGAGCAAGATGTATGAGACAGGTGAAATACCCTCAGACTTCAAGAAGAATATAATAATTCCAATCCCAAACAAAGCAGGTGCTGACAGATGTGAAAATTACCGAACTATCAGACGAATGGAAAAACTGGTAGATGCGGACCTCGGGGAGGATCAGTTTGGATTCCGTCGAAATGTTGGAACACGTGAGGCAATACTGACCTTACGACTTATCTTAGAAGAAAGATTAAGAAAAGGCAAACCTACGTTTCTAGCATTTGTAGACTTAGAGAAAGCTTTTGACAATGTTGACTGGAATACTGTCTTTCAAATTCTGAAGGTGGCAGGGGAAAATACAGGGAGCGAAAGGCTATTTACAATTTGTACAGAAACCAGATGGCACTCATAAGAGTCGAGGGGCATGAAAGGGAAGTAGTGGTCGGGAAGGGAGTGAGACAGGGTTGTAGCCTCTCCCCGATGTTATTCAATCTGTATATTGAGCAAGCAGTAATGGAAACAAAAACAAAAATTGGAGTAGGTATTAAAATTCATGGAGAAGAAATAAAAACATTGAGGTTCGCCGATGACATTGTAATTCTGTCAGAGACGGCAAAGGACTTGGAAGAGCAGTTGAACGGAATGGACAGTGTCTTGAAAGGAGGATATAAGATGAACATCAACAAAAGCAAAACGAGGATAATGGAATGTAGTCAAATTAAATCGGGCGATGCTGAGGGAATTAGATTAGGAAATGAGACACTTAAAGCAGTAAAGGAGTTTTGCTATTTAGGAAGTAAAATAACTGATGATGGTCGAAGTAGAGAGGATATAAAATGTAGACTGGCAATGGCAAGGAAAGCGTTTCTGAAGAAGAGAAATTTGTTAACATCGAATATAGATTTATGTATCAGGAAGTTTGGAGTGTAGCCATGTATGGAAGTGAAACATGGACGATAACTAGTTTGGACAAGAAGAGAATAGAAGCTTTCGAAATGTGGTGCTACAGAAGAATGCTGAAGATTAGATGGGTAGATCACGTAACTAATGAGGAGGAATTGAATAGGATTGGGGAGAAGAGAAGTTTGTGGCACAACTTGACTAGAAGAAGGGATCGGTTGCTAGGACATGTTTTGAGGCATCAAGGGATCACAAATTTAGCATTGGAGGGCAGCGTGGAGGGTAAAAATCGTAGAGGGAGGCCAAGAGATGAATACACTTAGCAGATTCAGAAGGATGTAGGTTGCAGTAGGTACTGGCAGATGAAGCAGATTGCACAGGATAGAGCAGCATGGAGAGCTGCATCAAACCAGTCTCAGGACTGAAGACAACAACAACAACAACAAATATATAGCTATGCTGAGCTTTTAATTATTGACAAAGGTCTTTATAGACACTTTTTAGTTTATTGTTCTGAAGAAAGTGTAGTTATCTACACCGAAACCTAGGTAAACACTAGGTGTTTTCTCGCAATCGAGGCGGATCTCAGTCCATTAAAATATCAGAAGGCGTATCATTTATATAAATAAGAAACCGCAGTGGCCCCAGCACCGACCCTTGGGGAACGGCCCACTTAACAGAGCCCAATTGGGACTGAACATCATTACCACTCTCAATAGTGCGGGGAATTACCTTCTGCTTTCTGTTCATAAAGTAAGAGACGAACCACTTTGTAGTGTACTCCCCTTACTCCTCACTTTGGTCGGCGGCAACGCCATGCGCCGCTGGCGGTAGCGACGGGAAACTGTGGCAAGCGATGCGACGGCACGGTGGGCGAGATATTCGGTTGGGTCCGCGGATACAACATTCCCCCCCCCCCCCTCCAAACCCCTTGAAAGGTCACCAAGACATCAGGTGCTGCCAGGGCCTGACGACGAAGGGGGCGGGGGTGGGAGGGTGGCTACTGTGAGGCGAAGGAGAGCCAGCGGTGCGAGGCTGGGTGGTGTCCACTCCCGCGTCCCGGCACTCATCCTGCGCTGAAGCCGGAACCAGCCGGAACGACTCCAAGGACGCTGAGACGACGGACCCAACACTTAACGCGCCCTGACGCTGGAGGACGGCGACGAAGCCTCGGGCGGCAGCGAAGATGACCCAGGAGAAGAGGCAACGACGGAGCCCCGGCTAGGAAGAGCCAGAGGGCGGGCTGGACCAGCCCAGACAACCGCGTCGACTTCCATCGGGGAAGGCTCCTGCAGCGGCGCCTGCTGCGGGTGCGGGGTCGACGAGGGACGCCCCCATCCAGGAACCGGGGTGAGTCCGCCTGTGGGTATGCAACCGGGAACCCTGCGGCAGGGTCGCTAGCACGGCAAAGCACCCCGAAGGGAACGATCTGTTGACACGTAATCAACATGGTTTCAGAATATATATCGCTCTTGTGCAACGCAGGTAGCTCTTTATTCGCACGAAGTAATGGCCGCTATTCACAGGGGATCTCAAGTTGATTCCGTATTTCTAGGAAAAAAAAAATGGTTCAAATGGCTCTGAGCACTATGGGACTCAACTGCCGCGGTCATAAGTCCCCTAGAACTTAGAACTACTTAAACCTAACTAACCTAAGGACAACACACACATCCATGCCCGAGGCAGGATTCGAGCGTACGACCGTAGCGGTCGCGCTGTTCCAGACTGTAGCGCCTAGAAACGCTCGGTCACCAGCGGCCGGCGTATTTCTACATTTCGGGAATGCTTTTGACACCGTTCCTCACAAGCGACTTCTAATCAAGGTGCCGGGGGTATGGGGTATCGTCTCAGTTGAACGACTGGATTCGTGATTTCCTGTCAGGAAAGGTCGCAGTTCGTAGTAATAGACGGCAAAAGATCGAGTAAAACTGAAGCAATATCAGGTGTTCTCCAGGGAAGCGTCCTGGGACCTCTGCTGTTCCTGATCTATATAAATGACTTCCGTTGTGAAACCTTCCCGTCTAATATTGGATGAACGTTTGCTTGCTGACTGAACGCTGCGTCTCTTAAAATCTTTTAACTGCTGCTCTGTCAAGACTACCTGCTGATTATTACGACGAAACATAAAATGTGTTGTCGCCGTGGCCCTCAGTCGTTACCTGAAATTATTAAGACTGATTCTTACCTTTAATTATTTATACTGGATCGCCATCTGACTGCTACAGCAAACTGTGGAATGAATATACTTACTTCTCTTTAACATAATTATAAGCTGCTGGTGGAGTTTCATAATACTTTGTGACTGGAATTCTTTAAGTTGAAGTTAATTTAGATTTGATAAAAGCTGAAGCTCAGTTTAGACTTTTCTTTTAAGATAACAATAAATTCCGTAAAGCATTTACGTGAATGATTTTGGGATAGAAAATTCTTAATGCATTTAATCTGGTAGAAGTTAGCTATATTCTGAGAACGATCTTGACAAACAATTACAAGGGGTATAGTTCTTTACAAAAATTCTTAAAAAGTAGCGTTGCGCTACATACCTAGTTTTCCATCAAAATTACATAACTATATTCTGAGAACGATCTTGACAAACAATTACAAGGGGCATAGTTCTTTACAAAAATTCTTAAAAACTAGCATTGCGCTACATATAGCGAGTGGCTGGCGAGCACACCGCTTCTTTCAAAGTGTTAATTCATACCTCGCTTACAGCGACCTCCTCTCATGTCTCGCTAGCTACGACTGCCTCGTCTCACATCTTACTCTCAACTGCTCGCTTCCAACGCTCAATGCTACAAAAGTGCGGTCTCGCCGCCAACAATGGTTTTTGGTGCAGACAATCCCTGCTACCATTACAGATGTATTACTGCGCGCTGTTTCCCGCTCTTTCTCAAAATGTATCTATGCGCGGTTTCCCGCTCTTTCTCAATAATACACAATGCAATTTAATTAACAAAACAATTTAAATAAGAAACAGTTCAGATAATTACATGCTAAAACAGTTTAAATACGCCTATTACATAATTACAGTTGGAATCTGAGCAGTTCTCTTAGGGTGTTCGCAGATGATGCTGTAATTTACCGTCTAGTAAGGTCGTCCGAAGACCGGTATCAGTTGCAAAGCTATTTAGAAAAGATTGCTGTATCGTGTGGTAGGCGGCAGTTGACGTTAAATAACGAAAAGTGTGAGGTGATCCACATGGGTTCCAAAAGAAATCCGATGGAATTCGATTACTCGATAAATAGTACAATTCTGAAGGCTGTCAATTCAACTAAGTACCTGGGTGTTAAAATCACGAACAACTTCAGTATGAAAGACCACATAGATAATATTGTGGGGAAGGCGAGCCGAAGGTTGCGTTTCATTGGTAGGACACTTAGAAGATGCAACAAGTCCACTAAAGAGACAGCTTACACTACACTCGTTCGTCCTCATAATATTGCTGCGCGGTGTGGGATCATTACCAGGTGGGATTGACGAAGGACATCGAAAGGGTGCAAAGAAGGGCACCTCGTTTTGTATTATCACGTAATAGGGGAGAGAGTGTGGCAGATATGATACACGAGTTAGGATGGAAGTCATTAAACCAAAGACGTTTTTCGTCGCGGCGAGATCTATTTACGAAATTTGAGTCACCAACTTTTCTTCCGAATGCGAAAATATTTTGTTGAGCCCAACCTACATAGGTAGGAATGATCATCAAAATAAAATAAGAGAAATCAGAGTTCGAACAGAAAGGTTTGGGTGTTCGTTTTTCCAGCGCGCTGTTCGGGAGTGGAAGTGTAGAGAGATAGTATGATTGTGGTTCGATGAACCCTGTGCCAAGCACTTAAATGTGAATTGCAGAGTAGTAATATAGATGTAGATGTAGATGCAGATGTAGATGTAGATGTAGATGAAGATGACTGTGGTTGCGGCGCTGCAAGGCGACGGGGGTGGAAACAAGAAACATTTGGGAATCCAACTGCCAGACGATGGTTGTAGTGTTGGCACAAGAGCCAACACCGTGTTACTAATGGAGGCCGAAATGCACGCGTTTTAGCTCACGCAGGCTGGCGTGAAGAGGGAAGAACTATACTGACGTGAGGTCTGAAACATGACAAGGAATGGGAATTCAGAAAGCGGACGTAATTAGTTTGGTACTTAACTTTAATCCATTAATGATAAACGTCGCTCATGACGGTACATGAGTCACAATATTATCTGTTCAGAACACATAGTAACTGAATATGGCGCCTTGCTAGGTCGTAGCAAATGACGCAGCTGAAGGCTATCCTAAACTGTCGTCTCTGCAAATGAGAGCGTATGTAGACTGTGAACCATCTCTAGCAAAGTCGGCTGTACAACTGGGGCGAGTGCTAGGGAGTCTCTCTAGACTAGACCTGCCGTGTGGAGGCGCCCGGTCTGCAATCACTGATAGTGGTGACACACGGTTCCGACCTATGCTAACGGACCGCGGCCGATTTACAGGCTACCACCTGGCAAGTGTGGTGTCTGGTGGTGACACCACAATGGTACCCAGCCCCCAACTGTGGCGCCCGGCAAACAACCCGCAGTATACAAGAGTGTTAGGCGCAAAGCAACCGTACGATCGCAGCGGGTCTGGCGCGCGCAGTGGCGGGTGCAGTAGGGTGAGCAATGTTTTGTGGCGACGCCCACGAAACGACTCTGCCGGCAACGGACCGACGCGACGCTGTGTACGATAAGACGAAAAGAATGGGAGCAAAGCTCGGTCTCTGGTGTGGGTTGCGCGAAGTTTGCTCATCTGTTGTTTAAAAGTACGGACAAACCGCTCAGTCTCGCCATTGGACTGAGGGTGGAAAGGAACACTTGTGAGATGAGCAATCCTATTGGCAACACAAAACTGTTCAAAGTCACGCGAAACAAAAGGGGGACCATTGTCTGTTACAATCAGTTCAGGTAAACCTTAAAGGCAAAAGATGGTCGAAAGGGCGCGGATGGTGCTCGGAGTAGTGATATTGTTCATTGCAACGAAAAAAGCAAACTTGCGAGAGGCATCGACAACCACAAGCCAGCGAGTACCCCAGTGTACCCGCAAAGTGGAGGTGTACGCGCTGCCAAGGCGCAGAGGGTGTGGCCCACGGAGCAAACGTCTGGGGCGTGGCCGACTGGTGTTCGATGCACGAACTCAACTGAGCGGTTAACTGTTCAGTATCCTTGTCTGGGACTGGCCAAGTGCAATGTTGGCGTGCAAGTTGTTTAGTGCGTACCATTCCCCAGTGGCCCCGACATAGCAACGTCAAAACATCGAGGCCGAAAAGACTGTGGAATAACCAGCCGAGTCTGTCCAGACTGAGAGCGAAGCAGCAAAACAACACGTTCCACTGACAGGTCGTAGCGTTGAGCAAAATAACGGCGCACGACGGGATATGCGACATTCTTTGGCGAACGGGGCCAGGCGGTGCGCACCAAATGCAAAAGTTCTCCCAAGTCCGAAGCCGTGGCCTGTGCAATCGTGCAGAAATCCAGATGAAAACGAGTGACTGCGTCACTGTCATGGGAATCGATGTGACAGCACACAGTGTCTGACTCATCAAAAGCATTGTCATGGGCTATTGCAAACGAGACAACACATCAGCATTGCAGTGTCGAGATGTGTGACGATAGACCATTTCATACTGATAATTCGACAAGAACAAAGCCCACCGTTGGAGTTTCTTGGCAGGATGGAACAAAAACTGTAGAGGCTTATGGTTCGTCACTACAAAAACTTTTCGGCCATACAAATAGTCGTGGAACTTCGTGACCCCATTACGATTGCCAAGGCTTCTCTTTCAATTTGCGGATAGTTTTGTTGTGCGGCAGTAAGCTATAGGTTGATCAGCAGATCCAACACGATGCGACAACACAGCACCTAATCCACAGGATGAGGCGTCCACAGCAAGCACAACTGGTTGAGAGGGATCGAAATGGACAAGGCAACGAGCACTCAAGAGGGCGTTTTTCTGTTTCTGAAAAGCCGCTTGGCATTCGGCCGACCACACAAATGGAACATTGCGCCGGCGTAATCGGTGCAGCGGCGCAGCTATCTGTGTACCATTGGGGTACACCGATGATAATAGGTAATCCTGCCCAACACAGATTGCAATTCGGACAAGTTTTCAGGCGAAGGAAGGTTGGCAATGGCACGAAATTGCGACTGCAATGGATCGACACCTTGTGCGTTGATTACATGTCCTAAATATTCTATTTCTGTACGAAAAAACACACATTTGTCTTTGTTCACTTTGAGGCCTGCCTCCGACAACACCGAAAATAGGCGACGCTAATTCTGCAAGTGTTCATCTGGAGTACGACAGGCAACTATTATGTCGTCCAGGTAATTGGAGCAAAAAAGGGACTTCGGCAGTCAGTTGCGGCAAGTAACGCTGAAAAGTAGCAGGAGCTGATGAGCTGCCAAAGGGGAAGCGCAAATACTTAAAAAGATCCAAGTCAGTGTTGATCTCAAAAATGTCTTGGGGTGGTTCATCTAAAGGAATATGCAAATAAGCGTCCCGCAAGTCAATCTTGGAATAGTATCTGCCCATGCCTAATTTGTCCATTAATTCCTCCGGGCGAGGTAGAGGATAACTAACCGCAATCGTTTGTGGATTGACTGTACTCTTGAAGTCCACATACAGACCCAAGGAACCGTTGATCTTCGTCAGCACAAAAATGGTTCAAATGGCTCTGAGCACTATGGGGCTTCTGAGGTCATCAGTCCCCTAGAACTTAGAACTACTTAAACCTTACAAACCGAAGGACATCACACACATCCATGCCCGAGGCAGGATTGGAGCCTGCGACTGTAGCGGTCGCGCGGTTCCAGACTGTAACGCCTAGAACCGCTCGGTCACTCCGGCCGGCTCGTCAGCACAACTAATGGGGAGCCCCACTGACCAGCACTAAGTGGCGCAGTCACCCCCTATTTTGCAAGGAACGGAGTTCGGCTGCAACTTGATCAAATGGCTCTGAGCACTATGGGACTTAACATCTATGGTCATCAGTCCCCTAGAACTTAGAACTACTTAAACCTAACTAACCTAAGGACATCACACAACACCCAGTCATCACGAGGCAGAGAAAGTTCCTGACCCCGCCGGGAATCGAACCCTGGAACCCGGGCGCGGGAAGCGAGAACGCTACCGCACGACCGCAACTTGATCGCGCAGCGCGTGAGGCGCTGATCGTGCTTTGCATAAACGTAGCCAGGCGCTTGCCTTGAGCGTGACGTACGCAACATAGTCACGGATGGAGCCCAAGCCACTCCTAATCAATACTGAGAACTCGTCACAGAGGGGGACAACAGCATGAGTAGTAGGACAGTCACTAATTTCTAAGACACTGTTTTGGATGCCGAGTCCGAACAAATCGAAGCAGTCCAGTCCAGAAACGTTTTCGCCCTAGCGTGCGGCTACAACATGGAGCTGAATTGTCCTGGTCACGTTATGGTAGTGTGCTGGCTAACTACATGTGCCAAGAACTGAAATACGCTCGCCGCTGTACGCCGTAAGCGGAGAAGAGGGCTTTGCAAGTGGAGGCTTTTCATGCCGGCTATTAATCGGTGTAACGGCAGAGCCCGTGTCCCATTGAAACTTCACACGATGCGAAACCAGAAGCAAGTCAATGTACAATTTGTGAGCCCGTCTGTGCAAAGAGGGCAGCAACGCACTACCACTATTAACCCTCTAACGGTAAGGTTGGGGTTGGATCCGACCCCTACGAGCCTGTTTTGTTTATAACTCCCCACTCCCTTTTCTGAGAGCGCTGTGGTTCCAGCTACCCTACCAGCCGAGGAGGCAACCACAGTTTGGTGAGTGACCTGCAGCGACCCTCTCTATCCGAAACCTCGGGTTGGATCCGACCCCACCTTGCTGTTCACGTCACACTTATTAGTTTCTTTTGTGGGAAGGATTCAACCCCATATTGATGTTAACATCTAAGTTTTGTTTTCTCTTCTAGTATCTTACTAAAATGGAACATCAACTCCTTAGAACTCCTGAGGAGATATACAGCGAGTTTCTCCGGCAGGAGGCTGAGTTAGAGGATGGCGACAATTTCGATGCAGAAGCCGAGGATGACGTCATTCATTGTGCGGCAGGAGCAGTCGAATTTGATAATTCTCAGTCAGGTGTCGATGATATGAGAAATTGTGAGCTAGGTAAAGACTTAAGAGGCAATATGGACCAACAAACTCATCCATTGAAAATTTTCTAGGACACCAGCGTCAAATATTATTGCACACCTCCCTGGTCCACGTGGGAAGCAAGAGGGGGTCGTTAATTAATTGGAAATATTTTTATTATTTATAGATTCGAATATTATAAAAAAAATTGTTTTGTACACAAATCTTGAAATCGAGAAATCTAGGCAAAAGTACAATACGGTCCAGTGGTTTCATTCACCAACACAGGGCGTTGAAATAAAAGGGTTGATGGCCCTTCTCTTCGTGAGTGGTCTCCTAAAAAGTTCTATGCTAAGTGTAGACGAGATGTTCTCGGCAACCTGTGGACCTTCGGTATTCCGTTACACTACGTGCAAGAAAAGGTTTGCATTTCTTGCAGAAAACCTCCGCTTCGATGTTAGAGCCACCAGAGAGGCCAGAAATATCAGCGACAAATTTGCTGCTTTCAGAGAAGTGTAGGGCATATTTGAATCTAACAGTGAAAAAAAATTATACTCCGTCTGAATATGTCACAATAGATGAGATTCTACTGAGTTTTCGGGGTGCCTGTCCATTCAAAACGTATATCCCATCGAAACCTGTCAAATATGGGTTGAAGATAATGTCACTATGAGACGCAAGAACATTCTATTTTTTGCGTGGCATTCCATACACTGGCAAGGACAACAGAAGGAAGAAGCGACCTGGAGATTTGCCTTTACCTGCCCAGTATGTTTTGCGCCTGACGGAATCCATCAGGGGTTCTAATAGAAACATTACAGCAGACAATTGGTACGCCTCACTGGAGGTGACTGACGCCCTCCTCCAAAGGAAACTCACATTTGTAAGTACATTGAGCAGGAACAAACCGCAAATACTACCATCAATGCTGCTTTCCGCTCCAGTAGGCTCTTCAACATTTATGTATCAGGACGACAAAACTTTGGTGTCATTTACCCCAAAGAAAAATAAAGTTTTACTGATATCGTCTATGCACTTCTCTGGAGAGATAAATGAAAAATCAAATAAACCTGAAATTGTGGAGTTCTACAATCTCACTAAAGGAGGGGTCGATGTATTAGATATACTTCGCCACAGCAGGACCACAAAAAGAAAATCGAGAAGATGGCCCATGCGGTACTTTTATGCAATTTTAGATATCGCTGCTATAAATAGTTTTATCATTTACAAAAGCAATAGCAAAATGGACAGTCTTTCAAGTGACCCGAGAATATCATTTCTCAAAAATCTTGCGCTCTCTTTGTCAAAACCTCTTATGGAAAAGAGGTTGAATAATACACATCTTCCCCGTGAGCTCCGTTTGTCTATTGGAAAACTTTTCGAAAAAGAACCAATCGAATTAGACAAGTCTACCCAAGCACAGCCACTAAAGAAAAAACGATGTGATTTTTGTGACAGATGAAAAGATATGACGGGGAATGCTTTTTGTAGTAAGTGTAATCGTTCTATATGTGAGGAGCATAAAGTTATTATATGCCATGGCTGTAAAGAAACTGAGATGTGATAAATTGTGCAAATTATGTATTTTCAGGGCTGTATGTGATCGCTTCCAGGGTAAAATTATACATTTATTATTTGTTCCTATTACATTATGTACAAAGACATTTATTATTGAGCACTTGATACTTCGAAACTGCTGACACTGAGATGTTTCTCAGTTAGTTCCTATCTTTAGAATTTCTAAAGCACTGAATCTATTGATTTTTACTATGTTTTCAACAATTTTATAGAGAATACTTTTATTAAGGTATTTTTTTGTAATCCCTATTTTTTCTAAAGTACTTTATATTCTTACATATTGACTATAAAACTAAACAAAACTTGTTATAACAAATATATGTGTTTAATTCATAATAAAACTTTTTCTCGTTATTCATTTTTTATTTTACACCGAAAAATCAATATTTGGAGGGTGGGGTCTGATCCAACACCACCTTACCGTTTATGTCAGGAAACTTCACCTCACCGTTAGAGGGTTAACTACATTGAAACTACGGAACAATGTACTAGTGAAAACACTGTTTTCAACATTGTCGACGGTAGAGCCAATAACGTGGACCGAATGTGCGTGTCCAGAAGCACGAGGAGCAAATGTATTCAGTTTACGCTGCCGGCACACGGACTGTACATGTCATGTCTTCCCACACACGTAGCAAGAATAGTTACGCGATGGACAATGTTCGCGTTTGTGGCGCACATTACACTGCGGACACGATTTCAGAGGCGCCCGCCAGGCAGCGAATTGTTTGTTTTCACGCAAAGAATTTTGGCGGGAGTGCAAGCTACTGCCGCCATGCCGTTTGTGTACCCGCCGTGTGCGCGGCAACTTTTCCTTACGACGGTCGGTCTGTCGTGCACTAGCGTCGTTCGACACACGACAAACGGATGGCAAGTCAAAACTGTTTTGAGCGTTTTCACACGCATCTCTACTTTGCAAAATAGTGACGACTTGGTCGAGGGACGGATCGGGGATCCGCAGTATCTGCTCCGTAACATTCTGAGTGATGGCGTCACGAATGATAGTGTCTGCAAAAAGTTTACCACGCAGTCACACGTAAATCGACAATCGCAGAGGTAATCCATTGAGGTCGGTAATCCACTCTTTGTAGGTTTGATCCGGCTGTCTATGACAGCGAAAGAACTGAAACTAGCCTCAACAACTAGGGTTTGAGAGTCAAAGCATTGTGACAAAACCTGAATGCACTGTTCGTATTGCAAAAGTTCTGGGCGGGAGGACGGAAACAACTTTTCTAAGATTTACTAAGATAGTATCTGTTCTTTCGGACATGTCCGAAAGAAAAGATACCATGGTAGTAAATATATAGTTAAGGCTCACCGGCCACTTGACCATCTTCTTCTTGTGTGCGAATGCATAAACAGTGCCCGAACTCTTACGGGAATCGGCATCGCGCTGCGAGTAATGAGTATAATGGGCCGGAGCACTACGAATGTAGTGCGGGACAATACGGTGAGAATGTGGGAGGCGTGCCACAGATAAATGCCTGCAGTCGCGCAGTTCTCAGTGGCTCAGATGGAGAGAGCGTCTGCCATGTAAGCAGGAGATCCCGGGTTCAAGTCACGGTCGGGGCACACATTTTCATCCGTCCCCGTTGACGTATGTCAAGCCTGTAAGCAGCTAAGGGTGTTCATTTCATTGTATCTTTTCTAAGAGTCGGTATACTTTAACACTCGCTGAGGCCAATAGAAAAGCAAGTTTTAGTTAACCATGTGTGCCTCGAGTAGAGCTAGATATTCATTCCGCGTTTCTTCATCCTGACTGAAGGCTCTGAACGGTAGCGTGCAGGTTGGTCGGTCTGTGGCGCCTACTGCAGCAGGCGTCGTTGATCGCTGCTGCGCTCTTATTAGTTGCTACACTGCGGACAAAAGTAGAGTCATCTGCTGCGCCTGCAAAAGCAAAATATGTTCGAGAGTGACTGTGGAGATAGCAGACGCTTGCGCCGGATTGAGAGGAGCCTGGTGGGGAGGCGTCGGAGTAGCCATGTTAGTACAATGCAACTGTTCAGAACGAGACGCCAATAAACGAAACAAAGGTGCGCCGGCCGAAGTGGCCGAGCGGTTCTAGGCGCTACAGTTTGGAATCGCAGGACCGTTACGGTCACAGGTTCGAATCCTGCCTCGGGCATGGATGTGTGTGATGTCCTTGCGTTAGTTAGGTTTAAGTACTTCTAAGTTCTAGGGGACTCATGACCACAGCAATTAAGTCCCATAGTGCTCAGAGCCACTTGAGTTTGAAACAAAGGTGCGAAGTGCTCCACACTGAAATCCGAAAATGTCCACAAGAAATTCGGTTAGTTTGTTTGGGCGCAAGCAAGAAGCAATAAGCAAAACGGTTCACAGGCGATAGGAAACGTTGAGGCGAGCGGGATTGACAACAGTGGCGGGAGGGAGAGTTCGCCCGCTGCTCAGCAAAACCAGAATCCTCGACGCCACTTTTGTGGCTGCCCGGGCGTGGCAACCATAATTTGCATAACTGGACGGAGAAACAGCATTGGTCGTATTTTTTTTGTTTTATTATCCGCAAAATCGACTTTTGGTCACTTAGTGACCATCCTCAGTGCTAGAAGTTAAAAATTTCACTTAACGATCAGATAGTATAAAACAGAAAGTCACAACTACACCTGCATAACGATCGGTAGGGACATACCGGTAATATACAATTAAAATTGGTAGGCGCTGGTATCGACAAGCTTAGAGCGATCACATAAACTGAGGCCGCTGTTTACGTGCACCTGTTCAGCAGACCTCGCTGCGACAGGGCTTGGAACGCCATCTATGTGACATGGGTCACGTGAAGAATTAATATTACTGGTTTTGCGAGATATTACCTCTCTTAGTGGATAGTAGATGGGGGGCTCATCTAAAGCGCAATTTAGGAAACCGCGTCTGAATTTGCGTCCGCTGGGGTCACACTCTAGGCCAAATATTGACTGACGTGCATCAAAGGTTTGCTTAGCTTCTCGGTATGTCCATGGGCTTTCCTACGTGCGTCAGGGTTTGTGAAACCTGCGGCCCTCCATCCATCCATCCACCCACATCCATACTCCGCAAGCCACCTGACGCTGTGTGGCGGACGGTACCTTGAGTACCTCTATCGGTTCTCCCTTCTATTCCAGTCTCGTATTGTTCGTGGAAAGAAGGATTGTCGGTATGCTTCTGTGTGGGCTCTGATCTATCTGATTTTATCCTCATGGTCTCTTCGCGAGATAAACATAGGACGGAGCAATATACTGCTTGACTCTTCGGTGAAGGTATGTTCTCGAAACTTCAGCACTAGCCCGTACCGAGCTACTGAGCGTCTCTCCTGCAGAGTCTTCCACTGGAGTTTATGTATCATCTCCGTAACGCATTCACGATAACTAAATGATCCTATAACGAAGCGCGCTGCTCTCCGTTGTATCTTCTCTATCTCTTCTATCGACCCTATCTGGTACGGATCCCACACTGCTGAGCAATATTCAAGCAGTTGGCGAATAAGCGTACTGTAACCTACTTCCTTTGTTTTCGGATTGCATTTCCTTAGCATTCTTCCAATGAATCTCAGTCTGGCATCTGCTTTACCAACGATCAACTTTATATTATCATTCCATTTTAAATCACTCCTAATCCGATCTCCCAGATAATTTGTGGAATTAACTCCTTCTAGTTACTGACCTGTTATATTGTAGCTAAATGATAAGGCATCTATCTTTCTATGTATTCGCAGCACATTACACTTGTCTACATTGAGATTCAATTATCATTCCCTGCACCATGCGTCAATTCGCTGCAGATCCTCCTGCATTTCAGTACAATTTTCCATTGTTACCACCTCTCGATATACCACAGCATCATCTGCAAAAAGCCTCAGTGAACTTCCGATGTCATCCACAAGGTCATTTATGTATATTGTGAATAGCAACGGTCCTATGACACTCCCCTGCGGCACACCTGAAATCACTCTTACTTCGGAAGACTTCTCTCCATTGAGAAAGACATGCTGCGTTCCGTTACCTAGGAACTCCTCAATCCAATCACACAATTGGTCTGATAGTCCATATGCTCTTACTTTGTCCATTAAACGATTGTGGGGAACTGTATCGAACGCCTTGCGGAAGTCAAGAAACACGGCATCTATCTCTCAACCCGTGTCTATGGCCCTCTGAGTCTCGTGGACGAATAGCGCGAGCTGGGTTTCACATGATCGTCTTTTTCCAAACCCATGCTGATTCCTACAGAGTAGATTTCTAGTCTCCAGAAAAGTCGTTATACCAGAACATAATACATGTTCCAAAATTCTACAACTGATCGACGTTAGAGATATAGGTCTATAGTTCTGCACAGCAATTCGACGTCCCTTCTTGAGAACGGGGATGTCCTGTGCCCTTTTCCAATCCTTTGGAACGCTTCGCTCTTCTAGAGACCTACGGTACACCGCTGCAAGAAGGGGGCAAGTTCCTTCGCGTACTCTGTGTAAAATCGAACTGGTATCCCATCAGGTCCAGCGGCCTTTCCTCTTTTGAGCGATTTTAATTGTTTCTCTATCCCTCTGTCGTCTATTTCGATATCTACCATTTTGTCATCTGTGCGACAATCTAGAGAAGGAACTACAGTGCAGTCTTCCTCTGTGAAACAGCTTTGGAAAAAGCCATTTAGTATTTCGGCCTTTAGTCTCTCATCCTCTGTTTCAGTACCATTTTGGTCACAATGTGTCTGAACATTTTGTTTTGATCCACCTACCGCTTTGACATAGGACCAAAATTTCTTAGGATTTTCTGCCAAGTCAATAATAGAACTTTACTTTCGAATTCATTGAACTCCTCTCGCATAGCCCCCCTCACAATACATTTCGCTTCGTGTAATTTTTGTTTGTCTGCAAGGCTTTGGCTATGTTTATGTTTTCTGTGAAGTTCCCTTTGCTTCCGCAGCAGTTTTCTAACTCGGTTGTTGTACCACGGTGGCTGTTTTCCATCTCCTACGATCTCGCTTGGCACATACTCATGTAACGCATATTGTACGATGGTTTTGAACTTTGTCCACTGATCCTCAACACTATCTGTACTTGAGACATAACGTTTGTGAAGATTTTGTATGGTGTTGGTTTCATGCAGCCTGTCACAATCGTGCATGTTTCATTCAAGCTAATATCACCCTTTTTTGCGTGGGAGGATCTGCACCATACCGGGCAGGCATTTTCGGCAGTTGAGAAGCACAAAACTTGGGCTGAATTTCTGACCATGGTAGGATTTGCACCTCATTTGCTATTGGACAGCTTTCTTATTAGGGAAGTTATTTTTTTGCGTGTTTTTTCTCTATGATATTTGTATGTCAATGATCTGCCCAGCACGACACCAAGTTAGATGGGACTATCTGTGTGTTCTAGTAATGTCTAGTAATGTCCCATCCCAGGTAACATTGAGCCTGTACTTTGCCTGCCTCGAGTTCAGATGGAATGCACTCACTTGAGTTTTGGAGGGATTGAGATCTAGAGAATTCTTTTTGTACTAGTTTGACACTGTAGAAAGGGCTGTTTCTAGTTCCTCCTCGATGGCTTCAAACCTGTTGCCTTGACTGTTATTGCCAGGTCGTCTGCATATACAAAAGTTTTGGTTTTGTCTGGAGTTGGTTGGTCGTTTGTAGATATGTTGAATAGTATTGGCAGCAACACGCTCCCTTGGGCGAGCCCATTTTTCTGATTCCGCCATCGACTCTTTCTCCCCTCAAGCATTATGAAGAACTGTCTATTTTGGAGTAGAGATTCGATTATCTTGACTAGGTGGTAGTCTTTCAGGGTCTCGTAGGTTTTATGCAGTAGTATCCGGTGATCTACTGTATCATAGGCCAGCCCAGTGATTAGTTTATTCTCAAACCCATCCTCGATATGTTCCGTCAATGCCAGAATTTGACAGGTACAGGACTTTCCAGGTCTAAAACCTGCTTGGTGTGGAATTAGCTTCGAGTCAACCATCTTCTTTATTCTGTTGAGGATCAATCTTTCATAGAGCTTAAACAGGTGGCAGAGAAGGGTTATGAGTCGATAGCTCTTCGGAGACTCTGGGTCCTTCCTGGGTTTAAGGAGAGCCACCACTTTTGACTTCCTCCAATAGAATAATTATTGTTGTATGTAGCTACGAAGTCTTTCGCGACGTACCTCTTGAATAAAAGTCTCTCGGTGTACATGCCGCTTCAATTCAGGATAAAACTCCAAGCTTTCGACCACTACCTCCGTGGTCGTCGTCAGGGCTAAAACTGACCGTCGTAAACTAACGAGGCTCCCACTTTTTTATGCAAGGGACGGCTCCTGATTGGCTGGCTCTGAGCACTATGGGACTTTTGAGGTCATCAGTGCCCTAGAACTTAGAACTACTTAAACGAAACTAACCTAAGGACATCACACACATCTATGCGCGAGGCAGGATTCGAACCTGCGACCGTAGTGGTCGCTTGGTTCCAGACTGTAGCGCCTAGAACCGCTCGGCTACTCCGGCCGGCTCGGAATACGTCATAGCAACAGCGAAATGGCGCATAGTGAAGCGGTGCCCTCTACTTCCATAGATGTAGTTTCTATCCCGCGTTGCTTGCAGCGCCATCCCTTGAGTCAGGAGGTAAAGTGCGGGAAGTTTGCGATTTTTCTTTATGCAGTGCACTCTTCCAGGTGTTGCTAAGTGCATAAGGGAGCTATTGAAAAACCTCTGGCCTCTCCGACGAACTGGTGAAGAACTTACGGCCGAGAGCACCTAGGCCACCAAGACTGTACGGTTTGCCAAAGGTTCACAAGGAGAACGTCCCGTTGAGACCGGTTAGCGGTATTGTTGGCGCCTATAGTTGGTCACTGGCCACATGATATTAAGAATTCAAAAATGTTTGTTGATATCATAAAACAGATGAAGATAGGCCCAAATGACATCATGGTCAGCATCGACTTGGTTTCTCTGTTCACCAATGTAACTGTGGATGACACATTACAACTGTTGGCTGCTCATTTTTCCTCTGAAATTTTGAAGTTGTTCCGGCATACCTTGACGACCACTTACTTTTAATACAGTGGAAATTATTAGGAAATGACTGATGGAACAGCCATGGGTTCGCCACTATCACCGGCAATAGCGATTTTTTTCATGGAGGACTTTGCAGAACGAGCGTTTAGCAGTGCTCACTTCCGCCCATCATGCTTCTACAGATACGTCGACGACACATTTTTAATCTGGCCACACGACAGTGACACGCTGCAGCAGTTCGTCGAACATTTGAACGGTGTACATCCAAACATAAAATTTACGATGGAGGTAGAGAAGGAAGGGAAGTTAGCTTTTTTAGATGTGTCGGTGGAGCGAAATCCGGATGGACGACTGTGCCATTCTGCGTACAGGAAGCCAACGCATACAGACTTATATGTGCATAGCCATAGCTTGCATCATCCGCCTCAGAAGAGAGCTATGCTGAATACTTTAGTACACAGAGCCAGGACTATTTCCGACAAGGACCACGACGGTCCAGAGGTTAACCATTTGACTACTGTTTTCAAGAGGAATGGTTATTCTGGCGGTGAAATTAAATCAGTATTGTCCAAGGAAGTAAGACACGACTCAGGGGTCGAGACGTGGCCGCAAGATCCGTTACAGCCATGCGGATAAGATGCCCATCATTTCGACTGCTAGTGATACGAGGCCTCTAGGATCCAGCACGGCGTTCCGTATTACCCTCCTGAACCGACCGATTCCATATTCTGCTAACAATAACTCGATCTCGACCAACGTGAGCAGCAATGTCGCGATACGATAAACCGCAATCGCGATAGGCTGCAATCCGACCTTTATCAAAGTCGGAAACGTGATGGTACGCACTTCTCTTCCTTACACGAGGCATCACAACGACGTTTCACCAGGCAACGCCGGTCTACTGCTGTTTGTGTATGAGGAATCGGTTGGAAACTTTCCCCGTATCAGCACGTTATAGGTGTCGCCACCGGCGCCAGCCTTGTGTGAATGCTCTGAAAAGATAATCATTTGCATACCACAGCTTCTTCTTGCTGTCGGTCAAATTTCGCGTCTGTAGCACGTCATCTTCGTGGTGGAGAAATTTTAACGGCCAGTAGTGCACGGAAGACAGCAGGAGGGACAAATGCGGCCTCTCGCACACCCACTCTTGCACCGTCTTCGTTCTCGCGTCTATACGGACAGCGTGGTCCGAATTTCCCACGCTCCTGGCCTCTCCGTTACGGTAGGGCAGGGCAGCCGCTGCTTGCGTGTACCGGGAACCGGCCGCTGCTCCGGTAGGCAGGCAGTGTGTCACGGCTGAAGCGGCGAAGAGTCTCGGACGCCATGCGGCTTGGCGCGCAACAAGTGGTGCGTTGCGGCAGTCCGTCGCTCACACAGATACGCACTTCCCGGAACGTCTCTGGAGGCGGCAAACGCCCCCACGCGCGTGCCGCCTTTGTCCCACAGCCTGAGGCGGCGAGAGAGACCAGCAAGCAGAGTGGAGTGGAGTGCGACTCGGCGTATGGCCAAGTGGAGATGGGCGAACTCAAACACTTTTGAAACAAATGAAACAGTACAATGCAATGTTTCGAAACAGTGAAACAGTATGTGTTTTGTAATCTAATAAACCTACACATTTTATCATCTTGGAATGTATACTGTGTAAGTATGTCCATATAAACACAAATGAGGTGCGAGAGCGCTAATCGTTTCGCAGAAACTATTAAACTATCACTTGGGCGTCTCGGCAGTTTCGTATTTCCTGCAGCAAATGCGCTGCTTTCGTGGCGTGTGACTTCCATACTTTTCAATTGGCTGAGAACAGCCATAGCTGAAGACAGAGGAGCCACCACGAACGGAACTGGAGGTGGGAGCAAACTGCAGAAACAACGGATTTGCTTCTGGGATTCCCACATTCCGTTAGTATGGGTGATAAACCCGCCCTGCTAATTTCCATGCACACAAAGGGAATCATTGTGGATAATAGGCACACTGACTACAGACTCACAAATAATGCAAAATAATTCGAGTAAATAACAAAAGATAACAGAAAAAAAATTTGGCTTTCAAGGTGTTTCGAACCGTTGCTATAAAGTCACTATGCTTCCCAGCCCTTCCCGTTCACCATTACAGTATGAGTGATATGTCAAACAGATTGCTTGCAATTATACCTACATCAAATTTATGTATATGTCTAATAACTGTCACTCTACGCCTTTTTTTATTCAAAATGTTGTAAGCTTACTTGCGTTTCTTAATACGATTACTATACACGAAAAGAGAACCGTATGTTATATAAAAAAGTGTAATTTAATCGAATGATTTCCACATATTTCTTATTTAGAATGTGAATAGTATGGGTTGTTTTATTGTTTGGTTAGTGTTTATAAAGCAAGTGTTACGCCATATCTTAACAGAACAGTCAGCTAGAAACGAAGCTTTATTTTCGCACATCTTAAGTGTGGTGTCACCACCAGACACCACACTTGCTAGGTGGTAGCCTTTAAATCGGCCGCGGTCCGGTAGTATACGTCGGACCCGCGTGTCACCACTATCAGCGATTGCACACCGAGCGCCGCCACGCGGCAGGTCTAGTCTAGAGAGACCCCCTAGCACTCGCCCCAGTTGTACAGCCGACTTTGCTAGCGATGGTTCACTGCCTACTTACGTTCTCATTTGCCGAGAAGATAGTTTACCATAGCCTTCAGCTACGTCATTTGCTACGACCTAGCAAGGCGCCATATTCAGCTACTATTGATATTGTGAATCATGTACCGTCAAGAGCGACGTTCGTCATTTATGCATTAAAGTTAAGTATTCCACAAGCTACGTCCGTTTTTCTAAATTCTAATTTTCTTGTCCTGTTCCAGACCTCAAGCCAGCCTGCGTGAGCTAAAACGTGTGCCTTTTGGCCTCCTGTAGTAACACGGTGTTGGCTCTCCTCCCAACCACAAAATTAAGCTTCATTCTATTGCTTGTCAAAAATATTTCGACACTCTTGAAAGTGTTTCATGAAGTGGTATGTTGTGTTTCAGTATCTCTGCCGAGCCCGAATCTCGTACGACACAGAGCGGAATGAAACATCACTGTTTCGATACAACTAGTCCGTTCCAAGAGCAGGTGGACTGAAACAGCCTTATTTTGAAACAACGATACAGTTTCTGTGTCTGGCTCGAGATCGAATCTGGTGCGGTTATCAGAGACATGGGCGGAATGAAACACCACTGTTTGGAAACAGTGAACCACAGCCGTTCCGAAACACTGCAACAGTTCCATGTATCGATACACTGTATCGAAACATAGAAACAGTGGCCGAGTCAGCGACCAGGGAGGCCACTCAGACAACGACTCTTGATGCGTCGCCTGTTGACCCTGTGGAAAGGGCAGAACCCCATTATTAAGCTTGCATGCGTAGCGCGATTGTCTTGGCGTTAGGCGATTTGGAAGCTTCAAGAGGGACACGTTATCTTTGTGCGAGGAAATGACTAGCTGGCACTAGCGATACGAAATGGCACCAAGAAGAGGAGATGTTGGGTGCACGACATTAATACCAAGAGAGAAAGCTTAGGAGAATACCATCGTCTGTGTATTGATCTTGAGTCTGACGAAGATAGGTTCTTCAAATATTTTCGTATGTCGCGAGAATGTTTCGGTGAACTGCATCGCCTGCTAAAAACGTAGCACCGGGAAGTGCACAACGAACTGGAGAAAGCCAATTGATACAAGGCGCAGACTAGCCGTCTGTTTGAGATAACTTTTACCATTTGTGGCCTCTTTATGCTTCAAACCATTTCAGTTTAGCTGTATCATATGAAATATTCGGCGGAAGAAAGTGCTATCCCACAAGGTAGTTACGAGTGGAGTGATAAATTTATCTGCAGTGTTTACGAATACAGCAAACGATAGTAACACTGTATTCGTAACATTGTCGTTGAATTTAAGCAAACACATATTTGGTCGTTAACTTATCTATTCGTTCTATCGGCATAATTTATGTTAATCTTTTCCAGATACTTGACTACAGGCGACAGTCACCAGACCACAGATTTTTCTTTTCGGTTAGGACGTTCAACAGTCTCACAAACTGTGAAACAAGTGTGCCAGGCTATATGGACTGTTCTACAACCCAAGTATTTACGTACTCCTACAACAGAGATGTGGAAGAAGTCTAAAGAAGGATTTCTAGAACTTTGGGGGCTTCCGAACTGCCTTGGAAGCATAGACGGAAAACGTATCAGGCTAAAATGCCGGAAGGATAGTGGATCCCAGTTCTTTTGTTACAAACAATTCTTTTCGCTGGTTCTCCTGGCAATCGTTGATACATACTACGTTGAGTAACAGAAGAAATATTGAATTTAATTGATGAAAGGAGAAAATATAAAAATGCAGTAAATGAAGCAGGCAAAAAGGAATACAAACGTCTCAGAAATGAGATATACAGGGAGCACAAAATGGCTAAGCAGGGATGGCTAGAGGACAAATGAAAGGATGTAGAGGCTTATCTCACTAGGGGTAATATAGATACTGCCTACAGGAAAATTTAAGAAACCTTTGGAGAAAAGAGAACCACTTGTATGAATATCAAGAGCTCAGATGGGAACCCAGTTCTAAGCAAATACGAGAAAGCAGAAAGATGGAAGGAGTATATAGAGGGTCTATACAAGGGCGATGTACTTGAGGACAATATTATGGAAATGGAAGAGGATGTAAATGAAGATGAAATGGGAGATACGATACTGCGTGAAGAGTTTGACAGAGCATTGAAAGACCTGAGTCGAAACAAGGCCCCCAGAGTAGACAACATTCCATTAGAACTACTGACACACGTGGTAGAGCCAGCCCTGACAAAACTCTACCATCTGGTGAGCAAAATATATGAGACAGGCGAAATACCCTCAGACTTGAAGAATAATTCCAATCCCAAAGAAAGTAGGTGTTGACAGATGTGAAAATTACTGAACTATCAGTTTAATAAGTCACAGCTGCCAACTACTAACGCAAATTCTTTACAGATGAATGGAAAAACTAGTAGAAGCCGACCTTGGGGAAGATCAGTTTGGATTCCGTAGAAATATTGGAACATGTGAGGCAATACTGACCCTACGACTAGATTAAGGAAAGGCAAACCTACGTTTCTAGCATTTGTAGACTTAGAGAAAGCTTTTGACAATTTTGACTAGAATACTCTCTTTCAAATTCTGAAGGTGGGGGAGGGGGGTGAAATACAGCGAGCGAAAGGCAATTTACAAATTGTACAGAAAGCGAATGGCAGTTATAAGAGTCGAGAGACATGAAAGGGAAGCAGTGGTTGGGAAGGGAGTGAGACAGGGTTTTACCCTCTCCCTGATGTTATTCAATCTGTATATTGTGCAAGCAGTGAAGGAAACAAAAGCAGAAATCGGAGGAGGTATTAAAATCCATGGGGAAGAAATAAAAACTTTGAGATTCGCCGATGACATTGTAATTTTGTCAGAGGCAGCAAAGGACTTAGAAGAGCAGTTGAACGGAATGGACAGTGTCTCGAAAGGAGGATATAAGATGAACATCAACAAAAGCAAAACGAGGATAATGGAATGTAGTCGAATTAAGTCGGGTGATGCTGAGGGAATTAGATTAGGAAATGAGATGCTTAAAGTAGTAAAGGAGTTTTGCTATTTGGGGAGCAAAATAACTGATGATGGTCGAAGTAGAGAGGATGTAAAATGTAGACTGGCAATGCCAAGGAAAGCTTTTCTGAAGAAGAGAAATTTATTAACATCGAGTATAGATTTAAGTGTCAGGAACTCATTTCTGAAAGTATTTGTATGGAGTGTATCCATGTATTGAAGTGAAACATGGACGATAACTAGTTTGGACAAGAAGAGAATAGAAGCTTTCGAAATGTGGTGCTACAGAAGAATGCTGAAGATTAGATGGGTAGATCACATTACTAATGAGGAGGTATTGAATAGGATTGGGAAGAGAAGTTTGTGGCACAACTTGACTAGAAGAAGGGATCGTTTGGTAAGACATGTTCTGATACATAGAGGGATCACCAATTTAGTATTGGAGGGCAGTGTGGAGGGTAAAAATCGTAGAAGGAGACCAAGAGATGAATACACTAAATAGATGCAGAAGGATGTAGGTTGCAGTAGGTACTAGGAGATGAAGCAGTATGTACAGGATAGAGTAGCATGGAGAGCTGCATCAAACCAGTCTCAGGACTGAAGACCACAACAACATCAAGAGTATATCGAGAGCAATAGTATTCTAGCTCGACTTTACTACTGCGTGTATCATACAAAAAGTTGTATTGTCTCACCTCGTCTGTATGTCTTGCTGTGTCCATGATGCGTACAGTACTAGCTGCAAGACAAAAACCGCCTCACGCCGCTGCTTCCACTGTGACAGCAGAGCAGTTGAGTGCGGCAACAGAGGCAATCAGCCGCTCCGGCTTGCGGCGAATCTGTAATCTGCGACAACCCGGCGGCGGCCGGTGTGTCAGAGCCGCACTCTGTGTGACCGCCGCCATACAGTAACGAGCGATTCAACGTTGCGGCCTGCCGGCTTCGGTTCAAGGCCACAGGCATTCTGTCTGGCCAGGCCTTTAGGCCGAGAACTTCCAAGCCGAGACTCCTCATACATCGCACACTGAGCTTTGGATACTGGGTGTATCGCTGTTAACAGCCAAAGCCGTCAAGCGTAAATGAATACGGCACCGCAAGAAAAACGTGCCGGTAAACATGGGTTCGCAGACAAGTCGTTTGCGACATAATTCTGAACGTGTGGTTGCGGGCCGACAGTGACTTCATTCGTTGTAAACGTCGTCACCATCATCGTCGTCGTTTCCTTCCAAGGATCAGGTGTTGCAGTCACCTGCTCAGGTGTCTATCATCCATCCACATCTTGCGATTGGTTGGTTGGTTGAATTGGGAGAGGGGTGTATCTCTTTAGAATTTCTGCCAGGTTTCGAGACAAAGTTTCGTTGTGGAAACTTCTTATAAGCATCTCGCATTGAAGTCCGCGAAAAATTTCGAGCTTCTATAAAAGATCGCCAACTTTGGGGATTTTGCGTCTGCTTAAATTTGACATGCTTTTTTCGTTGTTTCTGCAACTGTGTTCTGACCCCTTTTGTGTACGAAGGGTCCTCCGGGGTGGCCGAGCGGTTCTAGGCGCTACAGTTTGGAACTTCCCGACCTCTACGGTCGCAAGTTCGAATCCTGCCTCGGGCATGGATGTGTGTGATGTGCTTAGGTTAGTTAGGTTTAAGTAGGTCGAATTTCTAGGGTGCTGGTAACCTCCAATGTTAAGTCCCACAGTGCTCAGAGCCATTTGAACTTTTTCTTGTATCAGCTCAGTCATTTGCTAATTTATTTGGTGTAAATCTCTCAATTGCTTCCAATACTATGAATTTTAGCCACATCTGATCTACCCTTACCGTACTTTGTTAATTTGGAAATAGTGGAGCTTGTGTCTTAGAAAGGCGTCAAGTCAATTTTTATCTGCTTGTGCTCATGAACTCACTGCTCTAAATAATTTTCAGAGAATTCGTTTAGTACAATTTCGGACGTTTACTGCGTACCTCCGAATTTAAACATGTATTTTCGCCAACTTCTTGCAGAGTTCTATGGCATTTTTGGAAACGACTTTCTACAATTTTACTAATCCGCAGGTTCATCAATCACGCACTGTGCCATATACGAATAGCAGACCACTGGCTGGAAACACTCACAGCGACGACTGAAACGGCTGGAAGGACGTATTCAACGCACGGTGAAAAAAGTGAAGCGCAAAAAAAAAAAAAAAAAAGAGGAGGTTCAGTGGGAATGTCATGGCATTTCAGTATCAGGGGTCCCATATCACTCCGCCTGTACACGCCCTGCACGGTTAAAACTCCTCCACCAGCTTCAACAGTCCCCTGCTGGCATGTAGGGTGCATGCATTCATGAGGTTCTCCCCATACCCGTACACGTCCATCTGTTCGACACAATTTGAAACGAGACTCGTCTGACCAGGAAACATGTTTCCAGTCATCAACAGCCCAACGTCGGTGTTGACGGGCCCAGGCGAGGCGTAAAGCTTTGTGTCGTGCAGTCATCAAGGGTACACGAGTGGGCCTTCTACATCTACATCTACATCCATACTCCGCAAGCCACCTGACCGTGTGTGGCCGACGGTACCCTGAGTACCTCTATCGGTTCTCCCTTCTATTCCAGTCTCGTATTGTTCGTGGAAAGAATGATTATCAGTATTCTTCTGAGTGCGCTCTAATCTCTCTGATTTTATCCTTATGGTCTCTTCGTGAAATATACGTAGGAGGGAGCAATATACTGCTTGAATCCTCGGTGAAGGTATGTTCTCGAAACTTCAACAAAAGCCCGTACCGAGCTACTGAGCGTCTCTCCTGCAGAGTCTTCCACTGGAGTTCATCTGTCATCTCCGTAACGCTTTCGCGATTACTAAATGATCCTGTAACGAAGCGCGCTGCTCTCCGTTGGATCTTCTCTATCTCTTCTATCAACCCTATCTGGTACGGATCCCACACTGCGGAGCAGTATTCAAGCAGTGGGCGAACAAGCGGACTGTAACCTACTTCCTTTGTTTTCGGATTGCATTTCCTTAGGCTTCTTCCAATGAATCTCAGTCTGGGATCTGCTTTACCGACGATCAGCTTTATTTGAACATTCCATTTTAAATCACTCCTAATGCCTACTCTCAGATAATTTATGGAATTAACTGCTTCCAGTTGCTGACCTGCTATATCGTAGCTAAATGATAAGGCATCTATCTTTCTATGTATTCGCAGCACATTACACTTGTCTACATTGAGATTCAATTGCCATTCCCTACATCATGCGTCAATTCGCTGCAGATTCTCCTGCATTTCAGTACAATTTTCCATTGTTACAACCCCTACACCACAGCATCATCTGCAAAAACCAACAGTGAACTTCCGATGTCATCCACAAGGTCATTTATGTATATTGTGAATAGCAACGGTCCTATGACACTCCCCTGCGGCACACCTGAAATCACTCTTACTTCGGAAGGCTTCTCTCCATTGAGAATGACATGCTGCGTTCTGTTACCTAGAAACTTCTCAATCCAATCACACAATTGGTCTGATGGTCCATATGCTCCCACTTTGTTCATTAAACGACTGTGGGGGAACTGTATCGAACGCCTTGCGGAAGTCAAGAAACACGGCATCTGCCTGTGAACCCGTGTCTATGGCCCTCTGAGTCTTGTGGACGAATAGCGCGAGCTGGATTTCACACGATCGTCTTTTTCCAAAACCATGCTGATTCCTACAGAGTAGATTTCTAGTCTCCAGAAAAGTCATTATAATCGAACATAATACGTGTTCCAAAATTCTACAGCTGATCGACGTTAGAGATATAGGTCTATAGTGCTGCACATCTATTCGGCGTGCCTTCTTGAAAACGGGGATGACCTGTGCCCTTTCCTAATCCTTTGGAACGCTACGCTCCTCTAGAGACCTACGGTACACCGCTGCAAGAAGGGGGGCAAGTTCCTTCGCGTACTCTGTGTAAAATCGAACTGGTATCCCATCAGGTCCAGCGGCCTTTCCTCTTTTGAGCGATTTTAATTGTTTCTCTATCCCTCTGTCGTCTATTTCGATATCTACCATTTTGTCACCTGTGCGACAATCTAGAGAAGGAACTACAGTGCAGTCTTCCTCTGTGAAACGACTTTGGAAGAAGACATTTAGTGTTTCGACCTTTAGTCTCTCATCATCTGTTTCAGTACCATTTTGGTCACAGAGTGTCTGAACGTATTGTTTTGATCCACCTAACGCTTTGACATAAGACCAAAATTTCTTAGGGTTTCTGCCAAATCAGTACATAGAACTTTACTTTCGAATTCATTGAACGCCTCTCTCATGGCCCTCCTCACATTACATTTCGCTTGTTGTCTGCAAGGCTTAGGTGATATTTATGTTTGCTGTGACGTTCCCTTTGCTTCCGCAGCAGTTTTCTAACTCGGTTGTTGTACCACGGTGGCTGTTTTCCATCTTTTACGATCTTTCTTGGCACATACTCATCCAACGCATATTGTTCGATGGTTTTGAACTTGGTCCACTGATCCTCAACACTATCTGTGCTTGAGACAAAACTGTTGTTTTGAGCCGTCAGGTACTCTGAAATCTGCTTTTTGTCACTTTTTCTAAGCAGTAAAACCTTCCTAGTTTTTTAATATTTCTATTTACGGCTGAAATTATTGATGCAGTAACCTCTTTATGACTGCTGATTCCCTGTTCTGCGGTAACTGTTTCAAATAGTTCGGGTCTGTTTGTCACCAGAAGGTCTAATATGTTATCGCCATGAGTCGGTTCTCTGTTTAACTGCTCAAGGTAGTTTTCAGATAAAGTACTTAAAAAAATTTTACAAGATTCTATGTCCCTGCTACCCGTTATGAACGTTTGAGTCCCAGTCTACATCCGGAAAAATTAAAATCTCCACCCAGAACTATAACATGGTGGGGAAATCTACTCGAAATATTTTCCAAACTATCCTTCAGGTTCTCAGCCACAAGAGCTGCTGAGCCAGGGGCCTATTTTTTTGGTCATCAGTCTACTGACTGGTTTGATGCGTCCCACCACGAATTCGTTTCCTGTGCTAACCTCTTCATCTCAGAGTAGCACTTGTAACCTACGTCCACAATTATTTGCTTGATGTATTCCAATCTCTGCCTTGCTCTACAGTTTTTGCCCCCTACAGCTCCCTCTAGTACCATGGAAGTCATTCCCTCATGTCTTAGCAGATGTCCTATCATCCTGTCCCTTCCCCTTAACAGTGTTTTCCACATATTCCTTTCCTCTCCGATTCTGCGTAGAACCTCCTCATACCTTACCTTAACAGTCCACCTGATTTTCAACATTCGTCTATAGCACCACATCTCAAATGCTTCGATTCTCTTCTGTTCCGGTTTTCCCACAGTCCATGTTTCACTACCATACAATGCTGTACTCCAGAAGTACATCCTCAGAAATTTCTTCCTCAAATTAAGGCCGGTATTTGACACTAGTAGACTTCTCTTGGCCAGAAATGCCTTTTTTGCCATAGCGAGTCTGCTTTTGATGTCCTCCTTGCTCCGTCCGTCATTGGTTATTTTACTGCCTAGGTAGCAGAATTCCTTAACTTCATTGACTTCGTGACCATCAATCCTGATGTTAAGTTTCTCGCTGTTCTCATTTCTACTACTTCCATTACCTTCGTCTTTCTGCGATTTACTCTCAAACCATACTGTGTACTCATTAGACTGTTCATTCCGTTCAGCAGATCATTTAATTCTTTTTCACTTTCACTCAGGATAGCAATGTCATCAGGGAATCGCATCATTGATATCCTTTCACCTTGTATTTTAATTCCACTCCTGAACATTTCTTTTATTTCCAACATTGCTTCCTCGATGTACAGATTGAAGAGTAGGGGCGAAAGGCTACAGCCTTGTCTTACTCCCTTCTTAATACGGGCACTTCGTTCTTGATCGTCCACTCTTATTATTCCCTCTTGGTTGTTGCACATATTGTATATGACCCGTCTCTCCCGATAGCTTACCCCTAGTTTTTTCAGACTCTTGAACAGCTTGCACCATTTTATATTGTCGAACACTTTTTCCAGGTCGACAAATCCTATGAACGTGTCTTGATTTTTCTTTAGCCTAGCTTCCATTATTAGCCGTAACGTCAGAATTACCTCTCTCGTGCCTTTACTTTTCCTAAAGCCAAACTGATCGTCACCTAGCGCATTCTCAATTTTCTTTTCCATTCTTCTGTATATTATTCTTGTAAGTAGCTTCGATGCAGTAGCTGTCAAGCTGATTGTGCAATAATTCTCGCACTTGTCAGCTCTTGCCGTCTTCGGAATAGTTTGGATGATGCTTTTCCGAAAGTCAGATGGTATGTCGCCAGGGGGCCTATAGAGCCATCCAATTACGATGGCTCAGCCTGCTTTAACCGTGACCTTCATCCAAATTAGTGCACATTTCGGATCTCCGTCAATTTCCTTCGATACTATTGCACTTCTTATCGCTATAAAACACGCCTGCCCCTTCACTTACCTGCCTGTCTCTGCTGTATACATTCCAATCTGAGTTTAGAATTTCATTACTGTTTACATATGGTTTCAGCCAACTTTGCGTACCTATTACTATGTGGGCATTGTGACAGTTTAGTAATGAGAGCAGTTCTGGGATCTTTCTATAGACACTGCCTGTTCCGTTTTGCCAACTGCTACCTTGTCGCTTGTCAGGAGGCGTCTTGTCGGGCCCAGGGAGGGAATTCTCTAACCTAAAAAACCCCCATGTGCACTCCACACGTACTCTGCTGCCCTTGTAGCCGCTTCCTGCGTGTAGTGCACGCATGACCTAGTCAGGGGGACCCTACATATCTCCATCCGATAGCGGAGATCGAGAAATGTGCACCCCAGATCTCCGCAGAATCGTCTGAGCCTCTGGTTTAAGCCTTCTATGCGGCTCCAAACCAGAGGACAGCGATCGGTTCTGGGAACGACACTACAAATAGTTAGCTCAGATTCCACCCCGCGTGCGAGGCTTTCCGCCTTCATTAACTCCGCCAGCCGCCTGTACGAACTGAGGATGACCTCTGAACTCAGACGGCAGGAGTCACTGGTGCCGACTTGAGCAACAAATTGCAGTCGGGTGCACCCAGTGCTCTCTATCGCCGCCAGCAGGGCCTTCTCCACATCTCGGAAGAGACTCCCCCGGCAAGCAGAAAGAGTGAACACTGGCCTTCTTCCCCGACCTTTCCGCTATTGCCCTAAGGGGCTCCATCACCCGCCTTCTTCTCAGAGAGCCCATATCGATTATGTTTCGCTGAATGGTTCGCACGCTGGCACTTGTTGGTGGCCCAGAATTGAAACCTGCAGCAATTAGCGGAAGAGTTGGACTTTCTGTCACGTTGAACGATTCTCTTCAGTCGTCGTTGGTCCCGTTATTGCGGCGGTAGCGATATCGGAGATTTGTTGTCTTAACGGGTTCTTGATCTTCACGGTACAGTCCTGAAATGGTCGTAAAGGAAAATCGTTACTTCATCTCTACCTCGGAGATGCAGTGTCCCATTGCTCGTGCGCCAACTATAAAGCCACGTCGAAACTCACTTAAATCTCAATAACCTGCCATTTTAGCAGAAGTAACCGACCTAACAACTGCGCCATACATTTGTTACCTTATATAGGCATTGCCTATCGCAGCGGAACATTCTGCCTGTATACATACCTCTGTATTTGAATACGCATGCCTACACTAGCTTTTTTGCCGCTTCAGTTTATATTATGTGGATGGTGTCCATAATTAAAGGTTAAGTTTTAAAACGTTGTAGAAAGAGAAACACTGCAAAAATGACGTAACATTTGAGTAGCACGTTATGGACACACGAGGGAAAACGACAAAAGACAAAAAAAAAAAAAAAAAAAAAAAAGAAAAATTTTATCAACAGCTGTAAGCGTCAAGTTAGCAGACGCACGGCACACGGCTGTTGTTCAGATTACGCCTGACGCCCCCAACACGGCTGTCTCCATAGAGATCGAGCGCTGCTGATAAAGCTCTTTTGCAAGAACGGTGACAGGTGACAGTGCGCTGGTAACCACGCAGAAGTTCCGGACAATCAAGGGTACGAAAAAAGGCAATGATTCGATGTCTGCTAAGGTGCTAGGGGCCTTGAGAAAAAGCAGTTTGGTCCGACGTCTGTCGAAGGTGCGGCCAGAGCATTGCAGGACACGTCGAGCTATGGCGCGCAAACACGCAGTGTACGGGGAATTGGCCGAACTTTGGACAGGCCTGTGAGCTAGATGCAGAAAATCCTTCGAAACATCCTCCATTGCTGTATACAGAGTGTTACAACAAGGTACGGCCAAACTTTCAGGAAACATTCCTCACACACAAGTAAAGAAAAGATGTTATGTGGACATGTATCCAGAAACGCTTAATTTACATGTTAGAACTCATTTTAGTTTCGTCAGTATGTACTGTAGTTCCTCGATTCACCGCCAGTTGGCCCAATTGAAGGAAGGTAATGTTGACTTCGGTGCTTGTGTTGACATGCGACTCATTGCTCTACAATACTAGGATCAAGCACATCAGTACGTAGCATCAACAGGTTAGTGCTCATCACGAACGTGGTTTTGCAGTGCAATGTTTAAAAATGCGGAGTTGGCAGATGCCCATTTGATATATGGATTAGCACGGGGTAATAGCCGTGGCGTGGTACGTTCGTATCGAGACAGATTTCCAGAACGAAAGTGTCCCGACAGGAAGACGTTCGAAACAATTGATCGACGTCTTAGGGAGCACGGAACATTCCAGCCTATGACTCGCGACTCGGGAAGACCTAGAACGACGACTACACCTGCAATGGAGAAGGCAATTCTTCGTGCAGTTGACGATAACCCTAATGTCAGCGTCAGAGAAGTTGCTGCTGTACAAGGTAACGTTGACCACGTCACTGTATGGAGAGTGCTACGGGAGAACCAGTTGCTTCCGTAGCATGTACAACGTGTGCAGGCACTATCAGCAGCTGATTGGCCTCCATGGGTACACTTCTGCGAATGGTTCATCCGACAACGTGTCAATCCTCATTTAAGTGCAAATGTCCTCTTTACGGATGAGGCTTCATTCCATTGTGATCAAATTGTAAATTTTCACAATCGACATGTGTGGGCTGACGAGAATCCGCACGCCATTGTGCAATCACGTCATCAGCACAGATTTTCTGTGAACGTTTGGGCAGGCATTGCTGGTGATGTCTCGATTGGGCCCCGTGTTCTTCCACCTACACTCAGTGGAGCACGTTATCATGATTTGATACGGGATACTATACCTGATCTGCTAGAACATGTGCATTTACAAGTACGACACGACATGTGGTTCATGCACGATGGTGCTCCTGCACATTTCAGTCGAAGTGTTGGTACGCTTCTCAACAACAGATTCGGTGACCGATGGATTGGTAGAGGCGGACCAATTCCATGGCCTCCACGCTCTCCTGACCTCAACCCTCTTGACTTTCATTTATGGGGGCATTTGAAAGCTCTTGTGTACACAACCCCGGTACCGGATGTAGAGACTCTTCGTGATCGTATTGTGGACGGCTGTCATACAATACGCCATTCTCCAGGGCTGCATCTGCGCATCAGGGATTCCATGCGATGGAGGATGGATGCATGTATCGTCGCTAACGGAAGACATTTTGAACATTTCCTGTAACAAATTGTTTGAAGTCACGCTGGTACGTTCTGTTGCTGTGTGTTTCCATTCCATGATTAATGTGACTTCAGGAGAAGTAATAAAATGATCTCTAACATGGAAAGTAAGCGTTTCCGGACACATGTCCAAGTAACATATTTTCTTTCTTTGAGTGTGAGGAATGTTTCCTGAAAGTTTGGCCGTACCTTTTTGTAACACCCTGTATACAAAATCCCCCGCTTTCAGAAACTACTCGCCGGTGACCTGCCAGCAAGACAAGCGTCCGCTCTGGAATTCTCGTATGAATGTGGGGCAATGAATGGCCACTGGACGAAGCCCATTTCCATCTTTAAGGACATGTGAAGATGCGGAACTGCAGTATATGGGGCAGCCGGTACCACTTCGTTCTCCAAAGATGATTGTGTGGTGCGGCCTGATGGCGTCGTTTATCGTAGGGCAGTGTTCTTTTGTGGAGATGAGTCCTGCGGATCTTGTTATCCATACCGTTTCTGATAACAGCTATGAGAGTCTTTCGCGCACAGAGTACGCGAAAGAACTTGCTAAGTTACTTGTGCAACCAGTCAATTATAATTGGGACATTTCCTGTCTGGCTAAAAAATGTAGAGGTTAAGCCTCTATTCAAGAAAGGGGATAAAGAGATACCGTCAAACTACAGACCGATTTCACTTTCGCCAGCATTCTCAAAAATTTTAGAAAAAGTAATGTACAGGCAGCTTCTCAACCATATGACCACAAATAACATATTATCAAGAACAAAGTTTGGATTTATGAAGGGTTCTGATATCAAGAAGGCTATTTACACCTACAGTGAGAATGTACTTAATTCATTAAATAAGTTACAAGCAGCAGGTATTTTGTGTGATTTGTGAAAGGCATTTGATTGTGTGAAACACAACACCCTTTAAAATAAATTAGAATTCTATGGTGTCACGGGCAGTGCTGAAAATTGTTCAAGTCATACCTCGCTAACAGGAAACAAAGAGTGTCAGTGCAAGCGACTAGTGAATTAAGTTATCAGTCATAATCAGAATGGGAAGAAATTACAAGTGGTGTCCCACAAGGATCCATCTTAGGACCACTGCGTTTTCTTGTGTATATTAATAATCTCTCATCAGTTACACTGCAAGAAGCAGAGTTATTTTTGTTTACAGATAACACAAGTATTGCAATAAATAGTATGTTGAGTGTAGTTTTAGAAAGATCTGCTAGATATTTTCATGAATATTAATAAATGGTTTAAAGCAACTTTGAAACGACTAACTATATGCAATTCAGAACCTGTAAGAGGTTTCCACCCGGCATATGCATAAAGTATGAAGAAGAGCAGATAGAAGAGGTTGACAGTCTTAAATTCCTGGGATTACAACTTGATAATAAATTCAGTTGGGAGGAGCACACCACAGAACTGCAGAAACGCCTTAACAAATCTGTTTTTGCAATTCTGGTGTTAGCAGACATAGGCGACATAAAAATGAAAAAGCTTGCATACTTTGCCTACTTTCATTCCATTATGTCATATGGTATAATATTTTGGGGTAACTCTTCAAGTCAAACAAAAGTTTCCAGAGTCCAAAAGAGTGTAATACGTATTATTTGTGGAGTAAATTCGCGGACGTCCTGTAGAAACCTCTTCAAAGAACTGGGTATACTAACTACTGCCTCTCAGTATATTTACTCCTTAATGAAATTTGTCCTAAATAATATATCTCCTTTTCCAACAAACAGCTCAGTTCATATATAGAATATCAGGAACAAAAATGATCTGCACTTAAAAGCACTTACTTTAGTTCAAAAGGGCTCCACTACTCAGGAACACTCATCTTCAATAATTTGCCAGCAAACATAAAAAATTTAGTTACAAAAAAAATCAGTTTAAAAGCAGCCTGAAAGAGTTAGAAGTGGCCAACTCCTTCCACTCCGTTAACGCATTTTTTAATAGAAACAAATGATGCATTGTATATATTTATACTATTAGTATTGTTACTTCAGCTTTACAAAAAAATTGACGTGTTCCACATCCACGAGGATCTCCTCAGCACGGATCCATGGAGCGAGAAACTGATCTCCCCCTTCTAACAGCCGTGTACCGCAAGTCTAGAGGAAAGGAACGTTCCAAATGATTGGAAAAGAGCACAGGTAGTTCCAGTTTTCAAGAAGGGTCGTCGAAAGCAGCCTGAAAGAGTTAGAAGTGGCCAACTCCTTCCACTCCGTTAACGCATTTTTTAATAGAAACAAATGATGCATTGTATATATTTATACTATTAGTATTGTTACTTCAGCTTTACAAAAAAATTGACGTGTTCCACATCCACGAGGATCTCCTCAGCACGGATCCATAGAGCGAGAAACTGATCTCCCCCTTCTAACAGCCGTGTACCGCAAGTCTAGAGGAAAGGAACGTTCCAAATGATTGGAAAAGAGCACAGGTAGTTCCAGTTTTCAAGAAGGGTCGCCGAGAAGATGCGCAAAACTATAGGCCTATATCTCTGACATCGATCTGTTTTAGAATTTTAGAACATGGTTTTTGCTCGCGTATCATGTTGTTTTTGAAAACCCAGAATCTACTCTGTAGGAATCAACATGGATTCCGGGAACAGTGTTCGTGTGAGACCCAACTCGCTTTATTTGTTCGTGAGACCCAGAAAATATTAGATACAGGCTCCCAGGTCGATGCCATTTTTCTTCCAGAAGGCTTTCGATACAGTTCCGCACTGTCACCTGATAAACACAGTAAGAACGTACGGAATATCAGACCAGCTGTGTGGCTGGATTGAACAGTTTTTAGCATACAGAACACAGCATGTTGTTCTCAATGGAGAGACGTCAACAGACGTTAAAGTAACCTCTGGCGTACCACACGGGAGTGTTATGGAACCATTGCTTTTCACAATATATATAAATGACCTAGTAGATAGTGTCGGAAGTTCCATGCGGCTTTTCGCAGATGATGCTGTAGTATACAGAGAAGTGGCAGCATTAGAAAATGGCAGCGAAATGCAGGAAGATCTGCAGCGGATAGGCATTTTGTGCAGGAAGTAGCAACTGACCCTTAACATAGACAAATGTAATGTATTGCGAATATATAGAAAGAAGTATTCTTTATTGTATGATTATATGATAGCGGAACAAACACTGGTAGCAGTTACTTCTGTAAAATATCTGGGAGTATGCGTACGGAACGATTTGAAGTGGAATGATCATATAAAATTAATTGTTGGTAAGGCGGGTGCCAGGTTGAGATTCATTGAGAGAGTCCTTAGAAAATGTAGTCCATCAACAAAGGAGGTGGCTTACAAAACACTCGTTCGACCTATACTTGAGTATTGCTCATCAGTGTGGGATCCTTACCTGGTCCGGTTGACAGAGGAGATAGAGAAGATCCAAAGAAGAGTGGCGCGTTTCGTCACAGGGTTATTTGGTAAGCGTCATAGTGTTACGGAGATGTTTAGCAAACTCAAGTGGCAGACTCTGCAAGAGAGGCGCTCTGCGTCGCGGTGTAGCTTGCTGTCCAGGTTGGATAAGGTATCGAATATATTGCTTCCCCCTACTTATACCTCCCGAGGAGATTACGAATGTAAAATTACAGAGATTCGAGCGGGCACGGAGGCTTTCCGGCAGTCGTTCTTCCCGCGAACCATACGCGACTGGAACAGGAGAGGGAGGTAATGACATTGGCACGTAAAGTGCCCTCCGCCACACACTGTTGGGTGGCTTGCGGAGTATAAATGTAGGTGTAGATGTAGATGAAACGTCATTCCAACTCTTCAGCAGGTCATTTTTGTGCAAGATGGCGCAGCTAGTGACGGCTGCTGCAGAGGCATTTCGGAAATACTAAAATTATCAGTTGTCATTTCCCTACAGCCTGGCAGTTCAGAACACCTGATCTTAATCAGTCTGGTTGTGAGGTTATCTGAAAGAGCTTGTGTTCAGTGGTATAGTTACGAAGGTAACTGAATTGAAGGTCCGCAATGCGCAACACGTTCTGAACGTGTCCCCGAGACATTCCGATCTGTTATACAAAATTCTGTTTCCCAATTTCAACTTCGACAATTATAAACCGAAGTCATTTTGCTTTTCATGCGGTTTTTGGCCCCAGCACAATTCAGAATTGATGCCATTTTGCTTTCTATACGGTTTTTGACCTCAGGACAATTAGAAACCGATTTTTCTCATCGGGCGTGGAACAACCTTGCCGCGGTGGATGGACTTGCCCAACTGACACTGCCACAATCGTGGACTACCGAACTCGTGCAGTCACGCACATTGGAAATTTGTTGTAATTTCCTAAAGGACCAAACTGTTGAGGTCATCAGCCCCTAGGCTTACACGCTGCTTAATCTTACTTAAGCTGACTTACGATAAGGACGACACACACATCCATGCTTGAGGCAGGATTCGAACCTCCGACGGGGGGAGCCACCCGAACCGTGGCAAGACGCCTCTGACAATGCGGGTATCCCGCGCGCCATGCACATTTAAGAGTACGGTTGCTGTAATGTGCAACTCAAACCGTAGCTGCCGTATTGCGATTCTTCTGTCATTTGCAGGCCACCCCATTAAGACGCTTACAGCTTCATCTATTGGTAAAATTTTCGTATATTTTTTGTTCCCCCTAGATATGTAAGATGATCTCCAAATTTGATGTCTTTCAGAGCAGTGGTTCTCTTTCCACGGCGTTTTGGAACTGGAACTTCAGTTATGGGCACCATACATACAAGAATTTTATGATTTTTTTAAACGTATTTTCACTTTAAATGAAACAAAATTTAAGAACTAGATAATCAATACTGTTTATTACATGTCACAGGTATGCATGTAATTCAACGTTAGGGATGAGAAACGTATTTTCACTTTAAATGAAACAAACTTTAAGAACTAGATAATCAATACTGTTTCTTACATGTCATAGGTATGCATGTAATTCAACGTTAGGGATGAGAAACTTAGGATTTAAAACAAAAATACAATTTTGAAAAATTGATAAGTAGACGTCTGACAAAAATTGTATTGTAACGGTGTGGGTAAAGCCCCAGTGGGATTAAAGTTTCTTCATTTTTTAAATGAACATTTTTTTACAAAAACAGAAATTCTAAAAAATCATTTTGTTTGGGGTATGTGTCATTTATGGCACAGTTTAAACCGCTTTTTACCACGTTTTATCGTGCAGTCTGAAGATTCGCACTGCTGTAAGCTAGCAAGCAGTTAAGATCGGTGGACTTACCTGATCAGCAAAGCGGCTGGCAGTCGTAAAATGTAAGGAAGATGGTGTGAGTAAAAGCAGAGCCGCGCTGGAGCGCATAGAGAGAGACCGATGATTCACGTACTTGCCTTGACGTCAAGCACGCAACTTCGATTATTTACATTTATTAATGAAAAGTTTGTGAAGAGCTCCTGTTACGCTAGTGCCATTTTTCTCACTGACGGACTTCTGACTATAATTTCAATGATTCTAAAGTCACGCACTAAGTGAACAGTATCATTCGACGCCGTAAATCACTGTCGGCAGAATTAACCAACCAAAGGCCCGCCGTGAGCGGGCAGAGGTGAAACAAACTAGTTCACAAGGTAGTCAGTAAATGTCTTTCATATCAGCAACAAGTTAATGACGCAATTGGGAATGTGGTCGTATTATAATTAAATTAAACTTTAATTCTGCAAGCAGTCTTTGATGGTTCTCAAATTCATGCAAAAATTAATTAATTCCTGATATGCCTCGGAAGATGTTTGTGCACGATATCTTGCTGGTGAGCCAGCGGTTGAGTTGGTTAGTCGAGTCTCAGGGCCTTCTGGCTCCGTCTCAGGGTGGGATCCTCAAGGGCCGCTCCGCCGCCGACAACCTGGTGAGCCTGGAGTCGGCCATCCGTACTGCCTTTGCCCGCAGTCAGCGCTAGGTCGCAGTCTTGTTTGACATGCGGAAGGCGTACGATACGACATGGCGACATCACATCTTCTCTACGCTTCACGGTTGGGGTCTTTGGGGTCCGCTGCCAATTTACATACAAAATTTCCTGTCGCTTCGTACCTTCATCGTACAAGTTGCGGCCTCCCGAGTTGAGGAGAATGGGGTACCACAAGGATCTGTCTTAAGTGTCTGATTCTTTTTAATTGCAATTAATGGGCTCGCTGCACCGGTGGGAACGTCTGTCTCAGCTTCCTTGTATGCTGACGACTTCTGCCTCTGCTACAGCTCCACTGGCATTGCGGCTGCTGAGCGTCAGCTGCAGGTTGCTATCCACAAGGCGCAGTTGTAGGCTGTAGCGCATCGCTTCCAGATTTCGGCTGCCAAGACCTGCATCATGCCTTTCTGCCGGCGACGCACCGTTCACCCTCAGCCACAGCTGTAGCTTAATGGCCTACCTCTTGCTGTGTTGGAGACGCATTGGTTTTTGGGATCGGTTTCGATACCCGGTTGACTTGGCTGCCTCATATTCGGCAGCTTAAACAGATGTGCTGGCTGCGTCTTAACACTCTCCATTGCTTAAGCCACACCAACTTGTGTGCCGATCGGTCTACACTTCTACAGCTGTACCAGGCGTTAATTCAGTCCCATTTAGATTATGGAAGCCTGGCCTATCGTTTGGTATTCCCTTCCACATTGGGGTTACTGGACCCATCTTAACAGTGGGATCTGACTCGCGACTGGAGCTTTCCGGACAAACCCTGTCAACCGCATACTTGTGGAGGCAGGTGTCCCTCCATTGCGGTTCCGGCGCCAACGATTACTTGCCGATTATGCTACACACGTTTGTAGCTTGCCCGGGCATCCCAATTATCGTCTGCTGTTCCCTCAGTCGATCGTCCATCTTCCGGAATGGCGGCTCCAGTCAGGGTCTACGACAGTGGTTCGAGTCAGAGCTCTTCCCTCTGGGCTCGAGGTTTTCCCTCTTTCACCTTCTTTCTGGGCCCCTCTGCGTACACCCCCGTGGTTTGTGCCCCACCCGTGCATTCGGCTCGATTTGGCACAGGGCCTACAGGACTCAGTCCCTTCTGAGGCTCTCCACCTCCACTTCCTTTCAATCCTTGCTGTGTTTCAAGGCTCTGACGTTGTCTATACAGACAGTTCGGCAGCCGCTGGTCGTGTTGGTTATGCTCTTAATCTAGGGGATCAGTATAAACAACACTCATTGTTGGCTGGCTGCAATGTTTTCACTGCATAGCTAGTCGCTATCTCTTGCGCTCTAGAGTATATCCGCTCCTGCTCAGGTGAGTCCTTCATTACCTGCAGCGACTCCCTGAGCAGTTTACTATCGACCAGTGTTTCCCTCGCTCTCGTCTGGTGATGGCTATCCATGAGTTCCTCCACATTCTTGCCTGTTGCAGCCACTTTGTCGTCTTTCTGTGGACCCCGGGTCATGTCGGCATCCTGAGTAATGAACGTGTTGACACGCTAGCCAAACAGGCTGTCAGTGCACCAGCCTTGGAGATTGACCTTTCAGAGAGTGACCTCCGGTCAGTTTTGCGGCAGAAGGTAGTTCGTACCTGGGGTGAAGAATGGCGCACTCTTCCTTCACCCAACAAGGAGGCTACAGGTGCTTGGCGCTCCTCCTTGCAGGTTTCTCGCGAGGAGTCTGTTGTTCGCTGCCAGCTGCGCATTGGCAACACCCGGATGACGCACAGCTAGTTATTGCGCCGTGAGGAACCACCTTGATGTCGCTACGGGTCAGCTTGACGGTAGTCGTCATTTTGTTCACCTGTCCCATTTTAAATGCGCTCAGGCAGACGTTTGTGCTGCCTGATACGCTCACTGTAATTTTAACAGATGATGCTGCCATGACAGGTTTAGTTCTGCGTTTTATTTGCTCACTGGTTTTTTATCACTTGATCTAAGTGTTTGTCTTTTCTTTGTGGTGAGTCCGGCCTTTGGCCAACGATTTTAGACCGGTTTTTATAGTGCATTTCTTGGTGGTTGGCTTTTCCTTTTCTTGTCTTTATGGTGGGCCAACCACTGTCACTCTCTGTGTCATTTAATTCCTTTTGTATGGTTTCTGTCTGAGTCTTTCTTGCACTGTGTCATCTCTTGTCAACTCCATTTGTTTTTTTTTTCTTTGTACCTCAAAAACCCAACCGACCAACCAACCTAACCGAACTTTCGATATAGCGCGCCAACCAGCAGAGAGAGAGAGAGAGCGCTGCGGCTGCTAAGTGCACCTAGCGGCATTTTTAGATAACAAACTCCCACCTGCCTTGTGTCGTCAGACAACTAGCAAGCGAACCACAGACGCTGAAGTAATCACATGTACAGCCTACTGACTGACTTTGATTAGATGACTGATGCATTTAATGATGATGACTCACTCTGAAGTCATTTGCCTGTATTCTCTCTGTCGCCAAAAAGTATATTATAAAGGGAGTTAGAACTATTAGTCTGTTCTTTCAGTCATCACTTGAAACTAAAAATAACATTGATATGAATGATCACCAAAAAAAAGAAACTTTATGGTTCCAGGGGCCTTTACAAGTCTCAACCAGCTGTATACATGCAAACTGAAGAGATGATTGAAAATTTGCCTGAAGGCCGAGATTTGAACCCAGATCCTCTGCTCACTAGGCAGATGCATGAACCAGTACCCCACCCCGGCACAGTGGCTTTGCACAACTGCACTGTTTGCCCTAGCATGCCTCCCTCCTCAGTCCACTTATTCCCCCAAAACACAAAGAGCACCACAGAGGTTGTTAAATTGTCATGGAATAGCACCACAGTTTTGAATGAAATGGGGTACCTCTCTGGAACCATATAGTTTCATTTAATGAAAGCACCTATACCTGGGTTTCAGCCAGGACCTCCTGTTTCGTTTGATTCTGAGGTACTATTCCAATACTGTTGGACATGTTCCACACCCAGGAGGATCCCCTCTTTTGTGGGTCTATGGAATAAATAATTAATCTAATCTAATCTGAGAGCCCCTCCTCTTGTGGCAGTTTATTGTATATCACTGGAGCAACTAAAAAGGACACACCATTCCCATTTTCTGGAATGGTTGCAAGGCAAATGCACATAATTGCAGGCCTATATTATAGATAACAATCTGTTGAAGCATTAAAGGACACAGTTAACACTTGTGAATTGTGACACTCTTTGTAGACCATAATTGTCTTCTCTAGGTCTCAACATGAATTTGATGGAGGGTAATAGTCTGAAACATTGCTGATCAAGGCAAAATAGTTCTCTTTACTCACCTCAAAAGCATGATAACCAACCTCAATATCAGATGGAGCAATAAATGAAACACTCGAAAGTGTCATTCATTGGGTTCTCAATAAATGGTCTAGCACTTCATTTACAAAGAAAAGGCATCTTATTCAGTTTTGTACAAGGAAAGACAAATCATCACTAATAATGAAGCATGATGGAAAAGAAAAATGTGAAAACTGATTGTTAAAAATACCTGGGGGTACATAGTGATGAGAACCTGAATTATAAATCACATATTAAGGAACTTTTCAAACAACTGAGTGCAGCAACATTTGCTCTAAATGTGATTGCCATAAGTGGCAATGACAGCATTAGAAAATTTAATCTCCTTCTTTCATTGATGTCATATGGAGTATGTGAGCCTGTGCCCCCTACACACACAAATACACAGTGCCTATCCTCAAACTTCACATAGATGAAGAAATTAGGTAGCCTCACAACACATACTCTTACAAAGTTTGTTGTGAAGGATCAGCACAATTTCAAAATAATACTAGCATTCATAAATACAATACTAGGAAGAAAAACAGTGGGACTTAATCTTGTTATAGCACAGAAAGAAGCATAGCATGCAGCCATAAAAATACTTGACCACCTCCCTTTAATTAACAAGGTGCTGGCTGATAACGAAAGTTGACAATTTCTGAGAAGAAACCAACAGGTAAGCCACGAGCACTGATGCGCTGCTTCCCAGACTGAATCAGCCCAGCAGGTTAACAACGAGGGTCGATGTGCCGACAAGCCTGGATGTAGTCTTTACGCAGTTTTCCACATCCCACAGGGTAAATACTGGGCTGGTCCCCATGTACCACCTCAGTTACACAACTTGCAGACATTTGAAAAACATTCACAGTATTTCATGGCTTACACTAGACGTAGACAGCTAGGGTACATTACTTCTGTCCTGGGGGGTACGTGATGGCGACAGGAAGGGCATCTGGCAACCCTCTGACACTAACATTGCCAACTTCAAAGTAACAGGGTCGAACCCCGTGTTGAAGTGGGCCAAAGGCCCAAGTAAATAATGAGACGGTGACATACAAAAATGAACATATCTACTAAATTCAATTTTTCACAGTCAACATGAAACTTATTTTGGGTATACATAAGAATGAAAATGGCATATTGCAAATTTGAATGCATTTTACTTTTAGGCCAAAAGGCAGTTCATATCTGTAAATCAAATCTAAAATGGAAGTATTCCTTTAAAAAGCATATTTAAATATGGAGATGTTCTCATTACATGTACCATGAGTGATTTTCAAAAGCAACAATCTTCTTCCTTCTTTTTTTCAAAATAACTTACCTCTTACTGTATAATGCTTGTTATACCATATCCTTTCACATATTTCTATAGTGTAGTATGTGATACCATAGAAAAAAACTGTAAATTGGCCACTATAGTACTAATATTCATTTTCAATGTTTTATTGTTACCTCACAATTGTTTGAAATGTTTCAGACCAACATACCAGAATAAAATGATGTAACTGTGGCATTAACTATCTTTAGAAATAGTCTTTGACATAATTGTTACATTTAAACATGCAAACCAGAATAATTTTCTTAACAATCACAAGCAACATGGAAATATTATCAGTGATGGTTGGGTTCCAACTTAAGTCCTAGTGATTTCTCCAGTCTTCTTAAAAAAATAGTTTATTGTAAACCATCAACATCTTTTTTCCTGTTATCTTAGACTGGATGCCTGAAAAGTACTTTGGCTTTTCTCCAAGGAAACGGTTTTGTAACAGTTCATCTGCTCTTTTACATCTAGCTGGGACTTCTAGAATGCAGTTGCCTCAACATCAGTATGAGTGTTTCCCATAGCTTTGTACTTGTGTATGGAAATGCATTTTATTTCGCGTATGTAATGTAGATCTTGTATGCCCTTAGACAGGGATTTCACATCTGTCAGCAAGGTTTCTTAGCTCAGTCACTGATTGTATTCCTCTTTTGTTACAATTGTTGGCTTTTTTCTTAGAAGTTTTCCTATTCTATCAAAAATGCACTCAGTGGATAAGTAACTGTGTCCTTGTAATAATAATTATTAGTACTATGCAACATATTATGAGGGAGGACAGTTGCTATGCATGAGAACAACAGTGTGACTCGAATGGAAATCACTCGACTGGATGGAATGGATTAGTTATCCTTCACACAAAATGTGTATGTGGACACACGTGTATTTTCTTAGGCCTGTATCTTGGCAAATGTTTGATCTCACTAAAATTGTATGATTATTTAGGTTCTGCTTATCCTGTTTGTTTTGTTCCATTGTGTGTCTCATTTATTTTAAATTCCAGACATGTTTGCCTTTGCATGTAAGCTCCTCATATGTGGCTGGGTCACACACATAAAATTTTGTTGAAGATTAAGACTGAAACAAAAAGCAACAAAGTTCAGTAAATAGGCAGCATGAACTAATGCTGTGGAATGAGAACCCCAGAAAAGCAGCCGATAGTAGCTCTCAGGTTACAATTGTCTTCATCAGCTTCCAGAAAACACTTGGTGTTGGGCAGGGTGCATGTTAAACGCCCTCATGATTCTTTATGACACTTTTGATTTTTGGATCATGATGAATGTTGAACATCTTGATGAGATCAGTCTCATTGACAGGGTGCACATTTGTCAAACATGGATTTCATGAACTGGGGGATTGTTAACACAAACAGTCCATTGCTACTCTAAGCTCTGGACATGCTTTTGCCTACCATCCAATGACACAGTAATGGAACATTGTACGTCATAGTGCATGGGATTTTCATTTTATTGGCTGAACTGTGAAAATTTTAGGAGAAAAATAAATCTGAAGATGCACCATTTGTCAACAAGGGTTGCGGGCATTGGCTATTCAAATGAAACAATCATTACTGAGTAACTGCTATGGAATATGCTGTACTGAGGCAAGTAGGGTTCTGTTTGGGTGGGCCCCAATCTCCCTACCTGGGACCAAATAGGCTTGTGATTATCTCACTGCATAAATTTACAGAGGGTTATTGGTTGACCCTACCACCCCATTACCAAGTGAGATCAGCAAACATCATGCAACAGTAAAAATGTGATAGTAACACAGTATCAGGAGAATTATTAAAGAATGTTGCACTACCTACAGAACAAAATGCAGGTTAGCATTGCTTAATTCCAGAGAATTTTCTGTTGCAGAGGGAAGGCATAATTTCTTTAACTTGATTAAAGGTTCGACACAGATTTGAACCGTTGCCTCCTCACTCACATTCATGTGAGTATCTTCTTCTGCTTCTACACAATGAGCACTGAGTTAAAAGAATTGCTGAAGAAACGGTCTTGGACGGTTATTGATTTATTCGAGAGATGTACTTGAGGTATAGGGACTTCTGAAATTAAGTTACACATCATCTCATGCTAAGACCATTACACAAAGGCATGGCACACTGTCGGAAGAGAGTGCATGTTCCCGATTTCCTGCAGAGACAATTCTGCTGCAGTACAGACAACAAGTTCATCACATTGTGGCATTGAAATGGCACCCCAAAGCTGAAGTACAAGGAACAGTATGGTTCTTGTTGGCAAAACATCTAAATTGCACACACATTCGCCATGAAATTCTGGCAGTGTATGGCCCAAATGAGGTGCAATGCAATGTAGCATCCAGTAGTAGTGAAACAGTGCCAACAATCTGGTGAAGACCATTCAGTCTTTCCAGCAAGCTGGCTGGATATCTGGCAGGAAAGAGATTTTCCATCAAAGAGGAAATTCACACAGCAGTGCTCAAATTGTTCCATGACTGAGGGGAAGATTTATATTGTCAAGAAACTGAACAGTTGGTGGGATGTTACAATTGTTGTTTGCAGGTCTTGGTGACTGTAGTGAAAAGTAGTATCTGCATCACTTTGAATTGTATTTCAGCATACAGTAAAAGTTACTCAGTCTGCCATAGTAATGGGTAACGTTCTTTTTCAAGTCTCATAGTTTCCTGCTGCTTCCACACCTTTCTCTGATGATCATCAGATGTCAGGTTACTCCTGGGTGCATCAGTGAATGGAATCCTACCCCACTGATTGAGCACCCATTCTGTGTTTTCCGGTACCCATCTCCACAGACCAGTGCTATGGGAGAGGGACATTAGCATCATCTGTAATGGAGGCCACATTGATAATGTGGAGACTTGGATGCCGTCTTGACCATAGTTGCCCGATATCCCAGTTTAGGTGGGATCATCCCAAATATCTGGTTGGAAACCCAACTCCCACCTGTACTTTGTTGGGCATGGATAAAAATCCTGGTTACATAAAAATGGACAACATTTTGTAGAATGTTGTGGTTTTCACTTTAAATTGTTCATTACCGATTTCAATTGAGGGGCAGTCTTGTAAGAGTTACCGACATTCAACTTCTGCTTTTATTATGAGCTCTAAGTTCCCATACTTGACTCAACAGCCATTGTTTTTGAGTAGTGCATCAGAGGTCAATCGTGCCAGTGCTTTGTAATTCTCTGCTGGAAAAATTGAATAGGGTTGTGCAGTTTCCTTCCACTGTGGCAGCCTTTGTCGTCTTGATGCCAATAAATGATGATCGTATCAAAACATTCAAAACAGAAGTTGTGATGGAGGAAGCTGGGATAATTTTTACTTCCCCCTTGTTTTGCCATATGCCTCCTTAAAATTCGTTTTTTCACTTTCAACTAATTACTGTTAACATATGTGAATATAATCTGCATTTTCATAAAAGACAAATGTTGGCCCTCAGTTTTAAAGAATTTAACACCAGGTCAAATTTTGTGTATGTAATTGATTTTCTAATTTATATTGAATATTCCTAGTTAGTATCTTTTATTATAGGGCAAACTAAGTCATTTTTATGCAACTTAGAATTCTATTGTTGACTTACAAACAAATATAAATCTTGTAATAATTGCAAGCATTTGGAATATGAAATGCTAGTATTCGTAAAGTATCTACTTGGCTCTAGTTGGAAACATGTTAGCAAAGCCAGCCCTTAATTAATTCTAAGGTAATTAACAGATTAGACAAAAGTATTGCTTGCATAACTATATATGTGAATTTGATGACTAAAACAAATAATTCGGCCTAACTCTTGTAGTAGAAGAAACTGTTAAAAAGACGGAATTTTTAGATGTATTCAGTTAACTGATTTGAATTGCAATTTCTGTAAATTTAACTTTGAACAATGTGTAGTTTCAGTACCTATTATTGTGGTGATATAAGAGGCTCATGAGACAGACAGACCATGGCCGAGTTTCAGACATGGGATCTGTGTTGGTTAGAACAACCACGATGCATCACCTTAACAGTGGTGTAAGTGGTACACGAATAGGCCATGTGTTAAAGCAATGACAGTGTCTGTTCCATACATACCTGATTATTCCGAAAGAACTGAATTATTTGGTTATGTTTTTTATTGCTTGTAGATGTTCAACAGTAAACTATTGTAGCAGTATGTGGATGTTTGCCAGGAAACTAATAATGAGGCTTATGGGAAGTTTTGCACTGGTCATATATAACCGTGTGTTATTGAGTGGTTGTGAAAAGTGAAAGTGAAAGTAAAAGACTGTGAAACACAACTGTGCATCTCTTGGCTACTTCGTTTACAGTATACAGTACTGGACGTCCACCCCCTATATTTTCAGTCAGTACGTTGACACCGAGGACAACAAAGAAACAAAGTACGCAAACCACAGCAAAACGGCAGTTTACTTGCCGCACAGTATAAACTATGTTGAAAAGTGATTTGACTTTGAAGAAAGTGTCTACAGGACTTTCAAACCATTTTCACTGACAGTGAAACAGAGCTCATTTTTCAGAATTTGTAGAAGTGATTTCTTGTAGATGGGGATTTGATGTTTGAAGAATGTGTGCAGTTAAAAACCTTTCTCAAGGAAGAAGGGAAGAACTTTTTAAGCTGAAATCTGATTAGTGGAAGGAATTTTTTTTCATTGTTATGAAAACTATGACAAATTCTTCAAACTTTTCCATTTTGCTTCAGATGAGTTTTCAGCCTGATGATGAACACTTGGTGAGTTGAGAGGAACCTTTTGCCAGCAGCAACATTAGAAGCTGAAATAATAATGAAGATGGTTTAGAGATTTACAGGTCTCCAGTTTAGTTGCTTTTTTGATGAGGAAGAAGAGGAAATTCTATGAAGGAGATCTCAATAAGGTAGAAAACAGTGATTTGTTATACTGATTTTTGAATCATAGCCTGTGTGTGTTTAGTATTGGTTTTTAAAAAATGTCCCGATTTAGTTCAGAAAAATACTTGGTGATTGGTCTGTACTAATACAGCTGCCTTCTAAACGGGCAGTGCACAGCTCTTTTGCGTTTTCTTGTGGGTGCCTATGAGCCACCACTCTTATGCTGTAATCAGGTTGTGGACCCCAGGCTACCAATGGAAGATGGTTTGTCTCAAAGTAGTGGTTCTCTGTTTGAATGATGTCACTGTGGTGTATGACAAATTGACAGGCAACTTACCATGCTGCCAACCTTCCTGCCATAGGCTCACAATGTGGATAAGGCTGAAATGATCCTTCAGAGCATGTTTACAGACAACACAGTGCACACAGTTAAAGGTTTTAATGAATCTGTCTCACAGAGAGTTCTGTTCAATAGTAGATTATGATAAATATTCTGGTTAATGCAGTATCTGATTCCATTCATTTTTCAGCTATGTTTTTCAAATCTGCTGTTCAAGAATGGAAGCCTTGTGGATTGATATTTTGTTTGTGATAATTTGTTTGAAATTTCTTTCTTTTTCATTGATGTTTGAGAATATTAATTACATTATAAATTTCATTTATTTTCCAACTGCAAAATAGCATGTGTTTCACATTTTGAAATTATTTCGTTATGAAAATGCCTCATAGCACTTCCCTATCAAATAAAAACTGTTATAATTTTTCATAAACACCAGAACAGTTCCTGAATTTAATATTGTAAAAATGTGCCTTTGATGCTTTGCACCAGTGAGTTGGGTTGTGCTATCGTTGTTAACTTTCTCAATGGTTTTATTGAGGTTACTGAATGAGAATAGTTGTGTTGGACGAAGTCTTGGACTTGACGTCATATGGAACCAAGTGCAGTTTTATCTGTTGGACTGAGTAAAGTGAACTCAGTGTATATCATGAACTGTAATTTGTTTTTATAATTCTACAACTTTGAAATCAGTGTCCATTTAAAAGTGTCTCTTTTTAGCCAGTTGCCAAAGCCTTAAAAACATGGTGTTGATTGTTGATTACATTCGGAGAATTGGGCTTAGCAAAAACTAAACTGTTCTTTCATCTGCAAGTCAAGATATTAACTGAAACTATATGACCTAGAGCCCACAATGAATGGCACTGCTAAATATATTTGGATGGTGAGCTGAGCCACAAAATACTCCAAATCATGTCGACGATTGTTGAGTCTGTTTTCTAGGTTATGCAACAAATGTCATTGGAACTCTATCCTACAGTGTCATATTCCAATGTTAAACTTCAGACAGAGAAATTATACAGTTTTAATTACATCATTTCAATAATTTCTTGTTGTTTGGAGTGAGGAACAGGACTCTAAGAAGACAAAGGAATTAATGTTCAGAGAGAAGAGATAAAGCCCTTGATATCAGAGGCAGGAAAGGACTTGGAAGATAAGTTGAATGGAATGGAAGGGATAAAAATCATACATTGATGGCATTCCTACCTGGAATTTCCGTTGGTTGTTTTAAAAATGGTAAAATTTCACAAACCAACATGTTGTCCCCTGCCCGTGGTGTAATGTGATGCAGCATGGAGGGGCAACTAGTCAGCACACCTCTCTCCTGGGATTGTTTGAATGTGGAACCACTACTAATTGGTCAAGCAGCTCCTCAGCTAACCTCACAAGACTGAGTGCATTCTGTACCAGTCACTCCCCACTGAGGAAAAATCACTGGCAGTACCAGCAATCGAACCCAGGTCCGCCAAATGGCAGTTAGCTGAATGGAACGGCTAAGGAGGTAGACAATGGAAAGGATAGTGTGTTAAAGAGCAGTTCTAAGATGAACATAAGACAAGGATAATGGAATGTAGTCAAGTCGAATTGGGTGATGTGGAGGGAGTTACGAGGGATGATCAATGAGTTTCCATTTGGAAGCTGTACGAGAAGAGGTCGAAAAGCTTCTACCCTAACAAATAAAGAATCAAAGAAATTTCATAATATCAATTTATTTGTCTATATGATACCTGTGTACACTAATACACTTGAAGGCATGCTCAGATAACTTCTGCAAACCATTCAAATAAAAGGTCTTTGATTTCAAGTCCAACAAATCATCAGTCACTGCATTATCATTCTTTGAGGTATTTTTTTAGGTTTGGGAAAAGGAAAAAGTCTGACACAGTCAGATCTGTAAAATATGGCAGGTGATGCAAGAATTCGAACCCGCAGTCATGCAGAGTTTCCAATGTTGCGAGGTCTTTGTGCACCGGTGCATTGTCCTGATGCTAAAGAGTTCAGTGAGCCAATTTTCCAAACCTTGTTTTCCTTACCTCTTCTCTCAAATGGCACAGGAGGATGCAACAGTATAAAGCATTGATAGTTGCAACCGTTAGCAAGTAATCCACCATAATTACCCCTTTTGCACCACAGAAGACCAATGCCATCACCGTACCAGCTGACTTTTGCATGTGGTTTTTTTTGTGTGTAGAGGGTGAAGGATGTTTTCATTGCTGTGACTCTTGTTCTGTCTCAGGATCAAAGTGGTGACCCCACATTTTGTCTATTGTGAGATACCTTGCAAGAAAGCCATCTTCAATCACTTCAAATTGGCGGATAATTTCTTCACAACACTGTACCTGTACCTGTTCCTGTATCTGACCTGCACTCGAGTCGTCGTGGACCCACCGAGATGAAACTTTCAGCATTCCCTAAATATCCTCAACAGTGTCATGAGCACGCCTGTGAGAGATTCCAAAAGTGCTTTCTATGTGCTGCAACGATCCTGTAAAACTGCATCATGAATTGTAGTCACTGTTTCATCAGTGGCAGGCTTTCCATTCCTCGGTGCTTCTCTCACACTCATTCTTCTGTGTTTGAAGTCAGATGCCCAGTTTTTCACTGTTGCACAAGACAGAACACTGTCTGTAAGTGTATTCTGCATGCCCTCCACAATTTCCTTGGAAATACCTTCAAATGAAGGTATTCAACCACTACACAGTTCTTGATTCTCCCAATATTCACCACTTTGTTTACACTAAAGTATACAATGCATCATAGTGGCTACACTAATGAAGGTGGAGCTGCGACATTTGACTTGCGTACCCATGAAGGGTCACCATAAAAGTAGGTGGTTTTGTTTGTGTGAGACATTACAGTAACTATCTGAAGCTAGAAGCTTTTCGGCCACCCCTCATATGCCAATCAGGCAAAATTATGATGAGAACTGAAGCAATCATCCTACCAGTGCACCAGGTTGAAGATGCCCATTTGGTAGAACACTGTGTCCTGCTTTGTCAAGAAGTCCATCACTGCTTGCTGCACACCCTCTTGCAACAGGAGTCATTGACCAAAGGCATGATAAGCACACAGGTAGAGATCAGGACTGTAGGGTGGCTACTCGAGTGTCTCCCACTTTAGCTGGTGTCTGCATTATGGGGATGTGTATTATTTAACTTGATGCACCATTGCACAATGGTGGCTTTCAACAGAAGTGCTGCTTCATACACATTCTTCAATGTATGATGGATGTCTACCAGTGTTTGTCCTCCAGCAGCTGAGAAAAGAACAACAGTATGTGGACATATTTGGTAATAACACTGCCGTAATTACAATTTCTACATTTACGAAAGGCACAAATGCCACACATTGCTTACATGTCAGTGCTTCTGTAACCACACTCTGTGGCAACACCCTTGAATGGGAAGTTTTTGATTGTCCATTACACGAGGATTGTCCAGAAATACATATAAAAGTTGAATAATGTCTTTATGTTACAGGTTGCAGTCACCACCAGGTGGGACTACTGCTGTAATCAATCCCATAAATGCTCAGTTCAAGTCAGAGCACTCTGCGTGAAGCTGGGAGTGTGCAGCAGCTTGTGTTCTTAAAGACCGTAGATTAACAGTCAGAATGATTGCTGAGGAGCTGTCAATCCCCAAAACAATCGTTCACAAAAACTTGAAATGAAGAAATTGTGTGCAAAAATTGTATCGAAGCTCTTGACGCCAGAACAGAAAGCAAAGAGGGTTGAGTGCTGTGATGATTGGTTGGAAGCAGAGCAACGAGGGGACTTTCTCAATGAGTCATCACTGGAGATGAGTCCCGGTTTTAGAAATTTGATGTGGATCTCAAATTTCAAAGCAAGGAATGGAAACTAGCTGGAGAACTAAGAACAAAAAAGTCACGAAAATCAACGTCCAATATGAAGACAGTGTTGATTGTTTCCTTTGATATTAGGAGCATTGTTCCGAAGGAATTTGTCCCTCCCTGCCTGAGAGTGAGTGGAAATTTTCACGTTGAACTTCTGAAATGTGTCAGAGCTCGTGTGGCCCAAGTTCGACCGGAGTTGGCAAAAGGGTGCAGGTGGATCCTTCATCGCGACAATGTGCCTGCTCACACATCCCTCATCGTGCGCGAGTTTTTGGCCCGAAGCCTAATCACCGTGACAGACCACCCGATTTAGCTTCGTGTGACTTCTTCATGTTCCCAGAATGGTGCTTCAGGGGTGGCACTTGGGAGAAGTGGAAGCTATCAAGGTGGAAACGGCACGGCAACTGAACAACATCACAACTGAAGACTTTCAGCAATGTTATCAACAGTGGAAACGGCATTGGCAAAAGTGTATCATGTCTCAGGGTGAGTACTTTGAAGGAGACCATATTGTAATACCTGAATAATTGTAAAATAAAGTTATTATTCAACTTTTATACATATTTTCCGGACAAACCTCGTAGATTAGGAAATGAGACACTGAAGATAATAGATGTCTTTTGTTATTTGGGTAACAAAATTATTGATGATGGCTGACACAGAGGGGATATAAAAAACAGGCTTGACTGTCTGATGGACAGAGTATCTGAAAAAGAGGAATGTGTCAAGAGTGGAGGAGTCTTTCCTGGAGGTATCTGCCAGACATGTGGCCTTCCACCGAAACGAGATGTGAACAACAAGCAGTTCAACCTAGAAAAGGATAGAATCTTTTGAAATGTGTTTCTAGGAAAAAAATTTTGATGATTGAATTAAAACATAAAGGTAAACTCTGTCCATCGGTACTGGCCGACCACCATGCCATCGTCTGCCAATGACGTACAGCACACCACTATCCTGCCTGTGTCAGTTTTATTGGCCTCGAGCCCTGCTTGCTTGAGTAGCTCCTCAGTTGGCATCACAAGAGTGAATGTACACCATTCCAGTCCTCTCACCCAGGAAAAATCCCTGGCAGTCCGGGAATCTGAACCTGCGTCCTCCCCATGATAGGCAGCAGCAGTGGACACTAAGTTACGGAGGTGGATAGATGACTACGACTGCTACTAGATACCCTCTGCAATGCGCCTAGAGGTGGCTTATGGAATAATTATGCAGTTGCAGATCAAATTACTAGGGAGATGGTACTGAATGAAACTGAGGAGATAAGAAATTTCCAGCACAATTTGACTAAAAGAAGGAACTGGTAGATAAGACATACCCTGATGCATCAAGGAATCATCAATTTGGTACTGGTGGGATTTGAGTTAGGGGGAAATACAGTAAGCAGGTTCAAATGATGTAGGCCTGCATAGAGAACTGCATCAAACCAGTCTTTGGACTGAAGACCACAACAACAAAAACAGTTGGCTGTATGTAGGAATTTTCTGTGGTCACGAAAGCAATGAAAAAGGATTTTCTGATAAAGAAAACTGCAAATGCTATACATTAATGTGGTGTAAAATGTTTCTTGAGCTGTTTATGAAGCCAGAGAAATCTTATATTAGTTCTTTTGGCATAAAAAAACCTGTACAGGATGATTAATTTACCCCTACCCGTGGGTTTTATGCAACTTGCAATGCCTACGAATGTTATGGGCAAGATTTTCTTTTCTGACACCCACTACATGCAAATTACTAGTCCTACATAAAAAATGAACAGGATCTGTTTTGTGAGAAATTTAATATAGCATTTTTTTTTTTTTTTTTGGGGGGGGGGGCAGAGGCGGTGCACATTTTTGCTAGAGGCCCAAATGCATTTTTCTTGAATAACAAAAAATTATTCCAGTACAAAATTTAATGTAGTTAATTTTCATACAAAAAGTCCTGTTCATTGTTTTTGTAGGCCTAATAGTGTGCATGTAGGGAGAAGAGAAGATTAAAGTCATGGGTGTGGTTCTTGAAGATGTTGCAGGGGCAGCCGAATAACCCTGTGTATGATCCAGAAGATTCAATAACATTCTTAACACATCTCATGGTCAAATATGGCAGCTGATAGAAAACAGGTGATTCATATTGGCTTTGTGTATCCCCATTGTGTGACAGCAATAAAGAAGAGAATGTGGGATGTTCTCTGTCAACTTTTATACCCACATTGGTAAGCCAAAAGACATTAAAAGATACAAGGTGTGCCAGAAAATTAAGTACCATTGTGGAGGGAAAAGGACTCATGAAATCATTTCTTCAGACCAAAATTTGTTTTTTGAAGAAATACTCTTTTTCTACATAACAGCCACCATTGTTCAGGCATTTATCATAGCAGTAAGCCAACTTTTCTATGCCCTCTTCATAGAAAGATACCACCGGTGAAGACATGCAATACTGATCACACTTTCTTACATCATAATTGGCGTGGAAGCATATTCATCCGGCTTGATGTTGAAGTAAAAGTGGTAGTCAGAAGAGGTGAGATCAGGTGGTCGAACTGTTCCCAACTGAATTGTTTAGTAAGGTTTTCAGTGCCACCAGCAGAAATGAAACGTGATGTCATGAAGCAACATAATAATTCGAGTGAGAATTTCGCATCTTTTGTTTTGAATAGTGTGATGGAGTTCTCTCGCTGTTTTGCAGTATCATACCGCTTTCATGATTTCAGCTTGGAGAAGGAACTCAACAAGCAGAATGCCTTGTTGGTCATAGAACCCATAGCACCATGTTTTTTGCACTGACAACTTCATTCTGATTTTTTTTTGGGGGGGTGGAGTGGGTGAGGGGATGAGGAATATTGTTGAATTCTGAGTCCCTTCACTCCATACATTATTGTTTTTGTTTTGGAGTGTCATGAAAATTCCAAGTTTCATCACCAGTCATAATTCTATTTAAGAATTCATCTTCCTTATCACTGTATTCAGTGCTGAAATGTCAAAACCCTGCCAAGGTACATAATTCTGTAAGCGTTTTGGAAACACAATTCACAAAAATTTAAGCAATTTATGACTGAGTCATGCAAAACAGTTTTTGAAATACATTCTTATTGTGAACCATGTGTTTTCATGAATTTTTCTCACCCATATCATCAGTGACAACAGAAGGCTGTCCAACACATGCTTCATCATGAGTGTTTCTTCAACTGTCTCATCCACTTGCTCACCATAAATGTCTACAAGTTGATGAATTTCAGCTGGCTTAATGTTCTGTGTGTTGAAACAAAACATAACAGAGCACACTTCACAGTCACTGGGCTCAAAGGCTGTCTTAAAGATTTAGACTGATCACTAACAAATATAAATACCACAAAATTCAGCTGCAGAGTCAACTGTGGAAAGACAATGAACCAGAGAAATGTGTGAACCTATAACACAAGTGCTGCAGTGGCAGCAGAATGATTTGGTACTTACTTTCAGGATGCACCTCATACTTTGAACTTCTATGGAAGTGCCCGTCACCTTTTAATGTAAATTTTTGCTTATGATGGAAACTATGTTGAAACAGTGTGTTTTGTTTATCTCTCTCTAGTCATGACAGGTAATGTGATTCAAGGACAGAGGTACTTTCTGACTTACCTTAGTCAAGCTCCAACTCTACTGCCCTGTACAGCTACTTGCTTTTATCCTGAGGTTGTTACTCTCTGGCCTGCAGCTGCTCCTAAAAAAATTGCATACATTGTGTAAAAAAACACTACATTTACAAAGAATTTGTGGGGTCAGAGGAGATACAGATACACTTAATTACATGTCACTGGTGTGAACCATGTTGCTGATATGGATCCATTAAAGTTTTGATGTTAGTAATGCTCGAGATATGGTGTGACTGTTGGTATAGGGGCATTTCAGAAAATATTGCCTGTCTACATTATGGCACAACTGGAATATGCTTGCTCAAAACAACCAAGTTTGAATAATGACAATGCATTCAGCTGAACTGGTAACCAGTGCTTCATATACCAACATCGTCTCCCCCTATAAAAAAAGAAATTTAGAGGCAGTCACATTAAAAAAATCTTCTTTTTCTCTCCTAAACACATGAAAAGTGCGTGTATGTAGTTTTTTGTTTTAATACACCTTGTATATGAAAAGAGCTGTCACCATTACCTACACTGCTTACATGGTGTTAATTTGCACACAGATTTCTGGTTCTTCCACTTGAAAGCTTACCCAGACATTTACAGCATAAAGCCAATACTCGCTTGTAACTTAAAAATGTACACAGCTCAAAGGTAGTACAACTAAAACTCTGCAGAATTACAGTGTCTTTCATGCAGTACAACATTTTTAACCTCTGGGATAAGCTACGAAGTAATTACTCCATGCCATACAAAAAAACAAAACAGCCTCACTGTTAATATTTCTCATATATGTAATAGGTAATGGGAACAATGGAACCAACAAAATTAAGAAGACCATTAGCATTATTTTTAAATTCATCTATCTTTTACAGAAAAGAACAGTAAATTTCAGCCATTTCGTAGGGACGTTACAACATTAGCAAACACTGTGCTATTATTTGTGACCATGCATTATATATATTATTTGGCACTACAGTTCCATGGAACACTATTTAATGTGCAGCTATATACATGATTATTTTTATTACTCAACATGCATAATATTACTTAAAGGTTAATTTTATCATCAACTTACAGGAACAGTTAGGTTAAGAAACATCGATGTATGCCGATGGTTACTTTGCAGTCTGTCACTGCTACATAGTGTTGAAACCTTAGGCTAGGTGGAAGACTCACTGGATGAAAAATTGTTAGAACTACATACATACATGGGTGAAAAGCAGTTCTGCTGGTCTCAAAAAACTTCATTGTGCGCTTCTGTTCCAAATGATAACTTAAATGAAACTTCACATCTACAATAATTTCACCAATAAGGTGGGCTACAAATAGGTTGTAATATTCTGACCTGAGTAGCTCTTCAGCAAGTAGAGCTACATAATATGTGCTACTGTTTTTACATGAACACTAACACTAGTCATGTTTGCAATAGAAACAATAATTAGGTCCAATACATTTAAAATTGTATGCCTACAGCAAGCAACACTACAGCCAGAATGTACTGCTTGTTGAAAATGAAAATTCATCAAAATACTTGTAGTACACACTGAAATTCCTTACATCCATTCTCTCTTGCTGCAATAATGCTTAAACTCATAGCCAAAGGCAATTGTACATTGTTGTGGGGAACTAGAATAGCTAATAAATGTAACTAAATAATATCTGTATTCATTTAAGTTTGTTTCACCAAGATCCAGATTATGTTGTCACTTTTGTCCCCTTGTTCTCACATTATCTGATTGTAGTTTTCAATTTTGGCCAATTGATATAAGTCTGTCTTGTAACTCCTTCATGTTCATTGTTATTGGCAATAACTTTATTAGGTCTTATCATCTTTGATGACAATACAAAACTCGATAAACAAGTCAATGCAATCTGTGCCAGCACTTATTCATTAAAAAAAATCTCTTTCAAATTTTGTTTACATTCAGTGCCATTCATTTTGTTCTAAGGCTTGTGTTTAGTATAAATAACCAGTAGTGCATCTGTAGGCCCTATCAGTTTCAACATTTAAGTATTCAGAGCATTTGCCTCAATTTGATCCCATAGATTGCCACTTTACTGATGTGGGATTTAATAAATTAGAAAGAGCATCTCTATTGAAATATTTACAAATGGAATACTGTTGAACAACACGTATGTACATTTCGACACAGTTATACAATTGAAAATGTTGACAGATGCTCCTAAAATTTCTTTTGCAACCTGAATACTGAAACATGTTCTAGGAACTACTTTAAAATGTTAAAATTCTACAAGAGGCTCTACACTGGAAGACACTGTATTTCATTTTTATATTATTGCAGAAGGGCAGGAGCAAGATGAGGTACTTTCAGGGAACGACTGGCAAGTAGAAGTAATTACCAATATTGCAGGTTCCAGTACTGACCATTGTCTTATTATCATCCAGTTGGAAACATTCACAGAATGTTAGTCACAACAGAAGCACTTCCACTACAATGGTTGTGACAAGTATGCTCCTAAACCCTGTTGTTCTCATCTACTTTCACGTGGTTTACATTGTTCATTGATAAACAATGGCATCCTAGCAGACACTGTAGAAATAAACTTGGTCCAAACAAGTACAGTATAACATATGTCAATCAAATGAGACGTTTATTTTACTTCACCCAGTCACATCAGGAATCCTCAATACACATTTATGAAAGAAATTAAGATTAAAACTAATAAAAACTTGAGCTGTTATCCAAAGCCGCTAGAAGAAAACTTTGTTTGAGTAGTGACAAGTTAGCAAGAACCAATACCTCATTTCTGCTTCAGAAGAATGTATCTAACTAGAAGCCAAATTTCATCCACTCATTTATTACATGGGAAAGTGTGGCTCCATATGTATTTGCACTGTCCACTGGTTGTTTCCAAAGGGGAAACACAAGTCAGGGAGCAATTTTCCATAAGAGCTGAAATTAATGAGTTAAAGAGGCACAACATATTTTTGGGGGAAAGAAGGGAGGCTGTAGAGATGTGTGTTACAATGTTATGGCAGGCCCAATGTATAATGTTTCTATTTTGATGTAGAGTTCACATAAAAGACAGGCCAGGTAGTCAACATAAATAACATGCAATTCAGTACGTATTTCCACTTTGAATACTGTGTGCACATTTGGGAGGTTGTGTGAGCTAAATAATTTATAGATGGGGAACTAACCAGCAAGTGCTTTACTGAGCCATGTCAATAATACTGCAGCACTAAGCCAGTGGCTTTACATGTGCAGAAGAAATTGGATTAGAGTTTTTTTTTGTGCAAATGTTGTTACAGGCATGTAAGCAATATCTGTTTGGCTGGAAATTAAATACTTTTACTTGAGAAGACAACATATTGTTACAGAATGAAAGTATCTTGAAGGTTTATGGAAATAGTATTTAGAAATATATATTATAATTTGCTCTCTGTCTCTCATTTTGTGATACACAGTGAGTATGTATGCTACACTTTAATAGTTGCTTCTTCTTGTGTGACACACATCAGGTAGCCTGGAACTAGTCTCAGGGTAGTTCCTTCAAAATGGCAACAAAGTTTCCTTTTTATACGCTGAACGATATGTTTAAATATTGTGATGTTAAGAAATCTTCTGAGTGAGAAAAAAGTTTCTCATGACAGTATCTTCAGATTTGAGTAAAGCCTCAACGTTTCAACATTTACCATGATCAATTTCATGTCAACTGTGAGAGAAGGAAGGTTCCCAATCCTAGATGTTTTGGTAAAATGAAAATCAGATGGGCCGAGGTGTGTACCACAAGCCACCACATTCTCGTGTATGTCTCAGGGTGCAGTGTTTTGGACCATCCAGTTCAGAAGGTAAGTGTTTCAAATACAATGACATAAACAGCTGTAATTGTTTGTGATGAGAACCACTTGGATTCCAAACCTAAGGATCAAGTGATATATAGCTGGGACATATCGAGAAATGGAGAAGTGAAAAATCGGGATAAACTACTTATGGTTCTCCAAATAGCAAAATAGGCATTGTCCTAGGGCCCAAAACGATAAACCAAATATTATGGACAGGTTGCCTTAACGTGTCTGTGATGTGTAGTACACCCTGTGAATACAGACGTAACTACACTGGTGAATCCAGCCAAACCATTTTTGACTGCTGTGTGGAACACCAGAGACAGAACAATATTTTAAGAAAATAAAATCTTGACCCCTGTACTTGTACAGACTGGGTTTCTGTTACAAGGAATTAGAATGTGTGAGAATCAGGCCAGTGGCTATATAATCTTGGTGTTGCATGGAACTGGGTTCTCAAGGGTGAGAAGAGACAGAAAAATGAAGTGAACTGTTTATGTTCCTTTAAAAGATCTAGTGACACTGATAGCACAAAGAAAGGATTATGTATGACAATCAAGGCATGACAGTTGGTCCTCTTGACTAGGGGCATGAGAGAACAAGGCCTCCCCCCCCCCCCCCCCCCCCCCCCCAACCGCCACCACAGAAGATCATCCATCTCAAACCTTACAGGAATTTTTGCCTCAGTGAGAAAAAGTTCAAAAGACTGCATTTGGAATTAATTATCTTTAAAGACATATATATTTTGCTCATTAACTAGGAGTTTTTGATAGGTCAATACATGCCTAAGATGTCATTGTTCATGAACAACACTGTGTGAACAAAGAACAGCTCTCAAGCATACTAAACATCAATGACCCGCTGCCTACTGGAATAATGAAGGTTTCTTTATGGACCGCATTTTGATCACTTGCGAGAAGCAATTACTAGTTTATAATGGGCTGTAATGATTTCAAATGTAATATCTCATTTCATCTCATACAATTTGTAACTTTGGCATTCTGCTGTGATTACTGCAGTGCTGAACAAATCAAAGAAGTCAACAACAGTTTGCCAAGATATGGGACTTCTTTCCTTTTCTTTTTTTTTTTATAGTACCCACCACTCTGCCTGTGTCATGTTAATAGAAACTGACAATCTTAGCAACCGCAATGGTTCAATTTTCACATTCACAAAAAGAAAACCAGACTGTCTGTGGGTTTGGTGTTCAGCAGGAGGAAAAACCTTGATAGTGGTCTGGCTGTGAGACTTGAAAGCATTCCACTCCCCGTGCTACATCGCTGGGTTTTGAGAGAACTGTCAAGAGGTGGCAGTGTTCTGCTTGGAAGGTCCTGAAACACACAAAGTGTGGCAAAAATTACTATTGGGAAAGTAATGCATTAAGTCACTAGAAACTGCTGTCAAGTAGAACCACTGTACCGAATAACAACCAGAAGCATTTCTATTAGTATTGCATATGAGTGCAGCTTATGGAAACTATATGTACATGAGTTGAAAATCCCTTTCTTATCTGCAGGAATTTATACTAGATTATAGCACAACAGCTGTAGGGACCTAGATTAAGTTTATTCAGTGTAAATACAGAAAATTGCAACACTCTCATTTCATTCTTTTCAACAGAACAACCAAAGGAAATAGAAAATCTAGCCGAAGAAATTAATAAATTATACCACAAAATTCAATTCACTTCACATCACTGTAGAAATGAAACACCATAAAACATTAACAAAACTTTTATATAAAAATGCTCAAACATCCACAAAGCCAACAATTACCAGTGTTACCATCCGTAACTCTTCTTGCTATCCAGATCACAATAAAAAAAAGTGTTCTTCAGAATAATGTTTAATCACATGCTTAAAGACCCAATGGATACAAGTGAAAGATAAAAATAAACACAAATTGTAAAATCAGCTGCCTCCAGTTATGAATACAATCCCACTGTAGTACATAAATTGAACCAACCAGTTTCTGGACAACCACCCACAAACAGGAAGACCATATTTGTAATAAGCTGTCTTTCCTCAAGGAAGATTTCATACCAAATTGCCAACCCCTTCAAGTTGTATGTCATACAAACAAGCTTCTTCGCAAACAACAAAATACAGAATAATATCATCCACAGTACTGAAAGCACTAAGCAAGAATATCAAAAGTCAGGTATGTCCAAACTTCTGCAATAAACAAACTGGTAGAAGCACAGGGATGCACTCTGTCTTGACATACAGAACAAATCCAACTTTGCAGAATGAGTAACTGGGCAAGAATTGTGGCAAACAGTGTAGAAAAGAACCAGGCAAGAAATTTGACTTTCTTGAAGGAACTGAAATATTTTTCAACACAGATACAGCACCAGTCTACCTACTCAATGACAAGTTTTGCCTTCACAATTATGAAGACTTACTATTACAAAAAAAAAAAGAAACAAAAAAAACTGCCCCCTCTCAATCTCTCTTTGCATCTTACCTACATTGATATCACTATATGAAATCTTGCATGATATATTTAAACCTTCTACTCTTGTTTTAAAAAGTAAAGTTCATGTACATATGAAGAGCTGCAAATATTGGAACTTCACTCTATTTCTCTATTTTTGGGCATTCATGTTCAGTTTTGAATAAAGTATTTACCCACACAATTTTATTGTCTCTGAGCAAAGTATATTATATCTTCATAACACGCATCAGTTGTACAGTGCATGCTGGATGCTGGCTGAGTTTAGTAATCAATTGTGTCTTATAGGCTTGACTATTGTCTGAAGTAGTGATGGAAGGAAAACTGCCCCCTCTCAATCTCTCTTTGCATCTTACCTACATTGATATCACTATATAAAATCTTGCATGATATATTTAAACCTTCTACTCTTGTTTTAAAAAGTAAAGTTCATGTACATATGAAGAGCTGCAAATATTGGAACTTCACTCTATTTCTCTATTTTTGGGCATTCATGTTCAGTTTTGAATAAAGTATTTACCCACACAATTTTATTGTCTCTGAGCAAAGTATATTATATCTTCATAACACGCATCAGTTGTACAGTGCATGCTGGATGCTGGCTGAGTTTAGTAATCAATTGTGTCTTATAGGCTTGACTATTGTCTGAAGTAGTGATGGAAGGAATTGACACTATGAATGCTGCATAGAGGGCTATGTGAGTATCTTTTCTGAGCAGCACATTGCAAATCATCCCAGATATGCTCAATGTTCAAACCTGGGGAGTTTGGTGGCCAGTAGAAGTGTTTAACCTTAGAAGAGTGTTCCAGGAGCCACTCTGTAGCAATTCAGAACATGCCAAGTGTATCATTGTCCTGCTGGAATTGCCCAAGTCCATCGGAACCCCAATGGACAGGATGTTTATGTATGTGTCACCTTTCAGGGTCATACCTAGCCATATCACTTCAAATGCACGCCTCCTGCACCATTACAGAGCCTCCACCAGCTTCAACAGTCCCCTGCTGACATGCAGTTTGTGGTGTCACTGCCAGACACCACACTTGCTAGGTGGTAGCCTTTAAATCAGCCGCAGTCTGGTAGTATACGTAGGACCCGCGTGTCGCCACTATCAGTGATTGCAGACCGAGCGCCGCCACACGGCAGGTCTAGAGAGACTTCCCAGCACTTGCCCGAGTTGTACAGCCGACTTTGCTAGCAATGGTTCACTGACTTCTACGCTCCCATTTGCCGAGACAATAGTTAGCATAGCCTTCAGCTACATTATTTGCTATGACCTAGCAAGGCGCCAGTATCCGTACTATTTATATTGTGAATCATGTACCATAAAGAGCAAAGTTCTCCATTAATGGATTAAAGTTACGTATTCCACCAGCTAAGTCCATTTTTCTCAATTCTTATTCCCTTGTCATGTTCCAGACATCATGCCAGCCTGCATGAGCTGAGACGCGTGCATTTCGGCCTCCTTTAGGTATACGGGTTGGCTCTCCTGCCAACCACAACACAGTGTCCATTCAAGAGGATGTCTCTATGCATGTACGTGTCCATCTGCAGGACACACTTTGAAACAAGACTCGTCCAACCAGGCGACATGTTTCCAGTCCAATATCGGTGTTGATGGACCCAAGTGAGGCAAAAAGTTTTGTGTCGTGCAGTCATCAAGGGTACACAAGTGGACCTTCAGCTACAAAAGTTCATATCGATGATGGTTCACTCTCTCACACTTGTTGATGGCCCAACATTGAAGTATGCAGCGATTTGCAGAAGGGTGGCACTTCTGTCACTTTGAACGATTTTCTTCAGTTGTTGCTCCTGTTTTTGGAGGATCTTTTTTCGGCTGCAATGATGTTGGAGATCCAATGTTTTACCAGATTCCTGATATACACTGTATGCTCATATGGGAAAATAACCACTTCATTATTACCTTGGAGGTGCTTTGTCCCATTGCTCATACACTCACTATAACACCACATTCAAATTTACGTAAATCTTGATAAGCTGCCATTGTAGCAGCACTAAGCAATCTAGCATCTGTGCCAGACCCATGTTGTCTTATATGGGCATTGCCGACTGCAGTGCCAGATTCTGTATGTTTACATATCCCCGTATTTGAATACGCATGCCTATGCCTGTTTTGTTGGCAATTCAGAGTATGTACACATCCTGTGAGAAGATAATGATTTATTACCAATCCACATACTGTGATGGAAGAGGTACATGATAGGGAATGTGTTGTGTTGTTTGGCGGTTGATGGTATTATGGGACCATTCCCCCCCCCCCCCCCCCCCCAAAAAAAAAAACAGTTACCTTGATATGCTCCAGCTGTTACTATGACTGTATCTTGGCAGTCAGCCAGTCTTTTTCTAGTAATATGGTGCACTGGCACATTGGGCTCAGGCTGTGGCAGATGTTGTGGACCAGGTGTTACGAGGTATGCTGAATTGGCAGGGGTAGTCCTATTCCCTGGTGTTCAAGGCCACCAGGCATTAGAAAGTTGGGATTGTTTCTATCAGCATATACCAAGGACAGAGTCGACCAAGCAGCTGTGAACCACATCAAAAATTTAATGAACAAAATCATTTCTGCCCTTGCCACAGGTGATGCAGATATAATGTGCTGAATGTGGATAGACCCTGATAACAGACTGGAAATTGTGAATTGTGCCCACCACCACTGGTGCACACATGCTGAAACTGATTAAACTCCATAAAAACTTTGTGACACTATGTCACATAAGCCAAACATGGTGTGAATAACTTAGGTCTACTTAGTTCGGATGCTGTAACTTTTGAGACAATCTGTATATCCTCTGTCCATTGCAGATTAAAAACCTTATTGTGCTGTCAGAGCATTTGATATGTTGTCAGAAAGAGGCAAAATCACCACACATTTCAACTCACCTACAGTCCAGTTTGTGTGGTGTTTGCTCCACTGACAACATGTACATTTTTATTCCTCAGTAGTCTTCTGCAAGGGTCCCACTGCTTGCAACTTGCCATCACAATATTTGGCTGAAAACTAGTAGACATGGGTCTGCAGCGATTCCTGTTGTGTTTGAGACTGACTGTCAATGGCTACTTACAACGTTCATCTCTATGACTAACTACAAGTTAGGATCTTAATGTGGCCACTTTTATTATTATGCCACATTATGTGGTTGCAAGTGGTACAGCATTCCTTGTAGACATGCTGGAGAGTCTTCACTGACACACCAACAAATTGGGCAGCTTAATTCATTGGCACATCCAAAGACAATAGCTTTAATCTGTGGTTTCAATCCATTGTACTACACTGATTCCTTATAGTCGACTGGCACATACACACCTCTTCAATGACGTGGCTTATGTCAGCAGTGAAGGCTCAGATGACTGGCAGGTATCAGTTCCACTCCATCTACAGCACTTCAAAGGGACCTGTGTCCTCTTTTAAGATGGTGAACTTATAAGGCTGTTAACACAATTTTTAAAGTACACTCTAAGGAAAGAAGAAAGTTGCGCAACACAGAAATTATCCAAAGGGTTGAAACGAGTAGATTTGATGTACATGTGCACAGAAACAAATGATTACAATTTCAGAACACTTGGATGAGTTGATCAACAGGAAGAGCATCACAAACTGAGGGAGTCATTAATGCATTGACAACCTGTAGCCCATATGCAAGCAGTAATTCGGTTTGATATTGGTTGATACAGTTGTTGGATGTGCTTCTGGGGGATATCATGCCAAATTCTATCTAAATTGTGGACTGGAGCACTGAAATCTCAATATGTTTGGAGGGCCCTGCCCTTAGCACTCCATTCTCAATTGGGTGTGGCAGGTCTCGGAAAGCACAAAGACAAGCAGTAGAAGCTCTTTTTATTACCACACTGACATGCAAACAGTTTACAGACTTAGTCTTTCCAAAATGCTTCTACCCTTTCCCCAAACGCCAATGACTGTTCACATTTCGACATCATCTTGTCTCCTACTTACAGTGACAACTGCACTCTTTTCTGTGGCTCCCAAAACGCTTTATATACCCTTGACTGCTAGTGGTGCCTTCTGTGAGTGGTCACTGCATGTCGATTTTGGTCACATTAATGTGATGGCCACATTAATGTGATGGCCTCTCCCCATGAACCATGGACCTTGCCGTTGGTGGGGAGGCTTGCGTGCCTCAGCGATACAGATGGCCGTACCGTAGGTGCAACCACAACGGAGGGGTATCTGTTGAGAGGCCAGACAAACGTGTTGTTCCTGAAGAGGGGCAGCAGCCTTTTCAGTAGTTGCAGGGGCAACAGTCTGGATGATTGACTGATCTGGCCTTGCAACATTAACCAAAACGGCCTTGCTGTGCTGGTACTGCGAACGGCTGAAAGCAAGGGGAAACTACAGCCGTAATTTTTCCCGAGGACATGCAGCTTTACTGTATGATTAAATGATGATGGCATCCTCTTGGGTAAAATATTCCGGAGGTAAAATAGTCCCCCATTCGAATCTCCGGGCGGGGACTACTCAGGAGGATGTCGTTATCAGGAGAAAGAAAACTGGCGTTCTACGGATCGGAGCGTGGAATGTCAGATCCCTTAATCGGGCAGGTAGGCTAGAAAATTTAAAAAGGGAAATGGATAGGTTAAAGTTAGATATAGTGGGAATTAGTGAAGTTCGGTGGCAGGAGGAACAAGACTTCTGGTCAGGTGACTACAGGGTTATAAACACAAAATCAAATAGGGGTAATGCAGGAGTAGGTTTAATAATGAATAGGAAAATAGGAGTGCGGGTAAGCTACTACAAACTGCATAGTGAACGCATTATTGTGGCCAAGATAGATACGAAGCCCACACCTACTACAGTAGTACAAGCTTATATGCCAACTAGCTCTGCAGATGATGAAGAAATTGAAGAAATGTACGATGAAATAAAAGAAATTATTCAGATAGTGAAGGGTGACGAAAATTTAATAGTAATGGGTGACTGGAATTCGAGTGTAGGAAAAGGGAGAGAAGGAAACATAGTAGGTGAATATGGATTGGGGCTAAGAAATGAAAGAGGAAGCCGCCTAATAGAATTTTGCACAGAGCACAACTTAATCATAGCTAACACTTGGTTTAAGAATCATGAAAGAAGGTTGAATATGTGGAAGAACCCTGGAGATACTAAAAGGTATCAGATAGATTATATAATGGTAAGACAGAGATTTAGGAACCAGGTTTTAAGTTGTAAGACATTTCCAGGGGCAGATGTGGACTCTGACCACAATCTATTGGTTATGACCTGCAGATTAAAACTGAAGAAACTGCAAAAATGTGGGAAATTAAGGAGATGGGACCTGGATAAACTGAAAGAACCAGAGGTTGTACAGAGTTTCAGAGAGAGCATAAGGCAACAATTGACAGGAATAGGGGAAAGAAATACAGTAGAAGAAGAATGGGTAGCTCTGAGGGATGTAGTAGTGAAGGCAGCAGAGGATAAAGTAGGTACAAAGACGAGGGCTGCTAGAAATCCTTGGGTAACAGAAGAAATATTGAATTTAATTGATGAAAGGAGAAAATATAAAAGTGCAATAAATGAAGCAGGCTAAAAGGAATACAAACGTCTCAAAAATGAGATCAACCGGAAGTGCAAAATGGCTAAACAGGGATGGCTAGAGGACAAATGTAAGGATGTAGAAGCTTATCTCACTAGGGGTAAGATAGATACTGCCTACAGGAAAATTAAAGAGACCTTTGGAGAGAAGAGAACCACGTGTATGAATATCAAGAGCTCAGATGGCAGCCCAGTTCTAAGCAAAGAAGGGAAGGCAGAAAGGTGGAAGGAGTATATAGAAGGTTTATACAAGGGCGATGTACTTGAGGACAATATTATGGAAATAGAAGAGGATGTAGATGAAGACGAAATGGGAGATACGATACTGCGTGAAGAGTTTGACAGAGCACTGAAAGACCTGAGTCGAAACAAGGCCCCCGGAGTAGACAACATTCCATTAGAACTACTGACGGCCTTGGGAGAGCCAGTCATGACAAAACTCTACCAGCTGGTGAGCAAGATGTATGAGACAGGCGAAATACCCTCAGACTTCAAGAATAATATAATAATTCCAATCCCAAAGAAAGCAGGTGCTGACAGATGTGAAAATTACCGAACGATCAGTTTAATAAGCCACGGCTGCAAAATACTAACGCGAATTCTTTACAGACGAATGGAAAAACTGGTAGATGCAGACCTCGGGGAGGATCAGTTTGGATTCCGTCGAAATGTTGGAACATGTGAGGCAATACTGACTGAGATACGATACTGCGTGAAGAGTTTGACAGAGCACTGAAAGACCTGAGTCGAAACAAGGCCCCCGGAGTAGACAACATTCCATTAGAACTATTGACGGCCTTGGGAGAGCCAGTCATGACAAAACTCTACCAGCTGGTGAGCAAGATGTATGAGACAGGCGAAATACCCTCAGACTTCAAGAATAATATAATAATTCCAATCCCAAAGAAAGCAGGTGCTGACAGATGTGAAAATTACCGAACGATCAGTTTAATAAGCCACGGCTGCAAAATACTAACGCGAATTCTTTACAGACGAATGGAAAAACTGGTAGATGCAGACCTCGGGGAGGATCAGTTTGGATTCCGTCGAAATGTTGGAACATGTGAGGCAATACTGACCTTACGACTTATCTTAGAAGAAAGATTAAGAAAAGGCAAACCCACGTTTCTAGCATTTGTAGACTTAGAGAAAGCTTTTGACAATGTTGACTGGAATACTCTTTTTCAAATTCTAAAGGTGGCAGGGGTAAAATACAGGGAGCGAAAGGCTATTTATAATTTGTACAGAAACCAGATGGCAGTCATAAGAGTCGAGGGGCATGAAAGGGAAGCAGTGGTTGGGAAAGGAGTGAGACAGGGTTGTAGCCTCTCCCCGATGTTATTCAATCTGTATATTGAGCAAGCAGTAAAGGAAACAAAAGAAAAATTTGGAGTAGGTATTAAAATTCATGGAGACGAAGTAAAAACCTTGAGGTTCGCCGATGACATTGTAATTCTGTCAGAGACGGCAAAGGACTTGGAAGAGCAGTTGAACGGAATGGACAGTGTCTTGAAAGGAGGATATAAGATGAACATTAACAAAAGCAAAACGAGGATAATGGAATGTAGTCAAATTAAATCGGGTGATGCTGAGGGAATTAGATTAGGAAATGAGACACTTAAAGTAGTAAAGGAGTTTTGCTATTTAGGAAGTAAAATAACTGATGATGGTCGAAGTAGAGAGGATATAAAATGTAGACTGGCAATTTCAAGGAAAGCGTTTCTGAAGAAGAGAAATTTGTTAACATCGAATATAGATTTATGTATCAGGAAGTCGTTTCTGAAAGTATTTGTTTGGAGTGTAGCCATGTACGGAAGTGAAACATGGACGATAACTAGTTTGGACAAGAAGAGAATAGAAGCTTTCGAAATGTGGTGCTACAGAAGAATACTGAAGATAAGGTGGATAGATCACGTAACTAATGAGGAGGTATTGAATAGGATTGGGGAGAAGAGAAGTTTGTGGCACAACTTGACTAGAAGAAGGGATCGGTTGGTAGGACATGTTTTGAGGCATCAAGGGATCACAAATTTAGCATTGGAGGGCAGCCTGGAGGGTAAAAATCGTAGAGGGAGACCGAGAGATGAGTACACTAAGCAGATTCAGAAGGATGTAGGTTGCAGTAGGTACTGGGAGATGAAGCAGCTTGCACAGGATAGAGTAGCATGGAGAGCTGCAAAAAACCAGTCTCAGGACTGAAGACAACAACAACAACAACATAATGTGATGGACCGGACCGTGTATCTACACAATAAATAAAAACCCAGTGTAGCACATCAACCGTATTCCGTCACACAATAAGCAAGTTTTTTCCACAGAAACTGAAAATTTCTTGATTCATTCCCCTGTTGAAAAAGAGTGATAAGTTTAAAACCGGAAACTACAAACCTGTGTCACTTCTCCCAACTTTCTCTAAAGTTTTAGCGATACTAATGATGTATAGAGTCACACCTTATCTTAATTGTGGAATCTGATAAACAGTAACGAGCACGGATTTCTAGCTGGGAGAAGTACCGAAACAGCTGTACTGTAATACACAAAAGGTATAATTAGTAAATTGGAAGAGGCAAAAAGTATTTTCGGGATAAATCTGGATCAGTCAAAAGCCTTTGACACTGTTGACCACAGCATACTTTTGGAAACGTTTGAAGCTATAGGTATCACAGGACTGGAAAAAAAAGTGGCATGAGTTGTATCTGGAAAAGAGGATGCACGGGGTTGAAATTACAGCACCAAAAGAAGTGTATTAGGCCCCTTGCTGTTCCCCATTTACATTAATTATATTCAGGTGTCAGAGAGGAAAGCTAGAATCATGTTACTTGCTGATGATACCAGTTTAATTGTTTGTTATATGAAGCAGTCATTGTGCAGTACTGTGGACCATCTCCTAAAAAAAAAAAAAAAAAAAAAAAAAAAAAAAAACTAATTATGTGCAATATGGAAGAATAAGTGAACATGAAGACCTACATCCCACTATGGAGGGAAACAACTTGAAAGAGTACAGTGTGCAAAATTCCTGGGCATGCACATTGATGAGAAGATAAACTGGAAGGACCATGTGGTGAGCTTAGCACTAAAACCCAATTCAGCATGTTTTGTACTTGGAATAATTTCAAGAGTTTGTAGTAATGACTGTACCAGATTAGCATATTTTCAGTCAATTGCGGCCTATGGGATAGTATCCTGGGGAAAAAGAAATTGTCGCCTGAATGAGATTTTCAAATTACTAAAATGCGCTATTCAGATAATGACCCAGAACCCACATCAAACACATTGTAGGCCCCATTTTAAAGCATTGAAAATTTTAGCAATTCCATCATTATACATTCTGAAATGTCTGTTGGTGATCAAAAGAAAGCATTACAAAATTAAAACCAATACAAGTTACCATACATGGCAATGTAAAGATCTCCACTTACACACTGGAACAAAGACCCAAATTCAGAAGCATGTATGTAATCAAGGCATCAAACTTTTTAATACACTACCAAAACATATCAAAGAGCTAGAAAATTGGGATAAATTTAAAACTGTTATAAAGAACCACATGCTTGACAAATGTTATGCTGTAATAAGTGAATAGCTCTGCAAAAGTGTATAAGGATTTAATTTCATGTGACAAATGAAATTTCATTAATGAATATGTCTGGCAAGCCCATAAGAAGATCAATAACCACATGCTTAACAAACGTCTCTACAGTATAAATGAATAGCTCTGCTCAACTGTACAAAAATATATGATGTGAAAATGGAATCACAACATCAAGGAATATATCTCTCCCGCACATAATTTCTTGTGTTATAAAAACTATTATTTGTTGTATATTGTATTAAACATAAGATAAATTCATATGAATACAGCACAAATGTGATCATTGGGATTTTGTGGTCTTTAGTCCTGAGACTGGTTTGATGCAGCTCTCCATGCTACTCTATCCTGTACAAGCTTCATCATCTCCCAGTAACTACTGCAACCTACATCCTTCTGAATCTGTTTACTGTATTCATCTCTTGGTCTCCCTCTACGTTTTTTACCTTCCATGCTGCCCTCCATTACTAAATCGGTGATCCCTTGATGCCTCAGAACATGTCCTACCAACCGATCCCTTCTTCTAGTCAAGTTGTGCCACAAACTCCTCTTCTCCCCAATCCTATTCGATACCTCCTCATTAGTTATGTGATCTACCCATTTAATCTTCAGCATTCTTCTATAGCACCACATTTCGAAAGCTTCTATTCTCTTCTTGTCCAAACTATTTATTGTCCATGTTTCACTTCCATACATGGCTACACCCCATACAAATACTTTCAGAAATGACTACCTGACACTTAAATCTATACTCGATGTGAACAAAATTCTCTCCTTCTGAAACACTTTCCTTGCCATTGCCAGACTACACTTTATATCCTCTCTACTTTGACCATCATCAGTTATTTTGCTCCCCAAATAGCAAAACTCCTTTAGTACTTTAAGGGTCTAATTCCCTCAGCATCACCCGACTTAATTCAACTACATTCCATTATCCTCGTTTTGCTTTTGTTGATGTTCATCTTATATCCTCCTTTCAAGACACTGTCCATTCCATTCAACTACTCTTCCAAGTCCTTTGCTGTCTCTGACAGAATTACAATGTCATCGGCGAACCTCATAGTTTTTTATTTCTTCTCCATGGCTTTTAATACCTACTCCAAACTTTTGCTTTGTTTCCTTCACTGCTTGCACAATATACAGATTGAATAACATCAGGGAGAGGGTAAAACCCTGTCTCACTCCCTTCCCAACCACTGCTTCCCTTTCATGTTCCTCGACTCTTATAACTGCCATTCACTTTCTGTACAATTTGTAAATAGCCTTTCGCTCCCTGTATTTCACCCCCGTCGCCCACCTTCAGAATTTGAAAGAGAGTATTCTAGTCAACATTGTCAAAAGCTTTCTCTAAGTCTACAAATGCTAGAAACGTAGGTTTGCCTTTCCTTAATCTAGCTTCTTAGATAAGTCGTAGGGTCAGTATTGCCTCATGTGTTCCAATATTTCTACGAAATCCAAACTGATCTTCCCCGAGGTCGGCTTCTACTAGTTTCTCCATTCATCTGTAAAGAATTTGCGTTAGTAGTTGGCAGCTGTGACTTATTAACCTGATAATTCAGTAATTTTCACATCTGTCAACACCTACTTTCTTTGGGATTGGAATTATTCTTGAAGTCTGAGGGTATTTCGCCTGTCTCATATATTTTGCTCACCAGATGGTAGAGTTTTGTCAGGGCTGGCTCTCCCATGGGTGTCAGTAGTTCTAATGGAATGTTGTCTACTCTGGGGGCTTTGTTTCGACTCAGGTCTTTCAGTGCTCTGTCGAACTCTTCACGCAGTATCGTATCTCCCATTTCATCTTCATCTACATCCTCTTCCACTTCCATAATATTGTCCTCAAGTACATCGCCATTGTATAGACCCTCAATATACTCCTTCCACCTTTCTGCTTTCCCATCTTTGCTTAGAACTGGGTTTCCATCTGAGCTCTTGATATTCATACAAGTGGTTCTCTTTAATTTTCCTGTAGGTAGTATCTATCTTACCCGTGGTGAGACAAGCCTCTACATCCTTACATTTGTCCTCTATCCATCCCTGCTTAGCCATTTTGCGCATCCTGTCGATCTCATTTTTTAGACATTTGTATTGCTTTTTGCCTGCTTCACTCACTGTATTTTTATATTTTCTCCTTTCATCAATTAGGTTCAATATTTCTTCTGTTACCCAAGGATTTCTAGCAGCCCTCATCTTCTTTCCTACTTTATCCTCTGCTGGCTTCACTACATCATTCCTCAAAGCTACCCATTCTTCTTCTACTGTATTACTTTCCCCCATTCCTGTCAATTGTTCCCTTATGCTCTCCTTGAAACTCTCTACATCCTCTGGTTGTTTCAGTTTATCCAGGTCCCATCTCCTTAAATTCCCACCTTTTTGAAGTTTCTTCAGTTTTAATCTACAGTTCATAACCAATAGATTGTGGTCAGAGTCAACATCTGTCCCTGGAAATTTCTTACAATTTAAAACCTTTTTCCTAAATCTCTGTCTTACCATTATATAATCTATGTGAAACCTGTCAGTATCTGCAGGCTTCTTCCATGTATACAACCTTCTTCTATGCTTATTGAACCAATTGTTAGCTATGATTAAGTTATGCTCTGTGCAAAATTCTACCAGACGGCTTCTTCTTTCATTTCTTTCCCCCGATCGATATTCACCTACCACGTTTCCTTCTCTCCCTTTTCCTACTACCGAATTGCAGTTACCAATGACTATTAAATTTTCGTCTCCTTTCACTATCTGAATAATTTCTTTTATTTCATCATACATTTCTTCAATGTCTTCATCATCTGCAGAGCTAGTTGGCATATAAACTTCTACTACTGTGGTATGCTTGGGATTCGTGTCTATATTGGCCACAATAATGCATTCACTATGCTGTTTGTAGTAGCTTACCCCCACTCCTATTTTTTATTCATTATTAAACCTACTCCTGCGTTACCCCTATTTTATTTTGTATTTATAACCCTGTATTCACCTGACCAAAAGTCTTGTTCTTCCTCCCACCGAACTTCACTAATTCCCACTATAACCTATCCATTTCCCTTTTTAAATTTTCTAACCTACCTGCCCGATTAAGGGATCTGACATTCCACGCTTCAATCTGTAGAATGTCAGTTTTCTTTCTCCTCATAACGACATCCTCCTGATTAGTCCCCACCCAGAGATCCGAATGGGGGACTATTTTACCTCCGGAATATTTTACCCAAGAGGACGCCATCATCATTTAACCATACAGTTAAGCTGCATGCCCTCGGGAAAAATTATGGCCGTAGTTTCCCCTCGCTTTCAGCCGTTTGCAGTACCAGCACAGCAGGGCCATTTTGGTTAGTAATACAAGGCCAGATCAGTCAATCATCCAGACTGTTGCTCCTGCAACTACTGAAAAGGCTGCTGCCTCTCTTCAGGATCCGCACATTTGTCTGGCCTCTCAACAGATACCCCTCCATTGTGGTTGCTCCTACGGTACGGCTATCTGTATAGCTGAGGCACGCAAGCCTCCCCACCAACGGCAAGATCCATGGTTCATGGTTTATTGGGATGATGATAAATAAAAGTTGCAGCTGCGAGTGGATGAGTGTGTTACGCATAGCAAGGCAAAACACAGTCCACTGGGCACGGTATAGCAAGAGCCAATGCAGCAGCACACTACTGGAACAGAAACCATTCATCGTTTGCCACTATGGGAGTGTTTAGAGTACGTGAGCTTAAGTCCTAGACTAACATAGTGTGGTTGTGTAAGCCCTCAGCCTTCGTGCACTAAATTCTTATTGTCTCAGTATCACAGCCTTCGCCATGGGCGTAATTGCGGAATGCAGTAGGGGGTTCGCTGTTCGACCACAAGAAACGGCAGGCTGCCCTGAGTTACAAGGGGTCTGCCCGCTTGCTGGCGACCATCAGCTGCACTGTTTTGCTGCTTTACCTACAACTCAGACTATTGTTGTCATGACATTTCTTGTACCAACTAAGTGTTGCAACAATGTATTTGTATGATTTCAGCTGTTACAACTGCGACTCTTTGGCATCACGGTAATAGGGTTCGGCATTTTTTCGCTTGTTTAAGTGCAGAGTATTATTTTTCGCTATCGATTTGCTGTAGTACCTTAGAACATATTCTGAGGTCAAACACAATGACCTCAACGCCAGCCAGGATGTATTTCGAGAATATATATAGTGCAAAACCCAATTCATTTAATAAGCAAAGTTGTGCTTGTGAGCGAAATGCGTTTCGGAAATCAGTAAACACCGTTTTCCCCCGTCTGCCTTGATCCGTAGTTTTCAGACTGTCGTTGGAGTCGGGTTGTACATAATCGATGTTTTCGGAATCCATGCTGCTTATAAGGGGGGGAGTCATTCAGTCTGAGGTACCTCGTTACGCCTGAGTTCAGAATTATAAATTTTCTGCTTGACCAAGATTTCGTGCCACCGTGAAGACCAGCCTAGACTTCAGGGTGGCTCTGATGCCACTCTTGATTCCTTGTGGATGGCTTGGAAGCTAATGCTGATAATCTCTGAGAACTGTACACAGCCGTATGTGTGCATACAAGGTGCATTGATAAAAAGTAAAACATTTATTAACTGTCGGCTGCTACTTAGATAATCAACACGTGATTACCGACGCAAAAGGTAACACAGAGTCTGACAGTAAGAGTACAAAAAATATCTCGTGGCCAAAGACGTTAGCGTAGTTATGGCGATTAGCTTCTTAAAAGCTTACACAAGAACAGATGGAAATTGTGCTCCAATATGTGATAACACAAATACAGTAATATACTGAGTTTCTGATGTGAGTTGGGCTTTTTACTTCTCTGTAACTGGCAACAGGATCGCGTTTACGTGTATGTTTATCTGGGCATGACAACCAATTACAATAAATCCTCCCCCCAATAAGCATAAAAAAGCTAATGTCAGGCTTGATAGTCTAGCGATAATGAGCGTGCAGGAACAGTAGAAGTCGCGAGTTCGAATCTCAGTGCCTTTCTTTTTTGTATTTTTAAGTGTAGTGTGCCATGTTTTTGTCGAAATATACCACTTAAGCTTTTATAACTGGAGCTACAATATGCTCTGAAACTAATAATACTTTGTCTTTTTTTTTATTCCGTTCCTCAGTCGGAAAAAAACGGAACCCTTGTTTTTCGTCTGTCTGTTGCACATTTTTTTCACATACTGAGGTTGTGTTCCCTTCACGGTGTAAAATATACAGACCTATAGGGCACTTTCTGTTGACCTACACCAATGAAAATTGGCAAGAAGCAAGGTTTTATAATACACGTAAAGGAAAAGTCCGAAAACTGGCAATTTGTAATTATATCACACGGAAATTGTTATCCAACATCGAACTTGAAATTACAACAATCAGTAGTTCTACGTTCATGTTGACTGGGTCGCAATACTAAACGTCAGATATCGCGCAAGGAATCTCAGTATTGCGTTTTGGAATTTAGCCGTCATCAGATATCCATATGCGATTACTGCATGTGCATATGTCGTTCAAAGTTGCACGTGAAGCAAAAATTCGCAGAATAGACGCAGTCAGCCTCAATGCTACTAATTACTCTAGTAATACTACTTAAATATCTTCAACATTTCGCGGCCCTGTCAGCAACTGTATAAATATTAATTTTAATAATTAACAGCCTCAGTTGCACCGTTTATCTAGAATTTACCTATGTTTCATTCGGTATAACCCAACCTTCCTCACAATAACAGTATCTACTGTTTGTCCATAGTGGACATCGTCAAGTATTCATAAATTATCGTCAGACTGTAAAACTTATCTGGCACTGCGTCGGCCCCACTTCGCGGCAGCCACGAGTGCTGTACTGGAACTCCACTATGGACAAACAGTAGACACTGTTATTCTGAAGAAGGTTGGGTTATCCCGACTGAAACCTGGGTAAAGACTAGGTAAGCGGTGCAACTGAGGCTGTTCATTATTAAAATGAAAATAATAATACTGGTCGCCTGCTTCCTGCATGACCTTGTCATATTTACACTATTAAAATGAAAACATTCTCGGAAATCTTTTAATCCCTGGGATCGGTATCTTGCCAGGATCAATGTCGATAATGGGTGAAAATAGTCGAGAATCTCTATTCCCGGAACGTATGAACTGTCTACATACATAATTAAGTTTGTATAACATCCTCACAGAGCAAGTCTCGTTTTTTTTATGTTATGCAATGTACCTTTTCTCCCTTTCGAAAATGTGTCTTAATGTCGTAAGGTTTTGCAGTTCATGGATGACTGACATGCAATGATTGAAACCCATTGAATTCTTATACCTTATCTTAAACAACAGTGCTGCAATGAGACTGAAAATTGAGACCTGTTACAGGGTTGCCACAACTTTCTCCCAAGTGAAACTCCCTTTTTTCCAGACAAGTTTTAGCATTTTTCTCTGACAAATTTTGAGGTATCAAGTCTAAGTGCAGACCTAAAGCCTTAAAAAAAAGTAATGACTTCTGTATTTCTAAACGTCTGAGCAAAAATCATAAGTACTTAACATCAAAATGTTGTGTAATGAACTGCTTGTAGATAGAGAAAGGAAGCCCAATGGTAGACATGTTTCATTAAGATCACAGATTTTATTTTCATAAAACGAAACCCATTTGGCGACAAAAATATGCATTTTCTTGGAGTTGCGAGACACATTCCTGAAAGCAGTGATGGTATTCGTTATGTCTATTATCTACAGGTATTGTGTGATTTTTTTTTTCTTTCAAGAAATACTTGACGTCATAGTGTACAAACTGCCTGCGATTGCCACATTTTTTTTTTCTTATCGTCCATTCTTTCAAACATATAAACTACTTTCGAAGTGCCAAAATATACTATAATAAATAAAATTTGTATCAAACGCCGCACTGTACAATGTACTTGCTGTGAGACAGTCACGGTTCCCGAAACACATTGCCTGGGGCCGAGGAGGGGCACCACAGTCCTAGGTCCGTGGTACTACGCCACACACACACACAGACCAAGTCAGGGGACAGAGCCCGCACATTAGTGGCCAACTATGGGCTTTGGATCGGCAGGCCTGATCCGTTAGGGATACCCACAGAAATGGCCTGCAATTTTGGCCCGCCACGGAAATCCACTCATGTGACCAGCCATTCACGTGTCACAGACACCACGTCGATGAAATGAGACCGCGGTGATCACACACGCAACAGGTAACTGGAGCAAATACTATGAGAGTAGTCAGCAACTCACCGTAGGGATGATCGCTCAGGCACATAGAAAAGACAATCACACCCTATAACTAAATTTTTGGCTGTAGCCTTTGTCAGAAATCGAACGTTGCTGTGACTTTTTTTTACCGCCAGTTCATTTGTCCAGTCGCGGAAGCCGTCAGGCGCTGACGCCACCCTGCAACACACCTCTGCTAGGCGGGCTGCATGGAGCACAGCCCCTGTAAATCATTTACTGCACAGTACAGCGAGTTAAGAAAGTTGCAGCTCGGTCCGCAGAGGTCCTTCGTGCACACGAGACACTGTAGCAGGTGGTGCACACAACCGCGACAGGGTCACTGCTGCTGCATCCACCGTGACTCGTGCGGCCACTCGAGTGTAAGTGTGCTTCCAGTCGCAGCCGACAACTGGTGCCCACCGCTACAAACCCAGAGAGAATCTTCTCCAACACAAAAACCTAATGTACAAGAAATTAGAGATGTCATTAGGTTATTACTTCTGATACTCTCCTATAACTTTGCCGTACCCATTTGTATAACAAGTACGCTTGCTAAGAGTTTTGTTAAACTTCACAAAAGGCAGTACTTTAAGAAATTGGTGTGACCTGAGCAATTTTCCAGTCTTTAGGTACGGATCTTTCTGTGAGCGGTTGTATATAATTGCTAAATATGGAGCTATTGTATCAGCACACTCAGAGGAACCTGACTGGTATCCAATCTGAACCAGAAGCCTTGCCTTTATCAAGTGATTTAAGCTACTTTGCTACACCGAGGATATTTACTTCAATGCACTTTCTGTTGGCTGTACTTCGGGAATACTTGCTTCGTATTCTTTGATGAAGGAGTTTCGGAAAACCATGTCTCTACTTTAGTGGCACTGTCATCAGTGACTTCACCGTTATCTTCGCGCAGTGAAGGTACTGATTGCGTCTTGACACCGGTGTACTTTATGTATGCCCAGAATCTCTTCGGGTTTTTCGCCAGATTTCGAAATTGAGTTTTGTTGCAGATATTATTAAGAGCATCTCGCACTGAAGTAGCCGCTATATTTAGAACTTCGGCAGTCTTGGGGATTTTGGATTCTTTCAGATTTGGAATGCCTTTTCGTTGCTTCTGCAACAGCGATTTGACCCGTTTTGTCCATGGGGGATCAGTATCATCACTTATTAATTTATGTGGTATATATATCTCTCAATTGCAATCGATACTATTTCTCTGGAATCATTCCACATCTTTTCTACGCTTACATGATCAGATCGGAAGGAGTGGAGGCTGTTTCTTTAAAAAGCGTTAAGAGCATTATTAGCTTTTTTTAAATAAATTTACTTTGAATTTCTTTTTGATGGTTGTAGGTGTTACAGTATTCAGTGTAGCAGAAACTGCCTTGTGGTCGCTAATCCCTGTATTCGTCATGATACTACCTATTCATCTAGGAATATTTCCTTCTAAGAGGTCAAGTACGTTTTCGAAACCATTTATGCTTCGAGTGGGCACACGAACTAATAGTTCCAACAACTTTTTTCAGAAAGCATCCAGTATTGTTTCAGATGACGTTTTATGCCTGCCGCCGGCTTTAAACGTATAAATTTTCCAGCATATCGAGGATAGATTGAAATCACCACCGACTATAATTGTGTGAGTGGGGTACCTATTTGAAATGAGACTCACGTTTTCTTTGAACTGTTCAGCAACTATATCCTCTCAGTCGGGGGTCGGTAAAACGATCCAGTTTAGTCCGATTGAGAAGTATAGCCTCTACCCATATTATTTCGCAGGAACTATGTACTTCAGTTTCACTGCAAGGTAAACTACTTCTGACAGCAATAAATACTCCAGCACCAACTGTGTTTAATCTACCCCTTCTGAACGTTGTTAGGTCGTTTGAAAAAATTTCGGCTTAACTTATTTCCGGCTTTAGCCAGCTTTCCGTACCTATAACTGTTTGAGCTTCAGTGCTTTCTATAAGGCCTGGAGATCTGGTTCTTTCCCAACACAGCTACGATAATTTACAACACCGATCGTTTCTACAACCACATTACTGTGTGTTCCATGACCCCTTTTAGACGGGAGCCATTGCTATGGTTTCCTGAGACCCTCTAACCTAAAAATGCACCCCCGCCGTCCCCGCTACCCGTATAGTGGACTCCTCACCTATTAAGTGGAATCCGGAAACCCACCACCCTATGGCTCAAGTCAAGGAATCTGAGGCCTACGCAGTCACATAACCGCCTGAGCATATGATTCATACCTTCCACTCGGCTCTGCACCGAAGTTCCACGGTCGGTTCTGTCGATGGTGATGCAGATGGTGAGCTCCGCCTTAATCTCGCAAGCAAGACTGGCAGTCTTTACCATATCCGCTAACCAAAACCAGAGAGAATCTCCTCCAGTCCAAAGCGACATACGCCATTGGCACCGAGTTGGGCCACCGCCTGGAGCTGGGTGCACCCTGTACTCTTCATGGCATCCGGAAGCACTCTTTACAAATCAGGAGTGACCCCCCACCTTGTGCACACTGCCGTCCTTCCCCTCCTTGGCAGCCATGTTACTAAGGGGGCCCAATTACGCGATTATTATTGGAGTTCCGAACTACCAGCAAACTCACCTTCTGTGAACGCCCAGAATTTGCGTTCCAAGAAGCTTCCTCTGGAGGCCCTACGATCGGCCCCTCACAAAGTCTTTCGCTGCTTGCCAGACTTTGGAATGATCTCTCAGTCCACTACAGGTGAGGGATCGACATCAGCGCTGTAGACCAACATTAATTTAGGCTAATGGCATCAGTGCTGCTCAGAAATCTGCAGTCTTAGAAGACAATTCCAAATGCAAGGGGAAAAGACACAAGAATGCTGTAAGTAAATATCATAAACTTATCTATTATAAAGAACGTTCCTAGATGTTGAAAGCGACCAAAATTGTAAATTCCACTTACGATGTTTTAAAAGAATAGACTAAACGAAGTCTCCTTTTCTTCATGGTTACGTGACGTTACGTATATATCTGTTTTGTATTTTTATTCGTCCATGCCTTTCGTTTAAGCACTCACTCAAGCGAAACAGGTCTCTGCTGCCAAGTCATTATCACTTCTCATCGATGAAGGGTGAAAAACAAAGGAAAGAGTATTCACTTTCTTTTGCCTGATGGCGCATTTAGGGAGTGGGGATGCATGGCAGAAGCGCATTTTTACGCAACTTTGGTAAAAATAAACGTACGTTTATACCGTAACAGCGTTGCGTACCTTGATTAGGACTCTATAATCATACAGATATACTGAAAAGGACAACCAAATCAGCATCCACTGAAACGTGGATAATAGCACGAGAAGATTTGTTTTTACTTTTTAGACATTACTGCAGACTCTAGAAAATTCGAAGCTCAAGGGACCGTTACAATCAAGTATGCATAATTCGAAGTTCAAAGGATCTAAGAAAAAGTTCGAATAATTAAGAGAAAAATTTAGAATAATTAATTCTATTTAACTCGACTTTATTCTAGATGAAATCAGGGAAAATCGAAATAAAATTTCGACTTTTTTTTCTTTTGTATTCCCAGTTTTCCTACATGTTATTTGCTTTTGTATTTGAAACGGAAGGCACACACAAATGTTCGAAAATACGTAAATTCAGCTTCATTCATTTTTCAATGCTGAATAAACTCAGGAATGGATGAATTTTGTGAAGTAAATTTTTTATAAAGGACCTTATGCCTTTGGAGCTGGCGTGTCACTCCTTACCTGTATCTGAGACTTCGGTTCCCAGACTAACCGTTAATGATTTAGCGCTCTGTTAAGCTATAACCTCTGACAAATACCTTTTGTACCCTGCATTGAGTAAGCCAATTCCATAAGCTTTCAGCAAGATGCGGCGACTCGCCTCGCCGGTCTGCTTGCTTTCGCCTTTTAATACTTATCAGCAACATTATCTTTCCGCTCGATGATCGTTTGCAGCATGGATGGTGGAATCCCGAAACAATTCGTTACCTGCTACTTCTTATTGCATTTCACAGCTTCGAAACTCGTTTCTGTTTTACGAAAGTCGAAAACTTCCTGGAAGTTATTCTGACGTGAAAGTGTCTACTTTCTCCTTTGTCGAAGTTTCTTCTGTGGCAAAGTGGCGTCTGATTTGAATCACTAATAACAACGAGACCGATAGTGCGCAAACAAAGGTTAAGTCCACGCCGTCTGTACGTGGTTGTCGTTTATTGCCTGTGTTGTCATTGCGCCAGTGTAGGTAAATGTGCGTCATTGTTACAAATCAGCTTTGTGTAATATTATAAACTGGTGTAGCTGTAAGCTAGGATTCTGATTTGGGTGTCATTGCGATGAAAAGCTTAGGGAGCGCCGCTAGGAGTCATAGAAAATAAAAATATTAGCGGGATATAAACGAAAATCTATATTGAGTTTAAACCTACGACACAAAGGAAGAGTTCGTCTCATAGGAGTTGTAAATATGCTCTAAATTACAGAAAACGCGAGAAAAGCCCTCCCAGAAGCCTAAAAAGCGCTGAGCGAATGCGACAGCTCCCACAGAGTCGGAAAAAGGGAAGAAACGGCGCAACCCGATAACGTACTCAAGGGCTATATCGTACACCGGCCACTGCAAGTCCAAAATTGTGAGTAACCGTGTGACCACTGTATTACAGATATTGATAATTAATATGTAATTTAATATGAAACACCTGTTATGATTTTATCCCGACGTTTTCACGAAAAATGTACGGTGCGGACCTGAACTGCACACATAGAAATTTATTTGCAACTGATTAATATGCTTTGGTATTTCATGCATTGTTAAAACAACTGATGAAACAAATAGAATTATCCGGTGTAAGCTAGGCGTTGAATTGTAATTATAGAATGTCTGTGGGTCGTTCTGCTATGACACTCGCCTCGATTAGTGAAGAAGTTTCTTCGGTTTTCTCGAGGCATTTGGGAACAGGTTGAAACAAACGATTAACAAGCCTCGACTGCATACAATCGCAAAGGCTGATTTCAAATCTCTTTGATAACTGTAAAGCTACTTCAGCTGGGTTAGGAGGACAGCTACCAGTCGGAGGTAAACACTTCCCCCTCACAGCGTTCTAATGTTGCCGGCTACACTACGCCACTCAGCGTCTGATGTAAACACAGCCGACAACAGGAAGTGCTGTACTGTGACACGACCACCAGACCGAGTTCAGAGCAGGAAACGGCCAGGGTCCCCGGTGGTCTAGTGGTAAGGGGACTGGAACGTTCCAGCGCCTCGGCTGGAACTTTCAGACTTCCGAACACTAGCCTCCACCTCTGCCCTGGCATGTGGCGCATGCCGGGCACCCACGTGGGATCCGTGCTTCGGATCCCACGTCGAGCTCACTCCCACACTACAAAATATACCTCATTATGCTGTTGCAATCACTTATTTAAAATTTTAATACGCACACTTCCGTCACCAGACTAATTGTCACTAAGTGTATTTTCTAAACGAACACAGGCTCTTTTTTTTCCAAGTTATTCAAGTGTCAAAATGAGATTATGATGTGACACAGGTCACTAATGGGATAAACTCTTTCTTTGTATGAAAGAAGATAATTCTCCTGGTTTTATGTGAGCTGAATGCTAAATTAAACAGATACTATTTAAAAAACGAAGTTATTGACGGCTTTATTGACAGGTCTACATGTTCCATATAATATTTCTGTTGGTATTACATGACACCCTCTTAGGCTCAGATTTATATCAAAGTATCTTGCATGTCAGAAAAGAAATTATATTACTACCTGTACAGATTCAGTTGGTCTATTATTGTTCTACTATTGTATCATTGACGTTGCATTGCAAGAGAGAGACAGCTACTATGGCTGTTTTCTTTTGCTACTAAATTCCGTGCCCTCCATTCTAAATGCAAAAAGCGTGGATAAAACTCTTAGCAATACTATTTTCCTGTTCACCACATCGCTGCTAGGTGTCGCTACTGGTCCCTCACACAGTCAGTTGTCTGTAGCGCAGGGCTTCGCTACCAGAGGGCTCTAGCGGAGCTGGTGACGACTCGCTCTGCCGGGATTTGCTGCTTCACTTCTGAACGTCTACGCCAGCTGAAATAACCCCTAAATCCTCACACTAAACGAGAAGCCTAATAGCACCAATACCAAATAAGGCAAATCGTGGTCAGTGCGAATATTGTCAAACCACCACTATGATAACTCCTAGCTGAAAATACTGATACAAACTATTTACAGAGGAATCGAGCACCTTACAGAAGCTGATCTAGAGGAAAATCCATTTGGAGGGAACAGAACCCATATTTATAACATATTTAGATACAGGAAAAGCTTTTGACAATGTTGACCAGAATATACAGTTTGAATTTAAGATGCAACCAGGAATAAAATATAGCGAGCGAAACGTTACTTAGAACGCCACCAGAAACAAGACAGCAGCTGTAAGAGTTGAACGACATAACAGAAAGTAAATACGTGAGAAGTGAGTGAGACAGCGTTCTAGTCCATTCCCTGATGTTATTCATTCTATATACAGGGTGTTTCACAGGTCATGCTTCACACTACTCGGGGCTGTACAGGGTACTTAACTGATCAAGTCTTACATAGGAATCTACTTCTGAAAACGTCATCTAGCGACACTACAGACCGTCAAAATTATAGGCATCGGCGCCTACAAAAATAGAGGGATCCCACGAAGATGTTACAAACTTTCTAAGATGATGCAGATGGATAAATGTATAAATTTGAGATTATGTCCTTGTACCGGAAAATTATAACAGAAAACCTTTCTATTACCTCTGACAGTATGTACCGTTATCGTTGTTGCTAAGATGTAGGACAGGAAACTTTCAGAGGGGGTGGTACGGAACGAAAGAAGAAAACAATGTGCAGTACACATAGGCTGTAAAATGCATACATCATGAACCATGAGCACTTGTTCATCTTCGCTAGCGTGAAACCCATCTCCACTGTTGAACAAGTGCTTATAGCTCCAGGAGCATGCAGTTTAGAGTCCATGTTTACTGCACATTTTTTCTCGTTTTCGTCTATACTGCCGCCTCTGAAAGTTGCCTACCCTACAGTCCTAGCAACAACAGTACCAGTACTTGTATTCCACTGTCAGAAGTAGAATAACGATTTTCACTTACAATTTTCGGTACAGGGGCTCTTACCTCAAATCGATACATTTGTCTATTTCCATCATCCTAGAAAATTTGTAACACAATCACGGATCATCCTGTATATACATACATTTACCGGAGCTGGCGCCTGTAACTTTGATGCTCCACGGCGTCGTTGCGTGACGTTTGCAGGCCTGAGTTTCTACGTAAAACTGCAAGCTCAAAAAATGTGTAACATGAGCTGTGAAACACCTTTATAAAGACAGCAACAAACAAAAAGGACGAGAAATTCGGGAAATTAATGAAAGGTGAAGAAGAAGAAATAGAAGTTGTTCCCTAATTGAACTCTCACTTTGCAGTGGAGTGTGCTCTGATTTGAAATTTCCAGGCATTTATTCGCCCTGAAGAGGATCGCTGAAAAGATGGTCGAAATGTCGGTAGTTTGGTTTTTCAGTGTTTATCATGGCATGGCGTAGTACCCAAAATGATTTTCTTCAAGTTTGTTGTAGGAACTATATCCCTTCTCTCCGATATTTTCAGAACGATACAATTATTTTTTCCTAAAACCTCAACTGAAATAGTGCTTGAAATGACATAAATGGTACTTATGCTTTATGGTATGGAGACAGAAATGGTACTTGGCTTTAATGATAGCAATATACAGGAAAATTCAGTAATGTTTCTGCAAAGTGCCATAATACCGAAATCCTGAAATATAATCGGATATTTCGAATGTGGTACGACACCAGCTATATAGTTTACTGGACAGATACAGAGTTTTCCGAAATTGTGGCACTTTTAGAAGGAACTAAACGACAATATTTATAAATTGGACCCACGTATAGAAACGTATACTCTCCGTGCTACAGTCGTTTGAATACATGCTAGCTAGGTGGGTATGCAGCAGGGTAGTCATCGTGGGAGGCGGAGGGGGTGGGGGAGGAGCCTACGTCGGATGTCATTCACCATCTGTACTGCCACTCTGACATGGCTCGTGCGTCACTCACGTGTCTCTCAGTATTAGAGCAACATTGTGGAGAGCACTTTCGCTGAATACACCGACATGATCCTTCTGTATGGCGAAGCCCGTCGCCTTTATCAAGTTCGTTCTCCGCAGCGTGCGACTTCATAGCATACGCTTTTCGCCACAACTGCGCAACGACTTTGAGAAAATGGAGCGTTCACCATCAGCAGGGGCGACTGCAGTGCTTCAAAGAGACGCAGCGCACCCGAGTTGGAAAAGGCCGTATTGTAAAGAACAGTGTTTCTGAAAACTTATCAAGTTTCCTTTTAATGAGTGGAATTATGGCACTATTGTTGTACTGTCTAAACATTCATGGTGGTGTCTGTTTGTTCTATATCGTGTCTCCCTACCACTTTCGCGCAACGACGCTCTGAGCGTGTTTTTTAGGGAATTAACTAGTTTGACCCTGGGACCTGTTGATGATAAGGAGACGCCAGACCACACATGACATGTAGAATTCAGAAGAGTTCAGTGAGACTAGCGATGATACAACCAAATACTTAATGATCTCAGCGTCAGCTCCACTGCACTCCCTGTAAAACAATCTTAATACTAACTAAATTTAGTGGAAAGGGTTCAAGGACTTCCTATTTTTAGTTAGCTGGTAAAATAACGTCGAAAAAGCAGTTAAGTTTACCACTGGAAATTTTATTCTACTCACAATTCATCGTTTATAAATTTCACTATTGATAAAAGGAAATGTTTTAATACAGGATGGTAAAAACCAACTGCGTTCAACAAATAAGTGAACGAATATTCCCTAAATGGGTTTCCAAGTTCTACAATCGATCGAAGGATGACCTATGCCATATCACATCTATAATCTCGGTTTAATTTAAGTTTCACAAAAGAGAAAACTATCAAAATGGTCTACGACTATAAAAATGGTCTACAGTGACCCTCAATTATCTTTAATTACTTATTTAACTTGTCGTAAATTACAGTGGCTGATGTGGCTTCTCAATAACTAAAAATAGAAAAAATATCGCGTTTCAGATTTTTACTTCAAGTGGGAAATGTGAACACCATGAGTTTTAATTAACGATCGACACTAGTATTACGCAAAAAGGGGGTGTAACAGATGAGTCTTCTGCAGTTCTGAGTGAAGCCTGATGCGCTCAAAAATGCGGCATCGCATGCGTTCATTACCTTGTCGGTGTTTAGGCAGCGTCAGGGCGACAGCGGCCGGCGCACCAGCCGTCCAGCTCGCCGTCTCGGAACTAACTCTCATCTAACTTCTCCTTACTACAATTTACCGAATTTATTTAAAAAAAAACTATCTGGCTATGTTTTCATCTGACCAATCAGGGTCTCAATGTTAACCTTAAGCTCGGCCTACAAAAATTATGTCTATCCAATGAGAAACGTTATACTTTTCGTGGTGGGGCAATGTTTTTAAAGTTTGCAACGTAACAGAGACGCTAAAAAGTCTCACGCTAAAACCTGCAGCTAGTGTGGTCCTTTCAGCGTTATCGTAACATCTATACTGCTCTTCTGGAGGGCTCTATCTTTTAACATGGGCTGGGGAGTGATCCTAATGTAACAGACACGCGAAAAAGTCTCACGCTAAAACTTGCGGGTGGTAGTGGCCCTTTTTGTGTTATCGTAAGATCTATACTGCTTTTCTGGAGGGCTCTAGCTTTTAACATGGGCTGGGGGTGATCCTTGACGTACCTGAGACGCGAAAAAGCCTCACGCTAAAACGTGCGGGTTGTATAGTCGTACAGGTAGGCTCGCGGCGTGAGTGCCCAGCCCCTCCCTTATCTAGCTTAACACGGTTCTGCTCTCGGCTTCTGTCCTCGTTTCTCCCCTCGGAACTGCGTCTGCCTCACGGTGGGAAGGTACGACATGCATTTAGGCATTCTTGTGTTAGTCTGTGATATTCCATTTGCTCACTCGTTACTCGTTTTACTTTGGTTAATTTAATGTCACGATTTATTCCGAGCTATGTGACATACTACTGGATTTGCTTATCATGTCAGGGTTTTCATGTAAGGTGTTGGATTTGCCTGACACCTTACAACTGGGTCACACCTAATCACTTACTTGTACAAGTGGTCGCATTACCAACATGTTTTCCGATGGCTGTAGCGAGGAAACGGTGAGTTGCAGGAGGTGGGTTAGAATACAGAATACGAGTAGTATGTACTCGGTCCCCCTTTACACGACAAGTCTGTAACAGGGATGTCGGAACATCCTGCATGTTTACGGTATATTGTACAGTTGTTGTCCCACGATAATTGAAATCTGCGAAAACATTTCATAATTTCTGAGAGCTCATCAGGCGCGACTACCGTTTCCGCAGTATAAAACCCAGGGGGCGTTTTGCCTGCTGCGGGTCTGACGCCCACGAGAACAAATGTAGGTAGAGAGCGCAACACAGCTACTTTGATGGATATTTTCCTCTAATGCTGCCAGATGTGTATATTTTTAGAGGTATCTTGACCCGCACCAGCCTTAAGCGGAAAGCCAAATATCCCAACTTCTGGCCACTGCTAACAATCTGAAATATACTCTCCGACCAAAAGTATCCAGACACCTAGTAGTGGACTTCAATATGCGGTATGACCAATTTTTGTCATTACGAGGGGTTAACCTCTGCTGGGAACGCTTTCAGTGTCGACGATATTTTATGCACCACACATGTTGAGAGTTTCATCTGTGTGTACGTACCAGGCAATAAACTGGCCAACAAGATCGCCGCCTCTCTCCCCAATTTTGGAGCAATGCGGGCAACCCCTTACAACCACGTCTGGATTTTGTCGATGTAACGAATCAATTGAACTGAACATGATACGACATCCGTCAGGAGGACATCCACCAACTTTATCAATCAAGATCAAGCCGAACAGCTGATTGCTTAAGGGCCAGAGGTGGGCCAACGCGCTATGACTTTCTCCTGAATGAATCACCCAATTTTCCTGCAAGGGTTATCATTTGTTTGCCTCTACACGTACATCACATCTACCGATTTTCTTCACACTGTGGTAATTTCTTGGTGGTACGGTTTAGAGTGTAAATATACAGGGTGTATCAAAAAGAATCAACCGATTTTTTAAAAAGTAACTATTATGTTATTCGACATACGTGCGTGAATAGCGTACTGCTGGAAAGAGCAAACCCTCGGGCTTCACATGGTTACCGCATGGCAGCAGCACCGTCCGCCCATTTCAGTCCTAGTAAAACTGGTGTCGCGACGACAGAACGCGTTTTGTGTTCTGCGTTTTGCGCAGTGTGGGCAGTAATAAGTGTTCGGCGTGACTTTCGTACAAGGTGCTGTGCGGATCCTCCTACAGCACAGAGCATTGGACGATGGCATCAACGATTAAGAGAAACAGAATGTTTGCGGAAAGGCAAATCGCCGGGCCGTCCCCGAGTGCCTGACACAGACGTCGAACGCATCCTTCACAGTTTCACGAGGGGTCCGCAGAAATCCGTTCGCCGTGCAGCTCGACAGCTCAGCACGCCTCCGATGTCCGTCTGGCGTCTATGCGTAAACGTTTATGCATCAGATAATATTAAAGTCAGCTACTGCGAGCTCTTCGTGAGGGTGATAACATCGTGTGAAGTTCCGTAATTTCACTCTTGGCTAGGTGGAGGATGGCTGTTTTCTACCACAGTTAGTGTTTAGTGACGAGGCAACATTCCATTTAAACGGAGAGGTGAACTGTCATAATGTGACAATATGAGGTACGGGACAACGATATGAAGTTGTACAACATAAAATAGACTCTCCTAAATTTAATGTGTTTTGTGCAGTTTAGAGGGAAAAGGTGTATGATTCATTTTTCTTTGCCGAAAACACTGTTACAGGAAGCATATATCTCGATATGCTTGAAAACTTTCTTTTCCCACAATTTGATTCGAACGACTTTATTTACCAATGGGATGGCGCACCGCGAGAGTGGCATCTGGAAGTGTGGAATTTCTAAATCGAACGATTTCTGAACGATAGATCAGTCACACTGGACTAAATGACTCAGCCTTATATTACTGGCCTCCAAGGTCACCGTACCCGACTATATGTGACTATATATGTATGGTTTTGTAACAGACTCTTTGTGTACCTACGTTACCTCCAGTACCAACAGCAATAAATGAACTGAGACATCGGATAACAGCACCTGTGGAAACTGTTACTCCAGACAAGCTTACTGCAGTGTTGGTTCAATTTGAACACCGCATTGACACATTCCGTGCATCTCAAGGATGCATATTGAACACCAATGAAAAGGATGAAAAAACTTTTTCAGTTTCTGTTCATCAAAATCATAATTATTTGTATATGTTTCTTAGTTTCAGAAATATAGACGGACCAGATTGTATTATTGTTTTTCATACACCCGGTATAGATAGCGCACTTTAAAACCTCCCAATAATTAGGCCACTACCAAGACGGGAGATAACAAGTACTCACACATGCGTCTTTGCATGTGTTGGATAAAAAATAGTAGCACAGTGCCGTAACATGAAGGATGACAGTCATCTGGTACGCACGCTTTCTGTTGCTGATAGATGGTGGGCTGAGGTAGTAAAGTAAGCGGCATAGGTCGTGTTTGAGTAAGTTGCTGTGTGTACTACTTCAAAGCTGGAGAGGCTAGCTCAAGTGCCTTAATAGTATGTTTGGGATACACGAAATACATGCTTGGGTCAAGACTGGAAGGGCACGTGGTCGGAGCGCGCAACAATCTTTCCTTCCGGCGCTGCATTCCACCAACTTTCACGACGCCAAACGACGAGCCCTGTGCAGGAGCTCCGCGTATGTGGCAGCGGGACATGCTGGAGCATCCACCGTATTCATCCGGTAGAGTCCCCCAACTATGACCTGATCCCAAATGAACGAAGTATTTCGTGGCACGCGTTACAGAAAATGATAAGACACCATATGGCGGTCCTAGCGAGACATCGTCACAGGTGGATGCACTGACAGTGTATGACATCTTTCATGTGGGTGTGGCAAGTGATCGAGCCGCGAGACGGAAATGTAATAAAGTGAATTTTAGTCAGTGAAGTCTGGCATGAATTATAACCGAACTGCCACTACTTTTCATCCACCCCATGTATATTACCATACCCGATTATTTTTACTCATAAAAAATTGTCACTAGTCTTGTATGAAATGTTTTCACAATTATGGTTTGTTTTCTAAACGTAGAACAATTCGTTACGAAAGATGGAAGAGTTTGATTTTTTTACTTAGAGCATTAATGTTCGATTTGCACTTACAGTACTGCCCTGGCTGCACATTTTTCTGGGTTCGGATGTGATGCCCTTAGCGTGAATTTACTTTGGCTTGCACCACAGCACATTTACTTGACGTAAAATACGACGAAATACTCCGCCAATACAGTTCGTTTACCGTCTCGTAACTGTTGGACTTGGTGGTCGACAGGCACAGCGCGTGCCTGCAAATCGAGAATCGCGGGATCGAATCCCAGATGAACCAATAAATTTTTCAGTCTGCTTTTAATCCAACCTTCACCTCTCAGTGATATGAGGAGTCGGTAGAAACAACATGTGGGGCGGATTCCACGCTAAACTGCCGATTCCCTGTCCCCGGTTGGACAACTGGTGTACGTTAATGATAAGCAAGTCGCCAAAGTGCCGTCCAATTGAAAGACTTAAACGAGGGCACTGAAGTACGCGAAATTTATTAGTATTGTTACACTGTCCAGTCGCAGTAATCTGACCATGTGTTAAAATCCCGAATAAACGCATTTTGCAGCATGAGACGTATAGGAATAGAGTGAATGAGGCAATGGCAGGGATAAGAAGCCATTCCGTCTCCAGTACCCGTCCAGCTGCGATAGAATTTTATCGATTGAGGATCCGTGGCACAAACTAGTCGATCGAGGTGACCTCTCAGATTCTCGATTGGGTTTAAAGGCGGAAAATTTGGCGGTGAGAGCAGTACGGTAAATTCATCCTAGAGCTTTCAGAACCACGCACATACACTGCGAGCTATGTTACACGTGCATCTACGGGTGGATATGGTCCCCAGGTATAGTTGCGTACTAGGGTTGATCCATCGTGCCTTTCAGAATAACGAGATCACCCAGGGAGCGCCGCGAAAACATTGCCCACACCATAACGCTCCCTCAGGGTTGCAGGGCGTTTGCTTTCAGACGTTACACGCCGATGGAAATCTGTCCGATGGAGCATAAAATGTGATTAATATGGAGAGGCCACCTGTAGCACTCAGTGGATTTTCAGTTGTGGTACCGGCGTGCAAATGCAAGCTTTCGACGCCCATGAAGAGCAGTCAGCATGGGTGCAGGGACCATGTGCCTACTGCGGAAGCCCGTACGTTGTTGAGGAAACATTAGTGGCAGCCCTTTGTTCGCCTGGGCGGTCAGCTGCACTAAAGTTGCACGTCTGTTCGCCAGCACACACATCTACTCGACTACTTCGATGTTACACGTTCGGTATCTTACTCTATGGAGCTGAGTCATGGACTGTATCAGGCAAAAAACTTGAGACATTTGGAAAGGGGTCGTATCGAAAAATATTAAGGATACCATCGACAAATATAGTCAAAAATATGGCGGTACGAAGACACAGAAATTCTCAACAGCATCCAGAGAGCAAAACTCCATTATTTTGGTAGCGCAATTCCGTAACAATAAATAAAACCTGTTGAAATTAATAATTCAAGGAAACATTAATGGCCGGCCAGTGTGGAAGAGCGGTTCTAGGCGCTTCAGTCTGGAAACGCGCGACCGCTACGGTCGCAAGTTCGAATCCTGCCCCGGGCATTGGTGTGTGATGTCCTTAGGTTAGTTAGGTTTAAGTAGTTCTAAGTTCGAGGGGACTGATCACCTCAGATGTTAAGTCCCGTTGTGCTCAGAGCCACTCGAACCATTTTTTTAAAAAAAGTTTAATGGCATACGTGACCCACGACGCACAGGATTATCCTGGCTTAATAACTCAAGCCAGCAGCTTCGGTTCAGCACTGAATCGATGTTCTGAAAAACCATGGACGGACAACAGGTCATGCTACCGATCGACAGCGTTATTGGAGGACGAGGCAATACAGACAATGCTTAAAAATTACATAAATGCTCACCATTAAATTAAATACTCCTCCACTCATATAATCGCGCTATCTGCAAATAAAATTAATCTGCAATTGCCATACAGTTAAAATGTTTTAAACGTAGTGCTGTTAACAGCACTCATGTCAGCACTTATTTTGATCAATGTACGTATTTTCTCGGACATCCACCGTACGAGGACGCACTGAAAAGTAATGTCGACAGATGTTTTACGTGAAAACTCGCAACGCTTTTTATTTAAAACAAACTTCATTAATATCCTGCATCTGTATTCTTCACGTCTACAAATTTATCTCTCAACACACTCACCCCGGGAACCAAAACAATTTCCCCAACTAGATACTATTTTGTTGATACCGTCACAGTATATTGTTTGACTATGTTAACAGAGCCACAACCTTACCTCTGCTTGCACCGCTTGAAATAATTGAAGTGCTCGAAGGTTTTCTTAGTTTTGCACATAGACGAAAATCGAGACTGTGTGTAGGATGATCGACGGCAGTGAACCAAGGACGTCGGCTTGCTGCAGATGCCGCAGCGATCGTGTGTAGTTTGGCACTGCCGTGCTCAAGGAGAGTGTGCTCCACATGCGGACGAAGTCTTCGAATTCGTGCTTTTAGTGTTGTGAGCTCTTTCTCACCCCCAACATAGTCACGTCACACACCGCTATGTTACGCGGTACAAAGCAGAGGGCTGCAGATATCCAAAGTAAAGATGTACAATGTTACTGACTACATCAAATAAAACAGACCGAGTTATGCTGGTGATATATGGTGACAATTCGTATTTATATTTACAATGGGAAGCGATTGACCAGTGGCCAACAGACAACTAAAACGCAAGTTGCCAGATGGATAATAACTGCAATACCGCCCACGCTGCCACGGTAAGTAGGAGGTTTGGTCTCCCGATACATGCCTGTTTCCCGAAAGTTAAAGAGCAATTTCAAGATTTGCGAAATTACGTCGCAAGTATGACGAATTATGAGAAACACTGCACTGTGTAAGGGAAGCTACTAGAAACCCCATAACCATGGCACTAGTTCAGGAATTCAGCTGCGCGAAGAGATTTTGAAAATGACTAAAGTATTTTAGAAAATTGATAGTAAATCCGTTCCCGACAAATGAATCCGTGTGATCAGTTACGAAGAAGGGGAGAAAATGTGTGAAAATAAATCTCTTCTTATGGAGGGACATTTCAGAGCAACTGTACAGCATTGCATATTGATATCTGAAGCGCGGAAGACTAGCTTTTCTACCAGGGGAAAGTCGGAATAATAGTGAAATATTTTATTCTGGACCGAGTAATGTCATAACTGGGTGGTCATTTAAAACTGCATTGCTTTACTTCGAAATGGCTGCAAATTAAGCTATGCAAACAGTGTTATCCGAGACATCTATTTCCAGATGTAATTTTCATTTCAAGCAATGTCTCTGGAAGACATAAAAGAACTGGAATTAGTGGAGAAATACAGGGATGAAGAAGTAGTTCGATTGTATTGCCGCATGTATGCTGCAAAGCACATCTTCCACCGGACTGCTTTGATGACGCATTGAAGGTAACAGGGTAGCAAATGCCCAGTGGCGAAAATATCATGAATTCGTAGACTATAAGGTCAGTCCATAGATGGAAAATCCTAGTACACCATCTGAAATGGGGAATTGGTGAAAACAGACAGTCAACAGAAATTGTTTCGAAATAAATTCACTCTTAACTTGGCTTCAGTTGCGTTAGGTAATACCTCGATACCTAACACAACTGCATCAAAGTTATTTGCGTTCAGAGAATTTATTTCGAAGTGATTTCGGTCAGCTATCTACCGTCATCAATTCGATGCAAAGGACCATGAATGCTGTCGAAGTTTGGCATAGCAAACGATACTCAATAAGGCAAAGGTATGTGAACCTACCATTTCTGATCAATACGCTAAAGGAGAAGGCAATAAAATCAATACGTGAAATTAAAAAAAAAAATAATAATAACCCGGTGGTCAGTGAAAGAGATAAAAGATACATATGTGTTGAAAAAGGGTTAAAAGATATTTTAAGAATACATAATGACTCGGTGGATTTAAGACGTTTAAGATTTACGTCATTCCTACGAAAATTTCGTAAAATAAGACAGGAAGTAATGTTCCAGAATGGAAAAGTTAAAAAAAAATAATTTTTAAAACACGGCTATGCATTATGTGCATAGACAGTCTGAAGCCTAGATAAAATGTGGAGGGGCGTTCTTATTACAAAACGACAGGCAGAGCCTCCCCATTGTCGCGGCTTCCTTTGCAGGTCGAAGAACCCGCAGCTAAAATGTATGTGGCCAGAAACATCGCGTTGACTCACGGGTCGCCGAGTCCACGGCCGCAGAAGCCCATGACACCCTTCAAGAGGCGGCGAGTCATCTCCTACAGTAGTTATTTGAGAGTGAATTTATTCCTCGCTCCTCATGAGACGTCATCAAACTGATCTTCCTGCTTCTGGAGTGTCTACAGCGACGTTACATCTTATTTTAGTTCTGCTCTCCGTTCCACACCTTCAAGGACCCACTTCTTTTCTGTGGCATTCCAACACTTGTACTTCTTCGATGTCATTTTCGCCACGGATTTATGTACTGTGCTTATGCTTTATTGAGAAAACACGGAAATTTTTCGAAGTGTATAGGGGTGAAAGGATTATCTTAACAACCGATAAAACATTTCCAGATATCGAGTATTACGTACCGGCTGACACTTCATTACGAAATGTTTACGGGGCTATCTTTTATGCCAATCGCTTCGTTTATGGAATGTACCGCACACAGGAGGTTTCTACGATAAACAGAAGTTCTTACATGGGTCTTGACAACACTATCGAATCACAAAGGTTCAAATAGTGAAGTGCGACTGCATGTAACTGCATAGGCAGATTTTCGGCCCCTGCAAATAATTGTGACGCAACTAAGGACATTATAGCGACACGAACGTCAGCCTGGTAAATAAGCCGCACACTAAGTGGACATCCAGCGGACGCAGGTAAACACTTCCTGTTACACCACGCCACTGCTGCCTCAGTGTAAACAGGGAGGACCGCAGGAAGTGCTCTACGACCACTAGCTGGAAACCACATAAGGAAACGGCCGGGGTCCTCGGTGGTCTAGTGGTAAGGTGTCTGGAACGTTCCAGCGCCTCGGCTGGGGTTCTATCCCCGGCCGGCGCTAGAATTTTCAGACTTCCGAACACTAGCCTCCACCTCTGCCCTGGCATGTGGCGCATGCCGGTTACCCCGGTGGGGTCCGTGCTTCGGATCCCACGTGGAGTTCACTGCCACACTGCAAACTAAACCTGATTATGCTGCTGCAAACATTTTAAATTTTAATACGCACACTTTCTTCACCAGACCGCATCTACATATATTTTCAAGGTACTTTCTACAACAATGAAATAAAATCCTTACTAAAAAAAACATTTACTTGGTGTACTAAATGATGCTAAGATAAATACCAAAACATATTCCATTTCCTTGTACTTAAATATCGGTATTTGAAAAAAATTTTGGCTATAAAAACTGACATATATATTACATGTTGTACTTCGCACACTCTCAGTGACAAAACAGGATATATTATTTCAGTCATAAGAAAAAGGAAAATATTATATCACTAGCAACACACAAGCCAACAATGTGTTCTTTATAGTATCATGATTGACTATGTGAGAAAAAAAAATTCAGTATGAGAAATCGTTTCGTAACAGTTGACAATACCTTTTAAAAATATATTGTTTTCACTAATTGCATTATCCAAAACGAACACAGGCCTTCTATTTTCTCAAATTATTCTATCGTCAAAATGAAATGTTTTATGTGACACAGGTCACTAACTCTTTTTCTTCTATAAAAAACGATATTTCTCGTGGTTTTATGTGAGCTGAATGCTGAATCAAACAGATAACACTTAACATTAATAAGTGGAATTTCTTGGCGATTTTACTAACAGTTCCATATATTTCATATAATATATAAATTAATAGTTATATGACAACCCTCCCTGCCTCTACTTTTTGTAAAAGTATCTTGTGGAACAGAAAAGAATTTATATTACTACCTCTACAGGTTAAGTCTGGTTGAATGAAAGAGATTGTAAAGGCCGTAGCCGAAGATGCAGAGTGTTACCTTCTCAGCAAGGCGTTTGCCATAAGTAATGAGCGAAACTGTAAAATAAGGAAAAGGGATGTCAAACGTCTATTATTGTTGTACAATTATATCACTAACGTTTCTTTGCAAGAAACTTACTTACAGTTGCCCTTGCTCTTCAAAATTCTTTAACCCGCAATACCGCGCCATTATGTAACAGTAGCTCCGACACCTCACTGCACGGAGGAAATTGAACTTACATTTCGTATTTTTGTTAATGAGACAGAGAGACTGTAAGCTAGTATGGTTGTTTCTTTTGCTATTAAATTCCGAGCCTCATATCCATTTTTAATCCTTAAAAGTGTGGACAAAACTTTTAGTAATACTAAATTACGAAGAGGGAATGATGAATGTAACATGCTGCGTACATTAATGTCACTGGATATGTAGTTTCCATTACATGTTACGAGAACAGAATTATTTTGTAACGTGTGAAGTACACAAATATACGGTAACAGACAAACAAAGCAGTGATGCCACAGTCTGTTTTGTAATAATAGTGCAAAGGAAGAAATAAACAGCAACTAGACATTTAAGTCACTTAGTTTTCGCGGCCATTTTGCGGTTCATCACTTCGCTGCTAGGTGTCATTGCTAGTACCTCACACACTCAGTTGCCTCTAGTGCAGGGCTTCGCCACCAAAGGGCTCTATCAGCACCGGCGAGGACTCACTCTGTCGGCATTTGCTGCTTCACTCCTCAACATCTATGCTAGCTTACGTCACTGCTAAATCTTCAGACTAAACTAAAAAAATAACACCAATACCGAATAAGGCAAATAGTGATAAGTGCGAATACTACTGAACCATCACTTTCATACGTCGTGGCGGAAAATACTGATCCGAAATATGTACTCAGGAATGGAACACATTAGAGAAGACGAGCTACAGGGAAATCAATTTTGAGAGAATACACTAGCCGCTAGAGATCAGTTGAAGAAATTCAACCTATATTTATGACATCAATAGATGCACTTTTGACAGTTTCGACCAGAATATACAATTTGAATTTAAGATGCAACAAGCGAAAAAATACAATGAGCGGCATGTTATCTAGAACTCGGCCAGAAATCAGACAGCAGCTATAAGACTTATAAGGAAGCTGGTAGTTGATCGTTGAGAAGGGAGGGAGGGAGAGAGGGAGAGGGAGAGGGAGGGAGGGAGGGAGGGAGGGAGGGAGGGAGGGAGGGAGGGAGGGAGGGAGGGAGGGAGAGAGAGAGAGAGAGAGAGAGAGAGAGAGAGAGAGAGAGAGAGTGAGGGGGGGGGGGGGTTCTAGCTCCTTCTTCCATGTTATTCACTTTACATACAGAATGTTTCACACGTCATGCTACACACTCATCGAGTCTGTAGAGGGGACCTAGCTGATGAAGTTTTACATAGGAATCGATGTCTGGAAACGTCATCCAGCGACGCTACAGAGTATCAAAGTTACAAGCTCTGGAGTCTGTAGAATGTGTGTAAACAGGGAGATCCGATGAAGATATTACCAATTTTCTATGATGATGGATAAATGTATCAATTTGAGGTTATGTCCCTATAACGGAAAATTAGAAGAGAAGACATCCCTGATATGTGTGACAGTATGTACCGGTAGTGTTGTAGCTAAAATGTAGGGCAGGAAACTTTCAGAGGTGGTAGTACGGACCGAAAGAAGAAAACAATGTCGAGTACACATGGGCTGTAAAATGCATACCTTAAGAGCTGTGAGGACTTGTTCATCTTCGCTGGCATAAAACATATCTCCACTACTGAATATGTGCTCATAGCTCCTCAGGTATGCATTTTGTATCACATGTTTAACGGACATTTTTTCTTACTTTGATCCATACTACCACCTTTGAAAGTTATCAACAACTGTACCAGAACTTGTATTCCGCCGTCAGAGGTATGATAACGATTTTCCCTTGTAACTTTCGACTCATTCGTTTCCAGTACTGTGGCCATTACCTCAAACTGATACATAATCACGGCATCACACTCTATTTACATACATTTGCCGGCGCTGGCGCCTGTTTCTTGATGCTTCATAGCCTCGTTAGATGACGTTTGCAGACATGGGTTAGTAGGTAAAATTGCAAGCTCTAGAAATGTGAAACACCTTGTATAAAGAAAGCAACTTACGAAACGAACGAGATATTCGGGAAATTAATCGAGGATAAGAAAGAAGAAATAGAAATTGTTTCCAAATCGAACTTTCATTTCGATGGTGCTGATTTGAATTTCATGGCATTTATCCGCTCTGAAGAGGATCGTTCAAACGATGGTCGAAATGTCGTTATTTTAGTTGTTTCACTGTTTTATAATGACATGGCCTAGTGCCCAAAATGATTTTATTCATGTTATTTATAGGAGTTCTATCGCTTCTTACCGATATTTTCAGTATGATACTAGTATTTTTTTCCTACACCTAGCAACTTTAATAGTGCAAGAAATGATGAAAATAGTACCTAATACTTTTTTATATGGAGACAGAAACGGTGCTAAGGTTTATTGATAACAATAAACAGTAAACTTCAGCCATGTTTCTGCGAAGTTGCATAACGCCGAAATCCTGAAATACATCCGTATATTTCGAATGTGGTACAACGGCTGTAGGAAGGAGACGAGGTACAGCAGAAGTAAAGCTGTGTGGACGGGGCGTGAATCGTGTTTGGGTAGCTCGAATAGTGGAGCACTCGCCCGTGAAAGGCAAAGGTCCCGAGTTCCAGGTCTCGGTCCCAGGAAGTATCTGCCAGGAAGTTTCATATCGGCGCACACTCCGCTGCAGAGGGAACTAATTCTTGAAACAGCTGTATAGTTACTGGAGAGATACAGGATGTTTCAAAATTCCCGTTAAAAACTTCTAGAGAACTGAGTGACGATATTTTGAAGAGGAGCCCATGTATGGAAAGGTATATCCGTGCTACAGCCGTATAAATACACCTTCGCTAATGTGGTATGCAACAGGGTAATCGTCACTGGAGGTGGGTTACTTACGTCGGATCGTATGATGTCATTTGACGGCTGTCTCATCTCTGACCTGGTTCGAGTCTCGTCCATGTGTCTGTGAGTGCTAGAGAAACACTGCTAAGTACACTTTTGCTGAATACATCGACACGAGAATTGTGTGTGGCCAAAGCTCACAGTACTGGAAGAGCTGCTGGTCGCCTTCATCAAGATCGTTGTCCAAAACATCTGACTCTTCCCCACACGCTTTTCGTTACCATTGCACAACGTCTTCGAGAAAGGGTGCATTCACCGTCAGCAGGTGCGTCTGTGGTGCCCCGTGGAGATGCAGCGCACGCGAATTGGAAAATATATTTATGTGGATATGGTGTCTGTTCTTTCGGACATGTCCGAAAGGACACTACGAATGTAGTGTGTGGACATACAAGGTGAGAATGTGGGTCTCGCAGGAGGCGTGCGCGAGATAGTCGCTATAGTCTCACTATCCTCTGTGCCCTCGGTGGCTCAGATTGATAGAGCGACTGCCATGTAAGCAGGAGATCCCTGGTTCGATTCCCGGTCGGGGCACACATTTTCACCTGTCTTCGTTGATCTATATCAACGCTCGTCAGCAGCTGAAGGTATTAATATCATTCTAATTTGGAACTAAAAAGGACCCTCCTGTAAAAACAGTGTCTATGAAGACCGATTTTTTTGTTTCTTTGATTATTAACGAGTGAAACTGTAGAACAATAGATGTACTGGGTAACATCTACACTGAAATGCCAAAGAAACTGGTATAATAATGCCTATTGAAACACAGAGATATGTAAACAGGAAAGATATGGTGATGCCGCCGGCAACGCCTGTGTAAGACATGTGCCTGGCGTAGTTGTTGGATAGCTTACTGTTGCTACTATGGCAGGTTATCTAGATTTAAATGACGTGGTATTATACTCGGCGCAACACCGATGGGAATCAGCATCTCCGAGGTAGCGATGAAGTGGGGTTTTTCCGGTACGACCATTTCATGAGGGCACCGCAAATATCAGCAATCCAGTAAAACAACAAATCTCAGACATCGCTGCTGCCGGAAAAATATCCTGCAAGAATGGAAACTGAAGAGAATCGTTTGTCGTGGCGAAAGTGCAACCATTCCGCAAATTACATAAAATTTCAATGCTTTACCATCAACAAGTGTCAGCATGCGAACCATTCAACGAAACATCATCTATATGGGCTTTCAGAGACGAAGGCCCACTCGTGTACCCTTGCTGACAGCACAGCACAAAGCTTTACGCCTCATTTGGGCCCATCGGTACGAACACTGGACTGTTGATGACTGGAAACATATTACCTGGTTGGACGAGTCTCATTTCAAAATGTATATAGAGTATGGACGTGTACGGGTATGAAGACAACCTCACGAATCCATGAACCCTGCATATCAGCTGGGGACTGTTGAAGCTGGTGGAGGCTCTGTGACGTTGTATGGCGTGTGCATGTGGAGTGATGTGGGACCACTGATAAGTCTAGATACATCCTGTCTGATCACCTGCATCCATTCGTGTCCATTGTGGATTCCGACGGAAGTGGGTAATGCCATCAGGACAATGCGACGCCCCACGCAACCACAATTGCTACAGAGTGGCTGCAGGAACACTCTTCCGCGGTTAAACACTTCCGCTGGCCTCCAAACATCCTGTACGTTTCTAGTACATTGTATAGCATTATCGAGCATATCTGGGATGCCTTGCAACGTGTTGATCAGAGGAGATCTCTACCCCTCGTACTCTTACGGATTTATGGGCAGCTCTGCAGGGTTCCTGATGTCAGTTCCCTCATGCGCGACTTCAGCCGTTAGTCGATTCCATGCCACGCCGTGTTGAGGCACTTCAGCGTGCTCGCGGTGGCCCTACGCGGTATTTCTTTGGCTCTTCAGTGTAACAAATTACTTGTCAAAGTGACAGCGTTACCAACATTTTTCCAAATGGTTGTAGCACACGGTACGTTTCCGGTGGCGGGTTACAAATTTAAAATACGAGTATTATGTACTCAGTCACCTCTACTAGTTCTAGCAGTTAGTGACGGCAATTTCGGAACATCCTGTACGTTTCCAGTAAATTGTATAGCCGTTGTCGTATTACGATTGGTATCTGCGAATACATTTCACAATTCGTGACAGGGCGTCAGGAGCGAGTGCAGACGTCCGCAGCGTTTACCCAGGGGGCGCCTCGGCTACGGCAGCTCTGACGGCCACTAGAATAACCGGAGGTAGAGAGCGCAGCACGGCTAGTTTGAAGGCCACTTTCAACTAGTGTTGTCAGAGGTGTCTCTTTTAAGAGATACTACGACTCGCCCCACGTAAGCTTTAAGCGGAAAGACAAACTTCTGGCCCCTGCTAACATTTCGAAATACACTATCCTATCAGTAAGTGTACAGACACCTATTGGTGGACTTTAATATGCAGTGTGTCCACCCTTTGTCTCTCTGGCGTCTTGAACTCTGCTCGGGACACTAAGTGAGGTGCCTGCCGGCAATTTACGCACCACACACGGAGATAATATTCACGTGTTGGTTTTTGAACGTGCCAGACAATACAGTGCTCAGCAAGATTGCCATGTCTGTCACCAATTTTGAACGTTTGGAACACAATGGGCAGGTTCTTTCAACCAGGTCGCGATTTTGACGATGTAACGAACCAACTGAACTAAATTTGGTACGACATCCGTCAGGAGGACATCCACTATCTCTATCAGTCAATGTCAAGCCGAATAACTGCCCGCATAAAGGCCAGAGGTGGACCAACACGTCATCGACTTATCAATTTGTGAAGCTCTTTCTCTTGAATTAATCATATAATTTTTCTGCAACTCTGATCATTCATTTGCCCCTACACGTACATCACATGTGTCTATTTCCATCGCACTGGGGTAATTCCTCCGGGATACGTTTATTTTCCTTAGTGTGTAAATATATTTGTAGCAGGTCATTCAAAAACTTATGAAACGAAATAGAGGGGAGCTGGTTGTTTTTAGGAGTACAGAATGTATTAGACTCGAGGATCATATGGTGTTGGCAGAGAGCGAAAAAAGTATGACTGAAATGTTAAAAGAATTAAACAACACATGAGTAAATTGCAATGAGAAATAATAAGAAAAAGGCAAAATGTCCGGTGATAAGTGCAAGAAAACTAAGCATAACTAAAATGTTAGGCAGGAAGATACAGAACAATTTAGTGTTTTTAGATAACTGCCGGCCAGTGTGGCCGTGCGGATCTAGGCGTTTCAGCCTGGAACCGCATGACAGCTATGGTCGCAGGTTCGAATCCTGCCTCGGGCATGAATGTATGTGATGTCCTTAGGTTTAAGTAGTTCTAGGTTCTATGGGACTGATGACCACAGATGGTAAGTGACATAGTGCTCAGAGCCATTTGAACCATTTAGATAACTGCGACGCGCTATTATGGACGACATTGTAGGTAACAAGGAGGTGAAAACACGTATAGCAATTTCCAACGAGAAGTTTCATAACAGGAGGCTTTTATGTGGGTGCGTTTATAGGGTATAAAGTAGGCAGGCACAGTGAGAAATGAGGTGGTGTTGAGTGGGAGAACAGAGAGAAATTTTAAAGGTAGCAGGATGTGGAAACACAGTTAGCATGGACACTGAATGAGAAGAGATTGTTTATTTATGGTATGGAGGAAATAGTGAATGGAAGAGGAAGACGACGCAGAACATACCAGGTGGTGGACAGCGTAAGAACAGAAAATAGTTGTGAGAAAACAAGAGGGTAACAAATGATGGGACTGCATGGAGAGCTACATGTGAAGACCTGCCCTAGGGCAGAACACTCATGGTGGTGACGATGACGACGATGAAGAGGAGACTTATTTAGGACATTTTGCAAGACGCACCATTTTCTTGTAATCCAAATTTAAACAAAAAATAGGCAGCTTATAATTTGCACTCTACAAACGACCGTGAATTGCATGGCAGATGGAACTTGCCATTATAGCAGTTATTATGACTTATTCCCATTCCACTGATGTATGGAGCGTGCGAAATGTGACTGCTTAAAAGCCTCTGTGCGTGCTGTGCTTAGTCTAATCTGGTCTTCACGCTTCTTACAGTTACCATACGTAGGCGGTTTCAGTATATTCCTACACTCATCACGTAACGTCGGTTCTAGAAACATTCTAAGTAGGTCTCCTCGCGATACTTTGCTCTTCCGCGGTATAGTCTGTGTCTGTCATCAACTGTGCGTTAGTTCAGTTCTTTGAACACCTTCGTGACATTCTCCTATGGGTCAAACAAACCTTGAGCAATCTTTACTGCCCGTCTCTGTATAAGTTCAATATCCCCTGTTCGTCCTATCTGGTACTGATTGCAATTCCCCAGTATTGTCCAAATGAACCGCACGCGCTTTATCTACAAATGTGCTTATGTGATCGTTCCATTTCATACCCCTACAAATTTATACACTCAAGTGTTTACTTAAGTTAACAAAATGCAGCTGCAGCGCACTGAAGCTGTAGTCATTAGACTACGTAGTCTCATTTTGTAAAATGTTGATTTTGTCGATACCGACACACTAGAGTATTTGACTGTGCTAACAGAGCCTCAACCTCACCTCTGCTTGCACGGCTTCGAACTATAAAAGTCCTTGAATGTGTTCCGCAAGTTTTGGAGACAGATGAAAATCGGATGGGACCAAGTCGGGTCCGTGTGGAGGTCAATCGACGGCAGTGAACGAACGGCATCGGTGTGCTGCAGACGTCGCAGCGCCCGGCTGTAGTTTGGCGTTGTAATGCTGAAGAGGAGGGTGTTCCACGTGCGACCCAACTCTTCCAGTTCATGCTTTCAATTTTTTTGAGCTGTTTCACAAGCACGGACATAGTTACATCACACACCGCTATGTTACACGGTACAAATCGGAGCCCTCTAGCAGTAGAGGACTGCAGATACGTGGAATAAACATGTAGAATTTTACTAACGTTTTTTAATTGGAAAGTTTTCAGTTTTCAGATAAAACATTTGGAGTCACTACTCCTCAGCACGCCCTCGTGCTATGTGCACAAGAATCAAAAGACTGTTTCCGAGCAAAGTATGCTATTCTTTCAATTGAACATTTTTGTAATGTACATTAGTAGTAAACCTTATGGTGATGGTGAAATTTCTTATTTATATTTACATTGAAAGGCGATTAATCTGTGGCCAATACACAATGACAATGGCAGTTGCCAGGTGATATTAACTGCAATACCACCCACATTGTCAAGCTAAGTGGAAGTATTGGTTTTCCGACACATGTCACCATGTAACTGTCGCTCGTGGCGATACATTAAAAGAGTTCTCTGTCTCCCTGTCAGAGAGCCAGTACCCGGCATCACTCTACCGAAATAAAGACGGAAATTCTGTGTGCCACATTTGAAGATGAGTCTGTAAAGGTTACAAAACTAGTTAATGGAATTAAAAATATTTCAAAGAGTGTGTTGTTCCAGTTTTCCGTATTTATATTCAATACACTAGTCACAGGATCTAGAACATCCTTACGCGATATGCTTAGTCGGTTGAGAGCGTGCTGTGTCCCTCTGAGATTAATTTTGCCTCGGCTTTAAGCAACTCACCGGTCAGCATTTACAGAGCTGCCAACTACATCTCACACCGGGAATATTATCAAGATTAGTTTGCATCGCAGCCTTGGGAAGAGAGCGCAAATCGAACGAGCATTCGCAGTCATTCCCTTTATTGACTACCATTCGCCTATATTCCTCCGGAAATATTCCAAGTACACTTTCTCCGGACATTTTGCGTTCGTTTCCAGGCGCCTGCCAGATCAACTTGATAAGAAACTCTGTGACACTCTCCAACGGGTCAAACAAACCTGTGACCATTCGTGCCGCCCTTCTCTGTGTACATTCAGTATCCTCTGGCAGTCGTATCGGACTAGGATCCAAGAATCTCGAGCAATATTCAAATCTCTAGAATATTCAAATCTCTAGAAATTTTTACACCCAGGTATTCGTGTGGGTTGAGCGATTGCGAATTTGACTCGCTGACACTATACTCGTAGGATAAGGTTATTTCGTTTTGTGAACAGAACAGTTTTACATTTCGGGAACATTTAAACCAAGTTGCCAGTCTTTGCACTACACTGAAATCTTATGAGGCCGTGGCTTCTTTCAGACAGTACTTCATTACAGACAACTGCATCATTTGCGGAGAGACTGTAGTTTCAAATAGACCGCATAACCACCGCCCCCTTCTCCCCGCCAAATTGCTATCTGAAGACTGGAAGTCCCATAAGTAAACCACTTTCAGAAGTTCGTTTACTTTCCGTATCAGTTAATGTGTTAAAAACTTGACCTGAAGAAGCATAACCCTTTGCAGTTGAAGACGCTCTGTTTTAAGATACGCTAGTTTTTCGAAAACATCTCAATGTTTATGTCCTGAACTATGTGTTGTACAATGCTATAATTTTTCAGGTGCATTCAACGATATGTGTGAATACTGTCTGACAAATGTGTTCCGAATAGAGTGAGTAGTAAAGAAGCAATCAATTCAAAATTCATGACTAATGCTGACGCCTTACTGCATGAACAGCTAAAATGTAGAAGTGATGAAAGTCCTTTTTCCTTTCATCATTCTGTCAGGGATGTCAGAGGGAAAAAGTTTCGCAAAGTTTCAAAATTAAGTGTGAAGTTTGTTGTAAGTCGCCACGTGCTGCCATTCACAAATGCTCGGTGTATATAGTCTCGATAATTTTCGCGCCATGAAAAGATGCTGCCTTAGACGAGTATGCAGTTTTTAACTTTTAACTCCCGACTTATTGCGTTAAACATATGCCTTTAAGTGAAGAACGGAAGGAGGATTGTATTTAATGTGCCATCGATGTCGAAGTCATTAGAGAAGGAGCAGGAGCTGGCACTGCGTCAGGGAAGGGAAAAAGAAGTCCGCCGTGCCCTTTCAAAAGAACCATCCCATCATTTAATCAAAATATCCACGGGTGTACTGCCGGTCTATAGTGTGCAACGGGCACAATATTTCGGCGATCAAACATGTCGCCATCATCAGGTGAACTGACGGACTGATCTCCTGTGAACGTGCCGGCACGGAGATCCGTACGCTATGGCTGCTCAGGGGGAACTGGGTTCGGTCGCGGTGGCGGCCGATTTAAATACCCTCCGCCCGCGGCGCGCTCCCTCCGCCGTCCGCGCCCCGCGCCGGGGTAGCGCGGTGGAACAGATTGCGACGGCGTCTGAGATGACGTCGGTGTGATGGCTCTGTCCGCCGTGGTCGTCACAACTATGCGTTTGCTGGATTTACTCCTGATTAAGCCAATCGCTGGTTCCCAAGCCTTGCTAAGATTATAGCCACAGTCACGGTTTATGAGGTCGTCATTGGTGCGAATTTCGATAGCCTCTCTAACAACGCTGTCCCAGTATCTCGACGTCTGTACCAGAATCCTCGTGCGGTCATACTCCATAGCGTGATTTTCCGACAAACAATGTTCAGCGACTGCCGACTTGCTCGGATACATCAGTCGAGTGTGCCTCTGGTGTTCACGGCATCGATCCTCGACGGTACGCATCGTCTGACCAATATACGACTTGCCACATTGACACGTAATCTGCTACACGCCGGCCTTCCTCAAACCGAGCTCATCTTTGGCGCTCCCCATCAGTGCACGAGTTTTATTCGGAGGACAAAACACAGTTCCGACCCGGTGTTTCTTCAGAATGCGGGCGATTTTCCCCGAGAGTGCGCCTGTGTATGGAATAAATGCAGTGCCTACCTCCTCCCTCGTGACTTCATCCATCTCAACAGGTTGTGCTGCAGTGGTTGGGCGGAGAGCACGTTGGATCTGCCACTCTGAGTACCCATTTTTTCGAAACACAGTTCTCAGAAGTTCCAATTCCTGGGGTAGACTCTCTGTGTCAGAGATAGTGCGCGCCCTATGTACTAGAGTTTTAAGTACCCCATTCCTCTGTGAAGGGTGGTGGCAGCTGTCTGCGTGCAAATACAGATTAGTGTTTGTTGTCTTTCGATACACCCCATGACCTAGGGTGCCGTCAGCCCTTCTCCTGACCAAGACGTCAAGGAAAGGTAATTTACCCTCCGTTTCAGTCTCCATAGTGAATTTGATGTTGGGGTGTATGGAGTTTAGATGTGTAAGGAAGTCAAGGAGTTTATCCATACCATGTGGCCAGATGACGAACGTGTCGTCCACGTAACGGAAAAAGCAAGTAGGTTTCAATTCGGATGACGACAGGGCTTCCTCCTCGAAGTTCTCCATCTACAAATTCGCTACCACCGGTGAGAGTGGGCTACCCATGGCGACTCCCTCCGTTTGTTCGTAGTATTCTCCATTAAAAATAAAATACGTGGAAGTCAAGACATGCCTAAAAAGTTCAGTGGTATTCTCGTCAAACCTCTGACCAATCAACTCTAGCGACTCTCGCAGTGTTACCCTCGTAAACAAGGAAACGACGTCAAAACTCACCATGATATCTGACTCATCCAACCTGAAGCTATCAAGGCGTTTAACAAAATCCACGGAATCACGGATGTGATGAGGGCATTTACCCACATAATGACTTAATATTCCCGTCAGGTATTTGGCCAACAAATATGTAGGTGCCCTGATGTTGCTGACAATGGGGCGTAATGGTACCCCCTCTTTGTGAACCTTCGGGAGTCCATATAGTCTAGGCGGTACCGGACCTTGGGGTAACAATTTCTTAGCGTCACCCTCCGGTAAATCTGCGTCCTTGAGAAGAACCCTCGTCTTGTTCTCCACCTTCTTTGTAGGGTCAACGCTGATCTTCCGGTAGGAATCGTCATTTAGCAGGCTCTGCATCTTATCAGTGTAGTCCTTATGGGAGACAACAACTGTAGCATTGCCTTTGTCAGCCGGTAAGACAACAATTTCAGAGCGTTCCCTCAGATCACGAATGGCCGCCCTCTCTTTACTGCTGATATTTGACTTCATCGGCTTGGATTTCGTCAACGCACGACAAGTTTCATGACGTATTTCCTGGGCTGATTCTGGTGGAAGTCGAGCTGCAACCTGTTCAACAGCACTAACAATTTCTGCGACCGGAGTGAACTTGGGGGTGGGAGCGAAGTTGAGACCTTTCTGCATAACCGAAGCCGCATCATCACTCAACACCATGCCACTCAAATTGCTGACAGTCTTGCACGGAACATGCAGAGATGGTTTGTCAAGGAGACGTGAGAACTTAGCTATTTGACATCCCGTAGCCTTCTTATGGGCGGAATCAGCTGACACCCAGGTGACACCATCAATCCAATCCCAGGAAAAGGAAGTGAACTTAGTAGCCAGTTGCAAATGTAATTTGAGTAATTCCTGTGAAATAAACTCAAGGCTCCGGCGGGTGAATTGCACCAATGTAAAGCTGGCTCGTTTCTTGATTCTCCTAGCTGCTGCAGAATCGATGTGATGCATAACCTTAGCAAAATTTGGAACAACATTCTCGGAACGACATCTCTTTAGAAAAGCGAGAGTACTTAGCAAAGGACATCTACGGTGGCGCAACTTTTCAAATTTCTTCATGCTGCGATACATCTTCTCCCTGTAAAGGTGTATGATGTGATTCTTGAGTTTCTCTCGGCGTATTTAATAATCAAAATATCCACGGCTGTACTGCCGGTCTATAGTGTCCAACGGGCAGAATATTTCGGCGATCAAACATGTCGCCATCATCAGGTGAACTGACGGACTGAGCTCCTGTGAACGTGCCGGCGCGGACGGCGGAGGGAGCGCGCCGCGGGCGGCGGGTATTTAATCGGCCGCCGCCGCGACCAGACCCAGTTCCCCCTGAGCAACCATAGCGTACGGATGGAGACTGAAACGGAGGGTAAATTACCTTTCCTTGACGTCTTGGTCAGGAGAAGGGCTGACGGCACCCTAGGTCATGGTGTGTATCGAAAGACAACACACACTGATCTGTATTTGCACGCAGACAGCTGCCACTACTCTTCACAGAGGAATGGGGTACTTAAAACTCTAGTACATAGGGCGCGCACTATCTCTGACACACAGAGTCTACCCCAGGAATTGGAACATCTGAGAACTGTCTTTCGAGAAAAAATGGGTACTCAGATTGGCAGATCCAACGTGCTCTCCGCCCAACCACTGCAGCACAACCTGTTGAGATGGATGAAGTCACGAGGGAGGAGGTAGGCACTGCATTTATTCCATACACAGGCGCACTCTCGGGAAAAATCGCCCGCATTCTGAAAAAACACCGGGTCGGAACTGTGTTTTGTCCTCCGAATAAAACTCGTGCACTGGTGGGGAGCGCCAAAGATGAGCTCGGTTTGAGGAAGGCCGGCGTGTACCAGATTCCGTGTCAATGTGCAAGTCGTATATTGGTCAGTCGAGGATCGATGCCGTGAACACCAGAGGCACACTCGACTGATGTATCCGAGCAAGTCGGCAGTCGCTGAACATTGTTTGTCGAAAAATCACGCTATGGAGTATGACCGCACGACGATTCTGGTACAGACGTCGAGATACTGGGACAGCGTTGTTAGAGAGGCCATCGAAATTCGCACCAATGACGACCTCATAAACCGTGACAGTGGCTATAATCTTAGCAAGGCTTGGAAACCAGCGATTGGCTTAATCAAGAGTAAATCCAGCAAACGCATAGTTGTGACGACCACGGCGGACAGAGCCATCACACCGACGTCATCTCTGAAGCCGTCGCAATCTGTTCCACCGCGCTACCGTGGCGCGGGGCGCGGACGGCGGAGGGAGCGCGCCGCGGGCGGAGGGTATTTAAATCGGTCGCCACTGCGACCGAACCCAGTTCCCCCTGAGCAGCCATAGCGTACGGATCTCCGTGCCGGCACGTTCACAGGAGCTCAGTCCGTCAGTTCACCTAATGATGGCGACATGTTTGATCGCCGAAATATTGTCCCCGGTGGACACTATAGACCGGCAGTACACCCGTGGATATTTTGATTATCAAATACGCCGGGAGAATCTCAAGAATCACATCCCAGCATTTGCTTCGAGCGATTCAGGAAAATAACGGAAAACATAAATGAGGGTGGCCAGACGCGGATTTAAACCGTCGTCCTCCCCAATGGGAGTTTCTGCTCTGGATCGTGGGATTCCGGGTTCGATTCCCGGCCGGGTTGAGGACTTTCTCCGCCCGGGTACTAGATGTGTGAGTTGTCCTTATCATTTCGTTATCATTCGTGAAGGTGGCGAGATTGGACTGTGTAAAGATTAAGGCTTTAAACAGGCGCTGATACCCACGCAGTTGAGCGCCCAACAAACCAATCAGCATCATCATACAGTGTACCAACCACTGCGCCAGCTCGCTCGGTATACATTTAAAAGTAGGTTATGTCAGCATTTTTAGTATTTACATTGACTTCATTCTCCATAAATAAAAGCATGAACTACGAGCAGACAAAGGAATTGGGATAACGAATGAGAAATACCTAGCCAAAATATCCACGGGTGTACTGTCGGTCTACAGGCTCCAAAGGGCACAATATTTTGGCGATCATTCATGTTGCCATCATCAGGTGAACTGACGGACTGAGCTACTGTGAACGTGCCGGCACGGAGATCGGTGGATTCTGGTACAGACGTCGAGATACTGGGACAGCGTTGTTAGAGAGGCCATCGAAATACGCACCAATGAGGACCTCATAAACCGTGACTGTGGCTATAGTCTTAGCAAGGCTTGGGAACCAGCGATTGGGTTAATCGAGAGTAAACCGACCAAACGTATAGCTGAGACGACCACGGCGGACAGAGCCATCACACCGACGTCTTCTCAGACCCCGCCGCAATCTGTTCCACCGCTTGACCGTGAAGCGGGGCGCGGACAGCGGAGGGAGCGCGATGCGGGCTGAGGGTATTTAAATCGGCCGCCGCCGCGACCGAAAATTCGTCACGAAGAAGGACCTCCACACCACAAACTCCAACCCGATACCCGATCTTCACGCCGCGAGACTGGGGCATCATATTGGAAGACGCGGTCGCGCGGCTGAGGAAAGAAGTTGGAGATGGCGCGAGGAAGCTCGCACCCGAACTGGAGTCCGCGCTGAACAACATAGCGCGGGAAGGGAAGGTAACCTGGTCCCACAGGAACATCCACCGACGCCGCCAGCATGCCTGCGTGCTGGCAACCAGGATCTACGACCAAGCAACACCCAAGGACCAACCCGAACGAGAGGGAACACCATCCCAACAAATGAGGATCTTGGAGGAATAGCTGCACCAAGCGTAGACTCCATACCTCGGGCCAGTGATCACGCCTTTATGTCTAGCGTCAGCGACCGAACCCAGTTCCCTCTGAGCTGCAATAGCGTACGATTCTCCGTGCCGGCACGCTCACAGGAGCTCAGTCCGTCAGTTCACCTGATGATGGCGACATATATGATCGCCGAAATATTGTGCCCGTTGGACACTGTAGACCGGCAGTACACCCGTGGATATTCTGACTATCAAATAGGCCGGGAGAAACTTAAGAATCACGAGAAACACCTCATTGTGCTTATGTTTGTAGATGACATGATTCAAGTGAATGAAGTGACCTTCAAATATCTATATACCACCTGAACGAAATATGCAACGAATACAACTTAAAAATTTTCAGTAATAAAACGTAAATAAGTGCACTTGGAGGAAAATATTCAGTCAGTTTAAAACTAGTTTTGGATAAACATGCTTTAGAACAGGTCTATTAATCTTTCCTTTAGTCTACGCTGTAAGATCTGATTTTTACTCTCATACTGAAAATAAATTACACAAATTCTAAACTGTCTGTGGCACCAATATCCGAACATTGGGCAATAAAGTACAAAAAGAGATTGCTATAACGTGGTCGCGGTTCCTGTTTTATGCTATGAAAGCGAAAACATGGTTAAAACAAAAAACATTCACATGGCAGAGATGAGGTTCCTAAGAAATTCGAAGGGCTGCAGAACAAGAAATGATTGGAAATGAATATACTAGAGAAAAATTAAGTATTTTCAACATAAACTAAAAAATTCAAAAGTATATTAAAGACTGGTGAGAATGCTAAGTCCCAGACGTCCCCAAAATATTCTGAACTACAAGCGGAATGGGAGAAGTGATATTGAAAGGCCTCGGACGTGGGAGCAATTTCGTTTGAGAGACTATCCCGCGAGGAGACTACTGAAGTACTTATGCCTTATAGAATTCTTAAGTTATACAGCAACATAAGTAAGTTTTAATTTAGTTTACGTTCAATGACTTAAAAAAAAAGTTTCTTGCCTTCTGAAGTGGGCTTTGTTCTTTCTAAGGGTTCAAACGGTCGCCATGTCAAATTTGAACAGTATCTGTTAAGCTGTTTAGACTCGAAAACGAAACAGACTGTGTTACAAAGAAGAAAAACAACTGAGTGAAAGAAGCGGCGTCTCTTTCTGCAGCACGCGGCCATCATTTTGCAGGACAATGTTCGGGCACGATTGGTTAAAGTCGTGACTGATTTGATTGGTATATGGGGATGGGAAGCGCCGCACCACACTCCACACACCCCCGTGAGCTCAGCTTGATTCCTAACGCGAAGGACGAACTTTGGGGTATTCGGCTCGGAGCTGTTATGGAGATTCGTCGGACAATAGACCGCTCCATTCGAACTACCTAATACAACTGGCGCAGCTATGGGTATCTTGCTCTTCCGACATCACTGGCGACGGCCTGTAAACGAGAGCTGTTCAAAAAATATCCGACCTATTTTAATTGTTGAAATCAACAATGGTATCAGGGCGTTCGTGGGCTCATGTTTTCAGGCATACATAGCACAAATACCTGATGTTCTCCACTATTTCGGAACACTTGTAAGTGGTACACGTTGGATTTAGTAATGTGAGCATAACGACGACGTTGCATCACATTTGGCTTCAAGCTTGGCGATTCTCAAGTTGAAACTATCGTGTGTTTGTGGACGAAGTAATGGGTACTACACGACATAAGGAGTGGTACAACCATTTCAAAGGTAGCCGCTAATCAATGAAGACAGAAGTCAGTTAAGGTACGCCCTCAATATCCGCAAATCAGGTCGTTACTGACCCCGAAAGATTCCTGGTGAAGCAGAATAAACGAATCGCAATCAGAGAAGTTGTAGTCTAATCTAAAAGCCGTAAATTCAACTCAATACCTACGCATTACAATAACGAACAAGTTAAATTGGAAGGAACACACAGAAAATGTTGTGGAGAAGGATAACCAAACACTGCGTTTTATTGGCAAGAATCTTAGAAAACGTAACAGACCTACAAAGAAAACTGCCTACACTACGCTTGCCCGTCCTCTTTTAGAATAGTGCTGGGTGATGTGGAATCCTTATCAGACAGGACTGACGGAGTACATCGAAATGTTCAAAGAAAGGCACCCCTTTTTCTATTATCGCGAAATATGGGAGAGAGTGTCACACAAATTATACAGGATTTGGGCTGGACATCATTAAAAGAAAAGCGTTTTTCGTTGCGACGGAATCTTCTCACGAAATTCCATTCACCAACTTTTCCCTCCGAATGCAAAAATATTTTGTTGACACCAATCTACGTAGAGAGGAACGATCACCACGATAAAATAAGGGAAGTCAGAGCTCGTATGGAAAGATACAGGTGATCATTCATTCCGGGTGCTATACGAGATTGGAATAATAAAGACTGGTTCGAAGAACCCTCTGCCAGGCACTTAAATGTGATTTGCAGATTATCCATGTAGATGCAAGTATAGGTGGTCACATTATTTTTCCTATCCCCTGTATGTGCATATCTCTTCCCACGAACGTTGTTACCTCAATGTCGATATCTGCACCATTCTCGAAATATGTGAGCTAACGTATATTGTCTGTAATGTTAATATACAACATGAACAGTAAGGCTCCCAACACACTTCCCTGTGACACACGTGGCTACTTTTACACGTACAGATGAACCTCCATTCAAGATGAGATGCTGTGTCCTCCCTACAAAAATATGTTACTGGCTGTACTTTATACGATCCAGGCAAACGGTCAACTACAATTGCTGTTAACTATGCTGTAACTTCTAGCGTATCAGAAACGGTTTAGGAACATTTTTTCAAATGAGTATACGCACTCGTATTTCGGCAGGTGCACAGTTTTGCCATTCAATTTTTGCACGTTTCTCAGATACTTTTTCGAAAATTTCGAGCAAAACGAGTCGAAATGTTTATTACATTATGAAACAATGAAGAAGCAAATGCGGGTTTGCTCGCAAACCGGAAGCAACATCTGGTGCAAGAGTCATAGGTTTTAATAAAGTAGCTGTCTATAGGTCTTTTTCGTTGCTAACAAATGTAACTGACAAACACAAACTAAGGACGTCTCAAATAACTATTTGTGATGAAACAGGCGTTTCGGTTAATCCTAAAAACCAATAGAAGGTCACAGATTGCAAAGGCAAACGTCCAGTAGGATCGTTAACCTCTGCAGAAAGGGGCGAAACTGTAACCAGCTTCATTAGTACGTCAGCAAGCGGAGCTGACATTCCTCCTACGCTTATTTTTCCACGAAAGAAGAAGCAGAAAGAATTTCAGTTAGGGCTGGCAGCAGGAGGTTGCGCTGAGGTCCACAGCACCGCATGTATGGCCACAGAGTCATTCTTTGTATGGTTTCGGAAAGTTTTGGAATTTTCTAAGGCATAAAAGGACTTCCCAGTTCCCTTTGTATTAGATGGCCACTCAGTACATACCACGAACACTGACGTTATGGACTACGCGAGGGAGAGTGGCGTTTCTTTACCACCACGTTGCTATCACAGACTTGAGCCGCTTGATGTTTGTTTTATGAAGACTTTAAGCATTCGTTATAGTGATGAGCTTCGAAAATGGCTACGAAGCCACGCAGGAAAGTCGTAACTTTCTTTCAAATTTCAATTATTTTTGGTTCAGCTTTCGTCTAAAGTGCAACAATGAAAACCCCTATTAAATGTTTCGAAGCTACTGGCCCACGGACCCCCAGATCGGTCTGCCGCTGTGGTTGCCCCGGTTGCTGCCCGCAGTGGGGCTGAGCCCTCGCCTATGGTTGATTGGGAGGTCGTTCCCAGCTGTGGCAGGCAGCGAAAGGCGTCCCCGGAGGCTGATCAGAAAGCCTCCCCGGTGCGTCTGACAAACCGGTTTCAGCCACTGTCTCTGGCTGAGCTAGATGCAGCTGCCTGCCCTGTTTCAGATGATCATTCTCAGCCTTCAAGGTCCGGGCAATCGCAGAGGGCGGGCTTACTGGTAGTTGGGAGCTCCAATGTTAGGCGCGTAATGGGGCCCCTTAGGGATACGGCGGCTAAGGAGGGGAAGAAATCCAGTGTGCACTCCGTGTGCATTCCGGGAGGAGTCATTCCTGATGTGGAAAGGGTCTATCCGGATGCCATGAAGAGCACAGGGTGCAGCCAGCTGCAGGTGGTGGCATATGTCAGCACTAATGACGTGTGTCGCTTTGGATCTGAGGAAATTCTCTCTGGATTCCAGCGGCTATCTGATTTGGTGAAGGCTGCCGGTCTTGCTTACGAGATGAAGGCAGAGCTCACCATCTGCAGTATCGTTGGCAGAACCGACTGCGGACCTTTTATGCAGAGCCAGGTGGAGGGTCTGAATCAGAGGCTCAGGCGGTTTTGCGACCGTGTTGGCTGCAGATTCCTTGACTTGCGCCATAGGGTGGTGGGGTTTCGGGTTCCGCTGAATAGGTCAGGAGTTCACTACACTCAGCTGGCGGCTACACGGGTAGCGGAGGCTGTGTGGCGTGGACTGGGCGGTTTTTAAGGTTAGAAGGCCTCGGGAAAGTACGGGGTGGGCTGCAATGTCAAAGGGTGCATGGCAATTACAGGACGTGCTTGGATCAAGGAACAGTCCGAATTATAGTTGTAAATTGTTGTAGTTGCGCTGGAAAAGTCCCTGAGCTTCAAGCGCTAATAGAAAGCACAGAAGCTGATATCGTTATAGGTACAGAAAGCTGGCTAAAGCCTGAAATAAGTTCTGAAGAAATTTTTACGAAGTCTCAGACGGTGTTCAGGAAAGATAGATTAGGAAGAATTGGGGGTGGAGTGTTTGTGTCTGTCAGTAGTCGTTTATCTTGTAGTGAAGTCGAAGTAGATACTCCGTGCGAATTGGTATGGGTGGAGGTTATACTTAACAGCCGAATGAAGTTAATAATTGGCTCCTTCTACCGACCCCCAGACTCCGATGATACAGTTGTGGAACAGTTCAGAGAAAGTTTGAGTCTCGTAACAAATAAATACCCCACTCATACGGTTATAGTTGGTGGGGACTTCAACCTACCCTCGGTATGTTGGCAAAAATACTTGTTCAAAACAGGTGGTAGGCAGAAAACGTCTTCCGAGATTGTCCTAAATGCTTTATCCGAAAATTATTTCGAGCAGTTAGTCCACGAACCCACGCGAATTGTAAATGGTTGCGAAAACACACTTGACCTCTTAGCCACAAACAATCCAGAGCTGATAGAGAGCATCACGACTGATACAGGGATTAGTGATCACAAGGTCGTTGTAGCTAGGCTCAATACCATTTCTTCCAAATCCATCAGAAACAAACGCAAAATAATTTTATTTAAAAAAGCGGATAAAGTGTCCCTGGAAGCCTTCCTAAAAGACAATTTCCATTCCTTCCGAACTGACTATGCGAATGTAGACGAGATGTGGCTCAAATTCAAAGATATAGTAGCAACAGCAATTTAGATATTCATACCTCATAAATTGGTAAGAGATGGAACGGATCCCCCGTGGCACACAAAAAAGGTCCGAACGCTGTTGCAGAGGCAACGGAAAAAGCATGCGAAGTTCAGAAGAACGCGAAATCCCGAAGATGGGCTAAAATTTACAGACGCGCGAAATTTGGCACGTACTTCGATGCGAGATGCCTTTAATAGGTTCCAAAACGAAACATTGTCTCGAAATTTGGTAGAAAATCCGAAGAAATTCTGGTCGTATGTAAAGTACACAAGCGGCAAGACGCAGTCAATACCTTCGCTGCGCAGTGCCGATGGTACTGTTACCGACGACTGTGCCGCTAAAGCGGAGTTATTGAACGCAGTTTTCCGAAATTCCTTCGCCAGGGAAGACGAATGGAATATTCCACAATTTGAAACACGAACATCTGCTAGCAGGAGTTTCTTCGAAGTAGATACCTTAGGGGTTGCGAAGCAACTCAAATCGCTTGATACAGGCAAGTCTTCAGGTCCAGATTGTATACCGATTAGGTTCCTTTCAGATTACGCTGATACTATAGCTCCCTACTTAGCACTCACATACAACCGCTCGCCCACCGATAGATCTGTACCTACAGATTGGAAAATTGCGCAGGTCGCACCAGTGTACAAGAAGGGTAGTAGGAGTAATCCATTTAACTACAAACCTATATCATTGACGTCGGTTTGCAGTAGGGTTTTGGAGCATATACTGCATTCAAACATTATGAATCACCTCGAAGGGAACGATCTATTGACACGTAATCAGCATGGCTTCAGAAAACATCGCTCTTGTGCAACGCAGCTAGCTCTTTATTCGCACGAAGTAATGGCCGCTATCGACAGGGGATCTCAAGTTGATTCCGTATTTCTAAATTTCCGGAAAGCTTTTGACACCGTTCCTCACAAGCGACTTCTAATCAAGCTGCGGAGCGATGGGGTATCGTCTCAGCTGTGCGACTGGATTCGTGATTTCCTGTCAGGAAGTTCGTAGTAATAGACGGCAAATCATCGAGTAAAACTGAAGTGATATCAGGTGTTCCCCAGGGAAGCGTCCTGGGACCTCTACTGTTCCTGATCTATATAAATAACCTGGGTGACAATCTGAGCAGTTCTCTTAGATTGTTCGCAGATGATGCTGTAATTTACCGTCTAGTAAGGTCATCCGAAGACCAGTATCAGTTGCAAAGCGATTTAGAAAAGATTGCTGTATGGTGTGTCAGGTGGCAGTTGACGCTAAATAACGAAAAGTGTGAGATGATCCACATGAGTTCCAAAAGAAATCCGTTGGATTTCGATTACTCGATAAATAGTACAATTCTCAAGGCTGTCAATTTAACTTAGTACCTGGGTGTTAAAATTACGAACAACTTCAGTTGGAACGACCACATAGATAATATTGTCGGGAAGGCGAGCCAGAGGTTGGGTTTCATTGGCAGGACACTTAGAAGATGCAACAAGTCCACTAAAGAGACAGCTTACACTACACTCGTTCGTCCTCTGTTAGAATATTGCTGCGCGATGTGGGATCCTTACCAGGTGGGATTGACGGAGGACATCGGAAGTTTGCAAAAAAGGGCAGCTCGTTTTGTATTATCACGTTATAGGGGAGAGAGTGTGGCAGATATGATACACGAGTTGGGATGGAAGTCATTACAGCATAGACGTTTTTCGTCGCGGCGAGACCTTTTTACGAAATTTCAGTCACCAACTTTCTCTTCCGAATGCGAAAATATTTTGTTGAGCCCAACCTACATAGGTAGGAATGATCATCAAAATAAAATAAGAAAAATCAGAGCTCGAACAAAAAGGTTTAGGTGTTCGTTTTTCGCGCTCGCTGTTCGGGAGTGGAATAGTAGAGAGGTAGTATGATTGTGGTTCGATGAACCCTCTGCCTAGCACTTAAATGTGAATTGCAGAGTAGTTATGTAGATGTAGATATTCATGACGCAAACTTCCTCCCGGCAGACACAACTGACAGCGGACTAGATAGGCCGTCAGATAAAGAAGTTATTATATCTGAACAATTGGAATTGCCTCCACCTAGCACACCAGCTAAAAAATACGACTCCAAAGGGCTGGATAATCAAGCAGAAGGCGATTCATCGAATTGTAACAATGAACTGCCGCCTAAGAATGACAATGTTATGGAGGATAATTGCTCTTATCTTGGGTGGCAACTGACAACACCACCTCATTTCATATTTCACTTGAAATTCTGATGCCATTGCCGAAAGTTAACGAAAGCAAGATTCGCCATACAAAAAAAGAGTTAGAAGCCATTATTAACGAAAAATAGAAAAAGAACTTCGCCAAAGAAGAAAGTGCAAAGAAAAAACTATTTGCGAAAGAGAATATAATTAAGAAGTCAAAAAAGAAACAAAGGGCCTGAAGATAAATGGAAAAAAGGAGAGAGAATACAATACAAACGAGAGTAATTATGAGGAAAGTTCTGACTGTGAATGTTTATATTGTGATGGGTTATATTCAAAATCAGTTGAAAGTTGGGTCGCTTATCCACGTGCAACAAATGGACACACGATTCTTGTGCAGGAATAGCTAGCTAAGATTATGAGTGTCTCCTCGTGTGTGAATTTTGTTAACAGCCTTAAGAAAAGGATACAATACAAGAAAACTGTCGTTTGAAACTAATATTCACTTCAAACTAAACAAATACGGAGCAAGGCAATATTTTCTGCATTTGCGATAATTTTATACGTTTTTGTAATCACTTGTACTTACCACCCTATTCTGCCGCGTGCATGGGGCAGAATGGAGCAAATGACATACATTTCTATTTTTGAGTGAAAAAATATTGTTCTTTTATTTTATGGCAATGTTCTTGTACATTTGTGATTAACACATCATAATGTGTTCATATAAAAATTGGTAACTCTCTTATTTATCACTTTTGTACATTTAATCAAAGTTTTCAACTTTGTACCCCATTCTACCCCGGGTTCCCCTATGTGTCGGATAAGAAAGATAAAAATACAATCGCTACTCGTTTCTTTAACGACAATTTAAGCTGTGCTCTTGGGTTCCTCCCATCGTTCATCACGAGATATTCCGAAAAAAAATCATAGTTAACGAGCATTACATATGACGCTAGAAAGGAAGACAATAACAGGTGACATTTAATAAGGCCACTGATATCCTTCGAAACGCAAACTAATGACCGTCATGCTGAACGTCATGGGTCACAGCGGACGGGCGGAATCGAAATATGACCTTTACCCACGATCGCTTCTTCCTGTCAAGTTGTGCCATTAATGTCTCTGCTCTCTAATCTGATTTCGTATCTCCCCATCAGCTATTCGATCTAAACTATTTTAGCATTCTTCTACATCACCACACTTCGAAAGTTTGTAGTCCTCTCCTTTTTGGGGAACCACTGATTCGCAATATATTTATTCCCAAGAGCAGAATGAAAATAAGATTTTTTCTATTGGTCATTGTACCTGTTTGATTTACACTTAGTGCGAATATAAAAGCATTTTAGTCCAAATCCTTATTTCAAAGTCCTAAATGGCAGCTTGCTATGTGACATATGCCCACTTGTTTCTCTGTGACAGCTGTTCTTTGAGCTGATAAGCGAAGAGACATTTTTTCCCGTTGCTTTGAGATTTCACCTATTGGCTACATTGTTTCTTGTCTTGTAGTCATGTGTTAGATTAGATTAATACTTGTTCCATAGATCATGAATACGACACTTCGTAATGATGTGGAACGTGTCAGGATAATAAAAGATGTCTGTTTGCTATGGTAAAAAAGTATCAGGGGTGTTTTTTGTTTCTGAACAAAACAAAGGCCAAGATCTACCCACAAAGTTTTCGAGAGAAGTTCTAGAAGACTTGCAAGAAATAAAATAGTGAATACCATGAAACAAATTTTTGTATTTGTACGGCATGCACACTATTGGAAAGGAACGAAAAGCTTTACAAGCCATGTAAAAAACTAAAAAAAAAAAAACTTTGCAGTGCGCTGCTTTCAATACTCGGGAGAGAAATCTATGACACATGCAGTGAAAGAAACTATGAATTTAAATGAGTGCATGTACGACGTTAAGTGCAATACAACTTTAAATTTTCCGTAACTTTTCTAACTAAATGCACCGTTCCTCTCAAACCATTTGTCCCAGCACCATGGAATTCTAACGGTCAGTTTTCTTACTCGAGGGCATGAAGAGTCGAGGGGCATGAAAGGGGAGCAGTGGTTGGGAAGGGAGTGAGACAGGGTTATAGTCTATCCCCGATGTTATTCACTCTGCTTGTTGAGCAAGCAGTAAAGGAAACAAAAGAAAAATTCAGAGTAGGAATTAAAATCCATGGAGAAGAGTTATTATAAAGAACTCTGTGGTATTTTTATTTTTGAAATTTGCCCACAAAACCTGTCTTTCTAAACTTTTTCAAAAATTTCACTATTAATATATTATTCATGAAAAATAGTCAACTTGTTGGAAAATAGTGGAAATGCATGTAAGAAATGTTTTGTGTTTACCGTTAATATAACACAGCTTGAGATTAGGGACGTGGTAATAGATCAATTTAACAAGGTGGAGATAGAAGATAGCTTCTCCCCGTGAAATTTGTCTTTAAAAACAAATGAATATTTTCAAATCAACAGCTCATTGCATGCACTCATTACAAGAAACATGAATAATCTCCACAAAAATTTGGAAGTTAATTACTTTGGTGCAAGAAAGTCTCCATCATTCAGGAAAACGAATTTTCAATATCTTGTCAGCAGCCATAAAAGTTTTACGCAGCCTAAAGGATTTATTAAACCATCTCCTCCGACACCATTAATGAACTGAATTTTTTAGTAGAGCTAGTACGTGCGCGATTGAGAGAGAGTGAGTGAGTGAGTGAGAAAGAAAGAAAGAAAGAGAGAGAGAGAGAGAGAGAGAGAGAGAGAGAGAGAGAGAGTGGGGGGGAGGGTGTCAAATAATACGAGTACGATCAGAAGTACGGCTAAATTTTCATCCCTCATTTCACGTCCATGATCAGTCCACTTGCGATCTGTGCAAGGTCTACATCTACATGACTACTCTGCAATTCACATTTAAGTGCTTGGCAGAGGGTTCATCGAACCACAATCATACTATCTCTCTACTATTCCACTCCCGAACAGCGAGCGGGAAAAACGAACACCTAAACCTTTCTGTTCGAGCTCTGATTTCTCTTATTTTATTTTGATGATCATTCCTACCTATGTAGGTTGGGCTCAACAAAATATTTTCGCATTCGGAAGAGAAAGTTGGTGACTGAAATTTCGTAAAAAGGTCTCGCCGCGACGAAAAACGTCTATGCTGTAATGACTTCCATCCCAACTCGTGTATCATATCTGCCACACTCTCTCCCCTATAACGCGATAATACAAAACGAGCTGCCCTTTTTTGCACCCTTTCGATGTCCTCCGTCAATCCCACCTGGTAAGGATCCCACACCGCGCAGCAATATTCTAACAGAGGACGAACGAGTGTAGTGTAAGCTGTCTCTTTAGTGGACTTGTTGCATCTTCTAAGTGTCCTGCCAATGAAACGCAACCTTTGGCTCGCCTTCCCCACAATATTATCTATGTGGTCCTTCCAACTGAAGTTGTTCGTAATTTTAACACCCAGGTACTTAGTTGAATTGACAGCCTTGAGAATTGTACTATTTATCGAGTAATCGAATTCCAACGGATTTCTTTTGGAACTCATGTGGATCACCTCACACTTTTCGTTATTTAGCGTCAACTGCCACCTGACACACCATACAGCAATCTTTTCTAAATCGCTTTGCAACTGATACTGGTCTTCGGATGATCTTACTAGACCGTAAATTACAGCATTATCTGCGAACAGTCTAAGAGAACTGCTCAGGTTGTCACCCAGGTCATTTATATAGATCAGGAACAGTAGAGGTCCCAGGACGCTTCCCTGGGGAACACCTGATATCACTTCAGTTTTAGCATATTAGTTTACCACTGAGCATCTCCTCATTATGGATCAATTGCAACGGAAACTACATATAGTCTAATCTAACCCTCTTATCTGTCCCATTTCTGTTGAAGGGTACACATGAGACAGATGCCTTCTTATTGTTGTTGTTGTGGTCTTCAGCCCAGAGACTGGTTTGATGCATCTCTCCATGCTACTGTATCATGTGCAAGCTTCATCTCCCAATACCCACTGCAACCTACATCCTTCTGAATCTGCTTAGTGTATTCATCTCCTGGTCTCCCTCCTCTACCTTTACCCTCTGCGTTGCCCTCCGATACTAAATTGGTGATCCCCTGATGCCTCAGAACGTGTCCTACCAACCGAGTCAAGTTGTGCCACAAAGTTCTCTTCTCTCTAATACTATCTAATACCTCGTCATTAGATAAGTGATCTACCCATCTGAATTTCAGCATTCCTCAGTAGCACCATGTTTCTAAAGCCTCTATTCTCTTCTTATCCAAACTGTTTATCGTCCACGATTCACTTCCATACATGGCTACACTCCATACAAATACTCGGATAAGACACTTCCTGATACCTAAAGCTATAGTCGATGTTAACAAGTTTTTCTTCTTCAGAAACACTTTCCTTGCCATTGCCAGTATACAATTTATATCCTCTCTACTTCTAGTCCGCTGTCAGTTGTGTCTGCCGGGAGAAAGTTTGCGTCGTGAATATCTACATCTACATAACTACTCTGCAATTCACATTTAAGTGCTTGGCAGAGGGTTCATCGAACCACAATCATACTACCTCGCATCACACATTTCATCAATTTCTTCCTCATCTGCGGACTACTTTTAAGACTGTGGTAGGTGTGGGCTTCGTGTCTATCTTGGCCACAATAACGCTTTCACTATGCTGCTTGTAGTAGCTAACCCGCGTTCGTATTTTTTTTATTCATCATTAGACCTACTCATGCGTTACGTTCATATTAGCCTTCCTAATACTTAAATCTATATTCGATGTTAACAATGACGCCGGTGGAATGACTATCATGAAATTACTGACCGTCGATAAAGTCAGGAATATAACCGACATGCTACTGGGCCCTTCGCAGGGAAAGGTTTTTCGCCGCAAAAAGCGGGAAACTGGAATCCAGCAAACGAGTAAAAAATATATATTCAATGACAAAAAATTAGTGTACGTACACAACATACACCACAATAGTTTGGGATTTCTGTATTACGTAACACAGTTTTTGTGATTGTATCTTGCAGCTTTAGTTATTTTTAATTAAAAGAGATTTTAAAAGGACAGAAAGAGCGATTTGGACTACGCTACAGATCGTTCTGTTAGTACAGTCTTGACTTCGTAATCACTTTCGTTGACTTCGGCAACTCTCAACCAAAATCTCCAACCTAATCGAGACAATGCGCTACGATACAGCCGAGATCATGACAAGAGAATGGGCTACATCAAACTCGAAGTAATTTTATATAGATAAGGATCTCAATGATCTGTGTACGTCTAATATAAAAGATTTCCGAACCATTCTTCTCAAATAGATCGCAATCTTCACTTGACCTTTAACTGTTACTACTTCAGAATTAAAAACTGAATTCAAAGAAAATTTGGCTACCAGTCACAAAACTAGAAAAAATAGAAATAATAAAAGTGAGAACGTGAAACAGGTTAGCAATAACCATTAACAGGAGATTCTACAAAAAATCAAAGTGAGAAAGGAAATTATTAATATTATCGAGCGTTTAGGAACTCTATGCTACGAAAGGGATGAAACCACATAAAGAATAATTGGTGGAAAAGTTAGTGTGTTTTAAGATTAAATCCAAACAAGAATTAGAGAAAAATATATCGAAGCTAGGCCTATATTACGAAAAATTGCTAAATCTCGAGAGAAATTGTGTCCTCCAGTATTAGATGAAGTGTTTGTGCCCCTAGTACGGATAAAACAGGATCTACAGCATCAACAGAAACTTCGGATATGTGTTTCATATTTCATCCAAGCCTACTGTCTATAAATACTAAAACAAAATACCACTACAGGGAAACTACCTATGAAGAAGTTCTTGGTAAAGAAACACAGGAAACACAGCACTACAACTGTGTTTAAAAATAGCTATAGTTGCCTTGGACTGACGACGAGTGAATATCAATGTAACCTGTCCAGACAGTACGCTTTACAAAGCTGTTATCCAAGAAAGAGCTAAACGACGTTTCGTGAACAAAACACAATTTAAGACCGAAACAACCAATAAAGTTATCTGACAATAGGCACTGTTGAAAATTTGTGCCAGGCCAGGATTACCACCCGAGTCTCCTGGTTACTAGGGACAGGTAATGATCACTGTGTCCGAATTACGCAGTGGTCTCCATAATAGCACGAACTGCCCGAGCATGACGTTCGTCAGATCCAAATTCTCAATTTCTCCATAGACTGCTAATGCAGTGCTCCTTGAACATTATCCTCCTCGCCTTAATTAAATAGACACAGAATATATACAAGCTTGGCCTTACGAACTGTAAGTAGGCTGATTAAGTTTTTTTATTGGTAACGCCGCCGCCACGTAGCGCTCTGTATGGAAATCACTGGCTGTGCCGTGTGCAGTCTGGGGCTGGTTGGCATTGTTGTAATACTCGCTATTGTAGTGTTGGGCAGCGGCAGCTGGATGCTAACAGCGCGTAGCGTTGCGCAGTTGGAGGTGAGCCGCCAGCAGTGGTGGACGTGGGGAGAGAGATGGCAGAGTTTTGAAATTTGTAAGAATTGGTGTCATGAACTGATATATATATATATATATTATGACTATAAAGGTAAATACATTGTTTGTTCTCTATTAAAATCTTTCATTTGCTAACTGTGCCTATCAGTAGTTAGTGACTTCCGTAGTTTGAATCTTTTAGTTAGCTGGCAGTAGTGGCGCTCGCTGTATTACAGTAGCTTGAGTAACGAAGATTTTTGTGAGGTAAGTGATTTGTGAAACATATAGGTTAATATTAGTCAGGGCCATTCTCTTGTAGGGATTTCTGAAAGTCAGATTGCTTTGCGCTAAAAATATTGTGTTTCAGTTTAAGCACAGTCTTGTATAATTTTTCAAAGGGGACGTTTCATATAGACCAGTCGTGTATAAATTTTTCTAAGGGGACGTTTCAGAACAATGCAGACGCCGTCTATTCAACACACGTCACACTTCAAAGAATTTATCAATACATTGTATTGTTTACTATCGACCAAGAATCAAGTAACGTAAAAAGCACTGCCTCTACTGAGATCATGATTCAGAGTTTAAAAAAAAAATAATATGTCGCCTACGTATTATAGTTGCTGCCGAAAGAGGAGACTCACTATTTTCCCACAAACGGAAATATAGTTAAAATTACGCTTCTAATTCGGCTATTTTCGGCGGTTACTAAAATTTGTAGTGAAAGTTACATAGTGAACTCTCCCCTACCCCCACCAGAAACGTAGTTTTCGTCGCTGTTGTGCGACTTTTGTACACAGCCAGAGAAAGTGTGTTAAACATGGCGTGGACGGAAACACTAGGCTACGCTACAGGGCAATCTGCTCACACAACCTTTACTCGGCATTCATAATCGTTGGCGAAAACATCTCTCAATCAAATTACCCCCTCCCAACCTAACTTAGATCTCGGGCTACACTGCCCATCGGCCTGTCATCACAACCAAAATTTCAGTATGTGGGGGATTTCCTGTATTTCTCACTAATCTCTCTCTAGGCGAAACTGTCAGTTATTGTAGATTGATGGTCAGTCTCAACTACAAGATTTACTAATGATAAACACTATTGACACGGCTCATAATTTTTGAATAGTCCTCTTCGTCTTACTTGGCATAAATTGTTCGCTGGCGTCCCAGCAGCTAGCTCCCTCAGTGTCTACTTCTGCCATCGCACCACGCCGAAATATCTGTGGAATGTCCATCGACAAGCGCAGAACGAAATTCTTCTCGCGAACGTACAGCGTCTCCGAAAAAAATCTCGTGACTATATTCCAGCGTTACGGCCAGGTTCTCATTCAAATGAGCAAAAAATGGTACATTTTTTGAGACAATGAAAATACATTTGAAGGATCTGTTTGGGAATTACGAGTGATCATACTATGAGCTTTATTTTAGTAAAAAAAATAATGGCGCCCGTAATTATGATTTGATCACGCAGACTGCGTGTAGTGTTGCCCCTCAGATGTTACCTGAAATCAAAAATGGATAACATCAGTTGATATTAAATTACTTCTCTGAAATTAAAAATGGAAAACATCAGTCGATATTACATAAAATTTATGGGAGCGCATACCTAACCGCAATGAAACAACGATACGGTGCTAATTCGAACTTTGAGTTCAATTTTTTGGGGGTTTATTTCACTCCTTATGCCTTCACAAAAATTAGTTAATATTAATCCTAAGAAAAGTGTTTACTTTCCTGGGTCAGAGGTAGAAGTTAAGAGATTGAACCATTTTTAGTTAATGCTGCATGCCGTTACTTCGATTTGCATGAACTGAGTGTTACATATATATTTTTAATGTCGCTGAACACGAATCTGCAGTCACATTTTCAATATTCAAAACGGCTAATGCAATACGGAGAGCACAGGATTATATTTTGACCAATTTTTACCAAAAATGCATTTTCGTTATTTACGTTTAGTGTGCACTTCAAGGAGTACTTATCAAGCCTTCCTCTAGCTGGAATTGTTCCTAGATAGCAACTCCCTCTTCTTCTTGGCAGGAAAAGCCGATCTGTGTAACCTGGATATGCAGCACTCGTTATTCGTCAGTGTTTTCGGCGAGTATGTTCGCATGCATCGTGCAGTATGAATCATTTTGTGCACGTGCGTCATGGAACGAGCTTTGATCTACATCTATATGGATACTCTGCAAATCACATTTAAGTGCTGGCAAAGGGTTCTTCGAATTCCCTTCACAATTGATAGTTAATTGAAACACTCAGCTGCCGACAGGTGTTGTTGATATACTTCGATGGAGACAGCTGAATGTGTGTGCCCCGACCGGGACAGGAACCCGGCCACCGAGGACACAGATGAATTCCGCGACTGCAGGCATTTATCCCTTGCACGCTTCTTGTGAGATTCACATTCTCAACCGTCCACAATCCTCAAACGTAATGTACGTAATAGGTATTTGCCCATCCACTCAATACTGGCCCTCACTAAGGTGACGATTCCCGTAAGATTCCGGGAAATCTGTGCGCATTCGCACAGACGAAGGTCAATGGCTGGGTAGCGTTTAACCATATATATGAAGATAGTATCTGTTCTCGAAAGAACAGGTGCCACTGACGACCGGGCAGCTTCTCTAGAATACATGATAGATCGGCCTATGTGGCCGACAAGTTCTAGGCGCTTCAGCCGGGAGCCGCGCGACCGCTACGGTCGCAGGTTCAAATCCTGCCTCGAGAATGGATGTATGTGATGTCCTTAGGTTAGTTAGGTTTAAGTCGTTCTAAGTTCTAAGTTCTAGGGGACTGATGACCTCAGATGTTAAGTCCCATAGTGCTCAGAGCCATTTGAACCATCAGTCCCTATGCTTACACACTACTTACATTAACTTATGCTAAGGACAACAAACACACACAACGATGCCCGAGGGAGGACTCGAACCTCCAACGGGGGGAGCCGCGCGAACCGTGACAAGGTGTTTGAGACATGGCGGATACCCCGCGCGGCTCATGGCAGTCGTGACACTGCTTGAAACAATGGGCTGTAGACACTTTTGTAAAGCACGGATAAAAAAAAAAAACCTTTCCGTTCCAAGAGTCTGGATAAGAACACCTTTAAAAAAATGCAACTACGAAGAAATTGAATTTTCGCACTTTTTGAATGAGAACCTGTCCCTATGGAACACCGTTGATAAAATGTCACAGGGATTATGTACTCAGGTTTGACATGTGGAGTAACACTTCCTAATCAATATCCGGAATGAGCAGGGCTTAAAACTTTGAAGTGTTAAATTTCAAGGGCCGTTCTCTTGTTTGCAAATAGTTTCACAGTGGAAATTTCTCTAGTTTTTTTTTGCTATAAGGAAAGAAGGATAGTACAGAATTTTTATTCATTACAAGATTCTCAGCCACTTGCAGAAGTGATTTCCCGTGATTCTGCAAAACGTTTCCTTTAGCCAATCGTAACAACTATAGGATTTGATTCCTGCTGCATGACATGTCTCGGAACTTAAACTGACCAACTCATTTGCATAAAGAGCTAGCTTATCATCCGCTTCTTTACTTGCATAGACCGTTTATGGTCTGCAAAGAATTTTTTTCTTTAATCGTTTTTTTATGTATTTTATAAACTGCAACACTTTCTAAACTTAACGCCATTGAAGCATTGTCTTTTACTGAATGACCAGAAAGCAATGCCGACAGCTGAAGTCGAAGGTTTTTGTTAATCAAGCCGTTTGTATTCTTGTGGTGATATCTCCATAGAATCTTTCATTCCGCAACACATATTTCTTTTATATAATTGAGAAGTGAAATACCGGTTTTCATAGATGGAGATTTAAAATAATTTAATATAACGCAATAAATATTTCATTAAAATTTTCATCCCCTTAGTATCGAAGTTCCAAAACCACTGAAACACATAGTTTTTAAAAATTCTAACAGAGGAGCCGAACACGAATTGTCAGATATATTTAGTAATGATTTCATAATGAACCATTTTCAGAAACATCTCACACCGTTTAGGAGTTAGGTTTTCAAAAACAATTAAACATGTATTCTTCTATTTAGAACCAAGGAGCCAAATTCAAATCTTCATCCATTTAATTCAAAAAATGCTTTCATAGTGAAATATTTCATAAAACTTTTCATCCCCTATTTCACTCTATTAATGAGTTAAATTTCCAAAAGCAACGAAACACATTTTTTTTACCTCCAACCGAGAAGTCAAATACCTATTTTCATAGATGTAACTTTAAAAATGCTTATGTACTTCTTTAATAATGATTTATTTTCAAAAAAACCTTCACTAATTATTTTATCCCCCAATGGAAGAACTTCGGAAAATGAAAAAAACCTTTTCTTTGTTTCTGGCTGAGAAACCAAATGTCAATTTTCGTAGTTTTGTAGTTCTAGCTTCAACAGTGACACAGGGACATATTTTTTTTTTTAAAAAAAAAAACATTTCAACCCATATTTCACCCCCTTAGGAGTGGAATTTCGAAAAATCTCTTCTTAAATGATGCTTTCAGCGTAATATTCACAGCTTCATCAAATTTTAAGTTCATATACTTTGCAGGTTGGGCTGGAAGGCGATGAGTGAGTGAATACATGTGCCCCTATTGCACCTCCTTGGAGGTTGTAGTTCCAAAAACAGTGAAATACATATTTTTCAATAACAGAATTTTCATAGATTTAGCTTTTAAAATTCTTTCACACTGAATTATTTTCATAAAACATTTCATCCAATATTCCACCTCCTTATGGGTTGAATGTATCAAAACAGTGAGACATGTATTTTTTTTTATTTTTACTTCAACCGAGAAGCCAAATTCAGGTTTAAATATATTTAGCTTTAAAAATGCTTTCATAATTAAATATTTCATGAAACATTTTATCCTCTATGTAATGGGATTGTGGTAGTGACACACCAAAATCACAATAGTAATCCGTTTTAGTTGCTACATATTTTGTACAATCAAAAGTATTACAAAATCACAATCACAAAAATACAAGAGAGTGCCTTATAAGGCCAGATCAGTTGGACAAACAATAAATAAATTTATTTACGTGGAACAAGACCCGTTAAACTTCAAATTTGGATATGACTAGGTAAATATACTTAGGTAAGGATTTACTTAAATAGACCATAGAATGCGCAGCAGAACTCTCATTACTTCCAATCAGCAGAGAAACAGATTAAGCCTAAGAAACAGATTTTTTAACATTTGGCTAGCCAACTTTCCTAAACAAAACTATATACAAATGATTAAAGCAATTAAGGAGGTGCTTTAATTTTGACCAAACCGACCCTCAAATTTACTTAGTTGATTAATCAACAATATTCTTAGAGTGATTACTACTAGAACATGACCATATGACAATACCCTTAAAATAAGGTTGCTTCAACATTTCGTGTAAATTGGCTATAGACGCGAGCAGACCAAGGATTCAAGTCAGTACGAGAGATCCACGAGACAGGGAGTGACATAGAAATATACTCAACTTGGCAACGCAATTGAACTTTGGATGCTATAGTTCTCCACCGGAAAGATGAAATCACGCAAAAGTGACAACATAACCCAAAATGTAAAGGAGAGGACATGGCCTTAAATATCTCTCTGCCCCCGTGGTGCTGTGCTCCCAGTATGCTAGCGTCGACCGCTGCCAGTTATCTCTAACACAACACATATCAAGGGCAGAGAGTTTTCTGATACATATACTACACAACCTTATCTGGAGAACAGGTGAGCATTACAACTGAACTGAAACAAATGAGTTACTTGGCCAGTGCCAGCCCTTAAACTTTGAATAATGAATTGGCGACGCTCTTAGCCGTATGTTCGCGGGAGAGTCTGGGGAAGGCAAGGGCCACGTGGAGCCGGATCTTGGGGCGAATTTCCTTCTCTCCGAGACACCCGGTTTCTTCTGCGACTCAGCCGGCAAACAGGCTGTGGACCACAGGTGGGGACCGAATAGGCAGCAGTAGAAGGATGGCGACGTAGTCACTGGCTGTTGCCTTCGGGGGGAGGGGGGGGGGGGGGGGCTCTTGTGTAAAGGGGGAGACAACCGTCGTGAAGTGAAGGTCTGTATTCCACATGAACGAGTTAGCATGATATATCCATGATTCGGTGGTCGGGGGTCATTTGGCGTTATACAAGACCTAGAACCGAGTTCGGGAACACATGTTTTGGCCCAACCTATATCTCGATGTCAGGCGATTTGTTGGCAACTGTGTCCAGTGAAAGCGCGGTAAGCCCGATGTAGGGCCGTGCAGAGAACTACTACAGTCGCTTAGGGAGCAGAGTCCTCTGGACCGCAACTCAAAGATCGAAACAACGATCGATAGAAACTGGCGCCAGAAACGCACCAGCTCACTCTATTTCATCCCCTTAGGAGTTGAACATCCAAAAACACAAAAACACGTATTTTCTTATTTGTAACCTTGAAGTGAAATACCAGTTTTCGTAGATGTAGCCTTAAAAATACTTTCATAGTTCTTCCATAATTATTTATCTCAAAATAAAATGTTCACCCACTATTTCACTTCATTCCAAATAATAATGTAACACATATTTTTTTTATTTCTGACCTAGAAACCAGATACAAATTTTAGTATGCCTAGCTTCAAAAATTACCTTAATAGCTACATGTTTCAAAAATCCTATCATTTCCTGTGTCTCCCCTTTAGAGGTGGAATTTCGAAATATGCAGTATAAGCGGTATAAGATCAACACTCTTTCCAAATCACAAGGTTTATTTTCCTTGGCGGTCTGGACTGTGTGAATTTCATAGTAATAGGCCTCCACACACACACACACACACACACACACACACACACACACACACACACACACACATGCCACCACCACCTCCTGGGGAAATTTCTGCAGACGCCCTTGTTCCACTGCAGTCATATTTTGTTTGCCGACGACCTACATTTAGCAGTGTAGGAGGGATAGTGTCGTGCAACAGACAGTATACTCAGTAGACAACGAACTGTTCGTTGTGAAATCAGCGACATTGGAACCGAGACTGACACAGAAGGTGTCTACCACGGCTTCAAATGAACGGAAGTACCGAAAAGTGAGCAAGTAATTTTACAGTAAATTCAGTACCGATGGTGAGGATATACAACGAAAAACATTTCTATAAAATTTCAGAAATAATGAAACATTCCACTCAAGTCGCGCGGTAGAACAAGCAATGGATATGCTTGCACATAAGACGGAAGGCCCCACGTGCTTACGCAGGCTTACGACAGATCGCAAAATTCGGCAGTAGGCGTAAGCCAACCTCGTGTGCTGCCATCTGTTGTTGATGCCAGGCACAAGGTGTCAGTAGTACGGCCATGCACTGGAGAGTAGTTGCTTTGTAAGCACTCCGTCTTCAGGCCACGAGTGGTCTACTGGGACGGGACCATCCGACCGCTGCGTCATCATCCGTGGAGGATGCGAACAGGAGGGGCGTGGGGTCAGCACACTGCTCTCCCAGTCGTTATGGTGGTTTTCTTTGACCGGAGCCGCTACTATTCGGTCGAGTAGCTCCTCGATTGGCATCACGAGGCTGACTGCACCCCGAAAAATGGCAACAGCGCATTGCGGCCTGGATGAACACCCATCCAAGTGCGACCACGCCCGACAACGCACTTAACTTCGGTGATCTCACCTCCGGGGCAAGGCCGTTGCCGCAGATATTTTAGAGTAGTTGCTAACGTTTCATAATTATCTAGTTTACGGGGAAAATGTAAAAAAGGCGATTGTCACCGAAGCTACAACTAATCTGGATTTCTGGTTAGTTATCAAGTGGTCTTGTGTGCGAGCCTGAATTTTTCATCCTTTGCGGTGGGAATGATTCAAACCCGTCATGTTCTTCTTATGTGGTGTTCTATTTATTTTGCACACAATGATCGTTTGTAGTTGTGTTGAGTTACTACCTTGATAAATTTTTGGATGGCGCACGTATCATAACAGAGATCTGCGCTTGCGCTTAATGGCTGAAGGTGAATTAGCGTAATGAGTAGTAGTGAATGTTATAGTAACATGTTTGTAAATTATTTCAGGTAAATTACGTTAATCGTGGAATATTATCCGTATACCAGTACAGTATGTGGGCCAATTACGTTAGTCATGGAATACTATCCGTATGAGACTATGTCACCTTGATGTCCCGGAATTTGCTTCAATTTTGGAATCCACGAAAGAACTGGAAATTTTCCTTTACACAGCTTTCCATATAATTTCTATTACAGTGATTCAGTCTTGTCTGTCACTCGACTTTTCTGACCGTGAAATAAATTCTATCGCTCAGGTGCTTATTACCTCTTCGTGCTTCTATTTGCCAATATTGCGCATGAACACTTACATATCTCAAAGTTGCTATGGACAATGATGGAACGACACACTTTTCTATGGCGACACTGCAGTTTAGAGATAGAAAAACCGATCAGTTAAAACGATATGGGTATTTTAGTTCTGAATAACCGATGTCTTTCGGTATTTGTTTGCTCTCGGTCATAACGAGTATCTTTTTATTTTTTTCCTGATAACCACGTAAAAACAGATATATCGATTAGCCACAGCAGCCGTAGTAAAATCTGTAGTTTTCAAATAAATCTTATTTAAAAAAGACCAGTAATTTTTATTCGTAATATTTCCATAGCTCTGAAATACTGCGTTTATACAGAAAAAATGGGAAAAGTGATGTATGCCACTTTAATAACACTGCTGACAGAAACGAGCAACAAATGGATTGGTCCAGCATTGCCGAGACAATATTATGCCTGTTATACAAGCTGTGCGCGAGACTGGACGCAGTTTCTCGCTGTTGTCGAACGTCAGTTGTAACATAGAATGGCACCATCTGGAAGTCTGGAAGTATTTTACGATATGCGGTACGAGTGAAGCACAATGGTCGATTTGGTCGACTTGCGACATCATACAAGGAAAAAAGGTAAAATTTTCGGGATAAAAATAGAAAGTGCCTGATCTGCTGCTTGTGTCTACGTAGTATGCCGTTATCTGCTTGTAGCCCTTGAAAACAGAGAAATTAAAACGAAAAAGGGAGTTCTCCTGCCGAAGTTTTCACCCTTTATCGCTGGACTATACGTAACGCCCGCATAGTGCTGTGATAACCGATTACAATATAATTTTTGAGCAAAGCTTCTAAAAACTAAAATCAGTAGGAGAATACTGGCAGTTTTCTGTAGTACAGAAGCACTCGCCATATTTTGAGACAAACAGCGAACAGCGGACAAAGTTTTATTTGACTATTTAATTTAAATTATGTCCGAAAGAACAGACACCATATCCATATAAATATATGGTTCTGGCAATACGAGCCATGACCTTCTTCTGTGAAGATGCACACGTATTCCCCGAACTGTTACGGGACTTGGTAAGAATGTCTTCCACGAGTAATGAGAGTGTTGGTGTGGGACCCTACGAATGTAGTGTGTGGACATACAAGGTGAGCATGTGAGTCTCGCGGGAGGCGTGCGCGAGATAGTCCCTGCAGTCACTCTCTAGTCTGTGCCCTCGGTGGCTCAGATGGACAGAGCGTCTGCCATGTAAGCAGGAGATCCCAGGCTTTAGTCCCAGACGGGGCACACATTGTCACCTGTCCCCATTGATTTATATCTACACCCGTGAGCAGTTGACGGCATTAATATAATTCTAATTTCGTTCTGGACTGCTGCAGGTCATCATAAAAGTATTTAATTTAACGTGTTGATTCCATTTATCAAGAAACTGAGAAAGTCAAATTTTTTAAATCTTTGTTTGATTCCTACGTTTACTAGAGGAAATAATCTAAATAAAACACTGAAAAACGGTTATTACAAGAACTGGAATTGTGACGGGCTTTAACAATTAGATTAAAGTGAGCCGAAAACCAGTTGTTTCTGCAATAACCGACATTCCCACTGGAGTTCTGCGTGGTAAGATTGACGCGCAAGGACATCTAGAACAGTTTCTCAGAAAGGTTACTGCAGCTCTGGTGTTCTCAGAATGAACGGGCCAGCCATTGGCGTCCTCGAGGGGGTGGGGGAGGGCAGGAGGTGGGGAGGGGGAGAGGCAAAGGGCACTTTCACCCGTCGGCCCCAACCCTACCTGGAATCTGGAGTAAAGAGTTTTCATTCGTTACAGTATACTCATACTCTTCCAGATAAGACTTCTCCACAATACTGCTAAACCTTAGCTTTGACCAGTTGTAGCACTTATAGAGTTAGGGTCTTGAAGGTTGTTGCATCTCGTAACTGACCAGCTGATTTGTACACACAGTGCCAGTTTCAGAATCATGCACTCCAGCCCCGGCGCGCCTCCCGCACTCCCCTCCACTGGAAATATTTCTGCAGACTCCAGTCTGCCACTGTGCATATATTTTGATAACATCCTGGTTTTAATAGCATCGAAGGAACAGCATTGTGCAGTAATGGGTAGACCTAGCACAGAACACACCATTCACATTGAAACGCATCACTTAGTAGATGGTGAAGTACTCTGAAGCTAGCCAGATAGAAACAGAAGTTCCTGGTACTGTATCTGACCCAAATTCTAATCTTACACTAATCTCTTGTATCTACCTACCACGCCTTCAAGAAGCCAACGATTTACTATTATCAGAAGTTCCGAAAAACGAGGAAGAAATTGACCCACACTTTTTTCCGTTGTTTATTATTTCGATTCCCCCATAAAGGGAATGGACTTGTAGCCACAGGTTACACAAGCAATAGACGGTTCAAAATACATAAAAAGAGATGACAATAAGAGACGATTTTTAAAAACACAATGATGCACGGTATTTCCGATTTTTACAGGAAAATAATGGATGACAAAAATAAAGGTTTTTGAAAAATACGCTGGTGGACAATATTGGGGATTTTTCATCTTTATTGATGACTAGCGGAAAAGCTTGGCGTTGACCAGGCATTTATTTACAGCTGTGCGTCCACGCCCGTACTATGCAGCGTCTGGCCTTGTCCTGAGTTTTTATGACGTATCTCCTGAAACATGTGTCGTACAATGATATAATTTTGTAGGTACATTCAGCGTCATATGCGGATACTGTCTGCGAAATTTATTGCGAATATAGTAGCAAAGAAGTAACAAATTTAAATGTCACGAATGCTGTGATGCCCACACACTTGGGTGCAACTAATGTACACGGGATGCTTGGCACGATCATTATAGCTACCATCACCTGTGGTCGAAATTGGACCAGCTGTGTCGACGTAGTGAAAATATAAATGTGTATAACATGGTAAACGTCCATTCTTTCGAGCCATCGGACCTGATCTACGATCAAAAATATCATGTAATTGTGGTAGGTGCCACGGCCTTGCCGTAGTGGATACACCGGTTCCCTTCAGATCACTGAAGTCTAGCACTGTCGGGCGAGGTCGGCACTTGGATGGGTGACCACCTGGGCCGCCATGCGCTGTTGCCATTCTTCGGGTTGCACTCAGCCTTGCGATGCCAATTGAGGAACTACTCGACCGAATAGTAGCGGCTCCAGTCACAGGAAACTACCACAAGGAGTGGAAGTTTCATATCAGCGCACACTCCGCTGCAGAGTGAAAATCTCATTCTGGGAACATCCCCCAGGCTGTGGCTAAGCCATGTCTCCGCAATATCCTTTCTTTGGGGAGTGCTAGTTCTGCAAGGTTCGCAGGAGAGCTTCTGTAAAGTTTGGAAGGTAGGAGACGGATACTGGCAGAAGTAAAGCTGTGAGTACCGGGCGTGAGTCGTGCTTCGGTAGCTCAGATGGCAGAGCACTCGCAAGCGAAAGGCAAAGGTCCCAAGTTCGAGTCTCGGTCGGGCACACAGTTTTAATCTGCCAGGAAGTTTCAAATTAACTTTACCCTAATGACACACAAGGTCAATGCCGGTCTATCACATAAGGTATTCTCAGATCGAAATGTTTAGCATTACAAAATCTCCAATGTAGATTCATCATACCGCAATTATAATTCTCAAAATAATTTTGAGCTACGTTCAATGCATATTTAAATGCATCTTTCAAAACAATAACAGAATTCTCATTAGATCATCATTATCAGTGGCTCGAGAATTCCTATTATTTCGTCCACCAAAATCCGCGTCTCACTACGGCTTCTTCAGTAGTTTTGTTTTCTACTGCTGACAATAGAAACGATATGGCAGATGTGGCATTGTAGTTGCCCAGGATGCGTGTCTTGATGGAAATAAACCGTCTGGAACATTTACCCTTGAACGTCCCTGGAATGGGATTTCATGGAACGTTATTACTTTCCTGTGTCCATTTCCATCACACCAGCTGATCGCCACGACTGGGGAGGGGGAGGAGGGGGTGGGGTGAAAGTTGGCAGCACTTTGAGTGGCAGAAAAACCGAAGAAAACATAACGTTTTCGTCATTTGTTTGACGTAGTGCCAGTTCGTCACATCGGACGCTTTTCTCTCGGAAACGTTTACATTCATCATCTGGTAATCAATGTCGCCTGCTGAGGTATGCAGTCGCACCACTCTGTACGAAATAGGTTCTAAGCTGATGAAGTCGAAAAGTAAAGTCGAAGTATATCGTCACCTCGAAATACATCGATAATTCAAAATAAATCAACACCTCGAAATAAATCGCCACCTCGAAATCAATCGAAACCACGAAATAAATCGAGACCTAGAGATAAATTGAAACCCCGATATAAATCGACACATTCAAATAACTGACACATCGAGATGAGTCGGAGTATCGAAATGTATCGATATCTCAGCGCATTTCGACGTACGAAATTGATCGATATCTCGAAATAATTACAGGTTGCGAGATAACGCGAGGTCTAGTAACATATCGATATCTCGAAATGTATCAATACCTCGTAATATAAAGTTATCTCTAAAAATAGCGAAATCTAGAAATTTATGGTTTACTTGAGATATAGAGTTACCTCGAAATATATCGATATCTCGAAAAAATCGCTATCTGAAGTACACCTATACATGGAAATATACAGATACCTCGAAATATATAGACAACCCGTATTGTGTCGGTATATCAAAATAAATCGATATCTGGACACAAACGGATACTTCGATATCAATCGATATATCGAAGTACGTCAAGTACTTATTATAAACAGGTATATCGAAATAAATCGACATCTCTATATAAATTCGTGCCTCGGAATAAAAGGATAAATCGAAATGAATCGATAATGTGAAATGTATAGATGTCTCATAATAAATCTGACCTCTAAGAAAACGATTCTCGAAATAAATAAATACATCGAAATATATCGCTAACTCGATAAATAACGATATCTAGTGGTGGGATATATGTTTCAAGATGACAAGACATATCAGTATAGTTCGATATACATGAAAATACTTTGGATTTTCAATATATCGATAGATTTCTAGACCTCGGGAAAAAAAAACGCCGATCCGACCTCGGGGCAAAAACGCAGACCCTCATGAAAAAACGCCCACCTCAGGGGAAAAACGCTGACCTCGGGGGAAAAACGCCGACTTCGGGGAAAAATGCTGACCTCAGGATAAAAATGCCGACCTCGGGAAAAAACGCCGACCTGAGGGGAGAAACGCCGACCTGAGAGGAAAAACGCCGACCTCGGGGGAAAATCGCCGACCTCGGGGGAAAATCGCCGACCTCAGTGAGTAACGCCGACCTCAGGGAAAAATGCCGACCTCAGGGAAAAATGCCGACCTCAGGGAAAAATGCCGACCTCAGGAAAAAATGCCGACCTTCTGAAAACCGCCGACCTCGGGAAAAATCCAGTTCCATTAATTTACACAGATACTAATCTCAGTCACCATTAGCTTCTCAAAATGCAACCAAATTTCTGGTATTTATCACCTCACACAAAAAGTGGTCATGACAGAAAAGTCCCATTCTTTAGAAAGTTTAGAATGAGATGTTCTAAATATTACAGATAATCCATTTACAATAATCTACAAGTACTGCACAATGAGAAGAGACTGTCAACCACAGCACTTTGAAATAGTGGACAGCCAGGAAGACAGAGGTTGCATTGCTGTTTCTAATCCTCTGGTGCTTGAGATTCAGAATCCAGGATTGCCTCGAATGAGAACAGCAGGAATGAATGTCCTGCACCAGTGTAGAACTTACTCTGGAACTCCACAGAAAATCACAAGGCACAATTATATCACATCATTCTCAGCAAACTACAGAAGCCTCTAATGGAGGTAACAACGTCGTCACATCCTTCACCAGTGAAAGATATTAGTAGCTATTGAGTCGTAAGTAGCTGGCCAATTAATAATTTGTTGTTAAAGGCTAATTTCAGTGTATATGGGAATACTCAGTGGACATCTTTATCCATCATATTTTACTGTCTAGGATATTCCAATTTTCCAGACTATAAGTATAAGCAGAGCTTGGTCTTTCCCATTCCGAGTTTGTTTAGAATGGGTATCAAGGGAATCAGATCCACTGGGCATTTAGAGCAACCTGCTTTAAACAATATGAGCAGGCAGTAGACACAGGCACAGAATTTTTCACTTCTCTCTGAAACGGTTACCTTCATCGTCAGCAAACTTATGTTCCGTGCTGTGGTATGCGGAGGGACTAATAGCAACAATGTAAAACACAGAAGAAGCTTATAACTTGATGTAATCGGCCAGTAAGAAGTAGAAAATTCAAGTTTTAGTCAACGATTACTGACTTATTATCCGGCTTTGGTGCCTTGGACAAGACTGACGACCTTACGATTTGGCCTGAAACGAGGTCTGTCAGCCACATTACACGGGAGAATGTGAAAAGTGTTCATATGAAGTAAAAATATAAGAAAAACGCCCGTTTCCGTCATTTGCTATCGAATCAACGTAATGCCAGATCGTCTCATTGGCCGCTTTTCTCTCTGAGACGGTTACATTTATAGTCTGCAAACTTAAGTCGCGTGCTGCGGTATGGGGAGACACTAAAAGCAACACAGTAGAACACAGAAGAATCCTATAAGTTGATGTAATCGGCCAGTAAGAAGCAGTACAATTCAAGTTTTGTTATCGATTATTGACTTTTTAGCCGGCTTTGGTGCCTTGGACATGACCGTCGACCTGAAGATTTTGCATGAAGGGAGGTCTAGCTGCCACGTTGCACAGGAGAATGAAAAGTGTTCATATGTTGTAAAAACCTGAGAAATCGCACCGTTTTCGTCATTTGCTATCGTATCGACGTAATGCGAGATCGTCAAATTGGACGCTTCTCTCTCAAACGGTTACATTTATCGTCTGCAAACTTATGTGGCGTGCTGCGGAATGCGGAGACACTAAAATTACAGCAGTAGAACACAGAAGAAGCTTTTAAGTTGATGTATCAGCCAGTAAGAAACAGAACAATTCAAGTTTTAGTTATCGATTATTGACTTCTTAGCCGGCTTTGGTGCCTTGGACATGACCGAGAAACATAATATATTGCATGTAACGACGGTTGGCAGTCACGTTACACGAGACAATGTGAAAAGTGTACATAAATAGTAAAAACCTGAGAAATCGCACCGTTTTCGTCATTTGCTAACCTATCGTCGGAATGCCAGATCGTCACATTGGAAGCTTGTCTCTCTCGAACGGTTACATATATCGTCTGAAAACCTATGTGGGGTGCTGCGGTATGAGGAAACACTAAAAGCACCGCAGTAGAAAACACAAGAAACTTCTAAGTTGATGTTATCGGACAGTAAGAAGCAGTACAATTCAAGTTTCAGTTATCGATTATTGACTTATTAGGTGGCTTTGGTGCCTTGGACATGACCGACGGCGTTCATATTTTGCCTGAAACAACGTCTGGTAGCCACGATACACTAGAGAATGTGAAAAGTGTCCATAAGTAGTAAAAACCTGAGAAATCGCACCTTTTTCGTCATTTCCCATCTTATCGACGGAGTGCCAGAACGTCACATTGGCCGCTTTTCTCTCTCAAACGGTTACATATATCGTCTGCAAACCTATGTGGCGTGCTGCGGTAGGTGGACACACTAAAAACAGTAGAACACAGAAGAAGCTTCTAAGTTGATGTAGTTGGCCAATAAGGAGCAGTACAATTCAAGTTTCAGTTATCGATAATAGACTTATTAGCTGGCTTTGGTGCCTTGGACATGACGGACGACCTTAAGATTTTGCATGAATCAACGACTGGCAGCCACGTTACACGAGAGAATGTGAAAAGGGTCCATATGTAGCAAATAACTGAGAAATCACACCGATTTCATCTTTTGCTATCGTACGAACGTGATGCCAGGCAGCCACGTTACACGAGAGAATGTGAAAAGGGTCCATATGTAGCAAATAACTGAGAAATCACACCGTTTTCATCTTTTGCTATCGTACGAACGTGATGCCAGGCAGCCACGTTACACGAGAGACTGTGAAAAGGGTCCATATGTAGCAAATAACTGAGAAATCACACCGTTTTCATCTTTTGCTATCGTACGAACGTGATGCCAGATCGTCACTGTGGCCGCTTTTCTCCTTCAAACGGTTACATTTATCGTCTGCAAACTTGTACGGCGTGCTGCGGTATGTGGAGTCACTAAAAACACCACAGTAGAATATAGAAGCTTCTATGTTGATGTAATCTGAAAGTAAGAAGCAGTATAATTCAAGTTTTAGTGATCGATTATGGACTTATTAGCTGGCATTGGACATGACCGACGACCTTACGATTTTGCATGAAAGAACGACTGGCAGCCACGTTACACGAGAGAATGTGAAAGGTGTCCATATGAAGTAAAAACTGAGAAATCGCAACGTTTTCTTCATTTGCTATCGTTCGACGTAATGCTAGATCATCACATTGGCCGCTTTTCTCTCTCAAACGGTTCTATTTATCGTCTGCAAACTTATATCGCGTGTTGCGGTATGCGGAGACACTAAAAGCACCATAGTAGAACACAGAACAAAGTCTTAAATTGATGTAATCGGCTTGTAAGAAGCAGTTCAATTGTAATTTTATCTATCGATTATTGACTTATTAGCCGGCTTTGGTTCTGTGCACATGACCAAGGACCTTAAGATTTTGCAAGAATCAACGACTGGCAGCCACGTTACACGAGAGAATGTGAAAAGTGTCCATATGTAGCATAAACCTGAGAAATCGCACGGTTTTCATCATTTGCTATCGTATCGACGTAATGCCAGATCGTCACTTTGGCCGCGTTTCTCTCTCGAACGGTTACATTTATCGTCTGCAAACTTGTGTGGCGTGCTCCGGTATGCGGAGACACCACAGTAGAACACAGAAGCTCCTAAGTTGATGTAATCGGTCAGTAAGAAGCGGTACAATTCATGTTTATTTATTGATTATTGACTTATTAGCCCACTTTGGTGCCTTCATCATGAGCTAGGACCTTGCGATTTTGCATGAGACGACGTCTGGACGCCACGTTGCACGGGAGAATGTGAAAAGTGTTAATATATGGTAAAACTTGAGGAATCCACCAGTTTTCGCCTTTTGCTATCGAATCGACGTAAAGCCATATCGTCACATTGGCCCCTATTCTCTTTGAAACCTTTACATTTATCGTCTGCGAACTTATTTCGCGTGCTGCGGTGTGGGGTGACACTACAAACAACAAAATAGGAGCTTCTTAGTTGATGCAATCGGCCAGTAAGAAGTAGTCTAAGTGAGATTTTTGTTATTGATTGATGAATTATTGGCCGGCTTTTATTGCCTTTCAGTTGACCGAGGACCCTACGCTTTTGCATGAGCCGAGGTCAGGCAGCCACGTTACACGAAAAAATGCGAAAGGTTTTAATATGTATTAAAAAACTTTAGAAAACAACTCGTTTGTGTCACTTGCTTTATGACGTAATGCTAGATACATAGGTATCTTTTCTCTTGGAAACGTTTACATTTATGGTCTGGATCTTAAGTCGCGTGCTGAGGTATCCAGTGGTAACACAAGGAACAAAATAGAAACTTCTAAGTTGTTGTAATTGACTAGTAAGAAGTAGTACAAGACAAGGTTCGGTTACGGAATTTCAGTTATTGTCCAGTTTTGGTGTCTTGCAGTTGATTGAGGACCTGGGAACTAATCTGTCTACTTACCCTCCCCCCTCCCCACCCGCACGGAAGATTTCTGTCTACCTATCGCTCTTCCGCTACCGCTACCCTCGTATTAGGTCTGCCTACCTACCACCCCTTGGAAGATCTCTCTCTACCTACCTCACCCATTGGAAGACATTTGTCTACCTACTCCCCTCCATGGAGTATGTCACTCTACCTTCCCCCCATCAGATGATGTCTGTCGACCTTCCCTTTTTCATAGATGTCTGTTTACCCACCTACCCAACCGGAAGATGTTTGTCTACCTACCTCCCTTGGAAGATGTCTCTCTACCAACCCCATGCCAGGATGTGTCTTCCCCCCCCTTGGAAGATGTCTGTCTACCCCCTCTTTGAACATGTCTTCCTACTCCCCCTCAGAAGATGTCTGTCTGCCAACCGTCCCCACAGAAGATGTCTGTCGACCTTATCCCTCACTCGGAAGATGTCTTTCTACCCTACACACCGCTTTGGAAGATGTGTGTCTATCTAACCCCCCTCCCATCTTGGAGGATTTCACTCTACATACCACCCCTAGGAAAAAGACTATCTAACCAACTGTAGGAAGATGTCTCCCCCTCTCGGAATATGTCTATCTACCACCCTCTCAGAAGGTGTCCAACCCCCTCGGAAGATGTCTACCACCACTCGGAAGATGTCTACCTACCCTCGGAACATGTCTGTCTACCTACCCCCTTCAGAGGATATCTGTCTACCTACCTCCCATCTGAAGATGTCTGTCTACCTACCCTACACTTGGAAGATGTCTGTCTGCCTACCTCCCCTCGTAAGATTCTGTCAGCCTTTTTGTTTAGACCATCCAGTACCTCACAGAGAAAAGAGAATATAGCATTTTCAGTTGTCAAACGACTTCTAAAACCGAACAGTGCATTCGATAGCAAATCGTGTGATATAAAATGATCAAGTAACCTTACATGCACAGCCTTTTCGGTAACTTTTGCAAACACTGATGGCATAGAAATAGGTCTAAAATTTTCTAAATTATCCCTTTCTCCCTTTTCATAAAGCGGCTTTACTGGTGAGTACTTTAATCGCTCAGGAAATTGACCATTCCTAAAGGAAAAATTACAAATATGGCTGAATACAGGGCTAACATCTGCAGCACAGTAGTTTAATATTATTCTAGACACTCCATCATAACCATAAGAGCCCTTAGTATTCAGTGATTTAATTATCGACTCAATCTCCCTCTTGTCTGTATCACAGAGGAGTATTTCAGACATCAATCTCAGAAAGGTATTTGCTAAGAAATTTGTATGATTTCCTGTTGAAACTAAACTTTTATTTAGCTCGCCAGCAATGCTCCGAAAGTGATTGTTAAATACCGTACATATATCTGATTTATCACTAACGAAAATATTATTACTTAGAACTTACTTTATATCATCGACCTTGTGCTGATGACCAGTCACTCCCTTCACAACTAAGCATATGTCTTTAATTTTATCCTGTGAATAAGCTATTTTATTTGCATACCACATACTTTTTGCCTTGATAATAACATTTTTAGGCATCTTACAATCCTGTTTGTAAGGGGCTATGGTAGCTTGATTGTGACTACTTCTAACATTTTGATATAATTCCTGCTATGTTCTACATGATATCCTTATCCCACTAGTCAGCCAACCGGGCTGTCCATTACTGCTAGTACCCCATTTAGAATGCTCTAATGGAAAACAACTCTCAAAGAGCATGAGAAATGTGTTATGGAAAGCATTGCGTTTATCATCTGTATTATTGGCACTATAAACATCTTGCCACTCTTGTTCCTTGACAAGTTTTAAAAAACTCTCTATTGATGTTGGATTGACTTTCCGACGTTCTATGTAACTAAATATGACATAGGTTGGAGTACAAAAACCTTTTAGTGTTAAAATTTGTGGATTATGGTCTGAAAGGCCATTCACTCTTTTACTAACAGAATGCCCGTCTAGTAATGAAGAACGAATAAAAATATGGTCTATGACTGTGCTACTGTTCCCCTGCAGCCTAGTTGAAAAAAAAAAAAAAAAACACACAGTTTGCATCAGATCATATGAATTTAGGAGATCTACCAACATCATTTTTCTTGGGACCGAGCGAGGTGGCGCAGTGGTTAAGAAACTGGACTCACATTCGGGAGGACGACGGTTCAGTCCCGCGTTCAGCCAACTTGATTTAGGTTTTCCGTGATTTCCCTAAATCACTCAAGGCAAATGCCGGGTTAGTTCCTCTCAAAGGGCATGGCCGACTTCCTTCCCCATCCTTCCCTACTCCGACGAGACCAATGACCTCGCTGTGTCTGGTCTTGTTCCCCAAACAACCCAACCCCCTTTTTCTTGCACAATCATATACAAAATTAATATTGAAGTCCCCACATATAACTACTTTCTGGTACTTCCTACAAAGTGAATCAAGAACCCTCTCTAGCTTAAGCAAAAATGCTCTGAAGTTGGAGTTAGAGGCCCTATAAACAACAGCAATTATAAGTTTAATTTCACTAAATTCAACAAATGCTGCACAACTTTCAAATATCTGTTCAGTGCAGTATCGCGACAAGTCTATGGACTCAAATAACATACTGTTTTTTATGTACAGAGACACATCCCCACCTCGCAAGGAACTCCTTGAGAAACAGCCAGCTAATCTGTAGCCTGGTAAAGGAAGCCTATAAATTATCAATTTATTGAAGTGGTGTTCTGATGTACCAATAATTTCAGCGTTAACATCTATTAGCAGTTCACTAACTTTATCTCTAGTAACTCTTATATTTTGATGAAATATGCTAATTCCTTCTCTACTTGGAAACATTACATCCTCTGAAGGAGAGCTCTTAAAGGCACTTCCTTTAAGCAGTTATACCTATCAGCTGACTTCAGTATTAAAAAGGTGCAGCTCTAACACCAACTACTACAGGAATTTTTCCATGAGTGACACCACTACCGCCACCACCACCAACTACTCTGTCACCTATAAGCTTAGGTAGCCTCCCCTTCGCATACCTATTGAGGTGCAGGCCATGCCAAGTGAAACCCAATCTACTGATAGACCCAACTGGTACCACTGAGATGTGATCCATACCCTCTGCCATAAGTGCACTCCCCAGCCCCACATTAACGCGCCTAACAGCCGCATTAAGGTGTGGCCGATCATGATGCTGAAACAGTTTCACGAAAAGCACATTAGTGCCACCAGTTTGAGTAGCTATCTTAACCAAGTCACCACTGACATCATACCCCCTGTCCCTATTGCGACTGCTCCCAGCTCCACCCACTATCACTACCTGATCCTCCTTTGTAAAATTCTTACATAACTCCCCTACGCTTTCAGCCACCTGAGCCAACCCTGCACTAGGCTTCACAATGCTTGTGACCTGGTATTCACTCCACAAAACTTCCTGCAAATGCTGGCCCACACCTCTACCGTGGGAACTACCTAGCAGCAGAACCTAGGCCTCCTAACTGCTGAGGACTGCTGCAAGTTACCTATATATACAGCTTCACGAGGCTCCTCTCCGCTCAACTCTGACAGTTTGTCGTATCTATTGCCTGTCTGACTACCTCTTTTTCCTAGCTATCTTCTTGCCAATGCCAGTTCCCATTCCCCAGCACCCTTCACCCTCCTCAACTTACCTAGTTCCTCCTTTGCGCATTGTAACTGCACCTGAAGGGCACAGATCTTACACTCCTGCTCCTCTATTAACTTGCTTCTACTACAGATTCTACATTCCCAGGGCAGGATCACCCTAAAATTACCACTGGCTTCCCCACTGCATGCCCCCCAATGAAAATACTTTGAACAAATCCCACAGCATAATCCACTACTCACAAACCTACGACAGAGCCCACACTTCTCACTCATGATAAAATTTTACAGTTACTAAAAGAAACTATACGTCTACGATACCAAAGTGCAGTTACAAAAGCAGCACTATTTAAGAACTAACAACTATGGTCTCGAAATTCTCTCCCTACTAAGAAAGCAGCTACTTATATTAATAGTACTACAACACAGCCGATACCAATACCAGCAAAACTTCACAAAATTATTGGCTAAAACCAAAAAATTAAAACTAGACGCCAGTTGAAAACTAAAGCAAGAAATCTACTGAACGACTTCAACACACTGAAAATTCTATAAAACACAGCGAGCGAACGATTACAAAAGTTTATTAAGTAATTATTTCGCCACAAACGGCAAGCAACACCACTGCAATCTATTCAATTTAATAACTGTATTACAGAGCACAAACAAGTTCGTCAGTACTTAGCTTATAACCGCTACAGATGCAGTGCTCGCCGCAAAATGTAAACACACTGATGAGGCGCGAGGCTTAGACGAACCACGAAAGCACACTCACAAATAATAGACCACTCGAGTCAATACAACAGGAAGAAAGACGGAGATAAATGAATATCCACTAATAAGTTGCTTTTACGGCAAAAATAATAACACAAACTTTAAAATACGTAAATGAGGTCTAAAATTTATAAAACATTAACAAGCTATTTCAACAGCAGTGTAGCTCAAGTGACGTCACACCCATGATGATCTTGCCCCCCCCCCTCCTGGGAAGGTGCCTATCCACCCCACCCTCGAAATATGCCTATCTATCCCCCTCGGAAGTTATCTGTCTACCTACCCCTCCTTGGAAGATCTCTTTCAACCTGCACCTACCCCCCCCACCCCCACCCCCACCCCCTCAGATGTCGTCTGTTCATCTACCCACACCCTTGGAAGATGTCCGTCTACCTAAACCCACCCCCCACCCTCAGAATATGTATGACTACCTACCCCTCCCCTCGGAATATGTATGTCTACCTACCCCACCCCTCGGGAGATGTCTGTGTACCTGCCCCTCTCGGAAGATATCTACCTACACCTTCCACATTGGAAGATGTCATTCTACCTCTCCCTCATCGGAAACTGTCTGTCTCTCATCGCCCCACCACCTAATATGTCATTCTACCTACTTGCCTCCACAGAAAATGTCAGTCTACATAACACCCCACAGGAGATGTCTGTCTACCTGCCCCGTGTAAGACGTCTTTCTACTTAACCCCCTCGGTAGATGTCTGCCTACCTCACCCCCTAAGGAAGATGTTTGTCCACCTACCTCACCCTCTGAAGATGTCTATCTACATCCCCCAGAAAAACTTTATCCGAAACTCGTAAGATGTTTATCACCCTGGAAGATGTCTCTCAACCCCCCCCCCCCCCCACCCCACCCCACTAAGCAGATGTCTATATACCTACCTGCCCTCTCGGAATATGTCTGTCTACCTATCCCAACACCCACTCAGCCCCCCCGCTCGGAAGTTGTTTACCCCTGTCTCGGAAGATGTCTAGAGACCCCCAAACTTCTATCTACTCAGCCCCCCTGGGAAGATGTCTGTTAAACTACCACCCTTTGGAATTTGTTTATCTATCATTACCAGCACAAAAGATGTCCATCAACCTACAATTGCCCTCTGAAGATGTCTGTCTACCTACAGCTCCCGCTTGGGAGATGTATGTCTATCTATAACCGCCCTCAGAAGATGTCTGTCTACCTATCCCCAAATCCGAAAATGTCTGTCTCATCTCCCCACCCTTGGAATATGTCTGTCTACCTAAGCTCCCTCAAAACATGTCCAATTAGCTATCCACCACAGAAGATGTCTGTCTACCTACCAGACCGTCGGACGATGTCTGTTTACCTACCCGTCCCCCTCGGAAAATGTCTGCCTATCATCCCCCCACCTGAGTATACGAGAAGATGTATGACTACCTACCCCTCCCTTTGGGAGATGTATGTTTTCCAACCCTCCCTTCAGAATATTTCTGCCTACTTACCCTCTATCACGAAGGATGTCTGTCCACCTACAATTCCTTTCAGAATGTGTCTGTCTACATACCCACCCACACTCGGAAGAAGTTTGTCTACATGCTCACGCCCTAAGGAAATGTCGGTCTACCAACCCCCTTAGAAGATGTCTGTCTACCTGTACCCCTCTGATGTGTACCTAACCGCCGTCTGCAGAAGCCTGTCTACTTACCCCCCTTGGAAGATGTCTGTCCTCCTACAACTCTTCAGAATATGTCTGCCTACCTCCCCCCATCTTGTAAGATATCTGTCTACATACCCCCCCCCCCCCCACATAATCTGTCTACCTACCCCCTCCCTTGTCGTAAGATGAATGTCTACCTAAACTTCTCAGAAGATGTATGCCTATCTACTCCCCTTCAAATGATTCGATTTTATGCCTCCTGTGGGAGATGTCTGTCTCCCTACCCCTACCTCTGAGGATATCTGTCTACCTACCCCCCCTCTCGGAAGATGTCAAACTACCACCCCTCTCGGAAGATGTATATTCCCACATCAGATAATGTCTACACCCCTCTTGGTCTGCCTACCAAAACACACACTTTGAAAGATGTCTCCCCCCCCCCCCCCCTTGAAAGATGTCTGTCTACCAAGAACACCCCTCAGAAGATGTCTGTCTACTGAACTCACCCTCAGAATATTTCTCCTCCCTACTTACCCCCCCGCCCCCCCCCCTTGGAATATGTCTGTCTACCTACCCAATTCCCCATAAGAAGATGACTGTCTACCTTATTCCCCTCAGAAGGTGTATGTCTACATACCACCCCTCGGAACATGTGTGCCTACCTAAAACCCTCGCAAGAGGTCCATCTTCTCCCATCTTGGAAGATATTTATTTACACCGCTCTCAGAAGATATCTACCCCTGTCTTGGAGGATGACTACCTCCCTCTCAGAGGATGTCTACCCCCTCTCTGAAGATATCTGTCTACATACCCTCCTCTTGAAAGGTATCTCTCCTCCGTCAGATGATGTAAGTCTATCAACCCGCAAATGGAAAATGTCTGTCGTCCTAATCCCCCTCAGAAGATGTCTGTGTACCTACCCACCTGTCTGTCTACTCCCATGATGTCTGTCTACCTCCCCCTTAGGTATATGTCTGTATACCTACACCCGTTCGGAAGATGTCTGTATACCAAACACCCCTCCGAAGATGACTACCTCCCCTGCCTCAGAAGGTGTCAGTCAACCTAACCCCTCCTTGGAAGATGTCTGTCTACAAAACTTCACTGGGAAGATGTCTGCCTACCTAACCCTTTCCACGATAGATATCTATTTACCAACCCCTCTGCCTCAGAAGATGTCTGCTTTCCTACAAATCCCACAACAGAAGAGGTCTGTCTACCAACTTACACCCCTTGGAAAATGTCTCTCTACATATCCCCAGGCATAAAATATTGTCTACCAACCCATACCTCGGAATATGTCTGTCTATATACCCCCCAGAAGATGATTGTCTAATTACCCCCTCATGTGAAGATGTCTGTCTACCTAGCCCCCACTTGGTAAATGTATGTCTATGTACACCCCTCAGAAAATGTCTGTCTACCTACACCCCCTCAGAAGATGTCTGTCTACCTACATGAACTTTTGTATGATGTCTATCTACAACACTCGCACTTGGAAGAAGTCTGTCCACCTACTCATCTCCCTCGGAAGATGTCTGTCTACCTACACCCATCTGAAGATGCTGTTTACTTACCACCATCGGAATATGTCTCTCTACCTATCCCCTCTTGGCAAATGTCATTCTACACCACCCCCCTGTCGAGGTCAGTTTACCTACAACCCCCAGAAGAAGTCTGTCTACCTACCCCCCTCTCGAAAAATTTCTATAGTCACCCTTCCTCGGACAATGTCTCTCTACGTACGCCCCATCATGGAAGATGTCTGTCTACCCACCCACCCATCAGAATAAGGCTGTCTACTACCATCCCCTCACAGAAGATGTCTGCCAACCAACCACCTATTGGAAGATGTCTGTCTACCTACCCCACCCCACCTCTGAAGATGTCTGTCTACCAACCCTCCACTTGGAAGATGTCTGTCCTCCTACAACCCCTCAGAAGATGTCAGTCTACCTAACCCCCTCTCAGACTTTATCTGCCCAAATACCCCCCTCAGATGGTTTCTGTCTACCTACACCCACAACCTCTCATAATATGAATGTCTACCTAAGCCCCTCAGAAGCTGTATATTTACCTACCCCACCTCGAATGATTTGTGTCTATCTTATCCCTATCTCGGAAGATGTCTGTCTCCCTACCCACCCTCTCTGAGGATGTCTGTATACCTACCCCCCTTCTCGAAAGTTGTCTCTCTACATTCACCACACATTTGAAGATGTCTATTTATGTACCTCCTCTCGGAAGATATCTATCTATAGCCACCATGGAAGAAAAGTATCTCCCCCCTCTCGGAAGATGTCAATCTACCACTTCTCTCAGAAGATACACACTCCCCACCTGAGAATGTCTACGCTCCCTCTCGGAGGATGTCTGTCTACCAAAGTACATCCTTTAGAAGGTGTTTCGCATCCCCTTGGAAGATGTCTGTCTTCCAACCCCCCCGCCCCCCCTTGGAAGATGTCTGTCTACCAAACCCAGCCTCAGAAGATCTCTCCATACCTATCACTCCTCGGAAGATGTCTGTCTACCTACCCACCCACCCCCCCATCAGAAGATGACTGTCGACGTTATCCCCCTCAGAAGATGTCTGTCTACATACCCTCCTTCAGAAGATGTCTGCCTACCTAAGACCAGCGGACGATGTACAACTACCTCCCATCTTGGAAGACATCTACTCCCCCTCTCGGAGGATGACTATCTCCCTCTCGGAGGATGACTACCTCTTCTCTGAAGATGTCTATGTACCCTCCCCTCGAAAGATGTCTCTCCCCTCTCAGATGATGTATGTCTACCAACCCCCACATGGAAAGTGTTTGTCCTTCTAACCCCCTTGGATGATGTCTGTGTACCTACCCACCTGGAAGATGGCTGTCTACCTACCCCCACTCGGGACATGTCTGTCTACCTTCCCCCCTAGGTATATGTATGTATACCTACAGCCGGCTGCGGTGGTCTCGCGGTTCTAGGCGCGCTGTCCGGAACCGTGCGACTGCTATGGTCGCAGGTTTGAATCCTGCCTTGGGCATGGATGTGGGTGATGTCCTTAAGTTAGTTAGGTTTAAGTAGTTCTAAGTTCTAGGGGACTGATGCCCACAGCAGTTGAGTCCCATAGTGCTCAGAGCCATTTGAACCATTTTTTTTTTGTATACCTACACCCCTTCGGAAAATGTCTGTCTACCTACCCCATCACCTCAGAAGATGTAATTCTACTTACCATACCTCGGAAAGTGTCAGTCTACCTACGCCACACCCTCAGAAACTATCTGTCTACCTTGCCCGTTTCGAAGATGTCAGTTTACCAACCCCACTCAAAAGATGTCTGCTTACCTCCTCTTCCATCCAAAGATGTCTGTCTACCTACCCTCTCTCGGAAGATTTTGTCTACCACCTCTCTGAGATGTCTTTCTACACCCCCTTGGAAGATGCCTATCTAAACCCCTGGGAAGCTATCCCTATCTCTAAAAATGCCTACCTAACCCCTTCCACATTGGAAGATGCCAATCTCGCCCCCTTCGGTTGATGCCTACCCACACCCACCTCATAAGATTATCTATCCATTCCCTCCAAAGATGCCAATCTCCCTCCTTGGAAGAGTTCTATCTACACCCCTCAGAAGATGTGTATCTACCCCCAATCTTGGAACATGTCTATCTACCCCCCTTGGAAGCTGTCTCTCTAGCCCCCTTGGAAGATGTCTATCCCCCTTCGGAAGATGTCTGTCTACCCAGCCCAGGTGGAAAATATCTATGTATCCCTCCACTCAGAAGGTGAGAATCAACCAACAGCTCGGAAGATGTCTATCTACCCAACCCTCAGATGATGTCTATCTACACCCTCTGGAAGATACCTATCCCCACCTCAGATGTCTATCCCCCAGGAGGATGTTTATAACCCACCTCATGCAAGATGCCTGTCTACCAACCCCCTCCTCTCGGAATATGTCTTTCTACCTATCCCACCCCTGTGAAGATTTCCATCTAGCCCCTCCCATCAGAGGACGTTTATCCTACACTCAGAAGATTTCTACAGCCTCCCTTCATTTGGAATGTGTCTACCGCCCATTCTGAAGATGTCTGTCTACCTCCAAATTCTAGGAAGATGTCTGTATGTCTGTCTACCTCACAAACTCGGGACAAGTCTATCTATCCCCCCTATGGAAGAAATCTATCTAAGCCCCTCTGGGAAGATGTATATCTACCCATCTTGCCGAAGATATCTACACCCAATCTTCAAGGAGCTCTATCCTCCCCTTTATGGAAGATGCCTGTTCATCTACCCGAACCCATCGGAAGATGTAAGTGTACATACAATCCCTCCCCACAGAAGATGTCTGTCTACTTACTGACCTTTCTTGGAAGATGTCTGTCTACATCCCTCCCCCTTTGAAGATGTCTGACTACTCACCTTCCCCCATGGAAGAATACTATCTCCCCCCTCCCAGAAGATGTCACTCTACCTCTCGAAAATATCTACCCCCCCCCCCCACCCCGGGAAATGTCTACCCTCTCTCTTGAAGGATATTTGTTTACCTATCCAGCCCCAATCGAAAAATGTCTCCCCCTTGGAAAATGTCTGTCTACCAAGCTCCCTCCTGGAAGATGTCTGTGTAACTACCCCTCCTCAAAATTGTTTGTCTACCATTATCACCACAGAAGATGTCTACTCCCCCCCCCCCCCCCTTGGAAGATGTCTGTCTACCTACCACCCCTCAGAAGATGTCTGACCACGTACCCTGCTTTGGAATATGTCTGCCTACCTACCCCTCGCGGAAGATGTGTGTATTTCTACCTCCCCACAGAAGATGTAGGTAAACAGATATCTTTCGAGAGGGAGTAGGTAGACAGACATCTTTCAAGGGAGTGGTATGTAGACAGAAATTACCAAGGGGTGGGGAATAATTAGACAGACTTCTTCCGAGAGGGGGGGGGGTTGGTATACATACATTTTCTGAGTGTTCAAAGGTAGACAATCTTCTGAGGGGGTAGGCAGAAAGGCACCTTCCTAGGGGGGTAGGTAGACAGACATCTCCCATTGGTGGGTTGGTGGACAGCCAACTTCCGAGGGGCGTACTTGACAGACATCTTCTAGAGGGGTAAGTCGACCAAAATCTTCCAAGGGTGGGGGGGGGGGGGTTAGGTAGACAGACATCTTCCGAGGGGGTAGGTAGACAGACATCCTCAGAGGATGGGGGGGTAGGTAGACATCGTCTGTGGAGGTGTGGATAAACAGACATCTTCTGAGGAGTAGGTAGACAGACATTTTCTGAGTTGTGTTATAGGTAGACAGATATCTTCCAAAGGGGGGTAGGTAGACAGAGACTTCCTTGGTGGGTAGTTTGAGAGACATCTCCTGATGGGGGGTTGGTAAACAGACTTCTTCTGAAGGGGGGTAGATACACAGACATCTACTGTTGGTGCAGGACAGATAGACACAATTATTCTGAGGCTGGGGATGATAGAAATCTTCCGAAGGAGGGCACGTAGACAGACATTTTCCAAGTTGGGCAGGCTGACAGACATCTTCCGGGGGGTAGAAAGACATAGATATTCCAAGGGTGGTAGGTAAACAGACATCTTCTGTGTGGTAGTAGGTTGGCAGACATAATCTTTGTTTGGGTATGTAGACAGGCATCTTCCAAGGGGAGGGGGTATATAGGAAGATACCTTCTGAAGGGGATGATAGACATCTTATGGGAGTAGGTAAACAGACATCATTTGTGTGGAGTTGATAGACATATATATTGGGAGGGGGATAGTTAGACAGACATCTTCCGAGTGGTGGAAAATAGACAACTTCCAAGGGGGAGGTAGGCATCTTCCTAAGTGAGGGGGCAGGTTGCCTGACATCTTCCATGGCGTAGGTAGCCAATCATCTTCCAAGGACGGGTTGGGTAGACAGATATATTCAATGGGGGGGGGGGGGGGGGGGTAAGTAGACAGAGACCTTCCTGGGGGGTAGTTTGACAGACTTCTTCTGATGGAGGGTTGGTAAACATACTTCTTCCGAGGGGGGCTGGAAATACAGACATTTTTCGAGGGGGCGGGACAGATAGACACACATCTACTGAGCTTGGTGATGTTAGACATTTTCCCATTTTCCGAAGGGGGGCACGTTGACAGACATTTTCCAAGTTGGGCAGATAGACATATATCTTTGAGGGGGTAGACAGATAGGGTGATAGATAGACATTTTCTGAGGGGGCGGTATGTGGGCCGACATCTTCTGACGAGGGGGTAGATAGACAATTTCTGAGCTGGGGTAGAAAGGCATCTTCCAAGGTGGTTAGATAAGCATCTTTCATGAGTGGATTGGATAGATAGACAGACATTTCCCAAAGGGGGGTAGGTAGTGAGACATCTTACATACAGGGGTAGGTAGACAATCATTTTCTGAGGGGAAGATGGGTACACAGACATTTTGCAGGGGGTAGGTAGACAGACAACTGGGGGGGAGGGGGTTGTTAGACAGACATGTTCCAAGGAGGGGTAGATAGACAAACATCTTCTGGGGGTGGGGGGGGGCAGGTAGACAGACATCTTCTGAGGGGGTTTTAAGTAGTCAGACTTCTTCTGAGCAGAGGTAGGTAGACATACAGCTTCAGAGGATGAGGGATATGTAGACAGACATCTTCTAAGGTGGCGTAGGTAGAAAGACAATTAGTGAGGGGGGTAGGTAGACAGACATTATCCGAGGCTGGGTTGTAGGTAGACATAAGTCATCTGAGGGGGTGTAGTTAGACAGGTATTTTCTGAGGCTAGAGGTATGTAGACAGACATTGTCCATGGGGATAGTTAGACACACTTTCTACGGTATGGGGAGTAAGAAGACTGACATCTCCTGAGGATGGTAGGTAGAGTGTCACTTTCAAAGGAGGGGTAGTGAGAGACACTTCTTACGAGGTGGGGGATGTTGGTAGACAGACATGTTCTGAGGGAGGGAGGTAGGTAGATAGACATCTGTAGAGGCAGGGGAGGTAGAAAGCCATATTCCGAATGAGTGTAGGTAGAGATACGTATTCCGAGGGAGGGTTGATAGACAGACATCTTCTGAGGTGGGGTAGGTAGGCAGACCTTTTTCAGCATTTAGGTATGTCGACAGACATCTTCCAGGGAAGTGGGTATGAGGGCAGATATCTTCGTGGGGGGGAGCTAGGTAGACAGAAATTTTCCAAGGGTGTTGGGTATGTAGGCATACATCTTCCAGGGTGGTAAGTAGACCGATATTTTCCCATGGGGGTAGATAGACACACATACTACGAGTGGTGGTAGGTAAACACATCTTCCGTGGGGTAGGTAGACAAACATCTTCCGAGGTGGGATTAATAGACATTCATTATCTGGGGTGTAGGTAGACTAACATTTTCAAGAGGTGTAGGACAGACATCTTCTAAGGGTGGTGTATTAGACAGACATCTTCCGAGGGGGTGTAGGTAGACAACTTATGAAGGTGATAGACAGACATCTGCTGACTGGGGGGGGGGGGGGGGGGGTAGACAGACATCTTCTGAGAGGGAGTTGGTAGACAGATATATTCCAAGAGGTGTTATAGGTAGACAGAAATCTTCCATGGGGGGGGGGGGGGGGGGGGGTAGGTAGAATGACATTTTCTGAGGGGGAGGTAGACAGACAACTTCTGGGGGAGTAGATAGACATAAATGTTCAGTTTGGGCGCGTAGACAGACACCTTCTGAGGTGGGTAGGTTGGCAGATATCTTATTAGTTTTGGCATGTAGAGGGAAGGGTATTGGTAGACAGGTATCTTGTGAGAGGGGTAGGTAAACTGACATTGTTAGGTAGACATACACATTCCACAGGCAGATAGATAGGGGGTTAGGTAGCCATACATCTTCCGATGGGAGGATTGGTGGACAGACTCCTTCAGAGGATGGGGGGTAGGTAGACAGATATTTTCCAAGGGAGATTTAGGTAGACAGGCATCTTCAAAGGAGGGGTAGGTAGACATACATCTTCCGAGGATGGTTGGGGTAGGAAGACAGACAGTGTGTGGTAGGTAGACAGACATCTTATTAGAGGGGTTATGTAGACAGATAGTTTCCAAGGGCAGGTTGTAGGTAGACAGATATCTTTCAAGGGGTGGAGTAGGTAGGCACGTATTTTCCAAGGCTGGGAGTATGTAGATAGACATTGTCCCGGTGGGCAGTTAGACCGACATCTTCTGAGGGAGGGAAGATCCACAGACATCTTCAGAGTGGGAGGATAGGTAGACAGACACCTTCTGAGAGTGGGATGCTAGACATCTTTCCAACTGTCAGACATTTTCCGAGGGGGGGGGGGGGGGGCAAGTAGACAGACATCCTCCAGGAGTTAGGTAGACATACATATTACGAGGGTGGGTAGGTAGAAAGATATCTTATGAGGGGGGTAGGTAGGTAGACATCTTCTGAGGTTGAGTATGTAGACTCCAAGGGTAGATATGAAAACATATATCTTCTGAGGGAGGGAGGGGGGGTAGGTAGACAGAAATTCTCAAAATGAGGGATGATAGACTTCTTCTGAGGGGGGTAGGTAGGCAGACATTGTATGAGGGGTTGTAGGAAGACATACATATACCAAGGCAGGGTAGGTAGACAAAAATCTTTTGAGGGGGGTAGGAAGATAGACTTCTTCTGAGGGGGGACTGGAAGGCATACATCTTCCGAGGGGGTAGGAAGACAAATTCCTCAAAGGGGGGGAGATGAACGGACACCACCAAGGGCGTTAGATGGATAGTCTTCTGTTGTAGTGGGAGGGGGCAGGTAGGCTTCCATCTTCTGGGTGGTCAGTACACAATCATCTTCTGAGGTGTGGTTCAGTAGACAAACATGTTCCGAGGGGGGCAGGTAGACAGACATCTTCTGAGGGAGGGCCAGGTTGACAGACCTCTTCAAATGGGGGGTTGGTAGATAGACAACTTACGAGTGGGGGCGTAGGTCGACAGACATGTCCGGGGGTGGGGTAGGTAGACATACATCTTTCGAGGGGAGTGGTAGCTAGTCATACATATTCCGAGGGGGTGTTTATGTGGGAAGAAATCTTCCGACAGTGGCTAGGTAGACAAACACCTTCCGATGGGGGGGGGGGGGGGGGGTAGGTAGACAGACATCTTCCATATGGGGTACGTAGACAGACATATTCTGAGGGGGTGAGACAGGCATATACCGAGGTTCGTTAGATAGACAGGCATCTCCGAGGGTAGTGATAGGAAGTCATACATCTGCCAAAGCGGTTTTTTCGGTTGTCAAATGGCTTCCAAGAGGGGGGTATGTACACAGACATCCTCCAGGGATGGGGGGGACGGTTTGACAGAGATCTTCAAAGGTGGTTTAGGCAGTTACACATCTTTCGAAGTGGGGGTAGGTAGGCAGACACCTTCTAAATGGCGGTACCTAGGTAGATAGGGAGACATCTTCCGGGGGGAGGGGGAGGTAGGTAGACAGGTACCTTCCAAGGGTGTGTACGTAGAAAGTCATCTTCTGAGGGGGGGGGGGGTTGGAAAACTGACGTTTTCCGGTTGAGGGGATAAGTAAAGAGACATCTTCTGAGGGGGAAGTAGGTAGACAGACATCTTACGAGGGGGGGGGGGGTGTACGTAGGCAGTCATCTTACGAGGGGGGTGGTAGATAGACAGATATGTTCCGAGGTACTCTATCAACTGCAAGACACCAGAACCGGCCAATAACTGCATTTTCTATTACTAAAACTAGACTTATAATACGTCTTACTTAGAAGCTTATATTTTGTTTCTTGTGGTGTCACCACATACATCAGCAGGCGAGAAAAGTTTTCAGACGATAAATGTAAACCTTTCAGGAAAAAAAGCGGTCAATGTGACGAGATGGCATTACGTCATTACGAAAGAAAAATCGTGAGGTTTTCTTAGTTTTTTACTACATATTATCACTTTTCGCATTTTCTCGTGTAATGTGGCTGCCAGACCTCGGTTCATGCAAAATCTTAAGGTCCTCGGTCAAATGCAAGGCACCAAAACCGGCCTACAGTTGAATTTTCGATACCTAAAACTTGAGTAGTACTACTTCTTACCGATTGCATCAACTTAGAAGCTCCTATTTTGATGGTTGTGGTGAGACCGCATACCTCAGCACATGACGTAAGTTTCCAGATGTATATGTAAACAGTTCCGTGAGCAAAGCTGCCACTACGACAATCTGGCATTACGATTAGGCGCGTGAGTGCGTGTGAAATCGCTCTCTAAGTTTTCATACATTTATAGGTTTCAGATACATATTTTAACGGTTTTTGTGATAATATTTACTATATAAGATACTTATTAGTGGTTTCTTCATTCACCTCCGCCTTTCTTGTGTTGTGACCTTAACTTTAAAAATAAATTAAAAGAATTTCTAGATGACAACTCCTTCTACTCATTGGCTGAATTTTTAGATATAAAGTAAGTAAAAAAAAAAAAAAAAAAAAAAATTAATCATTAGTGTCATGCAATATTTTGTGTAATGTAATTTCTTGTACAGACATCTTTTATTAACCTGACACGTTCCACATCATTACGAAGTGTCGTATTCATGATCTATGGAACAAGTATTAATCTAATCTAATCTAATCTAATCTAATCTATCGAGCAACTTAACTTCTTACCTGTGTTTACATTCCGCGCATCCAAAGCTAAGGACTAATTACTTGTTGGTGTATGGTGGTTTATTTTGGAACTTTAGTAGTCTTCGTCCGGTGTTCTTGTTGTCTTCTGGTGAAATAATTTCAAAAGAAATTTTCGCGAAATGTTTTCAGTATCGTTACTGTGTCATTAGACGTTTGATTATCATTCTGTTTTGTCTTTTGTTATATTTGCTGTTGATAAATACTGTTAATAATAGTAGTTACTTCCCTTAAAGAGCAATATTATGATTATTGTAGTCGGTTTCTTATTGTACTAACAGAACTTAAATAAATAGGAAAGGTTTTCTTATGTATTTACTACATATGAACACTTTTCACATTCTCCCGTAAAACGTGGCTGCTACACCTCACTTCATGCAAAATCTTAAGGTCCTAGCTCATGTCCAAGGCATCAAAACCAGCTAAAAAGTCAATAATCGGTAACTAATACTTGAATTGTACTGCTTCTTACTGTCTGTTATATCAACTTAGAAGCTTCTTCTGTGTTCTACTATGGTGCTTTTAGTGTCTCCGCATACCGCAGCACGCGACATAGCTTCGCAGACGATAAATGTAACCGTTTCACCGAGAAGAACTACCAATGTGACGATCTGGTATTAAGTCGATTCGATAGCAAATGACGAAAACGGCCGGATTTCAGAGGTTTTTACTACATATGAACACTTTTCACATTCTCCCGCAGAACGTGGCTGCTAGACCTCACTTCAGGTAAAATCGTAAGATCCCAGATCATGTCCAAGGCACCAAAGCCGGCTAAAAAGATAATAATCGATAGCTAAAACTTGATTTGTACTGCTTCTTACCGGCTATATTATCTAATTAAAAGCTTCTGCTGAGTTCTACTAAGGTGCTCTGTCTCCGCATACCGTAGCACGCCACATAGCTTTGCAGACGAAAAGTGTACCGTTTCATAGAGAACAACGGACGATGTGACAATCTGGCACTAAGTCGATTCGATAGCAAATGACGAACACGGGCGGATTTCTCCGGTTTTTACTACATATGAACACTTTTCACATTCTCACGTGCAACGTGGCTGCTAGTCCTAACTTCAGGCAAAATCTTAAGGTCCTAGCACATGTCCAAAGCACAAAATCCGACTAAGATGTCAATAATCGATAACTAAAACCTGATTTGTACTGCTACTTTCTGGCTATTACATAAAATTAGAAGCTTCTTCTGATTTCTACTATGGTGCTTTTAGTGTCTCCGCACACTGCAGCATAGCTTTGATGACGAAAAGTGTAACCGTTTCATAGAGAAGGTCGGACGATGTGACGATCTGGCATTAAGTCGATTCGATAGCAAATGACGAAAACGGGCGGATTTCACAGGTTTTTACTACATATGAACACTTTTCACACTTTCCCGTGCAACGTGGCTGCTAGTCCTCCCTTCAGGCAAAATCTTAAGGTCCTAGCTCTTGACCAAAGCACCAAAGCCGGCTAAAAATTCAATAATTGAAAACAAAAACTTGAATTGTACTGCATCTTACTGGCTATTACATCATTTTAGAAGCTTCTTCTGAGTTCTACTATGGTGCTCTTAGTGTCTCCGCATACCGCGGCACGCGACATAGCTTTGCAGACGAAAAGTCCAACCATTTTATAGAGAAGAGCGGACGATGTGACAATCTGGCATTAAGTCGATTCGATAGCAAATGACGAATACGGGTGGATTTCTCAGGTTTTTACTACATATCAACACTTTTCACATTTTCCCGTGCAACGTGGCTGCTAGTCCTCCCTTCAGGCAAAGTCCTAAGGTCCTAGCTAATGTTCAAAGCACCAAAGCCTACTAAAAAGTCAATAATCGATAGCTAAAACTTGATTTGTACTGCTCTTTACTGTCTATTACATCATTTTAGAAGCTTCTTCCGAGTTCTACTATGTTGGTTTCAGTGTAACCGCTTACCGCAGCACGCGACGTAGCTTTGCAGACGAAAAGTGTAACCGTTTCATAGAGAACAACGGACGATGCGACGATCTGGCATTAAGCCGATTCGATAGCAAATGACGAAAACGGGCGGATTTCTCAGGTTTTTACTACACATCACCACATTTCACATTCTCCCGTGCAACGTGGCTGCTAGTCCTCCCTTCTGGCATAACCTTAAGGTCCTAGCACATGTCCAAAGAACCAAAGCCGGCTAAAAAGTCAATAATCGATAGCTAAAATAATCGATAGCTAAAACTTGATTGGTACTGCTTCTTACTGGCTACTACATCATTTTAGAAGCCTCTTCTGAGTTCTACTATGGGGCTTTCAGTGTCTCTGCATACCGCAGCACGCGACATAGCTTTCCAGACGAAAAGTGTAACCGTTTGATAGAGAACAACGGACGATGTGACGATCAGGCATTAAGTCGATTCGATAGCAAGTGACGAAAACGGCCAGATTTCTCAGGTTTTTACTACATATGAACACTTTTTACATTCTCCCGTGCAACGTGGCTGCTACTCCTCCCTTCAGGGAAAATCGTAAGGTCCTAGCTCATGTCGAAAGCACCAAACCCTACAGAAATTGGATAATCGATAGCTAAATCTTGCTTTGTAATGCTTCATACTGGCTATTACATCAACTTAGAAGCTTCTTCTGAGTGCTACTATGGTGCCTTCAGTGTCTCCGCATACCGCAGCTTGCGACATAGCTTTGCAGACGAAAAGTGTAACCGTTTCATAGAGAACAACGGACGATGTGGCGTTCTGGCATTAAGTCGATTCGATAGCAAATGACGAAAACGGACAGATTTCTCAGGGTTTTACTACATATGAACGCTTTTCACATTCTCCCGTGCAACGTGGCTGCTGGTCCTCATTTCAGGCAAAATCGTAAGGTCCTAGCTCACGTCCAAAGCACCAAAGCCTACTAAATAGTCAATAATCGATAACTACAAGTTGAGTTGTACTACTTCTTACTGGCTATTACATCAACCTAGAAGTTTATTCTGAGTTATAATATGGTGCTTTTAGTGTCTCTGCATACCTTAGCACGCGACATAGCTTTGCAGACGAAAAGTGTAACCGTTTCATAGAGAAGAGTGGAGGAAGTGACGATCTGGCATTAAGTCGATTCGATTGTAAATGTGAAAACGGGCGGATTTCTCAGGTTTTTACTACATATGAACACTTTTCACATTCCCACGTGCAACGTGGCTAAAAGTCCTCCCTTCAGGCAAAACCTTAAGGTCCTAGCTCATGTCCAAAGCACCAAAGCCGAATAAGAAGTCAATAATCGCTAACTAAAACTTGATTTGTATTGCTTCTTATTGGCTATTACATTAACTTAGGAGCTTCTTCTGAGTTCAACTATGGACCGTTTAGTGTCTCCGCATACGACAGCTAGCGACATAGCTTTGCAGACGAAAAGTGTAACCGTTTCATGGAGAAGAGTGGACGAGGTCTCGTTCTGGCATTACGTCGATTCCATAGCAAATTACGAATACGCGCGGATTTCTCAGGTTTTTACTACACACGAACACTTTTCACATCCTCCCGCGCAACGTGGCTGCTACTCTTCTCTTCATGCAAAATCGTAAGGTCCTAGCTCATGTCCAAGACACCAAAGCCGTCAAAAAAGTCAATAATTGATAACAAAAACTTGAATTGTACTGTTTCTTACTGGCTGTTACATCACTTTAGAAGCTTCTTCTGAGTTCTACTATAGTTTCAGTGTCTCCGCATACCGCAGCACGCGAAATAGCTTTGCAGACGAAAAGTGTAACCGTTCCATAGAGAACACCTTACGATGTGACGATCTGGCATTAAGTCAATTCGATAGCAAATGACGAAAACGGGCGGATTTCTCAGGTTTTTACTACATATCACCACTTTTCACATTCTCCCGTGCAACGTGGCTGCTAGTCCTAACTTCAGGCAAAATCTTAAGGTCCTAGCACATGTCCAAAGCACAAAATCCGACTAAGATGTCAATAATCGATAACTAAAACCTGATTTGTACTGCTACTTTCTGGCTATTACATAAAATTAGAAACTTCTTCTGATTTCTGCTATGGTGCTTTTAGTGTCTCCGCAAACTGCAGCATAGCTTTGATGACGAAAAGTGTAACCGTTTCATAGAGAAGGTCGGACGATGTGACGATCTGGCATTAAGTCGATTCGATAGCAAATGACGAAAACGGGCGGATTTCACAGGTTTTTACTACATATGAACACTTTTCACACTTTCCCGTGCAACGTGGCTGCTAGTCCTCCCTTCAGGCAAAATCTTAAGGTCCTAGCTCTTGACCAAAGCACCAAAGCCGGCTAAAAATTCAATAATTGAAAACAAAAACTTGAATTGTACTGCATCTTACTGGCTATTACATCATTTTAGAAGCTTCTTCTGAGTTCTACTATGGTGCTCTTAGTGTCTCCGCATACCGCGGCACGCGACATAGCTTTGCAGACGAAAAGTCCAACCATTTTATAGAGAAGAGCGGACGATGTGACAATCTGGCATTAAGTCGATTCGATAGCAAATGACGAATACGGGTGGATTTCTCAGGTTTTTACTACATATCAACACTTTTCACATTTTCCCGTGCAACGTGGCTGCTAGTCCTCCCTTCAGGCAAAGTCCTAAGGTCCTAGCTAATGTTCAAAGCACCAAAGCCTACTAAAAAGTCAATAATCGATAGCTAAAACTTGATTTGTACTGCTCTTTACTGTCTATTACATCATTTTAGAAGCTTCTTCCGAGTTCTACTATGTTGGTTTCAGTGTAACCGCTTACCGCAGCACGCGACGTAGCTTTGATGACGAAAAGTGTAACCGTTTCATAGAGAAGAGCGGACGATGCGACGATCTGGCATTAAGCCGATTCGATAGCAAATGACGAAAACGGGCGGATTTCTCAGGTTTTTACTACACATCACCACATTTCACATTCTCCCGTGCAACGTGGCTGCTAGTCCTCCCTTCTGGCATAACCTTAAGGTCCTAGCACATGTCCAAAGAACCAAAGCCGGCTAAAAAGTCAATAATCGATAGCTAAAATAATCGATAGCTAAAACTTGATTGGTACTGCTTCTTACTGGCTACTACATCATTTTAGAAGCCTCTTCTGAGTTCTACTATGGGGCTTTCAGTGTCTCTGCATACCGCGGCACGCGACATAGCTTTCCAGACGAAAAGTGTAACCGTTTCATAGAGAACAACGGACGATGTGACGATCAGGCATTAAGTCGATTCGATAGCAAGTGACGAAAACGGCCAGATTTCTCAGGTTTTTACTACATATGAACACTTTTTACATTCTCCCGTGCAACGTGGCTGCTACTCCTCCCTTCAGGGAAAATCGTAAGGTCCTAGCTCATGTCGAAAGCACCAAACCCTACAGAAATTGGATAATCGATAGCTAAATCTTGCTTTGTAATGCTTCATACTGGCTATTACATCAACTTAGAAGCTTCTTCTGAGTGCTACTATGGTGCCTTCAGTGTCTCCGCATACCGCAGCATGCGACATAGCTTTGCAGACGAAAAGTGTAACCGTTTCATAGAGAACAACGGACGATGTGGCGTTCTGGCATTAAGTCGATTCGATAGCAAATGACGAAAACGGACAGATTTCTCAGGGTTTTACTACATATGAACGCTTTTCACATTCTCCCGTGCAACGTGGCTGCTGGTCCTCATTTCAGGCAAAATCGTAAGGTCCTAGCTCACGTCCAAAGCACCAAAGCCTACTAAATAGTCAATAATCGATAACTACAAGTTGAGTTGTACTACTTCTTACTGGCTATTACATCAACCTAGAAGTTTATTCTGAGTTATACTATGGTGCTTTTAGTGTCTCTGCATACCTTAGCACGCGACATAGCTTTGCAGACGAAAAGTGTAACCGTTTCATAGAGAAGAGTGGAGGAAGTGACGATCTGGCATTAAGTCGATTCGATTGTAAATGTGAAAACGGGCGGATTTCTCAGGTTTTTACTACATATGAACACTTTTCACATTCCCACGTGCAACGTGGCTAAAAGTCCTCCCTTCAGGCAAAACCTTAAGGTCCTAGCTCATGTCCAAAGCACCAAAGCCGAATAAGAAGTCAATAATCGCTAACTAAAACTTGATTTGTATTGCTTCTTATTGGCTATTACATTAACTTAGGAGCTTCTTCTGAGTTCAACTATGGACCGTTTAGTGTCTCCGCATACGACAGCTAGCGACATAGCTTTGCAGACGAAAAATGTAACCGTTTCATGGAGAAGAGCGGACGAGGTCTCGTTCTGGCATTACGTCGATTCCATAGCAAATTACGAATACGCGCGGATTTTTCAGGTTTTTACTACACACGAACACTTTTCACATCCTCTCGCGCAACGTGGCTGCTACTCTTCTCTTCATGCAAAATCGTAAGGTCCTAGCTCATGTCCAAGACACCAAAGCCGTCAAAAAAGTCAATAATTGATAACAAAAACTTGAATTGTACTGTTTCTTACTGGCTGTTACATCACTTTAGAAGCTTCTTCTGAGTTCTACTATAGTTTCAGTGTCTCCGCATACCGCAGCACGCGAAATAGCTTTGCAGACGAAAAGTGTAACCGTTCCATAGAGAACACCTTACGATGTGACGATCTGGCATTAAGTCAATTCGATAGCAAATGACGAAAACGGGCGGATTTCTCAGGTTTTTACTACATATCACCACTTTTCACATTCTCCCGTGCAACGTGGCTGCTAGTCCTAACTTCAGGCAAAATCTTAAGGTCCTAGCACATGTCCAAAGCACAAAATCCGACTAAGATGTCAATAATCGATAACTAAAACCTGATTTGTACTGCTACTTTCTGGCTATTACATAAAATTAGAAACTTCTTCTGATTTCTACTATGGTGCTTTTAGTGTCTCCGCACACTGCAGCATAGCTTTGATGACGAAAAGTGTAACCGTTTCATAGAGAAGGTCGGACGATGTGACGATCTGGCATTAAGTCGATTCGATAGCAAATGACGAAAACGGGCGGATTTCACAGGTTTTTACTACATATGAACACTTTTCACACTTTCCCGTGCAACGTGGCTGCTAGTCCTCCCTTCAGGCAAAATCTTAAGGTCCTAGCTCTTGACCAAAGCACCAAAGACGGCTAAAAATTCAATAATTGAAAACAAAAACTTGAATTGTACTGCATCTTACTGGCTATTACATCATTTTAGAAGCTTCTTCTGAGTTCTACTATGGTGCTCTTAGTGTCTCCGCATACCGCGGCACGCGACATAGCTTTGCAGACGAAAAGTCCAACCATTTTATAGAGAAGAGCGGACGATGTGACAATCTGGCATTAAGTCGATTCGATAGCAAATGACGAATACGGGTGGATTTCTCAGGTTTTTACTACATATCAACACTTTTCACATTTTCCCGTGCAACGTGGCTGCTAGTCCTCCCTTCAGGCAAAGTCCTAAGGTCCTAGCTAATGTTCAAAGCACCAAAGCCTACTAAAAAGTCAATAATCGATAGCTAAAACTTGATTTGTACTGCTCTTTACTGTCTATTACATCATTTTAGAAGCTTCTTCCGAGTTCTACTATGTTGGTTTCAGTGTAACCGCTTACCGCAGCACGCGACGTAGCTTTGCAGACGAAAAGTGTAACCGTTTCATAGAGAACAACGGACGATGCGACGATCTGGCATTAAGCCGATTCGATAGCAAATGACGAAAACGGGCGGATTTCTCAGGTTTTTACTACACATCACCACATTTCACATTCTCCCGTGCAACGTGGCTGCTAGTCCTCCCTTCTGGCATAACCTTAAGGTCCTAGCACATGTCCAAAGAACCAAAGCCGGCTAAAAAGTCAATAATCGATAGCTAAAATAATCGATAGCTAAAACTTGATTGGTACTGCTTCTTACTGGCTACTACATCATTTTAGAAGCCTCTTCTGAGTTCTACTATGGGGCTTTCAGTGTCTCTGCATACCGCAGCACGCGACATAGCTTTCCAGACGAAAAGTGTAACCGTTTCATAGAGAACAACGGACGATGTGACGATCAGGCATTAAGTCGATTCGATAGCAAGTGACGAAAACGGCCAGATTTCTCAGGTTTTTACTACATATGAACACTTTTTACATTCTCCCGTGCAACGTGGCTGCTACTCCTCCCTTCAGGGAAAATCGTAAGGTCCTAGCTCATGTCGAAAGCACCAAACCCTACAGAAATTGGATAATCGATAGCTAAATCTTGCTTTGTAATGCTTCATACTGGCTATTACATCAACTTAGAAGCTTCTTCTGAGTGCTACTATGGTGCCTTCAGTGTCTCCGCATACCGCAGCATGCGACATAGCTTTGCAGACGAAAAGTGTAACCGTTTCATAGAGAACAACGGACGATGTGGCGTTCTGGCATTAAGTCGATTCGATAGCAAATGACGAAAACGGACAGATTTCTCAGGGTTTTACTACATATGAACGCTTTTCACATTCTCCCGTGCAACGTGGCTGCTGGTCCTCATTTCAGGCAAAATCGTAAGGTCCTAGCTCACGTCCAAAGCACCAAAGCCTACTAAATAGTCAATAATCGATAACTACAAGTTGAGTTGTACTACTTCTTACTGGCTATTACATCAACCTAAAAGTTTATTCTGAGTTATACTATGGTGCTTTTAGTGTCTCTGCATACCTTAGCACGCGACATAGCTTTGCAGACGAAAAGTGTAACCGTTTCATAGAGAAGAGTGGAGGAAGTGACGATCTGGCATTAAGTCGATTCGATTGTAAATGTGAAAACTGGCGGATTTCTCAGGTTTTTACTACATATGAACACTTTTCACATTCCCACGTGCAACGTGGCTAAAAGTCCTCCCTTCAGGCAAAACCTTAAGGTCCTAGCTCATGTCCAAAGCACCAAAGCCGAATAAGAAGTCAATAATCGCTAACTAAAACTTGATTTGTATTGCTTCTTATTGGCTATTACATTAACTTAGGAGCTTCTTCTGAGTTCAACTATGGACCGTTTAGTGTCTCCGCATACGACAGCTAGCGACATAGCTTTGCAGACGAAAAGTGTAACCGTTTCATGGAGAAGAGCGGACGAGGTCTCGTTCTGGCATTACGTCGATTCCATAGCAAATTACGAATACGCGCGGATTTCTCAGGTTTTTACTACACACGAACACTTTTCACATCCTCCCGCGCAACGTGGCTGCTACTCTTCTCTTCATGCAAAATCGTAAGGTCCTAGCTCATGTCCAAGACACCAAAGCCGTCAAAAAAGTCAATAATTGATAACAAAAACTTGAATTGTACTGTTTCTTACTGGCTGTTACATCACTTTAGAAGCTTCTTCTGAGTTCTACTATAGTTTCAGTGTCTCCGCATACCGCAGCACGCGAAATAGCTTTGCAGACGAAAAGTGTAACCGTTCCATAGGGAACACCTTACGATGTGACGATCTGGCATTAAGTCAATTCGATAGCAAATGACGAAAACGGGCGGATTTCTCAGGTTTTTACTACATATCACCACTTTTCACATTCTCCCGTGCAACGTGGCTGCTAGTCCTCCCTTCAGGCAAAACCTTGGGGTCCTAGCTCATGTCCAAGGCACCAAAGCCGGCTAAAGAGTCAATAACAAATAACAAAAACTTGAATTGTACTGCTTCTTACTGGCTATTACATCATTTTAGAAGCTTCTTCTGAATTCTACTATGGTGCCTTTAGTGTCTCCGCATACCGCAATACGCGACAAAACTTTGCAGACGAAAAGTGCAACCGTTTCATAGATAAGTGCGGACGATGTGACGATCTGGCATTATGTCGATTCGATAGCAAATGACAAAACGGACGGTTTTCTCAGGTTTTCACTTTATATGAACACTATTCACATTCTCCCGTGCAACGTGGCTGCTAGTCCTACCTTCAGGCAAAACCTTAAGGTCTTAGTTCATGCCCAAAGAACCAAAGCAGGCTAAAAAGTCAATAATCGATGGTTAAAGCTTGATTTGTACTGCTTCTTACTGGCTATTACATTAAATTAGAAGCTGCTTCTGAGTTCTAGTATGGTGCTTTTTGTGTCTCCGCATACCGCAGCACGCGACATTGCTTTGCAGACGAAAAGTGTAACCGTTTCATAGAGAAGAGCGGTCGATGTGACGATCTGGCATTAAGTCGATTCGATAGCAAATGACGATAACGGGCGGATTTCTCATGTTTTTACTACATATGAACGCTTTTCACATTCTCCAGTGCAACGTGGCTGCTAGTCCTCCCTTCAGGCAAAATCGTAAGGTCCTAGCTCACGTCCAAAGCACCAAAGCCTACTAAATAGTCAATAATCGATAACTAAAACTTGATTTGTACTCCTTCTTACTGGCTACTACATCAACTTAGAAGCGTATTCTGAGTTCTACTATGGTGCTTTTAATGTCTCCGCATACCTCAGCACGCGAAATAGCTTTGCAGACGAAAAGTGAAACCGTTTCATAGAGAAGAGTGGACGAAGTGACGATCTGGCATTAAGTCGATTCGATAGTTAGTGACGAAAACGGGGGAATTTCTCAGGATTTTACTACATATGAACACTTTTCACATTCTCACGTGCAACGTGGCTGCCACTCCTCCCTTCAGGCAACATCTTAAGGTCCTAGCTCATGTCCAAAGCACCAAAGCCTGCTAAAAATTCAATAATCGATAGCTAAAATTTGATTTGTATTGCTTCTTATTGGCTATTACATTAACTTAGAAGCTTCTTTTGAGTTCTACTATGGTGCGTTTAGTGTCTCCGCATACCGCAGGACGCGACATAGCTTTGCAGACGAAAAATGTAACCGTTTCATAGAGAACAATGGACGATGTGGCGTTCTGGCATTAAGTCGATTCGATAGCAAATGACGAAAACGGACAGATTTCTCAGGTTTTTACTACATATGAACCCTTTTCACATCCTCCCTTGCAACGTGGCTGCTAGTCCTCCCTTCAGGCAAAATCGTAAGGTCTTAGCTCATGTCGAAAGCACCAAACCCTACTGAAATTCGATAATCGATACCTAAATCTTGCTTTGTAATGCTTTTAACTGGCTATTACATCAACTTAGAAGCTTCTTCTGAGTGCTACTATCGTGCCTTCAGTGTCTCCGCATACCGCAGCATGCGACATAGCTTTGCAGACGAAAAGTGTAACCGTTTCATAGAGCATACGGACGATGTGACGATCTGGCATTAAGTCGATTCGATAGCAAATGAAGAAAACGGGCGGATTTCTCAGGTTTTTACTACAAATGAACACTTTTCACATTTTCTCGTGGAACGTTGCTTCCAGTCCTACCTTCAGGCAAAACCTTAAGGTCCTAGCTTATGTCCAAGGCACCAAAGCCGCCTAAAAAATCAATAATCGATAGCTAAACCTTGATTTGTGCAGCTTCTTACTGGCTATTACATCAACTGATATGCTACTTCTGAGTTCTACTATGGTGCTTTTAGTGTCTCCGCATACCGCAGTACGCGACATAACTTTGCAGACGAAAAGTGTAACCGTTTCATAGAGAAGAGCGGACGATGTGCCGATCTGGCATTAAGTCGAATCCTGGAAAATGACGAAAACGTTGTGATTTCTCAGGTTTTTACTACATATGAACACTTTTTACATTCTCACGTGCAACGTGGCTGCTAGTCATCCCTTCAGTTAAAATCTGAAGGTCGTAGATCATGTCCAAAGAACCAAAGCGGGATAAAAAGTCAATAATCGATAACTAAAACTTGAATTGTACTACTTCTTACTGGCAATTACATCAACTTAGAAGCTTCTTCTGTGTTCTACTATGGTGCTTTTAGTGTCTCCGCATACTTCAGGACGCAACATAGCTTTGCAGACGATAAATGTAACCGTTTCAGAGAGAAGAGCGGCCAATGTGACGATCTGGCTTTAAGTCGGTTCGATAACAAATGACGAAAACGGTCGGATTTCTCAGGTTCTTCCTATGTATGAACACTTTTCACATTCTCCCGTGCAACGCGGGGTCTATTCCTCCATTCATGCAAAATCTTAAGGTCCTAGCTCATGTCCAAGGCACCAAAGCCGGGTAAAAAGTTAGTAATAGATAACTATAACTTGAATTGTACAACTTGTTACTGGCTATTACATCAACTTAGAAGCTTAATCTGTGCTCTCCTATGGTGTTTTTAGAGTCTCCGCACACCGCAGCACGCGACATAGCTTTGCAGACGATAAATGTAACCGTTTCAGAGAGAAGAGCGCCCGATGTGAAGATCTGGCTTTAGGTCGATTCGATAACAAATGACGAAAACGGACCGATTTCTCAGGTTCTTTCTGTGTATGAACACTTTTCACATTCTCCCGTGCAACGCGGCTGCTAGTCCTCCTTTCATGCAAAATCTTAAGGTCCTAGCTCATGCCCATGGCACCACACCCGGCTAAAATTTCAATAATCGATACCTAAAATTTGAATTGTACTACTGCTTACTGGCTATTACATCAACTTAGAAGCTTCTTCTGAATTCTACTATGGTGCCTTTAGTGTCTCCGCATACCGCAATACGCGACAAAACTTTGCAGACGAAAAGTGCAACCGTTTCATAGGTAAGTGCGGACGATGTGACGATCTGGCATTATGTCGATTCGATAGCAAATGACAAAACGGACGGTTTTCTCAGGTTTTCACTTTATATGAACACTATTCACATTCTCCCGTGCAACGTGGCTGCTAGTCCTACCTCCAGGCAAAACCTTAAGGTCTTAGTTCATGCCCAAAGAACCAAAGCAGGCTAAAAAGTCAATAATCGATAGTTAAAGCTTGATTTGTACTGCTTCTTACTGGCTATTACATTAAATTAGAAGCTGCTTCTGAGTTCTAGTATGGTGCTTTTTGTGTCTCCGCATACCGCAGCACGCGACATTGCTTTGCAGACGAAAAGTGTAACCGTTTCATAGAGAAGAGCGGTCGATGTGACGATCTGGCATTAAGTCGATTCGATAGCAAATGACGATAACGGGCGGATTTCTCATGTTTTTACTACATATGAACGCTTTTCACATTCTCCAGTGCAACGTGGCTGCTAGTCCTCCCTTCAGGCAAAATCGTAAGGTCCTAGCTCACGTCCAAAGCACCAAAGCCTACTAAATAGTCAATAATCGATAACTAAAACTTGATTTGTACTCCTTCTTACTGGCTACTACATCAACTTAGAAGCGTATTCTGAGTTCTACTATGGTGCTTTTAATGTCTCCGCATACCTCAGCACGCGAAATAGCTTTGCAGACGAAAAGTGAAACCGTTTCATAGAGAAGAGTGGACGAAGTGACGATCTGGCATTAAGTCGATTCGATAGTTAGTGACGAAAACGGGCGGATTTCTCAGGATTTTACTACATATGAACACTTTTCACATTCTCACGTGCAACGTGGCTGCCACTCCTCCCTTCAGGCAACATCTTAAGGTCCTAGCTCATGTCCAAAGCACCAAAGCCTGCTAAAAATTCAATAATCGATAGCTAAAATTTGATTTTTATTGCTTCTTATTGGCTATTACATTAACTTAGAAGCTTCTTTTGAGTTCTACTATGGTTCGTTTAGTGTCTCCGCATACCGCAGGACGCGACATAGCTTTGCAGACGAAAAATGTAACCGTTTCATAGAGAACAATGGACGATGTGGCGTTCTGGCATTAAGTCGATTCGATAGCAAATGACGAAAACGGACAGATTTCTCAGGTTTTTACTACATATGAACCCTTTTCACATCCTCCCTTGCAACGTGGCTGCTAGTCCTCCCTTCAGGCAAAATCGTAAGGTCTTAGCTCATGTCGAAAGCACCAAACCCTACTGAAATTCGATAATCGATAGCTAAATCTTGCTTTGTAATGTTTTTTACTGGCTATTACATCAACTTAGAAGCTTCTTCTGAGTGCTACTATCGTGCCTTCAGTGTCTCCGCATACCGCAGCATGCGACATAGCTTTGCAGACGAAAAGTGTAACCGTTTCATAGAGCATACGGACGATGTGACGATCTGGCATTAAGTCGATTCGATAGCAAATGAAGAAAACGGGCGGATTTCTCAGGTTTTTACTACAAATGAACACTTTTCACATTTTCTCGTGGAACGTTGCTTCAAGTCCTACCTTCAGGCAAAACCTTAAGGTCCTAGCTTATGTCCAAGGCACCAAAGCCGGCTAAAAAATCAATAATCGATAGCTAAACCTTGATTTGTGCAGCTTCTTACTGGCTATTACATCAACTGATATGCTACTTCTGAGTTCTACTATGGTGCTTTTAGTGTCTCCGCATACCGCAGTACGCGACATAACTTTGCAGACGAAAAGTGTAACCGTTTCATAGAGAAGAGCGGACGATGTGCCGATCTGGCATTAAGTCGAATCCTGGAAAATGACGAAAACGTTGTGATTTCTCAGGTTTTTACTACATATGAACACTTTTTACATTCTCACGTGCAACGTGGCTGCTAGTCATCCCTTCAGTTAAAATCTGAAGGTCGTAGATCATGTCCAAAGAACCAAAGCGGGATAAAAAGTCAATAATCGATAACTAAAACTTGAATTGTACTACTTCTTACTGGCAATTACATCAACTTAGAAGCTTCTTCTGTGTTCTACTATGGTCGTTTTAGTGTCGTCGCATACCGCAGCACGGGACACAGCTTTGCAGACGATAAATGTAAGCGTTTCAGAAAGAAGAGCGGCCAATGTGGCGATCTCGCTTTAAGTCGATTCGATAACAAATGACTAAACGGACGGATTTCTCAGGTTTTTACTGCATATGAACACTTTTCACATTCTCCCGTGCAACGCGGCTGCTAGTCCTCCTTTCATGCAAAATCGTAAGATCCCAGCGCATGTCCAAGGCACCAAAGATGGGCAAAAATTCAATAATCGATAACTAAAACTTGAATTGTACTACTTCTTACTGGCTATTACATGAACTTAGAAGCTTCTTCTGTGTTCTACTATGATGGTTTTAGTGTCTCCGCATGCGACAACACGCGACATAGCTTTGCAGACGATAAATGTATCCGTTTCAGAGAGAAGAGCGGCCAATGTGACGATCTGGCTTTAAGTCGATTCGATAACAAATGACGGAAACAGACGGATTTTTCAGTGTTTTACCACATATGAACTCTTTTCACATTCTCTCTCTCAACGCGGCTGCTAGTCCTCCTTTCATGCAAAATGTTAAGGTCCCAGCGCATGTCCAAGGCACCAAAGAAGGGTAAAATGTCAATAATCGATAACTAAAACTTGAATTGTACTACATCTTACTGGCTATTACATGAACTTAGAAGCTCTTTCTGTGTTCCACTATGGTGCCTTTACGGTCTCCGCATACCGCAGCACGCAACCTAGCTTTGCAGACGATAAATGTAAGCGTTTCAGAGAGAAGAGCGGCCAATGTGGCGCTCTGGCTTTAAGTCGATTCGATAATAAATGACGAAAACGGACGGATATCTCAGGTTTTTACTACGTATGAACACTTTTCACTTTCTCCCGTGAAACGTGGCAGCTAGTCTTCCTTTCATGCAAAATCTTAAGGTCGTAGCTCATGTCCAAGGCACCGAAGAAGGGTAAAAAGTTAGTAATCGATAACTAAAACTTGAATTGTACTGCTCCTTACTGGCTATTAAATCAACTTAGAAGCTTCTTCTGTGTTCTACTATGATGGTTTTAGTGTCTCGGCATGCGACAGCACGCGACATAGCTTTGCAGACGATAAATGTATCCGTTTCAGAGAGAAGAGCGGACAATGTGACGATCTGGCTTTAAGTCGATTCGATAACAAATGACGAAAACAGACGAATTTCTCAGGGTTTTACCACATATGAACTCTCTTTACATTCTCCGGTGCAACGCGGCTGCTAGTCCTCCTTTCATGCAAAATCTTAAGGTCCCAGCGCATGTCCAAGGCACCAAAGAAGGGGAAAAAGTCAATAATCGATAACTAAAACTTTAATTGTTCTACTTATTACTGGCTATTACATGATCTTAGAAGCTTCTTCTGTGTTCTACTATGGTACTTTTAGTGTCTCCGCATACCGCAGCACGCGACATAGCTTTGCAGACGATAAATGTAAGCGTTTTAGTGAGAAGAGCGGCCAATGTGGCGATCTGGCTTTAAGTCGATTCGATAACAAATGACGAAAACGGACGGATTTCTCAGGTTTTTACTGCATATGAACACTTTTCACATTCTCCCGTGCAACGTGGGTGCTAGTCCTCCTTTCATGCAAATCCTTAAGATCCTAGCTCGCAAAGAAGGGTAAAAGGTCAATAATCGATAACTAAAACTAGAATTGTACTGTTCCTTACTGGCTTTTACATCAACTTAGAAGCTTCTTCTGTGTTCTAATATGGTTGTTTTAGGGTCTCCGCATACCACAGCACGCTACATAGCTTTGCAGACCGTAACGTGCAACGTAACCCTTTCAGAGAGAAGAGCGGCCAATGTGACGATCTGGCTTTAACTCCATTCGATAACAAATGACGAAAACGGACGGATTTCTCAGGTTTTTACTACATATGAACACTTTTCACTTTCTCCTATGCAACGCGGCAGCTAGTCCTTTTTTCATGCAAAATCGTAAGGTCCTAGCTTATGTCCAAGGCACCAAAGAAGGGTAAAAAGTCAATAATCGATAACTAAAACATGAATTGTACTGATTCTTACTGGCTATTACATCAACTTAGAAGCTTCATCTGTGATCTCCTATTGTGCTTTTAGAGTCCCTGCATATCGCAGCATGCGACATAGCTTTGCAGACGATAAATGTAACAGCTTCAGAGAGAGGAGCGCACGAAGTGACGATCTGGCATTAAGTCGATTCGATAGCAAATGACGAAAACGTGCGGATTTCTCAGGTTTTTACTACATATGAACACTTATCACATTCCCACATGCAACGTGGCTAAAAGTCCTCCCTTCAGGTAAAACCTTAAGGTCCTAGCTCATGTCCAAAGCACCAAAGCCGAATAAGAAGTCAATAATCGCTAACTAAAACTTGATTTGTATTGCTTCTTATTGGCTATTACATTAACTTAGGAGCTTCTTCTGAGTTCAACTATGGACCGTTTAGTGTCTCCGCATACGACAGCTAGCGACATAGCTTTGCAGACGAAAAGTGTAACCGTTTCATGGAGAAGAGCGGACGAGGTCTCGTTCTGGCATTACGTCGATTCCATAGCAAATTACGAATACGCGCGGATTTCTCAGGTTTTTGCTACACACGAACACTTTTCACATCCTCCCGCGCAACGTGGCTGCTACTCTTCTCTTCATGCAAAATCGTAAGGTCCTAGCTCATGTCCAAGACACCAAAGCCGTCAAAAAAGTCAATAATTGATAACAAAAACTTGAATTGTACTGTTTCTTACTGGCTGTTACATCACTTTAGAAGCATCTTCTGAGTTCTACTATAGTTTCAGTGTCTCCGCATACCGCAGCACGCGAAATAGCTTTGCAGACGAAAAGTGTAACCGTTCCATAGAGAACACCTTACGATGTGACGATCTGGCATTAAGTCAATTCGATAGCAAATGACGAAAACGGGCGGATTTCTCAGGTTTTTACTACATATCACCACTTTTCACATTCTCCCGTGCAACGTGGCTGCTAGTCCTCCCTTCAGGCAAAACCTTGGGGTCCTAGCTCATGTCCAAGGCACCAAAGCCGGCTAAAGAGTCAATAACAAATAACAAAAACTTGAATTGTACTGCTTCTTACTGGCTATTACATCATTTTAGAAGCTTCTTCTGAATTCTACTATGGTGCCTTTAGTGTCTCCGCATACCGCAATACGCGACAAAACTTTGCAGACGAAAAGTGCAACCGTTTCATAGATAAGTGCGGACGATGTGACGATCTGGCATTATGTCGATTCGATAGCAAATGACAAAACGGACGGTTTTCTCAGGTTTTCACTTTATATGAACACTATTCACATTCTCCCGTGCAACGTGGCTGCTAGTCCTACCTTCAGGCAAAACCTTAAGGTCTTAGTTCATGCCCAAAGAACCAAAGCAGGCTAAAGAGTCAATAATCGATAGTTAAAGCTTGATTTGTACTGCTTCTTACTGGCTATTACATTAAATTAGAAGCTGCTTCTGAGTTCTAGTATGGTGCTTTTTGTGTCTCCGCATACCGCAGCACGCGACATTGGTTTGCAGACGAAAAGTGTAACCGTTTCATAGAGAAGAGCGGTCGATGTGACGATCTGGCATTAAGTCGATTCGATAGCAAATGACGATAACGGGCGGATTTCTCATGTTTTTACTACATATGAACGCTTTTCACATTCTCCAGTGCAACGTGGCTGCTAGTCCTCCCTTCAGGCAAATCGTAAGGTCCTAGCTCACGTCCAAAGCACCAAAGCCTACTAAATAGTCAATAATCGATAACTAAAACTTGATTTGTACTCCTTCTTACTGGCTACTACATCAACTTAGAAGCGTATTCTGAGTTCTACTATGGTGCTTTTAATGTCTCCGCATACCTCAGCACGCGAAATAGCTTTGCAGACGAAAAGTGAAACCGTTTCATAGAGAAGAGTGGACGAAGTGACGATCTGGCATTAAGTCGATTCGATAGTTAGTGACGAAAACGGGCGGATTTCTCAGGATTTTACTACATATGAACACTTTTCACATTCTCACGTGCAACGTGGCTGCCACTCCTCCCTTCAGGCAACATCTTAAGGTCCTAGCTCATGTCCAAAGCACCAAAGCCTGCTAAAAATTCAATAATCGATAGCTAAAATTTGATTTTTATTGCTTCTTATTCGCTATTACATTAACTTAGAAGCTTCTTTTGAGTTCTACTATGGTGCGTTTAGTGTCTCCGCATACCGCAGGACGCGACATAGCTTTGCAGACGAAAAATGTAACCGTTTCATAGAGAACAATGGACGATGTGGCGTTCTGGCATTAAGTCGATTCGATAGCAAATGACGAAAACGGACAGATTTCTCAGGTTTTTACTACATATGAACCCTTTTCACATCCTCCCTTGCAACGTGGCTGCTAGTCCTCCCTTCAGGCAAAATCGTAAGGTCTTAGCTCATGTCGAAAGCACCAAACCCTACTGAAATTCGATAATCGATACCTAAATCTTGCTTTGTAATGCTTTTTACTGGCTATTACATCAACTTAGAAGCTTCTTCTGAGTGCTACTATCGTGCCTTCAGTGTCTCCGCATACCGCAGCATGCGACATAGCTTTGCAGACGAAAAGTGTAACCGTTTCATAGAGCATACGGACGATGTGACGATCTGGCATTAAGTCGATTCGATAGCAAATGAAGAAAACGGGCGGATTTCTCAGGTTTTTACTACAAATGAACACTTTTCACATTTTCTCGTGGAACGTTGCTTCCAGTCCTACCTTCAGGCAAAACCTTAAGGTCCTAGCTTATGTCCAAGGCACCAAAGCCGGCTCAAAAATCAATAATCGATAGCTAAACCTTGATTTGTGCAGCTTCTTACTGGCTATTACATCAACTGATATGCTACTTCTGAATTCTACTATGGTGCTTTTAGTGTCTCCGCATACCGCAGTACGCGACATAACTTTGCAGACGAAAAGTGTAACCGTTTCATAGAGAAGAGCGGACGATGTGCCGATCTGGCATTAAGTCGAATCCTGGAAAATGACGAAAACGTTGTGATTTCTCAGGTTTTTACTACATATGAACACTTTTTACATTCTCACGTGCAACGTGGCTGCTAGTCATCCCTTCAGTTAAAATCTGAAGGTCGTAGATCATGTCCAAAGAACCAAAGCGGGATAAAAAGTCAATAATCGATAACTAAAACTTGAATTGTACTACTTCTTACTGGCAATTACATCAACTTAGAAGCTTCTTCTGTGTTCTACTATGGTGCTTTTAGTGTCTCCGCATACTTCAGGACGCAACATAGCTTTGCAGACGATAAATGTAACCGTTTCAGAGAGAAGAGCGGCCAATGTGACGATCTGGCTTTAAGTCGGTTCGATAACAAATGACGAAAACGGTCGGATTTCTCAGGTTTTTCCTATGTATGAACACTTTTCACATTCTCCCGTGCAACGCGGGGTCTATTCCTCCATTCATGCAAAATCTTAAGGTCCTAGCTCATGTCCAAGGCACCAAATCCGGGTAAAAAGTTAGTAATAGATAACTATAACTTGAATTGTACAACTTGTTACTGGCTATTACATCAACTTAGAAGCTTAATCTGTGCTCTCCTATGGTGTTTTTAGAGTCTCCGCACACCGCAGCACGCGACATAGCTTTGCAGACGATAAATGTAACCGTTTCAGAGAGAAGAGCGCCCGATGTGAAGATCTGGCTTTAGGTCGATTCGATAACAAATGACGAAAACGGACCGATTTCTCAGGTTCTTTCTGTGTATGAACACTTTTCACATTCTCCCGTGCAACGCGGCTGCTAGTCCTCCTTTCATGCAAAATCTTAAGGTCCTAGCTCATGCCCATGGCACCACACCCGGCTAAAATTTCAATAATCGATACCTAAAATTTGAATTGTACTACTGCTTACTGGCTATTACATCAACTTAGAAGGTTCATCTGTGTTCCCCTATGGTGCTGTTAGAGTCTCCGCATTCCGCAGCACGCGACATAGCTTTGCAGGCGATACATGTAACCGTTTCAGAGAGAAGAGCGGCCAATGTGACGATCTTGCTTTAAGTCGATTCGATAACAAATGACGAAAACGGACGGATTACACTGGTTTTTATTACATATGAGGACTTTTCACATTCTCCCGTGGAACGCGGCTGTTAGTCCTCCTTTCATGCAAAATCTTAAGGTCCTAGCTCTTATCCAAGGAACCAAAGAAGGGTAAAAAGTCAATAATCGATAACTAAAACTTGAATTATACTGCTTTTTACTGGCTATTACATCAACTTAGAAGCTTCTTCTGTGTTCTACTATGGTCGTTTTAGTTTCGTCGCATACCGCAGCACGGGACACAGCTTTGCAGACGATAAATATAAGCGTTTCAGAAAGAAGAGCGGCCAATGTGGCGATCTCGCTTTAAGTCGATTCGATAACAAATGACTAAACGGACGGATTTCTCAGGTTTTTACTGCATATGAACACTTTTCACATTCTCCCGTGCAACGCGGCTGCTAGTCCTCCTTTCATGCAAAATCGTAAGATCCCAGCGCACGTCCAAGGCACCAAAGATGGGCAAAAATTCAATAATCGATAACTAAAACTTGAATTGTACTACTTCTTACTGGCTATTACATGAACTTAGAAACTTCTTCTGTGTTCTACTATGATGGTTTTAGTGTCTCCGCATGCGACAACACGCGACATAGCTTTCCAGACGATAAATGTATCCGTTTCAGAGAGAAGAGCGGCCAATGTGACGATCTGGCTTTAAGTCGATTCGATAACAAATGACGGAAACAGACGGATTTTTCAGTGTTTTACCACATATGAACTCTTTTCACATTCTCTCTCTCAACGCGGCTGCTAGTCCTCCTTTCATGCAAAATGTTAAGGTCCCAGCGCATGTCCAAGGCACCAAAGAAGGGTAAAATGTCAATAATCGATAACTAAAACTTGAATTGTACTACATCTTACTGGCTATTACATGAACTTAGAAGCTCTTTCTGTGTTCCACTATGGTGCCTTTACGGTCTCCACATACCGCAGCACGCAACCTAGCTTTGCAGACGATAAATGTAAGCGTTTCAGAGAGAAGAGCGGCCAATGTGGCGCTCTGGCTTTAAGTCGATTCGATAATAAATGACGAAAACGGACGGATATCTCAGGTTTTTACTACGTATGAACACTTTTCACTTTCTCCCGTGAAACGTGGCAGCTAGTCTTCCTTTCATGCAAAATCTTAAGGTCGTAGCTCATGTCCAAGGCACCGAAGAAGGGTAAAAAGTTAGTAATCGATAACTAAAACTTGAATTGTACTGCTCCTTACTGGCTATTAAATCAACTTAGAAGCTTCTTCTGTGTTCTACTATGATGGTTTTAGTGTCTCGGCATGCGACAGCACGCGAAATAGCTTTGCAGACGATAAATGTATCCGTTTCAGAGAGAAGAGCGGACAATGTGACGATCTGGCTTTAAGTCGATTCGATAACAAATGACGAAAACAGACGAATTTCTCAGGGTTTTACCACATATGAACTCTCTTCACATTCTCCGGTGCAACGCGGCTGCTAGTCCTCCTTTCATGCAAAATCTTAAGCTCCCAGCGCATGTCCAAGGCACCAAAGAAGGGGAAAAAGTCAATAATCGATAACTAAAACTTTAATTGTTCTACTTATTACTGGCTATTACATGAACTTAGAAGCTTCTTCTGTGTTCTACTATGGTACTTTTAGTGTCTCCGCATACCGCAGCACGCGACATAGCTTTGCAGACGATAAATGTAAGCGTTTTAGAGAGAAGAGCGGCCAATGTGGCGATCTGGCTTTAAGTCGATTCGATAACAAATGACGAAAACGGACGGATTTCTCAGGTTTTTACTGCATATGAACACTTTTCACTTTCTCCTATGCAACGCGGCAGCTAGTCCTTTTTTCATGCAAAATCGTAAGGTCCTAGCTTATGTCCAAGGCACCAAAGAAGGGTAAAAAGTCAATAATCGATAACTAAAACTAGAATTGTACTGTTCCTTACTGGCTTTTACATCAACTTAGAAGCTTCTTCTGTGTTCTAATATGGTTGTTTTAGGGTCTCCGCATACCACAGCACGCTACATAGCTTTGCAGACCGTAACGTGCAACGTAACCCTTTCAGAGAGAAGAGCGGCCAATGTGACGATCTGGCTTTAACTCCATTCGATAACAAATGACGAAAACGGACGGATTTCTCAGGTTTTTACTACATATGAACACTTTTCACTTTCTCCTATGCAACGCGGCAGCTAGTCCTTTTTTCATGCAAAATCGTAAGGTCCTAGCTTATGTCCAAGGCACCAAAGAAGGGTAAAAAGTCAATAATCGATAACTAAAACATGAATTGTACTGCTTCTTACTGGCTATTACATCAACTTAGAAGCTTCATCTGTGATCTCCTATTGTGCTTTTAGAGTCCCTGCATATCGCAGCATGCGACATAGCTTTGCAGACGATAAATGTAACAACTTCAGAGAGAGGAGCGCACGAAGTGACGATCTGGCATTAAGTCGATTCGATAGCAAATGACGAAAACGTGCGGATTTCTCAGGTTTTTACTACATATGAACACTTATCACATTCCCACGTGCAACGTGGCTAAAAGTCCTCCCTTCAGGCAAAACCTTAAGGTCCTAGCTCATGTCCAAAGCACCAAAGCCGAATAAGAAGTCAATAATCGCTAACTAAAACTTGATTTGTATTGCTTCTTATTGGCTATTACATTAACTTAGGAGCTTCTTCTGAGTTCAACTATGGACCGTTTAGTGTCTCCGCATACGACAGCTAGCGACATAGCTTTGCAGACGAAAAGTGTAACCGTTTCATGGTGAAGAGCGGACGAGGTCTCGTTCTGGCATTACGTCGATTCCATAGCAAATTACGAATACGCGCGGATTTCTCAGGTTTTTACTACACACGAACACTTTTCACATCCTCCCGCGCAACGTGGCTGCTACTCTTCTCTTCATGCAAAATCGTAAGGTCCTAGCTCATGTCCAAGACACCAAAGCCGTCAAAAAAGTCAATAATTGATAACAAAAACTTGAATTGTACTGTTTCTTACTGGCTGTTACATCACTTTAGAAGCTTCTTCTGAGTTCTACTATAGTTTCAGTGTCTCCGCATACCGCAGCACGCGAAATAGCTTTGCAGACGAAAAGTGTAACCGTTCCATAGAGAACACCTTACGATGTGACGATCTGGCATTAAGTCAATTCGATAGCAAATGACGAAAACGGGCGGATTTCTCAGGTTTTTACTACATATCACCACTTTTCACATTCTCCCGTGCAACGTGGCTGCTAGTCCTAACTTCAGGCAAAATCTTAAGGTCCTAGCACATGTCCAAAGCACAAAATCCGACTAAGATGTCAATAATCGATAACTAAAACCTGATTTGTACTGCTACTTTCTGGCTATTACATAAAATTAGAAGCTTCTTCTGATTTCTACTATGGTGCTTTTAGTGTCTCCGCACACTGCAGCATAGCTTTGATGACGAAAAGTGTAACCGTTTCATAGAGAAGGTCGGACGATGTGACGATCTGGCATTAAGTCGATTCGATAGCAAATGACGAAAACGGGCGGATTTCACAGGTTTTTACTACATATGAACACTTTTCACACTTTCCCGTGCAACGTGGCTGCTAGTCCTCCCTTCAGGCAAAATCTTAAGGTCCTAGCTCTTGACCAAAGCACCAAAGCCGGCTAAAAATTCAATAATTGAAAACAAAAACTTGAATTGTACTGCATCTTACTGGCTATTACATCATTTTAGAAGCTTCTTCTGAGTTCTACTATGGTGCTCTTAGTGTCTCCGCATACCGCGGCACGCGACATAGCTTTGCAGACGAAAAGTCCAACCATTTTATAGAGAAGAGCGGACGATGTGACAATCTGGCATTAAGTCGATTCGATAGCAAATGACGAATACGGGTGGATTTCTCAGGTTTTTACTACATATCAACACTTTCCACATTTTCCCGTGCAACGTGGCTGCTAGTCTTCCCTTCAGGCAAAGTCCTAAGGTCCTAGCTAATGTTCAAAGCACCAAAGCCTACTAAAAAGTTAATAATCGATAGCTAAAACTTGATTTGTACTGCTCTTTACTGTCTATTACATCATTTTAGAAGCTTCTTCCGAGTTCTACTATGTTGGTTTCAGTGTAACCGCTTACCGCAGCACGCGACGTAGCTTTGCAGACGAAAAGTGTAACCGTTTCATAGAGAACAACGGACGATGCGACGATCTGGCATTAAGCCGATTCGATAGCAAATGACGAAAACGGGCGGATTTCTCAGGTTTTTACTACACATCACCACATTTCACATTCTCCCGTGCAACGTGGCTGCTAGTCCTCCCTTCTGGCATAACCTTAAGGTCCTAGCACATGTCCAAAGAACCAAAGCCGGCTAAAAAGTCAATAATCGATAGCTAAAATAATCGATAGCTAAAACTTGATTGGTACTGCTTCTTACTGGCTACTACATCATTTTAGAAGCCTCTTCTGAGTTCTACTATGGGGCTTTCAGTGTCTCTGCATACCGCAGCACGCGACATAGCTTTCCAGACGAAAAGTGTAACCGTTTCATAGAGAACAACGGACGATGTGACGATCAGGCATTAAGTCGATTCGATAGCAAGTGACGAAAACGGCCAGATTTCTCAGGTTTTTACTACATATGAACACTTTTTACATTCTCCCGTGCAACGTGGCTGCTACTCCTCCCTTCAGGGAAAATCGTAAGGTCCTAGCTCATGTCGAAAGCACCAAACCCTACAGAAATTGGATAATCGATAGCTAAATCTTGCTTTGTAATGCTTCATACTGGCTATTACATCAACTTAGAAGCTTCTTCTGAGTGCTACTATGGTGCCTTCAGTGTCTCCGCATACCGCAGCATGCGACATAGCTTTGCAGACGAAAAGTGTAACCGTTTCATAGAGAACAACGGACGATGTGGCGTTCTGGCATTAAGTCGATTCGATAGCAAATGACGAAAACGGACAGATTTCTCAGGGTTTTACTACATATGAACGCTTTTCACATTCTCCTGTGCAACGTGGCTGCTACTCCTCCCTTCTGGGAAAATCGTAAGGTCCTAGCTCATGTCGAAAGCACCAAACCCTACAGAAATTGGATAATCGATAGCTAAATCTTGCTTTGTAATGCTTCATACTGGCTATTACATCAACTTAGAAGCTTCTTCTGAGTTATACTATGGTGCTTTTAGTGTCTCTGCATACCTTAGCACGCGACATAGCTTTGCAGACGAAAAGTGTAACCGTTTCATAGAGAAGAGTGGAGGAAGTGACGATCTGGCATTAAGTCGATTCGATTGTAAATGTGAAAACGGGCGGATTTCTCAGGTTTTTACTACATATGAACACTTTTCACATTCCCACGTGCAACGTGGCTAAAAGTCCTCCCTTCAGGCAAAACCTTAAGGTCCTAGCTCATGTCCAAAGCACCAAAGCCGAATAAGAAGTCAATAATCGCTAACTAAAACTTGATTTGTATTGCTTCTTATTGGCTATTACATTAACTTAGGAGCTTCTTCTGAGTTCAACTATGGACCGTTTAGTGTCTCCGCATACGACAGCTAGCGACACAGCTTTGCAGACGAAAAGTGTAACCGTTTCATGGAGAAGAGCGGACGAGGTCTCGTTCTGGCATTACGTCGATTCCATAGCAAATTACGAATACGCGCGGATTTCTCAGGTTTTTACTACACACGAACACTTTTCACATCCTCCCGCGCAACGTGGCTGCTACTCTTCTCTTCATGCAAAATCGTAAGGTCCTAGCTCATGTCCAAGACACCAAAGCCGTCAAAAAAGTCAATAATTGATAACAAAAACTTGAATTGTACTGTTTCTTACTGGCTGTTACATCACTTTAGAAGCTTCTTCTGAGTTCTACTATAGTTTCAGTGTCTCCGCATACCGCAGCACACGAAATAGCTTTGCAGACGAAAAGTGTAACCGTTCCATAGAGAACACCTTACGATGTGACGATCTGGCATTAAGTCAATTCGATAGCAAATGACGAAAACGGGCGGATTTCTCAGGTTTTTACTACATATCACCACTTTTCACATTCTCCCGTGCAACGTGGATGCTAGTCCTCCCTTCAGGCAAAACCTTGGGGTCCTAGCTCATGTCCAAGGCACCAAAGCCGGCTAAAGAGTCAATAACAAATAACAAAAACTTGAATTGTACTGCTTCTTACTGGCTATTACATCATTTTAGAAGCTTCTTCTGAATTCTACTATGGTGCCTTTAGTGTCTCCGCATACCGAAATACGCGACAAAACTTTGCAGACGAAAAGTGCAACCGTTTATAGATAAGTGCGGACGATGTGACGATCTGGCATTATGTCGATTCGATAGCAAATGACAAAACGGACGGTTTTCTCAGGTTTTCACTTTATATGAACACTATTCACATTCTCCCGTGCAACGTGGCTGCTAGTCCTACCTTCAGGCAAAACCTTAAGGTCTTAGTTCATGCCCAAAGAACCAAAGCAGGCTAAAAAGTCAATAATCGATAGTTAAAGCTTGATTTGTACTGCTTCTTACTGGCTATTACATTAAATTAGAAGCTGCTTCTGAGTTCTAGTATGGTGCTTTTTGTGTCTCCGCATACCGCAGCACGCGACATTGGTTTGCAGACGAAAAGTGTAACCGTTTCATAGAGAAGAGCGGTCGATGTGACGATCTGGCATTAAGTCGATTCGATAGCAAATGACGATAACGGGCGGATTTCTCATGTTTTTACTACATATGAACGCTTTTCACATTCTCCAGTGCAACGTGGCTGCTAGTCCTCCCTTCAGGCAAAATCGTAAGGTCCTAGCTCACGTCCTAAGCACCAAAGCCTACTAAATAGTCAATAATCGATAACTAAAACTTGATTTGTACTCCTTCTTACTGGCTACTACATCAACTTAGAAGCGTATTCTGAGTTCTACTATGGTGCTTTTAATGTCTCCGCATACCTCAGCACGCGAAATAGCTTTGCAGACGAAAAGTGAAACCGTTTCATAGAGAAGAGTGGACGAAGTGACGATCTGGCATTAAGTCGATTCGATAGTTAGTGACGAAAACGGGGGAATTTCTCAGGATTTTACTACATATGAACACTTTTCACATTCTCACGTGCAACGTGGCGGCCACTCCTCCCTTCAGGCAACATCTTAAGGTCCTAGCTCATGTCCAAAGCACCAAAGCCTGATAAAAATTCAATAATCGATAGCTAAAATTTGATTTGTATTGCTTCTTATTGGCTATTACATTAACTTAGAAGCTTCTTTTGAGTTGTACTATGGTGCGTTTAGTGTCTCCGCATACCGCAGGACGCGACATAGCTTTGCAGACGAAAAAGGTAACCGTTTCATAGAGAACAATGGACGATGTGGCGTTCTGGCATTAAGTCGATTCGATAGCAAATGACGAAAACGGACAGATTTCTCAGGTTTTTACTACATATGAACCCTTTTCACATCCTCCCTTGCAACGTGGCTGCTAGTCCTCCCTTCAGGCAAAATCGTAAGGTCTTAGCTCATGTCGAAAGCACCAAACCCTACTGAAATTCGATAATCGATAGCTAAATCTTGCTTTGTAATGTTTTTTACTGGCTATTACATCAACTTAGAAGCTTCTTCTGAGTGCTACTATCGTGCCTTCAGTGTCTCCGCATACCGCAGCATGCGACATAGCTTTGCAGACGAAAAGTGTAACCGTTTCATAGAGCATACGGACGATGTGACGATCTGGCATTAAGTCGATTCGATAGCAAATGAAGAAAACGGGCGGATTTCTCAGGTTTTTACTACAAATGAACACTTTTCACATTTTCTCGTGGAACGTTGCTTCCAGTCCTACCTTCAGGCAAAACCTTAAGGTCCTAGCTTATGTCCAAGGCACCAAAGCCGCCTAAAAAATCAATAATCGATAGCTAAACCTTTATTTGTGCAGCTTCTTACTGGCTATTACATCAACTAATATGCTACTTCTGAGTTCTACTATGGTGCTTTTAGTGTCTCCGCATACCGCAGTACGCGACATAACTTTGCAGACGAAAAGTGTAACCGTTTCATAGAGAAGAGCGGACGATGTGCCGATCTGGCATTAAGTCGAATCCTGGAAAATGACGAAAACGTTGTGATTTCTCAGGTTTTTACTACATATGAACACTTTTTACATTCTCACGTGCAACGTGGCTGCTAGTCATCCCTTCAGTTAAAATCTGAAGGTCGTAGATCATGTCCAAAGAACCAAAGCGGGATAAAAAGTCAATAATCGATAACTAAAACTTGAATTGTACTACTTCTTACTGGCAATTACATCAACTTAGAAGCTTCTTCTGTGTTCTACTATGGTGCTTTTAGTGTCTCCGCATACTTCAGGACGCAACATAGCTTTGCAGACGATAAATGTAACCGTTTCAGAGAGAAGAGCGGCCAATGTGACGATCTGGCTTTAAGTCGGTTCGATAACAAATGACGAAAACGGTCGGATTTCTCAGGTTCTTCCTATGTATGAACACTTTTCACATTCTCCCGTGCAACGCGGGGTCTATTCCTCCATTCATGCAAAATCTTAAGGTCCTAGCTCATGTCCAAGGCACCAAAGCCGGGTAAAAAGTTAGTAATAGATAACTATAACTTGAATTGTACAACTTGTTACTGGCTATTACATCAACTTAGAAGCTTAATCTGTGCTCTCCTATGGTGTTTTTAGAGTCTCCGCACACCGCAGCACGCGACATAGCTTTGCAGACGATAAATGTAACCGTTTCAGAGAGAAGAGCGCCCGATGTGAAGATCTGGCTTTAGGTCGATTCGATAACAAATGACGAAAACGCACCGATTTCTCAGGTTCTTTCTGTGTATGAACACTTTTCACATTCTCCCGCGGAACGCGGCTGTTAGTCCTCCTTTCATGCAAAATCTTAAGGTCCTAGCTCTTATCCAAGGAACCAAACAAGGGTAAAAAGTCAATAATCGATAACTAAAACTTGAATTATACTGCTTTTTACTGGCTATTACATCAACTTAGAAGCTTCTTCTGTGTTCTACTATGGTCGTTTTAGTGTCGTCGCATACCGCAGCACGGGACACAGCTTTGCAGACGATAAATGTAAGCGTTTCAGAAAGAAGAGCGGCCAATGTGGCGATCTCGCTTTAAGTCGATTCGATAACAAATGACTAAACGGACGGATTTCTCAGGTTTTTACTGCATATGAACACTTTTCACATTCTCCCGTGCAACGCGGCTGCTAGTCCTCCTTTCATGCAAAATCGTAAGATCCCAGCGCATGTCCAAGGCACCAAAGATGGGCAAAAATTCAATAATCGATAACTAAAACTTGAATTGTACTACTTCTTACTGGCTATTACATGAACTTAGAAGCTTCTTCTGTGTTCTACTATGATGGTTTTAGTGTCTCCGCATGCGACAACACGCGACATAGCTTTGCAGACGATAAATGTATCCGTTTCAGAGAGAAGAGCGGCCAATGTGACGATCTGGCTTTAAGTCGATTCGATAACAAATGACGGAAACAGACGGATTTTTCAGTGTTTTACCACATATGAACTCTTTTCACATTCTCTCTCTCAACGCGGCTGCTAGTCCTCCTTTCATGCAAAATGTTAAGGTCCCAGCGCATGTCCAAGGCACCAAAGAAGGGTAAAATGTCAATAATCGATAACTAAAACTTGAATTGTACTGCTCCTTACTGGCTATTAAATCAACTTAGAAGCTTCTTCTGTGTTCTACTATGATGGTTTTAGTGTCTCGGCATGCGACAGCATGCGACATAGCTTTGCAGACGATAAATGTATCCGTTTCAGAGAGAAGAGCGGACAATGTGACGATCTGGCTTTAAGTCGATTCGATAACAAATGACGAAAACAGACGAATTTCTCAGGGTTTTACCACATATGAACTCTCTTCACATTCTCCGGTGCAACGCGGCTGCTAGTCCTCCTTTCATGCAAAATCTTAAGGTCCCAGCGCATGTCCAAGGCACCAAAGAAGGGGAAAAAGTCAATAATCGATAACTAAAACTTTAATTGTTCTACTTATTACTGGCTATTACATGAACTTAGAAGCTTCTTCTGTGTTCTACTATGGTACTTTTAGTGTCTCCGCATACCGCAGCACGCGACATAGCTTTGCAGACGATAAATGTAAGCGTTTTAGAGAGAAGAGCGGCCAATGTGGCGATCTGGCTTTAAGTCGATTCGAAAACAAATGACGAAAACGGACGGATTTCTCAGGTTTTTACTGCATATGAACACTTTTCACATTCTCCCGTGCAACGTGGGTGCTAGTCCTCCTTTCATGCAAATCCTTAAGATCCTAGCTCGCAAAGAAGGGTAAAAGGTCAATAATCGATAACTAAAACTAGAATTGTACTGTTCCTTACTGGCTTTTACATCAACTTAGAAGCTTCTTCTGTGTTCTAATATGGTTGTTTTAGGGTCTCCGCATACCACAGCAAGCTACATAGCTTTGCAGACCGTAACGTGCAACGTAACCCTTTCAGAGAGAAGAGCGGCCAATGTGACGATCTGGCTTTAACTCCATTCGATAACAAATGACGAAAACGGACGGATTTCTCAGGTTTTTACTACATATGAACACTTTTCACTTTCTCCTATGCAACGCGGCAGCTAGTCCTTTTTTCATGCAAAATCGTAAGGTCCTAGCTCATGTCCAAGGCACCAAAGAAGGGTAAAAAGTCAATAATCGATAACTAAAACATGAATTGTACTGCTTCTTACTGGCTATTACATCAACTTAGAAGCTTCATCTGTGATCTCCTATTGTGCTTTTACAGTCCCCGCATATCGCAGCATGCGACATAGCTTTGCAGACGATAAATGTAACAGCTTCAGAGAGAGGAGCGCACGAAGTGACGATCTGGCATTAAGTCGATTCGATAGCAAATGACGAAAACGTGCGGATTTCTCAGGTTTTTACTACATATGAACACTTATCACATTCTCCCGTGCAACGTGGTTGCTAGTCCTCCCTTCAGGCAAAATCTTAAGGTCCTAGCTCATGTCCAAAGCAACAAAGCCTACTAAATAGTCAATAATCGATAGCTAAAACTTCACTTGTACTGCTTCTTACTGGCTATTACATCAAATTAGAAGCTTCTTCAGAGCTATACAATGGTGCTTTTAGTGTGTTTGCATACCGCAGCACGCGACATAGCTTTGTAGACGAAAAGTGTAACCGTTTCATAGAGAAGAGCAGACCAGGTGACGATCTGGCATTAAGTTGATTCGATAGCAAATGACGAAAACGGGCGGCTTTCTCAGGTTTTTACTACATATGAACACTTTTCTCATTCTCCCGTGCAACGTGGCTGCTAGTCCTATCTTCAGGCAAAATCTCTAGGTCCTAGCTCATGTCCAAAGCACCAAAGCAGGCTAAGAAGTCAATAATCGATAACTAAATCTTGATTTGTACTGCTACTTACTGGCTATTACATCAACTTTGAAGCGTCTTCTGAGTCCAACTATGGTGCTTTTAGTGTCTCCCCATACCGCAGCACGCGACAAAGCTTTACAGACGAAAAGTTTAACCGTTTCAGAGACAAGAGCGGCCAATGTGACGATCTGCCTTTCAGTCGATTCGATAACAAATGACGAAAACCGACGGATTTCTCAGGTTTTTATTACATATGAGCACTTTTCACAGTCTCCCGTGCAACGCGGCAGTTAGTCCTCCTTTAATGCAAAATATTAAGGTCCTAGCTCATGTCCAAGGAACAAAGAAGGGTAAAAAGTCAATAATCGATAACAAAAACTTGAATTTTACTGCTTCTTACTGGCTATTACATCAACTTAGAAGCTTCTTCTGTGTTCTACTATGGTGCGTTTAGTGTCTCCGCATACCGCAGCACGCGAGATAACTTTGCAGACGAAAAGTGTAACCATTTCATAGAGAAGAGCGGACGATGTGACGATCTGGGATTAAGTCGATTCGATAGTAAATGACGAAAACGGGCGTATTTCTCAGGTTTTTACTACATATGAACACTTTTCACATTCTCCCGTGCAGCGTGGCTGCTTGTCCTCCTTTCAGGCAAAATCCTAAGGTCCTAGAGAATGTCCAAAGCACCAAAGCCTACTAAAAAGTCAATAATCGATAGCTAAAACTTGATTTGTACTGCTTCTTACCGTCTATTATATCATTTTGGAAGCTCTTTCTGAGTTCTACTATGGGGCTTTCAGTGTTTCCGCATACCGCAGAACGCGACATAGCTTTGCAGACGAAAAGTGTAACCGTTTCATAGAGAACAACGGACTATGTGACGATCTGGCATTAAGTCGATTTGATAGCAAATGACGAACACTGGTGGATTTCTCTGGATTTTACTACATATGAACACTTTTCACATTCTCCCGTGCTAAGTGGCTGCTAGTCCTCCCTTCAGGCAAAATCTTAAGGTTTTAGCTCATTTCCAAAGCACCAAAGCCGGCTAAAAAGTCAATAATCGATAACTAAAACTTGATTTGTACTGCTTCTTACTGGCTATTACATCAAATTTGAAGCTTCGTCTGAGTTCTAGTATGGTGGTTTTAGTGTCTCCGCATACCGCAGCACACGACATAGCTTTGCATAGGGAAAGTGTCCTCCCCCCCATGAACCATGGACCTTGCCGTTGGTGAGGAGGCTTGCGTGCCTCAGCGATACAGATGGCCGTACCGTAGGTTCAACCACAACGGAGGGGTATCTGTTGAGAGGCCAGACAAACGTGTGGTTCCTGAAGAGGGGCAGCAGCCTTTTCAGTAGTTGCAGGGGCAACAGTCTGGATGATTGACTGATCTGGCCTTGTAACATTAACCAAAACGGCCTTGCTGTGCTGGTACTGCGAGCGGCTGAAAGCAAGGGGAAACTACAGCCGTAATTTTTCCCGAGGACATGCAGCTTTACTGTATGATTAAATGATGATGGCATCCTCTTGGGTAAAATATTCCGGAGGTAAAATAGTCCCCCATTCGGATCTCCGGGCGGGGACTACTCAGGAGGATGTCGTTATCAGGAGAAAGAAAACTGGCATTCTACGGATCGGAGCGTGGAATGTCAGATCCCTTAATCGGGCTGGTATGTTAGAAAATTTAAAAAGGGAAATGGATAGGTTAAAGTTAGATATAGTGGGAATTAGTGAAGTTCGGTGGCAGGAGGAACAAGACTTCTGGTCAGGTGACTACAGGGTTATAAACACAAAATCAAATAGGGGTAATGCAGGAGTATGTTTAATAATGAATAGGAAAATAGGAATGCGGGTAAGCTACTACAAACAACATAGTGAACGCATTATTGTGGCCAAGATAGATACGAAGCCCACACCTACTACAGTAGTACAAGTTTATATGCCAACTAGCTCTGCAGATGACGAAGAAATTGAAGAAATGTACGATGAAATAAAAGAAATTATTCAGATAGTGAAGGGAGACGAAAATTTAATAGTATTGGGTGACTGGAATTCGAGTGTAGGAAAAGGGAGAGAAGGAAACATAGTAGGTGAATATGGATTGGGCTAAGAAATGAAAGAGGAAGCCGCCTAGTAGAATTTTAATCATAGGTAACACTTGGTTTAAGAATCATGAAAGAAGGTTGTATACGTGGAAGAACCCTGGAGATACTAAAAGGTATCAGATAGATTATATAATGGTAAGACAGAGATTTAGGAACCAGGTTTTAAGTTGTAAGACATTTCCAGGGGCAGATGTGGACTCTGACCACAATCTATTGGTTATGACCTGTAGATTAAAACTGAAGAAACTGCAAAAATGTGGGAAATTAAGGAGATGGGACCTGAATAAACTGAAAGAACCAGAGGTTGTACAGAGTTTCAGGGAGAGCATAAGGGAACAATTGACAGGAATAGGGGAAAGAAATACAGTAAGAGAAGAATGGGTAGCTCTGAGGGATGAAGTAGTGAAGGCAGCAGAGGATAAAGTAGGTAAAAAGACGAGGGCTGCTAGAAATCGTTGGGTAACAGAAGAAATATTGAATTTAATTGATGAAAGGAGAAAATATAAAAATGCAGTAAATGAAGCAGGCAAAAAGGAATACAAACGTCTCAAAAATGAGATCGACAGGAAGCGCAAAATGTCTAAACAGGGATGGCTAGAGGACAAATGTAAGGATGTAGAAGCTTATCTCACTAGGGGTAAGATAGATACTGCCTACAGGAAAATTAAAGAGACCTTTGGAGAGAAGAGAACCACGTGTATGAATATCAAGAGCTCAGATGGCAACCCAGTTCTAAGCAAAGAAGGGAAGGCAGAAAGGTGGAAGGAGTATATAGAAGATGTACTTGAGGACAATATTATGGAAATGGAAGAGGATGTAGATGAAGACGAAATGGGAGATACGATACTGCGTGAAGAGTTTGACAGAGCACTGAAAGACCTGAGCCGAAACAAGGCCCCCGGAGTAGACAACATTCCATTAGAACTACTGACGGCCTTGGGAGAGCCAGTCCTGACAAAACAATACCAGCTGGTGAGCAAGAGGTATGAGACAGGCGAAATACCCTCAGACTTCAAGAAGAATATAATAATTCCAATCCCAAAGAAAGCAGGTGCTGACAGATGTGAAAATTACCGAACTATCAGTTTAATAAGTCACAGCTGCAAAATACTAACGCGAATTCTTTACAGACGAATGGAAAAACTGGTAGATGCGGACCTCGGGGAGGATCAGTTTGGATTCCGTCGAAATGTTGGAACACGTGAGGCAATACTGACCTTACGACTTATCTTAGAAGAAAGATTAAGAAAAGGCAAACCTACGTTTCTAGCATTTGTACACTTAGAGAAAGCTTTTGACAATGTTGACTGGAATACTCTTTTTCAAATTCTAAAGGTAGCAGGGGTAAAATACAGGGAGCGAAAGGCTATTTACAATTTGTACAGAAACCAGATGGCAGTCATAAGAGTCGAGGGGCAGGAAAGCGAAGCAGTGGTTGGGAAAGGAGTGAGACAGGGTTGTAGCCTCTCCCCGATGTTATTCAATCTGTATATTGAGCAAGCAGTAAAGGAAACAAAAGAAAAATTTGGAGGAGGTATTAAAATTCATGGAGAAGAAGTAAAAACTTTGAGGTTCGCCGATGACATTGTAATTCTGTCAGAGACGGCAAAGGATTTGGAAGAGCAGTTGATCGGAATGGACAGTGTCTTGAAAGGAGGATATAAGATGAACATCAACAAAAGCAAAACGAGGATAATGGAATGTAGTCAAATTAAATCGGGTGATGCTGAGGGAATTAGATTAGGAAATGAGACACTTAAAGTAGTAAAGGAGTTTTGCTATTTAGGAAGTAAAATAACTGATGATGGTCGAAGTAGAGAGGATATAAAATGTAGACTGGCAATGGCAAGGAAAGCGTTTCTGAAGAAGAGAAATTTGTTAACATCGAGTGTAGATTTAAGTGTCAGGAAGTTGTTTCTGAAAGTATTTGTATGGAGTGTAGCCATGTATGGAAATGAAACATGGACGATAACTAGTTTGGACAAAAAGAGAATAGAAGCTTTCGAAATGTGGTGCTACAGAAGAATGCTGAAGATAAGGTGGATAGATCACGTAACTAATGAGGAGGTATTGAATAGGATTGGGGAGAAGAGAAGTTTGTGGCACAACTTGACTAGAAGAAGGGATCGGTTGGTAGGACATGTTTTGAGGCATCAAGGGATCACAAATTTAGCATTGGAGGGCAGTGTGGAGGGTAAAAATCGTAGAGGGAGACCGAGAGATGAGTACACTAAGCAGATTCAGAAGGATGTAGGTTGTAGTAGGTACTGGGAGATGAAGCAGCTTGCACAGGATAGAGTAGCATGGAGAGCTGCATCAAACCAGTCTCAGGACAGAAGACAACAACAACAACAACAACAACAGGGAGAGTGTAACCGTTTCATAGAGAAGAGCGAATGATTTGACGATCTGGCATTAAGTCGAATCGATAGCAAATGACGAAAACGGGCGGATTTCTCAGGTTATTACTACATATGAACACTTTTCACATTCTCCCGTGCAACGTGGCTGCTTGTCCTCCCTTCAGGCAAAATCTTAAATTCCTAGCTCATGTCCAAAGCATTAAAGCCGGCTAAAAATTCAATAATCGATAACTAAAACTTGATTTGAACTGCTTCTTACTGCCTATTACATCAAATTAGAAGCATCTTCTGAGTTCTAGTATGATGCTTTAAGTGTCTCCGGATACCGCAGCACGCGACATAGCTTTGCACACGAAAAGTGTAACCGTTTCATAGAGAAGAGCGGACGATGTGACGATCTGGCATTAAGTCGATTCTATAGAAAATGACGGAAACGGGCGGATTTCTCAGGTGTTTACTACATTTGAACACTTTTCACATTCTCCCGTGCAACGTGGTCGCTAGTCCTCCCTTCACGCAAAATCTTAAGGTCCTAGCTCATGTCCAAAGCACCAAAGCCTGCTAAAAATTCAATAATCTAAATGTAGATGTAGATGTAGATGTAATCGATAACTAAAACTAGATTTGTACTGCTTCTTACTGGCTATTGCATCAAATTAGAAGCTTCTTCTGAGTTCTAGTATGATGCTTATCGTGTCTCCGCATACCGCAGCACGCGACATAGCTTTGCTGACGACAAATGTAACCGTTTCATAGAGTAGAGCCGACGATGTGACGATCTGGCATTAAGTCGAATCGATAGCAGATGACGAAAACGGGCGGATTTCTCAGGTTTCTACTACATATGAAGACTTTTCACATTCTCCCGTGCAACGTGGTTGCTAGTCCTCCCTTCAGGAAACATCCTAAGGTCCTAGCTCATGTCCAATTCACCAAAGCCGGCTAAAAAGTCAATAATCATTAACTGAAACTTGAATTGTACTGCTTCTTACTGGCTATTACATCAAATTTGAAGCTTCTTCAGAGTTCTAGTATGGTGCTTTTAATGTCTCCGCATACCGCAGCACGCGACATAACTTTGCAGACGAAAAGTGTAACCGTTTGATAGAGAAGAGCGGACGATGTGACGATCTAACATTAACTCGAATCGATAGCAAATGACGAAAACGGGCAGATTTCTCAGGTTTTTACTACATATGAACACTTTTCACATTCTCGCGTGCAACGTGGTTGCTAGTCCTCCCTTCAGGCAAAATCTTAAGGTCCTAGCACATGTGCAAGGCAGAAAAGCCGGGTAAAAAGTCAATAATCGATAGCTCAGACTTGACTTGCACTGTTACTTACTGGCTATTACATCAAATTAGAAGCATCGTCTCAGTCCTACTAAGGTGCTTTAAGTGTCTCCGCATACCGCAGCACGCGACATAGCTTTGCAGACGAAAAGTGTAACCGTTTCACAGAGGAGAGCAGACGATGTGACGAACTGGCATTCAGTCGAATCGATAGCAAATGACGAAAACGGGCGGATTTCTCAGGTTTATACTACATATGAAGACTTTAAACATTCTCCCGTGCAACGTGGCTGTTAGTCCTCCCTTCAGGCAAAATCTTAAGGTCCTTGCTCATGTCCAAAGCAACAACGCCTGCTAAAAATTCTATAATGTAAATGTAGATGTAGATGTAATCGATAAGTAAAACTTGATTTGTACGGCTTCCTGCTGGCTATTGCATCAAATTAGGAGCTTCTTCTGAGTTCTAGTATGGTGCTTTTAGTGTCTCCGCATACCGCAGCACACGACATAACTTTGCAGAGGAAAAGTGTAATCGTTTCATACAGAAGAGCGGACGATGTGACGATCTGGCATTAAATCGATTCGATAGCAAATGCCGGAAACGGGCGGATTTCTCAGCTTTTTACTACATATGAACACTTTTCACATTCTCCCGTGCAACGTGGTTGCTAGTCCTCCCTTCAGGCAAAATCTTAAGGTGCTAGCTCATGTGCAAACCATTAAAGACTGCTAAAAATTCAATAACCTAAAACTAAAATTTGTTGTACTACTTCTTACTGGCTATTACGTCAAATTAGGAGCTTCTTCTGAGTTCTACTATGGTGCTTTTAGTGTCTCCGCATACCGCAGCATGCGACATAGCTTTGTAGACGAAAAGTGGAACCGATTCACAGAGGAGAGCGGACGATGTGACGATTTGGCATTAAGTCGATTCGATAGCAAATGATGACAACAGGCGGATTTCTCAGATTTTTACTACAATGAACACTAATCACATTCTCCCGTGCTACGTGGTTGCTAGTCCTCCCTTCAGGCAAAATCTTAAGGTCCTAGATCATTTCCAAAGCACCAAAGCCTGCTAAAAATTCAATAATCGATAACTAAAGCTTGATTTGTACTGCTTCTTACTGGCTATTACATCAAATTAAAAGCCTCTGCTAAGTTCTAGTATGGTGCTTTTAGTGTCTCCGCATACCGCAGCACGCGATATAGCTTTGCAGACGAAAAGTGTAACCGTTTCAATGAGAAGAGCGGGAGATGTGACGATCTGGCATTAAGTCGATTCGATAGCAAATGATGACAACAGGCGGATTTCTCAGATTTTTACTACAATGAACACTTATCACATTCTCCCGTGCTACGTGGTTGCTAGTCCTCCCTTCAGGCAAAATCTTAAGGTCCTAGATCATTTCCAAAGCACCAAAGCCTGCTAAAAATTCAATAATCGATAACTAAAGCTTGATTTGTACTGCTTCTTACTGGCTATTACATCAAATTTGAAGCTTTTTCTGAGTTCTAGTATGGTGCTTTTAGTGTCTCCGCATACCGCAGCGCACGACATATCTTTGCTGACGAAAATTGTAACCGTTCATAGAGAAGAGGAGACGATGTGACGATCTGGCATTAATTCGAATCGATAGCAAATGACGAAAACTGGCGGATTTCACAGGTTTTTACTACATATGAACACTTTTCACATTCTCCCGTGCAACGTGGCTGCTACTCCTCCCTTGAGGCTAAAGCTTAAGGTCTTAGCTCATGTCCAAAGCACCAAAGCCTACTAAATAGTCAATAATCGATAGCTAAAACTTGACTTGTAGAGCTTCTTACTGTCTCTTACATCAACTTAAAAGCGTCTTCTGAGTTCTACAATGGTGTTTTTAGTGTTACCGCATACCGCAGCACGCGACATAGCTTTGCAAACGAAATGTGTAACCGTTTCACAGAGGAGAGCAGACGATTCACAGAGGAGAGCAGACGATGTGACGATCTGGCATTCAGTCGATTCGATAGCAAATGACGAAAACTAGCGGATTTCTCAGGTTTATACTACATGTGAAGACTTTTCACATTATCCCGTGCAACGTGGATGTTAGTCCTCCCTTCAGGCAAAATCTTAATGTCCTAGTTCATGTCCAAAGCACCAAAGCCTTCTAAAATTCAATAATCGATAACTAAAACTTGATTTGTAATGCTTCTTACTGGCTATTACATCATCTTAGAAGCTTCTTCAGACTTCTACTATGGTGCTTTCAGTGTCTCCGCATACCGCAGCACACGACATAACTTTGCAGACGAAAAGTGTAACCGTTTCATAGAGAAGAGCGGGTGATGTGACGATCTGGCATTAAGTCGATTCGATAGCAAATGACGAAAACGGGCGGATTTCACAGGTTTTTACTATATATGAACAATTTTCACATTTTCCCGTGCAACGTGGCTACTAGTCCTCCCTTCAGGCAAAACCTTAAGGTCCTAGCACATGTGCAAGGCAGCAAAGGCGGCTAAAAAGTCAATAATCGATAGCTAAAACTTGACCTGCACTGTTTCTTACTGACTATTACATCAAATTAGAAGCATCGTCTCCGTCCTACTATGGTGCTTTAAGTGTCTCCGCATACCGCAGCACGCGACATAGCTTTGCAGACGAAAAGTGTAACCGTTGCACAGAGGAGAGCAGACGATGTGACGATTTTGCATTCAGTCGATTCGATAGCAAATGACGAAAACGAGCGGATTTCTCAGGCTTATACTATATATGAATACATTTCTCATTCTCCCGTGCAACGTGGATGTTAGTCCTCCCTTCAGGCAAAATCTTAAGGTCCTAGCTCATGTCCAAAGCACCAAAGCCTACTAAAAATTCAATAATGTAAATGTAGATGCAGATGTAGATGTAATCTTTAACTAAAACTTGATCTGTACTGCTTCTTACTGGCTATTACATCAAATTTGAATCTTCTTCTGAGTTCTAGTATGGTGCTTTTAGTGTCTCCCCATACCGCAGCACACGACATATCTTTGCTGACGAAAAGTGTAACCGTTTCATAAGGAACGGTGGACGATGTGACGATCTGGCATTAGGTCGATTCTATAGCAAATGACGAAAACGGGCGGATTTCTCAGGTTTTTACTTCATATGAACACTTTTCACATTCTCCTGTGCAACGTGGCTGCTAGCACTCCCTTCAGGTAAAACCTTAAGGTTTAGCTCATGTCGTAAGCACCAAAGCAGGCTAAAAAGTCAATAATCGATAGCTAAAACTTGATTTGTACTTCTTTTTACTGTCTATTACATCAATTTAAAAGCTTCTTCTGAGTTCTAGTATGGTGCTTTAAGTGTCTCCGCGTACCGCAGCACTCGACATAGCTTTGCAGAAGAAAAGTGTAACCGTTTCATAGAGAAGAGCGGACGATGTGACGATCTGGCATTAAGTCGATTTGATAGCAAATGACAAATATGGGTGGACTTCTCAGGTTTATACTGCATATGAAGACTTTTCACATTCTCCCGTGCAACGTGGCTGTTAGTCCTCCCTTCAGGCAAAATCTTATGGTCCTAGCTCATGTCCAAAGCACCAAAGCCTGCTAAAAATTCAATAATGTAAATGTAGATGCAGATGTAGATGTAATTGATAACTAAAACTTGGTCTGTACTGCTTCTTACTGGCTATTACATCAAATTAGAAGCTTCTTCTGAGTTCTAGTATGGTTTTTTAGTGTCTCCCCATACAGCAGCACACGACATATCTTTGCTGACGAAAAGTGTAACCGTTTCATAGAGAAGAGCAGACGATGTGACGATCTGGCATTAAGTCAATTCGATAGCAAATGACGAAAACGTGCGGATTTCTCAGGCTTTAACTACATGTGATCACTTTTCACACTCTCCCGTGCAACGTGGCTGCTAGTCCTCCCTTCAGGTCAAATCTTAAGGTCTTAGATCATTTCCAAAGGACCAAAGGAGTCCAAAAAGTCAATAATCGATAGCTAAAACTTTATTTGTACTGCTTCTTACTGTCTATTACATCAATTTAGAAGCTTCTTCTGAGGTCTACTATGGTGCTTTTAGTGTCTCCGCATACCGCAGCACGCGACATAGCTTTTCAGACTAAAAGTGTAACCGTTTCATAGGGAAGAGCGGTCGATGTGACGATCTTGCATTAAGTCGAATCCATAGCAGCTGACGAAAACGGGCTGATTTTTCAGATTTTTTCTACATATGAACTCTTTTAACACTCTCCCGTGCAACGTGGCAGCTTGTGCACTCTACAGGCAAAATCTTAAGGTCCTAGCTCATGTCCAAAGCACCAAAGCCTGTTAAAATTCAAAAATCGATAGCTAAATCTTGATTTCTACTACTTCTTACTGGCTATTACATGAAATTAGGAGCTTCTTCTGAGTTCTAGTATGGTGCCTTTAGTGTCTCCGCATACCGCAGCACGCGACATAACTTTGCAGACGAAAAGTGTAACCGTGTCATAGAGAAGGGCGGACGATGTGACGATCTGGCATTAAGTCGATTTGATAGCAAATGACAAACACGGGTGGATTTCTTAGGTTTTTACTACATATGAACACTTTTCACATTCTCCCGTTCAACGTGGTTGCTAGTCCTCCCTTCAGGTAAAATCTTAAGGTGCTAGCTCATGTCTAAAGCATTAAAGCCTGCTAAAAATTCAATAATCGCCAGCTAAAATTTGATTTGTACTACTTCTTCCTGGCTATTAGATCAAATTAGGAGCTTCTTCTGAGTTCTAGTATGGTGCTTTTAGTGTCTCCGCATACCGCAGCACGCGACAGAGCTTTGCAGACGAAAAGTGTAACCGTTTCATAGAGAAGAGCGGACGATGTGACGATCTGGCAAGTCGATTCGATAGCTAATGACGAAAACGGGGGGAATTTTCAGGTTTTTACTACATATGAACACTTTTCACATTCACGCGTGCAAGGTGGTTGCTAGTCCTCCCTTCAGGCAAAGTGGCTCCGCTTACCGAAGCACGTGACATAGCTTTGTAGACGGAAAGTGTAACCGTTTCGCAGAGAAGAGCGGACGATGTGACGATCAGGTATTAAGTCGATTCGATAGCAAATGACGAAAACGGGCGGATTTCTCAGGTGTTTACTACATATGAACACATGTCATATTCTCATGCGCAACGTGGCTGCTAGCTCTCCCTTCAGGCAAAATCTTAAGGTCATAGCTCATGCCCAAGACACCAAAGCCGGCTAAAAAGTCAATAACCGATAGCAAAAACTTGAATTGTAGTGGTTTTTAATGGCTGTTACATCATTTTAGAAGCTTCTTCTGAGTTCTACTATGGTGCTTTTAGTGTCTCCGCATATCGCAGCACGCGACATTGCTTTGTAGACAAGAAGTGTAACCGTTTCATAGAGAAGAGCGGACGATGTGACGATCTGGCATTATGTCGATTCGATAGCAAATGAGGAAAACGAGCGGATTTCTCATTTTTTAACTACATATGAACACTTTTCACATTCTCCCGTGTTACGTGGCTGCTTGTCCTCCCTTCAGGCAAAGTCTTAAGGGCCTAGCTCATGTCCAAAGCACTAGAGCCGGCTAAGAATTCAATAATTGATAACTAAAGCTCGATTTGTACTGCTTCTTACTGGCTATTACATCAAATTGGATGCTTCTTCTGAGTTCTAGTATGGTGCTTTAAGTGTCTCCTAATGACGCAGCATGCGTCGTAGCTTTGCAGACGAAAAGTGTAAGCGTTTGATAGAGAAGAGCGCACGAAGTGACGATCTGGCATTAAGTCGATTCGATAGCAAATGACGAAAACGTGCGGATTTCTCAGGTTTTAACTACATATGAACACTTATCACATTCTCCCGTGCAACGTGGTTGCTAGTCCTCCGTTCAGAAAAAATCTTAAGGTCCTAGCTCATGTCCAAAGCAACAAAGCCTACTAAATAGTCAATAATCGATAGCTAAAACTTCACTTGTACTGCTTCTTACTGGCTATTACATCAAATTAGAAGCTTCTTCTGAGCTATACAATGGTGCTTTTAGTGTGTTTGCATACCGCAGCACGCGACATAGCTTTACAGACGAAAAGTGTAACCGTTTCATAGAGAAGAGCGGAAGATGTGACGATCGGGCATTAAGTCGATTCGATAGCAAATGACGAAAACGGGCGGATTTCTCATGTTTTTTCTACATATGAACACTTTTCACATTCTCCCGTGCAACGTGGCTTCTAGTCCTCCCTTCAGGCAAAATTGTATGGTTCTAGATCATGTCCAAAGCACCAAAGCCTACTTAATAGTCAATAATCGATAACTAAAACTTGATTTGTACTGCCTCTTACTGGCTATTACATCAACTTAGACGCTCCTTCTGAGTTCTACTATGGTTCATTTAATGTCTCCGCATACCGCAGCACGCTACATAGCTTCGCAGACGAAAAGTTTAACCGTATCACAGAGGAGAGCAGACGATGTGACGATCTGGCATTAAGTCGATTCGATAGCAAATGACGAAAACGTGCGGTTTTCTCATGCTTTAACTACATGTGATCACTTTTCACACTCTCCCGTGCAACGTGGCTGCTAGTCCTCCCTTCAGGTCAAATCTTAAGGTCTTAGCTCATTTCCAAAGGATCAAAGGAGTCTAAAAAGTCAATAATCGATAGCTAAAACTTCATTTGTACTGCTTCTTACTGTCTATTACATCAATTCAGAAGCTTCTTCTGAGGTCTACTATGGTGCTTTTAGTGTCTCCGCATACCACAGCATGCGACATAGCTTTTCAGACGAAAAGTGTAACCGTTTCATAGGGAAGAGCGGCAGATGTGACGATCTTGCATTAAGTCGAATTGATAGCAGCTGACGAAAACGGGCTTATTTTTCAGATTTTTTCTACATATGACCTCTTTTAACACTCTCCCGTGCAACGTGGCAGCTTGTGCTCCCTACAGGCCAAATCTTAAGGTCCTAGCTCATGTCTAAAGCACCAAAGCCTGTTAAAATTCAATAATCGATAGCTAAAACTTCACTTGTACTGCTTCTTACTGGCTATTACATCAAATTAGAAGCTTCTTCTGAGCTATACAATGGTGCTTTTAGTGTGTCTGCATACCGCAGCACGCGACATAGCTCTGCAGACGAAAAGTGTAACCGTTTCATAGAGAAGAGCGGAGGATGTGACGATCTGGCATTAAGTCGATTCGATAGCAAATGACGAAAACGGGCGGATTTCTCAGGTTTTTACTCCATATGAACACTTTTCACATTCTCCCGAATAACGTGGCTGCTAGTCCTCACTTCAGGCAAAATCTTAAGGTCCTAGATCATGTCCAAAGCAAAAAAGCGTACTCGAAAGTCAATATTCGATAGCTAAAACTTGATTTGTACTGCTTCTTACTGGCTATTACATCAAATTAGAAGCTTCTTCTGAGCTATACAATGGTGCTTTTGGTGTGTCTGCATACCGCAGCACGCGACATAGCTTTGCAGACAAAAAGTGTAACCGTTTCATAGAGAAGAGCGGACGATGTGACGATCTGGCATTCACTCGAATCGATAGCAGATGACGAAAACGGGCGGAATTTTCAGGTTTTTACTACATATGAACTCTTTTCACATTCTCTCGTGGAACGTGGCTGCTTGTCCTCCATTCAGGCAAAATCTTAAGGTCCTAGCTCATGTCCAAACCCCCAAAGCCTGCTAAAAATTCAATAATCGATAGCTAAAACTTGATTTGTACTACTTCTTACTGGCTATTACATCAAATTAGGAGCTTCTTCTGAGTTCTAGTATGGTGCTTTTAGTGTCTCCGCATACCGCAGCACGCGACATAGCTTTTAAGACGAAATGTGTAACCGTTTCATAGAGAACAGTGGACGATGTGACGATCTGGCATTAAGTCGATTCGATAGCTAATGACGAAAACGGGCGGATTTCTCAGGTTTCTGCTACATATGAACACTTTCCACATTCTCCCGTGCAACGTGGCTGATTGTCCTCCCTTCAGGAAATCTTAAGGGCCTAGCTCATGTCCAAGTCACCAAAGCCGGCTACAATGTCAATAAGCGATTGCTTAAACTTGATTTGTACTGCTTCTTACTGGCTATTGCATCAACTTAGAAGCTTCTTCTGAGTTCTAGTATGGTGCTTTTAGTGTCTCCGCATACCGCAGTACACGACATAGCTTTGCTGACGAAAAGTGTAAGCGTTTCAAAGAGAAGAGCGGACGATGTGACGATCTGGCATTAAGTCGATTTGATAGCAAATGACGCACACGGGCGGATTTCTCTGGATTTTACTACATATGAACACTTTTCACATTCTCCCGTGCAACGTGGCTTTTAGTCCTCCCTTCAGGCAAAATCTTAAGATCCTGGTTTATGTCCAAAGCACTGAAGCTCGCTAAAAATTCAATAAGGGATAGATAAAACTTGATTTGTACTGCTTCTTACTGGCTATTACATCAAATTTGAAGCTTCTTCTGAGTTCTAGTATGGTGCTTTTAGTGTCTCCGCATACCGCAGTACACGACATAGCTTTGCTGACGAAAAGTGTAACCGTTTCATAGAGTAGAGCGGACGATGTGACGATCTGGCATTAAGTCGAATCGATAGCAAATGACGAAAACGGGCGGATTTTTCAGGTTTTTACTACATATGAATACATTTCACATTCTCCCGTGCAACGTGGCTGTTAGTCCTCCCTTGAGGCTAACGCCTAAGGATTAGCTCATGTCCAAAGCACCAAAGCCTACTAAATAGTCAATAATCGATAGCTGAAACGTGACTTGTACTGCTTCTTACTGGCTCTTACATCAACTTAGAAGCTTCTTCTGAGTTCTACTATGGTGCTTTTAGTGTTACCGCATACCGCAGCACGCGATATAGCTTTGCAGACGAAAAGTGTAACCGTTTGATAGATAAGAGCGGACGATGTGACGATCTGGCGTTAAGTCGATTCTATAGCACATGACGAAACGGGCGGATTTCTCAGATTTTTACTTCATATGAACACTTTTCACATTCTCCTGTGCAACGTGGCTGCTAGCACTCCCTTCAGGAAAAACCTTAAGGTAGCTCATGTCCTAAGCACCAAAGCAGGCTAAAAAGTCAATAATCGATAGTTAAAACTTGACTTGTACTGCTTCTTACTGGCTATTACATCAACTTGAAGCGTCTTCTGAGTCCTACTATGGTGATTTTAGTGTCTCCCCATACCGCAGCACGCGACAAAGCTTTGCAGACGAAAAGTATAACCGTTTCAAAGAGAAGAGCGGACGATGTGACGAACGGGCATTAAGTCGATTTGATAGCAAATGACGAAAACGGGCGGATCTCTCAGGTTTTTACTACATATGAACACTTTTCACATGCTCCCGTGCAACGTGGTTGCTAGTCCTCCCTTCAGGCAAAATCTTAAGGTCCTAGCTCATGTCCAAGGCAAAAAAGCCAGATGAAAAGTCAATAACTGACAAAAAAATTTGAATTGTACTGCTTCTTACTGGCTATTACATCATTTGAGAAGCTTCTTCTGACTTCTACTATGGTGCTTTTATTGTCTCCGCATACCGCAGCATGCGACTTAGTTTTGCAGACGAAAAGTGTAACCGTTTCATAGGGAAGAGCGGACGATGTGACGATCTGGCATTAAGTCGATTCGATAGCAAATGACGAAAACGGGCGGATTTCTCAACGGTTTTACTACATATGAACACTTTTCATATTCTCCCGTGCAACGCGGCTGCTAGTCCTCCTTTCATGCAAATTCTAATGGTCCTAGCACATGTCCAAGGCACCAAAGAAAGGTAAAAAGTCAATAATCGATAACTAAAACTTGAATTGTACTACTTCTTACTGGATATTATATCAACTTAGAAGCTTCTTCTGTTTTCTACTATGGTGGTTTTAGTGTCTCCGCATACCGCAGCACTCGCCATACCTTTGCAGATGATAAATGTAACCGTTTCAGAGAGAAGAGTGCCCATTGTGACGATCTGTCTTGAAGTCGATTCGACAACAAACGACGAAACGGTACGGTTTTCTCAGGTGTTTACTACAAATGAACACTTTTCATATTCTCCCGTGCAACGCGGCTGCTAGTCCTCCTTTCATGCAAAATCGTATGGTCCTAGCTCATGTCCAAGGCACCAAGAAGCGTAAAAAGTCAATAATCGATAACTTAAACTTGAATTGTACTGCTTCTTACTGGCTATTACGTCAACTTAGAAGCTTCTTCTGTGTTCTACTATGGTACTTTTAGTGTCTCCGCATACCGCAGCACGCGACATAGCTTTGCAGACGACAAATGTAACCGTATCAGAGAGAAGAGCGGCAAATGTGACGATATGGCTTTAAGTCGATTCGATAACAAATGACGAAAACGGACAGATTTCTCAGGTTTTTACTACATATGAACACTTCTCAAATTCTCCCGTGCAACGTGGCGGGTAGTCCTCCTATCATGCAAAATCTTAAGGTCCTAGCTCATGTCCAAGGCACCAAAGAAGGGTAAAAAGTCAATAGTCCATAGCAATAACTTGAATTGTACTGCGTCTTACTGGCTATTACATCAACTTAATGGTTTCTTCTGTGTTCTACTATGGTGCTTTTAGTGTCCCCGCATACCGCAGAATGCGACATAGCTTTGCAGACGATAAATGTAACCGTTTCAGAGAGAAGAGCGGAGAATGTGACGATCTGGCTTTAAGTCGATTCGATAACAAATGAAGAAAACGGACCGATTTCTCAGGTTTTTACTACATATAAACACTTTTCACATTCTCCGGTGCAACGCGGCTGCTAGTCCTCATTTCATGCAAAATCTTAAGGTCCTAGCTCACGTCCAAGGCACTAATGAAGGGTAAAAAGTCAATAATCGATAACTAAAACTTGAATTATACTACTTCTTACTGGCCATTACATCAACTTAGAAGCATCTTCTGTGTTCTACTATGGTGCTTTTAGTGTTACCGCATACCGCAGCACGCGACATAGCTTTGCAGACGAAAAGTGTAACCGCTTCAAAGAGAAGAGCAGACGATGTGACGATCTGGCATTAAGTCAATTCGATAGCAAATGACGAAAACGTGCGGATTTCTCAGGCTTTAACTACATGTGATCACTTTTCAAACTCTCCCGTGCAACGTGGCTGCTAGTCCTCTCTTCAGCTCAAATCTTAAGGTCTTAGCTCATTTCCAAAGGATCAAAGGAGTCTAAAAAGTCAATAATCGATAGCTAAAACTTGATTTGTACTGTTTCTTACTGTCTATTACAAAAATTTAGAAGCTTCTTCTGAGGTCTACTATGGTGCTATTAGTGTCTCCGCATACCGCAGCACGCGACATAACTTTGCAGACGAAAAGTGTAACCGTGTCATAGAGAAGAGCGGACGATGTGACGATCTGGCATTAAGTCGATTTGATAGCAAATGACAAACACGGGTGGATTTCTTAGGTTTTTACTACATATGAACACTTTTCACATTCTCCCGTGCAACGTGGTTGCTACTCCTCCCTTCAGGCAAAATCTTAAGGTGCTAGCTCATGTTCAAAGCATTAAAGCCTGCTAAAAATTCAATAATCGATAACTAAAACTTGATTTGTATTGCTTCTTACTGGCTATTACATCAAATTCGAAGCTTCGTCTGATTTCTACTATGGTGCTTTTAGTGTTTCCGCTTACCGCAGCACGTGACATAGCTTTGTAGCTGTAAGTGTAACCGTTTCGCAGAGAAGAGCGGACGATGTGACGATCTGGCATTAAGTCGATTCGATAGCAAATGAGGAAAACAAGCGGATTTCTCATTTTTTAACTACATATGAACACTTTTCACATTCTCCTGTGCTACGTGGCTGCTTGTCCTCCCTTCAGGCAAAATCTTAAGGGCCTAGCTCATGTCCAAAGCACTAGAGCCGGCTAAGAATTCAATAATTGATAACTAAATCTTGATTTGTACTGCTTCTTACTGGCTATAACATCAAATTGGATGCTTCTTCTGAGTTCTAGTATGGTGCTTTAAGTGTTTCATAATGACGCAGCATGCTTCGTAGCTTTGCAGACGAAAAGTGTAACCGTTTTATAGAGAAGAGCGCACGAAGTGACTTTCTGGCATTAAGTCGATTCGATAGCAAATGACGAAAACGAGCGGATTTCTCAGGTTTTTACTACATATGAACACTTTTCACATTCTCCCGTGCAACGTGGTTGCTAGATCTCCCTTCAGGCAAAATCTTAAGGTCCTAGCTTATGTCCAAAGCTACAAAGCCTAATAAATAGTCAATAATCGATAGCTAAAACTTCATTTGTACTGCATCTTACTGGCTATTACATCAAATTAGAAGCTTCTTATGAGCTATACAATGGTGCTTTTAGTGTGTCTGCATACCGCAGCACGCGACATAGCTTTGCAGACGAAAGGTGTAACCGTTTCATAGAGAAGAGCGGACGATGTGACGAGCTGGCATTAAGTCGATTCGATAGCAAATGACGAAAACGGGCGGATTTCTCAGGTTTTTACTACATATGAACACTTTTCATATTCTCCCGTGCAACGCGGGTGCTAGTCCTTCTTTCATGCAAAATCTTAAGGTCCTAGCTCTTGTCCAAGACATCAAAGAAGGGTAAAAAGTCAATAATCGATCACTAAAACTTGAATTGTATCGCTTCTTACTTACTATTACATCAAATTAGATGCTTCTTCTGTGTTCTACTATGGTGCTTTTAGTGTCTCTGCATACCGCAGCACGCGACAAAGCTTTGCAGACGAAAAGTGTAACCGTTTCAAAGAGAAGAGCGGACGATGTGACGAACGGGCATTAAGTCGATTCGATAGCAAATGACGAAAACGGGCGGATTTCTCAGGTTTTTACTACATATGAACACTTTTCATATTCTTCCGTGCAACGCGGGTGCTAGTCCTTCTTTCATGCAAAATCTTAAGGTCCTAGCTCTTGTCCAAGACATCAAAGAAGGGTAAAAAGTCAATAATCGATCACTAAAACTTGAATTGTATCGCTTCTTACTTACTATTACATCAAATTAGATGCTTCTTCTGTGTTCTACTATGGTGCTTTTAGTGTCTCCGCATACCGCAGCACGCGACATAGTTTGGCATACGATAAATGTAACCGTATCAGAGAGAAGAGCGGACAATGTGATGATCTGGCTTTAAGTCGATTAGATAACAAATGACGAAAAACGGACGGATTTCTTAGGTTCTTCCTATGTATGAACACTTTTCATATTCTCCCGTGCAACGCGGCTGCTAGTCCTCCTTTCATGCAAAATCATAAGGTCCTAGCTCATCTCCAAGGCACCAAAGCCGGCTGGAAAGACAAAAATCGATAACTAAAACTTGAATTGTACTACTTCTTTCTGGCTATTACATCAACTAAGAAGCTTCAGATGTGTTCTCCTATGGTACCTTTAGTGTCTCCACATACCGCAGCACGCGACATAGCGTTGCAGACGATAAATGTAACCGTTTCAGAGAGAAGAGCGGCCAATGTGACGATCTGGCTTTAAGTCGATTCGATAACAAATGACGAAAACGGACGGATTTCTCAGGGTTTTACCACATATGAACACTTTTCACATTGTCCCGCGCAACGCGGCTGCTGGTCCTCCTTTCATGCAAAATCTTAATGTTCTAGCTCATGTCCAAGGCACCAAAGAAGGGTAAAAAGTGAATAATCGATAACTAAAACTTGAATTGTACTGCACCTTACTGGCTATTACATCAACTTAGAAGCTTCTTCTGTGTTCTACTATGATCGTTTTAGTGTCTCCGCAGTAGCTGAGTTGCAGGGGCTCGCCAGTACTGTCATGTTAGCGTGCTATGTACCATAGATGTTCATTTTCGTGCTACTAGTGTTTTTGGTCTATTATGTTTCCATCTATGGTTGTGGTCGTTGTTACCCAGAGAAAGGATAAACGGGTTACGCGAGTGTCTCGTGTTTCTGTATAGTCGTGTGGAGAGTTTTTGGAATAGCTGCAAGATGGTATCTAGCCGATATTCCCGGTGAAGGTCTGCGGTGCGAGTGTAGCGCGGAGCGTTGCTTATGATTCTGAGTACTTTGTTCTGCATGAGCTGCAGACGGCGCACACGTGTGGGCGCAGCGTATCCCCGAACGGGAGCAGCATACGTCATCAGAGGTCTGATAAGTGTGGTGTACATGGACCTGGACACCCTCCCATTCAGTGTGCTACGCCTGTTAAGCATTGGGTAGAGTTGTTTGAGCCTCGCGTTTGCTTTGTTGGTCACGTGTTGGATGTGGTCCCCCCAGAGTAGTTTCCGGTCCAGCCAGACACCGAGGTACTTTACCTTCTCTCGGAAACGTATTGGGCGTGCGTGTAGTGTTATTTGATTGCAGTGTTGATGTTTGCGCAGTAGTTTCGGTCTTCTGGTGAACAGAACGGCTTCGCACTTGTCGACGTTTACTCTAACACGCCACTTCACCAACCAAGGCTCTGCCGTTCTGAGTGCGGTCTGTAGTCGTGAGTTAATGTTAGACGGCTTCCAATCTTGCGCTAGGATGGCAGTGTCATCCGCGTAGATTGCCATCGTCGTGTTATGTGTATCTGGGAGGTCGTTAATGTAGAGGTTAAACAGTAAGGGCCCTAGGATGCTTCCTTGGGGTACCCCTGCCTGTATACCATGTCGTGTTGATTGTTTGCCTTGCACGTCAGTGTTGAAACTCCTGTCCGTGAGATATGAGTGTATGAGACGTACGAGCCCGTCGGGGAACCCTGCGTCGTTTAGTTTGCGTATGAGGCCGTTGTGCCATAGACGATCGAAAGCCTTCTCGATGTCCAGGAACACCGCACCAGTTGCTTTGTTCATGTTGTATCCGTGTGTGATGTATTCGACGACGCGGAGGAGTTGTTGTGTTGTCGAGTGGTGATTCCTGAAGCCGAATTGCTCCGGCCTCAGGGTGTCATTTGTAATGCAGTGCCTAGTGAGTCGTTTTAGTATTACCTTCTCAACAATCTTGCTGAGCACGCTCAGCAGGCTGATGGGTCGGTAATTTTGTGGGAGGGAGTGGTCTTTCCCCGGCTTCCTGAACATCAGGACCTTGGCCGTCTTCCAAAAGGCGGGGAAGTGTTGGTGTTTCAGTATGGCATTCGTGATGTGCGTGAGATATTCTGTTGCTTTATCCGTGAACTCCTGGAGGACACGGTTTTGAATGCCATTGTGACCAGGGGCCTTCCTAGCAGTGGTATGCATGATGGCCCATTTCACTTCAGCTGTGCTAGCCTGGCGGATGTTGTTGCGCGCTGGTTGGGCCAGGATGCGAGTGACCTCCTGGTCAGTTGCAAGTGTGAACGCTGGATCTGACGGGTCCATGTTCGGTGTGAATGACGCTGCAAGTGTGAGGGCCATCAGTTCAGCTTTTTCTTCCGCAGCATATGCCGGTCCGTCGGGCCCTTGTAGCGTGGGTGTGTAGTGTTTCTCCCTGGTGAAGTGTCGGGCCATCTGCCACACGCCAGGTCGCGTGGTGTCTAGCCCTGCGAGTTTTTGGTCCCACTGTTGTGTTTTAAATGTCTGTATTTTGTCCCGGATTATTCCCTGGAGCCTGTTAATGTGCCGTTTGAAGTGCTGGCGCCTGGTACGCTGCCAATACCTCCTGAGGCGGTTCCTCATTGAGATAAGGCCCAGGATCTCCTGGGGCAGGGCAGCACTGTATTGTTGTGGTGTGCGGATTGGTATGGTGCCGGCTATTGCGTCTTGGACGGCGTTAGTAAGGGTTTCAACAGCATCATCTATTTGGGCTGTCTCATTAATTGCGTGGGTAGGTGGGATGTGACTGTCAAGCGTTTCCTCGAACAATGTCCAATTCGCGCGCTTGTAGTCGAGCATCCTGCGTTGGTCAATGTGCTGCAGTGTTTCTTCAATGTATAGTATAACGGGTTGGTGATCTGAGGGCAGATCGTTTTCAACAGCAACGTTGAGTGTCGTTGTTATGCCCTTGATGAGGGCCATGTCTAATACGTCTGGCCTCTGTCCCCTCCGGTAGGGAATGTGCGTCGGTTCGGTCGGCGCTAGTGTAATGTAGTTTCGTCCTAGCGCGTGTTCGTATAGTTTTTTGCCGTTGGAGTTTCGTATACGTGAATTCCAGTCTGGGTGTTTCGCGTTAAGATCTGCAGCGGCCATTACGCGCGGTGATATGTTGAGTATAGTGGTGATGTCGCGTGTCTCAATGTTCTTAGGACTGTTGTATACTGACACCAGTGTGGTATAGGCTCCGTTGAACTTGACCCTGACGGCGGTTGCCTCTAATTTTTCAAGTTCAGGGAGCACTATGTTTGTGTGTTCAATGTCTTTGTGTATAATGATGGCCGTTCCACCGAAACCAAAGCCGTCCGGTCGGTCGGTACGATAGACGCAGTAGCTGGTAAAGTTTAGGTGGTTGTGCGGTTTGAGTTTAGTTTCGCTCAGTAGTGCGATAAGGATGCCCTTACGCCCCGTGAAAGCGGCAAGTTCCGCCCTTTTGTTGTTGATCACGTCTGCATTCCAGAACAGGATCTGTGATAGTGTCTGGTTGTTTGCGAAGGGGGCCGGGTGTGGCGTATTATCCATGTAGGGATGTGAAAGCTGTTTGTATGGCAGTCGAGTACTGCCCGGGTTGGGCATTCAAGAGCTGTGTGATCAGTGTGGTGACGACCGAGAGGATCCTGACACGGATCTCTTTGGTCGTATGCTGGGGGAATAGTGTTTCCAATATTCCACCTTGTGTTGTGTTTGTGTTGTGCATGTCAGCCTGTGGCTCGTTTGTGGTGTTAGCGGCCGCTGGAGCGGGTGTTGGCGTTGTGTGTGGGCTGGCGCTTGTGTTGCTGCTGTGTGCTGCAGTCTGTGGTGCCTGTGTTACAGTTGTGGTGACGGGTGGAGTAGTGTGTGTGCTGGTGTCGCTGGCTTGCTGACTGTGTGCCTGCGTTTCAGTGTTCTGTTGTTGCGGAGTGGTTTGTTGTGGCGATCTTGTGTACCCGTTCCTGTTCCCTCGAGGTCGCCTACGCCTTCTCTGGGTTTTCGGTTCTGGGGGTCGTTGTGTGGGTGCGTCTTCCTGTGCGGTCTGCGTGGTTTCGCATGCCGTGGCCTCAGTGAGTGGGGTCGTGTTGTTTTGGGGAGCTGGTGTTGGAACCGGTGTGGTTGATGTGTTTTCTGTTGGCTGAGACGCTTGTATTGTTGTCGCAGCGGTTGTGTTTTGTGCGTGTGATGGGCGCGGAGGTTCCGCCGCCCGCACCGCTCCTCCAGGGCTCGTAGCCTGGGCGAACGTTACACCGTTCTGACAGGGTTCGGTGCGGGCCTTGGACGTGGTATGGCGCTGAGTCCTCTAGCTTGTTGTATTTTACGCCTCTGCGCCTCTCTGTATACGTCGCAGCCCCTGTAGTTGGCCGCATGGCCTTGACCACAGTTGGCGCAACGGCGTACGTTTCGTTGTGCTTGTGTGCAAGCGTTGGATGCGTGTTTGCCAGCGCATCCGCGGCAACGGGGTGCCAGGCGACAGCGAAGGGCCGAATGACCGAATCGCTGGCAGTTGTTGCATTGTTGGGGGACGAGTGGTGATTCATATAACTCTACCCTTACGTCCATCCGCAGAAGGCTTTTTATCTGCAGAAGGCCGCGGGAGGCGGCCGTATCGGCCATCTCGACCAGGTAGTGTGGTAGGCGGGTGTGTGTGCGGAAGCCCGTCATCCGGTTAGCACTTCTGCAGTCGTAACCAAGGAAGTTGAGCGCCGCTTGAACTGTTTTGTTTGGTGTGCTGGGGTCCACTCCCTTCACCACGTACTGCTGTGTCCGCTCTTCAGCCGTTCTGTACGTGTAGTACTCGATCCCCTGTTCTTTGAGGAAGAACAGGAGATCTTTGTACTCTGTGTTAGTAGCCACGTACAGTGAGGCCCTATCCCCAGAGTATTTAGTGTGGAGCGTGCAAAGTGTGTGCCTCGCTTCGAATGTGGTGTTGAGGACGCTAAGGTCCCCATAGTTCTGTATTACGACTGGGGGAAAACCAGTCTTTTGTTGTGCGGGCGTAGCTGCGGTTTGTGTACTTGTGTTATTACTGACCGCATGTCGGTTCGTGTTGGTTTGAGTGTTTGTGTTCCTAGCCGGAAGTATTTGTTTCGGTGTAGGCAGCAACGCCTTTCGGCTGCCTAGCGAGTTTGGTTGCTCGCTTGTGCCTGTTGTGTTTCTACGTCTGTGTGGTGGGCCCTCCACCTGCCAGGGCCCGGTGTAGTGTTGTTCTGTGTCCTCGTCCGCCGCCGCTGATTCCGCCACTGGAGTCAGCAGCGACAGCGGGACGGTCGTGCAGGAGTCACCAGTAGCAGGCGAGTGAAGCGTGATGTGAAGCGTGGTGCGCTTCGGTGTGTCGTTTGCGCCGCAAAGGTCGGTTATCAGCCGACGTTGGTCCAGCAGTTCCTGCGCTTGCTGCGCGATCTGCCGTTCCTTGTCGGCCAATACCTCCCCCACGGCGGCAAGCGGGACGCTGGCGTCGACGGGGTCAGTCGACCCGAGCGCCTCTTTCGCTGCAGCTTTGCTGCGGGTTATGGCGGGAGAAACACCGGCGGAATCTGCCATCTTGGTGTTCTGGGAGGGACGAGAAAGGGGAACGACAATTTTGCTCTTTCTGAGAAGAAAAAGCCCTAACTGTTTCACCCTACGGAAGTGGGGGGAGTGCCCTACAGCCTAGCGTGCGCCGTTAGTGCAGTGGCGCGGCACCTAAAGGAGGTGCGGAAGAAGAGAATCGGCCTACAGTACGCGGGGTGATCCGACGTGAACGGGCCCCTGGCACTGATTAACAATACAAAGAACGAGATAGCCTCGCTGGGGAGTTTGTAACAAACGTTACGGGGTTGCTGTGAGTCTAGGACTCTTCACGACAATTCTGCTTTCCGCAACTACGCGGTTTCTCGACGAAAGAGAGCAAGCTCAACCCTCCGCCGATCCACCGGGCGCTACTGTCGCGCTTCGGAAGAAGACTCTCTGTAGAGCAGAGCGGTCAGCGAGGCTTAAGCCCCAATAGCTACCGATGCACCGGCCATCACCGGCTAAGAGCTCCTTCCGCCACGACGGCCAGAGCGCGTCTCTGCATACCGCAGCACGCGACAAAGCTTTGCAGACGATAAGTACAACCGCTTCAAAGAGAGGAGCGGCGTATGTGACGATCTGGCTTTAAGTCGAGTCGATAACAAATGACGAAAACGGACGGTTTTCTCAGGTTTTTACTACATATGAACACTTTCCACATTCTCCCTTGCAACGCGGCTCCTAGTCCTCCTTTCATGCAAAATCTTAAGTTCCTAGCTTATGTCCAAGACACCAAAGAAGGGTAAAAAGTCAATAATCGATACCAAAAACTTGAATTGTACTACTTCTTACTGGCTATTACATCAACTTAGAGGCTTCATCTGTGTTCTACTATGGTGCTTCTAGTGTGTCCGCATACCGTACCAGGCGACATAGCTTTGCAGACGATAAGTACAACCCTTTCAGAGAGAAGAACGGCCAATGTGACGATAGGGCTTTAAGTCGATTCGATAACAAATGACAAAAACGGACGGATTTGTCAGGTTTTTACTACATATGAACACTTTTCACATTCTCCCGTGCAACGCTGCTGCTAGTCTCCCTTTCATGCAAATTCTTAAGTTCGTAGCTCCAGTCCAAGGCACCAACGAAGGGTAAAATGTCAATAATCGATACCTAAAACTTGAATTGTACTACTTCTTACTGGCTATTACATCAACTTAGAAGCTTCCTCTGTGTTCTACTTTGGAGCTTTTAGTGTCTCCAATGTGACGATCTGGCTTTAGGTCGATACTATAACAAATGACGAAAACGGACGGATTTCTCAGGTTTTTTCTATATATGAACACTTTTCACATTCTCCCGTGCAACGCGGCTGCTAGTCATCCTTTCATGCAAAATCTTAAGTTCCTAGCTCATATCCAAGGCACCAAAGAAGGGTAAAAAGTCAATAATCGATACCTAAAACTTAAATTTTACTACTTCTTACTGGCTATTACATCAACTTAGAAGCTTCATCTGTGTTCTAGTAGGGTGCTTTTAGTGTCTCCGCAAACCGCAGCACGCGACATAGCTTTCAGAGGTTAAATGTAACCGTTTCAGACAGAAGTGCGGCCAATGTGACGATCTGGCTTTAAGTCGATTCGATAACAAATGACGAAAACGGACGGATTACTCAGGTTTTTACTACATATAAACACTTTTCACATTCTCCCGTCCAAATCGGCTGCTAGTCCTCCTTTCAAGCAGAATCTTAAGGTCCTAGCTCATGTCCAAGGCACAAAAGACAGCTAAAAAGTCAATAATCGATACCTAAAACGTGAATTGTACTACATCTTACTGGCTATTACATCAACTTAGAAGCTTCATCTGTGTTCTACGATGTTGCTTTTAGTGTCTCCGCATACCGCAGCCCGCGACGTAGCTTTGCAGACGATAAGTACAACCGTTTCAGCGAGAAGAGCGGCCAATGTGACGATCTGGCTTTAAATCGATTCGATAACAAATGACGAAAACGGACGGATTACTCAGGTTTTTACTGCATATGAACACTTTTCACATTCTCCCGTGCAAATCGGCTGCTAGTCCTCCTTTCAAGCAGAATCTTAAGGTCCTAGCTCATGTCCAAGGCACCAAAGACAGCTAAAAAGTCAATAATCGATACCTAAAACGTGAATTGTACTACATCTTACTGGCTATTACATCAACTTAGAAGCTTCATCTGTGATCTAGTATGGTGCTTTTAGTGTCTCCGCATACCGCAGCACGCGACATAGCTTTGCAGTGGATAAATGTAACCGTTTCAGAGAGATGTGCGGCCAATGTGACGATCTGGCGTTAAGTCGATTAGATAACAAATGACGAAAACGGACGGAATTCTCAGGTTGTTACTACATATGAACACTTTTCACATTCTCCCGTGCAACTCGGCTGCTAGTCCACCTTTAATGCAAAATCTTAAGTTCCTAGCTCTTGTCCAAGGCACCCAAGAAGGGTAAAAACTCAGTAATCGATACCTAAAACTTGAATTGTACTACTTCTTACTGGCTATTACATCAACTTAGAAGCTTCATGTGCGTTCTACTATGGTGCTTTTAGTGTCTCTACATACCGCAGCACGCGACATAGCTTTGCAGACGATTGGTTCAACGGTTTCAGAGAGAAGAGCGGCCAATGTGACGATCTGGCTTTAAGTCGATTCAATAACAAATGATGAAAACGGACGGATTTTTCAGGTTTTTACTAAATATGAACACTTTTCACATTCTCCCATGCAACACGGCTGCTAGTCCTCCTTTCATGCAAAATCTTAAGTTCCTAGCTCATGTCCAAGGCACCAAAGACGGGTAAAAAGTCAATAATCGATACCTAAAATTTGATTTGTACTACTTCTTCCTGGCTATTACATCAAATTAGAAGCTTCATCTGTGTTGTAGTATGGTGCTTTTAGTGTCTCCGCATACCGTAGCACGCGACATAGCTTTGCAGTAGATAAATGTAACCGTTTCAGACAGAAGAGCGGCCAATGTGACGATCTGGCTTTAAGTCGATTCGATAACAACTGACGAAAACGGACGGATTTCTCAGGTTTTTACTAAATATGAACACTTTTCACATTCTCCTGTGCAAATCGGCTGCTAGTCCTCCTTTCATACAGAATCTTAAGGTCCTAGCTCATGTCCAAGGCACCAAAGGAGGGTAAAAAGTCAATAATCGATACCTAAAACTTGAATTGTACTACTTCTTACTGGCTATTACATCAACTTAGAAGCTTCATCTGTGTTCTACTATGGTGCTTTTAGTGTCTCCGCATACCACAGCACGCGCCATAGATTTGCAGAGGTTAAATGTAACCGTTTCAGACAGAAGTGCGACCAATGTGACGATCTGGCTTTAAGTCGATTCGATAACATATGACGAAAACGGACGGATTTTTCTGGTTTTTACTACATATGAACACTTATCACATTCTCCCGTGCAACGCGGCTGCTAGTCCTCCATTCATGCAAAATCTTAAGGTCCTAGTTCATGATCAAGGCACCAAAGACAGCTAAAAAGTCAATAATCGATGCCTAAAACTTAAATTGTACTACATTTTACTGGCTATTACATCAACTTAGAAGCTTCATCTGTGTTCTACGATGGTGCTTTTAGTGTCTCCGCATACCGCAGCACGCGACGTAGCTTTGCAGACGATAAGTACAACCGTTTCAGAGAGAAGAGCGGCCAATGTGACGATCTGGCTTTAAGTCGATTCGATAACAAATGACGAAAACGGACGGATTTCTCAGGTTTGTACTACATATGAACACTTTTCACATTCTCGCGTGCAACGCGGCTGCTAGTCCTCCATTCATGCAAAATCTCAAGTTCCTAGCTCATGTCCAATGCACCAAAGAAGTGTAAAAAGCCAATAATCGATACCTAAAACTTGAATTGTACTACGTCTTACTAGCTATTACATCAACTTAGAAGCATCATCTGTGTTCTACTATGGTGCTTTTAGTGTCTCCGCATACCGCAGCACGCGACATAGCTTTGCAGAGGTTAAATGTAACCGTTTCAGACAGAAGTGCGGCCAATGTGACGATCTGGCTTTAAGTCGATTCGATAACAAATGACGAGAACGGACGGATTTCTCTGGTTTTTCCTACATATGAACACTTTTCACATTCTCCCGTGCAACGCGGCTGATAGTCCTCCATTCATGCAAAATCTCAAGTTCCTAGCTCATGTCCAAGGCACGAAAGAAGTGAAAAAAGCCAATAATCGATACCAAAAACTTTAGTTGTACAACTTCCTACTGGCTATTACATCAACTAAGAAGCGTCATCTGTGTTCTTTTATGGTGCTTTTAGTGTCTCCGCATACCGCAGCCCGCGACGTAGCTTTGCAGACGATAAGTACAACCGTTTCAGCGAGAAGAGCGGCCAATGTGACGATCTGGCTTTAAATCGATTCGATAACAAATGACGAAAACGGACGGATTACTCAGGTTTTTACTGCATATGAACACTTTTCACATTCTCCCGTGCAACTTGGCTGCTAGTCCTCCTTTCATGCAAAATCTTAAGGTCCTAGCTCATGTCCAAGGCACCAAAGAAGGGTAAAAAGTCAATAATCGATACCTAAAACTTGAATTGTACTTCTTCTTACTGGCTATTACATCAACTTAGCTGCAACTGTGTTCTACTATGGTGCTTTTAGTGTCTCCGCACACCGCAGCACGCGACGTAGCTTTGCAGACGATAAGTACAACCGTTTCAGAGAGAAGAGCGGCGAATGTGACGATCTGGCTTTAAGTCGATTCGATAACAAATGACGAAAACGCACGGATTTCTCAGGTTTTTACTACATATGAACACTATCCACATTCTCCCGTACAACGCGGCTGCTAGTCCTCCATTCATGCAAAATCTTAAGTTCCTAGCTCATGTCCAAGGCACCAAAGAAGTGTAAAAAGATAATAATCGATACCTAAAACTTGAATTGTACTACTTCTTACTAGCTATTACATCAACTTAGAAGCATCATCTGTGTTCTACTATGGTGCTTTTAGTGTCTCCGCATACCGCAGCACGCGACATAGCTTTGCAGAGGTTAAATGTAACCATTTCAGACAGAAGTGCGGCCAATGTGGCGATCTGGCTTTAAGTCGATTCGATAACAAATGACGAGAACGGACGGATTTCTCTGGTTTTTACTACATATGAACACTTTTCACATTCTCCCGTGCAAATCGGCTGCTAGTACTCCTTTCAATAAGAATCTTAAGGTCCTAGCTCATCTCCAAGGCACCAAAGAAGGGTGAAAAGTCAATAATCGATACCTAAAACTTGAATTCTACTACTTCTTACTGGCTATTACATCAACTTAGCTGCAACTGTGTTCTACTATGGTGCTTTTAGTGTCTCCGCACACCGCAGCACGCGACGTAGCTTTGCAGACGATAAGTACAACCGTTTCAGAGAGAAGAGCGGCCAATGTGACGATCTGGCTTTAAATCGATTCGATAACAAATGACGAAAACGGACGGTTTTCTCAGGTTTTTACTACATATGAACACTTTCCACATTCTCCCTTGCAACGCGGCTCCTAGTCCTCCTTTCATGCAAAATCTTAAGTTCCTAGCTTATGTCCAAGACACCAAAGAAGGGTAAAAAGTCAATAATCGATACCAAAAACTTGAATTGTACTACTTCTTACTGACTATTACATCAACTTAGAGGCTTCATCTGTGTTCTACTATGGTGCTTCTAGTGTGTCCGCATACCGTACCAGGCGACATAGCTTTGCAGACGATAAGTACAACCCTTTCAGAGAGAAGAACGGCCAATGTGACGATAGGGCTTTAAGTCGATTCGATAACAAATGACAAAAACGGACGGATTTGTCAGGTTTTTACTACATATGAACACTTTTCACATTCTCCCGTGCAACGCTGCTGCTAGTCTCCCTTTCATGCAAATTCTTAAGTTCGTAGCTCCAGTCCAAGGCACCAACGAAGGGTAAAATGTCAATAATCGATACCTAAAACTTGAATTGTACTACTTCTTACTGGCTATTACATCAACTTAGAAGCTTCCTCTGTGTTCTACTTTGGAGCTTTTAGTGTCTCCAATGTGACGATCTGGCTTTAGGTCGATACTATAACAAATGACGAAAACGGACGGATTTCTCAGGTTTTTTCTATATATGAACACTTTTCACATTCTCCCGTGCAACGCGGCTGCTAGTCATCCTTTCATGCAAAATCTTAAGTTCCTAGCTCATATCCAAGGCACCAAAGAAGGGTAAAATGTCAATAATCGATACCTAAAACTTGAATTTTACTACTTCTTACTGGCTATTACATCAACTTAGAAGCTTCATCTGTGTTCTAGTAGGGTGCTTTTAGTGTCTCCGCATACCGCAGCACGCGACATAGCTTTCAGAGGTTAAATGTAACCGTTTCAGACAGAAGTGCGGCCAATGTGACGATCTGGCTTTAAGTCGATTCGATAACAAATGACGAAAACGGACGGATTACTCAGGTTTTTACTACATATAAACACTTTTCACATTCTCCCGTCCAAATCGGCTGCTAGTCCTCCTTTCAAGCAGAATCTTAAGGTCCTAGCTCATGTCCAAGGCACAAAAGACAGCTAAAAAGTCAATAATCGATACCTAAAACGTGAATTGTACTACATCTTACTGGCTATTACATCAACTTAGAAGCTTCATCTGTGTTCTACGATGTTGCTTTTAGTGTCTCCGCATACCGCAGCCCGCGACGTAGCTTTGCAGACGATAAGTACAACCGTTTCAGCGAGAAGAGCGGCCAATGTGACGATCTGGCTTTAAATCGATTCGATAACAAATGACGAAAACGGACGGATTACTCAGGTTTTTACTGCATATGAACACTTTTCACATTCTCCCGTGCAAATCGGCTGCTAGTCCTCCTTTCAAGCAGAATCTTAAGGTCCTAGCTCATGTCCAAGGCACCAAAGACAGCTAAAAAGTCAATAATCGATACCTAAAACGTGAATTGTACTACATCTTACTGGTTATTACATCAACTTAGAAGCTTCATCTGTGATCTAGTATGGTGCTTTTAGTGTCTCCGCATACCGCAGCACGCGACATAGCTTTGCAGTGGATAAATGTAACCGTTTCAGAGAGATGTGCGGCCAATGTGACGATCTGGCTTTAAGTCGATTAGATAACAAATGACGAAAACGGACGGAATTCTCAGGTTGTTACTACATATGAACACTTTTCACATTCTCCCGTGCAACTCGGCTGCTAGTCCACCTTTAATGCAAAATCTTAAGTTCCTAGCTCTTGTCCAAGGCACCCAAGAAGGGTAAAAACTCAGTAATCGATACCTAAAACTTGAATTGTACTACTTCTTACTGGCTATTACATCAACTTAGAAGCTTCATGTGCGTTCTACTATGGTGCTTTTAGTGTCTCTACATACCGCAGCACGCGACATAGCTTTGCAGACGATTGGTTCAACGGTTACAGAGAGAAGAGCGGCCAATGTGACGATCTGGCTTTAAGTCGATTCAATAACAAATGATGAAAACGGACGGATTTTTCAGGTTTTTACTAAATATGAACACTTTTCACATTCTCCCATGCAACACGGCTGCTAGTCCTCCTTTCATGCAAAATCTTAAGTTCCTAGCTCTTGTCCAAGGCACCCAAGAAGGGTAAAAACTCAGTAATCGATACCTAAAACTTGAATTGTACTGCTTCTTACTGGCTATTACATAAACTTAGAAGCTTCATCTGTGTTGTAGTATGGTGCTTTTAGTGTCTCCGCATACCGTAGCACGCGACATAGCTTTGCAGTAGATAAATGTAACCGTTTCAGACAGAAGAGCGGCCAATGTGACGATCTGGCTTTAAGTCGATTCGATAACAACTGACGAAAACGGACGGATTTCTCAGGTTTTTACTAAATATGAACACTTTTCACATTCTCCTGTGCAAATCGGCTGCTAGTCCTCCTTTCATACAGAATCTTAAGGTCCTAGCTCATGTCCAAGGCACCAAAGGAGGGTAAAAAGTCAATAATCGATACCTAAAACTTGAATTGTACTACTTCTTACTGGCTATTACATCAACTTAGAAGCTTCATCTGTGTTCTACTATGGTGCTTTTAGTGTCTCCGCATACCACAGCACGCGCCATAGATTTGCAGAGGTTAAATGTAACCGTTTCAGACAGAAGTGCGACCAATGTGACGATCTGGCTTTAAGTCGATTCGATAACATATGACGAAAACGGACGGATTTTTCTGGTTTTTACTACATATGAACACTTATCACATTCTCCCGTGCAACGCGGCTGCTAGTCCTCCATTCATGCAAAATCTTAAGGTCCTAGTTCATGATCAAGGCACCAAAGACAGCTAAAAAGTCAATAATCGATGCCTAAAACTTAAATTGTACTACATTTTACTGGCTATTACATCAACTTAGAAGCTTCATCTGTGTTCTACGATGGTGCTTTTAGTGTCTCCGCATACCGCAGCACGCGACGTAGCTTTGCAGACGATAAGTACAACCGTTTCAGAGAGAAGAGCGGCCAATGTGACGATCTGGCTTTAAGTCGATTCGATAACAAATGACGAAAACGGACGGATTTCTCAGGTTTGTACTACATATGAACACTTTTCACATTCTCGCGTGCAACGCGGCTGCTAGTCCTCCATTCATGCAAAATCTCAAGTTCCTAGCTCATGTCCAATGCACCAAAGAAGTGTAAAAAGCCAATAATCGATACCTAAAACTTGAATTGTACTACGTCTTACTAGCTATTACATCAACTTAGAAGCATCATCTGTGTTCTACTATGGTGCTTTTAGTGTCTCCGCATACCGCAGCACGCGACATAGCTTTGCAGAGGTTAAATGTAACCGTTTCAGACAGAAGTGCGGCCAATGTGACGATCTGGCTTTAAGTCGATTCGATAACAAATGACGAGAACGGACGGATTTCTCTGGTTTTTCCTACATATGAACACTTTTCACATTCTCCCGTGCAACGCGGCTGATAGTCCTCCATTCATGCAAAATCTCAAGTTCCTAGCTCATGTCCAAGGCACGAAAGAAGTGAAAAAAGCCAATAATCGATACCAAAAACTTTAGTTGTACAACTTCCTACTGGCTATTACATCAACTAAGAAGCGTCATCTGTGTTCTTTTATGGTGCTTTTAGTGTCTCCGCATACCGCAGCCCGCGACGTAGCTTTGCAGACGATAAGTACAACCGTTTCAGCGAGAAGAGCGGCCAATGTGACGATCTGGCTTTAAATCGATTCGATAACAAATGACGAAAACGGACGGATTACTCAGGTTTTTACTGCATATGAACACTTTTCACATTCTCCCGTGCAAATCGGCTGCTAGTCCTCCTTTCAAGCAGAATCTTAAGGTCCTAGCTCATGTCCAAGGCACCAAAGACAGCTAAAAAGTCAATAATCGATACCTAAAACGTGAATTGTACTACATCTTACTGGCTATTACATCAACTTAGAAGCTTCATCTGTGTTCTACTAAGGTGCTTTTAGTGTCTCCGCATACCGCAGCACGCGACGTAGCTTTGCAGACGATAAGTACAACCGTTTCAGAGAGAAGAGCGGCTTATGTGACGATCTGGCTTTAAGTCGATTCGATAACAAATGACGAAAACGGACGGATTTCTTAGTTTTTTACTACATATGAACACTTTTCACATTCTCCCGTGCAACTTGGCTGCTAGTCCTCCTTTCATGCAAAATCGTAAGTTCCTAGCTCATCTCCAAGGCACCAAAGAAGGGTAAAAAGTCAATAATCGATACCTAAAACTTGAATTGTACTTCTTCTTACTGGCTATTACATCAACTTAGAAGCTTCATCTGTGTTCTACGATGTTGCTTTTAGTGTCTCCGCATACCGCCATACGCGACATAGCTTTGCAGACGATAAGTACAACCGTTTCAGAGAGAAGAGCGGCGAATGTGACGATCTGGCTTTAAGTCGATTCGATAACAAATGACGAAAACGCACGGATTTCTCAGGTTTTTACTACATATGAACACTATCCACATTCTCCCGTACAACGCGGCTGCTAGTCCTCCATTCATGCAAAATCTTAAGTTCCTAGCTCATGTCCAAAGCACCAAAGAAGTGTAAAAAGATAATAATCGATACCTAAAACTTGAATTGTACTACTTCTTACTAGCTATTACATCAACTTAGAAGCATCATCTGTGTTCTACTATGGTGCTTTTAGTGTCTCCGCATACCGCAGCACGCGACATAGCTTTGCAGAGGTTAAATGTAACCATTTCAGACAGAAGTGCGGCCAATGTGGCGATCTGGCTTTAAGTCGATTCGATAACAAATGACGAGAACGGACGGATTTCTCTGGTTTTTCCTACATATGAACACTTTTCACATTCTCCCGTGCAAATCGGCTGCTAGTACTCCTTTCAATAAGAATCTTAAGGTCCTAGCTCATCTCCAAGGCACCAAAGAAGGGTGAAAAGTCAATAATCGATACCTAAAACTTGAATTCTACTACTTCTTACTGGCTATTACATCAACTTAGCTGCAACTGTGTTCTACTATGGTGCTTTTAGTGTCTCCGCACACCGCAGCACGCGACGTAGCTTTGCAGACGATAAGTACAACCGTTTCAGAGAGAAGAGCGGCCAATGTGACGAACTTGCTTTAAGTCGATTCGATAACAAATGACGAAAACGGACCGATTTCTCAGGGTTTTACTACATATGAACACTTTTCACATTCTCCCGTGCAACGCGGCTGCTAGTCCTCCATTCATGCAAAATCTCAAGTTCCTAGCTCATGTCCAATGCACCAAAGAAGTGTAAAAAGCCAATAATCGATACCTAAAACTTGAATTGTACTACATCTTACTGGCTATTACATCAACTTAGAAGCATCATCTGTGTTCTACTATTGTGCTTTTAGTGTCTCCGCGTACCGCAGCACGCGACATAGCTTTGCAGATGATAAGTACAACCGTTTCAGAGAGAAGAGCGGCCAATGTGACGATCTGGCTTTAAGTCGATTCGATAACAAATGACGAAAACGGACCGATTTCTCAGGGTTTTACTACATATGAACACTTTTCACATTCTCCCATGCAATGCGGCTGCTAGTCTTCCTTTCATGCAAAATCTTAAGTTGGTAGCTCATTGCCAAGGCACCAAAGAAAGGTAAAAAGTCAATAATCGATACCAAGAACTTGAATTGTACTACTTCTTACTGGCTATTACATCAACTTAGAAACTTCATTTGCGTTCTACTATGGTGCTTTTAGTGTCTCCGCATACCGCAGCACGCCACATAGCTTTGCAGTGGATAAATGTTACCGTTTAAGAGAGAAGTGCGCCCAATGTGACGATCTGGCTTTAGGTCGATACTATAACAAATGACGAAAACGGACGGATTTCTCAGGTTTTTTCTATATATGAACACTTTTCACATTCTCCCGTGCAACGCGGCTGCTAGTCATCCTTTCATGCAAAATCTTAAGTTCCTAGCTCATATCCAAGGCACCAAAGAAGGGTAAAAAGTCAATAATCGATACCTAAAACTTGAATTGTACTACTTCTTACTGGCTATTACATCAACTTAGAAGCTTCATCTGTGTTCTACTATGGTGCTTTTAGTGTCTCCGCATACCGCAGCACGCGACGTAGCTTTGCAGACGATAAGTACAACCGTTTCAGAGAGAAGAGCGGCTTATATGACGATCTGGCTTTAAGTCGATTGGATAAAAAATGACGATAACGGACGGTTTTCTTAGGTTTTTACAACATACGAACACTTTTCACATTCTAGCGTGCAACGTGGCTGCTAGTCCTCCTTTCATGCAAAATCTTAAGTTCCTAGCTCATCTCCAAGGCACCAAAGAAGGGTAAAAAGTCAATAATCGATACCTAAAACTTGAATTGTACTACTTCTTACTGGCTATTACATCAACTTAGAAGCTTCATCTGTGTTCTAGTATGGTGCTTTTAGTGTCTCCGCATACCGCAGCACGCGACATAGCTTTGCAGTGGATAAATATAACCGTTTCAGAGAGATGTGCGGCCAATGTGACGATCTGGCTTTAAGTCGATTAGATAACAAATGACGAAAACGGACGGAATTCTCAGGTTGTTACTACATATGAACACTTTTCACATTCTCCCGTGCAACTCGGCTGCTAGTCCACCTTTAATGCAAAATCTTAAGTTCCTAGCTCTTGTCCAAGGCACCAAAGAAGGGTAAAAACTCAGTAATCGATACCTAAAACTTGAATTGTACTACTTCTTCCTGGCTATTACATCAAATTAGAAGCTTCATCAGTGTTGTAGTATGGTGCTTTTAGTGTCTCCGCATACCGTAGCACGCGACATAGCTTTGCAGTTGATAAATGTAACCGATTCAGACAGAAGTGCGACCAATGTGACGATCTGGCTTTAAGTCGATTCGATAACATATGACAAAAACGGACGGATTTTTCTGGTTTTTACCACATATGAACAATTATCACATTCTCCCGTGCAACGCGGCTGCTAGTCCTCCATTCATGCAAAATCTTAAGGTCCTAGCGCATGACCAAGGCACCAAAGACAGCTAAAAAGTCAATAATCGATGCCTAAAACTTAAATTGTACTACATCTTACTGGCTATTACATCAACTTAGAAGCTTCATCTGTGTTCTACGATGGTGCTTTTAGTGTCTCCGCATACCGCCATACGCGACATAGCTTTGCAGACGATAAGTACAACCGTTTCAGAGAGAAGAGCGGCGAATGTGACGATCTGGCTTTAAGTCGATTCGATAACAAATGACGAAAACGCACGGATTTCTCAGGTTTTTACTACATATGAACACTATCCACATTCTCCCGTACAACGCGGCTGCTAGTCCTCCATTCATGCAAAATCTTAAGTTCCTAGCTCATGTCCAAGGCACCAAAGAAGGGTAAAAAGATAATAATCGATACCTAAAACTTGAATTGTACTACTTCTTACTAGCTATTACATCAACTTAGAAGCATCATCTGTGTTCTACTATGGTGCTTTTAGTGTCTCCGCATACCGCAGCACGCGACATGGCTTTGCAGAGGTTAAATGTAACCATTTCAGACAGAAGTGCGGCCAATGTGGCGATCTGGCTTTAAGTCGATTCGATAACAAATGACGAGAACGGACGGATTTCTCTGGTTTTTACTACATATGAACACTTTTCACATTCTCCCGTGCAAATCGGCTGCTAGTACTCCTTTCAATAAGAATCTTAAGGTCCTAGCTCATCTCCAAGGCACCAAAGAAGGGTGAAAAGTCAATAATCGATACCTAAAACTTGAATTCTACTACTTCTTACTGGCTATTACATCAACTTAGCTGCAACTGTGTTCTACTATGGTGCTTTTAGTGTCTCCGCACACCGCAGCACGCGACGTAGCTTTGCAGACGATAAGTACAACCGTTTCAGAGAGAAGAGCGGCCAATGTGACGATCTGGCTTTAAGTCGATTCGATAACAAATGACGAAAACGGACCGATTTCTCAGGGTTTTACTACATATGAACACTTTTCACATTCTCCCGTGCAACGCGGCTGCTAGTCCTCCATTCATGCAAAATCTCAAGTTCCTAGCTCATGTCCAATGCACGAAAGAAGTGTAAAAAGCCAATAATCGATACCTAAAACTTGAATTGTACTACATCTTACTGGCTATTACATCAACTTAGAAGCATCATCTGTGTTCTACTATTGTGCTTTTAGTGTCTCCGCGTACCGCAGCACGCGACATAGCTTTGCAGATGATAAGTACAACCGTTTCAGAGAGAAGAGCGGCCAATGTGACGATCTGGCTTTAAGTCGATTCGATAACAAATGACGAAAACGGACCGATTTCTCAGGGTTTTACTACATATGAACACTTTTCACATTCTCCCATGCAATGCGGCTGCTAGTCTTCCTTTCATGCAAAATCTTAAGTTGGTAGCTCATTGCCAAGGCACCAAAGAAAGGTAAAAAGTCAATAATCGATACCAAGAACTTGAATTGTACTACTTCTTACTGGCTATTACATCAACTTAGAAACTTCATTTGCGTTCTACTATGGTGCTTTTAGTGTCTCCGCATACCGCAGCACGCCACATAGCTTTGCAGTGGATAAATGTTACCGTTTAAGAGAGAAGTGCGCCCAATGTGACGATCTGGCTTTAGGTCGATACTATAACAAATGACGAAAACGGACGGATTTCTCAGGTTTTTTCTATATATGAACACTTTTCACATTCTCCCGTGCAACGCGGCTGCTAGTCATCCTTTCATGCAAAATCTTAAGTTCCTAGCTCATATCCAAGGCACCAAAGAAGGGTAAAAAGTCAATAATCGATACCTAAAACTTGAATTGTACTACTTCTTACTGGCTATTACATCAACTTAGAAGCTTCATCTGTGTTCTACTATGGTGCTTTTAGTGTCTCCGCATACCGCAGCACGCGACGTAGCTTTGCAGACGATAAGTACAACCGTTTCAGAGAGAAGAGCGGCTTATATGACGATCTGGCTTTAAGTCGATTGGATAAAAAATGACGATAACGGACGGTTTTCTTAGGTTTTTACAACATACGAACACTTTTCACATTCTAGCGTGCAACGTGGCTGCTAGTCCTCCTTTCATGCAAAATCTTAAGTTCCTAGCTCATCTCCAAGGCACCAAAGAAGGGTAAAAAGTCAATAATCGATACCTAAAACTTGAATTGTACTACTTCTTACTGGCTATTACATCAACTTAGAAGCTTCATCTGTGTTCTAGTATGGTGCTTTTAGTGTCTCCGCATACCGCAGCACGCGACATAGCTTTGCAGTGGATAAATATAACCGTTTCAGCGAGATGTGCGGCCAATGTGACGATCTGGCTTTAAGGCGATTAGATAACAAATGACGAAAACGGACGGAATTCTCAGGTTGTTACTACATATGAACACTTTTCACATTCTCCCGTGCAACTCGGCTGCTAGTCCACCTTTAATGCAAAATCTTAAGTTCCTAGCTCTTGTCCAAGGCACCAAAGAAGGGTAAAAACTCAGTAATCGATACCTAAAACTTGAATTGTACTACTTCTTCCTGGCTATTACATCAAATTAGAAGCTTCATCAGTGTTGTAGTATGGTGCTTTTAGTGTCTCCGCATACCGTAGCACGCGACATAGCTTTGCAGTTGATAAATGTAACCGATTCAGACAGAAGTGCGACCAATGTGACGATCTGGCTTTAAGTCGATTCGATAACATATGACAAAAACGGACGGATTTCTCAGGTTTGTACTACATATGAACACTTTTCACATTCCCCCATGCAATGCAGCTGCTAGTCCTCCTTTCAAGCAGAATCTTAAGGTCCTAGCTCATGTCCAAGGCACCAAAGACAGCTAAAAAGTCAATAATCGATACCTAAAACGTGAATTGTACTACATCTTACTGGCTATTACATCAACTTAGAAGCTTTATCTGTGTTCTACTATGGTGCTTTTAGTGTCTCCGCATACCGCAGCACGCGACGTAGCTTTGCAGACGATAAGTACAACCGTTTCAGAGAGAAGAGCGGCTTATGTGACGATCTGGCTTTAAGTCGATTCGATAACAAATGACGAAAACGGACGGATTTCTTAGTTTTTTACTACATATGAACACTTTTCACATTCTCCCGTGCAACTTGGCTGCTAGTCCTCCTTTCATGCAAAATCGTAAGTTCCTAGCTCATCTCCAAGGCACCAAAGAAGGGTAAAAAGTCAATAATCGATACCTAAAACTTGAAATGTACTTCTTCTTACTGGCTATTACATCAACATAGAAGCTTTATCTGTGTTCTACTCTGGTGCTTTTAGTGTCTCCGCATACCGCAGCACGCGACATAACTTTTCAGACGATAAGTACAACCGTTTCAGAGAGAAGAGCGGCGAATGTGACGATCTGGCTTTAAGTCGATTCGATAACAAATGACGAAAACGCACGGATTTCTCAGGTTTTTACTACATATGAACACTATCCACATTCTCCCGTACAACGCGGCTGCTAGTCCTCCATTCATGCAAAATCTTAAGTTCCTAGCTCATGTCCAAGGCACCAAAGAAGTGTAAAAAGATAATAATCGATACCTAAAACTTGAATTGTACTACTTCTTACTAGCTATTACATCAACTTAGAAGCATCATCTGTGTTCTACTATGGTGCTTTTTGTGTCTCCGCATACCGCAGCACGCGACGTAGCTTTGCAGACGATAAGTACAACCGTTTCAGAGAGAAGAGCGGCTTATGTGACGATCTGGCTTTGGGTCGATTGGATAACAAATGACGATAACGGACGGTTTACTTAGGTTTTTACTACATACGAACACGTTTCACATTCTAGCGTGCAACGTGGCTGCTAGTCCTCCTTTCATGCAAAATCTTAAGTTCCTAGCTCCTCTCCAAGGCACCAAACAAGGGTGAAAAGTCAATAATCGATACCTAAAACTTGAATTCTACTACTTCTTACTGGCTATTACATCAACTTAGAAGCTTCATCTGTGTTCTAGTATGGTGCTTTTAGTGTCTCCGCGTAACGCAGCACGTGACATAGCTTTGCAGACGATAAGTACAACCGTTTCAGAGAGAAGAGCGGCCAATTTGACAATCTGGCTTTAAGTCGATTCGATAACAAATGATGAAAACGGACGGATTTCTCAGGGTTTTACTACATATGAACACTTATCACATTCTCCCGTGCAACGCGGCTGCTAGTCCTCCTTTCATGCAAAATCTTAAGTTCCTAGCTCATGTCCAATGCACCAAAGAAGTGTAAAAAGCCAATAATCGATACCTAAAACTTGAATTGTACTACATCTTACTAGCTATTACATCAACTTAGAAGCATCATCTGTGTTCTACTATGGTGCTTTTAGTGTCTCCGCATACCGCAGCACGCGACATTGCTTTGCAGAGGTTAAATGTAACCGTTTCAGACAGAAGTGCGGCCAATGTGACGATCTGGCTTTAAGTCGATTCGATAACAAATGACGAGAACGGACGGATTTCTTAGGTTTTTACTACATATGAACACATTTCACATTCTCCCATGCAACGCGGCTGCTAGTCCTCCTTTCAAGAAGAATCTTAAGGTCCTAGCTCATGTCCAAGGCACCAAAGACAGCTAAAAAGTCAATAATCGATGCCTAAAACTTGAATTCTACCACATCTTACTGGCTATTACATCGACTTAGAAGCTTCATCTGTGTTCTACGATGGTGCTTTTAGTGTCTCCGCATACCGCAGCACGCGACGTAGCTTTGCAGACGATAAGTACAACCGTTTCAAAGAGAAGAGCGGCCAATGTGACGATCTGGCTTTAAGTCGATTCGATAACAAATGACGAAAACGGACGGATTTCTCAGGTTTTTACTACACATGAACACTTTTCACATTCTCCCGTGCAAATCGGCTGCTAGTCCTCCTTTCATGCAAAATCGTAAGTTCCTAGCTCATCTCCAAGGCACCAAAGAAGGGTAAAAAGTCAATAATCGATACCTAAAACTTGAAATGTACTTCTTCTTACTGGCTATTACATCAACATAGAAGCTTTATCTGTGTTCTACTCTGGTGCTTTTAGTGTCTCCGCATACCGCAGCACGCGACATAACTTTTCAGACGATAAGTACAACCGTTTCAGAGAGAAGAGCGGCGAATGTGACGATCTGGCTTTAAGTCGATTCGATAACAAATGACGAAAACGCACGGATTTCTCAGGTTTTTACTACATATGAACACTATCCACATTCTCCCGTACAACGCGGCTGCTAGTCCTCCATTCATGCAAAATCTTAAGTTCCTAGCTCATGTCCAAGGCACCAAAGAAGTGTAAAAAGATAATAATCGATACCTAAAACTTGAATTGTACTACTTCTTACTAGCTATTACATCAACTTAGAAGCATCATCTGTGTTCTACTATGGTGCTTTTTGTGTCTCCGCATACCGCAGCACGCGACGTAGCTTTGCAGACGATAAGTACAACCGTTTCAGAGAGAAGAGCGGCTTATGTGACGATCTGGCTTTGGGTCGATTGGATAACAAATGACGATAACGGACGGTTTACTTAGGTTTTTACTACATACGAACACGTTTCACATTCTAGCGTGCAACGTGGCTGCTAGTCCTCCTTTCATGCAAAATCTTAAGTTCCTAGCTCCTCTCCAAGGCACCAAACAAGGGTGAAAAGTCAATAATCGATACCTAAAACTTGAATTCTACTACTTCTTACTGGCTATTACATCAACTTAGAAGCTTCATCTGTGTTCTACTATGGTGCTTTTAGTGTCTCCGCGTAACGCAGCACGTGACATAGCTTTGCAGACGATAAGTACAACCGTTTCAGAGAGAAGAGCGGCCAATTTGACAATCTGGCTTTAAGTCGATTCGATAACAAATGATGAAAACGGACGGATTTCTCAGGGTTTTACTACATATGAACACTTATCACATTCTCCCGTGCAACGCGGCTGCTAGTCCTCCTTTCATGCAAAATCTTAAGTTCCTAGCTCATGTCCAATGCACCAAAGAAGTGTAAAAAGCCAATAATCGATACCTAAAACTTGAATTGTACTACATCTTACTAGCTATTACATCAACTTAGAAGCATCATCTGTGTTCTACTATGGTGCTTTTAGTGTCTCCGCATACCGCAGCACGCGACATTGCTTTGCAGAGGTTAAATGTAACCGTTTCAGACAGAAGTGCGGCCAATGTGACGATCTGGCTTTAAGTCGATTCGATAACAAATGACGAGAACGGACGGATTTCTTAGGTTTTTACTACATATGAACACATTTCACATTCTCCCATGCAACGCGGCTGCTAGTCCTCCTTTCAAGAAGAATCTTAAGGTCCTAGCTCATGTCCAAGGCACCAAAGACAGCTAAAAAGTCAATAATCGATGCCTAAAACTTGAATTCTACCACATCTTACTGGCTATTACATCGACTTAGAAGCTTCATCTGTGTTCTACGATGGTGCTTTTAGTGTCTCCGCATACCGCAGCACGCGACGTAGCTTTGCAGACGATAAGTACAACCGTTTCAAAGAGAAGAGCGGCCAATGTGACGATCTGGCTTTAAGTCGATTCGATAACAAATGACGAAAACGGACGGATTTCTCAGGTTTTTACTACACATGAACACTTTTCACATTCTCCCGTGCAAATCGGCTGCTAGTCCTCCTTTCAAGCAGAATCTTAAGGTCCTAGGTCATGTCCAAGGCACCAAAGAAGGGTAAAAAGTAAATAATCGATACCTAAAACTTGAATTTTACTACTTCTTATTGGCTATTACATCAACTTAGAAGCTTCATCTGTGTTCTACTATGGTGCTTTTAGTGTCTCCGCGTACCGCAGCACGCGACATAGCTTTGCAGACGATAAGTACAACCGTTTCAGAGAGAAGAGCGGCCAATGTGACGATCTGGCTTTAAATCGATTCGATAACAAATGACGAAAACGGACCGATTTCTCAGGGTTTTACTACTTATGAACACTTATCACATTCTCCCGTGCAACGCGGCTGCTTGTCCTCCATTCATGCAAAATCTCAAGTTCCTAGCTCATATCCAATGCACCAAAGAAGTGTAAAAAGCCAATAATCGATACCTAAAACTTGAATTGTACTACATCTTACTGGCTATTACATCAACTTAGAAGCATCATCTGTGTTCTACTATGGTGCTTTTAGTGTCTCCGCATACCGCAGAACGCGACATAGCTTTGCAGAGGTTAAATGTAACCGTTTCAGACAGAAGTGCGGCCAATGTGACGATCTGGCTTTAAGTCGATTCGATAACAAATGACGAGAACGGACGGATATCTCTGGTTTTTCCTACATATGAACACTTATCACATTCTCCCGTGCAACGCGGCTGATAGTCCTCCATTCATGCAAAATCTCAAGTTCCTAGCTCATGTCCAAGGCACCAAAGAAGTGAAAAAAGCCAATAATCGATACCTAAAACGTGAATTGTACTACATCTTACTGGCTATTACATCAACTTAGAAGCTTCATCTGTGTTCTACTATGGTGCTTTTAGTGTCTCCGCATACCGCAGCACGCGACGTAGCTTTGCAGACGATAAGTACAACCGTTTCAGAGAGAAGAGCGGCTTATGTGACGATCTGGCTTTAAGTCGATTGGATAAAAAATGACGATAACGGACGGTTTTCTTAGGTTTTTACGACATACGAACACTTTTCACATTCTAGCGTGCAACGTGCCTGCTAGTCCTCCTTTCATGCAAAATCTTAAGTTCCTAGCTCATCTCCAAGGCACCAAAGAAGGGTAAAAAGTCAATAATCGATACCTAAAACTTGAATTGTACTACATCTTACATGCTATTACATCAACTTAGAAGCTTCATCTGTGTTCTACTATGGTGTTTTAGTGTCTCCGCGTACCGCAGCACGCGACATAGCTTTGCAGAGGTTAAATGTAACCGTTTCAGACAGAAGTGCGGCCAATGTGACGATCTGGCTTTAAGTCGATTCGATAACAAATGACGAGAACGGACGGATATCTCTGGTTTTTCCTACATATGAACACTTATCACATTCTCCCGTGCAACGCGGCTGATAGTCCTCCATTCATGCAAAATCTCAAGTTCCTAGCTCATGTCCAGGGCACCAAAGAAGTGAAAAAAGCCAATAATCGATGCCTAAAACTTGAATTGTACTACATCTTACTGGCTATTACATCAACTTAGAAGCTTCATCTGTGTTCTACGATGGTGCTTTTAGTGTCTCCGCATACCGCAGCCCGCGACGTAGCTTTGCAGACGATAAGTACAACCGTTTCAGCGAGAAGAGCGGCCAATGTGACGATCTGGCTTTAAGTCGATTCGATAACAAATGACAAAAACGGACGGATTACTCAGGTTTTTACTACATATAAACACTTTTCACATTCTCCCGTGCAAATCGGCTGCTAGTCCTCCTTTCAAGCAGAATCTTAAGGTCCTAGCTCATTTCCAAGGCACAAAAGACAGCTATAAAGTCAATAATCGATACCTAAAACGTGAATTGTACTACACCTTACTGGCTATTACATCAACTTAGAAGCTTCATCTGTGTTCTACGATGTTGCTTTTAGTGTCTCCGCATACCGCGGCCCGCGACGTAGCTTTGCAGACGATAAGTACAACCGTTTCAGCGAGAAGAGCGGCCAATGTGACGATCTGGCTTTAAATCGATTCGATAACAAATGACGAAAACGGACGGATTACTCAGGTTTTTACTGGATATGAACACTTATCACATTCTCCCGTGCAAATCGGCTGCTAGTCCTCCTTTCAAGCAGAATCTTAAGGTCCTAGCTCATGTCCAAGGCACCAAAGACAGCTAAAAAGTCAATAATCGATACCTAAAACGTGAATTGTACTACATCTTACTGGCTATTACATCAACTTAGAAGCTTCATCTGTGTTCTACTATGGTGCTTTTAGTGTCTCCGCATACCGCAGCACGCGACGTAGCTTTGCAGACGATAAGTACAACCGTTTCAGAGAGAAGAGCGGCTTATGTGACGATCTGGCTTTAAGTCGATTGGATAACAAATGACGATAACGGACGGTTGTCTTAGGTTTTTACTACATACGAACACGTTTCACATTCTAGCGTGCAACGTGGCTGCTAGTCCTCCTTTCATGCAAAATCTTAAGTTCCTAGCTCATCTCCAAGGCACCAAAGAAGGGTGAAAAGTCAATAATCGATACCTAAAACTTGAATTCTACTACTTCTTACTGGCTATTACATCAACTTAGAAGCTGCAACTGTGTTCTACTATGGTGCTTTTAGTGTCTCCGCATACCGCAGCACGCGACGTAGATTTGCAGACGATAAGTACAACCGTTTCAGAGAGAAGAGCGGCCAATGTGACGTTCTGGCTTTAAGTCGATTCGATAACAAATGACGAAAACGGACGGATTACTCAGGTTTTTACTACATATGAACACTTTTCACATTCTCCCGTGCAACGCGGCTGATAGTCCTCCATTCATGCAAAATCTCAAGTTCCTAGCTCATGTCCAAGGCACCAAAGAAGTGAAAAAGGCCAATAATCGATACCTAAAACGTGAATTGTACTACATCTTACTGGCTATTACATCAACTTAGAAGCTTCATCTGTGTTCTACTATGGTGCTTTTAGTGTCTCCGCATACCGCAGCACGCGACGTAGCTTTGCAGACGATAAGTACAACCGTTTCAGAGAGAAGAGCGGCTTATGTGACGATCTGGCTTTAAGTCGATTGGATAAAAAATGACGATAACGGACGGTTTTCTTAGGTTTTTACGACATACGAACACTTTTCACATTCTAGCGTGCAACGTGCCTGCTAGTCCTCCTTTCATGCAAAATCTTAAGTTCCTAGCTCATCTCCAAGGCACCAAAGAAGGGTAAAAAGTCAATAATCGATACCTAAAACTTGAATTGTACTACATCTTACATGCTATTACATCAACTTAGAAGCTTCATCTGTGTTCTACTATGGTGTTTTAGTGTCTCCGGGTACCGGAGCACGCGACATAGCTTTGCAGACGATAAGTAGAACCGTTTCAGAGAGAAGAGCGGCCAATGGGACTATCTGGCTTTAAGTCGATTCGATAACAAATGACGAAAACGGACGGATTTCTCAGGTTTTTACTACATATGAACACTTTTCATATTCTCCCGTGCAACGCGGCTGCTAGTCCTCCTTTCATGCAAATCTTAAGTTCCTAGCTCATGTCCAAGGCAACAAAGAAGGGTAAAATGTCAATAATCGATACCTAAAACTTGAATTGTACTACTTCTTACTGGCTATTACATCAACTTAGAAGCTTCATCTGTGTTCTACTATGGTGCTTTTAGTGTCTCCGCATACCACAGCACGCGCCATAGATTTGCAGAGGTTAAATGTAACCGTTTCAGACAGAAGTGCGACCAATGTGACGATCTGGCTTTAAGTCGATTCGATAACATATGACGAAAACGGACGGATTTTTCTGGTTTTTACTACATATGAACACTTATCACATTCTCCCGTGCAACGCGGCTGCTAGTCCTCCATTCATGCAAAATCTTAAGGTCCTAGTTCATGATCAAGGCACCAAAGACAGCTAAAAAGTCAATAATCGATGCCTAAAACTTAAATTGTACTACATTTTACTGGCTATTACATCAACTTAGAAGCTTCATCTGTGTTCTACGATGGTGCTTTTAGTGTCTCCGCATACCGCAGCACGCGACGTAGCTTTGCAGACGATAAGTACAACCGTTTCAGAGAGAAGAGCGGCCAATGTGACGATCTGGCTTTAAGTCGATTCGATAACAAATGACGAAAACGGACGGATTTCTCAGGTTTGTACTACATATGAACACTTTTCACATTCTCGCGTGCAACGCGGCTGCTAGTCCTCCATTCATGCAAAATCTCAAGTTCCTAGCTCATGTCCAATGCACCAAAGAAGTGTAAAAAGCCAATAATCGATACCTAAAACTTGAATTGTACTACGTCTTACTAGCTATTACATCAACTTAGAAGCATCATCTGTGTTCTACTATGGTGCTTTTAGTGTCTCCGCATACCGCAGCACGCGACATAGCTTTGCAGAGGTTAAATGTAACCGTTTCAGACAGAAGTGCGGCCAATGTGACGATCTGGCTTTAAGTCGATTCGATAACAAATGACGAGAACGGACGGATTTCTCTGGTTTTTCCTACATATGAACACTTTTCACATTCTCCCGTGCAACGCGGCTGATAGTCCTCCATTCATGCAAAATCTCAAGTTCCTAGCTCATGTCCAAGGCACGAAAGAAGTGAAAAAAGCCAATAATCGATACCAAAAACTTTAGTTGTACAACTTCCTACTGGCTATTACATCAACTAAGAAGCGTCATCTGTGTTCTTTTATGGTGCTTTTAGTGTCTCCGCATACCGCAGCCCGCGACGTAGCTTTGCAGACGATAAGTACAACCGTTTCAGCGAGAAGAGCGGCCAATGTGACGATCTGGCTTTAAATCGATTCGATAACAAATGACGAAAACGGACGGATTACTCAGGTTTTTACTGCATATGAACACTTTTCACATTCTCCCGTGCAAATCGGCTGCTAGTCCTCCTTTCAAGCAGAATCTTAAGGTCCTAGCTCATGTCCAAGGCACCAAAGACAGCTAAAAAGTCAATAATCGATACCTAAAACGTGAATTGTACTACATCTTACTGGCTATTACATCAACTTAGAAGCTTCATCTGTGTTCTACTAAGGTGCTTTTAGTGTCTCCGCATACCGCAGCACGCGACGTAGCTTTGCAGACGATAAGTACAACCGTTTCAGAGAGAAGAGCGGCTTATGTGACGATCTGGCTTTAAGTCGATTCGATAACAAATGACGAAAACGGACGGATTTCTTAGTTTTTTACTACATATGAACACTTTTCACATTCTCCCGTGCAACTTGGCTGCTAGTCCTCCTTTCATGCAAAATCGTAAGTTCCTAGCTCATCTCCAAGGCACCAAAGAAGGGTAAAAAGTCAATAATCGATACCTAAAACTTGAATTGTACTTCTTCTTACTGGCTATTACATCAACTTAGAAGCTTCATCTGTGTTCTACGATGTTGCTTTTAGTGTCTCCGCATACCGCCATACGCGACATAGCTTTGCAGACGATAAGTACAACCGTTTCAGAGAGAAGAGCGGCGAATGTGACGATCTGGCTTTAAGTCGATTCGATAACAAATGACGAAAACGCACGGATTTCTCAGGTTTTTACTACATATGAACACTATCCACATTCTCCCGTACAACGCGGCTGCTAGTCCTCCATTCATGCAAAATCTTAAGTTCCTAGCTCATGTCCAAAGCACCAAAGAAGTGTAAAAAGATAATAATCGATACCTAAAACTTGAATTGTACTACTTCTTACTAGCTATTACATCAACTTAGAAGCATCATCTGTGTTCTACTATGGTGCTTTTAGTGTCTCCGCATACCGCAGCACGCGACATAGCTTTGCAGAGGTTAAATGTAACCATTTCAGACAGAAGTGCGGCCAATGTGGCGATCTGGCTTTAAGTCGATTCGATAACAAATGACGAGAACGGACGGATTTCTCTGGTTTTTCCTACATATGAACACTTTTCACATTCTCCCGTGCAAATCGGCTGCTAGTACTCCTTTCAATAAGAATCTTAAGGTCCTAGCTCATCTCCAAGGCACCAAAGAAGGGTGAAAAGTCAATAATCGATACCTAAAACTTGAATTCTACTACTTCTTACTGGCTATTACATCAACTTAGCTGCAACTGTGTTCTACTATGGTGCTTTTAGTGTCTCCGCACACCGCAGCACGCGACGTAGCTTTGCAGACGATAAGTACAACCGTTTCAGAGAGAAGAGCGGCCAATGTGACGAACTTGCTTTAAGTCGATTCGATAACAAATGACGAAAACGGACCGATTTCTCAGGGTTTTACTACATATGAACACTTTTCACATTCTCCCGTGCAACGCGGCTGCTAGTCCTCCATTCATGCAAAATCTCAAGTTCCTAGCTCATGTCCAATGCACCAAAGAAGTGTAAAAAGCCAATAATCGATACCTAAAACTTGAATTGTACTACATCTTACTGGCTATTACATCAACTTAGAAGCATCATCTGTGTTCTACTATTGTGCTTTTAGTGTCTCCGCGTACCGCAGCACGCGACATAGCTTTGCAGATGATAAGTACAACCGTTTCAGAGAGAAGAGCGGCCAATGTGACGATCTGGCTTTAAGTCGATTCGATAACAAATGACGAAAACGGACCGATTTCTCAGGGTTTTACTACATATGAACACTTTTCACATTCTCCCATGCAATGCGGCTGCTAGTCTTCCTTTCATGCAAAATCTTAAGTTGGTAGCTCATTGCCAAGGCACCAAAGAAAGGTAAAAAGTCAATAATCGATACCAAGAACTTGAATTGTACTACTTCTTACTGGCTATTACATCAACTTAGAAACTTCATTTGCGTTCTACTATGGTGCTTTTAGTGTCTCCGCATACCGCAGCACGCCACATAGCTTTGCAGTGGATAAATGTTACCGTTTAAGAGAGAAGTGCGCCCAATGTGACGATCTGGCTTTAGGTCGATACTATAACAAATGACGAAAACGGACGGATTTCTCAGGTTTTTTCTATATATGAACACTTTTCACATTCTCCCGTGCAACGCGGCTGCTAGTCATCCTTTCATGCAAAATCTTAAGTTCCTAGCTCATATCCAAGGCACCAAAGAAGGGTAAAAAGTCAATAATCGATACCTAAAACTTGAATTGTACTACTTCTTACTGGCTATTACATCAACTTAGAAGCTTCATCTGTGTTCTACTATGGTGCTTTTAGTGTCTCCGCATACCGCAGCACGCGACGTAGCTTTGCAGACGATAAGTACAACCGTTTCAGAGAGAAGAGCGGCTTATATGACGATCTGGCTTTAAGTCGATTGGATAAAAAATGACGATAACGGACGGTTTTCTTAGGTTTTTACAACATACGAACACTTTTCACATTCTAGCGTGCAACGTGGCTGCTAGTCCTCCTTTCATGCAAAATCTTAAGTTCCTAGCTCATCTCCAAGGCACCAAAGAAGGGTAAAAAGTCAATAATCGATACCTAAAACTTGAATTGTACTACTTCTTACTGGCTATTACATCAACTTAGAAGCTTCATCTGTGTTCTAGTATGGTGCTTTTAGTGTCTCCGCATACCGCAGCACGCGACATAGCTTTGCAGTGGATAAATATAACCGTTTCAGAGAGATGTGCGGCCAATGTGACGATCTGGCTTTAAGTCGATTAGATAACAAATGACGAAAACGGACGGAATTCTCAGGTTGTTACTACATATGAACACTTTTCACATTCTCCCGTGCAACTCGGCTGCTAGTCCACCTTTAATGCAAAATCTTAAGTTCCTAGCTCTTGTCCAAGGCACCAAAGAAGGGTAAAAACTCAGTAATCGATACCTAAAACTTGAATTGTACTACTTCTTCCTGGCTATTACATCAAATTAGAAGCTTCATCAGTGTTGTAGTATGGTGCTTTTAGTGTCTCCGCATACCGTAGCACGCGACATAGCTTTGCAGTTGATAAATGTAACCGATTCAGACAGAAGTGCGACCAATGTGACGATCTGGCTTTAAGTCGATTCGATAACATATGACAAAAACGGACGGATTTTTCTGGTTTTTACCACATATGAACAATTATCACATTCTCCCGTGCAACGCGGCTGCTAGTCCTCCATTCATGCAAAATCTTAAGGTCCTAGCGCATGACCAAGGCACCAAAGACAGCTAAAAAGTCAATAATCGATGCCTAAAACTTAAATTGTACTACATCTTACTGGCTATTACATCAACTTAGAAGCTTCATCTGTGTTCTACGATGGTGCTTTTAGTGTCTCCGCATACCGCCATACGCGACATAGCTTTGCAGACGATAAGTACAACCGTTTCAGAGAGAAGAGCGGCGAATGTGACGATCTGGCTTTAAGTCGATTCGATAACAAATGACGAAAACGCACGGATTTCTCAGGTTTTTACTACATATGAACACTATCCACATTCTCCCGTACAACGCGGCTGCTAGTCCTCCATTCATGCAAAATCTTAAGTTCCTAGCTCATGTCCAAGGCACCAAAGAAGGGTAAAAAGATAATAATCGATACCTAAAACTTGAATTGTACTACTTCTTACTAGCTATTACATCAACTTAGAAGCATCATCTGTGTTCTACTATGGTGCTTTTAGTGTCTCCGCATACCGCAGCACGCGACATGGCTTTGCAGAGGTTAAATGTAACCATTTCAGACAGAAGTGCGGCCAATGTGGCGATCTGGCTTTAAGTCGATTCGATAACAAATGACGAGAACGGACGGATTTCTCTGGTTTTTACTACATATGAACACTTTTCACATTCTCCCGTGCAAATCGGCTGCTAGTACTCCTTTCAATAAGAATCTTAAGGTCCTAGCTCATCTCCAAGGCACCAAAGAAGGGTGAAAAGTCAATAATCGATACCTAAAACTTGAATTCTACTACTTCTTACTGGCTATTACATCAACTTAGCTGCAACTGTGTTCTACTATGGTGCTTTTAGTGTCTCCGCACACCGCAGCACGCGACGTAGCTTTGCAGACGATAAGTACAACCGTTTCAGAGAGAAGAGCGGCCAATGTGACGATCTGGCTTTAAGTCGATTCGATAACAAATGACGAAAACGGACCGATTTCTCAGGGTTTTACTACATATGAACACTTTTCACATTCTCCCGTGCAACGCGGCTGCTAGTCCTCCATTCATGCAAAATCTCAAGTTCCTAGCTCATGTCCAATGCACGAAAGAAGTGTAAAAAGCCAATAATCGATACCTAAAACTTGAATTGTACTACATCTTACTGGCTATTACATCAACTTAGAAGCATCATCTGTGTTCTACTATTGTGCTTTTAGTGTCTCCGCGTACCGCAGCACGCGACATAGCTTTGCAGATGATAAGTACAACCGTTTCAGAGAGAAGAGCGGCCAATGTGACGATCTGGCTTTAAGTCGATTCGATAACAAATGACGAAAACGGACCGATTTCTCAGGGTTTTACTACATATGAACACTTTTCACATTCTCCCATGCAATGCGGCTGCTAGTCTTCCTTTCATGCAAAATCTTAAGTTGGTAGCTCATTGCCAAGGCACCAAATAAAGGTAAAAAGTCAATAATCGATACCAAGAACTTGAATTGTACTACTTCTTACTGGCTATTACATCAACTTAGAAACTTCATTTGCGTTCTACTATGGTGCTTTTAGTGTCTCCGCATACCGCAGCACGCCACATAGCTTTGCAGTGGATAAATGTTACCGTTTAAGAGAGAAGTGCGCCCAATGTGACGATCTGGCTTTAGGTCGATACTATAACAAATGACGAAAACGGACGGATTTCTCAGGTTTTTTCTATATATGAACACTTTTCACATTCTCCCGTGCAACGCGGCTGCTAGTCATCCTTTCATGCAAAATCTTAAGTTCCTAGCTCATATCCAAGGCACCAAAGAAGGGTAAAAAGTCAATAATCGATACCTAAAACTTGAATTGTACTACTTCTTACTGGCTATTACATCAACTTAGAAGCTTCATCTGTGTTCTACTATGGTGCTTTTAGTGTCTCCGCATACCGCAGCACGCGACGTAGCTTTGCAGACGATAAGTACAACCGTTTCAGAGAGAAGAGCGGCTTATATGACGATCTGGCTTTAAGTCGATTGGATAAAAAATGACGATAACGGACGGTTTTCTTAGGTTTTTACAACATACGAACACTTTTCACATTCTAGCGTGCAACGTGGCTGCTAGTCCTCCTTTCATGCAAAATCTTAAGTTCCTAGCTCATCTCCAAGGCACCAAAGAAGGGTAAAAAGTCAATAATCGATACCTAAAACTTGAATTGTACTACTTCTTACTGGCTATTACATCAACTTAGAAGCTTCATCTGTGTTCTAGTATGGTGCTTTTAGTGTCTCCGCATACCGCAGCACGCGACATAGCTTTGCAGTGGATAAATATAACCGTTTCAGCGAGATGTGCGGCCAATGTGACGATCTGGCTTTAAGGCGATTAGATAACAAATGACGAAAACGGACGGAATTCTCAGGTTGTTACTACATATGAACACTTTTCACATTCTCCCGTGCAACTCGGCTGCTAGTCCACCTTTAATGCAAAATCTTAAGTTCCTAGCTCTTGTCCAAGGCACCAAAGAAGGGTAAAAACTCAGTAATCGATACCTAAAACTTGAATTGTACTACTTCTTCCTGGCTATTACATCAAATTAGAAGCTTCATCAGTGTTGTAGTATGGTGCTTTTAGTGTCTCCGCATACCGTAGCACGCGACATAGCTTTGCAGTTGATAAATGTAACCGATTCAGACAGAAGTGCGACCAATGTGACGATCTGGCTTTAAGTCGATTCGATAACATATGACAAAAACGGACGGATTTCTCAGGTTTGTACTACATATGAACACTTTTCACATTCCCCCATGCAATGCAGCTGCTAGTCCTCCTTTCAAGCAGAATCTTAAGGTCCTAGCTCATGTCCAAGGCACCAAAGACAGCTAAAAAGTCAATAATCGATACCTAAAACGTGAATTGTACTACATCTTACTGGCTATTACATCAACTTAGAAGCTTTATCTGTGTTCTACTATGGTGCTTTTAGTGTCTCCGCATACCGCAGCACGCGACGTAGCTTTGCAGACGATAAGTACAACCGTTTCAGAGAGAAGAGCGGCTTATGTGACGATCTGGCTTTAAGTCGATTCGATAACAAATGACGAAAACGGACGGATTTCTTAGTTTTTTACTACATATGAACACTTTTCACATTCTCCCGTGCAACTTGGCTGCTAGTCCTCCTTTCATGCAAAATCGTAAGTTCCTAGCTCATCTCCAAGGCACCAAAGAAGGGTAAAAAGTCAATAATCGATACCTAAAACTTGAAATGTACTTCTTCTTACTGGCTATTACATCAACATAGAAGCTTTATCTGTGTTCTACTCTGGTGCTTTTAGTGTCTCCGCATACCGCAGCACGCGACATAACTTTTCAGACGATAAGTACAACCGTTTCAGAGAGAAGAGCGGCGAATGTGACGATCTGGCTTTAAGTCGATTCGATAACAAATGACGAAAACGCACGGATTTCTCAGGTTTTTACTACATATGAACACTATCCACATTCTCCCGTACAACGCGGCTGCTAGTCCTCCATTCATGCAAAATCTTAAGTTCCTAGCTCATGTCCAAGGCACCAAAGAAGTGTAAAAAGATAATAATCGATACCTAAAACTTGAATTGTACTACTTCTTACTAGCTATTACATCAACTTAGAAGCATCATCTGTGTTCTACTATGGTGCTTTTTGTGTCTCCGCATACCGCAGCACGCGACGTAGCTTTGCAGACGATAAGTACAACCGTTTCAGAGAGAAGAGCGGCTTATGTGACGATCTGGCTTTGGGTCGATTGGATAACAAATGACGATAACGGACGGTTTACTTAGGTTTTTACTACATACGAACACGTTTCACATTCTAGCGTGCAACGTGGCTGCTAGTCCTCCTTTCATGCAAAATCTTAAGTTCCTAGCTCCTCTCCAAGGCACCAAACAAGGGTGAAAAGTCAATAATCGATACCTAAAACTTGAATTCTACTACTTCTTACTGGCTATTACATCAACTTAGAAGCTTCATCTGTGTTCTACTATGGTGCTTTTAGTGTCTCCGCGTAACGCAGCACGTGACATAGCTTTGCAGACGATAAGTACAACCGTTTCAGAGAGAAGAGCGGCCAATTTGACAATCTGGCTTTAAGTCGATTCGATAACAAATGATGAAAACGGACGGATTTCTCAGGGTTTTACTACATATGAACACTTATCACATTCTCCCGTGCAACGCGGCTGCTAGTCCTCCTTTCATGCAAAATCTTAAGTTCCTAGCTCATGTCCAATGCACCAAAGAAGTGTAAAAAGCCAATAATCGATACCTAAAACTTGAATTGTACTACATCTTACTAGCTATTACATCAACTTAGAAGCATCATCTGTGTTCTACTATGGTGCTTTTAGTGTCTCCGCATACCGCAGCACGCGACATTGCTTTGCAGAGGTTAAATGTAACCGTTTCAGACAGAAGTGCGGCCAATGTGACGATCTGGCTTTAAGTCGATTCGATAACAAATGACGAGAACGGACGGATTTCTTAGGTTTTTACTACATATGAACACATTTCACATTCTCCCATGCAACGCGGCTGCTAGTCCTCCTTTCAAGAAGAATCTTAAGGTCCTAGCTCATGTCCAAGGCACCAAAGACAGCTAAAAAGTCAATAATCGATGCCTAAAACTTGAATTCTACCACATCTTACTGGCTATTACATCGACTTAGAAGCTTCATCTGTGTTCTACGATGGTGCTTTTAGTGTCTCCGCATACCGCAGCACGCGACGTAGCTTTGCAGACGATAAGTACAACCGTTTCAAAGAGAAGAGCGGCCAATGTGACGATCTGGCTTTAAGTCGATTCGATAACAAATGACGAAAACGGACGGATTTCTCAGGTTTTTACTACACATGAACACTTTTCACATTCTCCCGTGCAAATCGGCTGCTAGTCCTCCTTTCAAGCAGAATCTTAAGGTCCTAGGTCATGTCCAAGGCACCAAAGAAGGGTAAAAAGTAAATAATCGATACCTAAAACTTGAATTTTACTACTTCTTATTGGCTATTACATCAACTTAGAAGCTTCATCTGTGTTCTACTATGGTGCTTTTAGTGTCTCCGCGTACCGCAGCACGCGACATAGCTTTGCAGACGATAAGTACAACCGTTTCAGAGAGAAGAGCGGCCAATGTGACGATCTGGCTTTAAATCGATTCGATAACAAATGACGAAAACGGACCGATTTCTCAGGGTTTTACTACTTATGAACACTTTTCACATTCTCCCGTGCAACGCGGCTGCTTGTCCTCCATTCATGCAAAATCTCAAGTTCCTAGCTCATATCCAATGCACCAAAGAAGTGTAAAAAGCCAATAATCGATACCTAAAACTTGAATTGTACTACATCTTACTGGCTATTACATCAACTTAGAAGCATCATCTGTGTTCTACTATGGTGCTTTTAGTGTCTCCGCATACCGCAGAACGCGACATAGCTTTGCAGAGGTTAAATGTAACCGTTTCAGACAGAAGTGCGGCCAATGTGACGATCTGGCTTTAAGTCGATTCGATAACAAATGACGAGAACGGACGGATATCTCTGGTTTTTCCTACATATGAACACTTATCACATTCTCCCGTGCAACGCGGCTGATAGTCCTCCATTCATGCAAAATCTCAAGTTCCTAGCTCATGTCCAAGGCACCAAAGAAGTGAAAAAAGCCAATAATCGATACCTAAAACGTGAATTGTACTACATCTTACTGGCTATTACATCAACTTAGAAGCTTCATCTGTGTTCTACTATGGTGCTTTTAGTGTCTCCGCATACCGCAGCACGCGACGTAGCTTTGCAGACGATAAGTACAACCGTTTCAGAGAGAAGAGCGGCTTATGTGACGATCTGGCTTTAAGTCGATTGGATAAAAAATGACGATAACGGACGGTTTTCTTAGGTTTTTACGACATACGAACACTTTTCACATTCTAGCGTGCAACGTGCCTGCTAGTCCTCCTTTCATGCAAAATCTTAAGTTCCTAGCTCATCTCCAAGGCACCAAAGAAGGGTAAAAAGTCAATAATCGATACCTAAAACTTGAATTGTACTACATCTTACATGCTATTACATCAACTTAGAAGCTTCATCTGTGTTCTACTATGGTGTTTTAGTGTCTCCGCGTACCGCAGCACGCGACATAGCTTTGCAGAGGTTAAATGTAACCGTTTCAGACAGAAGTGCGGCCAATGTGACGATCTGGCTTTAAGTCGATTCGATAACAAATGACGAGAACGGACGGATATCTCTGGTTTTTCCTACATATGAACACTTATCACATTCTCCCGTGCAACGCGGCTGATAGTCCTCCATTCATGCAAAATCTCAAGTTCCTAGCTCATGTCCAGGGCACCAAAGAAGTGAAAAAAGCCAATAATCGATGCCTAAAACTTGAATTGTACTACATCTTACTGGCTATTACATCAACTTAGAAGCTTCATCTGTGTTCTACGATGGTGCTTTTAGTGTCTCCGCATACCGCAGCCCGCGACGTAGCTTTGCAGACGATAAGTACAACCGTTTCAGCGAGAAGAGCGGCCAATGTGACGATCTGGCTTTAAGTCGATTCGATAACAAATGACAAAAACGGACGGATTACTCAGGTTTTTACTACATATAAACACTTTTCACATTCTCCCGTGCAAATCGGCTGCTAGTCCTCCTTTCAAGCAGAATCTTAAGGTCCTAGCTCATTTCCAAGGCACAAAAGACAGCTATAAAGTCAATAATCGATACCTAAAACGTGAATTGTACTACACCTTACTGGCTATTACATCAACTTAGAAGCTTCATCTGTGTTCTACGATGTTGCTTTTAGTGTCTCCGCATACCGCGGCCCGCGACGTAGCTTTGCAGACGATAAGTACAACCGTTTCAGCGAGAAGAGCGGCCAATGTGACGATCTGGCTTTAAATCGATTCGATAACAAATGACGAAAACGGACGGATTACTCAGGTTTTTACTGGATATGAACACTTATCACATTCTCCCGTGCAAATCGGCTGCTAGTCCTCCTTTCAAGCAGAATCTTAAGGTCCTAGCTCATGTCCAAGGCACCAAAGACAGCTAAAAAGTCAATAATCGATACCTAAAACGTGAATTGTACTACATCTTACTGGCTATTACATCAACTTAGAAGCTTCATCTGTGTTCTACTATGGTGCTTTTAGTGTCTCCGCATACCGCAGCACGCGACGTAGCTTTGCAGACGATAAGTACAACCGTTTCAGAGAGAAGAGCGGCTTATGTGACGATCTGGCTTTAAGTCGATTGGATAACAAATGACGATAACGGACGGTTGTCTTAGGTTTTTACTACATACGAACACGTTTCACATTCTAGCGTGCAACGTGGCTGCTAGTCCTCCTTTCATGCAAAATCTTAAGTTCCTAGCTCATCTCCAAGGCACCAAAGAAGGGTGAAAAGTCAATAATCGATACCTAAAACTTGAATTCTACTACTTCTTACTGGCTATTACATCAACTTAGAAGCTGCAACTGTGTTCTACTATGGTGCTTTTAGTGTCTCCGCATACCGCAGCACGCGACGTAGATTTGCAGACGATAAGTACAACCGTTTCAGAGAGAAGAGCGGCCAATGTGACGTTCTGGCTTTAAGTCGATTCGATAACAAATGACGAAAACGGACGGATTACTCAGGTTTTTACTACATATGAACACTTTTCACATTCTCCCGTGCAACGCGGCTGATAGTCCTCCATTCATGCAAAATCTCAAGTTCCTAGCTCATGTCCAAGGCACCAAAGAAGTGAAAAAGGCCAATAATCGATACCTAAAACGTGAATTGTACTACATCTTACTGGCTATTACATCAACTTAGAAGCTTCATCTGTGTTCTACTATGGTGCTTTTAGTGTCTCCGCATACCGCAGCACGCGACGTAGCTTTGCAGACGATAAGTACAACCGTTTCAGAGAGAAGAGCGGCTTATGTGACGATCTGGCTTTAAGTCGATTGGATAAAAAATGACGATAACGGACGGTTTTCTTAGGTTTTTACGACATACGAACACTTTTCACATTCTAGCGTGCAACGTGCCTGCTAGTCCTCCTTTCATGCAAAATCTTAAGTTCCTAGCTCATCTCCAAGGCACCAAAGAAGGGTAAAAAGTCAATAATCGATACCTAAAACTTGAATTGTACTACATCTTACATGCTATTACATCAACTTAGAAGCTTCATCTGTGTTCTACTATGGTGTTTTAGTGTCTCCGGGTACCGGAGCACGCGACATAGCTTTGCAGACGATAAGTAGAACCGTTTCAGAGAGAAGAGCGGCCAATGGGACTATCTGGCTTTAAGTCGATTCGATAACAAATGACGAAAACGGACGGATTTCTCAGGTTTTTACTACATATGAACACTTTTCATATTCTCCCGTGCAACGCGGCTGCTAGTCCTCCTTTCATGCAAATCTTAAGTTCCTAGCTCATGTCCAAGGCAACAAAGAAGGGTAAAATGTCAATAATCGATACCTAAAACTTGAATTGTACTACTTCTTACTGGCTATTACATCAACTTAGAAGCTTCATCTGTGTTCTACTATGGTGCTTTTAGTGTCTCCGCGTACCGCAGCACGCGACATAGCTTTGCAGACGATAAGTACAACCGTTTCAGAGAGAAGAGCGGCCAATTTGACAATCTGGCTTTAAGTCGATTCGATAACAAATGACGAAAACGGACGGATTTCTTAGGTTTTTACTACATATGAACACTTTTCACATTCTCCCGTGTCGTCGTCGTGCGTGACATCTCGTGCATTCACTGCGCGTTTTGGGCAGGTTAAGCAGGGCCTGCTGTTCCTGCGTCAGAGATCGCAATTTGTCGTTGTGGTCCTCACGTTTTGTTCGTCTTCACGTCTTCACGCTTCGTAATTTTTCTTCTCTTGCTGCTTGGATTACTCCAGCAGCAGGTCTGGCCATCTGGTCGCTGGGCGGCAGTGGGGTTGGTTTCCCAGCCCCCTGACCAGCGGGTTTTCGGAGGTCCCCGTCAACTCATAAAATGGTGTAGCGAGCGCGCGGAAGCGGCGCTCCAACATCTGGACTCCAGCGGCGTCGTGCAGCCTGCGTGTGCCGTAGTCCCTCGGCAGGTGTAGAGCCAGCCGAAGGGCTTTATTCTGCACACGCTGCAGCATCTGGATGTGCATTTCTGCCGCGTTTCCCCACACCACGGCCGCGTACTCTAGCACTGGGCTGATGAGTGCTAGGTACAGCGAGAGGCCGCAGTGGGGGGGCAGTGTCGTCGTTGGGTTGAGGAGCGGGTACAGCAGGCGCAACCTGCCGAGCGCTCGGCCCCTCAGCTCCCGGATGTGTGGACCCCACGTCAGGCGTCGATCGAGGGTGACGCCGAGGTATTTTCCTGTGCGCGACCACGGGATGGGGCCTCCCATGATCCGCACTTGCAGCAGCGCGTCGGGAATGCGGCGGCGCGTGAATATCACCGCCTGGCTTTTCCCGGCGTTGAACTTGAGCCGCCATTTGGTGGCCCAGGCTCCAATCTCGTTGCAGGAGAGCTGCAGCCGGCGGCGCATTAGCTGCGCGTCCTTGCTGCGAGTGTAGATGGCGGTGTCGTCCGCGCAGAGCGCCAGGTGCACCCTCGGCGTCGTCTTTGGCACGTCGGCGGTGTACAGAGAGTACAGCAGTGGGCCAAGCACGGACCCCTGCGGTACTCCTGCTCGGATGTGGCGCGCCGTTGACACGCCACCGTCAGCGCGCACATGGAAGGTGCGCCCGCTCAGGTACGACTGGAGAAGGCGGACGTGCGACACAGGAACCCCCTGTACCAGCAGCTTGTACAGGAGGCCGTCGTGCCACACGCTATCGAAGGCCCTAGAAACATCAAGGAAAACCGCCCCGAGGTACTCGCGATGTTCCAGGGCCCCCATTGCCTGCTCCACCAGTCGTAGTAGCTGATGCTGCGTAGCATGACCGCGGCGGAATCCGAACTGCTCGTCAGGAAGCAGGCCTTCTTCACTGACGTGGCGCTGCAGTCGGATCGAGTAAATCCTCTCGAAGGTTTTCGAGAGGGAAGGCAGGAGGCTTATTGGGCGATAGCTTTGCGCCAGCCTAGGATCTTTGCCAGCCTTCGGGATGGCGACCACCTCTGCGTGTTTCCACGCAGCAGGGTAGACGCCAGTGCGAAGGATGGCGTTGAATATCGCTGTGACGACACGCACTGCTTCCGACGGCAGCTTCTTCAGCAGTGCGTTACCCATCTTGTCACATCCCCCTGCCTTCCTGGGCTGCAGGAAGTTGAGGTGATGTTGGACCTCTTCTTCTGTTGTCTCTGTGAGGATGTCGTCCTCTTCCTGCTGGGTCAGGTACAGTGGGAGGCGCTCGTCCACCTCGCGGATCATGTCGTCATCGACATGTCGTCCGCGAAGGCGTCCGCAAGGACGCTCGCCTTGGCATCTGGTTCCGCGACGACGTCTCTGCCAACTTGCAGCGGCGGGATGCGTTGGCCCTTCCTCAGGAAGCTCTTAGTTACGGCCCAGGCGCTTCCGTCATCGATTCTGAGCGTGGCTATTTTGCCAGCCCAGTCCCGATTTCGGTGGTGGCTGACGGCCGCCGATATCTCGCGGCGCAGGCGATTTAGCAGGCGTTTGGTGGCGGGGCTTCTCGTGATCTGCCACTCACGGAAGACCCGGTTCTTCTCACGGATGGACATCAAGATATCCGGCGGAAGCTGCTTGGATTTATCCATCGGCTTCCTTGGTCGCTGTGGCGCCGCCGCATCTGCCGCCGCGAGTGTGTAGTGGGTGAACGCAGCTAGCGCGGCGTCCACCCCCTCCACGTCCGGATCGGGTGTGGCGGTGACCGTCTCTGCTAGGTGCTGTTGGAAGTGCGCCCAATTGGTGTTGAGGCGGGCGCTGCGGTGCTCAGGTGGGGCCATCCCGTCTGTGTCCATGTCAAAGATCACTGGCAGGTGATCTGAGGACAGGGCACAGCGCGTGGTCGCGATCGCGTTGTGAGCTGCCCCTTTCACGATCGCGATGTCTAGAACATCGGGACGGCCACGCTTCGGGTAGTGCGTGGGGTCGAAGGGACCCAGCACTATGGCGTCGTGGAGGTTTGCGACCCGGAGTAGTCGTCTGCCGCTGATGGTGGTGACCCTGGAGTTCCACTCCGGGTGTTTAGCATTGAGATCGCCGCCGATGAAGAGGTGCCCGCGCATCGACAGCAGCGTCTCGATGTCCCTGGATTGCAGGTGTCCCGACGGTTGTCGGTACGCTGCCACGAACGTGACGTGGCCTGCGGAAGTGCAGACGACGACGCCCGTGGTTTCCAGAGTCGGCGTCTCTGGGAGTAGAACCTGGTGATGACGCAACGACGTTTTGACGTACACCGCCGTTCCGCCTCCATGGGTTGCCCGGTCCGTGCGGTAGCAGCGGAAATTTGCAGCCCTCACGTCCACGCCTGGCTTCAGCCAGGTCTCGGTGACGAGGCAAACGTCCACGTGCTCATCACGCAGGAACTGGCGGAATTCTCCCGCTTGGGTTCTGATGCTGTTCGCATTCCACACACAAACGGTTAGGCCCTGGATGTGCCTATCCATGTTTGGGTGTGGGGACAGCTGGTGTGGTGATGGCCTGAACGGCCGACTGCACTGCAGACGCAATCATCTGCGGAAGTTGTGTCAGGAACAGCTTGAAGTCCTCCCTCATGGCCCTGACTTCTTCCGCGACACTCGCTGCAGAAGTCCTGTCAGTGCCTGGGGGTGGTGCCGCTGCCTGGTCTCGAACAGCAGGCTGTGGAGCTGGCGTCTCGCGGGCAGGACGCTCCCTCCGCCGACCGCGCCGGCGGCCGCCCCTCGCTGTTGCAGGCTGCTCTCTCGGCGGTCCGCGCCCGTGAGCGACTACCGCCTCTGGAGCAGGCTCGGACTGGTTGCCACGCCCCCGTTCGACGGCGGCGTCGGCAGGACGCTGCTCAGTTGACTTGGCGGGTGCCTTGTCAGTGGCAGCGTTTGCGTAACTTCTCCCGGACTGCACCCGCGCGGAGTGCGCCGGTTGTCCTCGTGTTTTGCGGTGGCACGCCGGAAGGCAGTGCAGCCGCGGTAGCACGCCACGTGTTTCTCGCCGCAATGGCAGCAAGTGGGCGCGTCCTTTCTCGGAATCTTACAATCATTAGTGGCGTGGTCCCCCGCGCATTTGACGCAGCGAGGAGGCATCTTACAGTACTTCGCTACGTGGTCGAGGGCCTGGCAGTTGAAGCACTGCGGCGGGCCTCGTCTCCTGCGTAGCTTCTCCACGGTGACGCCGACATCGGCCACGTGCGTCAGCTGGAAGATTTTGCGGTTCTCGATGGTGTCATCGAGAACCGCCATAAACAGCGGCATGTCGGAGTGGTCCCTGGGCGACTTCATGCGCGCTGTGGCGCGGATGGGAAAGCCCAGATCTTCAAGCAGCTCCCGCAGGTACCCTGGGTCCATGCTGAACGGGAGCTTGCGAAAGACGACCTTCAGCGTCTTCTCCGGCTCCGAGGAGTAGGTGAAGCTGTGAAGCCCCTCCTTTTCGGTGAGGTCCATGACCCCACGGTAGTCTTCAGCTGTTTTGGTGATAACGCGATGTAAGTCGCGCCCTGCGACTCGAAACGTCACGTTCCCCTTAACAACCGCTTTGATTTTCTCTCGGAACTCTTTGAAGCCGCCGGTCCACTTGATGACCACAGGGGGCGGTGGGGGCGACTTCCTCTGCTGTTGGCTCTCCATGGGCTCTCCAGCGTCATTTGAGAGGCCGGAGTACCGGTTGCCGGTGTTGATGGCCGACTGTTGGGCGAGCACGACAGCTCTGGCTGTGTGCTTGCGGGAGGGATGTGTGAAGCCCTCATCGTCAGCGGCCGGCGGAAGGGTCTTGTTACCCTTCCTCGATGCTTTCCGCTGTGTGCGGAGCGTGGGTGCGCTGCTGTTCGAGCTAGTGGCAGACCTCTTGCAGGTGGTGGCAGCACTCGCGTCGGCAGGCCGCTTGCGCGAGTGCTTTTCCACCTCCATGGTTTCAGCTGCCGGTTTTGTGCCTGGGATGAGTCCCATCAGGAAGGCAAGCTGCCTTTCTGCCTCCGGCGTATGCGCTGCATCCATTGAAGCCACTGGAGCCAGTGACTTGGTTTGCTCCGGAACAGTTGCCAAAGCATCCGTTTCGGCCCTCGTTTGCTGAACGGCCAGCTCTGTGGCCGCGCTGCTGTTTTCCTTGGTAGCGCAGGACGACGCCGACGGGCCGCCAACGTCAAGTACGCGGGCGTAGGCGTGCAGGGGCAAGCCCCCATCCGCCGAAAGTGCCCGTCGGCTCCTCTGCGTATCTCCGTTCCTGCTGGGCCGGACAGTCGTAGGTGGCCGGCGGTTAGCGGCCGCCGACGGGGCAGGCCCCGCCGACAAGCCGTCCGCCGAACCACTCGCTGCCTCAGCCGTGGCTGAGGTCGCATAACGACTGCGCCGGTCCGTAGAGCTGTCCGACTCGTGGTCCATGTCCATCTGCCGGGTTGTTGCCGTTGGGGGGCCGGATGGGGTCGCCGACAGAGCAAGCTCTGCCGGACGACGATCCGCCACACCCTTCACATCTTCACAGCGGTCTGCTCGGATCGGCATCTCCTAGCAACATTCTCCCGTGTAAAGTGGCTGCTAGTCCTCCTTTCATGCAAAATCTTAAGTTTCTAGCTCATCTCCAAGGCACCAAAGAAGTGTAAAAAGTCAATAATCGATGCCTAAAACTTGAATTGTACTACTTCTTACTGGCTATTACATCAACTTAGAAGCATCATCTGTGTTCTACTATGGTGCTTTTAGTGTATCCGCAAGCCGCAGCACGCGACATAGCTTTGCAGACGATAAATGTAACCGTTTCAGACAGAAGAGCGGCCAATGTGACGATCTGGCTTTGAGTCGATTCGATAACAAATGAAGAAAACGGTCGGATTTCTCATGTTTTTACTACATATGAACACTTTTCACATTCTCCCATGCAACGGGGCTGCTAGGGCCCCTTTCATGCAAAATCCTAAGTTCCTAGCTCATGTCCAAGGCACCAAAGCCTGCTAAAAAGTCAATAATCAATACCTAAAACTTGAATTGTACTACTTCATACAGCTATAACATCAACTTAGAAACTTCATCTGTGTTCTAGTATGGTGCTTTTAGTGTATCCGCATACCGCAGCACGCGACATAGCTTTGCAGACGATAAATGTAACCGTTTCAGACAGAAGACCGGCCAATGTGACGATCTGGCTTTTAGTCGATTCGATAACAAATGACGAAAACGGTCGGTTTTCTCATGTTTTTACTACATATGAACACTTTTCATATTCTACCGTGCAACGCGGCTGCTAGTCCTCCTTTCATGCAAAATCTTAAGGCCGTAGCTCATGTCCAAGGCACCACAGACAGCTAAAAAGTCAATAATCGATGCCTAAAACTTGAATTCTACTACATCTTACTGGCTATTACATCAACTTAGAAGCTTCATCTGTGTTCTACTATGGTGCTTTTAGTGTATCCGTATACCGCAGCACGCGACATAGCTTTGCAGACGATAAGTACAACCTCTTCAAAGAAAGGAGCGGCCAATGTGACGATCTGGCTTTAAGTCGATTCGATAACAAATGACGAAAACGGACGGTTTTCTCAGGTTTTTACTACATATGAACACTTTCGACATTCTCCCTTGCAACGCGGCTCCTAGTCCTCCTTTCATGCAAAATCTTAAGTTCCTAGCTTATGTCCAAGGCACCAAAGAAGGGTAAAAAGTCAATAATCGATACAAAAAACGTGAATTGTACTACTTCTTCCTGGCTATTATATCAACTTAGAAGCTTCATCTGTGTTCTACTATGGTGCATTTAGTGTCTCCGCATACCGCAGCACGCGACATAGCTTTGCAGAGGTTAAATGTAACCATTTCAGACAGAAGTGCGGCCAATGTGGCGACCTGGCTTTAAGTCGATTCGATAACAAATGACGAGAACGGACGGATTTCTCTGGTATTTACTACATATGAACACTTTTCACATTCTGCCGTGCAAATCGGCTGCTAGTCCTCCTTTCAAGAAGAATCTTAAGGTCCTAGCTCATGTCCAAGGCACCAAAGACAGCTAAAAAGTCAATAATCGATGCCTAAAACTTGAATTCTACTACATCTTACTGGCTATTACATCAACTTAGAAGCTTCATCTGTGTTCTACTATGGTGCTTTTTGTGTCTCCGCATACCGCAGCACGCGACGTAGCTTTGCAGACGATAAGTACAACCGTTTCAGAGAGAAGAGCGGCTTATGTGACGATCTGGCTTTTAGTCGATTCGATAACAAATGACGAAAACGGTCGGATTTCTCATGTTTTTACTACATATGAACACTTTTCACATTCTCCCATGCAACGCGGCTGCTAGGGCCCCTTTCATTCAAAATCCTAAGTTCCTAGCTCATGTCCAAGGCACTAAAGCCTGCTAAAAAGTCAATAATCGATACCTAAAACTTGAATTGTACTACTTCATACAGCTATAACATCAACTTAGAAACTTCATCTGTGTTCCACTATGGTGCTTTTAGTGTCTCCGCATACCGCAGCACGCGACATAGCTTTGCAGTTGATAAATGTAACTGTTACAGACAGAAGTGCGGCCAATGTGACGATCTGGCTTTAAGTCTATTCGATAACAAATGACGAAAACGGACGGATTTCTCAGGTTTTTACTACATATGAACACTTTTCATATTCTCCCGTGCAACGCGGCTGCTAGTCCTCCTTTCATGCAAATCTTAAGTTCCTAGCTCATGTCCAAGGCAACAAAGAAGGGTAAAATGTCAATAATCGATACCTAAAATTTGAATTGTACTACTTCTTACTGGCTATTACATCAACTTAGAAGCTTCATCTGTGTTCTACTATGGTGCTTTTAGTGTCTCCAAGTACCGCAGCACGCGACATAGCTTTGCAGACGATAAGTACAACCGTTTCAGAGAGAAGAGCGGCCAATTTGACAATCTGGCTTTAAGTCGATTCGATAACAAATGACGAAAACGGACGGATATCTCAGGGTTTTACTACATATGAACACTTTTCACATTCTCCCGTGCAACGCGGCTGCTAGTCCTCCATTCATGCAAAATCTTAAGTTCCTAGCTCATGTCCAATGCACCAAAGAAGTGTAAAGAGCCAATAATCGATACCTAAAACTTGCATTGTACTACATCTTACTAGCTATTACATCAACTTAGAAGCATCATCTGTGTTCTACTATGGTGCTTTTAGTGTCTCCGCATACCGCAGCACGCGACATTGCTTTGCAGAGGTTAAATGTAACCGTTTCAGACAGAAGTGCGGCCAATGTGACGATCTGGCTTTAAGTCGATTCGATAACAAATGACGAGAACGGACGGAATTCTTAGGTTTTTACTACATATGAACACTTTTCACATTCTCCCATGCAACGGGGCTGCTAGGGCCCCTTTCATGCAAAATCCTAAGTTCCTAGCTCATGTCCAAGGCATCAAAGCCTGCTAAAAAGTCAATAATCGATACCTAAAACTTGAATTGTACTACTTCATACAGCTATAACATCAACTTAGAAACTTCATCTGTGTTCTACTATGGTGCTTTTAGTGTATCCGCATACCGCAGCACGCGACATAGCTTTGCAGACGATAAATGTAACCGTTTCAGACAGAAGACCGGCCAATGTGACGATCTGGCTTTTAGTCGATTCGATAACAAATGACGAAAACGGTCGGTTTTCTCATGTTTTTACTACATATGAACACTTTTCATATTCTACCGTGCAACGCGGCTGCTAGTCCTCCTTTCATGCAAAATCTTAAGGCCGTAGCTCATGTCCAAGGCACCAAAGACAGCTAAAAAGTCAATAATCGATGCCTGAGACTTGAATTGTACTACATCTTACTGGCTGTTACATCAACTTAGAAGCTTCATCTGTGTTCTTCGATGGTGCTTTTAGTGTCTTCGCATACCGCAGCACGCGACGTAGCTTTGAAGACGATGAGCACAAACGTTTCAGAGAGAAGAGCGGCCAATGTGACGATCTGGCTTTAAGTCGATTCGATAACAAATGACGAAAACGGACGGATTTCTCAGGTTTTTACTACATATGAACACTTTTCACATTCTCCAGTGCTAATCGGCAGCTAGTCCTCCTTTCAAGCAGAACATTAAGGTCCTAGCTCATGTGCAAGGCACCAAAGACAGCTAAAAAGTCAATAATCGATGCCTAAAACTTGAATTGTACTACATCTTACTGGCTATTACATCAACTTAGAAGCTTCATCTGTGTTCTACTATGGTGCTTTTTGTGTCTCCGCATACCGCAGCACGCGACGTAGCTTTGCAGACAATAAGTACAACCGTTTCAGAGAGAAGAGCGGCCAATGTGACGATCTGGCTTTAAGTCGATTCGATAACAAATGACGAAAACGGACGGATTTCTCAAGTTTTTACTACATAGGAACACTATCCACATTCTCCCGTACAACGCGGCTGCTAGTCCTCCATTCATGCAAAATCTTAAGTTCCTAGCTCATGTCCAAGGCACCAAAGAAGTGTAAAAAGATAATAATCGGTACCTAAAACTTGAATTGTACTACTTCTTACTAGCTATTACATCAACTTAGAAGCATCATCTGTGTTCTACTATGGTGCTTTTAGTGTCTCCGCATACCGCAGCACGCGACATAGCTTTGCAGAGGTTAAATGTAACCATTTCAGACAGAAGTGCGGCCAATGTGGCGATCTGGCTTTAAGTCGATTCGATAACAAATGACGAGAACGGACGGATTTCTCTGGTTTTTACTACATATGAACACTTTTCACATTCTCCCGTGCAAATCGGCTGCTAGTACTCCTTTCAAGAAGAATCTTAAGGTCCTAGCTCATCTCCAAGGCACCAAAGAAGGGTGAAAAGTCAATAATCGATACCTAAAACTTGAATTCTACTACTTCTTACTGGCTATTACATCAACTTAGAAGCTGCAACTGTGTTCTACTATGATGCTTTTAGTGTCTCCGCACACCGCAGCACGCGACGTAGCTTTGCAGACGATAAGTACAACCGTTTCAGAGAGAAGAGCGGCCAATGTGACGATCTGGCTTTAAGTCGATTCGATAACAAATGACGAAAACGGACCGATTTCTCAGGGTTTTACTACATATGAACACTTTTCACATTCTCCCGTGCAACGCGGCTGCTAGTCCTCCATTCATGCAAAATCTCAAGTTCCTAGCTCATATCCAAGGCACCAAAGAAGGGTAAAAAGTCAATAATCGATACCAAGAACTTGAATTGTATTACTTCTTACTGGCTATTACATCAACTTAGAAACTTCATTTGCGTTCTACTATGGTGCTTTTAGTGTCTCCGCATACCGCAGCACGCCACATAGCTTTGCAGTGGATAAATGTAACCGTTTAAGAGAGAAGTGCGCCCAATGTGACGATCTGGCTTTAGGTCGATACTATAACAAATGACGAAAACGGACGGATTTCTCAGGTTTTTTCTATATATGAACACTTTTCACATTCTCGCGTGCAACGCGGCTGCTAGTCATCCTTTCATGCAAAATCTTAAGTTCCTAGCTCATATCCAAGGCACCAAAGATGGGTAAAAAGTCAATAATCGATACCTAAAACTTGAATTGTACTACTTCTTACTGGCTATTACATCAACTTAGAAGCTTCATCTGTGTTCTACTATGGTGCTTTTAGTGTCTCCGCATACCGCAGCACGCGACGTAGCTTTGCAGACGATAAGTACAACCGTTTCAGAGAGAAGAGCGGCTTATATGACGATCTGGCATTAAGTTGATTGGATAAAAAATGACGATAACGGACGGTTTTCTTAGGTTTTTACAACATACGAACACTTTTCACATTCTAGCGTGCAACGTGGCTGCTAGTCCTCCTTTCATGCAAAATCTTAAGTTCCTAGCTCATCTCCAAGGCACCAAAGAAGGGTAAAAAGTCAATAATCGATACCTAAAACTTGAATTGTACTACTTCTTACTGGCTATTACATCAACTTAGAAGCTTCATCTGTGTTCTAGTATGGTGCTTTTAGTGTCTCCGCATACCGCAGCACGCGACATAGCTTTGCAGTGGATAAATGTAACCGTTTCAGAGAGATGTGCGGCCAATGTGACGATCTGGCTTTAAGTCGATTAGATAACAAATGACGAAAACGGACGGAATTCTCAGGTTGTTACTACATATGAACACTTTTCACATTCTCCCGTGCAACTCGGCTGCTAGTCCACCTTTAATGCAAAATCTTAAGTTCCTAGCTCTTGTCCAAGGCACCAAAGAAGGGTAAAAACTCAGTAATCGATACCTAAAACTTGAATTGTACTACTTCTTACTGGCTATTACATCAACTTAGAAACTTCATTTGCGTTCTACTATGGTGCTTTTAGTGTCTCCGCATACCGCAGCACGCCACATAGCTTTGCAGTGGATAAATGTAACCGTTTAAGAGAGAAGTGCGCCCAATGTGACGATCTGGCTTTAGGTCGATACTATAACAAATGACGAAAACGGACGGATTTCTCAGGTTTGTACTACATATGAACACTTTTCACATTCTCCCGTGCAAATCGGCTGCTAGTCCTCCTTTCAAGCAGAATCTTAAGGTCCTAGCTCATCTCCAAGGCACCAAAGAATGGTAAAAAGTCAATAATCGATACCTAAAACTTGAATTGTACTACTTCTTACTGGCTATTACATCAACTTAGAAGCTTCATCTGTGTTATACTATGGTGTATTTAGTGTCTCCGCATACCGCAGCACGCGACATAGCTTTGCAGATGATAAGTACAACCGTTACAGAGAGAAGAGCGGCCAATGTGACGATCTGGCTTTAAGTCGATTCGATAACAAATGACGAAAACGGACCGATTTCTCAGGGTTTTACTATATATGAACACTTTTCACATTCTCGCGTGCAACGCGGCTGCTAGTCCTCCATTCATGCAAAATCTCAAGTTCCTAGCTAATGTCCAATGCACCAAAGAAGTGTAAAAAGCCAATAATCGATACCTAAAACTTGAATTGTACTACATCTTACTGGCTATTACATCAACTTAGAAGCATCATCTGTGTTCTACTATGGTGCTTTTAGTGTCTCCGCATACCGCAGCACGCGACATAGCTTTGCAGAGGTTAAATGTAACCGTTTCAGACAGAAGTGCGGCCAATGTGACGATCTGGCTTTAAGTCGATTCGATAACAAATGACGAGAACGGACGGATTTCTCTGGTTTTTCCTACATATGAACACTTTTCACATTCTCCCGTGCAACTCGGCTGATAGTCCTCCATTCATGCAAAATCTCAAGTTCCTAGCTCATGTCCAAGGCACGAAAGAAGTGAAAAAAGCCAATAATCGATACCTAAAACTAGTTGTACAACTTCCTACTGGCTATTACATCAACTAAGAAGCGTCATCTGTGTTCTACTATGGTGCTTTTAGTGTCTCCGCATACCGCAGCCCGCGACGTAGCTTTGCAGACGATAAGTACAACCGTTTCAGCGAGAAGAGCGGCCAATGTGACGATCTGGCTTTAAATCGATTCGATAACAAATGACGAAAACGGACGGATTACTCAGGTTTTTACTGCATATGAACACTTTTCACATTCTCCCGTGCAAATCGGCTGCTAGTCCTCCTTTCAAGCAGAATCTTAAGGTCCTAGCTCATGTCCAAGGCACCAAAGACAGCTAAAAAGTCAATAATCGATACCTAAAACGTGAATTGTACTACATCTTACTGGCTATTACATCAACTTAGAAGCTTCATCTGTGTTCTACTAAGGTGCTTTTAGTGTCTCCGCATACCGCAGCACGCGACGTAGCTTTGCAGACGATAAGTACAACCGTTTCAGAGAGAAGAGCGGCTTATGTGACGATCTGGCTTTAAGTCGATTCGATAACAAATGACGAAAACGGACGGATTTCTTAGTTTTTTACTACATATGAACACTTTTCACATTCTCCCGTGCAACTTGGCTGCTAGTCCTCCTTTCATGCAAAATCGTAAGTTGCTAGCTCATCTCCAAGGCACCAAAGAAGGGTAAAAAGTCAATAATCGATACCTAAAACTTGAATTGTACTTCTTCTTACTGGCTATTACATCAACTTAGAAGCTTCATCTGTGTTCTACTCTGGTGCTTTTAGTGTCTCCGCATACCGCAGCACGCGACATAGCTTTGCAGAGGTTAAATGTAACCGTTTCAGACAGAAGTGCGGCCAATGTGACGATCTGGCTTTAAGTAGATTCGATAACAAATGACGAAAACGGACGGATTTCTCAGGTTTTTACTACATATGAACACTATCCACATTCTCCCGTACAACGCGGCTGCTAGTCCTCCATTCATGCAAAATCTTAAGTTCCTAGCTCATGTCCAAGGCACCAAAGAAGTGTAAAAAGATAATAATCGATACCTAAAACTTGAATTGTACTACTTCTTACTGGCTATTACACCAACTTAGATGCATCATCTGTGTTCTACGATGGTGCTTTTAGTGTCTCGGCATATCGCAGCACGCGACGTAGCTTTGCAGACGATAAGTACAACCGTTTCAGAGTGAAGAGCGGCCAATGTGACTATCTGGCTTTAAGTCGATTCGATAACAAATGACGAAAACGGACGGATTTCTCAAGTTTTTACTACATATGAACACTATCCACATTCTCCCGTACAACGCGGCTGCTAGTCCTCCATTCATGCAAAATCTTAAGTTCCTAGCTCATGTCCAAGGCACCAAAGAAGTGTAAAAAGATATTAATCGATACCTAAAACTTGAATTGTACTACTTCTTACTACCTATTACATCAACTTAGAAGCATCATCTGTGTTCTACTATGGTGCTTTTAGTGTCTCCGCATACCGCAGCACGCGACATAGCTTTGCAGAGGTTAAATGTAACCATTTCAGACAGATGGCCAATGTGACGATCTGGCTTTAAGTCGATTCGATAACAAATGACGAAAACGGACCGATTTCTCAGGTTTTTACTAAATATGAACACTTTTCACATTCTCCCATGCAACACGGCTGCTAGTACTCCTTTCAAGAAGAATCTTAAGGTCCTAGCTCATCTCCAAGGCACCAAAGAAGGGTGAAAAGCCAATAATCGATACCTAAAACTTGAATTCTACTACTTCTTACTGGCTATTACATCAACTTAGAAGCTGCAACTGTGTTCTACTATGGTGCTTTTAGTGTCTCCGCACACCGCAGCACGCGACGTAGCTTTGCAGACGATAAGTACAACCGTTTCAGAGTGAAGAGCGGCAAATGTGACGATCTGGCTTTAAGTCGATTCGATAACAAATGACGAAAACGGACCGATTTCTCAGGGTTTTACTACATATGAACACTTTTCACATTCTCCCGTGCAACGCGGCTGCTAGTCCTCCATTCATGCAAAATCTCAAGTTCCTAGCTCATGTCCAATGCACCAAAGAAGTGTAAAAAGCCAATAATCGATACCTAAAACTTGAATTGTACTACATCTTACTGGCTATTACATCAACTTAGAAGCATCATCTGTGTTCTACTATTGTGCTTTTAGTGTCTCCGCGTACCGCAGCACGCGACATAGCTTTGCAGACGATAAGTACAACCGTTTCAGAGAGAAGAGCGGCCAATGTGACGATCTGGCTTTAAGTCGATTCGATAACAAATGACGAAAACGGACGGATTTCTTAGTTTTTTACTACATATGACCACTTTTCACATTCTCCCATGCAATGCGGCTGCTAGTCTTCCTTTCATGCAAAATCTTAAGTTGGTAGCTCATGTCCAAGGCACCAAAAAAAGGTAAAAAGTCAATAATCGATACCAAGAACTTGAATTGTACTACTTCTTACTGGCTATAACATCAACTTAGAAACTTCATTTGCGTTCTACTATGGTGCTTTTAGTGTCTCCGCATACCGCAGCACGCCACATAGCTTTGCAGTGGATAAATGTAACCGTTTAAGAGAGAAGTGCGCCCAATGTGACGATCTGGCTTTAAGTCTATTCGATAACAAATGACGAAAACGGACGGATTTCTCAGGTTTTTACTAAATATGAACACTTTTCACATTCTCCCATGCAACACGGCTGCTAGTCCTCCTTTCATGCAAAATCTTAAGTTCCTAGCTCATGTCCAAGGCACCAAAGAAGGGTAAAAAGTCAATAATCGATACCTAAAATTTGATTTGTACTACTTCTTCCTGGCTATTACATCAAATTATAAGCTTCATCTGTGTTGTAGTATGGTGCTTTTAGTGTCTCCGCATACCGTAGCACGCGACATAGCTTTACAGTAGATAAATGTAACCGTTTCAGACAGAAGTGCGACCAATGTGACGATCTGGCTTTAAGTCGATTCGATAACATATGACGAAAACGGACCGATTTCTCAGGGTTTTACTACATATGAACACTTTTCACATTCTCCCGTGCAACGCGGCCGCTAGTCCTCCATTCATGCAAAATCTCAAGTTCCTAGCTCATATCCAAGGCACCAAAGAAGGGTAAAAAGTCAATAATCGATACCAAGAACTTGAATTGTACTACTTCTTACTGGCTATTACATCAACTTAGAAACTTCATTTGCGTTCTACTATGGTGCTTTTAGTGTCTCCGCATACCGCAGCACGCCACATAGCTTTGCAGTGGATAAATGTAACCGTTTAAGAGAGAAGTGCGCCCAATGTGACGATCTGGCTTTAGGTCGATACTATAACAAATGACGAAAACGGACGGATTTCTCAGGTTTGTACTACATATGAACACTTTTCACATTCTCCCGTGCAAATCGGCTGCTAGTCCTCCTTTCAAGCAGAATCTTAAGGTCCTAGCTCATCTCCAAGGCACCAAAGAATGGTAAAAAGTCAATAATCGATACCTAAAACTTGAATTGTACTACTTCTTACTGGCTATTACATCAACTTAGAAGCTTCATCTGTGTTATACTATGGTGTATTTAGTGTCTCCGCATACCGCAGCACGCGACATAGCTTTGCAGATGATAAGTACAACCGTTACAGAGAGAAGAGCGGCCAATGTGACGATCTGGCTTTAAGTCGATTCGATAACAAATGACGAAAACGGACCGATTTCTCAGGGTTTTACTATATATGAACACTTTTCACATTCTCGCGTGCAACGCGGCTGCTAGTCCTCCATTCATGCAAAATCTCAAGTTCCTAGCTAATGTCCAATGCACCAAAGAAGTGTAAAAAGCCAATAATCGATACCTAAAACTTGAATTGTACTACATCTTACTGGCTATTACATCAACTTAGAAGCATCATCTGTGTTCTACTATGGTGCTTTTAGTGTCTCCGCATACCGCAGCACGCGACATAGCTTTGCAGAGGTTAAATGTAACCGTTTCAGACAGAAGTGCGGCCAATGTGACGATCTGGCTTTAAGTCGATTCGATAACAAATGACGAGAACGGACGGATTTCTCTGGTTTTTCCTACATATGAACACTTTTCACATTCTCCCGTGCAACTCGGCTGATAGTCCTCCATTCATGCAAAATCTCAAGTTCCTAGCTCATGTCCAAGACACGAAAGAAGTGAAAAAAGCCAATAATCGATACCTAAAACTAGTTGTACAACTTCCTACTGGCTATTACATCAACTAAGAAGCGTCATCTGTGTTCTACTATGGTGCTTTTAGTGTCTCCGCATACCGCAGCCCGCGACGTAGCTTTGCAGACGATAAGTACAACCGTTTCAGCGAGAAGAGCGGCCAATGTGACGATCTGGCTTTAAATCGATTCGATAACAAATGACGAAAACGGACGGATTACTCAGGTTTTTACTGCATATGAACACTTTTCACATTCTCCCGTGCAAATCGGCTGCTAGTCCTCCTTTCAAGCAGAATCTTAAGGTCCTAGCTCATGTCCAAGGCACCAAAGACAGCTAAAAAGTCAATAATCGATACCTAAAACGTGAATTGTACTACATCTTACTGGCTATTACATCAACTTAGAAGCTTCATCTGTGTTCTACTAAGGTGCTTTTAGTGTCTCCGCATACCGCAGCACGCGACGTAGCTTTGCAGACGATAAGTACAACCGTTTCAGAGAGAAGAGCGGCTTATGTGACGATCTGGCTTTAAGTCGATTCGATAACAAATGACGAAAACGGACGGATTTCTTAGTTTTTTACTACATATGAACACTTTTCACATTCTCCCGTGCAACTTGGCTGCTAGTCCTCCTTTCATGCAAAATCGTAAGTTGCTAGCTCATCTCCAAGGCACCAAAGAAGGGTAAAAAGTCAATAATCGATACCTAAAACTTGAATTGTACTTCTTCTTACTGGCTATTACATCAACTTAGAAGCTTCATCTGTGTTCTACTCTGGTGCTTTTAGTGTCTCCGCATACCGCAGCACGCGACATAGCTTTGCAGAGGTTAAATGTAACCGTTTCAGACAGAAGTGCGGCCAATGTGACGATCTGGCTTTAAGTAGATTCGATAACAAATGACGAAAACGGACGGATTTCTCAGGTTTTTACTACATATGAACACTATCCACATTCTCCCGTACAACGCGGCTGCTAGTCCTCCATTCATGCAAAATCTTAAGTTCCTAGCTCATGTCCAAGGCACCAAAGAAGTGTAAAAAGATAATAATCGATACCTAAAACTTGAATTGTACTACTTCTTACTGGCTATTACACCAACTTAGATGCATCATCTGTGTTCTACGATGGTGCTTTTAGTGTCTCGGCATATCGCAGCACGCGACGTAGCTTTGCAGACGATAAGTACAACCGTTTCAGAGTGAAGAGCGGCCAATGTGACTATCTGGCTTTAAGTCGATTCGATAACAAATGACGAAAACGGACGGATTTCTCAAGTTTTTACTACATATGAACACTATCCACATTCTCCCGTACAACGCGGCTGCTAGTCCTCCATTCATGCAAAATCTTAAGTTCCTAGCTCATGTCCAAGGCACCAAAGAAGTGTAAAAAGATATTAATCGATACCTAAAACTTGAATTGTACTACTTCTTACTACCTATTACATCAACTTAGAAGCATCATCTGTGTTCTACTATGGTGCTTTTAGTGTCTCCGCATACCGCAGCACGCGACATAGCTTTGCAGAGGTTAAATGTAACCATTTCAGACAGATGGCCAATGTGACGATCTGGCTTTAAGTCGATTCGATAACAAATGACGAAAACGGACCGATTTCTCAGGTTTTTACTAAATATGAACACTTTTCACATTCTCCCATGCAACACGGCTGCTAGTACTCCTTTCAAGAAGAATCTTAAGGTCCTAGCTCATCTCCAAGGCACCAAAGAAGGGTGAAAAGCCAATAATCGATACCTAAAACTTGAATTCTACTACTTCTTACTGGCTATTACATCAACTTAGAAGCTGCAACTGTGTTCTACTATGGTGCTTTTAGTGTCTCCGCACACCGCAGCACGCGACGTAGCTTTGCAGACGATAAGTACAACCGTTTCAGAGTGAAGAGCGGCAAATGTGACGATCTGGCTTTAAGTCGATTCGATAACAAATGACGAAAACGGACCGATTTCTCAGGGTTTTACTACATATGAACACTTTTCACATTCTCCCGTGCAACGCGGCTGCTAGTCCTCCATTCATGCAAAATCTCAAGTTCCTAGCTCATGTCCAATGCACCAAAGAAGTGTAAAAAGCCAATAATCGATACCTAAAACTTGAATTGTACTACATCTTACTGGCTATTACATCAACTTAGAAGCATCATCTGTGTTCTACTATTGTGCTTTTAGTGTCTCCGCGTACCGCAGCACGCGACATAGCTTTGCAGACGATAAGTACAACCGTTTCAGAGAGAAGAGCGGCCAATGTGACGATCTGGCTTTAAGTCGATTCGATAACAAATGACGAAAACGGACGGATTTCTTAGTTTTTTACTACATATGACCACTTTTCACATTCTCCCATGCAATGCGGCTGCTAGTCTTCCTTTCATGCAAAATCTTAAGTTGGTAGCTCATGTCCAAGGCACCAAAAAAAGGTAAAAAGTCAATAATCGATACCAAGAACTTGAATTGTACTACTTCTTACTGGCTATAACATCAACTTAGAAACTTCATTTGCGTTCTACTATGGTGCTTTTAGTGTCTCCGCATACCGCAGCACGCCACATAGCTTTGCAGTGGATAAATGTAACCGTTTAAGAGAGAAGTGCGCCCAATGTGACGATCTGGCTTTAAGTCTATTCGATAACAAATGACGAAAACGGACGGATTTCTCAGGTTTTTACTAAATATGAACACTTTTCACATTCCCCCATGCAATGCAGCTGCTAGTCCTCCTTTCAAGCAGAATCTTAAGGTCCTAGCTCATGTCCAAGGCACCAAAGACAGCTAAAAAGTCAATAATCGATACCTAAAACGTGAATTGTACTACATCTTACTGGCTATTACATCAACTTAGAAGCTTCATCTGTGTTCTACTATGGTGCTTTTAGTGTCTCCGCATACCGCAGCACGCGACGTAGCTTTGCAGACGATAAGTACAACCGTTTCAGAGAGAAGAGCGGCTTATGTGACGATCTGGCTTTAAGTCGATTCGATAACAAATGACGAAAACGGACGGATTTCTTAGTTTTTTACTACATATGACCACTTTTCACATTCTCCCGTGCAACTTGGCTGCTAGTCCTCCTTTCATGCAAAATCGTAAGTTCCTAGCTCATCTCCAAGACACCAAAGAAGGGTAAAAAGTCAATAATCGATACCTAAAACTTGAATTGTACTTCTTCTTACTGGCTATTACATCAACTTAGAAGCTTCATCTGTGTTCTACTCTGGTGCTTTTAGTGTCTCCGCATACCGCCATACGCGACATAGCTTTGCAGACGATAAGTACAACCGTTTCAGAGAGAAGAGCGGCCAATGTGACGATCTGGCTTTAAGTCGATTCGATAACAAATGACGAAAACGGACCGATTTCTCAGGGTTTTACTACATATGAACACTTTTCACATTCTCGCGTGCAACGCGGCTGCTAGTCCTCCATTCATGCAAAATCTCAAGTTCCTAGCTAATGTCCAATGCACCAAAGAAGTGTAAAAAGCCAATAATCGATACCTAAAACTTGAATTGTACTACATCTTACTGGCTATTACATCAACTTAGAAGCATCATCTGTGTTCTACTATGGTGCTTTTAGTGTCTCCGCATACCGCAGCACGCGACATAGCTTTGCAGAGGTTAAATGTAACCGTTTCAGACAGAAGTGCGGCCAATGTGACGATCTGGCTTTAAGTCGATTCGACAACAAATGACGAGAACGGACGGATTTCTCTGGTTTTTCCTACATATGAACACTTTTCACATTCTCCCGTGCAACTCGGCTGATAGTCCTCCATTCATGCAAAATCTCAAGTTCCTAGCTCATGTCCAAGGCACGAAAGAAGTGAAAAAAGCCAATAATCGATACCTAAAACTTTAGTTGTACAACTTCCTACTGGCTATTACATCAACTAAGAAGCGTCATCTGTGTTCTACTATGGTGCTTTTAGTGTCTCCGCATACCGCAGCCCGCGACGTAGCTTTGCAGACGATAAGTACAACCGTTTCAGCGAGAAGAGCGGCCAATGTGACGATCTGGCTTTAAATCGATTCGATAACAAATGACGAAAACGGACGGATTACTCAGGTTTTTACTGCATATGAACACTTTTCACATTCTCCCGTGCAAATCGGCTGCTAGTCCTCCTTTCAAGCAGAATCTTAAGGTCCTAGCTCATGTCCAAGGCACCAAAGACAGCTAAAAAGTCAATAATCGATACCTAAAACGTGAATTGTACTACATCTTACTGGCTATTACATCAACTTAGAAGCTTCATCTGTGTTCTACTAAGGTGCTTTTAGTGTCTCCGCATACCGCAGCACGCGACGTAGCTTTGCAGACGATAAGTACAACCGTTTCAGAGAGAAGAGCGGCTTATGTGACGATCTGGCTTTAAGTCGATTCGATAACAAATGACGAAAAAGGACGGATTTCTTAGTTTTTTACTACATATGAACACTTTTCACATTCTCCCGTGCAACTTGGCTGCTAGTCCTTTCATGCAAAATCGTAAGTTCCTAGCTCATCTCCAAGGCACCAAAGAAGGGTAAAAAGTCAATAATCGATACCTAAAACTTGAATTGTACTTCTTCTTACTGGCTATTACATCAACTTAGAAGCTTCATCTGTGTTCTACTCTGGTGCTTTTAGTGTCTCCGCATACCGCAGCACGCGACATAGCTTTGCAGAGGTTAAATGTAACCGTTTCAGACAGAAGTGCGGCCAATGTGACGATCTGGCTTTAAGTAGATTCGATAACAAATGACGAAAACGGACGGATTTCTCAGGTTTTTACTACATATGAACACTATCCACATTCTCCCGTACAACGCGGCTGCTAGTCCTCCATTCATGCAAAATCTTAAGTTCCTAGCTCATGTACAAGGCACCAAAGAAGTGTAAAAAGATAATAATCGATACCTAAAACTTGAATTGTACTACTTCTTACTGGCTATTACACCAACTTAGATGCATCATCTGTGTTCTACGATGGTGCTTTTACTGTCTCGGCATATCGCAGCACGCGACGTAGCTTTGCAGACGATAAGTACAACCGTTTCAGAGTGAAGAGCGGCCAATGTGACTATCTGGCTTTAAGTCGATTCGATAACAAATGACGAAAACGGACGGATTTCTCAAGTTTTTACTACATATGAACACTATCCACATTCTCCCGTACAACGCGGCTGCTAGTCCTCCATTCATGCAAAATCTTAAGTTCCTAGCTCATGTCCAATGCACCAAAGAATTGTAAAAAGATAATAATCGATACCTAAAACTTGAATTGTACTACTTCTTACTAGCTATTACATCAACTTAGAAGCATCATCTGTGTTCTACTATGGTGCTTTTAGTGTCTCCGCATACCGCAGCACGCGACATAGCTTTGCAGAGGTTAAATGTAACCATGTCAGACAGATGGCCAATGTGACGATCTGGCTTTAAGTCGATTCGATAACAAATGACGAAAACGGACCGATTTCTCAGGTTTTTACTAAATATGAACACTTTTCACATTCTCCCATGCAACACGGCTGCTAGTACTCCTTTCAAGAAGAATCTTAAGGTCCTAGCTCATCTCCAAGGCACCAAAGAAGGGTGAAAAGCCAATAATCGATACCTAAAACTTGAATTCTACTACTTCTTACTGGCTATTACATCAACTTAGAAGCTGCAACTGTGTTCTACTATGGTGCTTTTAGTGTCTCCGCACACCGCAGCACGCGACGTAGCTTTGCAGACGATAAGTACAACCGTTTCAGAGTGAAGAGCGGCAAATGTGACGATCTGGCTTTAAGTCGATTCGATAACAAATGACGAAAACGGACCGATTTCTCAGGGTTTTACTACATATGAACACTTTTCACATTCTCCCGTGCAACGCGGCTGCTAGTCCTCCATTCATGCAAAATCTCAAGTTCCTAGCTCATGTCCAATGCACCAAAGAAGTGTAAAAAGCCAATAATCGATACCTAAAACTTGAATTGTACTACATCTTACTGGCTATTACATCAACTTAGAAGCATCATCTGTGTTCTACTATTGTGCTTTTAGTGTCTCCGCGTACCGCAGCACGCGACATAGCTTTGCAGACGATAAGTACAACCGTTTCAGAGAGAAGAGCGGCCAATGTGACGATCTGGCTTTAAGTCGATTCGATAACAAATGACGAAAACGGACCGATTTCTCAGGGTTTTACTACATATGAACACTTTTCACATTCTCCCATGCAATGCGGCTGCTAGTCTTCCTTTCATGCAAAATCTTAAGTTGGTAGCTCATGTCCAAGGCACCAAAAAAAGGTAAAAAGTCAATAATCGATACCAAGAACTTGAATTGTACTACTTCTTACTGGCTATAACATCAACTTAGAAACTTCATTTGCGTTCTACTATGGTGCTTTTAGTGTCTCCGCATACCGCAGCACGCCACATAGCTTTGCAGTGGATAAATGTAACCGTTTAAGAGAGAAGTGCGCCCAATGTGACGATCTGGCTTTAAGTCTATTCGATAACAAATGACGAAAACGGACGGATTTCTCAGGTTTTTACTAAATATGAACACTTTTCACATTCCCCCATGCAATGCAGCTGCTAGTCCTCCTTTCAAGCAGAATCTTAAGGTCCTAGCTCATGTCCAAGGCACCAAAGACAGCTAAAAAGTCAATAATCGATACCTAAAACGTGAATTGTACTACATCTTACTGGCTATTACATCAACTTAGAAGCTTCATCTGTGTTCTACTATGGTGCTTTTAGTGTCTCCGCATACCGCAGCACGCGACGTAGCTTTGCAGACGATAAGTACAACCGTTTCAGAGAGAAGAGCGGCTTATGTGACGATCTGGCTTTAAGTCGATTCGATAACAAATGACGAAAACGGACGGATTTCTTAGTTTTTTACTACATATGACCACTTTTCACATTCTCCCGTGCAACTTGGCTGCTAGTCCTCCTTTCATGCAAAATCGTAAGTTCCTAGCTCATCTCCAAGACACCAAAGAAGGGTAAAAAGTCAATAATTGATACCTAAAACTTGAATTGTACTTCTTCTTACTGGCTATTACATCAACTTAGAAGCTTCATCTGTGTTCTACTCTGGTGCTTTTAGTGTCTCCGCATACCGCCATACGCGACATAGCTTTGCAGACGATAAGTACAACCGTTTCAGAGAGAAGAGCGGCCAATGTGACGATCTGGCTTTAAGTCGATTCGATAACAAATGACGAAAACGGACGGATTTCTTAGTTTTTTACTACATATGAACACTTTTCACATTCTCCCGTGCAACTTGGCTGCTAGTCCTCCTTTCATGCAAAATCGTAAGTTCCTAGCTCATCTCCAAGGCACCAAAGAAGGGTAAAAAGTCAATAATCGATACCTAAAACTTGAAATGTACTTCTTCTTACTGGCTATTACATCAACTTAGAAGCTTTATCTGTGTTCTACTCTGGTGCTTTTAGTGTCTCCGCATACCGCAGCACGCGACATAGCTTTTCAGACGATAAGTACAACCGTTTCAGAGAGAAGAGCGGCGAATGTGACGATCTGGCTTTAAGTCGATTCGATAACAAATGACGAAAACGGCCGGATTTCTCAGGTTTTTACTACATATGAACACTATCCACATTCTCCCGTACAACGCGGCTGCTAGTCCTCCATTCATGCAAAATCTTAAGTTCCTAGCTCATGTCCAAGGCACGAAAGAAGTGTAAAAAGATAATAATCGATACCTAAAACTTGAATTGTACTACTTCTTACTAGCTATTACATCAACTTAGAAGCATCATCTGTGTTCTACTATGGTGCTTTTTGTGTCTCCGCATACCGCAGCACGTGACATAGCTTTGCAGACGATAAGTACAACCGTTTCAGAGAGAAGAGCGGCGAATTTGACAATGTGGCTTTAAGTCGATTCGATAACAAATGACGAAAACGGACGGATTTCTCAGGGTTTTACTTCATATGAACACTTTTCACATTCTCCCGTGCAACGCGGCTGCTAGTCCTCCTTTCATGCAAAATCTTAAGCTCCTAGCTCATGTCCAATGCACCAAAGAAGTGTAAAAAGCCAATAATCGATACCTAAAACTTGAATTGTACTACATCTTACTAGCTATTACATCAACTTAGAAGCATCATCTGTGTTCTACTATGGTGCTTTTAGTGTCTCCGCATACCGCAGCACGCGACATTGCTTTGCAGAGGTTAAATGTAACCGTTTCAGACAGAAGTGCGGCCAATGTGACGATCTGGCTTTAAGTCGATTCGATAACAAATGACGAGAACGGACGGATTTCTTAGGTTTTTACTACATATGAACACTTTTCACATTCTCCCGTGTAACGTGGCTGCTAGTCCTCCTTTCATGCAAAATCTTAAGTTTCTAGCTCATCTCCAAGGCACCAAAGAAGTGTAAAAAGTCAATAATCGATGCCTAAAACTTGAATTGTACTACTTCTTACTGGCTATTACATCAACTTAGAAGCATCATCTGTGTTCTACTATGGTGCTTTTAGTGTATCCGCATACCGCAGCACGCGACATAGATTTGCAGACGATAAATGTAACCGTTTCAGACAGAAGAGCGGCCAATGTGACGATCTGGCTTTGAGTCGATTCGATAACAAATGACGAAAACGGTCGGATTTCTCATGTTTTTACTACATATGAACACTTTTCACATTCTCCCATGCAACGCGGCTGCTAGGGCCCCTTTCATGCAAAATCCTAAGTTCCTAGCTCATGTCCAAGGCACCAAAGAAGGGTAAAAAGTCAATAATCGATACCTAAAACTTGAATTGTACTACTTGTTACAGGGTATTACATCAACTTAGAAGCTGCATCTGTGTTCTACTACGGTACTTTTAGTGTCTCCGCATACCGCAGCACGCAACTTAGCTTTGCAGACGATAAGTACAACCGTTTCAGAGAGAAGAGCGGCCAATGTGACGATCTGGCTTTTAGTCGATTCGATAACAAATGACGAAAACGGACGGATTTCTCAGGTTTTTACTACATATGAACACTTTTCACATTCTCCCGTGCAACTCGGCTGCTAGTCCTGCTTTCATGCAAAATCTTAAGTTCCTAGCTCATGTCCAAGGCACCAAAGAAGGATAAAAGGTCAATAATCGATACCTAAAACTTGAATTGTACCACTTCTTACTGGCTATTACATAAACTTAGAAGCTTCATCTGTGTTCTACTATGGTGCGTTTAGTGTCTCCGCGTACCGCAGCACGCGACATAGCTTTGCAGACGATAAGTACAACCGTTTCAGAGAGAAGAGCGGCCAATGTGACGATCTGGCTTTTAGTCGATTCGATAACAAATGACGAGAACGGACGGATTTCTTAGGTTTTTACTACATATGAACACTTATCACATTCTCCCGTGCAACGCGGCTGCTAGTCCTCCTTTCAAGAAGAATCTTAAGGTCCTAGCTCATGTCCAAGGCACCAAAGACAGCTAAAAAGTCAATAATCGATGCCTAAAACTTGAATTCTACCACATCTTACTGGCTATTACATCGACTTAGAAGCTTCATCTGTGTTCTACGATGGTGCTTTTAGTGTCTCCGCATACCGCAGCACGCGACGTAGCTTTGCAGACGATAAGTACAACCGTTTCAGAGAGAAGAGCGGCCAATGTGACGATCTGGCTTTAAATCGATTCGATAACAAATGACGAAAACGGACCGATTTCTCAGGGTTTTACTACATATGAACACTTTTCACATTCTCCCGTGCAACGCGGCTGCTTGTCCTCCATTCATGCAAAATCTCAAGTTCCTAGCTCATGTCCAATGCACCAAAGAAGTGTAAAAAGCCAATAATCGATACCTAAAACTTGAATTGTACTACATCTTACTGGCTATTACATCAACTTAGAAACATCATCTGTGTTCTACTATGGTGCTTTTAGTGTCTCCGCATACCGCAGCACGCGACATAGCTTTGCAGAGGTTAAATGTAACCGTTTCAGACAGAAGTGCGGCCAATGTGACGATCTGGCTTTAAGTCGATTCGATAACAAATGACGAGAACGGACGGATATTTCTGGTTTTTCCTACATATGAACACTTATCACATTCTCCCGTGCAACGCGGCTGATAGTCCTCCATTCATGCAAAATCTCAAGTTCCTAGCTCATGTCCAAGGCACCAAAGAAGTGAAAAAAAGCCAATAATCGATGCCTAAAACTTGAATTGTACTACATCTTACTGGCTATTACATCAACTTAGAAGCTTCATCTGTGTTCTACGATGGTGCTTTTAGTGTCTCCGCATACCAACGCACGCAACTTAGCTTTGCAGACGATAAGTACAACCGTTTCAGAGAGAAGAGCGGCCAATGTGACGATCTGGCTTTTAGTCGATTCGATAACAAATGACGAAAACGGACGGATTTCTCAGGTTTTTACTACATATGAACACTTTTCACATTCTCCCGTGCAACTCGGCTGCTAGTCCTGCTTTCATGCAAAATCTTAAGTTCCTAGCTCATGTCCAAGGCACCAAAGAAGGATAAAAGGTCAATAATCGATACCTAAAACTTGAATTGTACCACTTCTTACTGACTATTACATCAACTTAGAAGCTTCATCTGTGTTCTACTATGGTGCGTTTAGTGTCTCCGCGTACCGCAGCACGCGACATAGCTTTGCAGACGATAAGTACAACCGTTTCAGAGAGAAGAGCGGCCAATGTGACGATCTGGCTTTTAGTCGATTCGATAAAAAAAGACGAGAACGGACGGATTTCTTAGGTTTTTACTACATATGAACACTTATCACATTCTCCCGTGCAACGCGGCTGCTAGTCCTCCTTTCAAGAAGAATCTTAAGGTCCTAGCTCATGTCCAAGGCACCAAAGAAGGGTAAAAAGTAAATAATCGATACCTAAAACTTGAATTTTACTACTTCTTATTGGCTATTACATCGACTTAGAAGCTTCATCTGTGTTCTACGATGGTGCTTTTAGTGTCTCCGCATACCGCAGCACGCGACGTAGCTTTGCAGACGATAAGTACAACCGTTTCAAAGAGAAGAGCGGCCAATGTGACGATCTGGCTTTAAGTCGATTCGATAACAAATGACGAAAACGGACGGATTTCTCAGGTTTTTACTACACATGAACACTTTTCACATTCTCCCGTGCAAATCGGCTGCTAGTCCTCCTTTCAAGCAGAATCTTAAGGTCCTAGCTCATGTCCAAGGCACCAAAGAAGGGTAAAAAGTAAATAATCGATACCTAAAACTTGAATTTTACTACTTCTTATTGGCTATTACATCAACTTAGAAGCTTCATCTGTGTTCTACTATGGTGCTTTTAGTGTCTCCGCGTACCGCAGCACGCGACATAGCTTTGCAGACGATAAGTACAACCGTTTCAGAGAGAAGAGCGGCCAATGTGACGATCTGGCTTTAAATCGATTCGATAACAAATGACGAAAACGGACCGATTTCTCAGGGTTTTACTACATATGAACACTTTTCACATTCTCCCGTGCAACGCGGCTGCTTGTCCTCCATTCATGCAAAATCTCAAGTTCCTAGCTCATGTCCAATGCACCAAAGAAGTGTAAAAAGCCAATAATCGATACCTAAAACTTGAATTGTACTACATCTTACTGGCTATTACATCAACTTAGAAACATCATCTGTGTTCTACTATGGTGCTTTTAGTGTCTCCGCATACCGCAGCACGCGACATAGCTTTGCAGAGGTTAAATGTAACCGTTTCAGACAGAAGTGCGGCCAATGTGACGATCTGGCTTTAAGTCGATTCGATAACAAATGACGAGAACGGACGGATATCTCTGGTTTTTCCTACATATGAACACTTATCACATTCTCCCGTGCAACGCGGCTGATAGTCCTCCATTCATGCAAAATCTCAAGTTCCTAGCTCATGTCCAAGGCACCAAAGAAGTGAAAAAAAGCCAATAATCGATGCCTAAAACTTGAATTGTACTACATCTTACTGGCTATTACATCAACTTAGAAGCTTCATCTGTGTTCTACGATGGTGCTTTTAGTGTCTCCGCATACCGCAGCCCGCGACGTAGCTTTGCAGACGATAAGTACAACCGTTTCAGCGAGAAGAGCGGCCAATGTGACGATCTGGCTTTAAGTCGATTCGATAACAAATGACAAAAACGGACGGATTACTCAGGTTTTTACTACATATAAACACTTTTCACATTCTCCCGTGCAAATCGGCTGCTAGTCCTCCTTTCAATCAGAATCTTAAGGTCCTAGCTCATTTCCAAGGCACAAAAGACAGCTAAAAAGTCAATAATCGATACCTAAAACGTGAATTGTACTACACCTTACTGGCTATTACATCAACTTAGAAGCTTCATCTGTGTTCTACGATGTTGCTTTTAGTGTCTCCGCATACCGCGGCCCGCGACGTAGTTTTGCAGACGATAAGTACAACCGTTTCAGTGAGAAGAGCGGCCAATGTGACGATCTGGCTTTAAATCGATTCGATAACAAATGACGAAAACGGACGGATTACTCAGGTTTTTACTAAATATGAGCACTTATCACATTCTCCCGTGCAAATCGGCTGCTAGTCCTCCTTTCAAGCAGAATCTTAAGGTCCTAGCTCATGTCCAAGGCACCAAAGACAGCTAAAAAGTCAATAATCGATACCTAAAACGTGAATTGTACTACATCTTACTGGCTATTACATCAACTTAGAAGCTTCATCTGTGTTCTACTATGGTGCTTTTAGTGTCTCCGCATACCGCAGCACGCGACGTAGCTTTGCAGACGATAAGTACAACCGTTTCAGAGAGAAGAGCAGCTTATGTGACGATCTGGCTTTAAGTCGATTGGATAACAAATGACCATAACGGACGGTTGTCTTAGGTCTTTACTACATACGAACACGTTTCACATTCTAGCGTGCAACGTGGCTGCTAGTCCTCCTTTCATGCAAAATCTTAAGTTCGTAGCTCATCTCCAAGGCACCAAAGAAGGGTGAAAAGTCAATAATCGATACCTAAAACTTGAATTCTACTACTTCTTACTGGCTATTACATCAACTTAGAAGCTGCAACTGTGTTCTACTATGGTGCTTTTAGTGTCTCCGCATACCGCAGCACGCGACGTAGCTTTGCAGACGATAAGTACAACCGTTTCAGAGAGAAGAGCGGCTTATGTGACGATCTGGCTTTAAGTCGATTGGATAAAAAATGACGATAACGGACGGTTTTCTTAGGTTTTTACGACATACGAACACTTTTCACATTCTAGCGTGCAACGTGCCTGCTAGTCCTCCTTTCATGCAAAATCTTAAGTTCCTAGTTCATCTCCAAGGCACCAAAGAAGGGTAAAAAGTCAATAATCGATACCTAAAACTTGAATTGTACTACTTCTTACTGGCTATTACATCAACTTAGAAGCATCATCTGTGTTCTACTATGGTGCTTTTAGTGTATCCGCATACCGCAGCACGCGACATAGCTTTGCAGACGATAAATGTAACCGTTTCAGACAGAAGAGCGCCCAATGTGACGATCTGGGTTTTAGTCGATTCGATAACAAATGACGAAAACGGTCGGATTTCTCATGTTTTTACTACATATGAACACTTTTCACATTCTCCCATGCAACGCGGCTGCTAGGGCCCCTTTCATGCAAAATCCTAAGTTCCTAGCTCATGTCCAAGGCAACAAAGAAGGGTAAAATGTCAATAATCGATACCTAAAACTTGAATTGTACTACTTCTTACTGGCTATTACATCAACTTAGAAGCTTCATCTGTGTTCTACTATGGTGCGTTTAGTGTCTCCGCGTACCGCAGCACGCGACATAGCTTTGCAGACGATAAGTACAACCGTTTCAGAGAGAAGAGCGGCCAATTTGACAATCTGGCTTTAAGTCGATTCGATAACAAATGACGAAAACGGACGGATTTCTTAGGTTTTTACTACATATGAACACTTTTCACATTCTCCCGTGTCGTCGTCGTGCGTGACATCTCGTGCATTCACTGCACGTTTTGGGCAGGTTAAGCAGGGCCTGCTGTTCCTGCGTCAGAGATCGCAATTTGTCGTTGTGGTCCTCACGTTTTGTTCGTCTTCACGTCTTCACGCTTCGTAATTTTTCTTCTCTTGCTGCTTGGATTACTCCAGCAGCAGGTCTGGCCATCTGGTCGCTGGGCGCCAGTGGGGTTGGTTTCCCAGCCCCCTGACCAGCGGGTTTTCGGAGGTCCCCGTCAACTCATAAAATGGTGTAGCGAGCGCGCGGAAGCGGCGCTCCAACATCTGGACTCCAGCGGCGTCGTGCAGCCTGCGTGTGCCGTAGTCCCTCGGCAGGTGTAGAGCCAGCCGAAGGGCTTTATTCTGCACACGATGCAGCGTCTGGATGTGCATTTCTGCCGCGTTTCCCCACACCACGGCCGCGTACTCTAGCACTGGCCTGATGAGTGCTAGGTACAGCGAGAGGCCGCAGTGGGGGGGCAGTGTCGTCGTTGGGTTGAGGAGCGGGTACAGCAGGCGCAACCTGCCGAGCGCTCGGCCCCTCAGCTCCCGGATGTGTGGACCCCACGTCAGGCGTCGATCGAGGGTGACGCCGAGGTATTTTCCTGTGCGTGACCACGGGATGGGGCCTCCCATGATCCGCACTTGCAGCAGCGCGTCGGGAATGCGGCGGCGCGTGAATATCACCGCCTGGCTTTTCCCGGCGTTGAACTTGAGCCGCCATTTGGTGGCCCAGGCTCCAATCTCGTTGCAGGAGAGCTGCAGCCGGCGGCGCATTAGCTGCGCGTCCTTGCTGCGAGTGTAGATGGCGGTGTCGTCCGCGCAGAGCGCCAGGTGCACCCTCGGCGTCGTCTTTGGCACGTCGGCGGTGTACAGAGAGTACAGCAGTGGGCCAAGCACGGACCCCTGCGGTACTCCTGCTCGGATGTGGCGCGCCGTTGACACGCCACCGTCAGCGCGCACATGGAAGGTGCGCCCGCTCAGGTACGACTGGAGAAGGCGGACGTGCGACACAGGAACCCCCTGTACCAGCAGCTTGTACAGGAGGCCGTCGTGCCACACGCTATCGAAGGCCCTAGAAACATCAAGGAAAACCGCCCCGAGGTACTCGCGATGTTCCAGGGCCCCCATTGCCTGCTCCACCAGTCGTAGTAGCTGATGCTGCGTAGCATGACCGCGGCGGAATCCGAACTGCTCGTCAGGAAGCAGGCCTTCTTCACTGACGTGGCGCTGCAGTCGGATCGAGTAAATCCTCTCGAAGGTTTTCGAGAGGGAAGGCAGGAGGCTTATTGGGCGATAGCTTTGCGCCAGCCTAGGATCTTTGCCAGCCTTCGGGATGGCGACCACCTCTGCGTGTTTCCACGCAGCAGGGTAGACGCCAGTGCGAAGGATGGCGTTGAATATCGCTGTGACGACACGCACTGCTTCCGACGGCAGCTTCTTCAGCAGTGCGTTACCCATCTTGTCACATCCCCCTGCCTTCCTGGGCTGCAGGAAGTTGAGGTGATGTTGGACCTCTTCTTCTGTTGTCTCTGTGAGGATGTCGTCCTCTTCCTGCTGGGTCAGGTACAGTGGGAGGCGCTCGTCCACCTCGCGGATCATGTCGTCATCGACATGTCGTCCGCGAAGGCGTCCGCAAGGACGCTCGCCTTGGCATCTGGTTCCGCGACGACGTCTCTGCCAACTTGCAGCGGCGGGATGCGTTGGCCCTTCCTCAGGAAGCTCTTAGTTACGGCCCAGGCGCTTCCGTCATCGATTCTGAGCGTGGCTATTTTGCCAGCCCAGTCCCGATTTCGGTGGTGGCTGACGGCCGCCGATATCTCGCGGCGCAGGCGATTTAGCAGGCGTTTGGTGGCGGGGCTTCTCGTGATCTGCCACTCACGGAAGACCCGGTTCTTCTCACGGATGGACATCAAGATATCCGGCGGAAGCTGCTTGGATTTATCCATCGGCTTCCTTGGTCGCTGTGGCGCCGCCGCATCTGCCGCCGCGAGTGTGTAGTGGGTGAACGCAGCTAGCGCGGCGTCCACCCCCTCCACGTCCGGATCGGGTGTGGCGGTGACCGTCTCTGCTAGGTGCTGTTGGAAGTGCGCCCAATTGGTGTTGAGGCGGGCGCTGCGGTGCTCAGGTGGGGCCATCCCGTCTGTGTCCATGTCAAAGATCACTGGCAGGTGATCTGAGGACAGGGCACAGCGCGTGGTCGCGATCGCGTTGTGAGCTGCCCCTTTCACGATCGCGATGTCTAGAACATCGGGACGGCCACGCTTCGGGTAGTGCGTGGGGTCGAAGGGACCCAGCACTATGGCGTCGTGGAGGTTTGCGACCCGGAGTAGTCGTCTGCCGCTGATGGTGGTGACCCTGGAGTTCCACTCCGGGTGTTTAGCATTGAGATCGCCGCCGATGAAGAGGTGCCCGCGCATCGACAGCAGCGTCTCGATGTCCCTGGATTGCAGGTGTCCCGACGGTTGTCGGTACGCTGCCACGAACGTGACGTGGCCTGCGGAAGTGCAGACGACGACGCCCGTGGTTTCCAGAGTCGGCGTCTCTGGGAGTAGAACCTGGTGATGGCGCAACGACGTTTTGACGTACACCGCCGTTCCGCCTCCATGGGTTGCCCGGTCCGTGCGGTAGCAGCGGAAATTTGCAGCCCTCACGTCCACGCCTGGCTTCAGCCAGGTCTCGGTGACGAGGCAAACGTCCACGTGCTCATCACGCAGGAACTGGCGGAATTCTCCCGCTTGGGTTCTGATGCTGTTCGCATTCCACACACAAACGGTTAGGCCCTGGATGTGCCTATCCATGTTTGGGTGTGGGGACAGCTGGTGTGGTGATGGCCTGAACGGCCGACTGCACTGCAGACGCAATCATCTGCGGAAGTTGTGTCAGGAACAGCTTGAAGTCCTCCCTCATGGCCCTGACTTCTTCCGCGACACTCGCTGCAGAAGTCCTGTCAGTGCCTGGGGGTGGTGCCGCTGCCTGGTCTCGAACAGCAGGCTGTGGAGCTGGCGTCTCGCGGGCAGGACGCTCCCTCCGCCGACCGCGCCGGCGGCCGCCCCTCGCTGTTGCAGGCTGCTCTCTCGGCGGTCCGCGCCCGTGAGCGACTACCGCCTCTGGAGCAGGCTCGGACTGGTTGCCACGCCCCCGTTCGACGGCGGCGTCGGCAGGACGCTGCTCAGTTGACTTGGCGGGTGCCTTGTCAGTGGCAGCGTTTGCGTAACTTCTCCCGGACTGCACCCGCGCGGAGTGCGCCGGTTGTCCTCGTTGTTTTGCGGTGGCACGCCGGAAGGCAGTGCAGCCGCGGTAGCACGCCACGTGTTTCTCGCCGCAATGGCAGCAAGTGGGCGCGTCCTTTCTCGGAATCTTACAATCTTTAGTGGCGTGGTCCCCCGCGCATTTGACGCAGCGAGGAGGCATCTTACAGTACTTCGCTACGTGGTCGAGGGCCTGGCAGTTGAAGCACTGCGGCGGGCCTCGTCTCCTGCGTAGCTTCTCCACGGTGACGCCGACATCGGCCACGTGCGTCAGCTGGAAGATTTTGCGGTTCTCGATGGTGTCATCGAGAACCGCCATAAACAGCGGCATGTCGGAGTGGTCCCTGGGCGACTTCATGCGCGCTGTGGCGCGGATGGGAAAGCCCAGATCTTCAAGCAGCTCCCGCAGGTACCCTGGGTCCATGCTGAACGGGAGCTTGCGAAAGACGACCTTCAGCGTCTTCTCCGGCTCCGAGGAGTAGGTGAAGCTGTGAAGCCCCTCCTTTTCGGTGAGGTCCATGACCCCACGGTAGTCTTCAGCTGTTTTGGTGATAACGCGATGTAAGTCGCGCCCTGCGACTCGAAACGTCACGTTCCCCTTAACAACCGCTTTGATTTTCTCTCGGAACTCTTTGAAGCCGCCGGTCCACTTGATGACCACAGGGGGCGGTGGGGGCGACTTCCTCTGCTGTTGGCTCTCCATGGGCTCTCCAGCGTCATTTGAGAGGCCGGAGTACCGGTTGCCGGTGTTGATGGCCGACTGTTGGGCGAGCACGACAGCTCTGGCTGTGTGCTTGCGGGAGGGCTGTGTGAAGCCCTCATCGTCAGCGGCCGGCGGAAGGGTCTTGTTACCCTTCCTCGATGCTTTCCGCTGTGTGCGGAGCGTGGGTGCGCTGCTGTTCAAGCTAGTGGCAGACCTCTTGCAGGTGGTGGCAGCACTCGCGTCGGCAGGCCGCTTGCGCGAGTGCTTTTCCACCTCCATGGTTTCAGCTGCCGGTTTTGTGCCTGGGATGAGTCCCATCAGGAAGGCAAGCTGCCTTTCTGCCTCCGGCGTATGCGCTGCATCCATTGAAGCCACTGGCGCCAGTGACTTGGTTTGCTCCGGAACAGTTGCCAAAGCATCCGTTTCGGCCCTCGTTTGCTGAACGGCCAGCTCTGTGGCCGCGCTGCTGTTTTCCTTGGTAGCGCAGGACGACGCCGACGGGCCGCCAACGTCAAGTACGCGGGCGTAGGCGTGCAGGGGCAAGCCCCCATCCGCCGAAAGTGCCCGTCGGCTCCTCTGCGTATCTCCGTTCCTGCTGGGCCGGACAGTCGTAGGTGGCCGGCGGTTAGCGGCCGCCGACGGGGCAGGCCCCGCCGACAAGCCGTCCGCCGAACCACTCGCTGCCTCAGCCGTGGCTGAGGTCGCATAACGACTGCGCCGGTCCGTAGAGCTGTCCGACTCGTGGTCCATGTCCATCTGCCGGGTTGTTGCCGTTGGGGGGCCGGATGGGGTCGCCGACAGAGCAAGCTCTGCCGGACGACGATCCGCCACACCCTTCACATCTTCACAGCGGTCTGCTCGGATCGGCATCTCCTAGCAACATTCTCCCGTGTAACGTGGCTGCTAGTCCTCCTTTCATGCAAAATCTTAAGTTTCTAGCTCATCTCCAAGGCACCAAAGAAGTGTAAAAAGTCAATAATCGATGCCTAAAACTTGAATTGTACTACTTCTTACTGGCTATTACATCAACTTAGAAGCATCATCTGTGTTCTACTATGGTGCTTTTAGTGTATCCGCAAGCCGCAGCACGCGACATAGCTTTGCAGACGATAAATGTAACCGTTTCAGACAGAAGAGCGGCCAATGTGACGATCTGGCTTTGAGTCGATTCGATAACAAATGAAGAAAACGGTCGGATTTCTCATGTTTTTACTACATATGAACACTTTTCACATTCTCCCATGAAACGGGGCTGCTAGGGCCCCTTTCATGCAAAATCCTAAGTTCCTAGCTCATGTCCAAGGCACCAAAGCCTGCTAAAAAGTCAATAATCGATACCTAAAACTTGAATTGTACTACGTCATACAGCTATAACATCAACTTAGAAACTTCATCTGTGTTCTAGTATGGTGCTTTTAGTGTATCCGCATACCGCAGCACGCGACATAGCTTTGCAGACGATAAATGTAACCGTTTCAGACAGAAGACCGGCCAATGTGACGATCTGGCTTTTAGTCGATTCGATAACAAATGACGAAAACGGTCGGTTTTCTCATGTTTTTACTACATATGAACACTTTTCATATTCTACCGTGCAACGCGGCTGCTAGTCCTCCTTTCATGCAAAATCTTAAGGCCGTAGCTCATGTCCAAGGCACCACAGACAGCTAAAAAGTCAATAATCGATGCCTAAAACTTGAATTCTACTACATCTTACTGGCTATTACATCAACTTAGAAGCTTCATCTGTGTTCTACTACGGTGCTTTTAGTGTATCCGTATACCGCAGCACGCGACATAGCTTTGCAGACGATAAGTACAACCTCTTCAAAGAGAGGAGCGGCCAATGTGACGATCTGGCTTTAAGTCGATTCGATAACAAATGACGAAAACGGACGGTTTTCTCAGGTTTTTACTACGTATGAACACTTTCGACATTCTCCCTTGCAACGCGGCTCCTAGTCCTCCTTTCATGCAAAATCTTAAGTTCCTAGCTTATGTCCAAGGCACCAAAGAAGGGTAAAAAGTCAATAATCGATACAAAAAACGTGAATTGTACTACTTCTTACTGGCTATTACATCAACTTAGAAGCTTCATCTGTGTTCTACTAAGGTGCTTTTAGTGTCTCCGCATACCACAGCACGCGACATAGCTTTGCAGATGATAAATGTAATCGTTTAAGACAGAAGTGCGGCCAATGTGACGATCTGGCTTTAAGTCGATTCGATATCAAATGATGAAAACTAACGGATTGCTCAGGTTTTTACTAAATATGAACACTTTTCACATTCTCCCATGCAACGCGGCTGCTAGTCCTCCTTTCATGCAAAATCTTAAGTTCCGATCTCATGTCCAAGGCACCAAAGAAAGGTAAAAGGTCAATAATCGATACCTAAAACTTGAATTGTACTGCTTCTTACTGGCTATTACATAAACTTAGAAGCTTCATCTGTGTTCTAGTATGGTGCTTTTAGGGTCTCTGCATACCGCAGCACGCGACATAGCTTTGCAGTGGGTAAATGTAACCGTTTCAGAGAGATGTGCGGCCAATGTGACGATCTGGCTTTAAGTCGATTAGATAACAAATGACGAAAACGGACGGAATTCTCAGGTTGTTACTACATATGAACACTTTTCACATTCTCCCGTGCAACTCGGCTGCTAGTCCACCTTTAATGCAAAATCTTAAGTTCGTAGCTCTTGTCCAAGGCACCAAAGAAGGGTAAAAACTCAGTAATCGATACCTAAAACTTGAATTGTACTACTTCTTACTGGCTATTACATCAACTTAGAAGCTTCATGTGCGTTCTACTATGGTGCTTTTAGTGTCTCTACATACCGCAGCACGCGACATAGCTTTGCAGACGATAGGTTCAACGGTTACAGAGAGAAGAGCGGCCAATGTGACGATCTGGCTTTAAGTCGATTCGATAACAAATGATGAAAACGGACGGATTTTTCAGGTTTTTACTACATATGAACACTTTTCACATTCTCCCATGCAACACGGCTGCTAGTCCTCCTTTCATACAGAATCATAAGGTCCTAGCTCATGTCCAAGGCACCAAAGACAGCTAAAAAGTCAATAATCGATGCCTAAAACTTGAATTCTACTACATCTTACTGGCTATTACATCAACTTAGAAGCTTCATCTGTGTTCTACTATGGTGCTTTTTGTGTCTCCGCATACCGCAGCACGCGACGTAGCTTTGCAGACGATAAGTACAACCGTTTCAGAGAGAAGAGCGGCTTATGTGACGATCTGGCTTTAAGTCGATTGGATAACAAATGACGATAACGGACGGTTTTCTTAGGTTTTTACTACATACGAACACGTTTCACATTCTAGCGTGCAACGTGGCTGCTAGTCCTCCTTTCATGAAAAATCTTAAGTTCCTAGCTCCTCTCCAAGGCACCAAAGAAGGGTGAAAAGTCAATAATCGATACCTAAAACTTGAATTCTACTACTTCTTACTGGCTATTACATTACTTTGAAGCTGCAACTGTGTTCTACTATGGTGCTTTTAGTGTCTCCGCATACCGCAGCACGCGACGTAGCTTTGCAGACGATAAGTACAACCGTTTCAGAGAGAAGAGCGGCCAATGTGACGATCTGGCTTTAAGTCGATTCGATAACAAATGACGAAAACGGACGGATTTCTCAGGTTTTTACTACATATGAACACTATCCACATTCTCCCGTGCAACGCGGCTGCTGGTCCTCCTTTCATGCAAAATCTTAAGTTCCTAGCTCATATCCAAGGCACCAAAGAAGGGCAAAAAGTCAATAATCGATACCTAAAACTTGAATTGTACTACTTCTTACTGGCTATTACATCAACTTAGAAGCATCATCTGTGTTCTACTATGGTGCTTTTAGTGTCTCCGCATACCGCAGCACGCGACATAGCTTTGCAGTTGATAAATGTAACTGTTACAGACAGAAGTGCGGCCAATGTGACGATCTGGCTTTAAGTCTATTCGATAACAAATGACGAAAACGGACGGATTTCTCAGGTTTTTACTACATATGAACACTTTTCATATTCTCCCGTGCAACGCGGCTGCTAGTCCTCCTTTCATGCAAATCTTAAGTTCCTAGCTCATGTCCAAGGCAACAAAGAAGGGTAAAATGTCAATAATCGATACCTAAAATTTGAATTGTACTACTTCTTACTGGCTATTACATCAACTTAGAAGCTTCATCTGTGTTCTACTATGGTGCTTTTAGTGTCTCAGCGTACCGCAGCACGCGACATAGCTTTGCAGACGATAAGTACAACCGTTTCAGAGAGAAGAGCGGCCAATTTGACAATCTGGCTTTAAGTCGATTCGATAACAAATGACGAAAACGGACGGATATCTCAGGGTTTTACTACATATGAACACTTTTCACATTCTCCCGTGCAACGCGGCTGCTAGTCCTCCATTCATGCAAAATCTTAAGTTCCTAGCTCATGTCCAATGCACCAAAGAAGTGTAAAGAACCAATAATCGATACCTAAAACTTGCAATGTACTACATCTTACTAGCTATTACATCAACTTAGAAGCATCATCTGTGTTCTACTATGGTTCTTTTAGTGTCTCCGCATACCGCAGCACGCGACATTGCTTTGCAGAGGTTAAATGTAACCGTTTCAGACAGAAGTGCGGCCAATGTGACGATCTGGCTTTAAGTCGATTCGATAACAAATGACGAGAAAGGACGGATTTCTTAGGTTTTTACTACATATGAACACTTTTCACATTCTCCCATGCAACGGGGCTGCTAGGGCCCCTTTCATGCAAAATCCTAAGTTCCTAGCTCATGTCCAAGGCACCAAAGCCTGCTAAAAAGTCAATAATCGATACCTAAAACTTGAATTGTACTACTTCATACAGCTATAACATCAACTTAGAAACTTCATCTGTGTTCTACTATGGTGCTTTTAGTGTATCCGCATACCGCAGCACGCGACATAGCTTTGCAGACGATAAATGTAACCGTTTCAGACAGAAGACCGGCCAATGTGACGATCTGGCTTTTAGTCGATTCGATAACAAATGACGAAAACGGTCGGTTTTCTCATGTTTTTACTACATACGAACACTTTTCATATTCTACCGTGCAACGCGGCTGCTAGTCCTCCTTTCATGCAAAATCTTAAGGCCGTAGCTCATGTCCAAGGCACCAAAGAAAGCTAAAAAGTCAATAATCGATGCCTGAGACTTGAATTGTACTACATCTTACTGGCTGTTACATCAACTTAGAAGCTTCATCTGTGTTCTACGATGGTGCTTTTAGTGTCTCCGCATACCGCAGCACGCGACGTAGCTTTGCAGACGATGAGCACAAACGTTTCAGAGAGAAGAGCGGCCAATGTGACGATCTGGCTTTAAGTCGATTCGATAACAAATGACGAAAACGGACGGATTTCTCAGGTTTTTACTACATATGAACACTTTTCACATTCTCCAGTGCAAATCGGCAGCTAGTCCTCCTTTCAAGCAGAACATTAAGGTCCTAGCTCATGTCCAATGCACCAAAGACAGCTAAAAAGTCAATAATCGATGCCTAAAACTTGAATTGTACTACATCTTACTGGCTATTACATCAACTTAGAAGCATCATCTGTGTTCTACTATTGTGCTTTTAGTGTCTCCGCGTACCGCAGCACGCGACATAGCTTTGCAGACGATAAGTACAACCGTTTCAGAGAGAAGAGCGGCCAATGTGACGATCTGGCTTTAAGTCGATTCGATAACAAATGACGAAAACGGACCGATTTCTCAGGGTTTTACTACATATGAACACTTTTCACATTCTCCCATGCAATGCGGCTGCTAGTCTTCCTTTCATGCAAAATCTTAAGTTGGTAGCTCATGTCCAAGGCACCAAAGAAAGGTACAAAGTCAATAATCGATACCAAGAACTTGAATTGTACTACTTCTTACTGGCTATTACATCAACTTAGAAACTTCATTTGCGTTCTACTACGGTGCTTTTAGTGTCTTCGCATACCGCAGCACGCCACATAGCTTTGCAGTGGATAAATGTAACCGTTTAAGAGAGAAGTGCGCCCAATGTGACGATCTGGCTTTAGGTCGATACTATAACAAATGACGAAAACGGACGGATTTCTCAGGTTTTTTCTATATATGAACACTTTACACATTCTCGCGTGCAACGCGGCTGCTAGTCATCTTTTCATGCAAAATCTTAAGTTCCTAGCTCATATCCAAGGCACCAAAGAAGGGTAAAAAGTCAATAATCGATACCTAAAACTTGAATTGTACTACTTCTTACTGGCTATTACATCAACTTAGAAGCTTCATCTGTGTTCTACTTTGGTGCTTTTAGTGTCTCCGCATACCGCAGCACGCGACGTAGCTTTGCAGACGATAAGTACAACCGTTTCAGAGAGAAGAGCGGCTTATATGACGATCTGGCTTTAAGTCGATTGGATAAAAAATGACGATAACGGACGGTTTTCCTAGGTTTTTACAACATACGAACACTTTTCACATTCTAGCGTGCAACGTGGCTGCTAGTCCTCCTTTCATGCAAAATCTTAAGTTCCTAGCTCATCTCCAAGGCACCAAAGAAGGGTAAAAAGTCAATAATCGATACCTAAAACTTGAATTGTACTACTTCTTACTGGCTATTACATCAACTTAGAAGCTTCATCTGTGTTCTAGTATGGTGCTTTTAGTGTCTCCGCATACCGCAGCACGCGACATAGCTTTGCAGTGGATAAATGTAACCGTTTCAGAGAGACGTGCGGCCAATGTGACGATCTGGCTTTAAGTCGATTAGATAACAAATGACGAAAACGGACGGAATTCTCAGGTTGTTACTACATATGAACACTTTTCACATTCTCCCGTGCAACTCGGCTGCTAGTCCACCTTTAATGCAAAATCTTAAGTTCCTAGCTCTTGTCCAAGGCACCAAAGAAGGGTAAAAACTCAGTAATCGATACCTAAAACTTGAATTGTACTACTTCTTACTGGCTATTACATCAACTTAGAAGCTTCATGTGCGTTCTACTATGGTGCTTTTAGTGTCTCTACATACCGCAGCACGCGACATAGCTTTGCAGACGATTGGTTCAACGGTTACAGAGAGAAGAGCGGCCAATGTGACGATCTGGCTTTAAGTCGATTCGATAACAAATGATGAAAACGGACGGATTTTTCAGGTTTTTACTAAATATGAACACTTTTCACATTCTCCCATGCAACACGGCTGCTAGTCCTCCTTTCATGCAAAATCTTAAGTTCCTAGCTCATGTCAAAGGCACCAAAGAAGGGTAAAAAGTCAATAATCGATACCTATAATTTGATTTGTACTACTTCTTCCTGGCTATTACATCAAATTATAAGCTTCATCTGTGTTGTAGTATGGTGCTTTTAGTGTCTCCGCATACCGTAGCACGCGACATAGCTTTGCAGTAGATAAATGTAACCGTTTCAGACAGAAGTGCGACCAATGTGACGATCTGGCTTTAAGTCGATTCGATAACATATGACGAAAACGGACGGATTTTTCTGGTTTTTACTACATATGAACACTTATCACATTCTCCCGTGCAACGCGGCTGCTAGTCCTCCATTCATGCAAAACCTTAAGGTCCTAGCTCATGACCAAGGCACCAAAGACAGCTAAAAAGTCAATAATCGATGCCTAAAACTTAAATTGTACTACATCTTACTGGCTATTACATCAACTTAGAAGCTTCATCTGTGTTCTACGATGGTGCTTTTAGTGTCTCCGCATACCGCAGCACGCGACGTAGCTTTGCAGACGATAAGTACAACCGTTTCAGAGAGAAGAGCGGCCAATGTGACGATCTGGCTTTAAGTCGATTCGATAACAAATGACGAAAACGGACGGATTTCTCAGGTTTGTACTACATATGAACACTTTTCACATTCTCCCGTGCAAATCGGCTGCTAGTCCTCCTTTCAAGCAGAATCTTAAGGTCCTAGCTCATCTCCAAGGCACCAAATAATGGTAAAAAGTCAATAATCGATACCTAAAACTTGAATTGTACTACTTCTTACTGGCCATTACATCAACTTAGAAGCTTCATCTGTGTTATACTATGGTGTATTTAGTGTCTCCGCATACCGCAGCACGCGACATAGCTTTGCAGATGATAAGTACAACCGTTACAGAGAGAAGAGCGGCCAATGTGACGATCTGGCTTTAAGTCGATTCGATAACAAATGACGAAAACGGACCGATTTCCCAGTGTTTTACTACATATGAACACTTTTCACATTCTCCCGTGCAACGCGGCTGCTAGTCCTCCATTCATGCAAAATCTCAAGTTCCTAGCTCATGTCCAATGCACCAAAGAAGTGTAAAAAGCCAATAATCGATACCTAAAACTTGAATTGTACTACATCTTACTGGCTATTACATCAACTTAGAAGCATCATCTGTGTTCTACTATGGTGCTTTTAGTGTCTCCGCATACCGCAGCACGCGACATAGCTTTGCAGAGGTTAAATGTAACCGTTTCAGGCAGAAGTGCGGCCAATGTGACGATCTGGCTTTAAGTCGATTCGATAACAAATGACGAAACCGGACGGATTACTCAGGTTTTTACTGCATATGAACACTTTTCACATTCTCCCCTGCAAATCGGCTGCTAGTCCTCCTTTCAAGCAGAATCTTAAGGTCCTAGCTCATGTCCAAGGCACCAAAGACAGCTAAAAAGTCAATAATCGATACCTAAAACGTGAATTGTACTACATCTTACTGGCTATTACATCAACTTAGAAGCTTCATCTGTGTTCTACTAAGGTGCTTTTAGTGTCTCCGCATACCGCAGCACGCGACGTAGCTTTGCAGACGATAAGTACAACCGTTTCAGAGAGAAGAGCGGCTTATGTGACGATCTGGCTTTAAGTCGATTCGATAACAAATGACGAAAACGGACGGATTTCTTAGTTTTTTACTACATATGAACACTTTTCACATTCTCCCGTGCAACTTGGCTGCTAGTCCTCCTTTCATGCAAAATCGTAAGTTCCTAGCTCATCTCCAAGGCACCAAAGAAGGGTAAAAAGTCAATAATCGATACCTAAAACTTGAATTGTACTTCTTCTTACTGGCTATTACATCAACTTAGAAGATTCATCTGTGTTCTACTCTGGTGCTTTTAGTGTCTCCGCATACCGCCATACGCGACATAGCTTTGCAGACGATAAGTACAACCGTTTCAGAGAGAAGAGCGGCCAATGTGACGATCTGGCTTTAAGTAGATTCGATAACAAATGACGAAAACGGACGGATTTCTCAGGTTTTTACTACATATGAACACTATCCACATTCTCCCGTACAACGCGGCTGCTAGTCCTCCATTCATGCAAAATCTTAAGTTCCTAGCTCATGTCCAAGGCACCAAAGAAGTGTAAAAAGATAATAATCGATACCTAAAACTTGAATTGTACTACTTCTTACTGGCTATTACATCAACTTAGAAGCATCATCTGTGTTCTACTATGGTGCTTTTAGTGTCTCCGCATACCGCAGCACGCGACATAGCTTTGCAGAAGTTAAATGTAACCATTTCAGACAGAAGTGCGGCCAATGTGGCGATCTGGCTTTAAGTCGATTCGATAACAAATGACGAGAACGGACGGATTTCTCTGGTTTTTACTACATATGAACACTTTTCACATTCTCCCGTGCAAATCGGCTGCTAGTACTCCTTTCAAGAAGAATCTTAAGGTCCTAGCTCATCTCCAAGGCACCAAAGAAGGGTGAAAAGTCAATAATCGATACCTAAAACTTGAATTCTACTACTTCTTACTGGCTATTACATCAACTTAGAAGCTGCAACTGTGTTCTACTATGGTGCTTTTAGTGTCTCCGTACACCGCAGCACGCGACGTAGCTTTGCAGACGATAAGTACAACCGTTTCAGAGAGAAGAGCGGCCAATGTGACGATCTGGCTTTAAGTCGATTCGATAACAAATGACGAAAACGGACCGATTTCTCAGGGTTTTACTACATATGAACACTTTTCACATTCTCCCGTGCAACGCGGCTGCTAGTCCTCCATTCATGCAAAATCTCAAGTTCCTAGCTCATGTCCAATGCACCAAAGAAGTGTAAAAAGCCAATAATCGATACCTAAAACTTGAATTGTACTACATCTTACTGGCTATTACATCAACTTAGAAGCATCATCTGTGTTCTACTATTGTGCTTTTAGTGTCTCCGCGTACCGCAGCACGCGACATAGCTTTGCAGACGATAAGTACAACCGTTTCAGAGAGAAGAGCGGCCAATGTGACGATCTGGCTTTAAGTCGATTCGATAACAAATGACGAAAACGGACCGATTTCTCAGGGTTTTACTACATATGAACACTTTTCACATTCTCCCATGCAATGCGGCTGCTAGTCTTCCTTTCATGCAAAATCTTAAGTTGGTAGCTCATGTCCAAGGCACCAAAGAAAGGTAAAAAGTCAATAATCGATACCAAGAACTTGATTTGTACTACTTCTTACTGGCTATTACATCAACTTAGAAGCTTCATTGGCGTTCTACTATGGTGCTTTTAGTGTCTCCGCATACCGCAGCACGCCACATAGCTTTGCAGTGGATAAATGTAACCGTTTAAGAGAGAAGTGCGCCCAATGTGACGATCTGGCTTTAAGTCTATTCGATAACAAATGACGAAAACGGACGGATTTCTCAGGTTTTTACTAAATATGAACACTTTTCACATTCCCCCATGCAATGCAGCTGCTAGTCCTCCTTTCAAGCAGAATCTTAAGGTCCTAGCTCATGTCCAAGGCACCAAAGACAGCTAAAACGTCAATAATCGATACCTAAAACGTGAATTGTACTACATCTTACTGGCTATTACATCAACTTAGAAGCTTCATCTGTGTTCTACTATGGTGCTTTTAGTGTCTCCGCATACCGCAGCACGCGACGTAGCTTTGCAGACGATAAGTAGAACCGTTTCAGAGAGAAGAGCGGCTTATGTGACGATCTGGCTTTAAGTCGATTCGATAACAAATGACGAAAACGGACGGATTTTTTAGTTTTTTACTACATATGAACACTTTTCACATTCTCCCGTGCAACTTGGCTGCTAGTCCTCCTTTCATGCAAAATCGTAAGTTCCTAGCTCATCTCCAAGGCACCAAAGAAGGGTAAAAAGTCAATAATCGATACCTAAAACTTGAAATGTACTTCTTCTTACTGGCTATTACATCAACTTAGAAGCTTTATCTGTGTTCTACTCTGGTGCTTTTAGTCTCTCCGCATACCGCAGCACGCGACATAGCTTTTCAGACGATAAGTACAACCGTTTCAGAGAGAAGAGCGGCGAATGTGACGATCTGGCTTTAAGTCGATTCGATAACAAATGACGAAAACGGACGGATTTCTCAGGGTTTTACTACATATGAACACTTTTCACATTCTCCCGTGCAACGCGGCTGCTAGTCCTACTTTCATGCAAAATCTTAAGTTCCTAGCTCATGTCCAATGCACCAAAGAAGTGTAAAAAGCCAATAATCGATACCTAAAACTTGAATTGTACTACATCTTACTAGCTATTACATCAACTTAGAAGCATCATCTGTGTTCTACTATGGTGCTTTTAGTGTCTCCGCATACCGCAGCACGCGACATTGCTTTGCAGAGGTTAAATGTAACCGTTTCAGACAGAAGTGCGGCCAATGTGACGATCTGGCTTTAAGTCGATTCGATAACAAATGACGAGAACGGACGGATTTCTTAGGTTTTTACTACATATGAACACTTTTCACATTCTCCCGTGTAACGTGGCTGCTAGTCCTCCTTTCATGCAAAATCTTAAGTTTCTAGCTCATCTCCACCAAAGAAGTGTAAAAAGTCAATAATCGATGCCTAAAACTTGAATTGTACTACTTCTTACTGGCTATTACATCAACTTAGAAGCATCATCTGTGTTCTACTATGGTGCTTTTAGTGTATCCACATACCGCAGCACGCGTCATAGATTTGCAGACGATAAATGTAACCGTTTCAGACAGAAGAGCGGCCAATGTGACGATCTGGCTTTGAGTCGATTCGATAACAAATGACGAAAACGGTCGGATTTCTCATGTTTTTACTACATATGAACACTTTTCACATTCTCCCATGCAACGCGGCTGCTAGGGCCCCTTTCATGCAAAATCCTAAGTTCCTAGCTCATGTCCAAGGCACCAAAGAAGGGTAAAAAGTCAATAATCGATACCTAAAACTTGAATTGTACTACTTGTTACAGGGTATTACATCAACTTAGAAGCTGCATCTGTGTTCTACTACGGTACTTTTAGTGTCTCCGCATACCGCAGCACGCAACTTAGCTTTGCAGACGATAAGTACAACCGTTTCAGAGAGAAGAGCGGCCAATGTGACGATCTGGCTTTTAGTCGATTCGATAACAAATGACGAAAACGGACGGATTTCTCAGGTTTTTACTACATATGAACACTTATCACATTCTCCCGTGCAACGCGGCTGCTAGTCCTCCTTTCAAGAAGAATCTTAAGGTCCTAGCTCATGTCCAAGGCACCAAAGACAGCTAAAAAGTCAATAATCGATGCCTAAAACTTGAATTCTACCACATCTTACTGGCTATTACATCGACTTAGAAGCTTCATCTGTGTTCTACGATGGTGCTTTTAGTGTCTCCGCATACCGCAGCACGCGACGTAGCTTTGCAGACGATAAGTACAACCGTTTCAAAGAGAAGAGCGGCCAATGTGACGATCTGGCTTTAAGTCGATTCGATAACAAATGACAAAAACGGACGGATTACTCAGGTATTTACTACATATAAACACTTTTCACATTCTCCCATGAAACGGGGCTGCTAGTCCTCCTTTCATGCAAAATCTCAAGTTCCTAGCTCATGTCCAATGCACCAAAGAAGTGTAAAAAGCCAATAATCGATATCTAAAACTTGAATTGTACTACATCTTACTGGCTATTACATCAACTTAGAAGCATCATCTGTGTTCTACTATGGTGCTTTTAGTGTCTCCGCATACCGCAGCACGCGACATAGCTTTGCAGAGGTTAAATGTAACCGTTTCAGACAGAAGTGCGGCCAATGTGACGATCTGGCTTTAAGTCGATTCGATAACAAATGACGAGAACGGACGGATATCTCTGGTTTTTCCTACATATGAACACTTATCACATTCTCCCGTGCAACGCGGCTGATAGTCCTCCATTCATGCAAAATCTCAAGTCCCTAGCTCATGTCCAAGGCACCAAAGAAGTGAAAAAAGCCAATAATCGATGCCTAAAACTTGAATTGTACTACATCTTACTGGCTATTACATCAACTTAGAAGCTTCATCTGTGTTCTACGATGGTGCTTTTAGTGCCTCCGCATACCGCAGCCCGCGACGTAGCTTTGCAGACGATAAGTACAACCGTTTCAGCGAGAAGAGCGGCCAATGTGACGATCTGGCTTTAAGTCGATTCGATAACAAATGACAAAAACGGACGGATTACTCAGGTTTTTACTACATATAAACACTTTTCACATTCTCCCGTGCAAATCGGCTGCTAGTCCTCCTTTCAAGCAGAATCTTAAGGTCCTAGCTCATTTCCAAGGCACAAAAGACAGCTAAAAAGTCAATAATTGATACCTAAAACGTGAATTGTACTACACCTTACTGGCTATTACATCAACTTAGAAGCTTCATCTGTGTTCTACGATGGTGCTTTTAGTGCCTCCGCATACCGCAGCACGCGACGTAGCTTTGCAGACGATAAGTACAACCGTTTCAGAGAGAAGAGCGGCTTATGTGACGATATGGCTTTAAGTCGATTGGATAACAAATGACGATAACGGACGGTTGTCTTAGGTTTTTACTACATACGAACACGTTTCACATTCTAGCGTGCAACGTGGCTGCTAGTCCTCCTTTCATGCAAAATCTTCAGTTCCTAGCTCATCTCCAAGGCACCAAAGAAGGGTGAAAAGTCAATAATCGATACCTAAAACTTGAATTCTACTACTTCTTACTGGCTATTACATCAACTTAGAAGCTGCAACTGTGTTCTACTATGGTGCTTTTAGTGTCTCCGCATACCGCAGCACGCGACGTAGCTTTGCAGACGATAAGTACAACCGTTTCAGAGAGAAGAGCGGCCAATGTGACGTTCTGGCTTTAAGTCGATTCGATAACAAATGACGAAAACGGACGGATTACTCAGGTTTTTACTACATATGAACACTTTTCACATTCTCCCGTGCAACGCGGCTGATAGTCCTCCATTCATGCAAAATCTCAAGTTCCTAGCTCATGTCCAAGGCACCAAAGAAGTGAAAAAAGCCAATAATCGATACCTAAAACGTGAATTGTACTACATCTTACTGGCTATTACATCTACTTAGAAGCTTCATCTGTGTTCTACTATGGTGCTTTTAGTGTCTCCGCATACCGCAGCACGCGACGTAGCTTTGCAGACGATAAGTACAACCGTTTCAGAGAGAAGAGCGGCTTATGTGACGATCTGGCTTTAAGTCGATTGGATAAAAAATGACGATAACGGACGGTTTTCTTAGGTTTTTACGACATACGAACACTTTTCACATTCTAGCGTGCAACGTGCCTGCTAGTCCTCCTTTCATGCAAAATCTTAAGTTCCTAGCTCATCTCCAAGGCACCAAAGAAGGGTAAAAAGTCAATAATCGATACCTAAAACTTGAATTGTACTACATCTTACTGGCTATTACATCAACTTAGAAGCTTCATCTGTGTTCTACTATGGTGTTTTAGTGTCTCCGCGTACCGCAGCACGCGACATAGCTTTGCAGACGATAAGTAGAACCGTTTCAGAGAGAAGAGCGGCCAATGTGACTATCTGGCTTTAAGTCGATTCGATAACAAATGACGAAAACGGACGGATTTCTCAGGTTTTTACTACATATGAACACTATCCACATTCTCCCGTACAACGCGGCTGCTAGTCCTCCATTCAAGCAAAATCTTAAGTTCCTAGCTCATATCCAAGGCACCAAAGAAGGGTAAAAAGTCAATAATCGATACCTAAAACTTGAATTGTACTACTTCTTACTGGCTATTACATCAACTTAGAAGCATCATCTGTGTTCTACTATGGTGCTTTTAGTGTATCCGCATACCGCAGCACGCGACATAGCTTTGCAGACGATAAATGTAACCGTTTCAGACAGAAGAGCGGCCAATGTGACGATCTGGCTTTTAGTCGATTCGATAACAAATGACGAAAACGGTCGGATTTCTCATGTTTTTACTACATATGAACACTTTTCACATTCTCCCATGCAACGCGGCTGCTAGGGACCCTTTCATGCAAAATCCTAAGTTCCTAGCTCATGTCCAAGGCACCAAAGCCTGCTAAAAAGTCAATAATCGATACCTAAAACTTGAATTGTACTACTTCATACAGCTATAACATCAACTTAGAAACTTCATCTGTGTTCTACTATGGTGCTTTTAGTGTCTCCGCATACCGCAGCACGCGACATAGCTTTGCAGTTGATAAATGTAACTGTTACAGACAGAAGTGCGGCCAATGTGACGATCTGACTTTAAGTCTATTCGATAACAAATGACGAAAACGGACGGATTTCTCAGGTTTTTACTACATATGAACACTTTTCATATTCTCCCGTGCAACGCGGCTGCTAGTCCTCCTTTCATGCAAATCTTAAGTTCCTAGCTCATGTCCAAGGCAACAAAGAAGGGTAAAATGTCAATAATCGATACTTAAAACTTGAATTGTACTACTTCTTACTGGCTATTACATCAACTTAGAAGCTTCATCTGTGTTCTACTATGGTGCTTTTAGTGTCTCCGCGTACCGCAGCACGCGACATAGCTTTGCAGACGATAAGTACAACCGTTTCAGAGAGAAGAGCGGCCAATTTGACAATCTGGCTTTAAGTCGATTCGATAACAAATGACGAAAACGGACGGATTTCTTAGGTTTTTACTACATATGAACACTTTTCACATTCTCCCGTGTCGTCGTCGTGCGTGACATCTCGTGCATTCACTGCACGTTTTGGGCAGGTTAAGCAGGGCCTGCTGTTCCTGCGTCAGAGATCGCAATTTGTCGTTGTGGTCCTCACGTTTTGTTCGTCTTCACGTCTTCACGCTTCGTAATTTTTCTTCTCTTGCTGCTTGGATTACTCCAGCAGCAGGTCTGGCCATCTGGTCGCTGGGCGCCAGTGGGGTTGGTTTCCCAGCCCCCTGACCAGCGGGTTTTCGGAGGTCCCCGTCAACTCATAAAATGGTGTAGCGAGCGCGCGGAAGCGGCGCTCCAACATCTGGACTCCAGCGGCGTCGTGCAGCCTGCGTGTGCCGTAGTCCCTCGGCAGGTGTAGAGCCAGCCGAAGGGCTTTATTCTGCACACGCTGCAGCGTCTGGATGTGCATTTCTGCCGCGTTTCCCCACACCACGGCCGCGTACTCTAGCACTGGGCTGATGAGTGCTAGGTACAGCGAGAGGCCGCAGTGGGGGGGCAGTGTCGTCGTTGGGTTGAGGAGCGGGTACAGCAGGCGCAACCTGCCGAGCGCTCGGCCCCTCAGCTCCCGGATGTGTGGACCCCACGTCAGGCGTCGATCGAGGGTGACGCCGAGGTATTTTCCTGTGCGCGACCACGGGATGGGGCCTCCCATGATCCGCACTTGCAGCAGCGCGTCGGGAATGCGGCGGCGCGTGAATATCACCGCCTGGCTTTTCCCGGCGTTGAACTTGAGCCGCCATTTGGTGGCCCAGGCTCCAATCTCGTTGCAGGAGAGCTGCAGCCGGCGGCGCATTAGCTGCGCGTCCTTGCTGCGAGTGTAGATGGCGGTGTCGTCCGCGTAGAGCGCCAGGTGCACCCTCGGCGTCGTCTTTGGCACGTCGGCGGTGTACAGAGAGTACAGCAGTGGGCCAAGCACGGACCCCTGCGGTACTCCTGCTCGGATGTGGCGCGCCGTTGACACGCCACCGTCAGCGCGCACATGGAAGGTGCGCCCGCTCAGGTACGACTGGAGAAGGCGGACGTGCGACACAGGAACCCCCTGTACCAGCAGCTTGTACAGGAGGCCGTCGTGCCACACGCTATCGAAGGCCCTAGAAACATCAAGGAAAACCGCCCCGAGGTACTCGCGATGTTCCAGGGCCCCCATTGCCTGCTCCACCAGTCGTAGTAGCTGATGCTGCGTAGCATGACCGCGGCGGAATCCGAACTGCTCGTCAGGAAGCAGGCCTTCTTCACTGACGTGGCGCTGCAGTCGGATCGAGTAAATCCTCTCGAAGGTTTTCGAGAGGGAAGGCAGGAGGCTTATTGGGCGATAGCTTTGCGCCAGCCTAGGATCTTTGCCAGCCTTCGGGATGGCGACCACCTCTGCGTGTTTCCACGCAGCAGGGTAGACGCCAGTGCGAAGGATGGCGTTGAATATCGCTGTGACGACACGCACTGCTTCCGACGGCAGCTTCTTCAGCAGTGCGTTACCCATCTTGTCACATCCCCCTGCCTTCCTGGGCTGCAGGAAGTTGAGGTGATGTTGGACCTCTTCTTCTGTTGTCTCTGTGAGGATGTCGTCCTCTTCCTGCTGGGTCAGGTACAGTGGGAGGCGCTCGTCCACCTCGCGGATCATGTCGTCATCGACATGTCGTCCGCGAAGGCGTCCGCAAGGACGCTCGCCTTGGCATCTGGTTCCGCGACGACGTCTCTGCCAACTTGCAGCGGCGGGATGCGTTGGCCCTTCCTCAGGAAGCTCTTAGTTACGGCCCAGGCGCTTCCGTCATCGATTCTGAGCGTGGCTATTTTGCCAGCCCAGTCCCGATTTCGGTGGTGGCTGACGGCCGCCGATATCTCGCGGCGCAGGCGATTTAGCAAGCGTTTGGTGGCGGGGCTTCTCGTGATCTGCCACTCACGGAAGACCCGGTTCTTCTCACGGATGGACATCAAGATATCCGGCGGAAGCTGCTTGGATTTATCCATCGGCTTCCTTGGTCGCTGTGGCGCCGCCGCATCTGCCGCCGCGAGTGTGTAGTGGGTGAACGCAGCTAGCGCGGCGTCCACCCCCTCCACGTCCGGATCGGGTGTGGCGGTGACCGTCTCTGCTAGGTGCTGTTGGAAGTGCGCCCAATTGGTGTTGAGGCGGGCGCTGCGGTGCTCAGGTGGGGCCATCCCGTCTGTGTCCATGTCAAAGATCACTGGCAGGTGATCTGAGGACAGGGCACAGCGCGTGGTCGCGATCGCGTTGTGAGCTGCCCCTTTCACGATCGCGATGTCTAGAACATCGGGACGGCCACGCTTCGGGTAGTGCGTGGGATCGAAGGGACCCAGCACTATGGCGTCGTGGAGGTCTGCGACCCGGAGTAGTCGTCTGCCGCTGATGGTGGTGACCCTGGAGTTCCACTCCGGGTGTTTAGCATTGAGATCGCCGCCGATGAAGAGGTGCCCGCGCATCGACAGCAGCGTCTCGATGTCCCTGGATTGCAGGTGTCCCGACGGTTGTCGGTACGCTGCCACGAACGTGACGTGGCCTGCGGAAGTGCAGACGACGACGCCCGTGGTTTCCAGAGTCGGCGTCTCTGGGAGTAGAACTTGGTGATGGCGCAACGACGTTTTGACGTACACCGCCGTTCCGCCTCCATGGGTTGCCCGGTCCGTGCGGTAGCAGCGGAAATTTGCAGCCCTCACGTCCACGCCTGGCTTCAGCCAGGTCTCGGTGACGAGGCAAACGTCCACGTGCTCATCACGCAGGAACTGGCGGAATTCTCCCGCTTGGGTTCTGATGCTGTTCGCATTCCACACACAAACGGTTAGGCCCTGGATGTGCCTATCCATGTTTGGGTGTGGGGACAGCTGGTGTGGTGATGGCCTGAACGGCCGACTGCACTGCAGACGCAATCATCTGCGGAAGTTGTGTCAGGAACAGCTTGAAGTCCTCCCTCATGGCCCTGACTTCTTCCGCGACACTCGCTGCAGAAGTCCTGTCAGTGCCTGGGGGTGGTGCCGCTGCCTGGTCTCGAACAGCAGGCTGTGGAGCTGGCGTCTCGCGGGCAGGACGCTCCCTCCGCCGACCGCGCCGGCGGCCGCCCCTCGCTGTTGCAGGCTGCTCTCTCGGCGGTCCGCGCCCGTGAGCGACTACCGCCTCTGGAGCAGGCTCGGACTGGTTGCCACGCCCCCGTTCGACGGCGGCGTCGGCAGGACGCTGCTCAGTTGACTTGGCGGGTGCCTTGTCAGTGGCAGCGTTTGCGTAACTTCTCCCGGACTGCACCCGCGCGGAGTGCGCCGGTTGTCCTCGTTGTTTTGCGGTGGCACGCCGGAAGGCAGTGCAGCCGCGGTAGCACGCCACGTGTTTCTCGCCGCAATGGCAGCAAGTGGGCGCGTCCTTTCTCGGAATCTTACAATCTTTAGTGGCGTGGTCCCCCGCGCATTTGACGCAGCGAGGAGGCATCTTACAGTACTTCGCTACGTGGTCGAGGGCCTGGTAGTTGAAGCACTGCGGCGGGCCTCGTCTCCTGCGTAGCTTCTCCACGGTGACGCCGACATCGGCCACGTGCGTCAGCTGGAAGATTTTGCGGTTCTCGATGGTGTCATCGAGAACCGCCATAAACAGCGGCATGTCGGAGTGGTCCCTGGGCGACTTCATGCGCGCTGTGGCGCGGATGGGAAAGCCCAGATCTTCAAGCAGCTCCCGCAGGTACCCTGGGTCCATGCTGAACGGGAGCTTGCGAAAGACGACCTTCAGCGTCTTCACCGGCTCCGAGGAGTAGGTGAAGCTGTGAAGCCCCTCCTTTTCGGTGAGGTCCATGACCCCACGGTAGTCTTCAGCTGTTTTGGTGATAACGCGATGTAAGTCGCGCCCTGCGACTCGAAACGTCACGTTCCCCTTAACAACCGCTTTGATTTTCTCTCGGAACTCTTTGAAGCCGCCGGTCCACTTGATGACCACAGGGGGCGGTGGGGGCGACTTCCTCTGCTGTTGGCTCTCCATGGGCTCTCCAGCGTCATTTGAGAGGCCGGAGTACCGGTTGCCGGTGTTGATGGCCGACTGTTGGGCGAGCACGACAGCTCTGGCTGTGTGCTTGCGGGAGGGCTGTGTGAAGCCCTCATCGTCAGCGGCCGGCGGAAGGGTCTTGTTACCCTTCCTCGATGCTTTCCGCTGTGTGCGGAGCGTGGGTGCGCTGCTGTTCAAGCTAGTGGCAGACCTCTTGCAGGTGGTGGCAGCACTCGCGTCGGCAGGCCGCTTGCGCGAGTGCTTTTCCACCTCCATGGTTTCAGCTGCCGGTTTTGTGCCTGGGATGAGTCCCATCAGGAAGGCAAGCTGCCTTTCTGCCTCCGGCGTATGCGCTGCATCCATTGAAGCCACTGGCGCCAGTGACTTGGTTTGCTCCGGAACAGTTGCCAAAGCATCCGTTTCGGCCCTCGTTTGCTGAACGGCCAGCTCTGTGGCCGCGCTGCTGTTTTCCTTGGTAGCGCAGGACGACGCCGACGGGCCGCCAACGTCAAGTACGCGGGCGTAGGCGTGCAGGGGCAAGCCCCCATCCGCCGAAAGTGCCCGTCGGCTCCTCTGCGTATCTCCGTTCCTGCTGGGCCGGACAGCCGTAGGTGGCCGGCGGTTAGCGGCCGCCGACGGGGCAGGCCCCGCCGACAAGCCGTCCGCCGAACCACTCGCTGCCTCAGCCGTGGCTGAGGTCGCATAACGACTGCGCCGGTCCGTAGAGCTGTCCGACTCGTGGTCCATGTCCATCTGCCGGGTTGTTGCCGTTGGGGGGCCGGATGGGGTCGCCGACAGAGCAAGCTCTGCCGGACGACGATCCGCCACACCCTTCACATCTTCACAGCGGTCTGCTCGGATCGGCATCTCCTAGCAACATTCTCCCGTGTAACGTGGCTGCTAGTCCTCCTTTCATGCAAAATCTTAAGTTTCTAGCTCATCTCCAAGGCACCAAAGAAGTGTAAAAAGTCAATAATCGATGCCTAAAACTTGAATTGTACTACTTCTTACTGGCTATTACATCAACTTAGAAGCATCATCTGTGTTCTACTATGGTGCTTTTAGTGTATCCGCAAGCCGCAGCACGCGACATAGCTTTGCAGACGATAAATGTAACCGTTTCAGACAGAAGAGCGGCCAATGTGACGATCTGGCTTTGAGTCGATTCGATAACAAATGAAGAAAACGGTCGGATTTCTCATGTTTTTACTACATATGAACACTTTTCACATTCTCCCATGAAACGGGGCTGCTAGGGCCCCTTTCATGCAAAATCCTAAGTTCCTAGATCATGTCCAAGGCACCAAAGCCTGCTAAAAAGTCAATAATCGATACCTAAAACTTGAATTGTACTACTTCATACAGCTATAACATCAACTTAGAAACTTCATCTGTGTTCTAGTATGGTGCTTTTAGTGTATCCGCATACCGCAGCACGCGACATAGCTTTGCAGACGATAAATGTAACCGTTTCAGACAGAAGACCGGCCAATGTGACGATCTGGCTTTTAGTCGATTCGATAACAAATGACGAAAACGGTCGGTTTTCTCATGTTTTTACTACATATGAACACTTTTCATATTCTACCGTGCAACGCGGCTGCTAGTCCTCCTTTCATGCAAAATCTTAAGGCCGTAGCTCATGTCCAAGGCACCACAGACAGCTAAAAAGTCAATAATCGATGCCTAAAACTTGAATTCTACTACATCTTACTGGCTATTACATCAACTTAGAAGCTTCATCTGTGTTCTACTATGGTGCTTTTAGTGTATCCGTATACCGCAGCACGCGACATAGCTTTGCAGACGATAAAGTACAACCTCTTCAAAGAGAGGAGCGGCCAATGTGACGATCTGGCTTTAAGTCGATTCGATAACAAATGACGAAAACGGACGGTTTTCTCAGGTTTTTACTACATATGAACACTTTCGACATTCTCCCTTGCAACGCGGCTCCTAGTCCTCCTTTCATGCAAAATCTTAAGTTCCTAGCTTATGTCCAAGGCACCAAAGAAGGGTAAAAAGTCAATAATCGATACAAAAAACGTGAATTGTACTACTTCTTACTGGCTATTACATCAACTTAGAAGCTTCATCTGTGTTCTACTAAGGTGCTTTTAGTGTCTCCGCATACCACAGCACGCGACATAGCTTTGCAGATGATAAATGTAATCGTTTAAGACAGAAGTGCGGCCAATGTGACGATCTGGCTTTAAGTCGATTCGATATCAAATGATGAAAACTAACGGATTGCTCAGGTTTTTACTAAATATGAACACTTTTCACATTCTCCCATGCAACGCGGCTGCTAGTCCTCCTTTCATGCAAAATCTTAAGTTCCGATCTCATGTCCAAGGCACCAAAGAAAGGTAAAAGGTCAATAATCGATACCTAAAACTTGAATTGTACTGCTTCTTACTGGCTATTACATAAACTTAGAAGCTTCATCTGTGTTCTAGTATGGTGCTTTTAGGGTCTCCGCATACCGCAGCACGCGACATAGCTTTGCAGTGGGTAAATGTAACCGTTTCAGAGAGATGTGCGGCCAATGTGACGATCTGGCTTTAAGTCGATTAGATAACAAATGACGAAAACGGACGGAATTCTCAGGTTGTTACTACATATGAACACTTTTCACATTCTCCCGTGCAACTCGGCTGCTAGTCCACCTTTAATGCAAAATCTTAAGTTCCTAGCTCTTGTCCAAGGCACCAAAGAAGGGTAAAAACTCAGTAATCGATACCTAAAACTTGAATTGTACTACTTCTTACTGGCTATTACATCAACTTAGAAGCTTCATGTGCGTTCTACTATGGTGCTTTTAGTGTCTCTACATACCGCAGCACGCGACATAGCTTTGCAGACGATAGGTTCAACGGTTACAGAGAGAAGAGCGGCCAATGTGACGATCTGGCTTTAAGTCGATTCGATAACAAATGATGAAAACGGACGGATTTTTCAGGTTTTTACTACATATGAACACTTTTCACATTCTCCCATGCAACACGGCTGCTAGTCCTCCTTTCATACAGAATCATAAGGTCCTAGCTCATGTCCAAGGCACCAAAGACAGCTAAAAAGTCAATAATCGATGCCTAAAACTTCAATTCTACTACATCTTACTGGCTATTACTTCAACTTAGAAGCTTCATCTGTGTTCTACTATGGTGCTTTTTGTGTCTCCGCATACCGCAGTACGCGACGTAGCTTTGCAGACGATAAGTACAACCGTTTCAGAGAGAAGAGCGGCTTATGTGACGATCTGGCTTTAAGTCGATTCGATAACAAATGACGATAACGGACGGTTGTCTTAGGTTTTTACTACATACGAACACGTTTCACATTCTAGCGTGCAACGTGGCTGCTAGTCCTCCTTTCATGCAAAATCTTAAGTTCCTAGCTCATCTCCAAGGCACCAAAGAAGGGTGAAAAGTCAATAATCGATACCTAAAACTTGAATTCTACTACTTCTTACTGGCTATTACATCAACTTAGAAGCTGCAACTGTGTTCTACTATGGTGCTTTTAGTGTCTCCGCATACCGCAGCATGCGACGTAGCTTTGCAGACGATAAGTACAACCGTTTCAGAGAGAAGAGCGGCCAATGTGACGATCTGGCTTTAAGTCGATTCGATAACAAATGACGAAAACGGACGGATTACTCAGGTTTTTATTACATATGAACACTTTTCACATTCTCCCACGCAACGCGGCTGCTAGTGCTCCTTTCATGCAAAATCTTAAGTTCCTAGCTCATGTCCAAGGCACCAAAGAAGGGTAAAAAGTCAATAATCGATTCCTAAAACTTGAATTTTACTACTTCTTATTGGCTATTACATCAACTTAGAAGCATCATCTGTGTTCTACTATGGTGCATTTAGTGTCTCCGCATACCGCAGCACGCGACATAGCTTTGCAGAGGTTAAATGTAACCATTTCAGACAGAAGTGCGGCCAATGTGGCGATCTGGCTTTAAGTCGATTCGATAACAAATGACGAGAACGGACGGATATCTCTGGTTTTTACTACATATGAACACTTTTCACATTCTCCCGTGCAAATCGGCTGCTAGTCCTCCTTTCAAGAAGAATCTTAAGGTCCTAGCTCATGTCCAAGGCACCAAAGACAGCTTAAAAGTCAATAATCGATGCCTAAAACTTGAATTCTACTACATCTTACCGGCTATTACATCAACTTAGAAGCTTCATCTGTGTTCTACTATGGTGCTTTTTGTGTCTCCGCATACCGCAGCACGCGACGTAGCTTTGCAGACGATAAGTACAACCGTTTCAGAGAGAAGAGCGGCTTATGTGACGATCTGGCTTTAAGTCGATTGGATAACAAATGACGATAACGGACGGTTTTCTTAGGTTTTTACTACATACGAACACGTTTCACATTCTAGCGTGCAACGTGGCTGCTAGTCCTCCTTTCATGAAAAATCTTAAGTTCCTAGCTCCTCTCCAAGGCACCAAAGAAGGGTGAAAAGTCAATAATCGATACCTAAAACTTGAATTCTACTACTTCTTACTGGCTATTACATCAACTTAGAAGCTGCAACTGTGTTCTACTATGGTGCTTTTAGTGTCTCCGCATACCGCAGCACGCGACGTAGCTTTGCAGACGATAAGTACAACCGTTTCAGAGAGAATAGCGGCCAATGTGACGATCTGGCTTTAAGTCGATTCGATAACAAATGACGAAAACGGACGGATTTCTCAGGTTTTTACTACATATGAACACTTTTCACATTCTCCCGTGCAACGCGGCTGCTGGTCCTCCTTTCATGCAAAATCTTAAGTTCCTAGCTCATATCCAAGGCACCAAAGAAGGGTAAAAAGTCAATAATCGATACCTAAAACTTGAATTGTACTACTTCTTACTGGCTATTACATCAACTTAGAAGCATCATCTGTGTTCTACTATGGTGCTTTTAGTGTATCCGCATACCGCAGCACGCGACATAGCTTTGCAGACGATAAATGTAACCGTTTCAGACAGAAGAGCGGCCAATGTGACGATCTGGCTTTAAGTCTATTCGATAACAAATGACGAAAACGGACGGATTTCTCAGGTTTTTACTACATATGAACACATTTCATATTCTCCCGTGCAACGCGGCTGCTAGTCCTCCTTTCATGCAAATCTTAAGTTCCTAGCTCATGTCCAAGGCAACAAAGAAGGGTAAAAAGTCAATAATCGATACCTAAAACTTGAATTGTACTACTTCTTACTGGCTATTACATCAACTTAGAAGCATCATCTGTGTTCTACTATGGTGCTTTTAGTGTATCCGCATACCGCAGCACGCGACATTGCTTTGCAGAGGTTAAATGTAACCGTTTCAGACAGAAGTGCGGCCAATGTGACGATCTGGCTTTAAGTCGATTCGATAACAAATGACGAGAACGGACGGATTTCTTAGGTTTTTACTACATATGAACACTTTTCACATTCTCCCATGCAACGGGGCTGCTAGGGCCCCTTTCATGCAAAATCCTAAGTTCCTAGCTCATGTCCAAGGCACCAAAGCCTGCTAAAAAGTCAATAATCGATACCTAAAACTTGAATTGTACTACTTCATACAGCTATAACATCAACTTAGAAACTTCATCTGTGTTCTACTATGGTGCTTTTAGTGTCTCCGCATACCGCAGCACGCGACATAGCTTTGCAGACGATAAGTACAACCGTTTCAGAGAGAAGAGCGGCCAATGTGACGATCTGGCTTTAAGTCGATTCGATAACAATTGACGAAAATAGACGGATTTCTCTGGTTTGTAGTACATATGAACACTTTTCACATTCTCCCGTGCAACGCGGCTGCTAGTCCTCCTTTCATGCAAAATCGTAAGGCCATAGCTCATGTCCAAGGCACCAAAGACAGCTAAAAAGTCAATAATCGATGCCTGAAACTTGAATTGTACTACATCTTACTGGCTGTTACATCAACTTAGAAGCTTCATCTGTGTTCTACGATGGTGCTTTTAGTGCCTCCGCATACCGTAGCACGCGACGTAGCTTTGCAGACGATCAGCACAAACGTTTCAGAGAGAAGAGCGGCCAATGTGACGATCTGGCTTTAAGTCGATTCGATAACAAATGACGAAAACGGACGGATTTCTCAGGTTTTTACTACATATGAACACTTTTCACATTCTCCAGTGCAAATCGGCAGCTAGTCCTCCTTTCAAGCAGAACATTAAGGTCCTAGCTGATGTCCAAGGCACCAAAGACAGCTAAAAAGTCAATAATCGATGCCTAAAACTTGAATTGTACTACATCTTACTGGCTATTACATCAACTTAGAAGCTTCATATGTGTTCTACTATGGTGCTTTTTGTGTCTCCGCATACCGCAGCACGCGACGTAGCTTTGCAGACAATAAGTACAACCGTTTCAGAGAGAAGAGCGGCCAATGTGACGATCTGGCTTTAAGTCGGTTCGATAACAAATGACGAAAACGGACGGATATCTCAGGTTTTTACTACATATGAACACTTTTCACATTCTCCCGTGCAACGCGGCTGCTGGTCCTCCTTTCATGCAAAATCTTAAGTTCCTAGCTCATATCCAAGGCACCAAAGAAGGGTAAAAAGTCAATAATCAATACCTAAAACTTGAATTGTACTACTTCTTACTGGCTATTACATCAACTTAGAAGCATCATCTGTGTTCTACTATGGTGCTTTTAGTGTATCCGCATACCGCAGCACGCGACATAGCTTTGCAGACGATAAATGTAACCGTTTCAGACAGACGAGCGGCCATTGTGACGATCTGGCTTTTAGTCGATTCGATAACAAATGACGAAAACGGTCGGATTTCTCATGTTTTTACTACATATGACCACTTTTCACATTCTCCCATGCAACGCGGCTGCTAGGGCCCGTTTCATGCAATATCCTATGTTCCTAGCTCATGTCCAAGGCACCAAAGCTGCTAAAAAGTCTATAATCGATACCTAAAACTTGAATTGTACTACTTCATACAGCTATAACATCAACTTAGAAACTTCATCTGTGTTCTAGTATGGTGCTTTTAGTGTCTCCGCATACCGCAGCACGCGACATAGCTTTGCAGACGATAAGTACAACCGTTTCAGAGAGAAGAGCGGCCAATGTGACGATCTGGCTTTAAGTCGATTCGATAACAATTGACGAATATGGACGGATTTCTCAGGTTTTTACTACATATGAACACTTTTCACATTCTCCCTTGCAACGGGGCTGCTGGTCCTCCATTCATGCAAAATCTTAAGTTACTAGCTCATGTCCAAGGCACCAAAGAAGTGTAAAAAGCCAATAATCGATACCTAAAACTTGAATTGTACTACTTCTTACTAGCCATTACATCAACTTAGGAGCTTAATCTTTGTTCTACTATGTTGCTTTTAGTGCCTCCGCATATCGCAGCACGCGACATAGCTTTGAAGACGATAAATGTAAATGTTTCAGACAGACGTGCGGCCAATCTGACGATCTGGCTTTAAGTCGATTCGATAACAAATGTCGAAAACGGACGGATTTCTCAGGTTTTTACTACACATGAACACTTTTCACATTCTCCCGTTCAACTCGGCTGCTAGTCTTCCTTCCATGCAAAAGCTTAAGGTCCTAGCTCATGTCCAAGGCACCAAAGCCAGCTAAAAAGTCAATAATCGATACCTGAAACTTGAAATGTACTACTTCCTACTGGCTATTACATCAACTTAGAAGCTTCATCTGTGTTCTACGATGGTGCTTTTAGTGTCCCCGCATACCGCAGCACGCGACATAGCTTTGCAGACGATAAGTACAACCGTTTCAGAGAGGAGAGCGGCCAATGTGACGATCTGGCTTTAAGTCGATTCGATAACAAATGACGAAAACGGACGGATTTCTCAGGTTTTTACTACATATGAACACTTTTCACATTCTCCCGTGCCACTTGGCTGCTAGTCCTCCTTTCATGCAAAATCGTAAGTTCCTAGCTCATCTCCAAGGCACCAAAGAAGGGTAAAAAGTCAATAATCGATACCTAAAACTTGAATTGTACTTCTTCTTACTGGCTATTACATCAACTTAGAAGCATCATGTGTGTTCTACTATCGTGCTTTTAGTGTCTCCGCATACCGCAGCACGCGACATTGCTTTGCAGAGGTTAAATGTAACCGTTTCAGACAGAAGTGCGGCCAATGTGACGATCTGGCTTTAAGTCGGTTCGATAACAAATGACGAGAACGGACGGATTTCTTAGGTTTTTACTACATATGAACACTTTTCACATTCTCCCGTCTAACGTGGATCCTAGTCCTCCTTTCATGCAAAATCTTAAGTTTCTAGCTCATCTCCAAGCCACCAAAGAAGTGTAAAAAGTCAATAATCGATACCTAAAACTTGAATTGTACTACTTCTTACTGGCTATTACATCAACTTAGAAGCATCATCTGTGTTCTACTATGGTGCTTTTAGTGTATCCGCATACCGCAGCACGCGACATAGCTTTGCAGACGATAAATGTAACCGTTTCAGACAGAAGAGCGGCCAATGTGACGATCTGGCTTTGAGTCGATTCGATAACAAATGACGAAAACGGTCGGATTTCTCATGTTTTTACTACATATGAACACTTTTCATATTCTACCGTGCAACGCGGCTGCTAGTCCTCCTTTCATGCAAAATCTTAAGGCCGTAGCTCATGTCCAAGGCACCACAGACAGCTAAAAAGTGAAATAATCGATGCCTAAAACTTGAATTGTACTACATCTTACTGGCTGTTACATCAACTTAGAAGCTTCATCTGTGTTCTACGATGGTGCTTTTAGTGTCTCGGCATACCGCAGCACGCGACGTAGCTTTGCAGACGATAAGTACAACCGTTTCAGAGAGAAGAGCGGCCAATGTGACGATCTGGCTTTAAGTCGATTCGATAACAAATGACGAAAACGGACGGATTTCTTAGGTTTTTAATACATATGAACACTTTTCACATTCTCCCGTGCAACGTGGCTGCTAGTCCTCCTTTCATGCAAAATCGTAAGTTTCTAGCTCATCTCCAAGGCACCAAAGAAGGGTAAAAAGTCAATAATCGATACCTAAAACTTGAATTGTACTACTTCTTCCTGGCTATTACATCAACTTAGAAGCTTCATCTGTGTTCTACTATGGTGCTTTTAGTGTCTCCGCGTACCGCAGCACGCGACATAGCTTTGCAGACGATAAGTAGTACCGTTTCAGAGAGAAGAGCGGCCAATGTGACGATCTGGCTTTAAGTCGATTCGATAACAAGTAACGAAAACGGACGGATTTCTCAGGTTTTTACTACATATGAACACTTTTCACATTCTCCCGTGCCACTTGGCTGCTAGTCCTCCTTTCATGCAAAATCGTAAGTTCCTAGCTCATCTCCAAGGCACCAAAGAAGGGTAAAAAGTCAATAATCGATACCTAAAACTTGAATTGTACTTCTTCTTACTGGCTATTACATCAACTTAGAAGCTTCATCTGTGTTCTACTCTGGTGCTTTTAGTGTCTCCGCATACCGCAATACGCGACATAGCTTTGCAGACGATAAGTACAACCGTTTCAGAGAGAAGAGCGGCCAATGTGACGATCTGGCTTTTAGTCGATTCGATAACAAATGACGAAAACGGTCGGATTTCTCAGCTTTTTACTACATATGAACACTTTTCACATTCTCCAGTGCAAATCGGCAGCTAGTCCTCCTTTCAAGCAGAACATTAAGTTCCTAGCTCATGTCCAAGGCACCAAAGCCTGCTAAAAAGTCTATAATCGATACCTAAAACTTGAATTGTACTACTTCATACAGCTATAACATCAACTTAGAAACTTCATCTGTGTTCTAGTATGGTGCTTTTAGTGTCTCCGCATACCGCAGCACGCGACATAGCTTTGCAGACGATAAGTACAACCGTTTCAGAGAGAAGAGCGGCCAATGTGACGATCTGGCTTTAAGTCGATTCGATAACAATTGACGAAAATGGACGGATTTCTCTGGTTTTTAGTACATATGAACACTTTTCACATTCTCCCGTGCAACGCGGCTGCTAGTCCTCCTTTCATGCAAAATCGTAAGGCCATAGCTCATGTCCAAAGCACCAAAGACAGCTAAAAAGTTAATAATCGATGCCTGAAACTTGAATTGTACTACATCTTACTGGCTGTTACATCAACTTAGAAGCTTCATCTGTGTTCTACGATGGTGCTTTTAGTGTCTCCGCATACCGCAGCACGCGACGTAGCTTTGCAGACGATCAGCACAAACGTTTCAGAGAGACGAGCGGCCAATGTGACGATCTGGCTTTTAGTCGATTCGATAACAAATGACTAAAACGGTCGGATTTCTCAGGTTTTTACTACATATGAACACTTTTCACATTCTCCAGTGCAAATCGGCAGCTAGTCCTCCTTTCAAGCAGAACATTAAGTTCCTAGCTCATGTCCAAGGCACCAAAGCCTGCTAAAAAGTCTATAATCGATACCTAAAACTTGAATAGTACTACTTCATACAGCTATAACATCAACTTAGAAACTTCATCTGTGTTCTAGTATGGTGCTTTTAGTGTCTCCGCATACCGCAGCACGCGACATAGCTTTGCAGACGATAAGTACAACCGTTTCAGAGAGAAGAGCGGCCAATGTGACGATCTGGCTTTAAGTCGGTTCGATAACAAATGACGAAAACGGACGGATTTCTCAGGTTTTTACTACATATGAACACTTTTCACATTCTCCCGTGCAACGCGGCTGCTGGTCCTCCTTTCATGCAAAATCTTAAGTTCCTAGCTCATATCCAAGGCACCAAAGAAGGGTAAAAAGTCAATAATCGATACCTAAAACTTGAATTGTACTACTTCTTACTGGCTATTACATCAACTTAGAAGCATCATCTGTGTTCTACTATGGTGCTTTTAGTGTATCCGCATACCGCAGCACGCGACATAGCTTTGCAGACGATAAATGTAACCGTTTCAGACAGACGAGCGGCCAATGTGACGATCTGGCTTTTAGTCGATTCGATAACAAATGACGAAAACGGTCGGATTTCTCATGTTTTTACTACATATGACCACTTTTCACATTCTCCCATGCAACGCGGCTGCTAGGGCCCCTTTCATGCAAAATCCTATGTTCCTAGCTCATGTCCAAGGCACCAAAGCTGCTAAAAAGTCTATAATCGATACCTAAAACTTGAATTGTACTACTTCTTACTGGCTATTACATCAACTTAGAAACTTCATCTGTGTTCTAGTATGGTGCTTTTAGTGTCTCCGCATACCGCAGCACGCGACATAGCTTTGCAGACGATAAGTACAACCGTTTCAGAGAGAAGAGCGGCCAATGTGACGATCTGGCTTTAAGTCGATTCGATAACAATTGACGAATATGGACGGATTTCTCAGGTTTTTACTACATATGAACACTTTTCACATTCTCCCGTGCCACTTGGCTGCTAGTCCTCCTTTCATGCAAAATCGTAAGTTCCTAGCTCATCTCCAAGGCACCAAAGAAGGGTAAAAAGTCAATAATCGATACCTTAAACTTGAATTGTACTTCTTCTTACTGGCTATTACATCAACTTAGAAGCTTCATCTGTGTTCTACTCTGGTGCTTTTAGTGTCTCCGCATACCGCAATACGCGACATAGCTTTGCAGACGATAAGTACAACCGTTTCAGAGAGAAGAGCGGCCAATGTGACGATCTGGCTTTAAGTCGATTCGATAGCAAATTACGAAAACGGTCGGATTTCTCATGTTTTTACTACATATGAACACTTTTCACATTCTCCCATGCAACGCGGCTGCTAGGGCCCCTTTCATGCAAAATCCTAAGTTCCTAGCTTATGTCCAAGGCACCAAAGCCTGCTAAAAAGTCAATAATCGATACCTAAAACTTGAATTGTACTACTTCATACAGCTATAACATCAACTTAGAAGCTTCATCTGTGTTCTACTATGGTGCTTTTAGTGTCTCCGCATACCGCAGCACGCGATATAGCTTTGCAGACGATAAGTACAACCGTTTCAGATAGAAGAGCGGCAAATGAGACGATCTGGCTTTAAGTCGATTCGATAACAAATGACGAAAACGGACGGATTTCTTAGGTTTTTACTACATATGAACACTTTTCACATTCTCCCGTGCAACGTGGCTGCTAGTCCTCCTTTCATGCAAAATCTTAAGTTTCTAGCTCATCTCCAAGGCACCAAAGAAGGGTAAAAAGTCAATAATCGATACCTAAAACTTGAATTGTACTACTTCTTCCTGGCTGTTACATCAACTTAGAAGCTTCATCTGTGTTCTACTATGGTGCTTTTAGTGTCTCCGCGTACCGCAGCACGCGACATAGCTTTGCAGATGATAAGTAGAACCGTTTCAGAGAGAAGAGCGGCCAATGTGACGATCTGGCTTTAAGTCGATTCGATAACAAATGACGAAAATGGACGGTTTTCTCAGGTTTTTACTACATATGAACACTTTTCACATTCTCCCGTGCAAATCGGCTGCTAGTACTCCTTTCATGCAAAATCTTAAGTTCCTAGCTCATGTCCAAGGCACCAAAGAAGGGTAAAAAGTCAATAATCGATACCTAAAACTTGAATTGTACTACTTCTTACTGGCTATTACATCAACTTAGAAGCTTCATCTGTGTTCTACTATGGTGCTTTTAGTGTCTCCGCATACCGCAGCACGCGACATAGCTTTGCAGTTGATAAATGTAACTGTTACAGACAGAAGTGCGGCCAATGTGACGATGTGGCTTTCAGTCTATTCGATAACAAATGACGAAAACGGATGGATTTCTCAGGTTTTTACTACATATGGACACTTTTCACATTCTCCCGCGCAACTCGGCTGTTCATCCTCCTCTCATACAGAATCTTAAGGTCCTAGCTCATGTCCAAGGCACCAAAGACAGCTAAAAAGTCAATAATCGATACCTAAAACTTGAATTGTACTACATCTTACTGGCTATTACATCAACTTAGAAGCTTCATCTGTGTTCTAGTATGGTGCTTTTAGTGTCTCCGCATACCGTAGCACGCGACATAGCTTTGCAGACGATAAATTTAACCGTTTCAGACAGAAGAGCGGCCAATGTGACGATCTGGCTTTAAGTCGATTCGATAACAAATGACGAAAACGGACGGATTTCTCAGGTTTTTACTAAATATGAACACTTTTCACATTCTGCCGTGCAACGCGGCTGCTAGTCCTCCCTTCATGCAAAATCTTAAGTTCCTAGCTCATGTCCAAGGCACCAAAGAAGGGTAAAATGCCAATAATCCATACCTAAAACTTGAATTGTAGTACTTCTTACTGGCTATTACATCAACTTCGAAGCTTCATGTGTGTTCTACTATGGTGCTTTTAGTGTCTCCGCATACCGCAGCACGCGACATAGCTTTGCAGATGATAAGTACAACCGTTTCAGAGAGAAAAGCGGCCAATGTGACGTTCTGGCTTTAAGTCGATTCGATAACAAATGACGAAAACGGACGGATTTCTCAGGTTTTTTCTACATATGAACACTTTCCACATTCTCCCTTGCAACGCGGCTGCTAGTCCTGCTTTCATGCAAAATCTTAGGTTCCTAGCTCTTGTCCAAGGCACCAAAGAAGGGTAAAAAGTCAATAATCGATACGAAGAACTTGAATTGTACTACATCTTACTGGCTATTACATCAACTTAGAAGCTTCATCTGTGTTCTACTATGGTGCTTTTAGTGTCTCCGCATACCGCAGCACGCCACATAGCTTTGCAGTGGATAAATGTAACCGTTTAAGACAGAAGTGCGGCCAATGTGACGATCTGGCTTTAAGTCGATTCGATAACAAATGACGAGAACGGACGGATTTCTTAGGTTTTTACTACATATGAACACTTTTCACATTCTCCCGTGTAACGTGGCTGCTAGTCCTCCTTTCATGCAAAATCTTAAGTTTCTAGCTCATCTCCAAGGCACCAAAGAAGTGTAAAAAGTCAATAATCGATGCCTAAAACTTGAATTGTACTACTTCTTACTGGCTATTACATCAACTTAGAAGCATAATCTGTGTTCTACTATGGTGCTTTTAGTGTATCCGCATACCGCAGCACGCGACATAGCTTTGCAGATGATAAGTACAACCGTTTCAGAGAGAAAAGCGGCCAATGTGACGTTCTGGCTTTAAGTCGATTCGATAACAAATGACGAAAACGGACGGATTTCTCAGGTTTTTTCTACATATGAACACTTTCCACATTCTCCCTTGCAACGCGGCTGCTAGTCCTGCTTTCATGCAAAATCTTAGGTTCCTAGCTCTTGTCCAAGGCACCAAAGAAGGGTAAAAAGTCAATAATCGATACGAAGAACTTGAATTGTACTACATCTTACTGGCTATTACATCAACTTAGAAGCTTCATCTGTGTTCTACTATGGTGCTTTTAGTGTCTCCGCATACCGCAGCACGCCACATAGCTTTGCAGTGGATAAATGTAACCGTTTAAGACAGAAGTGCGGCCAATGTGACGATCTGGCTTTAAGTCGATTCGATAACAAATGACGAGAACGGACGGATTTCTTAGGATTTTACTACATATGAACACTTTTCACATTCTCCCGTGTAACGTGGCTGCTAGTCCTCCTTTCATGCAAAATCTTAAGTTTCTAGCTCATCTCCAAGGCACCAAAGAAGTGTAAAAAGTCAATAATCGATGCCTAAAACTTGAATTGTACTACTTCTTACTGGCTATTACATCAACTTAGAAGCATAATCTGTGTTCTACTATGGTGCTTTTAGTGTATCCGCATACCGCAGCACGCGACATAGCTTTGCAGAGGATAAATGTAACCGTTTCAGACAGAAGAGCGGCCAATGTGACGATCTGGCTTTGAGTCGATTCGATAACAAATGACGAAAACGGTCGGATTTCTCATGTTTTTACTACATATGACCACTTTTCAAACTCTCCCGTGCAACGTGGCTGCTAGTCCTCTCTTCAGCTCAAATCTTAAGGTCTTAGCTCATTTCCAAAGGATCAAAGGAGTCTAAAAAGTCAATAATCGATAGCTAAAACTTGATTTGTACTGTTTCTTACTGTCTATTACATAAATTAGAAGCTTCTTCTGAGGTCTACTATGGTGCTATTAGTGTCTCCGCATACCGCAGCACGCGACATAACTTTGCAGACGAAAAGTGTAACCGTGTCATAGAGAAGAGCGGACGATGTGACGATCTGGCATTAAGTCGATTTGATAGCAAATGACAAACACGGATGGATTTCTTAGGTTTTTACTACATATGAACACTTTTCACACTCTCCCGTGCAACGTGGTTGCTACTCCTCCCTTCAGGCAAAATCTTAAGGTGCTAGCTCATGTTCAAAGCATTAAAGCCTGCTAAAAATTCAATAATCGATAACTAAAACTTGATTTGTATTGCTTCTTACTGGCTATTACATCAAATTCGAAGCTTCGTCTGAGTTCTACTATGGTGCTTTTAGTGTTTCCGCTTACCGCAGCACGTGACATAGCTTTGTAGCGGAAAGTGTAACCGTTTCGCAGAGAAGAGCGGACGATGTGACGATCTGGCATTAAGTCGATTCGATAGCAAATGAGGAAAACAAGCGGATTTCTCATTTTTTAACTACATATGAACACTTTTCACATTCTCCTGTGCTACGTGGCTGCTTGTCCTCCCTTCAGGCAAAATCTTAAGGGCCTAGCTCATGTCCAAAGTACTAGAGCCGGCTAAGAATTCAATAATTGATAACTAAATCTTGATTTGTACTGCTTCTTACTGGCTATAACATCAAATTGGATGCTTCTTCTGAGTTCTAGTATGGTGCTTTAAGTGTTTCATAATGACGCAGCATGCGTCGTAGCTTTGCAGACGAAAAGTGTAACCGTTTTATAGAGAAGAGCGCACGAAGTGACTTTCTGGCATTAAGTCGATTCGATAGCAAATGACGAAAACGAGCGGATTTCTCAGGTTTTTACTACATATGAACACTTTTCACATTCTCCCTTGCAACGTGGTTGCTAGACCTCCCTTCAGGCAAAATCTTAAGGTCCTAGCTTATGTCCAAAGCTACAAAGCCTAATAAATAGTCAATAATCGATAGCTAAAACTTCATTTGTAATGCATCTTACTGGCTATTACATCAAATTAGAAGCTTCTTCTGAGCTATACAATGGTGCTTTTAGTGTGTCTGCATACCGCAGCACGCGACATAGCTTTGCAGACGAAAGGTGTAACCGTTTCATAGAGAAGAGCGGACGATGTGTCGATCTGGCATTAAGTCGATTCGATAGCAAATGACGAAAACGGGCGGATTTCTAAGGTTTTTACTACATATGAACACTTTTCATATTCTCCCGTGCAACGCGGGTGCTAGTCCTTCTTTCATGCAAAATCTTAAGGTCCTAGCTCTTGTCCAAGACATCAAAGAAGGGTAAAAAGTCTATAATCGATCACTAAAACTTGAATTGTATCGCTTCTTACTTACTATTACATCAAATTAGATGCTTCTTCTGTGTTCTACTATGGTGCTTTTAGTGTCTCTGCATACCGCAGCACGCGACAAAGCTTTGCAGACGAAAAGTGTAACCGTTTCAAAGAGAAGAGCGGACGATGTGACGAACGGGCATTAAGTCGATTCGATAACAAATGACGAAAACGGTCGGTTTTCTCATGTTTTTACTACATATGAACACTTTTCATATTCTACCGTGCAACGCGGCTGCTAGTCCTCCTTTCATGCAAAATCTTAAGGCCGTAGCTCATGTCCAAGGCACCACAGACAGCTAAAAAGTCAATAATCGATGCCTAAAACTTGAATTGTACTACATCTTACTGGCTGTTACATCAACTTAGAAGCTTCATCTGTGTTCTACGATGGTGCTTTTAGTGTCTCGGCATACCGCAGCACGCGACGTAGCTTTGCAGACGATAAGTACAACCGTTTCAGAGAGAAGAGCGGCCAATGTGACGATCTGGCTTTAAGTCGATTCGATAACAAATGACGAAAACGGACGGATTTCTTAGGTTTTTAATACATATGAACACTTTTCACATTCTCCCGTGCAACGTGGCTGCTAGTCCTCCTTTCATGCAAAATCGTAAGTTTCTAGCTCATCTCCAAGTCACCAAAGAAGGGTAAAAAGTCAATAATCGATACCTAAAACTTGAATTGTACTACTTCTTCCTGGCTATTACATCAACTTAGAAGCTTCATCTGTGTTCTACTATGGTGCTTTTAGTGTCTCCGCGTACCGCAGCACGCGACATAGCTTTGCAGACGATAAGTAGTACCGTTTCAGAGAGAAGAGCGGCCAATGTGACGATCTGGCTTTAAGTCGATTCGATAACAAGTAACGAAAACGGACGGATTTCTCAGGTTTTTACTACATATGAACACTTTTCACATTCTCCCGTGCCACTTGGCTGCTAGTCCTCCTTTCATGCAAAATCGTAAGTTCCTAGCTCATCTCCAAGGCACCAAAGAAGGGTAAAAAGTCAATAATCGATACCTAAAACTTGAATTGTACTTCTTCTTACTGGCTATTACATCAACTTAGACGCTTCATCTGTGTTCTACTCTGGTGCTTTTAGTGTCTCCGCATACCGCAATACGCGACATAGCTTTGCAGACGATAAGTACAACCGTTTCAGAGAGAAGAGCGGCCAATGTGACGATCTGGCTTTAAGTCGATTCGATAACAAATGACGAAAACGGACGGATTTCTCTGGTTTTTAGTACATATGAAAACTTTTCACATTCTCGCGTGCAACGCGGCTGCTAGTCCTCCTTTCATGCAAAATCGTAAGGCCATAGCTCATGTCCAAGGCACCAAAGACAGCTAAAAAGTCAATAATCGATGCCTGAGACTTGAATTGTACTACATCTTACTGGCTGTTACATCAACTTAGAAGCTTCATCTGTGTTCTACGATGGTGCTTTTAGTGTCTCCGCATACCGCAGCACGCGACGTAGCTTTGCAGACGATGAGCACAAACGTTTCAGAGAGAAGAGCGGCCAATGTGACGATCTGGCTTTAAGTCGATTCGATAACAAATGACGAAAACGGACGGATTTCTCAGGTTTTTACTACATATGAACACTTTTCACATTCTCCAGTGCAAATCGGCAGCTAGTCCTCCTTTCAAGCAGAACATTAAGGTCCTAGCTCATGTCCAAGGCACCAAAGACAGCTAAAAAGTCAATATCGATGCCTAAAACTTGAATTGTACTACATCTTACTGGCTATTACATCAACTTAGAAGCTTCATCTGTGTTCTACTATGGTGCTTTTTGTGTCTCCGCATACCGCAGCACGCGACGTAGCTTTGCAGACAATAAGTACAACCGTTTCAGAGAGAAGAGCGGCCAATGTGACGATCTGGCTTTAAGTCGATTCGATAACAAATGACGAAAACGGACGGATTTCTCAAGTTTTTACTACATATGAACACTTTTCACATTCTCCCGTGCAACGCGGCTGCTGGTCCTCCTTTCATGCAAAATCTTAAGTTCCTAGCTCATATCCAAGGCACTAAAGAAGGGTAAAAAGTCAATAATCGATACCTAAAACTTAAATTGTACTACTTCTTACTGGCTATTACATCAACTTAGAAGCATCATCTGTGTTCTACTATGGTGCTTTTAGTGTCTCCGCATACCGCAGCACGCGACATAGCTTTGCAGACGATAAATGTAACCGTTTCAGACAGACGAGCGGCCAATGTGACGATCTGGCTTTTAGTCGATTCGATAACAAATGACGAAAACGGTCGGATTTCTCAGGTTTTTACTACATATGAACACTTTTCACATTCTCCAGTGCAAATCGGCAGCTAGTCCTCCTTTCAAGCAGAACATTAAGTTCCTAGCTCATGTCCAAGGCACCAAAGCCTGCTAAAAAGTCTATAATCGATACCTAAAACTTGAATTGTACTACTTCTTACTGGAAATTACATGAACTTAGAAGCTTCATCTGTGTCCTACTATGGTGCTTTTAGTGTCTCCGCATACCGCAGCACGCGACATAGCTTTGTAGACGATAAGTACAACCGTTTCAGAGAGAAGAGCGGCCAATGTGACGATCTGGCTTTAAGTCGATTCGATAACAATTGACGAAAATGGACGGATTTCTCTGGTTTTTAGTACATATGAACACTTTTCACATTCTCCCGTGCAACGCGGCTGCTAGTCCTCCTTTCATGCAAAATCGTAAGGCCATAGCTCATGTCCAAGGCACCAAAGACAGCTAAAAAGTCAATAATCGATGCCTGAAACTTGAATTGTACTACATCTTACTGGCTGTTACATCAACTTAGAAGCTTCATCTGTGTTCTACGATGGTGCTTTTAGTGTCTCCGCATACCGCAGCACGCGACGTAGCTTTGCAGACGATCAGCACAAACGTTTCAGAGAGAAGAGCGGCCAATGTGACGATCTGGCTTTAAGTCGATTCGATAACAAATGACGAAAACGGACGGATTTCTCAGGTTTTTACTACATATGAACACTTTTCACATTCTCCAGTGCAAATCGGCAGCTAGTCCTCCTTTCAAGCAGAACATTAAGGTTCTAGCTCATGTCCAAGGCACCAAAGACAGCTAAAAAGTCAATAATCGATGATTAAAACTTGAATTGTACTACATCTTACTGGCTATTACATCAACTTAGAAGCTTCATCTGTGTTCTACTATGGTGCTTTTTGTGTCTCCGCATACCGCAGCACGCGACGTAGCTTTGCAGACAATAAGTACAACCGTTTCAGAGAGAAGAGCGGCTAATGTGACGATCTGGCTTTAAGTCGGTTCGATAACAAATGACGAAAACGGACGGATTTCTCAGGTTTTACTACATATGAACACTTTTCACATTCTCCCGTGCAACGCGGCTGCTGGTCCTCCTTTCATGCAAAATCTTAAGTTCCTAGCTCATATCCAAGGCACCAAAGAAGGGTAAAAAGTCAATAATCGATACCTAAAACTTGAATTGTACTACTTCTTACTGGCTATTACATCAACTTAGAAGCATCATCTGTGTTCTACTATGGTGCTTTTAGTGTATCCGCATACCGCAGCACGCGACATAGCTTTGCAGACGATAAATGTAACCGTTTCAGACAGACGAGCGGCCAATGTGACGATCTGGCTTTTAGTCAATTCGATAACAAATGACGAAAACGGTCGGATTTCTCATGTTTTTACTACATATGACCACTTTTCACATTCTCCCATTCAACGCGGCTGTTAGGGCCCCTTTCATGCAAAATCCTATGTTCCTAGCTCATGTCCAAGGCACCAAAGCTGCTAAAAAGTCTATAATCGATACCTAAAACTTGAATTGTACTACTTCATACAGCTATAACATCAACTTAGAAACTTCATCTGTGTTCTAGTATGGTGCTATTAGTGTCTCCGCATACCGCAGCACGCGACATAGCTTTGCAGACGATAAGTACAACCGTTTCAGAGAGAAGAGCGGCCAATGTGACGATCTGGCTTTAAGTCGATTCGATAACAATTGACGAATATGGACGGATTTCTCAGGTTTTTACTACGTATGAACACTTTTCACATTCTCCCGTGCCACTTGGCTGCTAGTCCTCCTTTCATGCAAAATCGTAAGTTCCTAGCTCATCTCCAAGGCACCAAAGAAGGGTAAAAAGTCAATAATCGATACCTAAAACTTGAATTGTACTTCTTCTTACTGGCTATTACATCAACTTAGACGCTTCATCTGTGTTCTACTCTGGTGCTTTTAGTGTCTCCGCATACCGCAATACGCGACATAGCTTTGCAGACGATAAGTACAACCGTTTCAGAGAGAAGAGCGGCCAATGTGACGATCTGGCTTTAAGTCGATTCGATAACAAATGACGAAAACGGACGGATTTCTCTGGTTTTTAGTACATATGAAAACTTTTCACATTCTCGCGTGCAACGCGGCTGCTAGTCCTCCTTTCATGCAAAATCGTAAGGCCATAGCTCATGTCCAAGGCACCAAAGACAGCTAAAAAGTCAATAATCGATGCCTGAGACTTGAATTGTACTACATCTTACTGGCTGTTACATCAACTTAGAAGCTTCATCTGTGTTCTACGATGGTGCTTTTAGTGTCTCCGCATACCGCAGCACGCGACGTAGCTTTGCAGACGATGAGCACAAACGTTTCAGAGAGAAGAGCGGCCAATGTGCCGATCTGGCTTTAAGTCGATTCGATAACAAATGACGAAAACGGACGGATTTCTCAGGTTTTTACTACATATGAACACTTTTCACATTCTCCAGTGCAAATCGGCAGCTAGTCCTCCTTTCAAGCAGAACATTAAGGTCCTAGCTCATGTCCAAGGCACCAAAGACAGCTAAAAAGTCAATATCGATGCCTAAAACTTGAATTGTACTACATCTTACTGGCTATTACATCAACTTAGAAGCTTCATCTGTGTTCTACTATGGTGCTTTTTGTGTCTCCGCATACCGCAGCACGCGACGTAGCTTTGCAGACAATAAGTACAACCGTTTCAGAGAGAAGAGCGGCCAATGTGACGATCTGGCTTTAAGTCGATTCGATAACAAATGACGAAAACGGACGGATTTCTCAAGTTTTTACTACATATGAACACTTTTCACATTCTCCCGTGCAACGCGGCTGCTGGTCCTCCTTTCATGCAAAATCTTAAGTTCCTAGCTCATATCCAAGGCACTAAAGAAGGGTAAAAAGTCAATAATCGATACCTAAAACTTAAATTGTACTACTTCTTACTGGCTATTACATCAACTTAGAAGCATCATCTGTGTTCTACTATGGTGCTTTTAGTGTCTCCGCATACCGCAGCACGCGACATAGCTTTGCAGACGATAAATGTAACCGTTTCAGACAGACGAGCGGCCAATGTGACGATCTGGCTTTTAGTCGATTCGATAACAAATGACGAAAACGGTCGGATTTCTCAGGTTTTTACTACATATGAACACTTTTCACATTCTCCAGTGCAAATCGGCAGCTAGTCCTCCTTTCAAGCAGAACATTAAGTTCCTAGCTCATGTCCAAGGCACCAAAGCCTGCTAAAAAGTCTATAATCGATACCTAAAACTTGAATTGTACTACTTCTTACTGGATATTACATAAACTTAGAAGCTTCATCTGTGTCCTACTATGGTGCTTTTAGTGTCTCCGCATACCGCAGCACGCGACATAGCTTTGTAGACGATAAGTACAACCGTTTCAGAGAGAAGAGCGGCCAATGTGACGATCTGGCTTTAAGTCGATTCGATAACAATTGACGAAAATGGACGGATTTCTCTGGTTTTTAGTACATATGAACACTTTTCACATTCTCCCGTGCAACGCGGCTGCTAGTCCTCCTTTCATGCAAAATCGTAAGGCCATAGCTCATGTCCAAGGCACCAAAGACAGCTAAAAAGTCAATAATCGATGCCTGAAACTTGAATTGTACTACATCTTACTGGCTGTTACATCAACTTAGAAGCTTCATCTGTGTTCTACGATGGTGCTTTTAGTGTCTCCGCATACCGCAGCACGCGACGTAGCTTTGCAGACGATCAGCACAAACGTTTCAGAGAGAAGAGCGGCCAATGTGACGATCTGGCTTTAAGTCGATTCGATAACAAATGACGAAAACGGACGGATTTCTCAGGTTTTTACTACATATGAACACTTTTCACATTCTCCAGTGCAAATCGGCAGCTAGTCCTCCTTTCAAGCAGAACATTAAGGTTCTAGCTCATGTCCAAGGCACCAAAGACAGCTAAAAAGTCAATAATCGATGATTAAAACTTGAATTGTACTACATCTTACTGGCTATTACATCAACTTAGAAGCTTCATCTGTGTTCTACTATGGTGCTTTTTGTGTCTCCGCATACCGCAGCACGCGACGTAGCTTTGCAGACAATAAGTACAACCGTTTCAGAGAGAAGAGCGGCTAATGTGACGATCTGGCTTTAAGTCGGTTCGATAACAAATGACGAAAACGGACGGATTTCTCAGGTTTTACTACATATGAACACTTTTCACATTCTCCCGTGCAACGCGGCTGCTGGTCCTCCTTTCATGCAAAATCTTAAGTTCCTAGCTCATATCCAAGGCACCAAAGAAGGGTAAAAAGTCAATAATCGATACCTAAAACTTGAATTGTACTACTTCTTACTGGCTATTACATCAACTTAGAAGCATCATCTGTGTTCTACTATGGTGCTTTTAGTGTATCCGCATACCGCAGCACGCGACATAGCTTTGCAGACGATAAATGTAACCGTTTCAGACAGACGAGCGGCCAATGTGACGATCTGGCTTTTAGTCAATTCGATAACAAATGACGAAAACGGTCGGATTTCTCATGTTTTTACTACATATGACCACTTTTCACATTCTCCCATTCAACGCGGCTGTTAGGGCCCCTTTCATGCAAAATCCTATGTTCCTAGCTCATGTCCAAGGCACCAAAGCTGCTAAAAAGTCTATAATCGATACCTAAAACTTGAATTGTACTACTTCATACAGCTATAACATCAACTTAGAAACTTCATCTGTGTTCTAGTATGGTGCTATTAGTGTCTCCGCATACCGCAGCACGCGACATAGCTTTGCAGACGATAAGTACAACCGTTTCAGAGAGAAGAGCGGCCAATGTGACGATCTGGCTTTAAGTCGATTCGATAACAATTGACGAATATGGACGGATTTCTCAGGTTTTTACTACGTATGAACACTTTTCACATTCTCCCTTGCAACGCGGCTGCTGGTCCTCCATTCATGCAAAATCTTAAGTTACTAGCTCATGTCCAAGGCACCAAAGAAGTGTAAAAAGCCAATAATCGATACCTAAAACTTGAATTGTACTACTTCTTACTAGCCATTACATCAACTTAGGAGCTTAATCTTTGTTCTACTATGTTGCTTTTAGTGCCTCCGCATATCGCAGCACGCGACATAGCTTTGCAGACGATAAATGTAAATGTTTCAGACAGACGTGCGGCCAATCTGACGATCTGGCTTTAAGTCGATTCGATAACAAATGTCGAAAACGGACGGATTTCTCAGGTTTTTACTACACATGAACACTTTTCACATTCTCCCGTTCAACTCGGCTGCTAGTCTTCCTTCCATGCAAAAGCTTAAGGTCCTAGCTCATGTCCAAGTCACCAAAGCCAGCTAAAAAGTCAATAATCGATACCTAAAACTTGAAATGTACTACTTCCTACTGCCTATTACATCAACTTAGAAGCTTCATCTGTGTTCTACTATAGTGCTTTTAGTGTCCCCGCATACCGCAGCACGCGACATAGCTTTGCAGACGATAAGTACAACCGTTTCAGAGAGGAGAGCGGCCAATGTGACGATCTGGCTTTAAGTCGATTCGATAACAAATGACGAAAACGGACGGATTTCTCAGGTTTTTACTACATATGAACACTTTTCACATTCTCCCGTGCCACTTGGCTGCTAGTCCTCCTTTCATGCAAAATCGTAAGTTCCTAGCTCATCTCCAAGGCACCAAAGAAGGGTAAAAAGTCAATAATCGATACCTAAAACGTGAATTGTACTTCTTCTTACTGGCTATTACATCAACTTAGAAGCTTCATCTGTGTTCTACTATGGTGCTTTTAGTGTCTCCGCATACCGCAGCACGCGACATAGCTTTGCAGTTGATAAATGTAACTGTTACAGACAGAAGTGCGGCCAATGTGACGATGTGGCTTTCAGTCTATTCGATAACAAATGACGAAAACGGACGGATTTCTAAGGTTTTTACTACATATGGACACTTTTCACATTCTCCCGCGCAACTCGGCTGTTCATCCTCCTCTCATGCAGAATCTTAAGGTCCTAGCTCATGTCCAAGGCACCAAAGACAGCTAAAAAGTCAATAATCGATACCTAAAACTTGAATTGTACTTCATCTTACTGGCTATTACATCAACTTAGAAGCTTCATCTGTGTTCTGGTATGGTGCTTTTAGTGTCTCCGCATACCGTAGCACGCGACATAGCTTTGCAGACGATAAATTTAACCGTTTCAGACAGAAGAGCGGCCAATGTGACGATCTGGCTTTAAGTCGATTCGATAACAAATGACGAAAACGGTCGGATTTGTCATGTTTTTACTACATATGAACACTTTTCACATTCTCCCATGCAACGCGGCTGCTAGGGCCCCTTTCATGCAAAATCCTAAGTTCCTAGCTCATGTCCAAGGCACCAAAGCCTGCTAAAAAGTCAATAATCGATACCTAAAACTTGAATTGTACTACTTCTTACTGGCTATTACATCACCTTAGAAGCTTCATCTGTGTTCTACTATGGTGCATTTAGTGTCTCCGCATACCGCAGCACGCGACATAGCTTTGCAGTTGGTAAATGTAACTGTTACAGACAGAAGTGCGGCCAATGTGACAATCTGGCTTTAAGTCTATTCGATAGCAAATGACGAAAATGGACGGATTTCTCAGGTTTTTACTAAATATGAACACTTTTCACATTCTCCCATGCAATGCGGCTGCTAGTCCTCCTTTCATGCAAAATCTTAAGTTGGTAGCTAATGTCCAAGGCACCAAAGAAAGGTAAAAAGTCAATAATCGATACCAAGAACTTGAATTGTACTACTTCTTACTGGCTATTACATCAACTTAGTAGCTTCATCTGTGTTCTGCTATGGTGCTTTTAGTGTCTCCGCATACCGCAGCACGCGACATACTTTGCAGAGGATAAATGTAACCTTTTCAGACAGAAGTGCGGCCAATGTGACGATCTGGCTTTAAGTCGATCCGATAACAAATGACGAAAAAGGACGGATTTCTCAGGTTTTTACTACATATGAACACTTTTCACATTCTCCCGTGCTACTCGGCTGCTAGACCTCCTTTCATGCAGAATGTTATGGTCCTAGCTCATGTCCAAGGCACCAAAGCCAGCTAAAAAGTCAATAATCGATACCTAAAACTTGAATAGTGCTACTTCTTACTGGCTATTACATCAACTTAGAAGCTTCATCTGTGTTCTACTATGGTGCTTTTAGTGTCTCCGCATACCGCAGCACTCGACATAGCTTTGCAGTTGATAAATGTAACTGTTACAGACAGAAGTGCGGCCTATGTGACGATCTGGCTTTAAGTCTATTCGATAACAAATGACGAAAACGGATGGATATCTCGGGTTTTTATTACATATGAACACTTTTCACATTCTCCCGTGCAACGCGGCTGCTAGTCCTCCTTTCATGCAAATCTTAAGTTCCTAGCTCATGTCCAAGGCAACAAAGAAGGGTAAAAGCTCAATAATCGGTACCTAAAACTTGAATTGTACTACTTCTTACTGGCTATTACATCAACTCAGAAGCTTCTTCCGTGTCCGACTATGGAGCTTTTAGTGCCTCCGCAAATCGCAGCACGCGACATAGCTTTGCAGACGATAAGTACAACCGTTTCAGTGAGAAGAGCGGCCAATGTGACGATCTGGCTTTAAGTCGATTCGATAACAAATGACGAAAACGGACAGATTTCTCAGGTTTTTACTAAATATGAACACTTTTCACATTCTGCCGTGCAACGCGGCTGCTAGTCCTCCCTTCATGCAAAATCTTAAGTTCCTAGCTCATGTCCAAGGCACCAAAGAAGGGTAAAATGCCAATAATCCATACCTAAAACTTGAATTGTAGTACTTCTTACTGGCTATTACATCAACTTCGAAGCTTCATGTGTGTTCTACTATGGTGCTTTTAGTGTCTCCGCATACCGCAGCACGCGACATAGCTTTGCAGATGATAAGTACAACCGTTTCAGAGAGAAAAGCGGCCAATGTGACGATCTGGCTTTAAGTCGATTCGATAACAAATGACGAAAACGGACGGATTTCTCAGGTTTTTTCTACATATGAACACTTTCCACATTCTCCCTTGCAACGCGGCTGCTAGTCCTGCTTTCATGCAAAATCTTAGGTTCCTAGCTCTTGTCCAAGGCACCAAAGAAGGGTAAAAAGTCAATAATCGATACGAAGAACTTGAATTGTACTACATCTTACTGGCTATTCCATCAACTTAGAAGCTTCATCTGTGTTCTACTATGGTGCTTTTAGTGTCTCCGCATACCGCAGCACGCCACATAGCTTTGCAGTGGATAAATGTAACCGTTTCAGACAGAAGTGCGGCCAATGTGACGATCTGGCTTTAAGTCGATTCGATAACAAATGACGAGAACGGACGGATTTCTTAGGTTTTTACTACATATGAACACTTTTCACATTCTCCCGTGTAACGTGGATCCTAGTCCTCCTTTCATGCAAAATCTTAAGTTTCTAGCTCATCTCCTAGGCACCAAAGAAGTGTAAAAAGTCAATAATCGATGCCTAAAACTTGAATTGTACTACTTCTTACTGGCTATTACATCAACTTAGAAGCATAATCTGTGTTCTACTATGGTGCTTTTAGTGTATCCGCATACGGCAGCACGCGACATAGCTTTGCAGACGATAAATGTAACCGTTTCAGACAGAAGAGCGGCCAATGTGACGATCTGGCTTTGAGTCGATTCGATAACAAATGACGAAAACGGTCGGATTTCTCATGTTTTTACTACATATGACCACTTTTCACATTCTCCCATGCAACGCGGCTGCTAGGGCCCCTTTCATGCAAAATCCTAAGTTCCTAGCTCATGTCCAAGGCACCAAAGCCTGCTAAAAAGTCAATAATCGATACCTAAAACTTGAATTGTACTACTTCATACAGCTATAACATCAACTTAGAAACTTCATCTGTGTTCTACTATGGTGCTTTTAGTGTATCCGCATACCGCAGCACGCGACATAGCTTTGCAGACGATAAATGTAACCGTTTCAGGCAGAAGACCGGCCAATGTGACGATCTGGCTTTTAGTCGATTCGATAACAAATGACGAAAACGGTCGGTTTTCTCATGTTTTTACTACATATGAACACTTTTCATATTCTCCCGTGCAACGCGGCTGCTAGACCTCCTTTCATGCAAAATCTTAAGGCCGTAGCTCATGTCCAAGGCACCACAGACAGCTAAAAAGTCAATTATCGATGCCTAAAACTTGAATTGTACTACATCTTACTGGCTGTTACATCAACTTAGAAGCTTCATCTGTGTTCTACGATGGTGCTTTTAGTGTCTCGGCATACCGCAGCACGCGACGTAGCTTTGCAGACGATAAGTACAACCGTTTCAGAGAGAAGAGCGGCCAATGTGACGATCTGGCTTTAAGTCGATTCGATAACAAATGACGAAAACGGACGGATTTCTCAGGTTTTTACTACACATGAACACTTTTCACATTCTCCCGTGTAACGTGGCTGCTAGTCCTCCTTTCATGCAAAATCTTAAGTTTCTAGCTCATCTCCAAGGCACCAAAGAAGGGTAAAAAGTCAATAATCGATACCTAAAACTTGAATTGTACTACTTCTTCCTGGCTGTTACATCAACTTAGAAGCTTCATCTGTGTTCTACTATGGTGCTTTTAGTGTCTCCGCGTACCGCAGCACGCGACATAGCTTTGCAGACGATAAGTACAACCGTTTCAGAGAGAAGAGCGGACAATGTGACGATCTGGCTTTAAGTCGATTCGATAAAAAGTAACGAAAACGGACGGATTTCTCAGGTTTTTACTACATATGAACACTTTTCACATTCTCCCGTGCCACTTGGCTGCTAGTCCTCCTTTCATGCAAAATCTTAAGTTCCTAGCTCATCTCCAAGGCACCAAAGAAGGGTAAAAAGTCAATAATCGATACCTAAAACTTGAATTGTACTTCTTCTTACTGGCTATTACATCAACTTAGAAGCTTCATCTGTGTACTACTCTGGTGCTTTTAGTGTCTCCGCATACCGCAGCACGCGACGTAGCTTTGCAGACGATAAGTACAACCGTTTCAGAGAGAAGACCGGCCAATGTGACGATCTGGCTTTAAGTCGATTCGATAACAAATGACTAAAACGGACGGATTTCTCTGGTTTTTAGTACATATGAACACTTTTCACAATCTCCCGTGCAACGCGGCTGCTAGTCCTCCTTTCATGCAAAATCGTAAGGCCATAGCTCATGTCCAAGGCACCAAAGACAGCTAAAAAGTCAATAATCGATGCCTGAAACTTGAATTGTACTACATCTTACTGGCTGTTACATCAACTTAGAAGCTTCATATGTGTTCTACGATGGTGCTTTTAGTGTCTCCGAATGCCGCAGCACGCGACGTAGCTTTGCAGACGATCAGCACAAACGTTTCAGAGAGAAGAGCGGCCAATGTGACGATCTGGCTTTAAGTCGATTCGATAACAAATGACGAAAACGGACGGATTTCTCAGGTTTTTACTACATATGAACACTTTTCACATTCTCCAGTGCAAATCGGCAGCTGGTCCTCCTTTCAAGCAGAACATTAAGGTCCTAGCTCATGTCCAAGGCACCAAAGACAGCTAAAAAGTCAATAATCGATGCCTAAAACTTGAATTGTACTACATCTTACTGGCTATTACATCAACTTAGAAGCTTAATCTGTGTTCTACTATGGTGCTTTTTGTGTCTCGGCATACCGCAGCACGCGACGTAGCTTTGCAGACGATAAGTACAACCGTTTCAGACAGACGAGCGGCCAATGTGACGATCTGGCTTTTAGTCGATTCGACAACAAATGACGAAAACGGTCGGATTTCTCATGTTTTTACTACATATGACCACTTTTCACATTCTCCCATGCAACGCGGCTGCTAGGGCCCCTTTCATGCAAAATCCTAAGTTCCTAGCTCATGTCCAAGGCACCAAAGCTGCTAAAAAGTCTATAATCGATACCTAAAACTTGAATTGTACTACTTCATACAGCTATAACATCAACTTAGAAACTTCATCTGTGTTCTAGTATGGTGCTTTTAGTGTCTCCGCATACCGCAGCACGCGACATAGCTTTGCAGACGATAAGTACAACCGTTTCAGAGAGAAGAGCGGCCAATGTGACGATCTGGCTTTAAGTCGATTCGATAACAAATGACGAAAATGGACGGTTTTCTCAGGTTTTTACTACATATGAACACTTCTCACATTCTCCCTTGCAACGCGGCTGCTAGTCCTCCATTCATGCAAAATCTTAAGTTACTAGCTCATGTCCAAGGCACCAAAGAAGTGTAAAAAGCCAATAATCGATACCTAAAACTTGAATTGTACTACTTCTTACTGGCCATTACATCAACTTAGAAGCTTAATCTGTGTTCTACTATGTTGCTTTTAGTGCCTCCGCATATCGCAGCACGCGACATAGCTTTGCAGACGATAAATGTAATTGTTTCAGACAGACATGTGGCCAATCTGACGATCTGACTTTAAGTCGATTCGATAACAAATGTCGAAAACGGACGGATTTCTCAGGTTTTTACTACATATGGACACTTTTCACATTCTCCCGTGCAACTCGGCTGTTCATCCTCCTCTCATGCAGAATCTTGAGGTCCTAGCTCATGTCCAAGGCACCAAAGACAGCTAAAAAGTCAATAATCGATACCTAAAACTTGAATTGTACTACTTCTTACTAGCCATTACATCAACTTAGGACCTTAATCTTTGTTCTACTATGTTGCTTTTAGTGCCTCCGCATATCGCAGCACGCGACATAGCTTTGCAGACGATAAATGTAAATGTTTCAGACAGACGTGCGGCCAATCTGACGATCTGGCTTTAAGTCGATTCGATAACAAATGTCGAAAACGGACGGATTTCTCAGGTTTTTACTACACATGAACACTTTTCACATTCTCCCGTTCAACTCGGCTGCTAGTCTTCCTTCCATGCAAAAGCTTAAGGTCCTAGCTCATGTCCAAGTCACCAAAGCCAGCTAAAAAGTCAATAATCGATACCTAAAACTTGAAATGTACTACTTCCTACTGGCTATTACATCAACTTAGAAGCTTCATCTGTATTCTACTATCGTGCTTTTAGTGTCCCCGCATACCGCAGCACGCGACATAGCTTTGCAGACGATAAGTACAACCGTTTCAGAGAGGAGAGCGTCCAATGTGACGATCTGGCTTTAAGTCGATTCGATAACAAATGACGAAAACGGACGGATTTCTCTGGTTTTTAGTACATATGAACACTTTTCACATTCTCCCGTGCAACGCGGCTGCTAGTCCTCCTTTCATGCAAAATCGTAAGGCCATAGCTCATGTCCAAGGCACCAAAGACAGCTAAAAAGTCAATAATCGATGCCTGAAACTTGAATTGTACTACATCTTACTGGCTGTTACATCAACTTAGAAGCTTCATCTGTGTTCTACGATGGTGCTTTTAGTGTCTCCGCATAACGCAGCAAGCGACGTAGCTTTGCAGACGATCAGCACAAACGTTTCAGAGAGAAGAGCGGCCAATGTGACGATCTGGCTTTAAGTCGATTCGATAACAAATGACGAAAACGGACGGATTTCTCAGGTTTTTACTACATATGAACACTTTTCACATTCTCCAGTGCAAATCGGCAGCTAGTCCTCCTTTCAAGCAGAACATTAAGGTCCTAGCTCATGTCCAAGGCACAAAGACAGCTAAAAAGTCAACAATCGATGCCTAAAACTTGAATTGTACTACTTCTTACTGGCTATTACATCAACTTAGAAGCTTCATCTGTGTTCTACTATGGTGCTTTTTGTGTCTCCACATACCGCAGCACGCGACGTAGCTTTGCAGACGATAAGTACAACCGTTTCAGAGAGAAGAGCGGCTTATGTGACGATCTGGCTTTAAGTCGATTGGATAACAAATGACGATAACGGACGGTTTTCTTAGGTTTTTACTACATACGAACACTTTTCACATTCTAGCGTGCAACGTGGCTGCTAGTCCTCCTTTCATGCAACATCTTAAGTTCCTAGCTCATCTCCAAGGCACCAAAGAAGGGCAAAAAGTCAATAATCGATACCTAAAACTTGAATCGTACTACTTCTTACTGGCTATTACATCAATTTAGAAGCTTCATCTGTGTTCTACTATGGTGCTTTTAGTGTCTCCGCATACCGCAGCACGCGACGTAGCTTTGCAGACAATAAGTACAACCGTTTCAGAGAGAAGAAAGGGCCATTGTGACGATCTGGCTTTAAGTCGGTTCGATAACAAATGACGAAAACGGACGGATTTCTCAGGTTTTTACTACATATGAACACTTTTCACATTCTCCCGTGCAACGCGGCTGCTGGTCCTCCTTTCATGCAAAATCTTAAGTTCCTAGCTCATATCCAAGGCACCAAAGAAGGGTAAAAATTCAATAATCGATACCTAAAACTTGAATTGTACTACTTCTTACTGGCTATTACATCAACTTAGAAGCATCATCTGTGTTCTACTATGGTGCTTTTAGTGTATCCGCATACCGCAGCACGCGACATAGCTTTGCAGACGATAAATGTAACCGTTTCAGACAGACGAGCGGCCAATGTGACGATCTGGCTTTTAGTCGATTCGACAACACATGACGAAAACGGTCGGATTTCTCATGTTTTTACTACATATGACCACTTTTCACATTCTCCCATGCAACGCGGCTGCTAGGGCCCCTTTCATGCAAAATCCTAAGTTCCTAGCTCATGTCCAAGGCACCAAAGCTGCTAAAAAGTCTATAATCGATACCTAAAACTTGAATTGTACTACATCTTACTGGCTATTACATCAACTTAGAAGCTTAATCTGTGTTCTACTATGGTGCTATTAGTGTCTCCGCATACCGCAGCACGCGACATAGCTTTGCAGTCGATAAGTACAACCGTTTCAGAGAGAAAGCGGCCAATGTGACGATCTGGCTTTAAGTCGATTCGACAACAAATGACGAAAACGGATGGATTTCTCAGATTTTTAATACATATGAACACTTTCCACATTCTCCCGTGCAACTTCGCTGCTAGTCCTCCGTTCATGCAGAATCTTAAGGTCCTAGCTCATGTCCTAGACACCAAAGCCAGCTAAAAAGTCAATAATAGATACCTAAAACTTGAATTGTACTACTTCTTACTGGATATTACATGAACATAGAAGCTTCATCTGTGTCCTACTATGGTGCTTTTAGTGTCTCCGCATACCGCAGCACACGACATAGCTTTGCAGACGATAAATGTAATCGTATCACACAGAAGAGCGGCCAATGTGACGATCTGGCTTTAAGTCGATTCGATAACAAATGACGAAAACGGACGGACTTCTCAGGTTTTTACTACATATGAACACTTTTCACATTCCCCCATGCAACTCGGCTGCTTGTCCCCCTTTCATGCAGAATCTGAAGGTCCTAGCTCATGTCCAAGGCACCAAAACCAGCTAAAAAGTCAATAATCGATTCCTAAAACTGGAATTGTACTACTTCTTACTGGCTATTACATCAACGTAGAAGATTCATCTGTGTTCTACTATGGTGCTTTTAGTGTCTCCGCATACCGCAGACCGCGACATAGCTTTGCAGACGATAAGTACAACCGTTTCAGAGAGGAGAGCGGCCAATGTGATGATCTGGCTTTAAGTCGATTCGATAACAAATGACGAAAACGGACGGATTTCTCAGGTTTTTACTACATATGAACACTTTTCACATTCTCCCGTTCAACTCGGCTGCTAGTCTTCCTTCCATGCAAAAGCTTAAGGTCCTAGCTCATGTCCAAGGCACCAAAGCCAGCTAAAAAGTCAATAATCGATACCTAAAACTTGAAATGTACTACTTCCTACTGGCTTTTACATCAACTTAGAAGCTTCATCTGTGTTCTGCTATCGTGCTTTTAGTGTCCCCGCATACCGCAGCACGCGACATAGCTTTGCAGACGATAAGTACAACCATTTCAGAGAGGAGAGCGGCCAATGTGACGATCTGGCTTTAAGTCGATTCGATAACAAATGACGAAAACGGATGGATTTCTCAGATTTTTAATAGATATGAACACTTTTCACATTCTCCCGTGCATCTTCGCTGCTAGTCCTCCGTTCATGCAGAATCTTAAGGTCCTAGCTCATGTCCAAGACACCAAAGCCAGCTAAAAAGTCAATAATGGATACCTAAAACTTGAATTGTACTACTTCTTACTGGATATTACATGAACTTAGAAGCTTCATCTGTGTCCTACTATGGTGCTTTTAGTGTCTCCGCATACCGCAGCACGCGACATAGCTTTGCAGACGATAAATGTAACCGTATCAGACAGAAGATCGGCCAATGTGACGATCTGGCTTTAAGTCGATTCGATAACAAATGACGAAAACGGACGGATTTCTCAGGTTTATACTACATATGAACACTTTTCACATTCCCCCATGCAACTCGGCTGCTTGTCCCCCTTTCATGCTGAATCTTAAGGTCCTAGCTCATGTCCAAGGCACCAAAACCAGCTAAAAAGTCAATAATCGATACCTAAAACTTGAATTGTACTACTTCTTACTGGCTATTACATCAACGTAGAAGCTTCATCTGTGTTCTACTATGGTGCTTTTACTGTCTCCGCATACCGCAGCACGTGACATAGCTTTTCAGACGATAAGTACAACCGTTTCAGAGAGAAGAGCGACCAATGTGACGATCAGGCTTTAAGTCGATTCGATAACAAATGACGAAAACGGAGGATTTTTCAGGTTTTTACTACATATGAACACTTTTCACATTCTCCCGCTCAACTCGGCTGCTAGTCTTCCTTCCATTCAAAACCTTAAGGTCCTAGCTCATGTCCAAGGCACCAAACCTAGTTAAAAGGCAATAAACGATACCTAAAACTTGAAATGTACTACTTCCTACTGGCTATTACATCAACTTAGAAGCTTCATCTGTGTTCTACGATGGTGCTTTTAGTGTCTCCGCATAACGCAGCAAGCGACGTAGCTTTGCAGACGATCAGCACAAACGTTTCAGAGAGAAGAGCGGCCAATGTGACGATCTGGCTTTAAGTCGATTCGATAACAAATGACGAAAACGGACGGATTTCTCAGGTTTTTACTACATATGAACACTTTTCACATTCTCCAGTGCAAATCGGCAGCTAGTCCTCCTTTCAAGCAGAACATTAAGGTCCTAGCTCATGTCCAAGGCACAAAGACAGCTAAAAAGTCAACAATCGATGCCTAAAACTTGAATTGTACTACTTCTTACTGGCTATTACATCAACTTAGAAGCTTCATCTGTGTTCTACTATGGTGCTTTTTGTGTCTCCACATACCGCAGCACGCGACGTAGCTTTGCAGACGATAAGTACAACCGTTTCAGAGAGAAGAGCGGCTTATGTGACGATCTGGCTTTAAGTCGATTGGATAACAAATGACGATAACGGACGGTTTTCTTAGGTTTTTACTACATACGAACACTTTTCACATTCTAGCGTGCAACGTGGCTGCTAGTCCTCCTTTCATGCAACATCTTAAGTTCCTAGCTCATCTCCAAGGCACCAAAGAAGGGCAAAAAGTCAATAATCGATACCTAAAACTTGAATCGTACTACTTCTTACTGGCTATTACATCAATTTAGAAGCTTCATCTGTGTTCTACTATGGTGCTTTTAGTGTCTCCGCATACCGCAGCACGCGACGTAGCTTTGCAGACAATAAGTACAACCGTTTCAGAGAGAAGAAAGGGCCATTGTGACGATCTGGCTTTAAGTCGGTTCGATAACAAATGACGAAAACGGACGGATTTCTCAGGTTTTTACTACATATGAACACTTTTCACATTCTCCCGTGCAACGCGGCTGCTGGTCCTCCTTTCATGCAAAATCTTAAGTTCCTAGCTCATATCCAAGGCACCAAAGAAGGGTAAAAATTCAATAATCGATACCTAAAACTTGAATTGTACTACTTCTTACTGGCTATTACATCAACTTAGAAGCATCATCTGTGTTCTACTATGGTGCTTTTAGTGTATCCGCATACCGCAGCACGCGACATAGCTTTGCAGACGATAAATGTAACCGTTTCAGACAGACGAGCGGCCAATGTGACGATCTGGCTTTTAGTCGATTCGACAACACATGACGAAAACGGTCGGATTTCTCATGTTTTTACTACATATGACCACTTTTCACATTCTCCCATGCAACGCGGCTGCTAGGGCCCCTTGCATGCAAAATCCTAAGTTCCTAGCTCATGTCCAAGGCACCAAAGCTGCTAAAAAGTCTATAATCGATACCTAAAACTTGAATTGTACTACATCTTACTGGCTATTACATCAACTTAGAAGCTTAATCTGTGTTCTACTATGGTGCTATTAGTGTCTCCGCATACCGCAGCACGCGACATAGCTTTGCAGTCGATAAGTACAACCGTTTCAGAGAGAAAGCGGCCAATGTGACGATCTGGCTTTAAGTCGATTCGATAACAAATGACGAAAACGGATGGATTTCTCAGATTTTTAATACATATGAACACTTTCCACATTCTCCCGTGCAACTTCGCTGCTAGTCCTCCGTTCATGCAGAATCTTAAGGTCCTAGCTCATGTCCTAGACACCAAAGCCAGCTAAAAAGTCAATAATAGATACCTAAAACTTGAATTGTACTACTTCTTACTGGATATTACATGAACATAGAAGCTTCATCTGTGTCCTACTATGGTGCTTTTAGTGTCTCCGCATACCGCAGCACACGACATAGCTTTGCAGACGATAAATGTAATCGTATCACACAGAAGAGCGGCCAATGTGACGATCTGGCTTTAAGTCGATTCGATAACAAATGACGAAAACGGACGGACTTCTCAGGTTTTTACTACATATGAACACTTTTCACATTCCCCCATGCAACTCGGCTGCTTGTCCCCCTTTCATGCAGAATCTGAAGGTCCTAGCTCATGTCCAAGGCACCAAAACCAGCTAAAAAGTCAATAATCGATTCCTAAAACTGGAATTGTACTACTTCTTACTGGCTATTACATCAACGTAGAAGATTCATCTGTGTTCTACTATGGTGCTTTTAGTGTCTCCGCATACCGCAGACCGCGACATAGCTTTGCAGACGATAAGTACAACCGTTTCAGAGAGGAGAGCGGCCAATGTGATGATCTGGCTTTAAGTCGATTCGATAACAAATGACGAAAACGGACGGATTTCTCAGGTTTTTACTACATATGAACACTTTTCACATTCTCCCGTTCAACTCGGCTGCTAGTCTTCCTTCCATGCAAAAGCTTAAGGTCCTAGCTCATGTCCAAGGCACCAAAGCCAGCTAAAAAGTCAATAATCGATACCTAAAACTTGAAATGTACTACTTCCTACTGGCTTTTACATCAACTTAGAAGCTTCATCTGTGTTCTGCTATCGTGCTTTTAGTGTCCCCGCATACCGCAGCACGCGACATAGCTTTGCAGACGATAAGTACAACCATTTCAGAGAGGAGAGCGGCCAATGTGACGATCTGGCTTTAAGTCGATTCGATAACAAATGACGAAAACGGATGGATTTCTCAGATTTTTAATAGATATGAACACTTTTCACATTCTCCCGTGCATCTTCGCTGCTAGTCCTCCGTTCATGCAGAATCTTAAGGTCCTAGCTCATGTCCAAGACACCAAAGCCAGCTAAAAAGTCAATAATGGATACCTAAAACTTGAATTGTACTACTTCTTACTGGATATTACATGAACTTAGAAGCTTCATCTGTGTCCTACTATGGTGCTTTTAGTGTCTCCGCATACCGCAGCACGCGACATAGCTTTGCAGACGATAAATGTAACCGTATCAGACAGAAGATCGGCCAATGTGACGATCTGGCTTTAAGTCGATTCGATAACAAATGACGAAAACGGACGGATTTCTCAGGTTTATACTACATATGAACACTTTTCACATTCCCCCATGCAACTCGGCTGCTTGTCCCCCTTTCATGCTGAATCTTAAGGTCCTAGCTCATGTCCAAGGCACCAAAACCAGCTAAAAAGTCAATAATCGATACCTAAAACTTGAATTGTACTACTTCTTACTGGCTATTACATCAACGTAGAAGCTTCATCTGTGTTCTACTATGGTGCTTTTAGTGTCTCCGCATACCGCAGCACGTGACATAGCTTTTCAGACGATAAGTACAACCGTTTCAGAGAGAAGAGCGACCAATGTGACGATCAGGCTTTAAGTCGATTCGATAACAAATGACGAAAACGGAGGATTTTTCAGGTTTTTACTACATATGAACACTTTTCACATTCTCCCGCTCAACTCGGCTGCTAGTCTTCCTTCCATTCAAAACCTTAAGGTCCTAGCTCATGTCCAAGGCACCAAACCTAGTTAAAAGGCAATAAACGATACCTAAAACTTGAAATGTACTACTTCCTACTGGCTATTACATCAACTTAGAAGCTTCATCTGTGATCTACTATCGTGCTTTTAGTGTCCCCGCATACCGCAGCACGCGACATAGCTTTGCAGACGATAAGTACAACCGTTTCAGAGAGGAGAGCGGCCAATGTGACGATCTGGCTTTAAGTCGATTCGATAACAAATGACGAAAACGGACGGATTTCTCAGGTTTTTACTACATGTGAACACTTTTCACATTCTCCCATGCAACGCGGCTGCTAGTCCTCCCTTCATGCAAAATCTTAAGTTCCTAGCTCGTGTCCAAGGCACCAAAGCCAGCTAAAAAGTCAATAATCGATGCCTAAAACTTGAATTGTACTACATCTTACTGGCTGTTACATCAACTTAGAAGCTTCATCTGTGTTCTACGATGGTGCTTTTAGTGTCTCGGCATACCGCAGCACGCGACGTAGCTTTGCAGACGATAAGTACAACCGTTTCAGAGAGAAGAGCGGCCAATGTGACGATCTGGCTTTAAGTCGATTCGATAACAAATGACGAAAACGGACGGATTTCTTAGGTTTTTAATACATATGAACACTTTTCACATTCTCCCGTGCAACGTGGCTGCTAGTCCGCCTTTCATGCAAAATCGTAAGTTTCTAGCTCATCTCCAAGTCACCAAAGAAGGGTAAAAAGTCAATAATCGATACCTAAAACTTGAATTGTACTACTTCTTCCTGGCTATTACATCAACTTAGAAGCTTCATCTGTGTTCTACTATGGTGCTTTTAGTGTCTCCGCGTACCGCAGCACGCGACATAGCTTTGCAGACGATAAGTAGTACCGTTTCAGAGAGAAGAGCGGCCAATGTGACGATCTGGCTTTAAGTCGATTCGATAACAAGTAACGAAAACGGACGAGTTTCTCAGGTTTTTACTACATATGAACACTTTTCACATTCTCCCGTGCCACTTGGCTGCTAGTCCTCCATTCATGCAAAATCGTAAGTTCCTAGCTCATCTCCAAGGCACCAAAGAAGGGTAAAAAGTCAATAATCGATACCTAAAACTTGAATTGTACTTCTTCTTACTGGCTATTACATCAACTTAGAAGCTTCATCTGTGTTCTACTATGGTGCTTTTAGTGTCTCCGCATACCGCAGCACGCGACATAGCTTTGTAGACGATAAGTACAACCGTTTCAGAGAGAAGAGCGTCCAATGTAACGATCTGGCTTTAAGTCGATTCGATAACAATTGACGAAAATGGACGGATTTCTCTGGTTTTTAGTACATATGAACACTTTTCACATTCTCCCGTGCAACGCGGCTGCTAGTCCTCCTTTCATGCAAAATCGTAAGGCCATAGCTCATGTCCAAGGCACCAAAGACAGCTAAAAAGTCAATAATCGATGCATGAAACTTGAATTGTACTACATCTTACTGGCTGTTACATCAACTTAGAAGCTTCATCTGTGTTCTACGATGGTGCTTTTAGTGTCTCCGCATACCGCAGCACGCGACGTAGCTTTGCAGACGATCAGCACAAACGTTTCAGAGAGAAGAGCGGCCAATGTGACGATCTGGCTTTAAGTCGATTCGATAACAAATGACGAAAACGGACGGATTTCTCAGGTTTTTACTACATATGAACACTTTTCACATTCTCCAGTGCAAATCGGCAGCTAGTCCTCCTTTCAAGCAGAACATTAAGGTTCTAGCTCATGTCCAAGGCACCAAAGACAGCTAAAAAGTCAATAATCGATGATTAAAACTTGAATTGTACTACATCTTACTGGCTATTACATCAACTTAGAAGCTTCATCTGTGTTCTACTATGGTGCTTTTTGTGTCTCCGCATACCGCAGCACGCGACGTAGCTTTGCAGACAATAAGTACAACCGTTTCAGAGAGAAGAGCGGCCAATGTGACGATCTGGCTTTAAGTCGGTTCGATAACAAATGACGAAAACGGACGGATTTCTCAGGTTTTTACTACATATGAACACTTTTCACATTCTCCCGTGCAACGCGGCTGCTGGTCCTCCTTTCATGCAAAATCTTAAGTTCCTAGCTCATATCCAAGGCACCAAAGAAGGGTAAAAAGTCAATAATCGATACCTAAAACTTGAATTGTACTACTTCTTACTGGCTATTACATCAACTTAGAAGCATCATCTGTGTTCTACTATGGTGCTTTTAGTGTATCCGCATACCGCAGCACGCGACATAGCTTTGCAGACGATAAATGTAACCGTTTCAGACAGACGAGCGGCCAATGTGACGATCTGGCTTTTAGTCGATTCGACAACACATGACGAAAACGGTCGGATTTCTCATGTTTTTACTACATATGACCACTTTTCACATTCTCCCATGCAACGCGGCTGCTAGGGCCCCTTTCATGCAAAATCCTAAGTTCCTAGCTCATGTCCAAGGCACCAAAGCTGCTAAAAAGTCTATAATCGATACCTAAAACTTGAATTGTACTACATCTTACTGGCTATTACATCAACTTAGAAGCTTAATCTGTGTTCTACTATGGTGCTATTAGTGTCTCCGCATACCGCAGCACGCGACATAGCTTTGCAGTCGATAAGTACAACCGTTTCAGAGAGAAAGCGGCCAATGTGACGATCTGGCTTTAAGTCGATTCGATAACAAATGACGAAAACGGATGGATTTCTCAGATTTTTAATACATATGAACACTTTCCACATTCTCCCGTGCAACTTCGCTGCTAGTCCTCCGTTCATGCAGAATCTTAAGGTCCTAGCTCATGTCCTAGACACCAAAGCCAGCTAAAAAGTCAATAATAGATACCTAAAACTTGAATTGTACTACTTCTTACTGGATATTACATGAACATAGAAGCTTCATCTGTGTCCTACTATGGTGCTTTTAGTGTCTCCGCATACCGCAGCACACGACATAGCTTTGCAGACGATAAATGTAATCGTATCACACAGAAGAGCGGCCAATGTGACGATCTGGCTTTAAGTCGATTCGATAACAAATGACGAAAACGGACGGACTTCTCAGGTTTTTACTACATATGAACACTTTTCACATTCCCCCATGCAACTCGGCTGCTTGTCCCCCTTTCATGCAGAATCTGAAGGTCCTAGCTCATGTCCAAGGCACCAAAACCAGCTAAAAAGTCAATAATCGATTCCTAAAACTGGAATTGTACTACTTCTTACTGGCTATTACATCAACGTAGAAGATTCATCTGTGTTCTACTATGGTGCTTTTAGTGTCTCCGCATACCGCAGACCGCGACATAGCTTTGCAGACGATAAGTACAACCGTTTCAGAGAGGAGAGCGGCCAATGTGATGATCTGGCTTTAAGTCGATTCGATAACAAATGACGAAAACGGACGGATTTCTCAGGTTTTTACTACATATGAACACTTTTCACATTCTCCCGTTCAACTCGGCTGCTAGTCTTCCTTCCATGCAAAAGCTTAAGGTCCTAGCTCATGTCCAAGGCACCAAAGCCAGCTAAAAAGTCAATAATCGATACCTAAAACTTGAAATGTACTACTTCCTACTGGCTTTTACATCAACTTAGAAGCTTCATCTGTGTTCTGCTATCGTGCTTTTAGTGTCCCCGCATACCGCAGCACGCGACATAGCTTTGCAGACGATAAGTACAACCATTTCAGAGAGGAGAGCGGCCAATGTGACGATCTGGCTTTAAGTCGATTCGATAACAAATGACGAAAACGGATGGATTTCTCAGATTTTTAATAGATATGAACACTTTTCACATTCTCCCGTGCATCTTCGCTGCTAGTCCTCCGTTCATGCAGAATCTTAAGGTCCTAGCTCATGTCCAAGACACCAAAGCCAGCTAAAAAGTCAATAATGGATACCTAAAACTTGAATTGTACTACTTCTTACTGGATATTACATGAACTTAGAAGCTTCATCTGTGTCCTACTATGGTGCTTTTAGTGTCTCCGCATACCGCAGCACGCGACATAGCTTTGCAGACGATAAATGTAACCGTATCAGACAGAAGATCGGCCAATGTGACGATCTGGCTTTAAGTCGATTCGATAACAAATGACGAAAACGGACGGATTTCTCAGGTTTATACTACATATGAACACTTTTCACATTCCCCCATGCAACTCGGCTGCTTGTCCCCCTTTCATGCTGAATCTTAAGGTCCTAGCTCATGTCCAAGGCACCAAAACCAGCTAAAAAGTCAATAATCGATACCTAAAACTTGAATTGTACTACTTCTTACTGGCTATTACATCAACGTAGAAGCTTCATCTGTGTTCTACTATGGTGCTTTTACTGTCTCCGCATACCGCAGCACGTGACATAGCTTTTCAGACGATAAGTACAACCGTTTCAGAGAGAAGAGCGACCAATGTGACGATCAGGCTTTAAGTCGATTCGATAACAAATGACGAAAACGGAGGATTTTTCAGGTTTTTACTACATATGAACACTTTTCACATTCTCCCGCTCAACTCGGCTGCTAGGCTTCCTTCCATTCAAAACCTTAAGGTCCTAGCTCATGTCCAAGGCACCAAACCTAGTTAAAAGGCAATAAACGATACCTAAAACTTGAAATGTACTACTTCCTACTGGCTATTACATCAACTTAGAAGCTTCATCTGTGATCTACTATCGTGCTTTTAGTGTCCCCGCATACCGCAGCACGCGACATAGCTTTGCAGACGATAAGTACAACCGTTTCAGAGAGGAGAGCGGCCAATGTGACGATCTGGCTTTAAGTCGATTCGATAACAAATGACGAAAACGGACGGATTTCTCAGGTTTTTACTACATGTGAACACTTTTCACATTCTCCCATGCAACGCGGCTGCTAGTCCTCCCTTCATGCAAAATCTTAAGTTCCTAGCTCGTGTCCAAGGCACCAAAGCCAGCTAAAAAGTCAATAATCGATGCCTAAAACTTGAATTGTACTACATCTTACTGGCTGTTACATCAACTTAGAAGCTTCATCTGTGTTCTACGATGGTGCTTTTAGTGTCTCGGCATACCGCAGCACGCGACGTAGCTTTGCAGACGATAAGTACAACCGTTTCAGAGAGAAGAGCGGCCAATGTGACGATCTGGCTTTAAGTCGATTCGATAACAAATGACGAAAACGGACGGATTTCTTAGGTTTTTAATACATATGAACACTTTTCACATTCTCCCGTGCAACGTGGCTGCTAGTCCGCCTTTCATGCAAAATCGTAAGTTTCTAGCTCATCTCCAAGTCACCAAAGAAGGGTAAAAAGTCAATAATCGATACCTAAAACTTGAATTGTACTACTTCTTCCTGGCTATTACATCAACTTAGAAGCTTCATCTGTGTTCTACTATGGTGCTTTTAGTGTCTCCGCGTACCGCAGCACGCGACATAGCTTTGCAGACGATAAGTAGTACCGTTTCAGAGAGAAGAGCGGCCAATGTGACGATCTGGCTTTAAGTCGATTCGATAACAAGTAACGAAAACGGACGGATTTCTCAGGTTTTTACTACATATGAACACTTTTCACATTCTCCCGTGCCACTTGGCTGCTAGTCCTCCATTCATGCAAAATCGTAAGTTCCTAGCTCATCTCCAAGGCACCAAAGAAGGGTAAAAAGTCAATAATCGATACCTAAAACTTGAATTGTACTTCTTCTTACTGGCTATTACATCAACTTAGAAGCTTCATCTGTGTTCTACTATGGTGCTTTTAGTGTCTCCGCATACCGCAGCACGCGACATAGCTTTGTAGACGATAAGTACAACCGTTTCAGAGAGAAGAGCGGCCAATGTAACGATCTGGCTTTAAGTCGATTCGATAACAATTGACGAAAATGGACGGATTTCTCTGGTTTTTAGTACATATGAACACTTTTCACATTCTCCCGTGCAACGCGGCTGCTAGTCCTCCTTTCATGCAAAATCGTAAGGCCATAGCTCATGTCCAAGGCACCAAAGACAGCTAAAAAGTCAATAATCGATGCATGAAACTTGAATTGTACTACATCTTACTGGCTGTTACATCAACTTAGAAGCTTCATCTGTGTTCTACGATGGTGCTTTTAGTGTCTCCGCATACCGCAGCACGCGACGTAGCTTTGCAGACGATCAGCACAAACGTTTCAGAGAGAAGAGCGGCCAATGTGACGATCTGGCTTTAAGTCGATTCGATAACAAATGACGAAAACGGACGGATTTCTCAGGTTTTTACTACATATGAACACTTTTCACATTCTCCAGTGCAAATCGGCAGCTAGTCCTCCTTTCAAGCAGAACATTAAGGTTCTAGCTCATGTCCAAGGCACCAAAGACAGCTAAAAAGTCAATAATCGATGATTAAAACTTGAATTGTACTACATCTTACTGGCTATTACATCAACTTAGAAGCTTCATCTGTGTTCTACTATGGTGCTTTTTGTGTCTCCGCATACCGCAGCACGCGACGTAGCTTTGCAGACAATAAGTACAACCGTTTCAGAGAGAAGAGCGGCCAATGTGACGATCTGGCTTTAAGTCGGTTCGATAACAAATGACGAAAACGGACGGATTTCTCAGGTTTTTACTACATATGAACACTTTTCACATTCTCCCGTGCAACGCGGCTGCTGGTCCTCCTTTCATGCAAAATCTTAAGTTCCTAGCTCATATCCAAGGCACCAAAGAAGGGTAAAAAGTCAATAATCGATACCTAAAACTTGAATTGTACTACTTCTTACTGGCTATTACATCAACTTAGAAGCATCATCTGTGTTCTACTATGGTGCTTTTAGTGTATCCGCATACCGCAGCACGCGACATAGCTTTGCAGACGATAAATGTAACCGTTTCAGACAGACGAGCGGCCAATGTGACGATCTGGCTTTTAGTCGATTCGACAACACATGACGAAAACGGTCGGATTTCTCATGTTTTTACTACATATGACCACTTTTCACATTCTCCCATTCAACGCGGCTGCTAGGGCCCCTTTCATGCAAAATCCTATGTTCCTAGCTCATGTCCAAGGCACCAAAGCTGCTAAAAAGTCTATAATCGATACCTAAAACTTGAATTGTACTACTTCATACAGCTATAACATCAACTTAGAAACTTCATCTGTGTTCTAGTATGGTGCTTTTAGTGTCTCCGCATACCGCAGCACGCGACATAGCTTTGCAGACGATAAGTACAACCGTTTCAGAGAGAAGAGCGGCCAATGTGACGATCTGGCTTTAAGTCGATTCGATAACAATTGACGAATATGGACGGATTTCTCAGGTTTTTACTACGTATGAACACTTTTCACATTCTCCCTTGCAACGCGGCTGCTGGTCCTCCATTCATGCAAAATCTTAAGTTACTAGCTCATGTCCAAGGCACCAAAGAAGTGTAAAAAGCCAATAATCGATACCTAAAACTTGAATTGTACTACTTCTTACTAGCCATTACATCAACTTAGGAGCTTAATCTTTGTTCTACTATGTTGCTTTTAGTGCCTCCGCATATCGCAGCACGCGACATAGCTTTGCAGACGATAAATGTAAATGTTTCAGACAGACGTGCGGCCAATCTGACGATCTGGCTTTAAGTCGATTCGATAACAAATGTCGAAAACGGACGGATTTCTCAGGTTTTTACTACACATGAACACGTTTCACATTCTCCCGTTCAACTCGGCTGCTAGTCTTCCTTCCATGCAAAAGCTTAAGGTCCTAGCTCATGTCCAAGTCACCAAAGCCAGCTAAAAAGTCAATAATCGATACCTAAAACTTGAAATGTACTACTTCCTACTGCCTATTACATCAACTTAGAAGCTTCATCTGTGTTCTACTATAGTGCTTTTAGTGTCCCCGCATACCGCAGCACGCGACATAGCTTTGCAGACGATAAGTACAACCGTTTCAGAGAGGAGAGCGGCCAATGTGACGATCTGGCTTTAAGTCGATTCGATAACAAATGACGAAAACGGACGGATTTCTCAGGTTTTTACTACATATGAACACTTTTCACATTCTCCCGTGCCACTTGGCTGCTAGTCCTCCTTTCATGCAAAATCGTAAGTTCCTAGCTCATCTCCAAGGCACCAAAGAAGGGTAAAAAGTCAATAATCGATACCTAAAACGTGAATTGTACTTCTTCTTACTGGCTATTACATCAACTTAGAAGCTTCATCTGTGTTCTACTATGGTGCTTTTAGTGTCTCCGCATACCGCAGCACGCGACATAGCTTTGCAGTTGATAAATGTAACTGTTACAGACAGAAGTGCGGCCAATGTGACGATGTGGCTTTCAGTCTATTCGATAACAAATGACGAAAACGGACGGATTTCTAAGGTTTTTACTACATATGGACACTTTTCACATTCTCCCGCGCAACTCGGCTGTTCATCCTCCTCTCATGCAGAATCTTAAGGTCCTAGCTCATGTCCAAGGCACCAAAGCCAGCTAAAAAGTCAATAATCGATACCTAAAACTTGAATTGTACTACATCTTACTGGCTATTACATCAACTTAGAAGCTTCATCTGTGTTCTGGTATGGTGCTTTTAGTGTCTCCGCATACCGTAGCACGCGACATAGCTTTGCAGACGATAAATTTAACCGTTTCAGACAGAAGAGCGGCCAATGTGACGATCTGGCTTTAAGTCGATTCGATAACAAATGACGAAAACGGTCGGATTTGTCATGTTTTTACTACATATGAACACTTTTCACATTCTCCCATGCAACGCGGCTGCTAGGGCCCCTTTCATGCAAAATCCTAAGTTCCTAGCTCATGTCCAAGGCACCAAAGCCTGCTAAAAAGTCAATAATCGATACCTAAAACTTGAATTGTACTACTTCATACAGCTATAACATCAACTTAGAAACTTCATTTGTGTTCTACTATGGTGTTTTAGTGTCTCCGCACACCGCAGCACGCGACATAGCTTTGCAGACGATAAGTACAACCGTTTCAGAGAGAAGAGCGGCCAATGTGACGATCTGGCTTTAAGCCTGTTCGATAACAAATGACGAAAACGGACGGATTTCTCAGCTTTTTACTACATATGAACATTTTTCACATTCTTCCGTGCAACTCGGCTGCTCATCCTCCTTTCATGGAGAATCTTACGGTCCTAGCTCATGTCCAAGGCACCAAAGCCTGCTAAAAAGTCAATAATCGATACCTAAAACTTGAATTGTACTACTTCTTACTGGCTATTACATCACCTTAGAAGCTTCATCTGTGTTCTACTATGGTGCATTTAGTGTCTCCGCATACCGCAGCACGCGACATAGCTTTGCAGTTGGTAAATGTAACTGTTACAGACAGAAGTGCGGCCAATGTGACAATCTGGCTTTAAGTCTATTCGATAGCAAATGACGAAAATGGACGGATTTCTCAGGTTTTTACTAAATATGAACACTTTTCACATTCTCCCATGCAATGCGGCTGCTAGTCCTCCTTTCATGCAAAATCTTAAGTTGGTAGCTAATGTCCAAGGCACCAAAGAAAGGTAAAAAGTCAATAATCGATACCAAGAACTTGAATTGTACTACTTCTTACTGGCTATTACATCAACTTAGAAGCTTCATCTGTGTTCTGCTATGGTGCTTTTAGTGTCTCCGCATACCGCAGCACGCGACATACTTTGCAGAGGATAAATGTAACCTTTTCAGACAGAAGTGCGGCCAATGTGACGATCTGGCTTTAAGTCGATCCGATAACAAATGACGAAAACGGACGGATTTCTCAGGTTTTTACTACATATGAACACTTTTCACATTCTCCCGTGCTACTCGGCTGCTAGACCTCCTTTCATGCAGAATGTTAAGGTCCTAGCTCATGTCCAAAGCACCAAAGCCAGCTAAAAAGTCAATAATCGATACCTAAAACTTGAATAGTGCTACTTCTTACTGGCTATTACATCAACTTAGAAGCTTCATCTGTGTTCTACTATGGTGCTTTTAGTGTCTCCGCATACCGCAGCACTCGACATAGCTTTGCAGTTGATAAATGTAACTGTTACAGACAGAAGTGCGGCCTATGTGACGATCTGGCTTTAAGTCTATTCGATAAGAAATGACGAAAACGGATGGATATCTCGGGTTTTTATTACATATGAACACTTTTCACATTCTCCCGTGCAACGCGGCTGCTAGTCCTCCTTTCATGCAAATCTTAAGTTCCTAGCTCATGTCCAAGGCAACAAAGAAGGGTAAAAGCTCAATAATCGGTACCTAAAACTTGAATTGTACTACTTCTTACTGGCTATTACATCAACTCAGAAGCTTCTTCCGTGTCCGACTATGGAGCTTTTAGTGCCTCCGCAAATCGCAGCACGCGACTTAGCTTTGCAGACGATAAGTACAACCGTTTCAGTGAGAAGAGCGGCCAATGTGACGATCTGGCTTTAAGTCGATTCGATAACAAATGACGAAAACGGACGGATTTCTCAGGTTTTTACTAAATATGAACACTTTTCACATTCTGCCGTGCAACGCGGCTGCTAGTCCTCCCTTCATGCAAAATCTTAAGTTCCTAGCTCATGTCCAAGGCACCAAAGAAGGGTAAAATGCCAATAATCCATACCTAAAACTTGAATTGTAGTACTTCTTACTGGCTATTACATCAACTTCGAAGCTTCATGTGTGTTCTACTATGGTGCTTTTAGTGTCTCCGCATACCGCAGCACGCGACATAGCTTTGCAGATGATAAGTACAACCGTTTCAGAGAGAAAAGCGGCCAATGTGACGATCTGGCTTTAAGTCGATTCGATAACAAATGACGAAAACGGACGGATTTCTCAGGTTTTTTCTACATAGGAACACTTTCCACATTCTCCCTTGCAACGTGGCTGCTAGTCCTGCTTTCATGCAAAATCTTAGGTTCCTAGCTCTTGTCCAAGGCACCAAAGAAGGGTAAAAAGTCAATAATCGATACGAAGAACTTGAATTGTACTACATCTTACTGGCTATTCCATCAACTTAGAAGCTTCATCTGTGTTCTACTATGGTGCTTTTAGTGTCTCCGCATACCGCAGCACGCCACATAGCTTTGCAGTGGATAAATGTAACCGTTTCAGACAGAAGTGCGGCCAATGTGACGATCTGGCTTTAAGTCGATTCGATAACAAATGACGAGAACGGACGGATTTCTTAGGTTTTTACTACATATGAACACTTTTCACATTCTCCCGTGTAACGTGGATCCTAGTCCTCCTTTCATGCAAAATCTTAAGTTTCTAGCTCATCTCCTAGGCACCAAAGAAGTGTAAAAAGTCAATAATCGATGCCTAAAACTTGAATTGTACTACTTCTTACTGGCTATTACATCAACTTAGAAGCATAATCTGTGTTCTACTATGGTGCTTTTAGTGTATCCGCATACGGCAGCACGCGACATAGCTTTGCAGACGATAAATGTAACCGTTTCAGACAGAAGAGCGGCCAATGTGACGATCTGGCTTTGAGTCGATTCGATAACAAATGACGAAAACGGTCGGATTTCTCATGTTTTTACTACATATGAACACTTTTCACATTCTCCCATGCAACGCGGCTGCTAGGGCCCCTTTCATGCAAAATCCTAAGTTCCTAGCTCATGTCCAAGGCACCACAGACAGCTAAAAAGTCAATTATCGATGCCTAAAACTTGAATTGTACTACATCTTACTGGCTGTTACATCAACTTAGAAGCTTCATCTGTGTTCTACGATGGTGCTTTTAGTGTCTCGGCATACCGCAGCACGCGACGTAGCTTTGCAGACGATAAGTACAACCGTTTCAGAGAGAAGAGCGGCCAATGTGACGATCTGGCTTTAAGTCGATTCGATAACAAATGACGAAAACGGACGGATTTCTCAGGTTTTTACTACACATGAACACTTTTCACATTCTCCCGTGTAACGTGGCTGCTAGTCCTCCTTTCATGCAAAATCTTAAGTTTCTAGCTCATCTCCAAGGCACCAAAGAAGGGTAAAAAGTCAATAATCGATACCTAAAACTTGAATTGTACTACTTCTTCCTGGCTGTTACATCAACTTAGAAGCTTCATCTGTGTTCTACTATGGTGCTTTTAGTGTCTCCGCGTACCGCAGCACGCGACATAGCTTTGCAGACGATAAGTACAACCGTTTCAGAGAGAAGAGCGGACAATGTGACGATCTGGCTTTAAGTCGATTCAATAACAAGTAACGAAAACGGACGGATTTCTCAGGTTTTTACTACATATGAACACTTTTCACATTCTCCCGTGCCACTTGGCTGCTAGTCCTCCTTTCATGCAAAATCTTAAGTTCCTAGCTCATCTCCAAGGCACCAAAGAAGGGTAAAAAGTCAATAATCGATACCTAAAACTTGAATTGTACTTCTTCTTACTGGCTATTACATCAACTTAGAAGCTTCATCTGTGTACTACTCTGGTGCTTTTAGTGTCTCCGCATACCGCAGCACGCGACGTAGCTTTGCAGACGATAAGTACAACCGTTTCAGAGAGAAGACCGGCCAATGTGACGATCTGGCTTTAAGTCGATTCGATAACAAATGACTAAAACGGACGGATTTCTCTGGTTTTTAGTACATATGAACACTTTTCACAATCTCCCGTGCAACGCGGCTGCTAGTCCTCCTTTCATGCAAAATCGTAAGGCCATAGCTCATGTCCAAGGCACCAAAGACAGCTAAAAAGTCAATAATCGATGCCTGAAACTTGAATTGTACTACATCTTACTGGCTGTTACATCAACTTAGAAGCTTCATATGTGTTCTACGATGGTGCTTTTAGTGTCTCCGAATGCCGCAGCACGCGACGTAGCTTTGCAGACGATCAGCACAAACGTTTCAGAGAGAAGAGCGGCCAATGTGACGATCTGGCTTTAAGTCGATTCGATAACAAATGACGAAAACGGACGGATTTCTCAGGTTTTTACTACATATGAACACTTTTCACATTCTCCAGTGCAAATCGGCAGCTGGTCCTCCTTTCAAGCAGAACATTAAGGTCCTAGCTCATGTCCAAGGCACCAAAGACAGCTAAAAAGTCAATAATCGATGCCTAAAACTTGAATTGTACTACATCTTACTGGCTATTACATCAACTTAGAAGCTTAATCTGTGTTCTACTATGGTGCTTTTTGTGTCTCCGCATACCGCAGCACGCGACGTAGCTTTGCAGACGATAAGTACAACCGTTTCAGAGAGAAGAGCGGCTTATGTGACGATCTGGCTTTAAGTCGATTGGATAACAAATGACGATAACGGACGGTTTTCTTAGGTTTTTACTACATACGAACACTTTTCACATTCTAGCGTGCAACGTGGCTGCTAGTCCTCCTTTCATGCAAAATCTTAAGTTCCTAGCTCATGTCCAAGGCACCAAAGCCTGCTAAAAAGTCTATAATCGATACCTAAAACTTGAATTGTACTACTTCATACAGCTATAACATCAACTTAGAAACTTCATCTGTGTTCTAGTATGGTGCTTTTAGTGTCTCCGCATACCGCAGCACGCGACATAGCTTTGCAGACGATAAGTACAACCGTTTCAGAGAGAAGAGCGGCCAATGTGACGATCTGGCTTTAAGTCGATTCGATAACAATTGACGAAAATGGACGGATTTCTCAGGTTTTTACTACATATGAACACTTTTCACATTCTCCCTTGCAACGCGGCTGCTGGTCCTCCATTCATGCAAAATCGTAAGTTCCCAGCTCATCTCCAAGACACCAAAGAAGGGTAAAAAGTCAATAATCGATACCTAAAACTTGAATTGTACTTCTTCTTACTGGCTATTACATCAACTTAGAAGCTTCATCTGTGTTCTACTCTGGTGCTTTTTGTGTCTCCGCATACCGCCATACGCGACATAGCTTTGCAGACGATAAGTACAACCGTTACAGAGAGAAGAGCGGCCAATGTGACGATCTGGCTTTAAGTCGATTCGATAACAAATGACGAAAACGGACGGATTTCTCTGGTTTTTAGTACATATGAACACTTTTCACATTCTCCCGTGCAACGCGGCTGCTAGTCCTCCTTTCATGCAAAATCGTAAGGCCATAGCTCATGTCCAAGGCACCAAAGACAGCTAAAAAGTCAATAATCGATGCCTGAAACTTGAATTGTACTACATCTTACTGGCTGTTACATCAACTTAGAAGCTTCATCTATGTTCTACTATGGTGCTTTTAGTGTATCCGCATACCGCAGCACGCGACATAGCTTTGCAGACGATAAATGTAACCGTTTCAGACAGACGAGCGGCCAATGTGACGATCTGGCTTTTAGTCGATTCGACAACAAATGACGAAAACGGTCGGATTTCTCATGTTTTTACTACATATGACCACTTTTCACATTCTCCCATGCAACGCGGCTGCTAGGGCCCCTTTCATGCAAAATCCTAAGTTCCTAGCTCATGTCCAAGGCACCAAAGCTGCTAAAAAGTCTATAATCGATACCTAAAACTTGAATTGTACTACTTCATACAGCTATAACATCAACTTAGAAACTTCATCTGTGTTCTAGTATGGTGCTTTTAGTGTCTCCGCATACCGCAGCACGCGACATAGCTTTGCAGACGATAAGTACAACCGTTTCAGAGAGAAGAGCGGCCAATGTGACGATCTGGCTTTAAGTCGATTCGATAACAAATGACGAAAATGGACGGTTTTCTCAGGTTTTTACTACATATGAACACTTCTCACATTCTCCCTTGCAACGCGGCTGCTAGTCCTCCATTCATGCAAAATCTTAAGTTACTAGCTCATGTCCAAGGCACCAAAGAAGTGTAAAAAGCCAATAATCGATACCTAAAACTTGAATTGTACTACTTCTTACTGGCCATTACATCAACTTAGAAGCTTAATCTGTGTTCTACTATGTTGCTTTTAGTGCCTCCGCATATCGCAGCACGCGACATAGCTTTGCAGACGATAAATGTAATTGTTTCAGACAGACATGTGGCCAATCTGACGATCTGACTTTAAGTCGATTCGATAACAAATGTCGAAAACGGACGGATTTCTCAGGTTTTTACTACATATGGACACTTTTCACATTCTCCCGTGCAACTCGGCTGTTCATCCTCCTCTCATGCAGAATCTTGAGGTCCTAGCTCATGTCCAAGGCACCAAAGACAGCTAAAAAGTCAATAATCGATACCTAAAACTTGAATTGTACTACTTCTTACTAGCCATTACATCAACTTAGGAGCTTAATCTTTGTTCTACTATGTTGCTTTTAGTGCCTCCGCATATCGCAGCACGCGACATAGCTTTGCAGACGATAAATGTAAATGTTTCAGACAGACGTGCGGCCAATCTGACGATCTGGCTTTAAGTCGATTCGATAACAAATGTCGAAAACGGACGGATTTCTCAGGTTTTTACTACACATGAACACTTTTCACATTCTCCCGTTCAACTCGGCTGCTAGTCTTCCTTCCATGTAAAAGCTTAAGGTCCTAGCTCATGTCCAAGTCACCAAAGCCAGCTAAAAAGTCAATAATCGATACCTAAAACTTGAAATGTACTACTTCCTACTGGCTATTACATCAACTTAGAAGCTTCATCTGTATTCTACTATCGTGCTTTTAGTGTCCCCGCATACCGCAGCACGCGACATAGCTTTGCAGACGATAAGTACAACCGTTTCAGAGAGGAGAGCGTCCAATGTGACGATCTGGCTTTAAGTCGATTCGATAACAAATGACGAAAACGGACGGATTTCTCAGGTTTTTACTACATATGAACACTTTTCACATTCTCCCGTGCCACTTGGCTGCTAGTCCTCCTTTCATGCAAAATCGTAAGTTCCTAGCTCATCTCCAAGGCACCAAAGAAGGGTAAAAAGTCAATAATCGATACCTAAAACTTGAATTGTACTTCTTCTTACTGGCTATTACATCAACTTAGAAGCTTCATCTGTGTTCTACTCTGGTGCTTTTAGTGTCCCCGCATACCGCAGCACGCGACATAGCTTTGCAGACGATCAGCACAAACGTTTCAGAGAGAAGAGCGGCCAATGTGACGATCTGGCTTTAAGTCGATTCGATAACAAATGACGAAAACGGACGGATTTCTCAGGTTTTTACTACATATGAACACTTTTCACATTCTCCAGTGCAAATCGGCAGCTGGTCCTCCTTTCAAGCAGAACATTAAGGTCCTAGCTCATGTCCAAGGCACCAAAGACAGCTAAAAATTCAATAATCGATGCCTAAAACTTGAATTGTACTACATCTTACTGGCTATTACATCAACTTAGAAGCTTAATCTGTGTTCTACTATGGTGCTTTTTGTGTCTCCGCATACCGCAGCACGCGACGTAGCTTTGCAGACGATAAGTACAACCGTTTCAGAGAGAAGAGCGGCTTATGTGACGATCTGGCTTTAAGTCGATTGGATAACAAATGACGATAACGGACGGTTTTCTTAGGTTTTTACTACATACGAACACTTTTCACATTCTAGCGTGCAACGTGGCTGCTAGTCCTCCTTTCATGCAAAATCTTAAGTTCCTAGCTCATGTCCAAGGCACCAAAGCCTGCTAAAAAGTCTATAATCGATACCTAAAACTTGAATTGTACTACTTCATACAGCTATAACATCAACTTAGAAACTTCATCTGTGTTCTAGTATGGTGCTTTTAGTGTCTCCGCATACCGCAGCACGCGACATAGCTTTGCAGACGATAAGTACAACCGTTTCAGAGAGAAGAGCGGCCAATGTGACGATCTGGCTTTAAGTCGATTCGATAACAATTGACGAAAATGGACGGATTTCTCAGGTTTTTACTACATATGAACACTTTTCACATTCTCCCTTGCAACGCGGCTGCTGGTCCTCCATTCATGCAAAATCGTAAGTTCCCAGCTCATCTCCAAGGCACCAAAGAAGGGTAAAAAGTCAATAATCGATACCTAAAACTTGAATTGTACTTCTTCTTACTGGCTATTACATCAACTTAGAAGCTTCATCTGTGTTCTACTCTGGTGCTTTTTGTGTCTCCGCATACCGCCATACGCGACATAGCTTTGCAGACGATAAGTACAACCGTTACAGAGAGAAGAGCGGCCAATGTGACGATCTGGCTTTAAGTCGATTCGATAACAAATGACGAAAACGGACGGATTTCTCTGGTTTTTAGTACATATGAACACTTTTCACATTCTCCCGTGCAACGCGGCTGCTAGTCCTCCTTTCATGCAAAATCGTAAGGCCATAGCTCATGTCCAAGGCACCAAAGACAGCTAAAAAGTCAATAATCGATGCCTGAAACTTGAATTGTACTACATCTTACTGGCTGTTACATCAACTTAGAAGCTTCATCTATGTTCTACTATGGTGCTTTTAGTGTATCCGCATACCGCAGCACGCGACATAGCTTTGCAGACGATAAATGTAACCGTTTCAGACAGACGAGCGGCCAATGTGACGATCTGGCTTTTAGTCGATTCGACAACAAATGACGAAAACGGTCGGATTTCTCATGTTTTTACTACATATGACCACTTTTCACATTCTCCCATGCAACGCGGCTGCTAGGGCCCCTTTCATGCAAAATCCTAAGTTCCTAGCTCATGTCCAAGGCACCAAAGCTGCTAAAAAGTCTATAATCGATACCTAAAACTTGAATTGTACTACTTCATACAGCTATAACATCAACTTAGAAACTTCATCTGTGTTCTAGTATGGTGCTTTTAGTGTCTCCGCATACCGCAGCACGCGACATAGCTTTGCAGACGATAAGTACAACCGTTTCAGAGAGAAGAGCGGCCAATGTGACGATCTGGCTTTAAGTCGATTCGATAACAAATGACGAAAATGGACGGTTTTCTCAGGTTTTTACTACATATGAACACTTCTCACATTCTCCCTTGCAACGCGGCTGCTAGTCCTCCATTCATGCAAAATCTTAAGTTACTAGCTCATGTCCAAGGCACCAAAGAAGTGTAAAAAGCCAATAATCGATACCTAAAACTTGAATTGTACTACTTCTTACTGGCCATTACATCAACTTAGAAGCTTAATCTGTGTTCTACTATGTTGCTTTTAGTGCCTCCGCATATCGCAGCACGCGACATAGCTTTGCAGACGATAAATGTAATTGTTTCAGACAGACATGTGGCCAATCTGACGATCTGACTTTAAGTCGATTCGATAACAAATGTCGAAAACGGACGGATTTCTCAGGTTTTTACTACATATGGACACTTTTCACATTCTCCCGTGCAACTCGGCTGTTCATCCTCCTCTCATGCAGAATCTTGAGGTCCTAGCTCATGTCCAAGGCACCAAAGACAGCTAAAAAGTCAATAATCGATACCTAAAACTTGAATTGTACTACTTCTTACTAGCCATTACATCAACTTAGGAGCTTAATCTTTGTTCTACTATGTTGCTTTTAGTGCCTCCGCATATCGCAGCACGCGACATAGCTTTGCAGACGATAAATGTAAATGTTTCAGACAGACGTGCGGCCAATCTGACGATCTGGCTTTAAGTCGATTCGATAACAAATGTCGAAAACGGACGGATTTCTCAGGTTTTTACTACACATGAACACTTTTCACATTCTCCCGTTCAACTCGGCTGCTAGTCTTCCTTCCATGTAAAAGCTTAAGGTCCTAGCTCATGTCCAAGTCACCAAAGCCAGCTAAAAAGTCAATAATCGATACCTAAAACTTGAAATGTACTACTTCCTACTGGCTATTACATCAACTTAGAAGCTTCATCTGTATTCTACTATCGTGCTTTTAGTGTCCCCGCATACCGCAGCACGCGACATAGCTTTGCAGACGATAAGTACAACCGTTTCAGAGAGGAGAGCGTCCAATGTGACGATCTGGCTTTAAGTCGATTCGATAACAAATGACGAAAACGGACGGATTTCTCAGGTTTTTACTACATATGAACACTTTTCACATTCTCCCGTGCCACTTGGCTGCTAGTCCTCCTTTCATGCAAAATCGTAAGTTCCTAGCTCATCTCCAAGGCACCAAAGAAGGGTAAAAAGTCAATAATCGATACCTAAAACTTGAATTGTACTTCTTCTTACTGGCTATTACATCAACTTAGAAGCTTCATCTGTGTTCTACTCTGGTGCTTTTAGTGTCTCCGCATACCGCAATACGCGACATAGCTTTGCAGACGATAAGTACAACCATTTCAGAGAGAAGAGCGGCCAATGTGACGATCTGGCTTTAAGTCGATTCGATAACAAATGACGAAAACGGACGGATTTCTCTGGTTTTTAGTACATATGAACACTTTTCACATTCTCCCGTGCAACGCGGCTGCTAGTCCTCCTTTCATGCAAAATCGTAAGGCCATAGCTCATGTCCAAGGCACCAAAGACAGCTAAAAAGTCAATAATCGATGCCTGAAACTTGAATTGTACTACATCTTACTGGCTGTTACATCAACTTAGAAGCTTCATCTGTGTTCTACGATGGTGCTTTTAGTGTCTCCGCATAACGCAGCAAGCGACGTAGCTTTGCAGACGATCTGCACAAACGTTTCAGAGAGAAGAGCGGCCAATGTGACGATCTGGCTTTAAGTCGATTCGATAACAAATGACGAAAACGGACGGATTTCTCAGGTTTTTACTACATATGAACACTTTTCACATTCTCCAGTGCAAATCGGCAGCTAGTCCTCCTTTCAAGCAGAACATTAAGGTCCTAGCTCATGTCCAAGGCACAAAGACAGCTAAAAAGTCAACAATCGATGCCTAAAACTTGAATTGTACTACATCTTACTGGCTATTACATCAACTTAGAAGCTTCATCTGTGTTCTACTATGGTGCTTTTTGTGTCTCCACATACCGCAGCACGCGACGTAGCTTTGCAGACGATAAGTACAACCGTTTCAGAGAGAAGAGCGGCTTATGTGACGATCTGGCTTTAAGTCGATTGGATAACAAATGACGATAACGGACGGTTTTCTTAGGTTTTTACTACATACGAACACTTTTCACATTCTAGCGTGCAACGTGGCTGCTAGTCCTCCTTTCATGCAACATCTTAAGTTCCTAGCTCATCTCCAAGGCACCAAAGAAGGGTAAAAAGTCAATAATCGATACCTAAAACTTGAATTGTACTACTTCTTACTGGCTATTACATCAACTTAGAAGCTTCATCTGTGTTCTACTATGGTGCTTTTAGTGTCTCCGCATACCGCAGCACGCGACGTAGCTTTGCAGACAATAAGTACAACCGTTTCAGAGAGAAGAAAGGGCCATTGTGACGATCTGGCTTTAAGTCGGTTCGATAACAAATGACGAAAACGGACGGATTTCTCAGGATTTTACTACATATGAACACTTTTCACATTCTCCCGTGCAACGCGGCTGCTGGTCCTCCTTTCATGCAAAATCTTAAGTTCCTAGCTCATATCCAAGGCACCAAAGAAGGGTAAAAAGTCAATAATCGATACCTAAAACTTGAATTGTACTACTTCTTACTGGCTATTACATCAACTTAGAAGCATCATCTGTGTTCTACTATGGTGCTTTTAGTGTATCCGCATACCGCAGCACGCGACATAGCTTTGCAGACGATAAATGTAACCGTTTCAGACAGACGAGCGGCCAATGTGACGATCTGGCTTTTAGTCGATTCGACAACACATGACGAAAACGGTCGGATTTCTCATGTTTTTACTACATATGACCACTTTTCACATTCTCCCATGCAACGCGGCTGCTAGGGCCCCTTTCATGCAAAATCCTAAGTTCCTAGCTCATGTCCAAGGCACCAAAGCTGCTAAAAAGTCTATAATCGATACCTAAAACTTGAAATGTACTACTTCCTACTGGCTATTACATCAACTTAGAAGCTTCATCTGTATTCTACTATCGTGCTTTTAGTGTCCCCGCATACCGCAGCACGCGACATAGCTTTGCAGACGATAAGTACAACCGTTTCAGAGAGGAGAGCGTCCAATGTGACGATCTGGCTTTAAGTCGATTCGATAACAAATGACGAAAACGGACGGATTTCTCAGGTTTTTACTACATATGAACACTTTTCACATTCTCCCGTGCCACTTGGCTGCTAGTCCTCCTTTCATGCAAAATCGTAAGTTCCTAGCTCATCTCCAAGGCACCAAAGAAGGGTAAAAAGTCAATAATCGATACCTAAAACTTGAATTGTACTTCATCTTACTGGCTATTACATCAACTTAGAAGCTTCATCTGTGTTCTACTCTGGTGCTTTTAGTGTCTCCGCATACCGCAATACGCGACATAGCTTTGCAGACGATAAGTACAACCATTTCAGAGAGAAGAGCGGCCAATGTGACGATCTGGCTTTAAGTCGATTCGATAACAAATGACGAAAATGGACGGTTTTCTCAGGTTTTTACTACATATGAACACTTTTCACATTCTCCCGTGCAATTCGGCTGCTAGTCCTCCTTTCATGCAAAATCTTAAGTTCCTAGCTCATGTCCAAGGCACCAAAGAAGGGTAAAAAGTCAATAATCGATACCTAAAACTTGAATTGTACTACTTCTTACTGGCTATTACATCAACTTAGAAGCTTCATCTGTGTTCTACTATGGTGCTTTTAGTGTCTCCGCATACCGCAGCACGCGACATAGCTTTGCAGTTGATAAATGTAACTCTTACAGACAGAAGTGCGGCCAATGTGACGATGTGGCTTTCAGTCTATTCGATAACAAATGACGAAAACGGACGGATTTCTCAGGTTTTTACTACATATGGACACTTTTCACATTCTCCCGCACAACTCGGCAGTTCATCCTCCTCTCATGCAGAATCTTAAGGTCCTAGCTCATGTCCAAGGCACCAAAGACAGCTAAAAAGTCAATAATCGATACCTAAAACTTGAATTGTACTACATCTTACTGGCTATTACATCAACTTAGAAGCTTAATCTGTGTTCTACTATGGTGCTATTAGTGTCTCCGCATACCGCAGCACGCGACATAGCTTTGCAGTCGATAAGTACAACCGTTTCAGAGAGAAAGCGGCGAATGAGACGATCTGGCTTTAAGTCGATTCGATAACAAATGACGAAAACGGATGGATTTCTCAGATTTTTAATACATATGAACACTTTCCACATTCTCCCGTGCAACTTCGCTGCTAGTCCTCCGTTCATGCAGAATCTTAAGGTCCTAGCTCATGTCCTAGACACCAAAGCCAGCTAAAAAGTCAATAATAGATACCTAAAACTTGAATTGTACTACTTCTTACTGGATATTACATGAACATAGAAGCTTCATCTGTGTCCTACTATGGTGCTTTTAGTGTCTCCGCATACCGCAGCACACGACATAGCTTTGCAGACGATAAATGTAATCGTATCACACAGAAGAGCGGCCAATGTGACGATCTGGCTTTAAGTCGATTCGATAACAAATGACGAAAACGGACGGACTTCTCAGGTTTTTACTACATACGAACACTTTTCACATTCCCCCATGCAACTCGGCTGCTTGTCCCCCTTTCATGCAGAATCTGAAGGTCCTAGCTCATGTCCAAGGCACCAAAGCCAGCTAAAAAGTCAATAATCGATACCTAAAACTTGAAATGTACTAATTCCTACTGGCTTTTACATCAACTTAGAAGCTTCATCTGTGTTCTGCTATCGTGCTTTTAGTGTCCCCGCATACCGCAGCACGCGACATAGCTTTGCAGACGATAAGTACAACCATTTCAGAGAGGAGAGCGGCCAATGTGACGATCTGGCTTTAAGTCGATTCGATAACAAATGACGAAAACGGATGGATTTCTCAGATTTTTAATAGATATGAACACTTTTCACATTCTCCCGTGCATCTTCGCTGCTAGTCCTCCGTTCATGCAGAATCTTAAGGTCCTAGCTCATGTCCAAGACACCAAAGCCAGCTAAAAAGTCAATAATGGATACCTAAAACTTGAATTGTACTACTTCTTACTGGATATTACATGAACTTAGAAGCTTCATCTGTGTCCTACTATGGTGCTTTTAGTGTCTCCGCATACCGCAGCACGCGACATAGCTTTGCAGACGATAAATGTAACCGTATCAGACAGAAGATCGGCCAATGTGACGATATGGCTTTAAGTCGATTCGATAACAAATGACGAAAACGGACGGATTTCTCAGGTTTATACTACATATGAACACTTTTCACATTCCCCCATGCAACTCGGCTGCTTGTCCCCCTTTCATGCTGAATCTTAAGGTCCTAGCTCATGTCCAAGGCACCAAAACCAGCTAAAAAGTCAATATCGATGCCTAAAACTTGAATTGTACTACATCTTACTGGCTATTACATCAACTTAGAAGCTTCATCTGTGTTCTACTATGGTGCTTTTTGTGTCTCCGCATACCGCAGCACGCGACGTAGCTTTGCAGACAATAAGTACAACCGTTTCAGAGAGAAGAGCGGCCAATGTGACGATCTGGCTTTAAGTCGATTCGATAACAAATGACGAAAACGGACGGATTTCTCAAGTTTTTACTACATATGAACACTTTTCACATTCTCCCGTGCAACGCGGCTGCTGGTCCTCCTTTCATGCAAAATCTTAAGTTCCTAGCTCATATCCAAGGCACTAAAGAAGGGTAAAAAGTCAATAATCGATACCTAAAACTTAAATTGTACTACTTCTTACTGGCTATTACATCAACTTAGAAGCATCATCTGTGTTCTACTATGGTGCTTTTAGTGTATCCGCATACCGCAGCACGCGACATAGCTTTGCAGACGATAAATGTAACCGTTTCAGACAGACGAGCGGCCAATGTGACGATCTGGCTTTAAGTCGATTCGATAACAATTGACGAAAATGGACGGATTTCTCTGGTTTTTAGTACATATGAACACTTTTCACATTCTCCCGTGCAACGCGGCTGCTAGTCCTCTTTTCATGCAAAATCGTAAGGCCATAGCTCATGTCCAAGGCACCAAAGACAGCTAAAAAGTCAATAATCGATGCCTGAAACTTGAATTGTACTACATCTTACTGGCTGTTACATCAACTTAGAAGCTTCATCTGTGTTCTACGATGGTGCTTTTAGTGTCTCCGCATACCGCAGCACGCGACGTAGCTTTGCAGACGATCAGCACAAACGTTTCAGAGAGAAGAGCGGCCAATGTGACGATCTGGCTTTAAGTCGATTCGATAACAAATGACGAAAACGGACGGATTTCTCAGGTTTTTACTACATATGAACACTTTTCACATTCTCCAGTGCAAATCGGCAGCTAGTCCTCCTTTCAAGCAGAACATTAAGGTTCTAGCTCATGTCCAAGGCACCAAAGACAGCTAAAAAGTCAATAATCGATGATTAAAACTTGAATTGTACTACATCTTACTGGCTATTACATCAACTTAGAAGCTTCATCTGTGTTCTACTATGGTGCTTTTTGTGTCTCCGCATACCGCAGCACGCGACGTAGCTTTGCAGACAATAAGTACAACCGTTTCAGAGAGAAGAGCGGCCAATGTGACGATCTGGCTTTAAGTCGGTTCGATAACAAATGACGAAAACGGACGGATTTCTCAGGTTTTTACTACATATGAACACTTTTCACATTCTCCCGTGCAACGCGGCTGCTGGTCCTCCTTTCATGCAAAATCTTAAGTTCCTAGCTCATATCCAAGGCACCAAAGAAGGGTAAAAAGTCAATAATCGATACCTAAAACTTGAATTGTACTACTTCTTACTGGCTATTACATCAACTTAGAAGCATCATCTGTGTTCTACTATGGTGCTTTTAGTGTATCCGCATACCGCAGCACGCGACATAGCTTTGCAGACGATAAATGTAACCGTTTCAGACAGACGAGCGGCCAATGTGACGATCTGGCTTTTAGTCGATTCGATAACAAATGACGAAAACGGTCGGATTTCTTATGTTTTTACTACATATGACCACTTTTCACATTCTCCCATTCAACGCGGCTGCTAGGGCCCCTTTCATGCAAAATCCTATGTTCCTAGCTCATGTCCAAGGCACCAAAGCTGCTAAAAAGTCTATAATCGATACCTAAAACTTGAATTGTACTACTTCATACAGCTATAACATCAACTTAGAAACTTCATCTGTGTTCTAGTATGGTGCTTTTAGTGTCTCCGCATACCGCAGCACGCGACATAGCTTTGCAGACGATAAGTACAACCGTTTCAGAGAGAAGAGCGGCCAATGTGACGATCTGGCTTTAAGTCGATTCGATAACAATTGACGAATATGGACGGATTTCTCAGGTTTTTACTACGTATGAACACTTTTCACATTCTCCCTTGCAACGCGGCTGCTGGTCCTCCATTCATGCAAAATCTTAAGTTACTAGCTCATGTCCAAGGCACCAAAGAAGTGTAAAAAGCCAATAATCGATACCTAAAACTTGAATTGTACTACTTCTTACTAGCCATTACATCAACTTAGGAGCTTAATCTTTGTTCTACTATGTTGCTTTTAGTGCCTCCGCATATCGCAGCACGCGACATAGCTTTGCAGACGATAAATGTAAATGTTTCAGACAGACGTGCGGCCAATCTGACGATCTGGCTTTAAGTCGATTCGATAACAAATGTCGAAAACGGACGGATTTCTCAGGTTTTTACTACACATGAACACTTTTCACATTCTCCCGTTCAACTCGGCTGCTAGTCTTCCTTCCATGCAAAAGCTTAAGGTCCTAGCTCATGTCCAAGTCACCAAAGCCAGCTAAAAAGTCAATAATCGATACCTAAAACTTGAAATGTACTACTTCCTACTGCCTATTACATCAACTTAGAAGCTTCATCTGTGTTCTACTATAGTGCTTTTAGTGTCCCCGCATACCGCAGCACGCGACATAGCTTTGCAGACGATAAGTACAACCGTTTCAGAGAGGAGAGCGGCCAATGTGACGATCTGGCTTTAAGTCGATTCGATAACAAATGACGAAAACGGACGGATTTCTCAGGTTTTTACTACATATGAACACTTTTCACATTCTCCCGTGCCACTTGGCTGCTAGTCCTCCTTTCATGCAAAATCGTAAGTTCCTAGCTCATCTCCAAGGCACGAAAGAAGGGTAAAAAGTCAATAATCGATACCTAAAACGTGAATTGTACTTCTTCTTACTGGCTATTACATCAACTTAGAAGCTTCATCTGTGTACTACTCTGGTGCTTTTAGTGTCTCCGCATACCGCAGCACGCGACATAGCTTTGCAGTTGATAAATGTAACTGTTGCAGACAGAAGTGCGGCCAATGTGACGATGTGGCTTTCAGTCTATTCGATAACAAATGACGAAAACGGACGGATTTCTAAGGTTTTTACTACATATGGACACTTTTCACATTCTCCCGCGCAACTCGGCTGTTCATCCTCCTCTCATGCAGAATCTTAAGGTCCTAGCTCATGTCCAAGGCACCAAAGACAGCTAAAAAGTCAATAATCGATACCTAAAACTTGAATTGTACTACATCTTACTGGCTATTACATCAACTTAGAAGCTTCATCTGTGTTCTGGTATGGTGCTTTTAGTGTCTCCGCATACCGTAGCACGCGACATAGCTTTGCAGACGATAAATTTAACCGTTTCAGACAGAAGAGCGGCCAATGTGACGATCTGGCTTTAAGTCGATTCGATAACAAATGACGAAAACGGTCGGATTTGTCATGTTTTTACTACATATGAACACTTTTCACATTCTCCCATGCAACGCGGCTGCTAGGGCCCCTTTCATGCAAAATCCTAAGTTCCTAGCTCATGTCCAAGGCACCAAAGCCTGCTAAAAAGTCAATAATCGATACCTAAAACTTGAATTGTACTACTTCATACAGCTATAACATCAACTTAGAAACTTCATTTGTGTTCTACTATGGTGTTTTAGTGTCTCCGCACACCGCAGCACGCGACATAGCTTTGCAGACGATAAGTACAACCGTTTCAGAGAGAAGAGCGGCCAATGTGACGATCTGGCTTTAAGCCTGTTCGATAACAAATGACGAAAACGGACGGATTTCTCAGGTTTTTACTACATATGAACATTTTTCACATTCTTCCGTGCAACTCGGCTGCTCATCCTCCTTTCATGCAGAATCTTACGGTCCTAGCTCATGTCCAAGGCACCAAAGCCTGCTAAAAAGTCAATAATCGATACCTAAAACTTGAATTGTACTACTTCTTACTGGCTATTACATCACCTTAGAAGCTTCATCTGTGTTCTACTATGGTGCATTTAGTGTCTCCGCATACCGCAGCACGCGACATAGCTTTGCAGTTGGTAAATGTAACTGTTACAGACAGAAGTGCGGCCAATGTGACAATCTGGCTTTAAGTCTATTCGATAGCAAATGACGAAAATGGACGGATTTCTCAGGTTTTTACTAAATATGAACACTTTTCACATTCTCCCATGCAATGCGGCTGCTAGTCCTCCTTTCATGCAAAATCTTAAGTTGGTAGCTAATGTCCAAGGCACCAAAGAAAGGTAAAAAGTCAATAATCGATACCAAGAACTTGAATTGTACTACTTCTTACTGGCTATTACATCAACTTAGAAGCTTCATCTGTGTTCTGCTATGGTGCTTTTAGTGTCTCCGCATACCGCAGCACGCGACATACTTTGCAGAGGATAAATGTAACCTTTTCAGACAGAAGTGCGGCCAATGTGACGATCTGGCTTAAGGTCGATCCGATAACAAATGACGAAAACGGACGGATTTCTCAGGTTTTTACTACATATGAACACTTTTCACATTCTCCCGTGCTACTCGGCTGCTAGACCTCCTTTCATGCAGAATGTTAAGGTCCTAGCTCATGTCCAAGGCACCAAAGCCAGCTAAAAAGTCAATAATCGATACCTAAAACTTGAATAGTGCTACTTCTTACTGGCTATTACATCAACTCAGAAGCTTCTTCCGTGTCCGACTATGGAGCTTTTAGTGCCTCCGCAAATCGCAGCACGCGACATAGCTTTGCAGACGATAAGTACAACCGTTTCAGTGAGAAGAGCGGCCAATGTGACGATCTGGCTTTAAGTCGGTTCGATAACAAATGACGAAAACGGACGGATTTCTCAGGTTTTTACTAAATATGAACACTTTTCACATTCTGCCGTGCAACGCGGCTGCTAGTCCTCCCTTCATGCAAAATCTTAAGTTTCTAGCTCATGTCCAAGGCACCAAAGAAGGGTAAAATGCCAATAATCCATACCTAAAACTTGAATTGTAGTACTTCTTACTGGCTATTACATCAACTTCGAAGCTTCATGTGTGTTCTACTATGGTGCTTTTAGTGTCTCCGCATACCGCAGCACGCGACATAGCTTTGCAGATGATAAGTACAACCGTTTCAGAGAGAAAAGCGGCCAATGTGACGATCTGGCTTTAAGTCGATTCGATAACAAATGACGAAAACGGACGGATTTCTCAGGTTTTTTCTACATATGAACACTTTCCACATTCTCCCTTGCAACGCGGCTGCTAGTCCTGCTTTCATGCAAAATCTTAGGTTCCTAGCTCTTGTCCAAGGCACCAAAGAAGGGTAAAAAGTCAATAATCGATACGAAGAACTTGAATTGTACTACATCTTACTGGCTATTCCATCAACTTAGAAGCTTCATCTGTGTTCTACTATGGTGCTTTTAGTGTCTCCGCATACCGCAGCACGCCACATAGCTTTGCAGTGGATAAATGTAACCGTTTCAGACAGAAGTGCGGCCAATGTGACGATCTGGCTTTAAGTCGATTCGATAACAAATGACGAGAACGGACGGATTTCTTAGGTTTTTACTACATATGAACACTTTTCACATTCTCCCGTGTAACGTGGATCCTAGTCCTCCTTTCATGCAAAATCTTAAGTTTCTAGCTCATCTCCTAGGCACCAAAGAAGTGTAAAAAGTCAATAATCGATGCCTAAAACTTGAATTGTACTACTTCTTACTGGCTATTACATCAACTTAGAAGCATAATCTGTGTTCTACTATGGTGCTTTTAGTGTATCCGCATACGGCAGCACGCGACATAGCTTTGCAGACGATAAATGTAACCGTTTCAGACAGAAGAGCGGCCAATGTGACGATCTGGCTTTGAGTCGATTCGATAACAAATGACGAAAACGGTCGGATTTCTCATGTTTTTACTACATATGACCACTTTTCACATTCTCCCATGCAACGCGGCTGCTAGAGCCCCTTTCATGCAAAATCCTAAGTTCCTAGCTCATGTCCAAGGCACCAAAGCCTGCTAAAAAGTCAATAATCGATACCTAAAACTTGAATTGTACTACTTCATACAGCTATAACATCAACTTAGAAACTTCATCTGTGTTCTACTATGGTGCTTTTAGTGTATCCGCATACCGCAGCACGCGACATAGCTTTGCAGACGATAAATGTAACCGTTTCAGGCAGAAGACCGGCCAATGTGACGATCTGGCTTTTAGTCGATTCGATAACAAATGACGAAAACGGTCGGTTTTCTCATGTTTTTACTACATATGAACACTTTTCATATTCTCCCGTGCAACGCGGCTGCTAGACCTCCTTTCATGCAAAATCTTAAGGCCGTAGCTCATGTCCAAGGCACCACAGACAGCTAAAAAGTCAATTATCGATGCCTAAAACTTGAATTGTACTACATCTTACTGGCTGTTACATCAACTTAGAAGCTTCATCTGTGTTCTACGATGGTGCTTTTAGTGTCTCGGCATACCGCAGCACGCGACGTAGCTTTGCAGACGATAAGTACAACCGTTTCAGAGAGAAGAGCGGCCAATGTGACGATCTGGCTTTAAGTCGATTCGATAACAAGTAACGAAAACGGACGGATTTCTCAGGTTTTTACTACATATGAACACTTTTCACATTCTCCCGTGCCACTTGGCTGCTAGTCCTCCTTTCATGCAAAATCTTAAGTTCCTAGCTCATCTCCAAGGCACCAAAGAAGGGTAAAAAGTCAATAATCGATACCTAAAACTTGAATTGTACTTCTTCTTACTGGCTATTACATCAACTTAGAAGCTTCATCTGTGTACTACTCTGGTGCTTTTAGTGTCTCCGCATACCGCAGCACGCGACGTAGCTTTGCAGACGATAAGTACAACCGTTTCAGAGAGAAGACCGGCCAATGTGACGATCTGGCTTTAAGTCGATTCGATAACAAATGACTAAAACGGACGGATTTCTCTGGTTTTTAGTACATATGAACACTTTTCACATTCTCCCGTGCAACGCGGCTGCTAGTCCTCCTTTCATGCAAAATCGTAAGGCCATAGCTCATGTCCAAGGCACCAAAGACAGCTAAAAAGTCAATAATCGATGCCTGAAACTTGAATGGTACTACATCTTACTGGCTGTTACATCAACTTAGATGCTTCATATGTGTTCTACGATGGTGCTTTTAGTGTCTCCGAATGCCGCAGCACGCGACGTAGCTTTGCAGACGATCAGCACAAACGTTTCAGAGAGAAGAGCGGCCAATGTGACGATCTGGCTTTAAGTCGATTCGATAACAAATGACGAAAACGGACGGATTTCTCAGGTTTTTACTACATATGAACACTTTTCACATTCTCCAGTGCAAATCGGCAGCTGGTCCTCCTTTCAAGCAGAACATTAAGGTCCTAGCTCATGTCCAAGGCACCAAAGACAGCTAAAAATTCAATAATCGATGCCTAAAACTTGAATTGTACTACATCTTACTGGCTATTACATCAACTTAGAAGCTTAATCTGTGTTCTACTATGGTGCTTTTTGTGTCTCCGCATACCGCAGCACGCGACGTAGCTTTGCAGACGATAAGTACAACCGTTTCAGAGAGAAGAGCGGCTTATGTGACGATCTGGCTTTAAGTCGATTGGATAACAAATGACGATAACGGACGGTTTTCTTAGGTTTTTACTACATACGAACACTTTTCACATTCTAGCGTGCAACGTGGCTGCTAGTCCTCCTTTCATGCAAAATCTTAAGTTCCTAGCTCATGTCCAAGGCACCAAAGCCTGCTAAAAAGTCTATAATCGATACCTAAAACTTGAATTGTACTACTTCATACAGCTATAACATCAACTTAGAAACTTCATCTGTGTTCTAGTATGGTGTTTTAGTGTCTCCGCATACCGCAGCACGCGACATAGCTTTGCAGACGATAAGTACAACCGTTTCAGAGAGAAGAGCGGCCAATGTGACGATCTGGCTTTATGTCGATTCGATAACAATTGACGAAAATGGACGGATTTCTCAGGTTTTTACTACATATGAACACTTTTCACATTCTCCCTTGCAACGCGGCTGCTGGTCCTCCATTCATGCAAAATCGTAAGTTCCCAGCTCATCTCCAAGGCACCAAAGAAGGGTAAAAAGTCAATAATCGATACCTAAAACTTGAATTGTACTTCTTCTTACTGGCTATTACATCAACTTAGAAGCTTCATCTGTGTTCTACTCTGGTGCTTTTTGTGTCTCCGCATACCGCCATACGCGACATAGCTTTGCAGACGATAAGTACAACCGTTACAGAGAGAAGAGCGGCCAATGTGACGATCTGGCTTTAAGTCGATTCGATAACAAATGACGAAAACGGACGGATTTCTCAGGTTTTTTTCTACATATGAACACTTTCCACATTCTCCCTTGCAACGCGGCTGCTAGTCCTGCTTTCATGCAAAATCTTAGGTTCCTAGCTCTTGTCCAAGGCACCAAAGAAGGGTAAAAAGTCAATAATCGATACGAAGAACTTGAATTGTACTACATCTTACTGGCTATTCCATCAACTTAGAAGCTTCATCTGTGTTCTACTATGGTGCTTTTAGTGTCTCCGCATACCGCAGCACGCCACATAGCTTTGCAGTGGATAAATGTAACCGTTTCAGACAGAAGTGCGGCCAATGCGACGATCTGGCTTTAAGTCGATTCGATAACAAATGACGAGAACGGACGGATTTCTTAGGTTTTTACTACATATGAACACTTTTCACATTCTCCCGTGTAACGTGGATCCTAGTCCTCCTTTCATGCAAAATCTTAAGTTTCTAGCTCATCTCCTAGGCACCAAAGAAGTGTAAAAAGTCAATAATCGATGCCTAAAACTTGAATTGTACTACTTCTTACTGGCTATTACATCAACTTAGAAGCATAATCTGTGTTCTACTATGGTGCTTTTAGTGTATCCGCATACGGCAGCACGCGACATAGCTTTGCAGACGATAAATGTAACCGTTTCAGACAGAAGAGCGGCCAATGTGACGATCTGGCTTTGAGTCGATTCGATAACAAATGACGAAAACGGTCGGATTTCTCATGTTTTTACTACATATGACCACTTTTCACATTCTCCCATGCAACGCGGCTGCTAGAGCCCCTTTCATGCAAAATCCTAAGTTCCTAGCTCATGTCCAAGGCACCAAAGCCTGCTAAAAAGTCAATAATCGATACCTAAAACTTGAATTGTACTACTTCATACAGCTATAACATCAACTTAGAAACTTCATCTGTGTTCTACTATGGTGCTTTTAGTGTATCCGCATACCGCAGCACGCGACATAGCTTTGCAGACGATAAATGTAACCGTTTCAGGCAGAAGACCGGCCAATGTGACGATCTGGCTTTTAGTCGATTCGATAACAAATGACGAAAACGGTCGGTTTTCTCATGTTTTTACTACATATGAACACTTTTCATATTCTCCCGTGCAACGCGGCTGCTAGACCTCCTTTCATGCAAAATCTTAAGGCCGTAGCTCATGTCCAAGGCACCACAGACAGCTAAAAAGTCAATTATCGATGCCTAAAACTTGAATTGTACTACATCTTACTGGCTGTTACATCAACTTAGAAGCTTCATCTGTGTTCTACGATGGTGCTTTTAGTGTCTCGGCATACCGCAGCACGCGACGTAGCTTTGCAGACGATAAGTACAACCGTTTCAGAGAGAAGAGCGGCCAATGTGACGATCTGGCTTTAAGTCGATTCGATAACAAATGACGAAAACGGACGGATTTCTCAGGTTTTTACTACACATGAACACTTTTCACATTCTCCCGTGTAACGTGGCTGCTAGTCCTCCTTTCATGCAAAATCTTAAGTTTCTAGCTCATCTCCAAGGCACCAAAGAAGGGTAAAAAGTCAATAATCGATACCTAAAACTTGAATTGTACTACTTCTTCCTGGCTGTTACATCAACTTAGAAGCTTCATCTGTGTTCTGCTATGGTGCTTTTAGTGTCTCCGCGTACCGCAGCACGCGACATAGCTTTGCAGACGATAAGTACAACCGTTTCAGAGAGAAGAGCGGACAATGTGACGATCTGGCTTTAAGTCGATTCGATAACAAGTAACGAAAACGGACGGATTTCTCAGGTTTTTACTACATATGAACACTTTTCACATTCTCCCGTGCCACTTGGCTGCTAGTCCTCCTTTCATGCAAAATCTTAAGTTCCTAGCTCATCTCCAAGGCACCAAAGAAGGGTAAAAAGTCAATAATCGATACCTAAAACTTGAATTGTACTTCTTCTTACTGGCTATTACATCAACTTAGAAGCTTCATCTGTGTACTACTCTGGTGCTTTTAGTGTCTCCGCATACCGCAGCACGCGACGTAGCTTTGCAGACGATAAGTACAACCGTTTCAGAGAGAAGACCGGCCAATGTGACGATCTGGCTTTAAGTCGATTCGATAACAAATGACTAAAACGGACGGATTTCTCTGGTTTTTAGTACATATGAACACTTTTCACATTCTCCCGTGCAACGCGGCTGCTAGTCCTCCTTTCATGCAAAATCGTAAGGCCATAGCTCATGTCCAAGGCACCAAAGACAGCTAAAAAGTCAATAATCGATGCCTGAAACTTGAATGGTACTACATCTTACTGGCTGTTACATCAACTTAGAAGCTTCATATGTGTTCTACGATGGTGCTTTTAGTGTCTCCGAATGCCGCAGCACGCGACGTAGCTTTGCAGACGATCAGCACAAACGTTTCAGAGAGAAGAGCGGCCAATGTGACGATCTGGCTTTAAGTCGATTCGATAACAAATGACGAAAACGGACGGATTTCTCAGGTTTTTACTACATATGAACACTTTTCACATTCTCCAGTGCAAATCGGCAGCTGGTCCTCCTTTCAAGCAGAACATTAAGGTCCTAGCTCATGTCCAAGGCACCAAAGACAGCTAAAAATTCAATAATCGATGCCTAAAACTTGAATTGTACTACATCTTACTGGCTATTACATCAACTTAGAAGCTTAATCTGTGTTCTACTATGGTGCTTTTTGTGTCTCCGCATACCGCAGCACGCGACGTAGCTTTGCAGACGATAAGTACAACCGTTTCAGAGAGAAGAGCGGCTTATGTGACGATCTGGCTTTAAGTCGATTGGATAACAAATGACGATAACGGACGGTTTTCTTAGGTTTTTACTACATACGAACACTTTTCACATTCTAGCGTGCAACGTGGCTGCTAGTCCTCCTTTCATGCAAAATCTTAAGTTCCTAGCTCATGTCCAAGGCACCAAAGCCTGCTAAAAAGTCTATAATCGATACCTAAAACTTGAATTGTACTACTTCATACAGCTATAACATCAACTTAGAAACTTCATCTGTGTTCTAGTATGGTGCTTTTAGTGTCTCCGCATACCGCAGCACGCGACATAGCTTTGCAGACGATAAGTACAACCGTTTCAGAGAGAAGAGCGGCCAATGTGACGATCTGGCTTTAAGTCGATTCGATAACAATTGACGAAAATGGACGGATTTCTCAGGTTTTTACTACATATGAACACTTTTCACATTCTCCCTTGCAACGCGGCTGCTGGTCCTCCATTCATGCAAAATCGTAAGTTCCCAGCTCATCTCCAAGGCACCAAAGAAGGGTAAAAAGTCAATAATCGATACCTAAAACTTGAATTGTACTTCTTCTTACTGGCTATTACATCAACTTAGAAGCTTCATCTGTGTTCTACTCTGGTGCTTTTTGTGTCTCCGCATACCGCCATACGCGACATAGCTTTGCAGACGATAAGTACAACCGTTACAGAGAGAAGAGCGGCCAATGTGACGATCTGGCTTTAAGTCGATTCGATAACAAATGACGAAAACGGACGGATTTCTCTGGTTTTTAGTACATATGAACACTTTTCACATTCTCCCGTGCAACGCGGCTGCTAGTCCTCCTTTCATGCAAAATCGTAAGGCCATAGCTCATGTCCAAGGCACCAAAGACAGCTAAAAAGTCAATAATCGATGCCTGAAACTTGAATTGTACTACATCTTACTGGCTGTTACATCAACTTAGAAGCTTCATCTGTGTTCTACGATGGTGCTTTTAGTGTCTCCGCATAACGCAGCACGCGACGTAGCTTTGCAGACGATCAGCACAAACGTTTCAGAGAGAAGAGCGGCCAATGTGACGATCTGGCTTTAAGTCGATTCGATAACAAATGACGAAAACGGACGGAGTTCTCAGGTTTTTACTACATATGAACACTTTTCACATTCTCCAGTGCAAATCGGCAGCTAGTCCTCCTTTCAAGCAGAACATTAAGGTCCTAGCTCATGTCAAAGGCACAAAGACAGCTAAAAGGTCAACAATCGATGCCTAAAACTTGAATTGTACTACATCTTACTGGCTATTACATCAACTTAGAAGCTTCATCTGTGTTCTACTATGGTGCTTTTTGTGTCTCCACATACCGCAGCACGCGACGTAGCTTTGCAGACGATAAGTACAACCGTTTCAGAGAGAAGAAAGGGCCATTGTGACGATCTGGCTTTAAGTCGGTTCGATAACAAATGACGAAAACGGACGGATTTCTCAGGTTTTTACTACATATGAACAGTTTTCACATTCTCCCGTGCAACGCGGCTGCTGGTCCTCCTTTCATGCAAAATCTTAAGTTCCTAGCTCATATCCAAGGCACCAAAGAAGGGTAAAAAGTCAATAATCGATACCTAAAACTTGAATTGTACTACTTCTTACTGGCTATTACATCAACTTAGAAGCATCATCTGTGTTCTACTATGGTGCTTTTAGTGTATCCGCATACCGCAGCACGCGACATAGCTTTGCAGACGATAAATGTAACCGTTTCAGACAGACGAGCGGCCAATGTGACGATCTGGCTTTTAGTCGATTCGACAACAAATGACGAAAACGGTCGGATTTCTCATGTTTTTACTACATATGACCACTTTTCACATTCTCCCATGCAATGCGGCTGCTAGGGCCCCTTTCATGCAAAATCCTAAGTTCCTAGCTCATGTCCAAGGCACCAAAGCTGCTAAAAAGTCTATAATCGATACCTAAAACTTGAATTGTACTACTTCATACAGCTATAACATCAACTTAGAAACTTCATCTGTGTTCTACTATGGTGCTTTTAGTGTCTCCGCATACCGCAGCACGCGACATAGCTTTGCAGACGATAAGTACAACCGTTTCAGAGAGAAGAGCGGCCAATGTGACGATCTGGCTTTAAGTCGATTCGATAACAAATGACGAAAATGGACGGTTTTCTCAGGTTTTTACTACATATGAACACTTCTCACATTCTCCCTTGCAACGCGGCTGCTAGTCCTCCATTCATGCAAAATCTTAAGTTACTAGCTCATGTCCAAGGCACCAAAGAAGTGTAAAAAGCCAATAATCGATACCTAAAACTTGAATTGTACTACTTCTTACTGGCCATTACATCAACTTAGAAGCTTAATCTGTGTTCTACTATGTTGCTTTTAGTGCCTCCGCATATCGCAGCACGCGACATAGCTTTGCAGACGATAAATGTAATTGTTTCAGACAGACATGTGGCCAATCTGACGTTCTGACTTTAAGTCGATTCGATAACAAATGTCGAAAACGGACGGATTTCTCAGGTTTTTACTACATATGGACACTTTTCACATTCTCCCGTGCAACTCGGCTGTTCATCCTCCTCTCATGCAGAATCTTGAGGTCCTAGCTCATGTCCAAGGCACCAAAGACAGCTAAAAAGTCAATAATCGATACCTAAAACTTGAATTGTACTACTTCTTACTAGCCATTACATCAACTTAGGAGCTTAATCTTTGTTCTACTATGTTGCTTTTAGTGCCTCCGCATATCGCAGCACGCGACATAGCTTTGCAGACGATAAATGTAAATGTTTCAGACAGACGTGCGGCCAATCTGACGATCTGGCTTTAAGTCGATTCGATAACAAATGTCGAAAACGGACGGATTTCTCAGGTTTTTACTACACATGAACACTTTTCACATTCTCCCGTTCAACTCGGCTGCTAGTCTTCCTTCCATGCAAAAGCTTAAGGTCCTAGCTCATGTCCAAGTCACCAAAGCCAGCTAAAAAGTCAATAATCGATACCTAAAACTTGAAATGTACTACTTCCTACTGGCTATTACATCAACTTAGAAGCTTCATCTGTATTCTACTATCGTGCTTTTAGTGTCCCCGCATACCGCAGCACGCGACATAGCTTTGCAGACGATAAGTACAACCGTTTCAGAGAGGAGAGCGTCCAATGTGACGATCTGGCTTTAAGTCGATTCGATAACAAATGACGAAAACGGACGGATTTCTCAGGTTTTTACTACATATGAACACTTTTCACATTCTCCCGTGCCACTTGGCTGCTAGTCCTCCTTTCATGCAAAATCGTAAGTTCCTAGCTCATCTCCAAGGCACCAAAGAAGGGTAAAAAGTCAATAATCGATACCTAAAACTTGAATTGTACTTCTTCTTACTGGCTATTACATCAACTTAGAAGCTTCATCTGTGTTCTACTCTGGTGCTTTTAGTGTCTCCGCATACCGCAATACGCGACATAGCTTTGCAGACGATAAGTACAACCATTTCAGAGAGAAGAGCGGCCAATGTGACGATCTGGCTTTAAGTCGATTCGATAACAAATGACGAAAACGGACGGATTTCTCTGGTTTTTAGTACATATGAACACTTTTCACATTCTCCCGTGCAACGCGGCTGCTAGTCCTCCTTTCATGCAAAATCGTAAGGCCATAGCTCATGTCCAAGGCACCAAAGACAGCTAAAAAGTCAATAATCGATGCCTGAAACTTGAATTGTACTACATCTTACTGGCTGTTACATCAACTTAGAAGCTTCATCTGTGTTCTACGATGGTGCTTTTAGTGTCTCCGCATAACGCAGCAAGCGACGTAGCTTTGCAGACGATCAGCACAAACGTTTCAGAGAGAAGAGCGGCCAATGTGACGATCTGGCTTTAAGTCGATTCGATAACAAATGACGAAAACGGACGGATTTCTCTGGTTTTTACTACATATGAACACTTTTCACATTCTCCAGTGCAAATCGGCAGCTAGTCCTCCTTTCAAGCAGAACATTAAGGTCCTAGCTCATGTCCAAGGCACAAAGACAGCTAAAAAGTCAACAATCGATGCCTAAAACTTGAATTGTACTACATCTTACTGGCTATTACATCAACTTAGAAGCTTCATCTGTGTTCTACTATGGTGCTTTTTGTGTCTCCACATACCGCAGCACGCGACGTAGCTTTGCAGACGATAAGTACAACCGTTTCAGAGAGAAGAGCGGCTTATGTGACGATCTGGCTTTAAGTCGATTGGATAACAAATGACGATAACGGACGGGTTTCTTAGGTTTTTACTACATACGAACACTTTTCACATTCTCCCGTGCAACGCGGCTGCGGGTCCTCCTTTCATGCAAAATCTTAAGTTCCTAGCTCATATCCAAGGCACCAAAGAAGGGTAAAAAGTCAATAATCGATACCTAAAACTTGAATTGTACTACTTCTTACTGGCTATTACATCAACTTAGAAGCATCATCTGTGTTCTACTATGGTGCTTTTAGTGTATCCGCATACCGCAGCACGCGACATAGCTTTGCAGACGATAAATGTAACCGTTTCAGACAGACGAGCGGCCAATGTGACGATCTGGCTTTTAGTCGATTCGACAACACATGACGAAAACGGTCGGATTTCTCATGTTTTTACTACATATGACCACTTTTCACATTCTCCCATGCAACGCGGCTGCTAGGGCCCCTTTCATGCAAAATCCTAAGTTCCTAGCTCATGTCCAAGGCACCAAAGCTGCTAAAAAGTCTATAATCGATACCTAAAACTTGAAATGTACTACTTCCTACTGGCTATTACATCAACTTAGAAGCTTCATCTGTATTCTACTATCGTGCTTTTAGTGTCCCCGCATACCGCAGCACGCGACATAGCTTTGCAGACGATAAGTACAACCGTTTCAGAGAGGAGAGCGTCCAATGTGACGATCTGGCTTTAAGTCGATTCGATAACAAATGACGAAAACGGACGGATTTCTCAGGTTTTTACTACATATGAACACTTTTCACATTCTCCCGTGCCACTTGGCTGCTAGTCCTCCTTTCATGCAAAATCGTAAGTTCCTAGCTCATCTCCAAGGCACCAAAGAAGGGTAAAAAGTCAATAATCGATACCTAAAACTTGAATTGTACTTCTTCTTACTGGCTATTACATCAACTTAGAAGCTTCATCTGTGTTCTACTCTGGTGCTTTTAGTGTCTCCGCATACCGCAATACGCGACATAGCTTTGCAGACGATAAGTACAACCATTTCAGAGAGAAGAGCGGCCAATGTGACGATCTGGCTTTAAGTCGATTCGATAACAAATGACGAAAATGGACGGTTTTCTCAGGTTTTTACTACATATGAACACTTTTCACATTCTCCCGTGCAATTCGGCTGCTAGTCCTCCTTTCATGCAAAATCTTAAGTTCCTAGCTCATGTCCAAGGCACCAAAGAAGGGTAAAAAGTCAATAATCGATACCTAAAACTTGAATTGTACTACTTCTTACTGGCTATTACATCAACTTAGAAGCTTCATCTGTATTCTACTATGGTGCTTTTAGTGTCTCCGCATACCGCAGCACGCGACATAGCTTTGCAGTTGATAAATGTAACTCTTACAGACAGAAGTGCGGCCAATGTGACGATGTGGCTTTCAGTCTATTCGATAACAAATGACGAAAACGGACGGATTTCTCAGGTTTTTACTACATATGGACACTTTTCACATTCTCCCGCACAACTCGGCAGTTCATCCTCCTCTCATGCAGAATCTTAAGGTCCTAGCTCATGTCCAAGGCACCAAAGACAGCTAAAAAGTCAATAATCGATACCTAAAACTTGAATTGTACTACATCTTACTGGCTATTACATCAACTTAGAAGCTTCATCTGTGTTCTACTATGGTGCTATTAGTGTCTCCGCATACCGTAGCACGCGACATAGCTTTGCAGTCGATAAGTACAACCGTTTCAGAGAGAAAGCGGCCAATGTGACGATCTGGCTTTAAGTCGATTCGATAACAAATGACGAAAACGGATGGATTTCTCAGATTTTTAATACATATGAACACTTTCCACATTCTCCCGTGCAACTTCGCTGCTACTCCTCCGTTCATGCAGAATCTTAAGGTCCTAGCTCATGTCCTAGACACCAAAGCCAGCTAAAAAGTCAATAATAGATACCTAAAACTTGAATTGTACTACTTCTTACTGGATATTACATGAACATAGAAGCTTCATCTGTGTCCTACTATGGTGCTTTTAGTGTCTCCGCATACCGCAGCACACGACATAGCTTTGCAGACGATAAATGTAATCGTATCACACAGAAGAGCGGCCAATGTGACGATCTGGCTTTAAGTCGATTCGATAACAAATGACGAAAACGGACGGACTTCTCAGGTTTTTACTACATATGAACACTTTTCACATTCCCCCATGCAACTCGGCTGCTTGTCCCCCTTTCATGCAGAATCTGAAGGTCCTAGCTCATGTCCAAGGCACCAAAACCAGCTAAAAAGTCAATAATCGATTCCTAAAACTTGAATTGTACTACTTCTTACTGGCTATTACATCAACGTAGAAGATTCATCTGTGTTCTACTATGGTGCTTTTAGTGTCTCCGCATACCGCAGACCGCGACATAGCTTTGCAGACGATAAGTACAACCGTTTCAGAGAGGAGAGCGGCCAATGTGATGATCTGGCTTTAAGTCGATTCGATAACAAATGACGAAAACGGACGGATTTCTCAGGTTTTTACTACATATGAACACTTTTCACATTCTCCCGTTCAACTCGGCTGCTAGTCTTCCTTCCATGCAAAAGCTTAAGGTCCTAGCTCATGTCCAAGGCACCAAAGCCAGCTAAAAAGTCAATAATCGATACCTAAAACTTGAAATGTACTACATCCTACTGGCTTTTACATCAACTTAGAAGCTTCATCTGTGTTCTGCTATCGTGCTTTTAGTGTCCCCGCATACCGCAGCACGCGACATAGCTTTGCAGACGATAAGTACAACCATTTCAGAGAGGAGAGCGGCCAATGTGACGATCTGGCTTTAAGTCGATTCGATAACAAATGACGAAAACGGATGGATTTCTCAGATTTTTAATAGATATGAACACTTTTCACATTCTCCCGTGCATCTTCGCTGCTAGTCCTCCGTTCATGCAGAATCTTAAGGTCCTAGCTCATGTCCAAGACACCAAAGCCAGCTAAAAAGTCAATAATGGATACCTAAAACTTGAATTGTACTACTTCTTACTGGATATTACATGAACTTAGAAGCTTCATCTGTGTCCTACTATGGTGCTTTTAGTGTCTCCGCATACCGCAGCACGCGACATAGCTTTGCAGACGATAAATGTAACCGTATCAGACAGAAGACCGGCCAATGTGACGATCTGGCTTTAAGTCGATTCGATAACAAATGACGAAAACGGACGGATTTCTCAGGTTTATACTACATATGAACACTTTTCACATTCCCCCATGCAACTCGGCTGCTTGTCCCCCTTTCATGCTGAATCTTAAGGTCCTAGCTCATGTCCAAGGCACCAAAACCAGCTAAAAAGTCAATAATCGATACCTAAAACTTGAATTGTACTACTTCTTACTGGCTATTACATCAACGTAGAAGCTTCATCTGTGTTCTACTATGGTGCTTTTACTGTCTCCGCATACCGCAGCACGTGACATAGCTTTTCAGACGATAAGTACAACCGTTTCAGAGAGAAGAGCGACCAATGTGACGATCAGGCTTTAAGTCGATTCGATAACAAATGACGAAAATTGAGGATTTTTCAGGTTTTTACTACATATGAACACTTTTCACATTCTCCCGCTCAACTCGGCTGCTAGTCTTCCTTCCATGCAAAAGCTTAAGGTCCTAGCTCATGTCCAAGGCACCAAACCTAGCTAAAAAGTCAATAATCGATACCTAAAACTTGAAATGTACTACTTCCTACTGGCTATTACATCAACTTAGAAGCTTCATCTGTGATCTACTATCGTGCTTTTAGTGTCCCCGCATACCGCAGCACGCGACATAGCTTTGCAGACGATAAGTACAACCGTTTCAGAGAGGAGAGCGGCCAATGTGACGATCTGGCTTTAAGTCGATTCGATAACAAATGACGAAAACGGACGGATTTCTCAGGTTTTTACTACATGTGAACACTTTTAACATTCTCCCATGCAACGCGGCTGCTAGTCCTCCCTTCATGCAAAATCTTAAGTTCCTAGCTCGTGTCCAAGGCACCAAAGCCAGCTAAAGAGTCAATAATCGATACCTAAAACTTGAATTGTACTACTTCTTACTGGCTTTTACATCAACTTAGAAGCATCATCTGTGTTCTACTATGGTGCTATTAGTGTCTCCGCATACCGCAGCACGCGACATAGCTTTGCAGTCGATAAGGACAACCGTTTCAGAGAGAAAGCGGAGAATGTGACGATCTGGCTTTAAGTCGATTCGATAACAAATGACGAAAACGGATGGATTTCTCAGATTTTTAATACATATGAACACTTTCCACATTCTCCCGTGCAACTTCGCTGCTAGTCCTCCGCTCATGCAGAATCTTAAGGTCCTAGCTCATGTCCTAGACACCAAAGCCAGCTAAAAAGTCAATAATAGATACCTAAAACTTGAATTGTACTACTTCTTACTGGATATTACATGAACTTAGAAGCTTCATCTGTGTCCTACTATGGTGCTTTTAGTGTCTCCGCATACCGCAGCACACGACATAGCTTTGCAGACGATAAATGTAATCGTATCAGACAGAAGAGCGGCCAATGTGACGATCTGGCTTTAAGTCGATTCGATAACAAATGACGAAAACGGACGGATTTCTCAGGTTTTTACTACATATGAACACTTTTCACATTCCCCCATGCAACTCGGCTGCTTGTCCCCCTTTCATGCAGAATCTGAAGGTCCTAGCTCATGTCCAAGGCACCAAAGAAGGGTAAAATATCAATAATCGATACCTAAAACTTGAATTGTACTACTTCTTACTGGCTATTACATCAACTTCGAAGCTTCATGTGTGTTCTACTATGGTGCTTTTAGGGTCTCCGCATACCGCAGCACGCGACATAGCTTTGCAGACGATAAGTACAACCGTTTCAGAGAGAAGAGCGGCCAATGTGGCGATCTGGCTTAAGTCGATTCGATAACAAATGACGAAAACGGACGGATTTCTCAGGTTTTTACTAAGTATGAACACTTTTCACATTCTCCCTTGCAACGCGGCTGCTAGTCCTCCTTTGATGCAAAATCTTAAGTTGCTAGCTCATGTCCAAGGCACCAAAGAAGGGTAAAAGGTCAATAATCGATATCTAAAACTTGAATTGTACTACTTCTTACTGGCTATTACATCAACTTAGAAGCTTCATCTGTGTTCTACTATGGTGCTTTTAGTGTCTCCGCATACCGCAGCACCCGACATATCTTTGCAGAGGATAAATGTAACCGTTTCAGACAGAAGTGCAGCGAATGTGACGATCTGGCTTTAAGTCGATTCGATAACAAATGACGAAAACGGACGGATTTCTCAGGTTTTTACTACATATGAACACTTTTCACATTCTCCCTTGCAACGCGGCTGCTAGTCCTCCTTTCATGCAAAATCTTAGGGCCCTAGCTCAAGACCAAGGCACCAAAGCCAGCGAAAAAGTCAATATTCGATACCTAAAACTTGAATTGTACTTCTTCTTACTGGCTATTACATCAACTTAGAAGCTTCATCTGTGTTCTACTATTGTGCTTTTAGTGTCTCCGCGTACCGCAGCACGCGACATAGCTTTGCAGACGATAAGTACAACCTCTTCAAAGAGAGGAGCGGCCAATGTGACGATCTGGCTTTAAGTCGATACGATAACAAATGACAAAAACGGACGGATTTCTCAGGTTTTTACTACATATGAACACTTTTCACATTCTCCCGTGCAACGCGGCTGCTAGTCCTCCTTTCATGCAAAATCGTAAGGCCATAGCTCATGTCCAAGACACCAAAGACAGCTAAAAAGTCAATAATCGATGCCTGAAACTTGAATTGTACTACATCTTACTGGCTGTTACATCAACTTAGAAGCTTCATCTGTGTTCTACGATGGTGGTTTTAGTGTCTCCGCATACCGCAGCACGCGACGTAGCTTTGCAGACGATCAGCACAAACGTTTCAGAGAGAAGAGCGGCCAATGTGACGATCTGGCTTTAAGTCGATTCGATAACAAATGACGAAAACGGACGGATTTCTCAGGTTTTTACTACATATGAACACTTTTCACATTCTCCAGTGCAAATCGGCAGCTAGTCCTCCTTTCAAGCAGAACATTAAGGTCCTAGCTCATGTCCAAGGCACCAAAGACAGCTAAAAAGTCAATAATCGATGAATAAAACTTGAATTGTACTACATCTTACTGGCTATTACATCAACTTAGAAGCTTCATCTGTGTTCTACTATGGTGCTTTTTGTGTCTCCGCATACCGCAGCACGCGACGTAGCTTTGCAGACGATAAGTACAACCGTTTCAGAGAGAAGAGCGGCTTATGTGACGATCTGGCTTTAAGTCGATTGGATAACAAATGACGATAACGGACGGTTTTCTTAGGTTTTTACTACATACGAACACTTTTCACATTCTAGCGTGCAACGTGGCTGCTCGTCCTCCTTTCATGCAACATCTTAAGTTCCTAGCTCATCTCCAATGCACCAAAGAAGGGTAAAAAGTCAATAATCGATACCTAAAACTTGAATTGTACTACTTCTTACTGGCTATTACATCAACTTAGAAGCTTCATCTGTGTTCTACTATGGTGCTTTTAGTGTCTCCGCATACCGCAGCACGCTACGTAGCTTTGCAGACAATAAGTACAACCGTTTCAGAGAGAAGAGCGGCCAATGTGACGATCTGGCTTTAACTCGATTCGATAACAAATGACGAAAACTGTCGGATTTCTCATGTTTTTACTACATATGACCACTTTTCACAGTCTCCCATGCAACGCGGCTGCTAGGGCCCCTTTCATGCAAAATCCTAAGTTCCTAGCTCATGTCCAAGGCACCAAAGCTGCTAAAAAGTCTATAATCGATACCTAAAACTTGAATTGTACTACTTCATAAAGCTATAACATCAACTTAGAAACTTCATCTGTGTTCTAGTACGGTGCTTTTAGTGTCTCCGCATACCGCAGCACACGACATAGCTTTGCAGACGATAAGTAAAACCGTTTCAGAGAGAAGAGCGGCCAATGTGACGATCTGGCTTTAAGTCGATTCGATAACAATTGACGAAAATGGACGGATTTCTCAGGTTTTTACTACATATGAACACTTTTCACATTCTCCCTTGCAACGCGGCTGCTGGTCCTCCATTCATGCAAAATCTTAAGTTACTAGCTCATGTCCAAGGCACCGAAGAGGGGTAAAAAGTCAATAATCGATACCTAAAACTTGAATTGTACTACTTTTTACAGGCTATTACATCAACTTAGAAGCTTCATCTGTGTTCTAGTATAGTGCTTTTAGTGTCTCCGCATACCGCAGCATGCGACATTACTTTGCAGTGGATAAATGTAACCGTTTCAGAGAGATGTGCGGCCAATGTGACGATCTGGATTTAAGTCGATTAGATAACAAATGACGAAAACGGACGGATTTATCAGGTATTTACCACATATGAACACTTTTCACATTCTCCCGTGCAACTCGGCTGCTAGTCCTCCTTTCAAACAAAATCTTAAGTTCCTAGCTCATGTCCAAAACACCAAAGATAGGTAAAATGTCAATAATCGATACTTAAAACTTGAATCGTACTACTTCTTACTGGCTGTTACAGCAACTTCGAAGCTTCATGTGTGTTCTACTATCTTGCTTTTAGTGTCTCCACATACCGCAGCACGCGACATAGCTTTGCAGACTATAAGTACAACCGTTTCAGAGAGAGAAGAGCGGCCAATGTGGCGATCTGGCTTAAGTCGATTCGATAACAAATGACGAAAACGGACGGATTTCTCAGGTTTTTACTAAATATGAACACTTTTCACATTCTCCCTCGCAACGCGGCTGCTAGTCCTCCTTTGATGCAAAATCTTAAGTTGCTAGCTCATGTCCAAGGCGCCAAAGAAGGGTAAAAGGTCAATAATCGATACCTAAAACTTGAATTGTACTACTTCTTCCTGGCTATTACATCAACTTAGAAGCTTCATCTGTGTTCTACTATGGTGCTTTTAGTGTCTCCGCATACCGCAGCACCCGACATATCTTTGCAGAGGATAAATGTAACCGTTTCAGACAGAAGTGCAGCGAATGTGACGATCTGGCTTTAAGTCGATTCGATAACAAATGACGAAAACGGACGGATTTCTCAGGTTTTTACTAAATATGAACACTTTTCACATTCTCCCTTGCAACGCGGCTGCTAGTCCTCCTTTGATGCAAAATCTTAAGTTGCTAGCTCATGTCCAAGGCACCAAAGAAGGGTAAAAGGTCAATAATCGATATCTAAAACTTGAATTGTACTACTTCTTACTGGCTATTACATCAACTTAGAAGCTTCATCTGTGTTCTACTATGGTGCTTTTAGTGTCTCCGCATTACGCAGCACCCGACATATCTTTGCAGAGGATAAATGTAACCGTTTCAGACAGAAGTGCAGCGAATGTGACGATCTGGCTTTAAGTCGATTCGATAACAAATGACGAAAACGGATGGATTTCTCAGGTTTTTACTACATATGAACACTTTTCACATTCTCCCGTGCAACGCGGCTGCTAGTCCTCCTTTCATGCAAAATCTTAGGGCCCTAGCTCAAGACCAAGGCACCAAAGCCAGCGAAAAAGTCAATATTCGATACCTAAAACTTGAACTGTACTACTTCTTCCTGGCTATTACATCAACTTAGAAGCTTCATCTGTGTTATACTATGGTGCTTTTACGGTCTCCGCATACCGCAGCACGCGACATAGCTTTGCAGACGATAAGTACAACCGTTTCATAGAGAAGAGCGGCCAATATGACGATCTGGCTTTAAGTCGATTCGATAACAATTGACGAAAATGGACGGATTTCTCAGGTTTTTACTACATATGAACACTTTTCACATTCTCCCGTGCAACGCGGCTCTGGTCCTCCATTCATGTAAAATCGTATGTTCCTAACTCATCTCCAAGGCACCAAAGAAGGGTAAAAAGTCAATAATCGATACCTAAAACTTGAATTGTACTTCTTATTACTGGCTATTACATCAACTTAGAAGCTTCATCTGTGTTCTACTCTGGTGCTTTTAGTGTCTCCGCATACCGCAATACGCGACATAGCTTTGCAGACGATAAGTACAACCGTTTCAGAGAGAAGAGCGGCCAATGTGACGATCTGGCTTTAAGTCGATTCGATAACAAATGTCGAAAACGGACGGATTTCTCAGGTTTTTACTACACATGAACACTTTTCACATTCTCCCGTGCAATTCGGCTGCTAGTCCTCCTTTCATGCAAAATCTTAAGTTCCTAGCTCATGTCCAAGGCACCAAAGAACGGTAAAAAGTCAAAAATCGATACCTAAAACTTGAATTGTACTACTTCTTACTGGCTATTACATCAACTTAGAAGCTTCATCTGTGTTCTACTATGGTGCTTTTAGTGTCTCCGCATACCGCAGCACGCGACATAGCTTTGCAGTTGGTAAATGTAACTGTTACAGACAGAAGTGCGGCCAATGTGACGATCTGGCTTTAAATCTATTCGATAACAAATGACGAAAACGGACGGATTTCTCAGGTTTTTACTACATATGAACACTTTTCACATTCTCCCGTGCCACTTGGCTGCTAGTCCTCCTTTCATGGAAAATCGTAAGTTCCTAGCTCATCTCCAAGGCACCAAAGAAGGGTAAAAAGTCAATAATCGATACCTAAAACTTGAATTGTACTGCTTCTTACTGGCTAATACATCAAATTAGAAGCTTCATCTGTGTTTTGCTATGGTACTTTTAGTGTCTCCGCATACCGCAGCACGCGACATTTCTTTGCAGAGGATAAATGTAACTGTTACAGACAGAATTGCGGCCAATGTGACGATCTGGCTTTAAGTCGAATCGATAACAAATGACGAAAACGGTCGGATTTCTCATGCAACGCGGCTGCTAGGGCCCCTTTCATGCAAAATCCTAAGTTCCTAGCTTATCTTAAGTTGCTAGCTCATGTCCAAGGCACCAAAGAAGGGTAAAAAGTCAATAATCGATACCTAAAACTTGAATTGTACTACATCTTACTGGCTATTACACCAACTTAGAAGCTTCATCTGTGTTCTAGTATGGTGCTTTTAGTGTCTCCGCATACCGTAGCACGCGACATAGCTTTGCAGACGATAAATTTAACCGTGTCAGACAGAAGAGCGGCCAATGTGACGATCTGGCTTTAAGTCGATTCGATAACAAATGACGAAAACGGTCGGATTTCTCATGTTTTTACTACATATGAACACTTTTCACATTCTCCCATGCAACGCGGCTGCTAGGGCCCCTTTCATGCAAAATCCTAAGTTCCTAGCTCATGTCCAAGGCACCAAAGCCTGCTAAAAAGTCAATAATCCATACCTAAAACTTGAATTGTACTACTTCATACAGCTATAACATCAACTTAGAAACTTCATTTGTGTTCTACTATGGTGTTTTAGTGTCTCCGCACACCGCAGCACGCGACATAGCTTTGCAGACGATAAGTACAACCGTTTCAGAGAGAAGAGCGACCAATGTGACGATCTGGCTTTAAGTCGGTTCGATCACAAATGACGAAAACGGACGGATTTCTCAGGTTTTTACTACATATGAACACTTTTCACATTCTTCCGTGCAACTCGGCTGCTCATCCTCCTTTCATGCAGAATCTTAAGGTCCTAGCTCATGTCCAAGGCACCAAAGCCTGCTAAAAAGTCAATAATCGATACCTAAAACTTGAATTGTACTACTTCTTACTGGCTATTACATCACCTTAGAAGCTTCATCTGTGTTCTACTATGGTGCATTTAGTGTCTCCGCATACCGCAGCACGCGACATAGCTTTGCAGTTGATAAATGTAACTGTTACAGACAGAAGTGCGGCCAATGTGACAATCTGGCATTAAGTCTATTCGATAACAAATGACGAAAATGGACGGATTTCTCAGGTTTTTACTAAATATGAACAATTTTCACACTCTCCCATGCAATGCGGCTGCTAGTCCTCCTTTCATGCAAAATCTTACGTTGGTAGCTCATGTCCAAGGCACCAAAGAAAGGTAAAAAGTCAATAATCGATACCTAAAACTTGAATTGTACTGCTTCTTACTGGCTAATACATCAAATTAGAAGCTTCATCTGTGTTTTGCTATGGTACTTTTAGTGTCTCCGCATACCGCAGCACGCGACATTTCTTTGCAGAGGATAAATGTAACTGTTACAGACAGAATTGCGGCCAATGTGACAATCTGGCTTTAAGTCTATTCGATAACAAATGACGAAAATGGACGGATTTCTCAGGTTTTTACTACATATGAACACTTTCCACATTCTCCCTTGCAACGCGGCTGCTAGTCCTCCTTTCATGCAAAATCTTAGGTTCCTAGCTCTTGTCCAAGGCACCAAAGAAGGGTAAAAAGTCAATAATCGATACCTAAAACTTGAATTGTACTGCTTCTTACTGGCTAATACATCAACTTAGAAGCTACATCTGTGTTCTGCTATGGTGCTTTTAGTGTCTCCGCATACCGCAGCACGCGACATATCTTTGCAGAGGATAAATGTAACCACTTCAGACAGAAGTGCGGCCAATGTGACGATCTGGCTTTAAGTCGATTCGATAACAAATGACGAAAACGGACCGATTTCTCAGGTTTTTACTACATATGAACACTTTTCACATTCTCCCATGCAATGCGGCTGCTAGTCCTCCTTTCATGCAGAATCTTAAGGTCCTAGCTCATGTCCAAGGCACCAAAGGCAGCTAAAAAGTCAATAAGCGATACCTAAAACTTGAATTGTGCTACTTCTTACTGGCTATTACATCAACTCAGAAGCTTCTTCCGTGTCCTACTATGGAGCTTTTAGTGCCTCCGCATAACGCAGCACGCGACATAGCTTTGCAGACGATAAGTACAACCGTTTCAGTAAGAAGAGCGGCCAATGTGACGATCTGGCTTTAAGTCGATTCGATAACAAATGACGAAAACGGACGGATTTCTCAGGTTTTTACTAAATATGAACACTTTTCACATTCTGCCGTGCAACGCGGCTGCTAGTCCTCCCTTCATGCAAAATCTTAAGGTCCTAGCTCATGTCCAAGGCACCAAAGCCAGCTAAAAAGTCAAAAATCGATACCTAAAACTTGAATTGTGCTACTACTTACTGGCTACTACATCAACTTAGAAGCTTCATCTGTGTTCTACTATGGTGCTTTTAGTGTCTCCGCACACCGCAGCACTCGACATAGCTTTGCAGTTGATAAATGTAACTGTTACAGACAGAAGTGCGTCCTATGTGACGATCTGGCTTTAAGTCTATTCGATAACAAATGACGAAAACGGATGGATTTCTCGGGTTTTTATTACATATGAACACTTTTCACATTCTCCCGTGCAACGCGGCTGCTAGTCCTCCTTTCATGCAAATCTTAAGTTCCTAGCTCATGTCCAAGGCAACAAAGAAGGGTAAAATGTCAATAATCGGTACCTAAAACTTGAATTGTACTACTTCTTACTGTCTATTACATCAACTTAGAAGCTTCATCTGTGTTCTAGTATGGTGCTTATAGTGTCTCCGCATACCGCAGTACGCGATATAGCTTTGCAGTGGATAAATGTAACCGTTTCGGAGAGAAGAGCGGCCAATGTGACGATCTGGATTTAAGTCGATACGATAACAAATGACGAAAACGGACGGATTTCTCAGGTTTTTACTACATATGAACACTTTTCACATTCTCCCGTGCAACTCGGCTGCTAGTCCTCCTTTCATGCAAAATCTTAAGTTCCTAGCTCATGTCCAAGGCACCAAAGAAGGGTAAAATGTCAATAATCGATACCTAAAACTTGAATTGTACCACTTCATACAGCTATAACATCAACTTAGAAGCTTCATCTGTGTTCTACTATGGTGCTTTTAGTGTCTCCGCATACCGCAGCACGTGACATAGCTTTGCACACGATAAGTACAACCGTTTCAGAGAGAAGAGCGGCCAATGTGACGATCTGGCTTTAAGTCGATTCGATAACAAATGACGAAAACGGACGGATTTCTCAGGTTTTTACTACATATGAACACTTTCCACATTCTCCCTTGCAACGCGGCTGCTAGTCCTCTTCTCATGCAAAATCGTAGGTTCCTAGCTCTTGTCCAAGGCACCAAAGAAGGGTAAAAAGTCAATAATCGATACCAAAAACTTAAATTGTACTACTTCTTACTGGCTATTACATCAACTTAGAAGTTTCATCTGTGTTCTACTATGGTGCTTTTAGTGTCTCCGCATACCGCAGCACGCCACATAGATTTGCAGTGGATAAATGTAACCGTTTAAGACAGAAGTGCGGCCAATGTGACGATCTGGCTTTAAGTCTATTCGATAACGAAAGACGAAAATGGACGGATTTCTCAGGTTTTTACTAAATATGAACACTTTTCACATTCTCCCATGCAATGCGGCAGCTAGTCCTCCTTTCATGCAAAATCTTAAGTTGGTAGCTCATGTCCAAGGCACCAAAGAAAGGTAAAAAGTCAATAATCGATACCTAAAACTTGAATTGTACTGCTTCTTACTGGCTAATACATCAACTTAGAAGCTTCATCTGTGTTCTGCTATGGTGATTTTAGTGTCTCCGCATACCGCAGCACGCGACATATCTTTGCAGAGGATAAATGTAACCGTTTCAGACAGAAGTGCGGCCAATATGACGATCTGGCTTTAAGTCGATTCGATAACAAATGCCAAAAACGGACGGATTTCTCAGGTTTTTACTACATATGAACACTTTTCACATTCTCCCGTGCAACGCGGCTGCTACTCCTCCTTTCAGGCAAAATCTTAAGTTGCTAGCTCATGTCCAAGGCACCAAAGAAGGGTAAAAAGTCAATAATCGATACCTAAAACTTGAATTGTACTACTTCTTACTGGCTATTACATTAACTTCGAAGCTTCATGTGTGTTGTACTATGGTGTATTTAGTGTCTCCGCATTCCGCAGCACGCGACATAGCTTTGCAGACGATAAGTACAACCGTTTCAGAGAGAAGGGCGGCCAATGAGACGATCTGGCTTTAAGTCGATTCGTTAACAAATGACGAAAACGGACGGATTTCTCAGGTTTTTACTACATATTAACACTTTCCACATTCTCGCTTGCAACGCGGCTGCTAGTCCTCCTTTCATGCAAAATCTTAAGTTGCTATCTCATGTCCATGGCAACAAAGAAGGGTAAAGGATCAATAATCGATACCTAAAACTTGAATTGTACTACTTCTTACTGGCTATTACATAAACATAGAAGCTTCATCTATGTTCTACTATGTCGTTTTTAGTGTCTCCGCATACCGCAGCACGCGACATATCTTTGCAGAGGATAAATGTAACCGTTTCAGACAGAAGTGCAGCCAATGTGACGATCTGGCTTTAAGTCGATTCGATAACAAATGACGAAAACTGACTGATTTCTCAGGTTTTTACTACATATGTACACTTTTTACATTCTCCCATGCAACGCGGCTGCTAGTCCTCCTTTCATGCAAAATCTAAAGTTCCTCGCTCATGTCCAAGGCACCGAAGAGGGGTAAAAAGTCAATAATCGATACCTAAAACTTGAATTCTACTACTTTTTACTGGCTATTACATCAACTTAGAAGCTTCATCTGTGTTCTAGTATAGTGCTTTTAGTGTCTCCGCATACCGCAGCATGCGACATTACTTTGCAGTGGATAAATGTAACCGTTTCAGAGAGACGTGCGGCCAATGTGACGATCTGGATTTAAGTCGATTCGATAACAAATGACGAAAACGGACGGATTTCTCAGGTTTTTACTAAATATGAACACTTTTCACATTCTCCCTTGCAACGCGGCTGCTAGTCCTCCTTTGATGCAAAATCTTAAGTTGCTAGCTCATGTCCAAGGCACCAAAGAAGGGTAAAAGGTCAATAATCGATATCTAAAACTTGAATTGTACTTCTTCTTACTGGCTATTACATCAACTTAGAAGCTTCATCTGTGTTCTACTATGGTGCTTTTAGTATCTCCGCATACCGCAGCACCCGACATATCTTTGCAGAGGATAAATGTAACCGTTTCAGACAGAAGTGCAGCGAATGTGACGATCTGGCTTTAAGTCGATTCGATAACAAATGACGAAAACGGACCGATTTCTCAGGTTTTTACTACATATGAACACTTTTCACATTCTCCCGTGCAACGCGGCTGCTAGTCCTCCTTTCATGCAAAATCTTAGGGCCCTAGCTCAAGACCAAGGCACCAAAGCCAGCGAAAAAGTCAATATTCGATACCTAAAACTTGAATTGTACTACTTCTTCCTGGCTATTACATCAACTTACAAGCTTCATCTGTGTTATACTATGGTGCTTTTAGGGTCTCCGCATACCGCAGCTCGTGACATAGCTTTGCAGATGATAAGTACAAATGTTTCAGAGAGAAGAGCGGCTTATGTGACGATCTGGCTTTAAGTCGATTCGATAACAAATGACGAAAACGGACGGGTTTCTCAGGTTTTTACTACATATGAAAACTTTTCACATTCTCCCGTGCAACGCGGCTGCTAGTCCTCCCTTCATGCAAAATCTTAAGTTGCTAGCTCATGTCCAAGGCACCAAAGAAGGGTAAAAAGTCAATAATCGATACCTAAAACTTGAATTGTTCTACTTCTTTCTGTCTATTACATCAACTTAGAAGCTTCATCTGTGTTCTAGTATGGTGCTTTTAGTGTCTCCGCATACCGCAGCACGCGACATAGCTTTGCAGACGATAACTACAACCGTTTCAGAGAGAAGAGCGGCCAATGTGACGATCTGGCTTTAAGTCGATTCGATAACAAATGACGAAAACCGACTGATTTCTCAGGTTTTTACTACATATGTACACTTTTTACATTCTCCCATGCAACGCGGCTGCTAGTCCTCCTTTCATGCAAAATCTAAAGTTCCTCGCTCATGTCCAAGGCACCGAAGAGAGGTAAAAAGACAATAATCGATACCTAAAACTTGAATTGTACTACTTTTTACTGGCTATTACATCAACTTAGAAGCTTCATCTGTGTTGTAGTATAGTGCTTTTAGTGTTTCCGCATACCGCAGCATGCGACATTACTTTGCAGTGGATAAATGTAACCGTTTCAGAGAGACGTGCGGCCAATGTGACGATCTGGATTTAAGTCGATTAGATAACAAATGACGAAAACGGACGGATTTATCAGGTTTTTACTACATATGAACACTTTTCACATTCTCCCGTGCAACTCGGCTGCTAGTCCTCCTTTCATGCAAAATCTTAAGTTGCTAGCTCATGTCCAAGGCACCAAAGATAGGTAAAATGTCAATAATCGATATTTAAAACTTGAATCGTACTACTTCTTACTGGCTGTTACAACAACTTCGAAGCTTCATGTGTGTTCTACTATCTTGCTTTTAGTGTCTCCACATACCGCAGCACGCGACATAGCTTTGCAGACGATAAGTACAACCGTTTCAGAGAGAAGAGCGGCCAATGTGGCGATCTGGCTTAAGTCGATTCGATAACAAATGACGAAAACGGACGGATTTCTCAGGTTTTTACTAAATATGAACACTTTTCACATTCTCCCTTGCAACGCGGCTGCTAGTCCTCCTTTGATGCAAAATCTTAAGTTGCTAGCTCATGTCCAAGGCACCAAAGAAGGGTAAAAGGTCAATAATCGATATCTAAAACTTGAATTGTACTACTTCTTACTGGCTATTACATCAACTTGGAAGCTTCATCTGTGTTCTACTATGGTGCTTTTAGTGTCTCCGCATACCGCAGCACCCGACATATCTTTGAGGAGGATAAATGTAACCGTTTTAGACAGAAGTGCAGCGAATGTGACGATCTGGCTTTAAGTCGATTCGATAACAAATGACGAAAACGGACGGATTTCTCAGGTTTTTACTACATATGAACGCTTTTCACATTCTCCCGTGCAACGCGGCTGCTAGACCTCCTTTCATGCAAAATCTTAGGGCCCTAGCTCAAGACCAAGGCACCAAAGCCAGCGAAAAAGTCAATATTCGATACCTAAAACTTGAATTGTACTACTTCTTCCTGGCTATTACATCAACTTAGAAGCTTCATCTGTGTTATACTATGGTGCTTTTAGGGTCTCCGCATACCGCAGCTCGTGACATAGCTTTGCAGATGATAAGTACAAACGTTTCAGAGAGAAGAGCGGCTTATGTGACGATCTGGCTTTAAGTCGATTCGATAACAAATGACGAAAACGGACGGATTTCTCAGGTTTTTACTACATATGAAAACTTTTCACATTCTCCCGTGCAACGCGGCTGCTAGTCCTCCCTTCATGCAAAATCTTAAGTTGCTAGCTCATGTCCAAGGCACCAAAGAAGGGTAAAAAGTCAATAATCGATACCAAAAACTTAAATTGTACTACTTCTTACTGGCTATTACATCAACTTAGAAGTTTCATCTGTGTTCTACTATGGTGCTTTTAGTGTCTCCGCATACCGCAGCACGCCACATAGATTTGCAGTGGATAAATGTAACCGTTTAAGACAGAAGTGCGGCCAATGTGACGATCTGGCTTTAAGTCTATTCGATAACGAAAGACGAAAATGGACGGATTTCTCAGGTTTTTACTAAATATGAACACTTTTCACATTCTCCCATGCAATGCGGCAGCTAGTCCTCCTTTCATGCAAAATCTTAAGTTGGTAGCTCATGTCCAAGGCACCAAAGAAAGGTAAAAAGTCAATAATCGATACCTAAAACTTGAATTGTACTGCTTCTTACTGGCTAATACATCAACTTAGAAGCTTCATCTGTGTTCTGCTATGGTGATTTTAGTGTGTCCGCATACCGCAGCACGCGACATATCTTTGCAGAGGATAAATGTAACCGTTTCAGACAGAAGTGCGGCCAATATGACGATCTGGCTTTAAGTCGATTCGATAACAAATGCCAAAAACGGACGGATTTCTCAGGTTTTTACTACATATGAACACTTTTCACATTCTCCCGTGCAACGCGGCTGCTACTCCTCCTTTCAGGCAAAATCTTAAGTTGCTAGCTCATGTCCAAGGCACCAAAGAAGGGTAAAAAGTCAATAATCGATACCTAAAACTTGAATTGTACTACTTCTTACTGGCTGTTACAACAACTTCGAAGCTTCATGTGTGTTCTACTATCTTGCTTTTAGTGTCTCCACATACCGCAGCACGCGACATAGCTTTGCAGACGATAAGTACAACCGTTTCAGAGAGAAGAGCGGCCAATGAGACGATCTGGCTTTAAGTCGATTCGTTAACAAATGACGAAAACGGACGGATTTCTCAGGTTTTTACTACATATTAAAACTTTCCACATTCTCCCTTGCAACGCGGCTGCTAGTCCTCCTTTCATGCAAAATCTTAAGTTGCTATCTCATGTCCATGGCAACAAAGAAGGGTAAAGGATCAATAATCGATATCTAAAACTTGAATTGTACTACTTCTTACTGGCTATTACATAAACTTAGAAGCTTCATCTATGTTCTACTATGTCGTTTTTAGTGTCTCCGCATACCGCAGCACGCGACATATCTTTGCAGAGGATAAATGTAACCGTTTCAGACAGAAGTGCAGCCAATGTGACGATCTGGCTTTAAGTCGATTCGATAACAAATGACGAAAACTGACTGATTTCTCAGGTTTTTACTACATATGTACACTTTTTACATTCTCCCATGCAACGCGGCTGCTAGTCCTCCTTTCATGCAAAATCTAAAGTTCCTCGCTCATGTCCAAGGCACCGAAGAGGGGTAAAAAGTCAATAATCGATACCTAAAACTTGAATTCTACTACTTTTTACTGGCTATTACATCAACTTAGAAGCTTCATCTGTGTTCTAGTATAGTGCTTTTAGTGTCTCCGCATACCGCAGCACGCGACATATCTTTGCAGAGGATAAATGTAACCGTTTCAGACAGAAGTGCAGCCAATGTGACGATCTGGATTTAAGTCGATTAGATAACAAATGACGAAAACGGACGGATTTATCAGGTTTTTACTACATATGAACACTTTTCACATTCCCCCGTGCAACTCGGCTGCTAGTCCTCCTTTCATGCAAAATCTTAAGTTGCTAGCTCATGTCCAAGGCACCAAAGATAGGTAAAATGTCAATAATCGATACTTAAAACTTGAATCGTACTACTTCTTACTGGCTGTTACAGCAACTTCGAAGCTTCATGTGTGTTCTACTATCTTGCTTTTAGTGTCTCCACATACCGCAGCACGCGACATAGCTTTGCAGACGATAAGTACAACTGTTTCAGAGAGAAGAGCGGCCAATGCGGCGATCTGGCTTAAGTCGATTCGATAACAAATGACGAAAACGGACGGATTTCTCAGGTTTTTACTAAATATGAACACTTTTCACATTCTCCCTTGCAACGCGGCTGCTAGTCCTCCTTTGATGCAAAATCTTAAGTTGCTAGCTCATGTCCAAGGCACCAAAGAAGGGTAAAAGGTCAATAATCGATATCTAAAACTTGAATTGTACTTCTTCTTACTGGCTATTACATCAACTTAGAAGCTTCATCTGTGTTCTACTATGGTGCTTTTAGTGTCTCCGCATACCGCAGCACCCGACATATCTTTGCAGAGGATAAATGTAACCGTTTCAGACAGAAGTGCAGCGAATGTGACGATCTGGCTTTAAGTCGATTCGATAACAAATGACGAAAACGGACCGATTTCTCAGGTTTTTACTACATATGAACACTTTTCACATTCTCCCGTGCAACGCGGCTGCTAGTCCTCCTTTCATGCAAAATCTTAGGGCCCTAGCTCAAGACCAAGGCACCAAAGCCAGCGAAAAAGTCAATATTCGATACCTAAAACTTGAATTGTACTACTTCTTCCTGGCTATTACATCAACTTAGAAGCTTCATCTGTGTTATACTATGCTGCTTTTAGGGTCTCCGCATACCGCAGCTCGTGACATAGCTTTGCAGATGATAAGTACAAATGTTTCAGAGAGAAGAGCGGCTTATGTGACGATCTGGCTTTAAGTCGATTCGATAACAAATGACGAAAACGGACGGGTTTCTCAGGTTTTTACTACATATGAAAACTTTTCACATTCTCCCGTGCAACGCGGCTGCTAGTCCTCCCTTCATGCAAAATCTTAAGTTGCTAGCTCATGTCCAAGGCACCAAAGAAGGGTAAAAAGTCAATAATCGATACCTAAAACTTGAATTGTTCTACTTCTTTCTGTCTATTACATCAACTTAGAAGCTTCATCTGTGTTCTAGTATGGTGCTTTTAGTGTCTCCGCATACCGCAGCACGCGACATAGCTTTGCAGACGATAAGTACAACCGTTTCAGAGAGAAGAGCGGCCAATGTGACGATCTGGCTTTAAGTCGATTCGATAACAAATGACGAAAACTGACTGATTTCTCAGGTTTTTACTACATATGTACACTTTTTACATTCTCCCATGCAACGCGGCTGCTAGTCCTCCTTTCATGCAAAATCTAAAGTTCCTCGCTCATGTCCAAGGCACCGAAGAGAGGTAAAAAGACAATAGTCGATACCTAAAACTTGAATTGTACTACTTTTTACTGGCTATTACATCAACTTAGAAGCTTCATCTGTGTTCTAGTATAGTGCTTTTAGTGTTTCCGCATACCGCAGCATGCGACATTACTTTGCAGTGGATAAATGTAACCGTTTCAGAGAGACGTGCGGCCAATGTGACGATCTGGATTTAAGTCGATTAGATAACAAATGACGAAAACGGACGGATTTATCAGGTTTTTACTACATATGAACACTTTTCACATTCTCCCGTGCAACTCGGCTGCTAGTCCTCCTTTCATGCAAAATCTTAAGTTGCTAGCTCATGTCCAAGGCACCAAAGATAGGTAAAATGTCAATAATCGATACTTAAAACTTGAATCGTACTACTTCTTACTGGCTGTTACAACAACTTCGAAGCTTCATGTGTGTTCTACTATCTTGCTTTTAGTGTCTCCACATACCGCAGCACGCGACATAGCTTTGCAGACGATAAGTACAACCGTTTCAGAGAGAAGAGCGGCCAATGTGGCGATCTGGCTTAAGTCGATTCGATAACAAATGACGAAAACGGACGGATTTCTCAGGTTTTTACTAAATATGAACACTTTTCACATTCTCCCTTGCAACGCGGCTGCTAGTCCTCCTTTGATGCAAAATCTTAAGTTGCTAGCTCATGTTCAAGGCACCAAAGAAGGGTAAAAGGTCAATAATCGATATCTAAAACTTGAATTGTACTACTTCTTACTGGCTATTACATCAACTTGGAAGCTTCATCTGTGTTCTACTATGGTGCTTTTAGTGTCTCCGCATACCGCAGCACCCGACATATCTTTGAGGAGGATAAATGTAACCGTTTTAGACAGAGGTGCAGCGAATGTGACGATCTGGCTTTAAGTCGATTCGATAACAAATGACGAAAACGGATGGATTTCTCAGATTTTTAATACATATGAACACTTTCCACATTCTCCCGTGCAACTTCGCTGCTAGTCCTCCGTTCATGCAGAATCTTAAGGTCCTAGCTCATGTCCTAGACACCAAAGCCAGCTAAAAAGTCAATAATAGATACCTAAAACTTGAATTGTACTACTTCTTACTGGATATTACATTAACTTAGAAGCTTCATCTCTGTCCTACTATGGTGCTTTTAGTGTCTCCGCATACCGCAGCACACGACATAGCTTTGCAGACGATAAATGTAATCGTATCACACAGAAGAGCGGCCAATGTGACGATCTGGCTTTAAGTCGATTCGATAACAAATGACGAAAACGGACGGATTTCTCAGGTTTTTACTACATATGAACACTTTTCACATTCCCCCATGCAACTCGGCTGCTTGTCCCCCTTTCATGCAGAATCTGAAGGTCCTAGCTCATGTCCAAGGCACCAAAACCAGCTAAAAAGTCAATAATCGATTCCTAAAACTTGAATTGTACTACTTCTTACTGGCTATTACATCAACGTAGAAGCTTCATCTGTGTTCTACTATGGTGCTCTTAGTGTCTCCGCATACCGCAGACCGCGACATAGCTTTGCAGACGATAAGTACAACCGTTTCAGAGAGGAGATCGGCCAATGTGACGATCTGGCTTTAAGTCGATTCGATAACAAATGACGAAAACGGACGGATTTCTCAGGTTTTTACTACATATGAAAAGTTTTCACATTCTCCCGTTCAACTCGGCTGCTAGTCTTCCTTCCATGCAAAAGCTTAAGGTCCTAGCTCATGTCCAAGGCACCAAAGCCAGCTAAAAAGTCAATAATCGATACCTAAAACTTGAAATGTACTACTTCCTACTGGCTATTACATCAACTTAGAAGCTTCATCTGTGTTCTACTATCGTGCTTTTAGTGTCCCCGCATACCGCAGCACGCGACATAGCTTTGCAGACGATAAGTACAACCGTTTCAGAGAGGAGAGCGGCCAATGTGACGATCTGGGTTTAAGTCGATTCGATAACAAATGACGAAAACGGATGGATTTCTCAGATTTTTAATACATATGAACACTTTTCACATTCTCCCGTGCATCTTCCCTGTAGTCCTCCGTTCATGCAGAATCTTAAGGTCCTAGCTCATGTCCAAGACACCAAAGCCAGCTAAAAAGTCAATAATGGATACCTAAAACTTGAATTGTACTACTTCTTACTGGATATTACATGAACTTAGAAGCTTCATCTGTGTCCTACTATGGTGCTTTTAGTGTCTCCGCATACCGCAGCACGCGACATAGCTTTGCAGACGATAAATGTAACCGTATCAGACAGAAGATCGGCCAATGTGACGATCTGGCTTTAAGTCGATTCGATAACAAATGACGAAAACGGACGGACTTCTCAGGTTTTTACTACATATGAAAAGTTTTCACATTCTCCCTTGCAACCTGCCTGTTAGTCCTCCCTTTATGCAAAACCTTAAGTTCCTAGCTCATGTCCAAGGCACCAAAGAAGGGTAAAAAGTCAATAATCGATACCAAAATCTTGAATTGTACTACTTCTTACTGGCTATTACATCAACTTAGAAGCTTCATCTGTGTTCTACTATGGTGCTTTTAGTGTCTCCGCATACCGCAGCACGTGACATAGCTTTTCAGACGATAAGTACAACCGTTTCAGAGAGAAGAGCGACCAATGTGACGATCAGGCTTTAAGTCGATTCGATGACAAATGACGAAAACGGACGGAAATCTCAGGTTTTTACTACATGTGAACACTTTTCACATTCTCCCATGCAACGCGGCTGCTAGTCCTCCCTTCATGCAAAATCTTAAGTTCCTAGCTCGTGTCCAAGGCACCAAAGCCAGCTAAAAAGTCAATAATCGATACCTAAAACTTGAATTGTACTACATCTTACTGGCTATTACATCAACTTAGAAGCATCATCTGTGTTCTACTATCGTGCTTTTAGTGTCCCCGCATACCGCAGCACGCGACATAGCTTTGCAGACGATAAGTACAACCGTTTCAGAGAGGAGAGCGGCCAATGTGACGATCTGGCTTTAAGTCGATTCGATAACAAATGACGAAAACGGATGGATTTATCAGATTTTTAATACATATGAACACTTTTCACATTCTCCCGTGCAACTCGGCTGCTAGTCCTCCTTTCATGCAGAATCTTAAGGTCCTGGCTCATGTCAAAGGCACCAATGAAGGGCAAAAAGTCAATAATCGATACTAAAAACTTGAATTGTACTACTTCTTACTGGCTCTTACATCAACTTAGAAGCTTCATCTGTGTTCTACTTTGGTGCTTTGAGTGTCTCCGCATACCGCAGCACGCGACGTAGCTTTGCAGACGACAAATGTAACCGTTTCAGACAGAAGTGCGGCCAATGTGACGATCTGGCATTAAGTCGATTCGATAACAAATGACGAAAACGGACGGATGTCTCAGGTTTATACTACATATGAACACTTTTCACATTCCCCCATGCAACTCGGCTGCTTGTCCCCCTTTCATGCTGAATCTTAAGGTCCTAGCTCATGTCCAAGGCACCAAAACCAGCTAAAAAGGCAATAATCGATACCTAAAACTTGAATTGTACTACTTCTTACTGGCTATTACATCAACGTAGAAGCCTCATCTGTGTTCTACTATGGTGCTTTTAGTGTCTCCGCATACCGCAGCACGTGACATAGCTTTGCAGACGATAAGTACAACCGCATCAGAGGGAAGAACGACCAATGTGACGATCAGGCTTTAAGTCGATTCGATAACAAATGACGAAAACGGACGGATTTCTCAGGTTTTTACTACATATGAACACTTTTCACATTCTCCCGTTCAACTCGGCTGCTAGTCTTCCTTCCATGCAAAAGCTTAAGGTCCTAGCTCATGTCCAAGGCACCAAAGCCAGCTAAAAAGTCAATAATCGATACCTAAAACTTGAAATGTACTACTTCCTACTGGCTATTACATCAACTTAGAAGCATCATCTGTGTTCTACTATGGTGCTATTAGTGTCTCCGCATACCGCATCACGCGACATAGCTTTGCAGTCGATAAGTACAACCGTTTCAGAGAGAAAGCGGCCAATGTGACGATCTGGCTTTAAGTCGATACGATAACAAATGACGAAAACGGATGGATTTCTCAGATTTTTAATACATATGAACACTTTTCACATTCTCCCGTGCAACTTCGCTGCTAGTCCTCCGTTCATGCAGAATCTTAAGGTCCTAGCTCATGTCCAAGACACCAAAGCCAGCTAAAATGTCAATAATAGATACCTAAAACTTGAATTGTACTACTTCTTACTGGATATTACATGAACTTAGAAGCTTCATCTGTGTCCTACTATGGTGCTTTTAGTGTCTCCGCATACCGCATCACGCGACATAGCTTTGCAGTCGATAAGTACAACCGTTTCAGAGAGGAGAGCGGCCAATGTGACGATCTGGCTTTAAGTCGATTCGATAACAAATGACGAAAACGGACGGATTTCTCAGGTTTTTACTACATGTGAACACTTTTCACATTCTCCCATGCAACGCGGCTGCTAGTCCTCCCTTCATGCAAAATCTTAAGTTCCTAGGTCGTGTCCAAGGCACCAAAGCCAGCTAAAAAGTCAATAATCGATACCTAAAACTTGAATTGTACTACTTCTTACTGGCTATTACATCAACTTAGAAGCATCATCTGTGTTCTACTATGGTGCTATTAGTGTCTCCGCATACCGCAGCACGCGACATAGCTTTGCATTCGATAAGTACAACCGTTTCAGAGAGAAAGCGGCCAATGTGACGATCTGGCTTTAAGTCGATTCGATAACAAATGACGAAAACGGAGGATTTCTCAGGTTTTTACTACATATGAACACTTTCCACTTTCTCCCGTGCAACTTCGCTGCTAGTCCTCTGTTCATGCAGAATCTTAAGGTCCTAGCTCATGTCCTAGACACCAAACCAGCTAAAAAGTCAATAATAGATACCTAAAACTTGAATTGTACTACTTCTTACTGGATATTACATGAACTTAGAAGCTTCATCTGTGTCCTACTATGGTGCTTTTAGTGTCTCCGCATACCGCAGCACACGACATAGCTTTGCAGACGATAAATGTAATCGTATCAGACAGAAGAGCGGCCTATGTGACGAACTGGCTTTAAGTCGATTCGATAACAAATGACGAAAACGGACGGATTTCTCAGGTTTTTACTACATATGAACACTTTTCACATTCCCCCATGCAACTCGGCTGCTTGTCCCCCTTTCATGCAGAATCTGAAGGTCCTAGCTCATGTCCAAGGCACCAAAACCAGCTAAAAAGTCAATAATCGATTCCTAAAACTTGAATTGTACTACTTCTTACTGGCTATTACATCAACGTAGAAGCTTCATCTGTGTTCTACTATGGTGCTTTTAGTGTCTCCGCATACCGCAGACCGCGACATAGCTTTGCAGACGATAAGTACAACCGTTTCAGAGAGGAGAGCGGCCAATGTGACGATCTGGCTTTAAGTCGATTCGATAACAAATGACGAAAACGGACGGATTTCTCAGGTTTTTACTACATATGAACACTTTTCACATTCTCCCGTTCAACTCGGCTGCTAGTCTTCCTTCCATGCAAAAGCTTAAGGTCCTAGCTCATGTCCAAGGCACCAAAGCCAGCTAAAAAGTCAATAATCGATACCTAAAACTTGAAATGTACTACTTCCTACTGGCTATTACATCAACTTAGAAGCTTCATCTGTGTTCTACTATCGTGCTTTTAGTGTCCCCGCAGACCGCAGCACGCGACATAGCTTTGCAGACGATAAGTACAACCGTTTCAGAGAGGAGAGCGGCCAATGTGACGATCTGGCTTTAAGTCGATTCGATAACAAATGACGAAAACGGATGGATTTCTCAGATTTTTTAATACATATGGACACTTTTCACATTCTCCCGTGCATCTTCGCTGCTAGTCCTCCGTTCATGCAGAATCTTAAGGTCCTAGCTCATGTCCAAGACACCAAAGCCAGCTAAAAAGTCAATAATGGATACCTAAAACTAGAATTGTACTACTTCTTACTGGATATTACATGAACTTAGAAGCTTCATCTGTGTCCTACTATGGTGCTTTTAGTGTCTCCGCATACCGCAGCACGCGACATAGCTTTGCAGACGATAAATGTAACCGTATCAGACAGAAGATCGGCCAATGTGACGATCTGGCTTTAAGTCGATTCGATAACAAATGACGAAAACGGACGGACTTCTCAGGTTTTTACTACATATGAAAAGTTTTCACATTCTCCCTTGCAACCTGCCTGTTAGTCCTCCCTTTATGCAAAAAGTTCCTAGCTCATGTCCAAGGCACCAAAGAAGGGTAAAAAGTCAATAATCGATACCACAAATCTTGAATTGTACTACTTCTTACTGGCTATTACATCAACTTAGAAGCTTCATCTGTGTGCTACTATGGTGCTATTAGTGTCTCCGCATACCGCAGCACGCGACATAGCTTTGCAGACGACAAATGTAACCGTTTCAGATAGAAGTGCGGCCAATGTTACGATCTGGCATTAAGTAGATTCGATAACAAATGACGAAAACGGACCGATTTCCCAGGTTTTTACTACATATGAACACTTTTCACATTCTCCCGCTCAACTCGGCTGCTAGTCTTCCTTCCATGCAAAAGCTTAAGGTCCTAGCTCATGTCCAAGGCACCAAAGCTAGCTAAAAAGTCAATAATCGATACCTAAAACTTGAAATGTACTACTTCCTACTGGCTATTACATCAACTTAGAAGCGTCATCTGTGTTCTACTATCGTGCTTTTAGTGTCCCCGCATACCGCAGCACGCGACATAGCTTTGCAGACGATAAGTACAACCGTTTCAGAGAGGAGAGCGGCCAATGTGACGATCTGGCTTTAAGTCGATTCGATAACAAATGACGAAAACGGACGGATTTCTCAGGTTTTTACTACATGTGAACACTTTTCACATTCTCCCATGCAACGCGGCTGCTAGTCCTCCCTTCATGCAAAATCTTAAGTTCCTAGCTCGTGTCCAAGGCACCAAAGCCAGCTAAAAAGTCAATAATCGATACCTAAAACTTGAATTGTACTACTTCTTACTGGCTATTACATCAACTTAGAAGCATCATCTGTGTTCTACTATGGTGCTATTAGTGTCTCCGCATACCGCAGCACGCGACATAGCTTTGCATTCGATAAGTACAACCGTTTCAGAGAGAAAGCGGCCAATGTGACGATCTGGCTTTAAGTCGATTCGATAACAAATGACGAAAACGGACGGATTTCTCAGGTTTTTACTACATATGAACACTTTTCACATTCCCCCATGCAACTCGGCTGCTGGTCCCCCTTTCATGCAGAATCTGAAGGTCTTAGCTCATGTCCAAGACACCAAAGCCAGCTAAAAAGTCAATAATGGATACCTAAAACTTGAATTGTACTACTTCTTACTGGATATTACATGAACTTAGAAGCTTCATCTGTGTCCTACTATGGTGCTTTTAGTGTCTCCGCATACCGCAGCACGCGACATAGCTTTGCAGACGATAAATGTAACCGTATCAGACAGAAGATCGGCCAATGTGACGATCTGGCTTTAAGTCGATTCGATAACAAATGACGAAAACGGACGGACTTCTCAGGTTTTCACTACATATGAAAAGTTTTCACATTCTCCCTTGCAACCTGCCTGTTAGTCCTCCCTTTATGCAACATCTTAAGTTCCTAGCTCATCTCCAAGGCACCAAAGAAGGGTAAAAAGTCAATAATCGATACCAAAATCTTGAATTGTACTACTTCTTACTGGCTATTACATCAACTTAGAAGCTTCATCTGTGTTCTACTATGGTGCTATTAGTGTCTCCGCATGCCGCAGCACGCGACATAGCTTTGCAGACGACAAATGTAACCGTTTCAGACAGAAGTGCGGCCAATGTTACGATCTGGCATTAAGTCGATTCGATAACAAATGACGAAAACGGACGGATTTATCAGATTTTTAATACATATGAACACTTTTCACATTCCCCCATGCAACTCGGCTGCTTGTCCCCCTTTCATGCTGAATCTTAAGGTCCTAGCACATGTCCAAGGCACCAAAACCAGCTAAAAAGTCAATAATCGATACCTAAAACTTGAATTGTACTACTTCTTACTGGCTATTACATCAACGTAGAAGCTTCATCTGTGTTCTACTATGGTGCTTTTAGTGTCTCCGCATACCGCAGCACGTGACATAGCTTTTCAGACGATAAGTACAACCGTTTCCGAGAGAAGAGCGACCAATGTGACGATCAGGCTTTAAGTCGATTCGATAACAAATGACGAAAACGTAGGATTTCTCAGGTTTTTACTACATATGAACACTTTTCACATTCTCCCGCTCAATTCGGCTGCTAGTCTTCCTTCCATGCAAAAGCTTAAGGTCCTAGCTCATGTCCAAGGCACCAAAGCTAGCTAAAAAGTCAATAATCGATACCTAAAACTTGAAATGTGCTACTTCCTACTGGCTATTACATCAACTTAGAAGCTTCATCTGTGTTCTACTATCGTGCTTTTAGTGTCCCCGGATACCGCAGCACGCGACATAGCTTTGCAGACGATAAGTACAACCGTTTCAGAGAGGAGAGCGGCCAATGTGACGATCTGGCATTAAGTCGATTCGATAACAAATGACGAAAACGGACGGATTTCTCAGGTTTTTACTACATGTGAACACTTTTCACATTCTCCCATGCAACGCGGCTGCTAGTCCTCCCTTCATGCAAAATCTTAAGTTCCTAGCTCGTGTCCAAGGCACCAAAGCCAGCTAAAAAGTCAATAATCGATACCTAAAACTTGAATTGTACTACTTCTTACTGGCTATTACATCAACTTAGAAGCATCATCTGTGTTCTGCTATGGTGCTATTAGTGTCTCCGCATACCGCAGCACGCGACATAGCTTTGCAGTCGATAAGTACAACTGTTTCAGAGAGAAAGCAACCAATGTGACGATCTGGCTTTAAGTCGATTCGATAACAAATGACGAAAACGGATGGATTTCTCAGGTTTTTACTACATATGAACACTTTTCACATTCTCCCGTGCAACTCGGCTGCTAGTCCTCCTTTCATGCAGAATCTTAAGGTCCTAGCTCATGTCAAAGGCACCAAAGAAGGGTAAAAAGTCAATAATCGATACTAAAAACTTAAATTGTACTACTTCTTACTGGCTCTTACATCAACTTAGAAGCTTCATCTGTGTTCTACTTTGGTGCTTTGAGTGTCTCCGCATACCGCAGCACGCGACATAGCTTTGCAGACGATACGTACAACCGTTTCACAGAGAAAGCGGCCAATGTGACGATCTGGCTTTAAGTCGATTTGAAAACAAATGACGAAAACGGAGGATTTCTCAGGTTTTTAATACATATGAACACTTTTCACATTCTCCCGTGCATCTTCGCTGCTAGTCCTCCGTTCATGCAGAATCTTAAGGTCCTAGCTCATGTCCAAGACACCAAAGCCAGCTAAAAAGTCAATAATGGATACCTAAAACTTGAATTGTACTACTTCTTACTGGATATTACATGAACTTAGAAGCTTCATCTGTGTCCTACTATGATGATTTTAGTGTCTCCGCATACCGCAGCACGCGACATAGCTTTGCAGACGATAAATGTAACCGTATCAGACAGAAGATCGGCCAATGTGACGATCTGGCTTTAAGTCGATTCGATAACAAATGACGAAAACGGACGGACTTCTCAGGTTTTTACTACATATGAAAAGTTTTCACATTCTCCCTTGCAACCTGCCTGTTAGTCCTCCCTTTATGCAAAAAGTTCCTAGCTCATGTCCAAGGCACCAAAGAAGGGTAAAAAGTCAATAATCGATACCACAAATCTTGAATTGTACTACTTCTTACTGGCTATTACATCAACTTAGAAGCTTCATCTGTGTTCTACTATGGTGCTGTTAGTGTCTCCGCCTACCGCAGCACGCGACATAGCTTTGCAGACGACAAATGTAACCGTTTCAGACAGAAGTGCGGCCAATGTTACGATCTGGCATTAAGTCGATTCGATAACAAATGACGAAAACGGAGGATTTCTCAGGTTTTTACTACATATGAACACTTTTCACATTCTCCCGCTCAACTCGGCTGCTAGTCTTCCTTCCATGCAAAAGCTTAAGGTCCTAGCTCATGTCCAAGGCACCAAAGCTAGCTAAAAAGTCAATAATCGATACCTAAAACTTGAAGTGTACTACTTCCTACTGGCTATTACATCAACTTAGAAGCGTCATCTGTGTTCTACTATCGTGCTTTTAGTGTCCCCGCATACCGCAGCACGCGACATAGCTTTGCAGACGATAAGTACAACCGTTTCAGAGAGGAGAGCGGCCAATGTGACGATCTGGCTTTAAGTCGATTCGATAACAAATGACGAAAACGGACGGATTTCTCAGGTTTTTACTACATGAGAACACTTTTCACATTCTCCCATGCAACGCGGCTGCTAGTCCTCCCTTCATGCAAAATCTTAAGTTCCTAGCTCGTGTCCAAGGCACCAAAGCCAGCTAAAAAGTCAATAATCGATACCTAAAACTTGAATTGTACTACTTCTTACTGGCTATTACATCAACTTAGAAGCATCATCTGTGTTCTACTATGGTGCTATTAGTGTCTCCGCATACCGCAGCACGCGACATAGCTTTGCATTCGATAAGTACAACCGTTTCAGAGAGAAAGCGGCCAATGTGACGATCTGGCTTTAAGTCGATTCGATAACAAATGACGAAAACGGATGGATTTCTCAGTTTTTTAATACATATGAACACTTTCCACATTCTCCCGTGCAACTTCGCTGCTAGTCCTCCGTTCATGCAGAATCTTAAGGTCCTAGCTCATGTCCTACACACCAAAGCCAGCTAAAAAGTCAATAATAGATACCTAAAACTTGAATTGTACTACTTCTTACTGGATATTACATGAACTTAGAAGCTTCATCTGTGTCCTACTATGGTGCTTTTAGTGTCTCCGCATACCGCAGCACACGACATAGCTTTGCAGACGATAAATGTAATCGTATCAGTCAGAAGAGCGGCCAATGTGACGATCTGGCTTTAAGTCGATTCGATAACAAATGACGAAGACGGACGGATTTCTCAGGTTTTTACTACATATGAACACTTTTCACATTCCCCCATGCAACTCGGCTGCTGGTCCCCCTTTCATGCAGAATCTGAAGGTCCTAGCTCATGTCCAAGGCACCAAAACCAGCTAAAAAGTCAATAATCGATTCCTAAAACTTGAATTGTACTACTTCTTACTGGCTATTACATCAACGTAGAAGCTTCATCTGTGTTCTACTATGGTGCTTTTAGTGTCTCCGCATACCGCAGACCGCGACATAGCTTTGCAGACGATAAGTACAACCGTTTCAGAGAGGAGAGCGGCCAATGTGACGATCTGGCTTTAAGTCGATTCGATAACAAATGACGAAAACGGACGGATTTCTCAGGTTTTTACTACATATGAACACTTTTCACATTCTCCCGTTCAACTCGGCTGCTAGTCTTCCTTCCATGCAAAAGCTTAAGGTCCTAGCTCATGTCCAAGGCACCAAAGCCAGCTAAAAAGTCAATAATCGATACCTAAAACTTGAAATGTACTACTTCCTACTGGCTATTACATCAACTTAGAAGCTTCATCTGTGTTCTACTATCGTGCTTCTAGTGTCCCCGCATACCGCAGCACGCGACATAGCTTAGCAGACGATAAGTACAACCGTTTCAGAGAGGAGAGCGGCCAATGTGACGATCTGGCTTTAAGTCGATTCGATAACAAATGACGAAAACGGATGGATTTCTCAGATTTTTAATACATATGAACACTTTTCACATTCTCCCGTGCATCTTCGCTGCTAGTCCTCCGTTCATGCAGAATCTTAAGGTCCTAGCTCATGTCCAAGACACCAAAGCCAGCTAAAAAGTCAATAATGGATACCTAAAACTTGAATTGTACTACTTCTTACTGGATATTACATGAACTTAGAAGCTTCATCTGTGTCCTACTATGGTGCTTTTAGTGTGTCCGCATACCGCAGCACGTGACATAGCTTTTCAGACGATAAGTACAACCGTTTCAGAGAGAAGAGCGACCAATGTGACGATCTGGCTTTAAGTCGATTCGATAACAAATGACGAAAACGGACGGATTTCTCAGGTTTTTACTACATGTGAACACTTTTCACATTCTCCCATGCAACGCGGCTGCTAGTCCTCCCTTCATGCAAAATCTTAAGTTCCTAGCTCGTGTCCAAGGCACCAAAGCCAGCTAAAAAGTCAATAATCGATACCTAAAACTTGAATTGTACTACTTCTTACTGGCTATTACATCAACTTAGAAGCATCATCTGTGTTCTACTATGGTGCTATTAGTGTCTCCGCATACCGCAGCACGCGACATAGCTTTGCAGTCGATAAGTACAACCGTTTCAGAGAGAAAGCAACCAATGTGACGATCTGGCTTTAAGTCGATTCGATAACAAATGACGAAAACGGACGGATTTCTCAGGTTTTTACTACATGTGAACACTTTTCACATTCTCCCATGCAACGCGGCTGCTAGTCTTCCCTTCATGCAAAATCTTAAGTTCCTAGCTCGTGTCCAAGGCACCAAAGCCAGCTAAAAAGTCAATAATCGATACCTAAAACTTGAATTGTACTACTTCTTACTGGCTATTACATCAACTTAGAAGCATCATCTGTGTTCTACTATGGTGCTATTAGTGTCTCCGCATACCGCAGCACGCGACATAGCTTTGCAGTCGATAAGTACAACTGTTTCAGAGAGAAAGCAACCAATGTGACGATCTGGCTTTAAGTCGATTCGATAACAAATGACGAAAACGGATGGATTTCTCAGGTTTTTACTACATATGAACACTTTTCACATTCTCCCGTGCAACTCGGCTGCTAGTCCTCCTTTCATGCAGAATCTTAAGGTCCTAGCTCATGTCAAAGGCACCAAAGAAGGGTAAAAAGTCAATAATCGATACTAAAAACTTGAATTGTACTACTTCTTACTGGCTCTTACATCAACTTAGAAGCTTCATCTGTGTTCTACTTTGGTGCTTTGAGTGTCTCCGCATACCGCAGCACGCGACGTAGCTTTGCAGACGACAAATGTAACCGTTTCAGACAGAAGTGCGGCCAATGTGACGATCTGGCATTAAGTCGATTCGATAACAAATGACGAAAACGGACGGATTTCTCAGGTTTTTACTACATATGAACACTTTTCACATTCCCCCATGCAACTCGGCTGCTTGTCCCCCTTTCATGCTGAATCTTAAGGTCCTAGCTCATGTCCAAGGCACCAAAACCAGCTAAAAAGTCAATAATCGATACCTAAAACTTGAATTGTACTACTTCTTACTGGCTATTACATCAACGTAGAAGCTTCATCTGTGTTCTACTATGGTGCTTTTAGTGTCTCCGCATACCGCAGCACGTGACATAGCTTTTCAGACGATAAGTACAACCGTTTCAGAGAGAAGAGCGACCAATGTGACGATCAGGCTTTAAGTCGATTCGATAACAAATGACGAAAACGGAGGAATTCTCAGGTTTTTACTACATATGAACACTTTTCACATTCTCCCGCTCAACTCGGCTGCTAGTCTTCCTCCCATGCAAAAGCTTAAGGTCCTAGCTCATGTCCAAGGCACCAAAGCTAGCTAAAAAGTCAATAATCGATACCTAAAACTTGAAATGTACTACATCCTACTGGGTATTACATCAACTTAGAAGCTTCATCTGTGTTCTACTATCGTGCTTTTAGTGTCCCCGCATACCGCAGCACGCGACATAGCTTTGCAGACGATAAGTACAACCGTTTCAGAGAGGAGAGCGGCCAATGTGACGATCTGGCTTTAAGTCGATTCGATAACAAATGACGAAAACGGACGGATTTCTCAGGTTTTTACTACATGTGAACACTTTTCACATTCTCCCATGCAACGCGGCTGCTAGTCCTCCCTTCATGCAAAATCTTAAGTTCCTAGCTCGTGTCCAAGGCACCAAAGCCAGCTAAAAAGTCAATAATCGATACCTAAAACTTGAAATGTACTACATCCTACTGGGTATTACATCAACTTAGAAGCTTCATCTGTGTTCTACTATCGTGCTTTTAGTGTCCCCGCATACCGCAGCACGCGACATAGCTTTGCAGACGATAAGTACAACCGTTTCAGAGAGGAGAGCGGCCAATGTGACGATCTGGCTTTAAGTCGATTCGATAACAAATGACGAAAACGGATGGATTTCTCAGGTTTTTACTACATATGAACACTTTTCACATTCTCCCGTGCAACTCGGCTGCTAGTCCTCCTTTCATGCAGAATCTTAAGGTCCTAGCTCATGTCAAAGGCACCAAAGAAGGGTAAAAAGTCAATAATCGATACTAAAAACTTGAATTGTACTACTTCTTACTGGCTCTTACATCAACTTAGAAGCTTCATCTGTGTTCTACTATGGTGCTATTAGTGTCTCCGCATACCGCAGCACGCGACATAGCTTTGCAGACGATAAGTACAACCGTTTCACAGAGAAAGCGGCCAATGTGACGATCTGGCTTTAAGTCGATTTGAAAACAAATGACGAAAACGGACGGATATCTCAGGTTTTTACTTTATATGAACACTTTTCACATTCTCCCGTTCAACTCGGCTGCTAGTCTTCCTTCCATGCAGAAGCTTAAGGTCCTAGCTCATGTCGAAGGCACCAAAGCCAGCTAAAATGTAAATAATCGATACCTAAAACTTGAATTGTACTACTTCGTACTGGCTATTCCATCAACTTAGAAGCTTCATCTGTCTTCTACTACCGTGCTTTTGGTGTCCTCGCATACCGCAGCATGCGACATAGCTTTGCAGACGATAAGTACAACCGTTTCAGAGAGGAGAGCGGCCAATGTGACGATCTGGCTTTAAGTTGATTCGATAACAAATGACGAAAACGGACGGATTTCTCAGGTTTTTACTACATATGAACACTTTTCACATTCTCCCCTGCAAACCAGGTGCTAGTCCTCCTTTCATGCAAAATCTTAAGTTCCTAGCTCATGTCCAATGCACCAAAGAAGGGTAAAAAGTCAATAATCGATACCTAAATCTTGAATTGTACTACTTCTTACTGGCTATTACATCAACTTAGAAGCTTCATCTGTGTTCTACTATGGTGCTATTAGTGTCACCGCATACCGCAGCACGCGACATAGCTTTGCAGAAGATAAATGTAACCGTTTCAGACAGATGTGCGGCCAATGTGGCTTTCTGGCCTTAAGTCGATTCGATAACAAATGACAAAAACGGACGGATTTCTCAGGTTTTTACTACATATGAACACTTTTCACATTCTCCCGTTCAACTCGGCTGCTAGTCTTCCTTCCATGCAGAAGCTTAAGGTCCTAGCTCATGTCCAAAGCACCAAAACCAGCTAAAAAGGCAATAATCGATACCTAAAACTTGAATTGTACTACTTCTTACTGGCTATTACATCAACGTAGAAGCTTCATCTGTGTTCTACTATGGTGCTTTTAGTGTCTCCGCATACCGCAGCACATGACATAGCTTTGCAGACGATAAGTACAACCGCATCAGAGGGAAGAACGGCCAATGTGACGATCTGGCTTTAAGTCGATTCGATAACAAATGACGAAAACGGACGGATTTCTCAGGTTTTTACTACATATGAACACTTTTCACATTCTCCAGTGCAAATCGGCAGCTAGTCCTCCTTCCAAGCAGAACATTAAGGTCCTAGCTCATGTCCAAGGCACCAAAGACAGCTAAAAAGTCAATAATCGATGCCTAAAACTTGAATTGTACTACATCTTACTGGCTATTACATCAACTTAGAAGCTTCATCTGTGTTCTACTATGGTGCTTTTTGTGTCTCCGCATACCGCAGCACGCGACGTAGCTTTGCAGACGATAAGTACAACCGTTTCAGAGAGAAGAGCGGCTTATGTGACGATCTGGCTTTAAGTCGATTGGATAACAAATGACGATAACGGACGGTTTTCTTAGGTTTTTACTACATACGAACACTTTTCACATTCTAGCGTGCAACGCGGCTGCTAGTCCTCCTTTCAGGCAAAATCTTAAGTTGCTAGCTCATGTCCAAGGCACCAAAGAAGGGTAAAAAGTCAATAATCGATACCTAAAACTTGAATTGTACTACTTCTTACTGGCTATTACATCAACTTAGAGGCTTCATCTGTGTTCTAGTATGGTGCTTTTAGTGTCTCCGCATTCCGCAGCACGCGACATAGCTTTGCAGTTGATAAATGTAACTGTTACAGACAGAAGTGCGGCCAATGTGACGATGTGGCTTTCAGTCTATTCGATAACAAATGACGAAAACGGACGGATTTCTCAGGTTTTTACTACATACGGACACTTTTCACATTCTCCCGTGCAACTCGACTGTTCATCCTCCTCTCATGCAGAATCTTAAGGTCCTAGCTCATGTCCAAGGCACCAAAGACAGCTAAAAACTCAATAATCGATACCTAAAACTTGAATTGTACTAAATCTTACTGGCTATTACATCAACTTAGAAGCTTCATCTGTGTTCTAGTATGGTGCTTTTAGTGTCTCCGCATACCGTAGCACGCGACATAGCTTTGCAGACGATAAATTTAACCGTTTCAGACAGAAGAGCGGCCAATGTGACGATCGGGCTTTAAGTCGATTCGATAACAAATGACGAAAACGGTCGGATTAGTCATGTTTTTACTACATATGAACACTTCTCACATTCTCCCATGCAACGCGGCTGCTAGTCCTCCTTTCATGCAGAATCTTAAGGTCCTAGCTCATGTCCAAGGCACCAAAGCCTGCTAAAAAGTCAATAATCGATACCTAAAACTTGAATTGTACTACTTCTTACTGGCTATTACATCAACTCAGAAGCCTCTTCCGTGTCCTACTATGGAGCTTTTAGTGCCTCCGCATAACGCAGCACGCGACATAGCTTTGCAGACGATAAGTACAACCGTTTCAGTGAGAAGAGCGGCCAATGTGACGATCTGGCTTTAAGTCGATTCGATAACAAATGACGAAAACGGTCGGATTTCTCATGTTTTTATTACATATGAACACTTTTCACATTCTCCCATGCAACGCGGCTGCTAGGGCCCCTTTCATGCAAAATCCTAAGTTCCTAGCTTATGTCCAAGGCACCAAAGCCTGCTAAAAAGTCTATAATCGATACCTAAAACTTGAATTGTACTACTTCATACAGCTATAACATCAACTTAGAAGCTTCATCTGTGTTCTACTATGGTGCTTTTAGTGTCTCCGCATACCGCAGCACGCGACGTAGCTTTGCAGACGATAAGTACAACCGCATCAGAGGGAAGAACGGCCAATGTGACGATCTGGCTTTAAGTCGATTCGATAACAAATGACGAAAACGGACGGATTTCTCAGGTTTTTACTACATATGAACACTTTTCACATTCTCCAGTGCAAATCGGCAGCTAGTCCTCCTTCCAAGCAGAACATTAAGGTCCTAGCTCATGTCCAAGGCACCAAAGACAGCTAAAAAGTCAATAATCGATGCCTAAAACTTGAATTGTACTACATCTTACTGGCTATTACATCAACTTAGAAGCTTCATCTGTGTTCTACTATGGTGCTTTTTGTGTCTCCGCATACCGCAGCACGCGACGTAGCTTTGCAGACGATAAGTACAACCGTTTCAGAGAGAAGAGCGGCTTATGTGACGATCTGGCTTTAAGTCGATTGGATAACAAATGACGATAACGGACGGTTTTCTTAGGTTTTTACTACATACGAACACTTTTCACATTCTAGCGTGCAAACGTGGCTGCTAGTCCTCCTTTCATGCAACATCTTAAGTTCCTAGGACATCTCCAAGGCACCAAAGAAGGGTAAAAAGTCAATAATCGACACCTAAAACTAGAATTGTACTACTTCTTACTGGCTATTACATCAACTTAGAAGCGTCATCTGTGTTCTACTATGGTGCTTTTAGTGTCTCCGCATACCGCAGCACGCGACATAGCTTTGCAGACGATAAATGTAACCGTTTCAGACAGACGAGCGGCCAATGTGACGGTCTGGCTTTTAGTCGATTCGATAACAAATGACGAAAACTGTCGGATTTCTCATGTTTTTACTACATATGACCACTTTTCACATTCTCCCATGCAACGCGGCTGCTAGGGCCCCTTTCATGCAAAATCCTAAGTTCCTAGCTCATGTCCAAGGCACCAAAGCTGCTAAAAAGTCTATAATCGATACCTAATTCTTGAATTGTACTACTTCATACAGCTATAACATCAACTTAGAAACTTCATCTGTGTTCTAGTATGGTGCTTTTAGTGTCTCCGCATACCGCAGCACGCGACATAGCTTTGCAGACGATAAGTACAACCGTTTCAGAGAGAAGAGCGGCCAATGTGACGATCTGGCTTTAAGTCGATTCGATAACAATTGACGAAAATGGACGGATTTCTCAGGTTTTTACTACATATGAATACTTTTCACATTCTCCCTTGCAACGCGGCTGCTGGTCCTCCATTCATGCAAAATCTTAAGTTACTAGATCATGTCCAAGGCACCAAAGAAGTGTAAAAAGCCAATAATCGATACCTAAAACTTGAATTGTACTACATCTTACTGGCCATTACATCAACTTAGGAGCTTAATCTGTGTTCTACTATGTTGCTTTTAGTGCCTCCGCATATCGCAGCACGCGACATAGCTTTGCAGACGATAAATGTAAATGTTTCAGACAGACGTGCGGCCAATCTGACGATCTGGCTTTAAGTCGATTCGATAAGAAATGTCGAAAACGGACGGATTTCTCAGGTTTTTACTACATATGAACACTTTTCACATTCTCCCGTGCAATTCGGTTGCTAGTCCTCCTTTCATGCAAAATCTTAAGTTCCTAGCTCATGTCCAAGGCACCAAAGAACGGTAAAAAGTCAAAAATCGATACCTAAAACTTGAATTGTACTACTTCTTACTGGCTATTACATCAACTTAGAAGCTTCATCTGTGTTCTACTATGGTGCTTTTAGTGTCTCCGCATACCGCAGCACGCGACATAGCTTTGCAGTTGGTAAATGTAACTGTTACAGACAGAAGTGCGGCCAATGTGACGATCTGGCTTTAAATCTATTCGATAACAAATGACGAAAACGGACGGATTTCTCAGGTTTTTACTAAATATGAACACTTTTCACATTCTCCCGTGCCACTTGGCTGCTAGTCCTCCTTTCATGCAAAATCGTAAGTTCCTAGCTCATCCCCAAGGCACCAAAGAAGGGTAAAAAGTCAATAATCGATACCTAAAACTTGAATTGTACTTCTTCTTACTGGCTATTACATTACTTTGAAGCTTCATCTGTGTTCTACTCTGGTGCTTTTAGTGTCTCCGCATACCGCAATACGCGACATAGCTTTGCAGACGATAAGTACAACCGTTTCAGAGAGAAGAGCGGCCAATGTGACGATCTGGCTTTAAGTGGATTCGATAACAAATGACGAAAACGGTCGGATTTCTCATGTTTTTACTACATATGAACACTTTTCACATTCTCCCATGCAACGCGGCTGCTAGGGCCCCTTTCATGCAAAATCCTAAGTTCCTAGCTTATGTCCAAGGCACCAAAGCCTGCTAAAAAGTCAATAATCGATACCTAAAACTTGAATTGTACTACTTCATACAGCTATAACATCAACTTAGAAGCTTCATCTGTGTTCTACTATGGTGCTTTTAGTGTCTCCGCATACCGCAGCACGCGACATAGCTTTGCAGACGATAAGTACAACCGTTTCAGAGAGAAGAGCGGCCAATGTGACGATCTGGCTTTAAGTCGATTCGATAACAAATGACGAAAATGGACGGTTTTCTCAGGATTTTACTACATATGAACACTTTTCACATTCTCCCTTGCAACGCGGCTGCTAGTCCTCCATTCATGCAAAATCTTAAGTTACTAGCTCATGTCCAAGGCACCAAAGAAGTGTAAAAAGCCAATAATCGATACCTAAAACTTGAATTGTACTACTCCTTACTGGCCATTACATCAACTTAGAAGCTTGAACTGTGTTCTACTATGTTGCTTTTAGTGCCTCCGCATATCGCAGCACGCGACATAGCTTTGCAGACGATAAATGTAATTGTTTCAGACAGACGTGTGGCCAATCTGACGATCTGGCTTTAGATCGATTCGATAACAAATGCAAAAAACGGACGAATTTCTCAGGTTTTTACTACATATGAACACTTTTCACATTCTCCCGTGCAACGCGGCTGCTAGTCCTCCTTTCAGGCAAAATCTTAAGTTGCTAGCTCATGTCCAAGGCACCAAAGAAGGGTAAAAAGTCAATAATCGATACCTAAAACTTGAATTGTACTACTTCTTACTGGCTATTACATCAACTTAGAGGCTTCATCTGTGTTCTAGTATGGTGCTTTTAGTGTCTCCGCATTCCGCAGCACGCGACATAGCTTTGCAGTTGATAAATGTAACTGTTACAGACAGAAGTGCGGCCAATGTGACGATGTGGCTTTCAGTCTATTCGATAACAAATGACGAAAACGGACGGATTTCTCAGGTTTTTACTACATATGGACACTTTTCACATTCTCCCGTGCAACTCGACTGTTCATCCTCCTCTCATGCAGAATCTTAAGGTCCTAGCTCATGTCCAAGGCACCAAAGACAGCTAAAAACTCAATAATCGATACCTAAAACTTGAATTGTACTAAATCTTACTGGCTATTACATCAACTTAGAAGCTTCATCTGTGTTCTAGTATGGTGCTTTTAGTGTCTCCGCATACCGTAGCACGCGACATAGCTTTGCAGACGATAAATTTAACCGTTTCAGACAGAAGAGCGGCCAATGTGACGATCGGGCTTTAAGTCGATTCGATAACAAATGACGAAAACGGTCGGATTTGTCATGTTTTTACTACATATGAACACTTCTCACATTCTCCCATGCAACGCGGCTGCTAGTCCTCCTTTCATGCAGAATCTTAAGGTCCTAGCTCATGTCCAAGGCACCAAAGCCTGCTAAAAAGTCAATAATCGATACCTAAAACTTGAATTGTACTACTTCTTACTGGCTATTACATCAACTCAGAAGCCTCTTCCGTGTCCTACTATGGAGCTTTTAGTGCCTCCGCATAACGCAGCACGCGACATAGCTTTGCAGACGATAAGTACAACCGTTTCAGTGAGAAGAGCGGCCAATGTGACGATCTGGCTTTAAGTCGATTCGATAACAAATGACGAAAACGGTCGGATTTCTCATGTTTTTATTACATATGAACACTTTTCACATTCTCCCATGCAACGCGGCTGCTAGGGCCCCTTTCATGCAAAATCCTAAGTTCCTAGCTTATGCCCAAGGCACCAAAGCCTGCTAAAAAGTCTATAATCGATACCTAAAACTTGAATTGTACTACTTCATACAGCTATAACATCAACTTAGAAGCTTCATCTGTGTTCTACTATGGTGCTTTTAGTGTCTCCGCATACCGCAGCACGCGACGTAGCTTTGCAGACGATAAGTACAACCGTTTCAGAGAGAAGAGCGGCCAATGTGACGATCTGGCTTTAAGTCGATTCGATAACAAATGACGAAAATGGACGGTTTTCTCAGGTTTTTACTACATATGAACACTTTTCACATTCTCCCTTGCAACGCGGCTGCTAGTCCTCCATTCATGCAAAATCTTAAGTTACTAGCTCATGTCCAAGGCACCAAAGAAGTGTAAAAAGCCAATAATCGATACCTAAAACTTGAATTGTACTACTCCTTACTGGCCATTACATCAACTTAGAAGCTTAATCTGTGTTCTACTATGATGCTTTTAGTGCCTCCGCATATCGCAGCACGCGACATAGCTTTGCAGACGATAAATGTAATTGTTTCAGACAGACGTGTGGCCAATCTGACGATCTGGCTTTAAGTCGATTCGATAACAAATGCAAAAAACGGACGAATTTCTCAGGTTTTTACTACATATGAACACTTTTCACATTCTCCCGTGCAACGCGGCTGCTAGTCCTCCTTTCAGGCAAAATCTTAAGTTGCTAGCTCATGTCCAAGGCACCAAAGAAGGGTAAAAAGTCAATAATCGATACCTAAAACTTGAATTGTACTACTTCTTACTGGCTATTACATCAACTTAGAAGTTTCATCTGTGTTCTAGTATGGTGCTTTTAGTGTCTCCGCATACCGCAGCACGCGACATAGCTTTGCAGTTGATAAATGTAACTGTTACAGACAGAAGTGCGGCCAATGTGACGATGTGGCTTCCAGTCTATTCGATAACAAATGACGAAAACGGACGGATTTCTCAGGTTTTTACTACATATGGACACTTTTCACATTCTCCCGTGCAACTCGGCTGTTCATCCTCCTCTCATGCAGAATCTTAAGGTCCTAGCTCATGTCCAAGGCACCAAAGACAGCTAAAAAGTCAATAATCGATACCTAAAACTTGAATTGTACTAAATCTTACTGGCTATTACATCAACTTAGAAGCTTCATCTGTGTTCTAGTATGGTGCTTTTAGTGTCTCCGCATACCGTAGCACGCGACATAGCTTTGCAGACGATAAATTTAACCGTTTCAGACAGAAGAGCGGCCAATGTGACGATCTGGCTTTAAGTCGATTCGATAACAAATGACGAAAACGGTCGGATTTGTCATGTTTTTACTACATATGAACACTTTTCACATTCTCCCATGCAACGCGGCTGCTAGGGCCCCTTTCATGCAAAATCCTAAGTTCCTAGCTCATGTACAAGGCACCAAAGCCTGCTAAAAAGTCAATAATCGATACCTAAAACTTGAATTGTACTACTTCATACAACTATAACATCAACTTAGAAACTTCATTTGTGTTCTACTATGGTGTTTTAGTGTCTCCGCACACCGCAGCACGCGACATAGCTTTGCAGACGATAAGTACAACCGTTTCAGAGAGAAGAGCGGCCAATGTGACGATCTGGCTTTAAGCCTATTCGATAACAAATGACGAAAACGGACGGATTTCTCAGGTTTTTACTACATATGAACACTTTTCACATTCTTCCGTGCAACTCGGCTGCTCATCCTCCTTTCATGCAGAATCTTAAGGTCCTAGCTCATGTCCAAGGCACCAAAGCCTGCTAAAAAGTCAATAATCGATACCTAAAACTTGAATTGTACTACTTCTTACTGGCTATTACATCAACTTAGAAGCTTCATCTGTGTTCTAGTATAGTGCTTTTAGTGTTTCCGCATACCGCAGCATGCGACATTACTTTGCAGTGGATAAATGTAACCGTTTCAGAGAGACGTGCGGCCAATGTGACGATCTGGATTTAAGTCGATTAGATAACAAATGACGAAAACGGACGGATTTATCAGGTTTTTACTACATATGAACACTTTTCACATTCTCCCGTGCAACTCGTCTGCTAGTCCTCCTTTCATGCAAAATCTTAAGTTGCTAGCTCATGTCCAAGGCACCAAAGATAGGTAAAATGTCAATAATCGATACTTAAAACTTGAATCGTACTACTTCTTACTGGCTGTTACAACAACTTCGAAGCTTCATGTGTGTTCTACTATCTTGCTTTTAGTGTCTCCACATACCGCAGCACGCGACATAGCTTTGCAGACGATAAGTACAACCGTTTCAGAGAGAAGAGCGGCCAATGTGGCGATCTGGCTTAAGTCGATTCGATAACAAATGACGAAAACGGACGGATTTCTCAGGTTTTTACTAAATATGAACACTTTTCACATTCTCCCTTGCAACGCGGCTGCTAGTCCTCCTTTGATGCAAAATCTTAAGTTGCTAGCTCATGTTCAAGGCACCAAAGAAGGGTAAAAGGTCAATAATCGATATCTAAAACTTGAATTGTACTACTTCTTACTGGCTATTACATCAACTTGGAAGCTTCATCTGTGTTCTACTATGGTGCTTTTAGTGTCTCCGCATACCGCAGCACCCGACATATCTTTGAGGAGGATAAATGTAACCGTTTTAGACAGAGGTGCAGCGAATGTGACGATCTGGCTTTAAGTCGATTCGATAACAAATGACGAAAACGGATGGATTTCTCAGATTTTTAATACATATGAACACTTTCCACATTCTCCCGTGCAACTTCGCTGCTAGTCCTCCGTTCATGCAGAATCTTAAGGTCCTAGCTCATGTCCTAGACACCAAAGCCAGCTAAAAAGTCAATAATAGATACCTAAAACTTGAATTGTACTACTTCTTACTGGATATTACATGAACTTAGAAGCTTCATCTCTGTCCTACTATGGTGCTTTTAGTGTCTCCGCATACCGCAGCACACGACATAGCTTTGCAGACGATAAATGTAATCGTATCACACAGAAGAGCGGCCAATGTGACGATCTGGCTTTAAGTCGATTCGATAACAAATGACGAAATCGGACGGATTTCTCAGGTTTTTACTACATATGAACACTTTTCACATTCCCCCATGCAACTCGGCTGCTTGTCCCCCTTTCATGCAGAATCTGAAGGTCCTAGCTCATGTCCAAGGCACCAAAACCAGCTAAAAAGTCAATAATCGATTCCTAAAACTTGAATTGTACTACTTCTTACTGGCTATTACATCAACGTAGAAGCTTCATCTGTGTTCTACTATGGTGCTCTTAGTGTCTCCGCATACCGCAGACCGCGACATAGCTTTGCAGACGATAAGTACAACCGTTTCAGAGAGGAGATCGGCCAATGTGACGATCTGGCTTTAAGTCGATTCGATAACAAATGACGAAAACGGACGGATTTCTCAGGTTTTTACTACATATGAAAAGTTTTCACATTCTCCCGTTCAACTCGGCTGCAAGTCTTCCTTCCATGCAAAAGCTTAAGGTCCTAGCTCATGTCCAAGGCACCAAAGCCAGCTAAAAAGTCAATAATCGATACCTAAAACTTGAAATGTACTACTTCCTACTGGCTATTACATCAACTTAGAAGCTTCATCTGTGTCCTACTATGGTGCTTTTAGTGTCTCCGCATACCGCAGCACGCGACATAGCTTTGCAGACGATAAATGTAACCGTATCAGACAGAAGATCGGCCAATGTGACGATCTGGCTTTAAGTCGATTCGATAACAAATGACGAAAACGGACGGACTTCTCAGGTTTTTACTACATATGAAAAGTTTTCACATTCTCCCTTGCAACCTGCCTGTTAGTCCTCCCTTTATGCAAAACCTTAAGTTCCTAGCTCATGTCCAAGGCACCAAAGAAGGGTAAAAAGTCAATAATCGATACCAAAATCTTGAATTGTACTACTTCTTACTGGCTATTACATCAACTTAGAAGCTTCATCTGTGTTCTACTATGGTGCTTTTAGTGTCTCCGCATACCGCAGCACGTGACATAGCTTTTCAGACGATAAGTACAACCGTTTCAGAGAGAAGAGCGACCAATGTGACGATCAGGCTTTAAGTCGATTCGATGACAAATGACGAAAACGGACGGAAATCTCAGGTTTTTACTACATGTGAACACTTTTCACATTCTCCCATGCAACGCGGCTGCTAGTCCTCCCTTCATGCAAAATCTTAAGTTCCTAGCTCGTGTCCAAGGCACCAAAGCCAGCTAAAAAGTCAATAATCGATACCTAAAACTTGAATTGTACTACTTCTTACTGGCTATTACATCAACTTAGAAGCATCATCTGTGTTCTACTATCGTGCTTTTAGTGTCCCCGCATACCGCAGCACGCGACATAGCTTTGCAGACGATAAGTACAACCGTTTCAGAGAGGAGAGCGGCCAATGTGACGATCTGGCTTTAAGTCGATTCGATAACAAATGACGAAAACGGATGGATTTATCAGATTTTTAATACATATGAACACTTTTCACATTCTCCCGTGCAACTCGGCTGCTAGTCCTCCTTTCATGCAGAATCTTAAGGTCCTGGCTCATGTCAAAGGCACCAATGAAGGGCAAAAAGTCAATAATCGATACTAAAAACTTGAATTGTACTACTTCTTACTGGCTCTTACATCAACTTAGAAGCTTCATCTGTGTTCTACTTTGGTGCTTTGAGTGTCTCCGCATACCGCAGCACGCGACGTAGCTTTGCAGACGACAAATGTAACCGTTTCAGACAGAAGTGCGGCCAATGTGACGATCTGGCATTAAGTCGATTCGATAACAAATGACGAAAACGGACGGATGTCTCAGGTTTATACTACATATGAACACTTTTCACATTCCCCCATGCAACTCGGCTGCTTGTCCCCCTTTCATGCTGAATCTTAAGGTCCTAGCTCATGTCCAAGGCACCAAAACCAGCTAAAAAGTCAATAATCGATACCTAAAACTTGAATTGTACTACTTCTTACTGGCTATTACATCAACGTAGAAGCCTCATCTGTGTTCTACTATGGTGCTTTTAGTGTCTCCGCATACCGCAGCACGTGACATAGCTTTGCAGACGATAAGTACAACCGCATCAGAGGGAAGAACGACCAATGTGACGATCAGGCTTTAAGTCGATTCGATAACAAATGACGAAAACGGACGGATTTCTCAGGTTTTTACTACATATGAACACTTTTCACATTCTCCCGTTCAACTCGGCTGCTAGTCTTCCTTCCATGCAAAAGCTTAAGGTCCTAGCTCATGTCCAAGGCACCAAAGCCAGCTAAAAAGTCAATAATCGATACCTAAAACTTGAAATCTACTACTTCCTACTGGCTATTACATCAACTTAGAAGCATCATCTGTGTTCTACTATGGTGCTATTAGTGTCTCCGCATACCGCATCACGCGACATAGCTTTGCAGTCGATAAGTACAACCGTTTCAGAGAGAAAGCGGCCAATGTGACGATCTGGCTTTAAGTCGATACGATAACAAATGACGAAAACGGATGGATTTCTCAGATTTTTAATACATATGAACACTTTTCACATTCTCCCGTGCAACTTCGCTGCTAGTCCTCCGTTCATGCAGAATCTTAAGGTCCTAGCTCATGTCCAAGACACCAAAGCCAGCTAAAATGTCAATAATAGATACCTAAAACTTGAATTGTACTACTTCTTACTGGATATTACATGAACTTAGAAGCTTCATCTGTGTCCTACTATGGTGCTTTTAGTGTCTCCGCATACCGCATCACGCGACATAGCTTTGCAGTCGATAAGTACAACCGTTTCAGAGAGGAGAGCGGCCAATGTGACGATCTGGCTTTAAGTCGATTCGATAACAAATGACGAAAACGGACGGATTTCTCAGGTTTTTACTACATGTGAACACTTTTCACATTCTCCCATGCAACGCGGCTGCTAGTCCTCCCTTCATGCAAAATCTTAAGTTCCTAGGTCGTGTCCAAGGCACCAAAGCCAGCTAAAAAGTCAATAATCGATACCTAAAACTTGAATTGTACTACTTCTTACTGGCTATTACATCAACTTAGAAGCATCATCTGTGTTCTACTATGGTGCTATTAGTGTCTCCGCATACCGCAGCACGCGACATAGCTTTGCATTCGATAAGTACAACCGTTTCAGAGAGAAAGCGGCCAATGTGACGATCTGGCTTTAAGTCGATTCGATAACAAATGACGAAAACGGAGGATTTCTCAGGTTTTTACTACATATGAACACTTTCCACTTTCTCCCGTGCAACTTCGCTGCTAGTCCTCTGTTCATGCAGAATCTTAAGGTCCTAGCTCATGTCCTAGACACCAAAGCCAGCTAAAAAGTCAATAATAGATACCTAAAACTTGAATTGTACTACTTCTTACTGGATATTACATGAACTTAGAAGCTTCATCTGTGTCCTACTATGGTGCTTTTAGTGTCTCCGCATACCGCAGCACACGACATAGCTTTGCAGACGATAAATGTAATCGTATCAGACAGAAGAGCGGCCTATGTGACGAACTGGCTTTAAGTCGATTCGATAACAAATGACGAAAACGGACGGATTTCTCAGGTTTTTACTACATATGAACACTTTTCACATTCCCCCATGCAACTCGGCTGCTTGTCCCCCTTTCATGCAGAATCTGAAGGTCCTAGCTCATGTCCAAGGCACCAAAACCAGCTAAAAAGTCAATAATCGATTCCTAAAACTTGAATTGTACTACTTCTTACTGGCTATTACATCAACGTAGAAGCTTCATCTGTGTTCTACTATGGTGCTTTTAGTGTCTCCGCATACCGCAGACCGCGACATAGCTTTGCAGACGATAAGTACAACCGTTTCAGAGAGGAGAGCGGCCAATGTGACGATCTGGCTTTAAGTCGATTCGATAACAAATGACGAAAACGGACGGATTTCTCAGGTTTTTACTACATATGAACACTTTTCACATTCTCCCGTTCAACTCGGCTGCTAGTCTTCCTTCCATGCAAAAGCTTAAGGTCCTAGCTCATGTCCAAGGCACCAAAGCCAGCTAAAAAGTCAATAATCGATACCTAAAACTTGAAATGTACTACTTCCTACTGGCTATTACATCAACTTAGAAGCTTCATCTGTGTTCTACTATCGTGCTTTTAGTGTCCCCGCATACCGCAGCACGCGACATAGCTTTGCAGACGATAAGTACAACCGTTTCAGAGAGGAGAGCGGCCAATGTGACGATCTGGCTTTAAGTCGATTCGATAACAAATGACGAAAACGGATGGATTTCTCAGATTTTTAATACATATGGACACTTTTCACATTCTCCCGTGCATCTTCGCTGCTAGTCCTCCGTTCATGCAGAATCTTAAGGTCCTAGCTCATGTCCAAGACACCAAAGCCAGCTAAAAAGTCAATAATGGATACCTAAAACTAGAATTGTACTACTTCTTACTGGATATTACATGAACTTAGAAGCTTCATCTGTGTCCTACTATGGTGCTTTTAGTGTCTCCGCATACCGCAGCACGCGACATAGCTTTGCAGACGATAAATGTAACCGTATCAGACAGAAGATCGGCCAATGTGACGATCTGGCTTTAAGTCGATTCGATAACAAATGACGAAAACGGACGGACTTCTCAGGTTTTTACTACATATGAAAAGTTTTCACATTCTCCCTTGCAACCTGCCTGTTAGTCCTCCCTTTATGCAAAAAGTTCCTAGCTCATGTCCAAGGCACCAAAGAAGGGTAAAAAGTCAATAATCGATACCACAAATCTTGAATTGTACTACTTCTTACTGGCTATTACATCAACTTAGAAGCTTCATCTGTGTTCTACTATGGTGCTATTAGTGTCTCCGCATACCGCAGCACGCGACATAGCTTTGCAGACGACAAATGTAACCGTTTCAGACAGAAGTGCGGCCAATGTTACGATCTGGCATTAAGTCGATTCGATAACAAATGACGAAAACGGACCGATTTCCCAGGTTTTTACTACATATGAACACTTTTCACATTCTCCCGCTCAACTGGGCTGCTAGTCTTCCTTCCATGCAAAAGCTTAAGGTCCTAGCTCATGTCCAAGGCACCAAAGCTAGCTAAAAAGTCAATAATCGATACCTAAAACTTGAAATGTACTACTTCCTACTGGCTATTACATCAACTTAGAAGCGTCATCTGTGTTCTACTATCGTGCTTTTAGTGTCCCCGCATACCGCAGCACGCGACATAGCTTTGCAGACGATAAGTACAACCGTTTCAGAGAGGAGAGCGGCCAATGTGACGATCTGGCTTTAAGTCGATTCGATAACAAATGACGAAAACGGACGGATTTCTCAGGTTTTTACTACATGTGAACACTTTTCACATTCTCCCATGCAACGCGGCTGCTAGTCCTCCCTTCATGCAAAATCTTAAGTTCCTAGCTCGTGTCCAAGGCACCAAAGCCAGCTAAAAAGTCAATAATCGATACCTAAAACTTGAATTGTACTACTTCTTACTGGCTATTACATCAACTTAGAAGCATCATCTGTGTTCTACTATGGTGCTATTAGTGTCTCCGCATACCGCAGCACGCGACATAGCTTTGCATTCGATAAGTACAACCATTTCAGAGAGAAAGCGGCCAATGTGACGATCTGGCTTTAAGTCGATTCGATAACAAATGACGAAAACGGACGGATTTCTCAGGTTTTTACTACATATGAACACTTTTCACATTCCCCCATGCAACTCGGCTGCTGGTCCCCCTTTCATGCAGAATCTGAAGGTCCTAGCTCATGTCCAAGACACCAAAGCCAGCTAAAAAGTCAATAATGGATACCTAAAACTTGAATTGTACTACTTCTTACTGGATATTACATGAACTTAGAAGCTTCATCTGTGTCCTACTATGGTGCTTTTAGTGTCTCCGCATACCGCAGCACGCGACATAGCTTTGCAGACGATAAATGTAACCGTATCAGACAGAAGATCGGCCAATGTGACGATCTGGCTTTAAGTCGATTCGATAACAAATGACGAAAACGGACGGACTTCTCAGGTTTTCACTACATATGAAAAGTTTTCATTCTCCCTTGCAACCTGCCTGTTAGTCCTCCCTTTATGCAACATCTTAAGTTCCTAGCTCATCTCCAAGGCACCAAAGAAGGGTAAAAAGTCAATAATCGATACCAAAATCTTGAATTGTACTACTTCTTACTGGCTATTACATCAACTTAGAAGCTTCATCTGTGTTCTACTATGGTGCTATTAGTGTCTCCGCATGCCGCAGCACGCGACATAGCTTTGCAGACGACAAATGTAACCGTTTCAGACAGAAGTGCGGCCAATGTTACGATCTGGCATTAAGTCGATTCGATAACAAATGACGAAAACGGACGGATTTCTCAGGTTTATACTACATATGAACACTTTTCACATTCCCCCATGCAACTCGGCTGCTTGTCCCCCTTTCATGCTGAATCTTAAGGTCCTAGCACATGTCCAAGGCACCAAAACCAGCTAAAAAGTCAATAATCGATACCTAAAACTTGAATTGTACTACTTCTTACTGGCTATTACATCAACGTAGAAGCTTCATCTGTGTTCTACTATGGTGCTTTTAGTGTCTCCGCATACCGCAGCACGTGACATAGCTTTTCAGACGATAAGTACAACCGTTTCAGAGAGAAGAGCGACCAATGTGACGATCAGGCTTTAAGTCGATTCGATAACAAATGACGAAAACGTAGGATTTCTCAGGTTTTTACTACATATGAACACTTTTCACATTCTCCCGCTCAATTCGGCTGCTAGTCTTCCTTCCATGCAAAAGCTTAAGGTCCTAGCTCATGTCCAAGGCACCAAAGCTAGCTAAAAAGTCAATAATCGATACCTAAAACTTGAAATGTGCTACTTCCTACTGGCTATTACATCAACTTAGAAGCTTCATCTGTGTTCTACTATCGTGCTTTTAGTGTCCCCGGATACCGCAGCACGCGACATAGCTTTGCAGACGATAAGTACAACCGTTTCAGAGAGGAGAGCGGCCAATGTGACGATCTGGCTTTAAGTCGATTCGATAACAAATGACGAAAACGGACGGATTTCTCAGGTTTTTACTACATGTGAACACTTTTCACATTCTCCCATGCAACGCGGCTGCTAGTCCTCCCTTCATGCAAAATCTTAAGTTCCTAGCTCGTGTCCAAGGCACCAAAGCCAGCTAAAAAGTCAATAATCGATACCTAAAACTTGAATTGTACTACTTCTTACTGGCTATTACATCAACTTAGAAGCATCATCTGTGTTCTACTATGGTGCTATTAGTGTCTCCGCATACCGCAGCACGCGACATAGCTTTGCAGTCGATAAGTACAACTGTTTCAGAGAGAAAGCAACCAATGTGACGATCTGGCTTTAAGTCGATTCGATAACAAATGACGAAAACGGATGGATTTCTCAGGTTTTTACTACATATGAACACTTTTCACATTCTCCCGTGCAACTCGGCTGCTAGTCCTCCTTTCATGCAGAATCTTAAGGTCCTAGCTCATGTCAAAGGCACCAAAGAAGGGTAAAAAGTCAATAATCGATACTAAAAACTTGAATTGTACTACTTCTTACTGGCTCTTACATCAACTTAGAAGCTTCATCTGTGTTCTACTTTGGTGCTTTGAGTGTCTCCGCATACCGCAGCACGCGACATAGCTTTGCAGACGATACGTACAACCGTTTCGCAGAGAAAGCGGCCAATGTGACGATCTGGCTTTAAGTCGATTTGAAAACAAATGACGAAAACGGAGGATTTCTCAGGTTTTTAATACATATGAACACTTTTCACATTCTCCCGTGCATCTTCGCTGCTAGTCCTCCGTTCATGCAGAATCTTAAGGTCCTAGCTCATGTCCAAGACACCAAAGCCAGCTAAAAAGTCAATAATGGATACCTAAAACTTGAATTGTACTACTTCTTACTGGATATTACATGAACTTAGAAGCTTCATCTGTGTCCTACTATGATGCTTTTAGTGTCTCCGCATACCGCAGCACGCGCCATAGCTTTGCAGACGATAAATGTAACCGTATCAGACAGAAGATCGGCCAATGTGACGATCTGGCTTTAAGTCGATTCGATAACAAATGACGAAAACGGACGGACGTCTCAGGTTTTTACTACATATGAAAAGTTTTCACATTCTCCCTTGCAACCTGCCTGTTAGTCCTCCCTTTATGCAAAAAGTTCCTAGCTCATGTCCAAGGCACCAAAGAAGGGTAAAAAGTCAATAATCGATACCACAAATCTTGAATTGTACTACTTCTTACTGGCTATTACATCAACTTAGAAGCTTCATCTGTGTTCTACTATGGTGCTGTTAGTGTCTCCGCCTACCGCAGCACGCGACATAGCTTTGCAGACGACAAATGTAACCGTTTCAGACAGAAGTGCGGCCAATGTTACGATCTGGCATTAAGTCGATTCGATAACAAATGACGAAAACGGAGGATTTCTCAGGTTTTTACTACATATGAACACTTTTCACATTCTCCCGCTCAACTCGGCTGCTAGTCTTCCTTCCATGCAAAAGCTTAAGGTCCTAGCTCATGTCCAAGGCACCAAAGCTAGCTAAAAAGTCAATAATCGATACCTAAAACTTGAAATGTACTACTTCCTACTGGCTATTACATCAACTTAGAAGCGTCATCTGTGTTCTACTATCGTGCTTTTAGTGTCCCCGCATACCGCAGCACGCGACATAGCTTTGCAGACGATAAGTACAACCGTTTCAGAGAGGAGAGCGGCCAATGTGACGATCTGGCTTTAAGTCGATTCGATAACAAATGACGAAAACGGATGGATTTCTCAGATTTTTAATACATATGAACACTTTTCACATTCTCCCGTGCATCTTCGCTGCTAGTCCTCCGTTCATGCAGAATCTTAAGGTCCTAGCTCATGTCCAAGACACCAAAGCCAGCTAAAAAGTCAATAATGGATACCTAAAACTTGAATTGTACTACTTCTTACTGGATATTACATGAACTTAGAAGCTTCATCTGTGTCCTACTATGGTGCTTTTAGTGTCTCCGCATACCGCAGCACGTGACATAGCTTTTCAGACGATAAGTACAACCGTTTCAGAGAGAAGAGCGACCAATGTGACGATCTGGCTTTAAGTCGATTCGATAACAAATGACGAAAACGGACGGATTTCTCAGGTTTTTACTACATGTGAACACTTTTCACATTCTCCCATGCAACGCGGCTGCTAGTCCTCCCTTCATGCAAAATCTTAAGTTCCTAGCTCGTGTCCAAGGCACCAAAGCCAGCTAAAAAGTCAATAATCGATACCTAAAACTTGAATTGTACTACTTCTTACTGGCTATTACATCAACTTAGAAGCATCATCTGTGTTCTACTATGGTGCTATTAGTGTCTCCGCATACCGCAGCACGCGACATAGCTTTGCAGTCGATAAGTACAACTGTTTCAGAGAGAAAGCAACCAATGTGACGATCTGGCTTTAAGTCGATTCGATAACAAATGACGAAAACGGATGGATTTCTCAGGTTTTTACTACATATGAACACTTTTCACATTCTCCCGTGCAACTCGGCTGCTAGTCCTCCTTTCATGCAGAATCTTAAGGTCCTAGCTCATGTCAAAGGCACCAAAGAAGGGTAAAAAGTCAATAATCGATACTAAAAACTTGAATTGTACTACTTCTTACTGGCTCTTACATCAACTTAGAAGCTTCATCTGTGTTCTACTTTGGTGCTTTGAGTGTCTCCGCATACCGCAGCACGCGACGTAGCTTTGCAGACGACAAATGTAACCGTTTCAGACAGAAGTGCGGCCAATGTGACGATCTGGCATTAAGTCGATTCGATAACAAATGACGAAAACGGACGGATTCCTCAGGTTTATACTACATATGAACACTTTTCACATTCCCCCATGCAACTCGGCTGCTTGTCACCCTTTCATGCTGAATCTTAAGGTGCTAGCTCATGTCCAAGGCACCAAAACCAGCTAAAAAGTCAATAATCGATACCTAAAACTTGAATTGTACTACTTCTTACTGGCTATTACATCAACGTAGAAGCTTCATCTGTGTTCTACTATGGTGCTTTTAGTGTCTCCGCATACCGCAGCACGTGACATAGCTTTTCAGACGATAAGTACAACCGTTTCAGAGAGAAGAGCGACCAATGTGACGATCAGGCTTTAAGTCGATTCGATAACAAATGACGAAAACGGAGGAATTCTCAGGTTTTTACTACATATGAACACTTTTCACATTCTCCCGCTCAACTCGGCTGCTAGTCTTCCTCCCATGCAAAAGCTTAAGGTCCTAGCTCATGTCCAAGGCACCAAAGCTAGCTAAAAAGTCAATAATCGATACCTAAAACTTGAAATGTACTACATCCTACTGGCTATTACATCAACTTAGAAGCTTCATCTGTGTTCTACTATCGTGCTTTTAGTGTCCCCGCATACCGCAGCACGCGACATAGCTTTGCAGACGATAAGTACAACCGTTTCAGAGAGGAGAGCGGCCAATTTGAAGATCTGGCTTTAAGTCGATTCGATAACAAATGACGAAAACGGACGGATTTCTCAGGTTTTTACTACATGTGAACACTTTTCACATTCTCCCATGCAACGCGGCTGCTAGTCCTCCCTTCATGCAAAATCTTAAGTTCCTAGCTCGTGTCCAAGGCACCAAAGCCAGCTAAAAAGTCAATAATCGATACCTAAAACTTGAATTGTACTACTTCTTACTGGCTATTACATCAACTTAGAAGCATCATCTGTGTTCTACTATGGTGCTATTAGTGTCTCCGCATACCGCAGCACGCGACATAGCTTTGCAGTCGATAAGTACAACCGTTTCAGAGAGAAAGCGGCCAATGTGACGATCTGGCTTTAAGTCGATTCGATAACAAATGACGAAAACGGATGGATTTCTCAGATTTTTAATACATATGAACACTTTCCACATTCTCCCGTGCAACTTCGCTGCTAGTCCTCCGTTCATGCAGAATCTTAAGGTCCTAGCTCATGTCCTAGACACCAAAGCCAGCTAAAAAGTCAATAATAGATACCTAAAACTTGAATTGTACTACTTCTTACTGGATATTACATGAACTTAGAAGCTTCATCTGTGTCCTACTATGGTGCTTTTAGTGTCTCCGCATACCGCAGCACACGACATAGCTTTGCAGACGATAAATGTAATCGTATCAGTCAGAAGAGCGGCCAATGTGACGATCTGGCTTTAAGTCGATTCGATAACAAATGACGAAGACGGACGGATTTCTCAGGTTTTTACTACATATGAACACTTTTCACATTCCCCCATGCAACTCGGCTGCTGGTCCCCCTTTCATGCAGAATCTGAAGGTCCTAGCTCATGTCCAAGGCACCAAAACCAGCTAAAAAGTCAATAATCGATTCCTAAAACTTGAATTGTACTACTTCTTACTGGCTATTACATCAACGTAGAAGCTTCATCTGTGTTTTACTATGGTGCTTTTAGTGTCTCCGCATACCGCAGACCGCGACATAGCTTTGCAGACGATAAGTACAACCGTTTCAGAGAGGAGAGCGGCCAATGTGACGATCTGGCTTTAAGTCGATTCGATAACAAATGACGAAAACGGACGGATTTCTCAGGTTTTTACTACATATGAACACTTTTCACATTCTCCCGTTCAACTCGGCTGCTAGTCTTCCTTCCATGCAAAAGCTTAAGGTCCTAGCTCATGTCCAAGGCACCAAAGCCAGCTAAAAAGTCAATAATCGATACCTAAAACTTGAAATGTACTACTTCCTACTGGCTATTACATCAACTTAGAAGCTTCATCTGTGTTCTACTATCGTGCTTTTAGTGTCCCCGCATACCGCAGCACGCGACATAGCTTAGCAGACGATAAGTACAACCGTTTCAGAGAGGAGAGCGGCCAATTTGACGATCTGGCTTTAAGTCGATTCGATAACAAATGACGAAAACGGATGGATTTCTCAGATTTTTAATACATATGAACACTTTTCACATTCTCCCGTGCATCTTCGCTGCTAGTCCTCCGTTCATGCAGAATCTTAAGGTCCTAGCTCATGTCCAAGACACCAAAGCCAGCTAAAAAGTCAATAATGGATACCTAAAACTTGAATTGTACTACTTCTTACTGGATATTACATGAACTTAGAAGCTTCATCTGTGTCCTACTATGGTGCTTTTAGTGTCTCCGCATACCGCAGCACGTGACATAGCTTTTCAGACGATAAGTACAACCGTTTCAGAGAGAAGAGCGACCAATGTGACGATCTGGCTTTAAGTCGATTCGATAACAAATGACGAAAACGGACGGATTTCTCAGGTTTTTACTACATGTGAACACTTTTCACATTCTCCCATGCAACGCGGCTGCTAGTCTTCCCTTCATGCAAAATCTTAAGTTCCTAGCTCGTGTCCAAGGCACCAAAGCCAGCTAAAAAGTCAATAATCGATACCTAAAACTTGAATTGTACTACTTCTTACTGGCTATTACATCAACTTAGAAGCATCATCTGTGTTCTACTATGGTGCTATTAGTGTCTCCGCATACCGCAGCACGCGACATAGCTTTGCAGTCGATAAGTACAACTGTTTCAGAGAGAAAGCAACCAATGTGACGATCTGGCTTTAAGTCGATTCGATAACAAATGACGAAAACGGATGGATTTCTCAGGTTTTTACTACATATGAACACTTTTCACATTCTCCCGTGCAACTCGGCTGCTAGTCCTCCTTTCATGCAGAATCTTAAGGTCCTAGCTCATGTCAAAGGCACCAAAGAAGGGTAAAAAGTCAATAATCGATACTAAAAACTTGAATTGTACTACTTCTTACTGGCTCTTACATCAACTTAGAAGCTTCATCTGTGTTCTACTTTGGTGCTTTGAGTGTCTCCGCATACCGCAGCACGCGACGTAGCTTTGCAGACGACAAATGTAACCGTTTCAGACAGAAGTGCGGCCAATGTGACGATCTGGCATTAAGTCGATTCGATAACAAATGACGAAAACGGACGGATTTCTCAGGTTTTTACTACATATGAACACTTTTCACATTCCCCCATGCAACTCGGCTGCTTGTCCCCCTTTCATGCTGAATCTTAAGGTCCTAGCTCATGTCCAAGGCACCAAAACCAGCTAAAAAGTCAATAATCGATACCTAAAACTTGAATTGTACTACTTCTTACTGGCTATTACATCAACGTAGAAGCTTCATCTGTGTTCTACTATGGTGCTTTTAGTGTCTCCGCATACCGCAGCACGTGACATAGCTTTTCAGACGATAAGTACAACCGTTTCAGAGAGAAGAGCGACCAATGTGACGATCAGGCTTTAAGTCGATTCGATAACAAATGACGAAAACGGAGGAATTCTCAGGTTTTTACTACATATGAACACTTTTCACATTCTCCCGCTCAACTCGGCTGCTAGTCTTCCTCCCATGCAAAAGCTTAAGGTCCTAGCTCATGTCCAAGGCACCAAAGCTAGCTAAAAAGTCAATAATCGATACCTAAAACTTGAAATGTACTACATCCTACTGGGTATTACATCAACTTAGAAGCTTCATCTGTGTTCTACTATCGTGCTTTTAGTGTCCCCGCATACCGCAGCACGCGACATAGCTTTGCAGACGATAAGTACAACCGTTTCAGAGAGGAGAGCGGCCAATGTGACGATCTGGCTTTAAGTCGATTCGATAACAAATGACGAAAACGGACGGATTTCTCAGGTTTTTACTACATGTGAACACTTTTCACATTCTCCCATGCAACGCGGCTGCTAGTCCTCCCTTCATGCAAAATCTTAAGTTCCTAGCTCGTGTCCAAGGCACCAAAGCCAGCTAAAAAGTCAATAATCGATACCTAAAACTTGAAATGTACTACATCCTACTGGGTATTACATCAACTTAGAAGCTTCATCTGTGTTCTACTATCGTGCTTTTAGTGTCCCCGCATACCGCAGCACGCGACATAGCTTTGCAGACGATAAGTACAACCGTTTCAGAGAGGAGAGCGGCCAATGTGACGATCTGGCTTTAAGTCGATTCGATAACAAATGACGAAAACGGATGGATTTCTCAGGTTTTTACTACATATGAACACTTTTCACATTCTCCCGTGCAACTCGGCTGCTAGTCCTCCTTTCATGCAGAATCTTAAGGTCCTAGCTCATGTCAAAGGCACCAAAGAAGGGTAAAAAGTCAATAATCGATACTAAAAACTTGAATTGTACTACTTCTTACTGGCTCTTACATCAACTTAGAAGCATCATCTGTGTTCTACTATGGTGCTATTAGTGTCTCCGCATACCGCAGCACGCGACATAGCTTTGCAGACGATAAGTACAACCGTTTCACAGAGAAAGCGGCCAATGTGACGATCTGGCTTTAAGTCGATTTGAAAACAAATGACGAAAACGGACGGATATCTCAGGTTTTTACTTTATATGAACACTTTTCACATTCTCCCGTTCAACTCGGCTGCTAGTCTTCCTTCCATGCAGAAGCTTAAGGTCCTAGCTCATGTCGAAGGCACCAAAGCCAGCTAAAATGTAAATAATCGATACCTAAAACTTGAATTGTACTACTTCGTACTGGCTATTCCATCAACTTAGAAGCTTCATCTGTCTTCTACTACCGTGCTTTTGGTGTCCTCGCATACCGCAGCATGCGACATAGCTTTGCAGACGATAAGTACAACCGTTTCAGAGAGGAGAGCGGCCAATGTGACGATCTGGCTTTAAGTTGATTCGATAACAAATGACGAAAACGGACGGATTTCTCAGGTTTTTACTACATATGAACACTTTTCACATTCTCCCCTGCAAACCAGGTGCTAGTCCTCCTTTCATGCAAAATCTTAAGTTCCTAGCTCATGTCCAATGCACCAAAGAAGGGTAAAAAGTCAATAATCGATACCTAAATCTTGAATTGTACTACTTCTTACTGGCTATTACATCAACTTAGAAGCTTCATCTGTGTTCTACTATGGTGCTATTAGTGTCACCGCATACCGCAGCACGCGACATAGCTTTGCAGAAGATAAATGTAACCGTTTCAGACAGATGTGCGGCCAATGTGGCTTTCTGGCCTTAAGTCGATTCGATAACAAATGACAAAAACGGACGGATTTCTCAGGTTTTTACTACATATGAACACTTTTCACATTCTCCCGTTCAACTCGGCTGCTAGTCTTCCTTCCATGCAGAAGCTTAAGGTCCTAGCTCATGTCCAAAGCACCAAAACCAGCTAAAAATGCAATAATCGATACCTAAAACTTGAATTGTACTACTTCTTACTGGCTATTACATCAACGTAGAAGCTTCATCTGTGTTCTACTATGGTGCTTTTAGTGTCTCCGCATACCGCAGCACATGACATAGCTTTGCAGACGATAAGTACAACCGCATCAGAGGGAAGAACGGCCAATGTGACGATCTGGCTTTAAGTCGATTCGATAACAAATGACGAAAACGGACGGATTTCTCAGGTTTTTACTACATATGAACACTTTTCACATTCTCCAGTGCAAATCGGCAGCTAGTCCTCCTTCCAAGCAGAACATTAAGGTCCTAGCTCATGTCCAAGGCACCAAAGACAGCTAAAAAGTCAATAATCGATGCCTAAAACTTGAATTGTACTACATCTTACTGGCTATTACATCAACTTAGAAGCTTCATCTGTGTTCTACTATGGTGCTTTTTGTGTCTCCGCATACCGCAGCACGCGACGTAGCTTTGCAGACGATAAGTACAACCGTTTCAGAGAGAAGAGCGGCTTATGTGACGATCTGGCTTTAAGTCGATTGGATAACAAATGACGATAACGGACGGTTTTCTTAGGTTTTTACTACATACGAACACTTTTCACATTCTAGCGTGCAAACGTGGCTGCTAGTCCTCCTTTCATGCAACATCTTAAGTTCCTAGGACATCTCCAAGGCACCAAAGAAGGGTAAAAAGTCAATAATCGACACCTAAAACTAGAATTGTACTACTTCTTACTGGCTATTACATCAACTTAGAAGCGTCATCTGTGTTCTACTATGGTGCTTTTAGTGTCTCCGCATACCGCAGCACGCGACATAGCTTTGCAGACGATAAATGTAACCGTTTCAGACAGACGAGCGGCCAATGTGACGGTCTGGCTTTTAGTCGATTCGATAACAAATGACGAAAACTGTCGGATTTCTCATGTTTTTACTACATATGACCACTTTTCACATTCTCCCATGCAACGCGGCTGCTAGGGCCCCTTTCATGCAAAATCCTAAGTTCCTAGCTCATGTCCAAGGCACCAAAGCTGCTAAAAAGTCTATAATCGATACCTAATACTTGAATTGTACTACTTCATACAGCTATAACATCAACTTAGAAACTTCATCTGTGTTCTAGTATGGTGCTTTTAGTGTCTCCGCATACCGCAGCACGCGACATAGCTTTGCAGACGATAAGTACAACCGTTTCAGAGAGAAGAGCGGCCAATGTGACGATCTGGCTTTAAGTCGATTCGATAACAATTGACGAAAATGGACGGATTTCTCAGGTTTTTACTACATATGAATACTTTTCACATTCTCCCTTGCAACGCGGCTGCTGGTCCTCCATTCATGCAAAATCTTAAGTTACTAGCTCATGTCCAAGGCACCAAAGAAGTGTAAAAAGCCAATAATCGATACCTAAAACTTGAATTGTACTACTTCTTACTGGCCATTACATCAACTTAGGAGCTTAATCTGTGTTCTACTATGTTGCTTTTAGTGCCTCCGCATATCGCAGCACGCGACATAGCTTTGCAGACGATAAATGTAAATGTTTCAGACAGACGTGCGGCCAATCTGACGATCTGGCTTTAAGTCGATTCGATAAGAAATGTCGAAAACGGACGGATTTCTCAGGTTTTTACTACATATGAACACTTTTCACATTCTCCCGTGCAATTCGGTTGCTAGTCCTCCTTTCATGCAAAATCTTAAGTTCCTAGCTCATGTCCAAGGCACCAAAGAACGGTAAAAAGTCAAAAATCGATACCTAAAACTTGAATTGTACTACTTCTTACTGGCTATTACATCAACTTAGAAGCTTCATCTGTGTTCTACTATGGTGCTTTTAGTGTCTCCGCATACCGCAGCACGCGACATAGCTTTGCAGTTGGTAAATGTAACTGTTACAGACAGAAGTGCGGCCAATGTGACGATCTGGCTTTAAATCTATTCGATAACAAATGACGAAAACGGACGGATTTCTCAGGTTTTTACTAAATATGAACACTTTTCACATTCTCCCGTGCCACTTGGCTGCTAGTCCTCCTTTCATGCAAAATCGTAAGTTCCTAGCTCATCCCCAAGGCACCAAAGAAGGGTAAAAAGTCAATAATCGATACCTAAAACTTGAATTGTACTTCTTCTTACTGGCTATTACATTACTTTGAAGCTTCATCTGTGTTCTACTCTGGTGCTTTTAGTGTCTCCGCATACCGCAATACGCGACATAGCTTTGCAGACGATAAGTACAACCGTTTCAGAGAGAAGAGCGGCCAATGTGACGATCTGGCTTTAAGTCGATTCGATAACAAATGACGAAAACGGTCGGATTTCTCATGTTTTTACTACATATGAACACTTTTCACATTCTCCCATGCAACGCGGCTGCTAGGGCCCCTTTCATGCAAAATCCTAAGTTCCTAGCTTATGTCCAAGGCACCAAAGCCTGCTAAAAAGTCAATAATCGATACCTAAAACTTGAATTGTACTACTTCATACAGCTATAACATCAACTTAGAAGCTTCATCTGTGTTCTACTATGGTGCTTTTAGTGTCTCCGCATTCCGCAGCACGCGACATAGCTTTGCAGTTGATAAATGTAACTGTTACAGACAGAAGTGCGGCCAATGTGACGATGTGGCTTTCAGTCTATTCGATACCAAATGACGAAAACGGACGGATTTCTCAGGTTTTTACTACATATGGACACTTTTCACATTCTCCCGTGCAACTCGACTGTTCATCCTCCTCTCATGCAGAATCTTAAGGTCCTAGCTCATGTCCAAGGCACCAAAGACAGCTAAAAACTCAATAATCGATACCTAAAACTTGAATTGTACTAAATCTTACTGGCTATTACATCAACTTAGAAGCTTCATCTGTGTTCTAGTATGGTGCTTTTAGTGCCTCCGCATACCGTAGCACGCGACATAGCTTTGCAGACGATAAATTTAACCGTTTCAGACAGAAGAGCGGCCAATGTGACGATCGGGCTTTAAGTCGATTCGATAACAAATGACGAAAACGGTCGGATTTGTCATGTTTTTACTACATATGAACACTTCTCACATTCTCCCATGCAACGCGGCTGCTAGTCCTCCTTTCATGCAGAATCTTAAGGTCCTAGCTCATGTCCAAGGCACCAAAGCCTGCTAAAAAGTCAATAATCGATACCTAAAACTTGAATTGTACTACTTCTTACTGGCTATTACATCAACTCAGAAGCCTCTTCCGTGTCCTACTATGGAGCTTTTAGTGCCTCCGCATAACGCAGCACGCGACATAGCTTTGCAGACGATAAGTACAACCGTTTCAGTGAGAAGAGCGGCCAATGTGACGATCTGGCTTTAAGTCGATTCGATAACAAATGACGAAAACGGTCGGATTTCTCATGTTTTTATTACATATGAACACTTTTCACATTCTCCCATGCAACGCGGCTGCTAGGGCCCCTTTCATGCAAAATCCTAAGTTCCTAGCTTATGTCCAAGGCACCAAAGCCTGCTAAAAAGTCTATAATCGATACCTAAAACTTGAATTGTACTACTTCATACAGCTATAACATCAACTTAGAAGCTTCATCTGTGTTCTACTATGGTGCTTTTAGTGTTTCCGCATACCGCAGCACGCGACGTAGCTTTGCAGACGATAAGTACAACCGTTTCAGAGAGAAGAGCGGCCAATGTGACGATCTGGCTTTAAGTCGATTCGATAACAAATGACGAAAATGGACGGTTTTCTCAGGTTTTTACTACATATGAACACTTTTCACATTCTCCCTTGCAACGCGGCTGCTAGTCCTCCATTCATGCAAAATCTTAAGTTACTAGCTCATGTCCAAGGCACCAAAGAAGTGTAAAAAGCCAATAATCGATACCTAAAACTTGAATTGTACTACTCCTTACTGGCCATTACATCAACTTAGAAGCTTAATCTGTGTTCTACTATGTTGCTTTTAGTGCCTCCGCATATCGCAGCACGCGACATAGCTTTGCAGACGATAAATGTAATTGTTTCAGACAGACGTGTGGCCAATCTGACGATCTGGCTTTAAGTCGATTCGATAACAAATGCAAAAAACGGACGAATTTCTCAGGTTTTTACTACATATGAACACTTTTCACATTCTCCCGTGCAACGCGGCTGCTAGTCCTCCTTTCAGGCAAAATCTTAAGTTGCTAGCTCATGTCCAAGGCACCAAAGAAGGGTAAAAAGTCAATAATCGATACCTAAAACTTGAATTGTACTACTTCTTACTGGCTATTACATCAACTTAGAAGTTTCATCTGTGTTCTAGTATGGTGCTTTTAGTGTCTCCGCATACCGCAGCACGCGACATAGCTTTGCAGTTGATAAATGTAACTGTTACAGACAGAAGTGCGGCCAATGTGACGATGTGGCTTCCAGTCTATTCGATAACAAATGACGAAAACGGACGGATTTCTCAGGTTTTTACTACATATGGACACTTTTCACATTCTCCCGTGCAACTCGGCTGTTCATCCTCCTCTCATGCAGAATCTTAAGGTCCTAGCTCATGTCCAAGGCACCAAAGACAGCTAAAAAGTCAATAATCGATACCTAAAACTTGAATTGTACTAAATCTTACTGGCTATTACATCAACTTAGAAGCTTCATCTGTGTTCTAGTATGGTGCTTTTAGTGTCTCCGCATACCGTAGCACGCGACATAGCTTTGCAGACGATAAATTTAACCGTTTCAGACAGAAGAGCGGCCAATGTGACGATCTGGCTTTAAGTCGATTCGATAACAAATGACGAAAACGGTCGGATTTGTCATGTTCTTACTACATATGAACACTTTTCACATTCTCCCATGCAACGCGGCTGCTAGGGCCCCTTTCATGCAAAATCCTAAGTTCCTAGCTCATGTCCAAGGCACCAAAGCCTGCTAAAAAGTCAATAATCGATACCTAAAACTTGAATTGTACTACTTCATACAGCTATAACATCAACTTAGAAACTTCATTTGTGTTCTACTATGGTGTTTTAGTGTCTCCGCACACCGCAGCACGCGACATAGCTTTGCAGACGATAAGTACAACCGTTTCAGAGAGAACAGCGGCCAATGTGACGATCTGGCTTTAAGCCTATTCGATAACAAATGACGAAAACGGACGGATTTCTCAGGTTTTTACTACATATGAACACTTTTCACATTCTTCCGTGCAACTCGGCTGCTCATCCTCCTTTCATGCAGAATCTTAAGGTCCTAGCTCATGTCCAAGGCACCAAAGCCTGCTAAAAAGTCAATAATCGATACCTAAAACTTGAATTGTACTACTTCTTACTGGCTATTACATCAACTCAGAAGCTTCTTCCGTGTCCTACTATGGAGCTTTTAGTGCCTCCGCATAACGCAGCACGCGACATAGCGTTGCAGACGATAAGTACAACCGTTTCAGTGAGAAGAGCGGCCAATGTGACGATCTGGCTTTAAGTCGATTCGATAACAAATGACGAAAACGGACGGATTTCTCAGGTTTTTACTAAATATGAACACTTTTCACATTCTGCCGTGCAACGCGGCTGCTAGTCCTCCCTTCATGCAAAATCTTAAGGTCCTAGCTCATGTCCAAGGCACCAAAGCCAGCTAAAAAGTCAATAATCGATACCTAAAACTTGAATTGTGCTACTTCTTACTGGCTATTACATCAACTTAGAAGCTTCATCTGTGTTCTACTATGGTGCTTTTAGTGTCTCCGCACACCGCAGCACTCGGCATAGCTTTGCAGTTGATAAATGTATCTGTTACAGACAGAAGTGCGGCCTATGTGACGATCTGGCTTTAAGTCTATTCGATAACAAATGACGAAAACGGATGGATTTCTCGGGTTTTTATTACATATGAACACTTTTCACATTCTCCCGTGCAACGCGGCTGCTAGTCCTCCTTTCATGCAAATCTTAAGTTCCTAGCTCATGTCCAAGGCAACAAAGAAGGGTAAAATGTCAATAATCGGTACCTAAAACTTGAATTGTACTACTTCTTACTGGCTATTACATCATCTCAGAAGCTTCTCCCGTGTCCTACTATGGAGCTTTTAGTGTCTCCGCATAACGCAGCACGCGACATAGCTTTGCAGACGATAAGTACAACCGTTTCAGTGAGAAGAGCGGCCAATGTGACGATCTGGCTTTAAGTCGATTCGATAACAAATGACGAAAACGGACGGATTTCTCAGGTTTTTACTACATATGAACACTTTTCACATTCTCCCGTGCAACGCGGCTGCTAGTCCTCCCTTCATGCAAAATCTTAAGTTCCTAGCTAATGTCCAAGGCACCAAAGAAGGGTAAAAAGTCAATAATCGATACCTAAAACTTAATTGTACTACATCTTACTGGCTATTACATCAACTTTAAAGCTTCATCTGTGTTCTAGTATGGTGCTTTTAGTGTCTCCGCATACCGCAGCACGCGATATAGCTTTGCAGTGGATAAATGTAACCGTTTCAGAGAGAAGAGCGGCCAATGTGACGATCTGGATTTAAGTCGATACGATAACAAATGACGAAAACGGACGGATTTCTCAGGTTTTTACTACATATGAACACTTTTCACATTCTCCCGTGCAACTCGGCTGCTAGTCCTCCTTTCATGCAAAATCTTAAGTTCCTAGCTCATGTCCCAAGGCATCAAAGAAGGGTAAAAAGTCAATAATCGATACCTAAAACTTGAATTGTACTACTTCATACAGCTATAACATCAACTTAGAAGCTTCATCTGTGTTCTACTATGGTGCTTTTACTGTCTCCGCATACCGCAGCACGCGACATAGCTTTGCAGACAATAAGTACAACCGTTTCAGAGAGAAGAGCGGCCAATGTGACGATCTGGCTTTAAGTCGATTCGATAACAAATGACGAAAACGGACGGATTTCTCAGGTTTTTACTACATATGAACACTTTCCACATTCTCCCTTGCAACGCGGCTGCTAGTCCTCCTCTCATGCAAAATCGTAGGTTCCTAGCTCTTGTCCAAGGCACCAAAGAAGGGTAAAAAGTCAATAATCGATACCAAAAACTTGAATTGTACTACTTCTTACTGGCTATTACATCAACTTAGAAGTTTCATCTGTGTTCTACTATGGTGCTTTTAGTGTCTCCGCATACCGCAGCACGCCACATAGATTTGCAGTGGATAAATGTAACCGTTTAAGACAGAAGTGCGGCCAATGTGACGATCTGGCTTTAACTCTATTCGATAACGAAAGACGATAATGGACGGATTTCTCAGGTTTTTACTAAATATGAACACTTTTCACATTCTCCCATGCAATGCGGCAGCTAGTCCTCCTTTCATGCAAAATCTTAAGTTGGTAGCTCATGTCCAAGGCACCAAAGAAAGGTAAAAAGTCAATAATCGATACCTAAAACTTGAATTGTACTGCTTCTTACTGGCTAATACATCAACTTAGAAGCTTCATCTGTGTTCTGCTATGGTGATTTTAGTGTCCCCGCATACCGCAGCACGCGACATATCTTTGCAGAGGATAAATGTAACCGTTTCAGACAGAAGTGCGGCCAATATGACGATCTGGCTTTAAGTCGATTCGATAACAAATGCCAAAAACGGACGGATTTCTCAGGTTTTTACTAAATATGAACACTTTTCACATTCTCCTGTGCAACGCGGCTGCTACTCCTCCTTTCAGGCAAAATCTTAAGTTGCTAGCTCATGTCCAAGGCACCAAAGAAGGGTAAAAAGTCAATAATCGATACCTAAAACTTGAATTGTACTACTTCTTACTGGCTATTACATTAACTTCGAAGCTTCATGTGTGTTGTACTATGGTGCTTTTAGTGTCTCCGCATTCCGCAGCACGCGACATAGCTTTGCAGACGATAAGTACAACCGTTTCAGAGAGAAGAGCGGCCAATGAGACGATCTGTCTTTAAGTCGATTCGTTAACAAATGACGAAAACGGACGGATTTCTCAGGTTTTTACTACATATTAACACTTTCCACATTCTCGCTTGCAACGCGGCTGCTAGTCCTCCTTTCATGCAAAATCTTAAGTTGCTATCTCATGTTCATGGCAACAAAGAAGGGTAAAGGATCAATAATCGATATCTAAAACTTGAATTGTACTACTTCTTACTGGCTATTACATCAACTTAGAAGCTTCATCTATGTTCTACTATGTCGCTTTTAGTGTCTCCTCATACCGCAGCACGCGACATATCTTTGCAGAGGATAAATGTAACCGTTTCAGACAGAAGTGCAGCCAATGTGACGATCTGGCTTTAAGTCGATTCGATAACAAATGACGAAAACTGACTGATTTCTCAGGTTTTTACTACATATGCACACTTTTTACATTCTCCCATGCAACGCGGCTGCTAGTCCTCCTTTCATGCAAAATCTAAAGTTCCTCGCTCATGTCCAAGGCACCGAAGAGGGGTAAAAAGTCAATAATCGATACCTAAAACTTGAAGTGTACTACTTTTTACTGGCTATTACATCAACTTAGAAGCTTCATCTGTGTTCTAGTATAGTGCTTTTAGTGTCTCCGCATACCGCAGCATGCGACATTACTTTGCAGTGGATAAATGTAACCGTTTCAGAGAGACGTGCGGCCAATGTGACGATCTGGATTTAAGTCGATTAGATAACAAATGACGAAAACGGACGGATTTCTCAGGTTTTTACTACATATGAACACTTTTCACATTCTCCCGTGCAACTCGGCTGCTAGTCCTCCTTTCATGCAAAATCTTAAGTTGCTAGCTCATGTCCAAGGCACCAAAGATAGGTAAAATGTCAATAATCGATACTTAAAACTTGAATCCTACTACTTCTTACTGGCTGTTACAGCAACTTCGAAGCTTCATGTGTGTTCTACTATCTTGCTTTTAGTGTCTCCACATACCGCAGCACGCGACATAGCTTTGCAGACGATAAGTACAACCGTTTCAGAGAGAAGAGCGGCCAATGTGGCGATCTGGCTTAGGTCGATTCGATAACAAATGACGAAAACGGACGGATTTCTCAGGTTTTTACTAAATATGAACACTTTTCACATTCTCCCTTGCAACGCGGCTGCTAGTCCTCCTTTGATGCAAAATCTTAAGTTGCTAGCTCATGTCCAAGGCACCAAAGAAGGGTAAAAGGTCAATAATCGATATCTAAAACTTGAATTGTACTACTTCTTACTGGCTATTATATCAACTTAGAAGCTTCATCTGTGTTCTACTATGGTGCTTTTAGTGTCTCCGCAGACTGCAGCACCCGACATATCTTTGCAGAGGATAAATGTAACCGTTTCAGACAGAAGTGCACCGAATGTGACGATCTGGCTTTAAGTCGATTCGATAACAAATGACGAAAACGGACGGATTTCTCAGGTTTTTACTACATATGAACACTTTTCACATTCTCCCGTGCAACGCGGCTGCTAGTCCTCCTTTCATGCAAAATCTTAGGGCCCTAGCTCAAGACCAAGGCACCAAAGCCAGCGAAAAAGTCAATATTCGATACCTAATACTTGAATTGTACTACTTCTTACTGGCTATTACATCAACTTAGAAGCTTCATCTGTGCTATACTATGGTGCTTTTAGGGTCTCCGCATACCGCAGCTCGTGACATAGCTTTGCAGATGATAAGTACAAACGTTTCAGGGAGAAGGGCGGCTTATGTGACGATCTGGCTTTAAGTCGATTCGATAACAAATGACGAAAACGGACGGGTTTCTCAGGTTTTTACTACATATGAAAACTTTTCACATTCTCCCGTGCAACGCGGCTGCTAGTCCTCCCTTCATGCAAAATCTTAAGTTGCTAGCTCATGTCCAAGGCACCAAAGAAGGGTAAAAAGTCAATAATCGATACCTAAAACTTGAATTGTACTACTTCTTACTGGCTATTACATCAACTTTAAAGCTTCATCTGTGTTCTAGTATGGTGCTTTTAGTGTCTCCGCATACCGCAGCACGCGATATAGCTTTGCAGTGGATAAATGTAACCGTTTCAGAGAGAAGAGCGGCCAATGTTACGATCTGGATTTAAGTCGATACGATAACAAATGACGAAAACGGACGGATTTCTCAGGTTTTTACTACATATGAACACTTTCCACATTCTCCCTTGCAACGCGGCTGCTAGTCCTCCTCTCATGCAAAATCGTAGGTTCCTAGCTCTTGTCCAAGGCACCAAAGAAGGGTAAAAAGTCAATAATCGATACCAAAAACTTGAATTGTACTACTTCTCACTGGCTATTACATCAACTTAGAAGTTTCATCTGTGTTCTACGATGGTGCTTTTAGTGTCTCCGCATACCGCAGCACGCCACATAGATTTGCAGTGGATAAATGAAACCGTTTAAGACAGAAGTGCGGCCAATGTGACGATCTGGCTTTAAGTCTATTCGATAACGAAAGACGAAAATGGACGGATTTCTCAGGTTTTTACTAAATATGAACACTTTTCACATTCTCCCATGCAATGCGGCAGCTAGTCCTCCTTTCATGCAAAATCTTAAGTTGCTAGCTCATGTCCAAGGCACCAAAGAAGGGTAAAAAGTCAATAATCGATACCTAAAACTTGAATTGTACTACTTCTTACTGGCTATTACATTAACTTCGAAGCTTCATGTGTGTTGTACTATGGTGCTTTTAGTGTCTCCGCATTCCGCAGCACGCGACATAGCTTTGCAGACGATAAGTACAACCGTTTCAGAGAGAAGAGCGGCCAATGAGACGATCTGTCTTTAAGTCGATTCGTTAACAAATGACGAAAACGGACGGATTTCTCAGGTTTTTACTACATATTAACACTTTCCACATTCTCGCTTGCAACGCGGCTGCTAGTCCTCCTTTCATGCAAAATCTTAAGTTGCTATCTCATGTTCATGGCAACAAAGAAGGGTAAAGGATCAATAATCGATATCTAAAACTTGAATTGTACTACTTCTTACTGGCTATTACATCAACTTAGAAGCTTCATCTATGTTCTACTATGTCGCTTTTAGTGTCTCCTCATACCGCAGCACGCGACATATCTTTGCAGAGGATAAATGTAACCGTTTCAGACAGAAGTGCAGCCAATGTGACGATCTGGCTTTAAGTCGATTCGATAACAAATGACGAAAACTGACTGATTTCTCAGGTTTTTACTACATATGCACACTTTTTACATTCTCCCATGCAACGCGGCTGCTAGTCCTCCTTTCATGCAAAATCTAAAGTTCCTCGCTCATGTCCAAGGCACCGAAGAGGGGTAAAAAGTCAATAATCGATACCTAAAACTTGAAGTGTACTACTTTTTACTGGCTATTACATCAACTTAGAAGCTTCATCTGTGTTCTAGTATAGTGCTTTTAGTGTCTCCGCATACCGCAGCATGCGACATTACTTTGCAGTGGATAAATGTAACCGTTTCAGAGAGACGTGCGGCCAATGTGACGATCTGGATTTAAGTCGATTAGATAACAAATGACGAAAACGGACGGATTTCTCAGGTTTTTACTACATATGAACACTTTTCACATTCTCCCGTGCAACTCGGCTGCTAGTCCTCCTTTCATGCAAAATCTTAAGTTGCTAGCTCATGTCCAAGGCACCAAAGATAGGTAAAATGTCAATAATCGATACTTAAAACTTGAATCCTACTACTTCTTACTGGCTGTTACAGCAACTTCGAAGCTTCATGTGTGTTCTACTATCTTGCTTTTAGTGTCTCCACATACCGCAGCACGCGACATAGCTTTGCAGACGATAAGTACAACCGTTTCAGAGAGAAGAGCGGCCAATGTGGCGATCTGGCTTAGGTCGATTCGATAACAAATGACGAAAACGGACGGATTTCTCAGGTTTTTACTAAATATGAACACTTTTCACATTCTCCCTTGCAACGCGGCTGCTAGTCCTCCTTTGATGCAAAATCTTAAGTTGCTAGCTCATGTCCAAGGCACCAAAGAAGGGTAAAAGGTCAATAATCGATATCTAAAACTTGAATTGTACTACTTCTTACTGGCTATTATATCAACTTAGAAGCTTCATCTGTGTTCTACTATGGTGCTTTTAGTGTCTCCGCAGACTGCAGCACCCGACATATCTTTGCAGAGGATAAATGTAACCGTTTCAGACAGAAGTGCACCGAATGTGACGATCTGGCTTTAAGTCGATTCGATAACAAATGACGAAAACGGACGGATTTCTCAGGTTTTTACTACATATGAACACTTTTCACATTCTCCCGTGCAACGCGGCTGCTAGTCCTCCTTTCATGCAAAATCTTAGGGCCCTAGCTCAAGACCAAGGCACCAAAGCCAGCGAAAAAGTCAATATTCGATACCTAATACTTGAATTGTACTACTTCTTACTGGCTATTACATCAACTTAGAAGCTTCATCTGTGCTATACTATGGTGCTTTTAGGGTCTCCGCATACCGCAGCTCGTGACATAGCTTTGCAGATGATAAGTACAAACGTTTCAGGGAGAAGGGCGGCTTATGTGACGATCTGGCTTTAAGTCGATTCGATAACAAATGACGAAAACGGACGGGTTTCTCAGGTTTTTACTACATATGAAAACTTTTCACATTCTCCCGTGCAACGCGGCTGCTAGTCCTCCCTTCATGCAAAATCTTAAGTTGCTAGCTCATGTCCAAGGCACCAAAGAAGGGTAAAAAGTCAATAATCGATACCTAAAACTTGAATTGTACTACTTCTTACTGGCTATTACATCAACTTTAAAGCTTCATCTGTGTTCTAGTATGGTGCTTTTAGTGTCTCCGCATACCGCAGCACGCGATATAGCTTTGCAGTGGATAAATGTAACCGTTTCAGAGAGAAGAGCGGCCAATGTTACGATCTGGATTTAAGTCGATACGATAACAAATGACGAAAACGGACGGATTTCTCAGGTTTTTACTACATATGAACACTTTCCACATTCTCCCTTGCAACGCGGCTGCTAGTCCTCCTCTCATGCAAAATCGTAGGTTCCTAGCTCTTGTCCAAGGCACCAAAGAAGGGTAAAAAGTCAATAATCGATACCAAAAACTTGAATTGTACTACTTCTCACTGGCTATTACATCAACTTAGAAGTTTCATCTGTGTTCTACGATGGTGCTTTTAGTGTCTCCGCATACCGCAGCACGCCACATAGATTTGCAGTGGATAAATGAAACCGTTTAAGACAGAAGTGCGGCCAATGTGACGATCTGGCTTTAAGTCTATTCGATAACGAAAGACGAAAATGGACGGATTTCTCAGGTTTTTACTAAATATGAACACTTTTCACATTCTCCCATGCAATGCGGCAGCTAGTCCTCCTTTCATGCAAAATCTTAAGTTGGTAGCTCATGTCCAAGGCACCAAAGAAAGGTAAAAAGTCAATAATCGATACCTAAAACTTGAATTGTACTGCTTCTTACTGGCTAATACATCAACTTAGAAGCTTCATCTGTGTTCTGCTATGGTGATTTTAGTGTCCCCGCATACCGCAGCACGCGACATATCTTTGCAGAGGATAAATGTAACCGTTTCAGACAGAAGTGCGGCCAATATGACGATCTGGCTTTAAGTCGATTCGATAACAAATGCCAAAAACGGACGGATTTCTCAGGTTTTTACTAAATATGAACACTTTTCACATTCTCCCGTGCAACGCGGCTGCTACTCCTCCTTTCAGGCAAAATCTTAAGTTGCTAGCTCATGTCCAAGGCACCAAAGAAGGGTAAAAAGTCAATAATCGATACCTAAAACTTGAATTGTACTACTTCTTACTGGCTATTACATTAACTTCGAAGCTTCATGTGTGTTGTACTATGGTGCTTTTAGTGTCTCCGCATTCCGCAGCACGCGACATAGCTTTGCAGACGATAAGTACAACCGTTTCAGAGAGAAGAGCGGCCAATGAGACGATCTGGCTTTAAGGCGATTCGTTAACAAATGACGAAAACGGACGGATTTCTCAGGTTTTTACTATATATTAACACTTTCCACATTCTCGCTTGCAACGCAGCTGCTAGTACTCCTTTCATGCAAAATCTTAGGTTCCTAGCGCTTGTCCAAGGCACCAAAGAAGTGTAAAAAATCAATAATCGATACCAAAAACTTGAATTGTACTACTTCTTACTGGTTATTACATCAACTTAGAAGCTTCATCTGTGTTCTACTATGGTGCTTTTAGTGTCTCCGCATACCACAACACGCGACATATCTTTGCAGAGGATAAATGTAACCGTTTCAGACAGAAGTGCAGCCAATGTGACGATCTGGCTTTAAATCGATTCGATAACAAATGACGAAAACTGACTGATTTCTCAGGTTTTTACTACATATGTACACTTTTTACATTCTCCCATGCAACGCGGCTGCTAGTCCTCCTTTCATGCAAAATCTAAAGTTCCTCGCTCATGTCCAAGGCACCGAAGAGGGGTAAAAAGTCAATAATCGATACCTAAAACTTGAATTGTACTACTTTTTACTGGCTATTACATCAACTTAGAAGCTTCATCTGTGTTCTAGTATAGTGCTTTTAGTGTCTCCGCATACCGCAGCATGCGACATTACTTTGCAGTGGATAAATGTAACCGTTTCAGAGAGACGTGCGGCCAATGTGACGATCTGGATTTAAGACGATTAGATAACAAATGACGAAAACGGACGGATTTCACAGGTTTTTACTACATATGAACACTTTTCACATTCTCCCGTGCAACTCGGCTGCTAGTCCTCCTTTCATGCAAAATCTTAAGTTGCTAGCTCATGTCCAAGGCACCAAAGATAGGTAAAATGTCAATAATCGATACTTAAAACTTGAATCGTACTACTTCTTACTGGCTGTTACAGCAACTTCGAAGCTTCATGTGTGTTCTACTATCTTGCTTTTAGTGTCTCCACATACCGCCGCACGCGACATAGCTTTGCAGACGATAAGTACAACCGTTTCAGAGAGAAGAGCGGCCAATGTGGCGATCTGGCTTAAATCGATTCGATAACAAATGACGAAAACGGACGGATTTCTCAGGTTTTTACTACATATGAACACTTTTCACATTCTCCCGTGCAACGCGGCTGCTAGTCCTCCTTTCATGCAAAATCGTAGGGCCCTAGCTCAAGACCAAGGCACCAAAGCCAGCGAAAAAGTCAATATTCGATACCTAATACTTGAATTGTACTACTTCTTCCTGGCTATTACATCAACTTAGAAGCTTCATCTGTGCTATACTATGGTGCTTTTAGGGTCTCCGCATACCGCAGCTCGTGACATAGCTTTGCAGATGATAAGTACAAACGTTTCAGAGAGAAGAGCGGCTTATGTGACGATCTGGCTTTAAGTCGATTCGATAACAAATGACGAAAACGGACGGGTTTCTCAGGTTTTTACTACATATGAAAACTTTTCACATTCTCCCGTGCAACGCGGCTGCTAGTCCTCCCTTCATGCAAAATCTTAAGTTGCTAGCTCATGTCCAAGGCACCAAAGAAGGGTAAAAAGTCAATAATCGATACCTTAAACTTGAATTGTACTACTTCTTACTGTCTATTACATCAACTTAGAAGCTGCATCTGTGTTCTAGTATGGTGCTTTTAGTGTCTCCGCATACCGCAGCACGCGACATAGCTTTGCAGACGATAAGTACAACCTTTTCAGAGAGAAGAGCGGCCAATGTGACGATCTGGCTTTAAGTCGATTCGATAACAAATGACGAAAACTGACTGATTTCTCAGGTTTTTACTACATATGTACACTTTTTACATTCTCCCATGCAACGCGGCTGCTAGTCCTCCTTTCATGCAAAATCTAAAGTTCCTCGCTCATGTCCAAGGCACCGAAGAGGGGTAAAAAGTCAATAACCGATACCTAAAACTTGAATTGTACTACTTTTTACTGGCTATTACATCAACTTAGAAGCTTCATCTGTGTTCTAGTATAGTGCTTTTAGTGTCTCCGCATACCGCAGCATGCGACATTACTTTGCAGTGGATAAATGTAACCGTTTCAGAGAGACGTGCGGCCAATGTGACGATCTGGATTTAAGTCGATTAGATAACAAATGACGAAAACGGACGGATTTATCAGGTTTTTACTACATATGAACACTTTTCACATTCTCCCGTGCAACTCGGCTGCTAGTCCTCCTTTCATGCAAAATCTTAAGTTGCTTGCTCATGTCCAAGGCACCGAAGATAGGTAAAATGTCAATAATCGATACTTAAAACTTGAATCGTACTACTTCTTACTGGCTGTTACAGTAACTTCGAAGCTTCATGTGTGTTCTACTATCTTGCTTTTAGTGTCTCCACATACCGCAGCACGCGACATAGCTTTGCAAACGATAAGTACAACCGTTTCAGAGAGAAGAGCGGACAATGTGGCGATCTGGCTTAAGTCGATTCGATAACAAATGACGAAAACGGACGGATTTCTCAGGTTTTTACTAAATATGAACACTTTTCAGATTCTCCCTTGCAACGCGGCTGCTAGTCCTCCTTTGATGCAAAATCTTAAGTTGCTAGCTCATGTCCAAGGGACCAAAGAAGGGTAAAAGGTCAATAATCGATATCTAAAACTTGAATTGTACTACTTCTTACTGGCTATTACATCAACTTAGAAGCTTCATCTGTGTTCTGCTATGGTGCTTTTAGTGTCTCCGCATACCGCAGCACCCGACATATCTTTGCAGAGGATAAATGTAACCGTTTCAGACAGAAGTGCAGCGAATGTGACGATCTGGATTTAAGTCGATTCGATAACAAATGACGAAAACGGACGGATTTCTCAGGTTTTTACTACATATGAACACTTTTCACATTCCCCCATGCAACTCGGCGGCTTGTTCCCCTTTCATGCAGAATCTGAAGGTCCTAGCTCATGTCCAAGGCACCAAAACCAGCTAAAAAGTCAATAATCGATTCCTAAAACTTGAATTGTACTACTTCTTACTGGCTATTACATCAACGTAGAAGCTTCATCTGTGTTCTACTATGGTGCTTTTAGTGTCTCCGCATACCGCAGACCGCGACATAGCTTTGCAGACGATAAGTACAACCGTTTCATAGAGGAGAGCGTTCAATGTGACGATCTGGCTTTAAGTCGATTCGATAACAAATGACGAAAACGGATGGATTTCTCAGATTTTTAATACATATGAACACCTTTCACATTCTCCCGTGCATCTTCGCTGCTAGTCCTCCGTTCATGCAGAATCTTAAGGTCCTAGCTCATGTCCAAGACACCAAAGCCAGCTAAAAATCAATAATGGATTCCTAAAACTTGTATTGTACTACTTCTTACTGGATATTACATGAACTTAGAAGCTTCATCTGTGTCCTACTATGGTGCTTTTAGTGTCTCCACATACCGCAGCACGTGACATAGCTTTTCAGACGATAAGTACAACCGTTTCAGAGAGAAGAGCGACCAATGTGACGATCAGGCTTTAAGTCGATTCGATAACAAATGACGAAACGGAGGATTTCTCATGTTTTTACTACATATGAACACTTTTCACATTCTCCCGCTCAACTCGGCTGCTAGTCTTCCTTCTATGCAAAAGCTTAAGGTCCTAGCTCATGTCCAAGGCACCAAAGCTAGCTAAAAAGTCAATAATCGATACCTAAAACTTGAAATGTACTACTTCTTACTGGCTCTTACATCAACTTAGAAGCTTCATCTGTGTTCTACTTTGGTGCTTTTAGTGTCTCCGCATACCGCAGCACGCGACATAGCTTTGCAGACGACAAATGTAACCGTTTCAGACAGAAGTGCGGCCAATGTGACGATCTGGCTTTAAGTCGATTCGATAACAAATGCCGAAAACGGACGGATTTCTCACGTTTTTATTACATATGAACACTTTTCACATTCTCCTGTACAACTCGGCTGCTAGTCCTCCTATCATGCAGAATCTTAAGGTCCTAGCTCATGTCAAAGGCACCAAAGCCAGCTAAAACGTCAATAATCGATACCTAAAACTTGAATTGTACTACTTCTTACTGGCCATTACATCAATTTAGAAGCTTCATCTGTGTTCTACTATGGTGCTTTTAGTGTCTCCGCATACCGCAGCACGCGACATAGCTTTGCAGACGATAAGTACAACCGTTTCATAGAGAAAGCGGCCAATGTGACGATCTGGCTTTAAGTCGATTTGAAAACAAATGACGAAAACGGACGGATATCTCAGGTTTTTACTTTATATGAACACTTTTCACATTCTCACGTTCAACTCGGCTGCTAGTCTTCCTTCCATGCAAAAGCTTAAGGTCCTAGCTCATGTCCAAGGCACCAAAGCTAGCTAAAAAGTCAATAATCGATACCTAAAACTTGAATTGTACTACTTCGTACTGGCTATTACATCAACTTAGAAGCTTCATCTGTCTTCTACTACCGTGCTTTTAGTGTCCCCGCATACCGCAGCATGCGACATAGCTTTGCAGACGATAAGTACAACCGTTTCAGAGAGAAGAGCGGCCAATGTGACGATCTGGCTTTAAGTTGATTCGATAACAAATGACGAAAACGGACGGATTTCTCAGGTTTTTACTACATATGAACACTTTTCACATTCTCCCCTGCAACCCGGCTGCTAGTCCTCCTTTCATGCAAAATCTTAAGTTCCTAGCTCATGTCCAATGCACCAAAGAAGGGTAAAAAGTCAATAATCGATACCTAAATCTTGAATTGTACTACTTCTTACTGGCTATTACATCAACTTAGAAGCTTCATCTGTGTTCTACTATGGTGCTATTAGTGTCACCGCATACCGCAGCACGCGACATAGCTTTGCAGAAGATAAATGTAACCGTTTCAGACAGATGTGCGGCCAATGTGGCTTTCTGGCCTTAAGTCGATTCGATAACAAATGACGAAAACGGACGGATTTCTCAGGTTTTTACTACATATGAACACTTTTCACATTCTCCCGTTCAACTCGGCTGCTAGTCTTCCTTCCATGCAGAAGCTTAAGGTCCTAGCTCATGTCCAAGGCACCAAAACCAGCTAAAAAGTCAATAATCGATACCTAAAACTTGAATTGTACTACTTCTTACTGGCTATTACATCAACGTAGAAGCTTCATCTGTGTTCTACTATGGTGCTTTTAGTGTCTCCGCATACCGCAGCACGTGACATAGCTTTGCAGACAATAAGTACAACCGCATCAGAGGGAAGAACGGCCAATGGGACGATCTGGCTTTAAGTCGATTCGATAACAAATGACGAAAACGGACGGATTTCTCAGGTTTTTACTACATATGAACACTTTTCACATTCTCCAGTGCAAATCGGCAGCTAGTCCTCCTTTCAAGCAGAACATTAAGGTCCTAGCTCATGTCCAAGGCACGAAAGACAGCAAAAAGTCAATAATCGATGCCTAAAACTTGAATTGTACTACATCTTACTGGCTATTACATCAACTTAGAAGCTTCATCTGTGTTCTACTATGGTGCTTTTTGTGTCTCCGCATACCGCAGCACGCGACGTAGCTTTGCAGACGATAAGTACAACCGTTTCAGACAGAAGAGCGGCCAATGTGACGATCTGGCTTTGAGTCGATTCGATAACAAATGACGAAAACGGTCGGATTTCTCATGTTTTTACTACATATGACCACTTTTCACATTCTCCCATGCAACGCGGCTGCTAGGGCCCCTTTCATGCAACATCTTAAGTTCCTAGCTCATCTCCAAGGCACCAAGAAGGGTAAAAAGTCAATAATCGACACCTAAAACTTGAATTGTACTACTTCTTACTGGCTATAACATCAACTTAGAAGCTTCATCTGTGTTCTACTATGGTGCTTTTAGTGTCTCCGCATACCGCAGCACGCGACGTAGCTTTGCAGACAATAAGTACAACCGTTTCAGAGAGAAGAGCGGCCAATGTGACGATCTGGCTTTAAGTCGGTTCGATAACAAATGACAAAAACGGACGGATTTCTCAGGTTTTTACTACATATGAACACTTTTCACATTCTCCCGTGCAACGCGGCTGCTGGTCCTCCTTTCATGCAAAATCTTAAGTTCCTAGCTCATATCCAAGGCACCAAAGAAGGGTAAAAAGTCAATAATCGATACCTAAAACTTGAATTGTACTACTTCTTACTGGCTATTACATCAACTTAGAAGCATCATCTGTTCTACTATGGTGCTTTTAGTGTATCCGCATACCGCAGCACGCGACATAGCTTTGCAGACGATAAATGTAACCGTTTCAGACAGACGAGCGGCCAATGTGACGATCTGGCTTTTAGTCGATTCGATAACAAATGACGAAAACTGTCGGATTTCTCATGTTTTTACTACATATGACCACTTTTCACATTCTCCCACGCAACGCGGCTGCTAGGGCCCATTTCATGCAAAATCCTAAGTTCCTAGCTCATGTCCAAGGCACCAAAGCTGCTAAAAAGTCTATAATCGATACCTAAAACTTGAATTGTACTACTTCATACAGCTATAACATCAACTTAGAAACTTCATCTGTGTTCTAGTATGGTGCTTTTCGTGTCTCCGCATACCGCAGCACGCGACATAGCTTTGCAGACGATAAGTACAACCGTTTCAGAGAGAAGAGCGGCCAACGTGACGATCTGGCTTTAAGTCGATTCGATAACAATTGACGAAAATAGACGGATTTCTCAGGTTTTTACTACATATGAACACTTTTCACATTCTCCCTTGCAACGCGGCTGCTGGTCCTCCATTCATGCAAAATCTTAAGTTACTAGCTCATGTCCAAGGCACCAAAGAAGTGTAAAAAGCCAGTAATCGATACCTAAAACTTGAATTGTACTACTTCTTACTGGCCATTACATCAACTTAGGAGCTTAATCTGTGTTCTACTATGTTGCTTTTAGTGCCTCCGCATATCGCAGCACGCGACATAGCTTTGCAGACGATAAATGTAAATGTTTCAGACAGACGTGCGGCCAATCTGACGATCTGGCTTTAAGTCGATTCGATAACAAATGTCGAAAACGGACGGATTTCTCAGGTTTTTACTACATATGAACACTTTTCACATTCTCCCATGCAACGCGGCTGCTAGGGCCCCTTTCATGCAAAATCCTAAGTTCCTAGCTTATGTCCAAGGCACCAAAGCCTGCTAAAAAGTCAATAATCGATACCTAAAACTTGAATTGTACTACTTCATACAGCTATAACATCAACTTAGAAGCTTCATCTGTGTTCTACTATGGTGCTTTTAGTGTCTCCGCATACCGCAATACGCGACATAGCTTTGCAGACGATAAGTACAACCGTTTCAGAGAGAAGAGCGGCCAAAGTGACGATCTGGCTTTAAGTCGATTCAATAACAAATGACGAAAATGGACGGTTTTCTCAGGTTTTTACTACATATGAACACTTTTCACATTCTCCCTTGCATCGCGGCTGCTAGTCCTCCATTCATGCAAAATCTTAAGTTACTAGCTCATGTCCAAGGCACCAAAGAAGTGTAAAAAGCCAATAATCGATTCCTAAAACTTGAATTGTACTACTTCTTACTGGCCATTACATCAACTTAGAAGCTTAATCTGTGTTCTGCTATGTTGCTTTTAGTGCCTCCGCATATCGCAGCACGCGACATAGCTTTGCAGACGATAAATGTAATTGTTTCAGACAGACGTGTGGCCAATCTGACGATCTGGCTTTAAGTCGATTCGATAACAAATGCAAAAAACGGACGAATTTCTCAGGTTTTTACTACATATGAACACTTTTCACATTCTCCCGTGCAACGCGGCTGCTAGTCCTCCTTTCAGGCAAAATCTTAAGTTGCTAGCTCATGTCCAAGGCACCAAAGAAGGGTAAAAACTCAATAATCGATACCTAAAACTTGAATTGTACTACTTCTTACTGGCTATTACATCAACTTAGAAGCTTCATCTGTGTTCTAGTATGGTGCTTTTAGTGTCTCCGCATACCGCAGCACGCGACATAGCTTTGCAGTTGATAAATTAACTGTTACAGACAGAAGTGCGGCCAATGTGACGATGTGGCTTTCAGTCTATTCGATAACAAATGACGAAAACGGACGGATTTCTCAGGTTTTTACTACATATGGACACTTTTCACATTCTCCCGTGCAACTCGGCTGTTCATCCTCCTCTCATGCAGAATCTTAAGGTCCTAGCTCATGTACAAGGCACCAAAGCCTGCTAAAAAGTCAATAATCGATACCTAAAACTTGAATTGTACTACTTCATACAGCTATAACATCAACTTAGAAACTTCATTTGTGTTCTACTATGGTGTTTTAGTGTCTCCGCACACCGCAGCACGCGACATAGCTTTGCAGACGATAAGTACAACCGTTTCAGAGAGAAGAGCGGCCAATGTGACGATCTGGCTTTAAGCCTATTCGATAACAAATGACGAAAACGGACGGATTTCTCAGGTTTTTACTACATATGAACACTTTTCACATTCTTCCGTGCAACTCGGCTGCTCATCCTCCTTTCATGCAGAATCTTAAGGTCCTAGCTCATGTCCAAGGCACCAAAGCCTGCTAAAAAGTCAATAATCGATACCTAAAACTTGAATTGTACTACTTCTTACTGGCTATTACATCACCTTAGAAGCCTCATATGTGTTCTACTATGGTGCATTTAGTGTCTCCGCATACCGCAGCACGCGACATAGCTTTGAAGTTGATAAATGTAACTGTTACAGACAGAAGTGCGGCCAATGTGACAATCTGGCTTTAAGTCTATTCGATAACAAATGACGAAAATGGACGGATTTCTCAGGTTTTTACTAAATATGAACACTTTTCACATTCTCCCATGCAATGCGGCTGCTAGTCCTCCTTTCATGCAAAATCTTAAGTTGGTAGCTCATGTCCAAGGCACCAAAGAAAGGTAAAATGTCAATAATCGATACCTAAAACTTGAATTGTACTGCTTCTTACTGGGTAATACATCAACTTAGAAGCTTCATCTGTGTTCTGCTATGGTACTTTTAGTGTCTCCGCATACCGTAGCACGCGACATAGCTTTGCAGACGATAAATTTAACCGTTTCAGACAGAAGAGCGGCCAATGTGACGATCTGGCTTTAAGTCGATTCGATAACAAATGACGAAAACGGTCGGATTTGTCATGTTTTTACTACATATGGACACTTTTCACATTCTCCCATGCAACGCGGCTGCTAGGGCCCCTTTCATGCAAAATCCTAAGTTCCTAGCTCCTGTCCAAGGCACAAAAGCCTGCTAAAAAGTCAATAATCGATACCTAAAACTTGAATTGTACTACTTCATACAGCCATAACATCAACTTAGAAACTTCATTTGTGTTCTACTATGGTGTTTTAGTGTCTCCGCACACCGCAGCACGCGACATAGCTTTGCAGACGATAAGTACAACCGTTTCAGAGAGAAGAGCGGCCAATGTGACGATCTGGCTTTAAGCCTATTCGATAACAAATGACGAAAACGGACGGATTTCTCAGGTTTTTACTACATATGAACACTTTTCACATTCTTCCGTGCAACTCGGCTCATCATCCTCCTTTCAAGCAAAATCTTAAGTTACTAGCTCATGTCCAAGGCACCAAAGAAGTGTAAAAAGCCAGTAATCGATACCTAAAACTTGAATTGTACTACTTCTTACTGGCCATTACATCAACTTAGGAGCTTAATCTGTGTTCTACTATGTTGCTTTTAGTGCCTCCGCATATCGCAGCACGCGACATAGCTTTCCAGACGATAAATGTAAATGTTTCAGACAGACGTGCGGCCAATCTGACGATCTGGCTTTAAGTCGATTCGATAACAAATGTCGAAAACGGACGGATTTCTCAGGTTTTTACTACATATGAACACTTTTCACATTCTCCCATGCAACGCGGCTGCTAGGGCCCCTTTCATGCAAAATCCTAAGTTCCTAGCTTATGTCCAAGGCACCAAAGCCTGCTAAAAAGTCAATAATCGATACCTAAAACTTGAATTGTACTACTTCATACAGCTATAACATCAACTTAGAAGCTTCATCTGTGTTCTACTATGGTGCTTTTAGTGTCTCCGCATACCGCAATACGCGACATAGCTTTGCAGACGATAAGTACAACCGTTTCAGAGAGAAGAGCGGCCAAAGTGACGATCTGGCTTTAAGTCGATTCAATAACAAATGACGAAAATGGACGGTTTTCTCAGGTTTTTACTACATATGAACACTTTTCACATTCTCCCTTGCATCGCGGCTGCTAGTCCTCCATTCATGCAAAATCTTAAGTTACTAGCTCATGTCCAAGGCACCAAAGAAGTGTAAAAAGCCAATAATCGATTCCTAAAACTTGAATTGTACTACTTCTTACTGGCCATTACATCAACTTAGAAGCTTAATCTGTGTTCTGCTATGTTGCTTTTAGTGCCTCCGCATATCGCAGCACGCGACATAGCTTTGCAGACGATAAATGTAATTGTTTCAGACAGACGTGTGGCCAATCTGACGATCTGGCTTTAAGTCGATTCGATAACAAATGCAAAAAACGGACGAATTTCTCAGGTTTTTACTACATATGAACACTTTTCACATTCTCCCGTGCAACGCGGCTGCTAGTCCTCCTTTCAGGCAAAATCTTAAGTTGCTAGCTCATGTCCAAGGCATTAAAGAAGGGTAAAAACTCAATAATCGATACCTAAAACTTGAATTGTACTACTTCTTACTGGCTATTACATCAACTTAGAAGCTTCATCTGTGTTCTAGTATGGTGCTTTTAGTGTCTCCGCATACCGCAGCACGCGACATAGCTTTGCAGTTGATAAATTAACTGTTACAGACAGAAGTGCGGCCAATGTGACGATGTGGCTTTCAGTCTATTCGATAACAAATGACGAAAACGGACGGATTTCTCAGGTTTTTACTACATATGGACACTTTTCACATTCTCCCGTGCAACTCGGCTGTTCATCCTCCTCTCATGCAGAATCTTAAGGTCCTAGCTCATGTACAAGGCACCAAAGCCTGCTAAAAAGTCAATAATCGATACCTAAAACTTGAATTGTACTACTTCATACAGCTATAACATCAACTTAGAAACTTCATTTGTGTTCTACTATGGTGTTTTAGTGTCTCCGCACACCGCAGCACGCGACATAGCTTTGCAGACGATAAGTACAACCGTTTCAGAGAGAAGAGCGACCAATGTGACGATCTGGCTTTAAGCCTATTCGATAACAAATGACGAAAACGGACGGATTTCTCAGGTTTTTACTACATATGAACACTTTTCACATTCTTCCGTGCAACTCGGCTGCTCATCCTCCTTTCATGCAGAATCTTAAGGTCCTAGCTCATGTCCAAGGCACCAAAGCCTGCTAAAAAGTCAATAACCGATACCTAAAACTTGAATTGTACTACTTCGTACTGGCTATTACATCAACTTAGAAGCTTCATCTGTCTTCTACTACCGTGCTTTTAGTGTCCCCGCATACCGCAGCATGCGACATAGCTTTGCAGACGATAAGTACAACCGTTTCAGAGAGGAGAGCGGCCAATGTGACGATCTGGCTTTAAGTTGATTTGAAAACAAATGACGAAAACGGACGGATATCTCAGGTTTTTACTTTATATGAACACTTTTCACATTCTCACGTTCAACTCGGCTGCTAGTCTTCCTTCCATGCAAAAGCTTAAGGTCCTAGCTCATGTCCAAGGCACCAAAGCTAGCTAAAAAGTCAATAATCGATACCTAAAACTTGAATTGTACTACTTCGTACTGGCTATTACATCAACTTAGAAGCTTCATCTGTCTTCTACTACCGTGCTTTTAGTGTCCCCGCATACCGCAGCATGCGACATAGCTTTGCAGACGATAAGTACAACCGTTTCAGAGAGGAGAGCGGCCAATGTGACGATCTGGCTTTAAGTTGATTCGATAACAAATGACGAAAACGGACGGATTTCTCAGGTTTTTACTACATATGAACACTTTTCACATTCTCCCCTGCAACCCGGCTGCTAGTCCTCCTTTCATGCAAAATCTTAAGTTCCTAGCTCATGTCCAATGCACCAAAGAAGGGTAAAAAGTCAATAATCGATACCTAAATCTTGAATTGTACTACTTCTTACTGGCTATTACATCAACTTAGAAGCTTCATCTGTGTTCTACTATGGTGCTATTAGTGTCACCGCATACCGCAGCACGCGACATAGCTTTGCAGAAGATAAATGTAACCGCTTCAGACAGATGTGCGGCCAATGTGGCTTTCTGGCCTTAAGTCGATTCGATAACAAATGACGAAAACGGACGGATTTCTCAGGTTTTTACTACATATGAACACTTTTCACATTCTCCCGTTCAACTCGGCTGCTAGTCTTCCTTCCATGCAGAAGCTTAAGGTCCTAGCTCATGTCCAAGGCACCAAAACCAGCTAAAAAGTCAATAATCGATACCTAAAACTTGAATTGTACTACTTCTTACTGGCTATTACATCAACGTAGAAGCTTCATCTGTGTTCTACTATGGTGCTTTTAGTGTCTCCGCATACCGCAGCACGTGACATAGCTTTGCAGACAATAAGTACAACCGCATCAGAGGGAAGAACGGCCAATGGGACGATCTGGCTTTAAGTCGATTCGATAACAAATGACGAAAACGGACGGATTTCTCAGGTTTTTACTACATATGAACACTTTTCACATTCTCCAGTGCAAATCGGCAGCTAGTCCTCCTTTCAAGCAGAACATTAAGGTCCTAGCTCATGTCCAAGGCACGAAAGACAGCTAAAAAGTCAATAATCGATGCCTAAAACTTGAATTGTACTACATCTTACTGGCTATTACATCAACTTAGAAGCTTCATCTGTGTTCTACTATGGTGCTTTTTGTGTCTCCGCATACCGCAGCACGCGACATAGCTTTGCAGACGATAAGTACAACCGTTTCAGACAGAAGAGCGGCCAATGTGACGATCTGGCTTTGAGTCGATTCGATAACAAATGACGAAAACGGTCGGATTTCTCATGTTTTTACTACATATGACCACTTTTCACATTCTCCCATGCAACGCGGCTGCTAGGGCCCCTTTCATGCAACATCTTAAGTTCCTAGCTCATCTCCAAGGCACCAAGAAGGGTAAAAAGTCAATAATCGACACCTAAAACTTGAATTGTACTACTTCTTACTGGCTATAACATCAACTTAGAAGCTTCATCTGTGTTCTACTATGGTGCTTTTAGTGTCTCCGCATACCGCAGCACGGGACGTAGCTTTGCAGACAATAAGTACAACCGTTTCAGAGAGAAGAGCGGCCAATGTGACGATCTGGCTTTAAGTCGGTTCGATAACAAATGACAAAAACGGACGGATTTCTCAGGTTTTTACTACATATGAACACTTTTCACATTCTCCCGTGCAACGCGGCTGCTGGTCCTCCTTTCATGCAAAATCTTAAGTTCCTAGCTCATATCCAAGGCACCAAAGAAGGGTAAAAAGTCAATAATCGATACCTAAAACTTGAATTGTACTACTTCTTACTGGCTATTACATCAACTTAGAAGCATCATCTGTTCTACTATGGTGCTTTTAGTGTATCCGCATACCGCAGCACGCGACATAGCTTTGCAGACGATAAATGTAACCGTTTCAGACAGACGAGCGGCCAATGTGACGATCTGGCTTTTAGTCGATTCGATAACAAATGACGAAAACTGTCGGATTTCTCATGTTTTTACTACATATGACCACTTTTCACATTCTCCCACGCAACGCGGCTGCTAGGGCCCATTTCATGCAAAATCCTAAGTTCCTAGCTCATGTCCAAGGCACCAAAGCTGCTAAAAAGTCTATAATCGATACCTAAAACTTGAATTGTACTACTTCATACAGCTATAACATCAACTTAGAAACTTCATCTGTGTTCTAGTATGGTGCTTTTAGTGTCTCCGCATACCGCAGCACGCGACATAGCTTTGCAGACGATAAGTACAACCGTTTCAGAGAGAAGAGCGGCCAACGTGACGATCTGGCTTTAAGTCGATTCGATAACAATTGACGAAAATAGACGGATTTCTCAGGTTTTTACTACATATGAACACTTTTCACATTCTCCCTTGCAACGCGGCTGCTGGTCCTCCATTCATGCAAAATCTTAAGTTACTAGCTCATGTCCAAGGCACCAAAGAAGTGTAAAAAGCCAGTAATCGATACCTAAAACTTGAATTGTACTACTTCTTACTGGCCATTACATCAACTTAGGAGCTTAATCTGTGTTCTACTATGTTGCTTTTAGTGCCTCCGCATATCGCAGCACGCGACATAGCTTTGCAGACGATAAATGTAAATGTTTCAGACAGACGTGCGGCCAATCTGACGATCTGGCTTTAAGTCGATTCGATAACAAATGTCGAAAACGGACGGATTTCTCAGGTTTTTACTACATATGAACACTTTTCACATTCTCCCATGCAACGCGGCTGCTAGGGCCCCTTTCATGCAAAATCCTAAGTTCCTAGCTTATGTCCAAGGCACCAAAGCCTGCTAAAAAGTCAATAATCGATACCTAAAACTTGAATTGTACTACTTCATACAGCTATAACATCAACTTAGAAGCTTCATCTGTGTTCTACTATGGTGCTTTTAGTGTCTCCGCATACCGCAATACGCGACATAGCTTTGCAGACGATAAGTACAACCGTGTCAGAGAGAAGAGCGGCCAAAGTGACGATCTGGCTTTAAGTCGATTCAATAACAAATGACGAAAATGGACGGTTTTCTCAGGTTTTTACTACATATGAACACTTTTCACATTCTCCCTTGCATCGCGGCTGCTAGTCCTCCATTCATGCAAAATCTTAAGTTACTAGCTCATGTCCAAGGCACCAAAGAAGTGTAAAAAGCCAATAATCGATTCCTAAAACTTGAATTGTACTACTTCTTACTGGCCATTACATCAACTTAGAAGCTTAATCTGTGTTCTGCTATGTTGCTTTTAGTGCCTCCGCATATCGCAGCACGCGACATAGCTTTGCAGACGATAAATGTAATTGTTTCAGACAGACGTGTGGCCAATCTGACGATCTGGCTTTAAGTCGATTCGATAACAAATGCAAAAAACGGACGAATTTCTCAGGTTTTTACTACATATGAACACTTTTCACATTCTCCCGTGCAACGCGGCTGCTAGTCCTCCTTTCAGGCAAAATCTTAAGTTGCTAGCTCATGTCCAAGGCACCAAAGAAGGGTAAAAACTCAATAATCGATACCTAAAACTTGAATTGTACTACTTCTTACTGGGTAATACATCAACTTAGAAGCTTCATCTGTGTTCTGCTATGGTGCTTTTAGTGTTTCCGCATACCACAACACGCGACATAGCATTGCAGATGATAGATGTAACCGTTTATGACAGAAGTGCGGCCAATGTGACGATCTGGATTTAAGTCGATTAGATAACAAATGACGAAAACGGACGGATTTCTCAGGTTTTTACTACATATGAACACTTTTCACATTCTCCCGTGCAATTCGGCTACTAGTCCTCCTTTCGTGCAAAATCTTAAGTTGCTAGCTCATGTCCAAGGCACCAAAGATAGGTAAAATGTCAATAATCGATACTTAAAACTTGAATCGTACTACTTCTTACTGGCTGTTACAGCAACTTCGAAGCTTCATGTGTGTTCTACTATCTTGCTTTTAGTGTCTCCACATACCGCAGCACGCGACAAAGCTTTGCAGACGATAAGTACAACCGTTTCAGAGAGAAGAGCGGCCAATGTGGCGATCTGGCTTAAGTCGATTCGATAACAAATGACGAAAACGGACGGATTTCTAAGGTTTTTACTAAATATGAACACTTTTCACATTCTCCCTTGCAACGCGGCTGCTAGTCCTCCTTTGATGCAAAATCTTAAGTTGCTAGCTCATGTCCAAGGCACCAAAGAAGGGTAAAAGGTCAATAATCGATATCTAAAACTTGAATTGTACTACTACTTACTGGCTATTACATCAACTTAGAAGCTTCATCTGTGTTCTACTATGGTGCTTTTAGTGTCTCCGCATACCGCAGCACCCGACATATTTTTGCAGAGGATAAATGTAACCGTTTCAGACAGAAGTGCACCGAATGTGACGATCTGGCTTTAAGTCGATTCGATAACAAATGACGAAAACGGACGGATTTCTCAGGTTTTTACTACATATGAACACTTTTCACATTCTCCCGTGCAACGCGGCTGCTAGTGCTCCCTTCATGCAAAATCTTAAGTTGCTAGCTCATGTCCAAGGCACCAAAGAAGGGTAAAAAGTCAATAATCGATACCTAAAACTTGAATTGTACTACTTCTTACTGTCTATTACATCAACTTAGAAGCTGCATCTGTGTTCTAGTATAGTGCTTTTAGTGTCTCCGCATACCGCAGCATGCGACATTACTTTGCAGTGGATAAATGTAACCGTTTCAGAGAGACGTGCGGCCAATGTGACGATCTGGATTTAAGTCGATTAGATAACAAATGACGAAAACGGACGGATTTATCAGGTTTTTACTACATATGAACACTTTTCACATTCCCCCATGCAACTCGGCGGCTTGTCCCCCTTTCATGCAGAATCTGAAGGTCCTAGCTCATGTCCAAGGCACCAAAACCAGCTAAAAAGTCAATAAGCGATTCCTAAAACTTGAATTGTACTACTTCTTACTGGCTATTACATCAACGTAGAAGCTTCATCTGTGTTCTACTATGGTGCTTTTAGTGTCTCCGCATACCGCAGACCGCGACATAGCTTTGCAGACGATAAGTACAACCGTTTCAGAGAGGAGAGCGGCCAATGTGACGATCTGGCTTTAAGTCGATTCGATAACAAATGACGAAAACGGACGGATTTCTCAGGTTTTTACTACATATGAACACTTTTCACATTCTCCCGTTCAACTCGGCTGCTAGTCTTCCTTCCATGCAAAAGCTTAAGGTCCTAGCTCATGTCCAAGGCACCAAAGCCAGCTAAAAAGTCAATAATCGATAGCTAAAACTTGAAATGCACTACTTCCTACTGGCTATTACATCAACTTAGAAGCTTCATCTGTGTTCTACTATCGTGCTTTTAGTGTCCCCGCATACCGCAGCACGCGACATAGCTTTGCATTCGATAAATGTAACCGTATCAGACAGAAGATCGGCCAATGTGACGATCTGGCTTTAAGTCGATTCGATAACAAGTGACGAAAACGGACGGACTTCTCAGGTTTTTACTACATATGAAAAGTTTTCACATTCTCCCTTGCAACCTGCCTGTTAGTCCTCCCTTTATGCAAAACCTTAAGGTCCGTAGCTCATGTCCAAGGCACCAAAGAAGGGTAAAAAGTCAATAATCGATACCAAAATCTTGAATTGTACTACTTCTTACTGGCTATTACATCAACTTAGAAGCTTCATCTGTGTTCTACTATGGCGCTATTAGTGTCTCCGCATACCGCAGCACGCAACATAGCTTGGCAGACGACTAATGTAACCGTTTCAGACAGAAGTGCGGCCAATGTTACGATCTGGCATTAAGTCGATTCGATAACAAATGACGAAAACGGACGGATTTCTCAGGTTTATACTACATACGAACACTTTTCACATTCCCCCATGCAACTCGGCTGCTTGTCCCCCTTTCATGCTGAATCTTAAGGTCCTAGCTCATGTCCAAGGCACCAAAACCGGCTAAAAAGTCAATAATCGATACCTAAAACTTGAATTGTACTACTTCTTACTGGCTATTACATCAACGTAGAAGCTTCATCTGTGTTCTACTATGGTGCTTTTAGTGTCTCCGCATACCGCAGCACGTGACATAGCTTTTCAGACGATAAGTACAACCGTTTCAGAGAGAAGAGCGACCAATGTGACGATCAGGCTTTAAGTCGATTCGATAACAAAAGACGAAACGGAGGATTTCTCAGGTTTTTACTACATATGAACACTTTTCACATTCTCCCGCTCAACTCGGCTGCTAGTCTTCCTTCCATGCAAAAGCTTAAGGTCCTAGCTCATGTCCAAGACACCAAAGAAAGGTAAAAAGTCAATAATCGATACCTAAAACTTGAATTGTACTGCTTCTTACTGGCTAATACATCAACTTAGAAGCTTCATCTGTGTTCTGCTATGGTGATTTTAGTGTCCCCGCATACCGCAGCACGCGACATATCTTTGCAGAGGATAAATGTAACCGTTTCAGACAGAAGTGCGGCCAATATGACGATCTGGCTTTAAGTCGATTCGATAACAAATGCCAAAAACGGACGGATTTCTCAGGTTTTTACTAAATATGAACACTTTTCACATTCTCCCGTGCAACGCGGCTGCTACTCCTCCTTTCAGGCAAAATCTTAAGTTGCTAGCTCATGTCCAAGGCACCAAAGAAGGGTAAAAAGTCAATAATCGATACCTAAAACTTGAATTGTACTACTTCTTACTGGCTATTACATTAACTTCGAAGGTTCATGTGTGTTGTACTATGGTGCTTTTAGTGTCTCCGCATTCCGCAGCACGCGACATAGCTTTGCAGACGATAAGTACAACCGTTTCAGAGAGAAGAGCGGCCAATGAGACGATCTGGCTTTAAGTCGATTCGTTAACAAATGACGAAAACGGACGGATTTCTCAGGTTTTTACTACATATTAACACTTTCCACATTCTCCCGTGCAACGCGGCTGCTAGTACTCCTTTCATGCAAAATCTTAGGTTCCTAGCGCTTGTCCAAGGCACCAAAGAAGTGTAAAAAATCAATAATCGATACCAAAATCTTGAATTGTACTACTTCTTACTGGTTATTACATCAACTTAGAAGCTTCATCTGTGTTCTACTATGGTGCTTTTAGTGTCTCCGCATACCACAACACGCGACATAGCATTGCAGATGATAGATGTAACCGTTTATGACAGAAGTGCGGCCAATGTGACGATCTGGCTTTAAGTCGATTCGATAACAAATGACGAAAACTGACGGATTTCTCAGGTTTTTATTAAATATGAACACTTTTCACATTCTCTCTTGCAACGCGGCTGCTAGTCCTCCTTTGATGCAAAATCTTAAGTTCCTAGCTCATGTCCAAGGCACCAAAGAAGGGTAAAAAGTCAACAATCGATACCAAAAACTTGAATCGTACTACTTCTTACTGGCTATTACATCAACTTAGAAGCTTCATCTATGTTCTACTATGTCGCTTTTAGTGTCTCCGCATACCGCAGCACGCGACATTACTTTGCAGTGGATAAATGTAACCGTTTCAGAGAGACGTGCGACCAATGTGACGATCTGGATTTAAGTCGATTAGATAACAAATGACGAAAACGGACGGATTTCTCAGGTTTTTACTACATATGAACACTTTTCACATTCTCCCGTGCAATTCGGCTGCTAGTCCTCCTTTCATGCAAAATCTTAAGTTGCTAGCTCATGTCCAAGGCACCAAAGATAGGTAAAATGTCAATAATCGATACTTAAAACTTGAATCGTACTACTTCTTACTGGCTGTTACAGCAACTTCGAAGCTTCATGTGTGTTCTACTATCTTGCTTTTAGTGTCTCCACATACCGCAGCACGCGACAAAGCTTTGCAGACGATAAGTACAACCGTTTCAGAGAGAAGAGCGGCCAATGTGGCGATCTGGCTTAAGTCGATTCGATAACAAATGACGAAAACGGACGGATTTCTCAGGTTTTTACTAAATATGAACACTTTTCACATTCTCCCTTGCAACGCGGCTGCTAGTCCTCCTTTGATGCAAAATCTTAAGTTGCTAGCTCATGTCCAAGGCACCAAAGAAGGGTAAAAGGTCAATAATCGATATCTAAAACTTGAATTGTACTACTACTTACTGGCTATTACATCAACTTAGAAGCTTCATCTGTGTTCTACTATGGTGCTTTTAGTGTCTCCGCATACCGCAGCACCCGACATATCTTTCTAGAGGATAAATGTAACCGTTTCAGACAGAAGTGCACCGAATGTGACGATCTGGCTTTAAGTCGATTCGATAACAAATGACGAAAACGGACGGATTTCTCAGGTTTTTACTACATATGAACACTTTTCACATTCTCCCGTGCAACGCGGCTGCTAGTCCTCCCTTCATGCAAAATCTTAAGTTGCTAGCTCATGTCCAAGGCACCAAAGAAGGGTAAAATGTCAATAATCGATACTTAAAACTTGAATCGTACTACTTCTTACTGGCTGTTACAGCAACTTCGAAGCTTCATGTGTGTTCTAATATCGTGCTTTTAGTGTCTCCACATACCGCAGCACGCGACATAGCTTTGCAGACGATAAGTACAACCGTTTCAGAGAGAAGAGCGGACAATGTGGCGATCTGGCTTAAGTCGATTCGATAACAAATGACGAAAACGGACGGATTTCTCAGGTTTTTACTAAATATGAACACTTTTCACATTCTCCCTTGCAACGCGGCTGCTAGTCCTCCTTTGATGCAAAATCTTAAGTTGCTAGCTCATGTCCAAGGCACCAAAGAAGGGTAAAAGGTCAATAATCGATATCTAAAACTTGAATTGTACTACTTCTTACTGGCTATTACATCAACGTAGAAGCTTCATCTGTGTTCTACTATGGTGCTTTTAGTGTCTCCGCATACCGCAGACCGCGACATAGCTTTGCAGACGATAAGTACAACCGTTTCAGAGAGGAGAGCGGCCAATGTGACGAACTGGCTTTAAGTCGATTCGATAACAAATGACGAAAACGGACGGATTTCTCAGGTTTTTACTACATATGAACACTTTTCACATTCTCCCGTTCAACTCGGCTGCTAGTCTTCCTTCCATGCAAAAGCTTAAGGTCCTAGCTCATGTCCAAGGCACCAAAGCCAGCTAAAAAGTCAATAATCGATAGCTAAAACTTGAAATGTACTACTTCCTACTGGCTATTACATCAACTTAGAAGCTTCATCTGTGTTCTACTATCGTGCTTTTAGTGTCCCCGCATACCGCAGCACGCGACATAGCTTTGCAGACGATAAGTACAACCGTTTCAGAGAGGAGAGCGGCCAATGTGACGATCTGGCTTTAAGTCGATTCGATAACAAATGACGAAAACGGATGGATTTCTCAGATTTTTAATACATATGAACACCATTCACATTCTCCCGTGCATCTTCGCTGCTAGTCCTCCGTTCATGCAGAATCTTAAGGTCCTAGCTCATGTCCAAGACACCAAAGCGAGCTAAAAAGTCAATAATGGATACCTAAAACTTGAATTGTACTACTTCTTACTGGATATTACATGAACTTAGAAGCTTCATCTGTGTCCTACTATGGTGCTTTTAGTGTCTCCGCATACCGCAGCACGCGACATAGCTTTGCAGACGATAAATGTAACCGTATCAGACAGAAGATCGGCCAATGTGACGATCTGGCTTTAAGTCGATTCGATAACAAGTGACGAAAACGGACGGACTTCTCAGGTTTTTACTACATATGAAAAGTTTTCACATTCTCCCTTGCAACCTGCCTGTTAGTCCTCCCTTTATGCAAAACCTTAAGGTCCGTAGCTCATGTCCAAGGCACCAAAGAAGGGTAAAAAGTCAATAATCGATACCAAAATCTTGAATTGTACTACTTCTTACTGGCTATTACATCAACTTAGAAGCTTCATCTGTGTTCTACTATGGCGCTATTAGTGTCTCCGCATACCGCAGCACGCGACATAGCTTGGCAGACGACAAATGTAACCATTTCAGACAGAAGTGCGGCCAATGTTACGATCTGGCATTAAGTCGATTCGATAACAAATGACGAAAACGGACGGATTTCTCAGGTTTATACTACATACGAACACTTTTCACATTCCCCCATGCAACTCGGCTGCTTGTCCCCCTTTCATGCTGAATCTTAAGGTCCTAGCTCATGTCCAAGGCACCAAAACCAGCTAAAAAGTCAATAATCGATACCTAAAACTTGAATTGTACTACTTCTTACTGGCTATTACATCAACCTAGAAGCTTCATCTGTGTTCTACTATGGTGCTTTTAGTGTCTCCGCATACCGCAGCACGTGACATAGCTTTTCAGACGATAAGTACAACCGTTTCAGAGAGAAGAGCGACCAATGTGACGATCAGGCTTTAAGTCGATTCGATAACAAAAGACGAAACGGAGGATTTCTCAGGTTTTTACTACATATGAACACTTTTCACATTCTCCCGCTCAACTCGGCTGCTAGTCTTCCTTCCATGCAAAAGCTTAAGGTCCTAGCTCATGTCCAAGGCACCAAAGCTAGCTAAAAAGTCAATAATCGATACCTAAAACTTGAAATGTACTACTTCTTACTGGCTCTTACATCAACTTAGAAGCTTCATCTGTGTTCTACTTTGGTGCTTTTAGTGTCTCCGCATACCGCAGCACGCGACATAGCTTTGCAGACGACAAATGTAACCGTTTCAGACAGAAGTGCGGCCAATGTGACGATCTGGCTTTAAGTCGATTCGATAACAAATGACGAAAACGGACGGATTTCTCAGGTTTTTACTACATATGAACACTTTTCACATTCTCCCGTTCAACTCGGCTGCTAGTCTTCCTTCCATGCAGAAGCTTAAGGTCCTAGCTCATGTCCAAGGCACCAAAACCAACTAAAAAGTCAATAATCGATACCTAAAACTTGAATTGTACTACTTCTTACTGGCTATTACATCAACGTAGAAGCTTCATCTGTGTTCTACTATGGTGCTTTTTGTGTCTCCGCATACCGCAGCACGCGACGTAGCTTTGCAGACGATAAGTACAACCGTTTCAGAGAGAAGAGCGGCTTATGTGACGATCTGGCTTTAAGTCGATTGGATAACAAATGACGATAACGGACGGTTTTCTTAGGTTTCTACTACATACGAACACTTTTCACATTCTAGCGTGCAACGTGGCTGCCAGTCCTCCTTTCATGCAACATCTTAAGTTCCTAGCTCATCTCCAAGGCACCAAAGAAGGGTAAAAAGTCAATAATCGACACCTAAAACTTGAATTGTACTACTTCTTACTGGCTATTACATCAACTTAGAAGCTTCATCTGTGTTCTACTATGGTGCTTTTAGTGTCTCCGCATACCGCAGCACGCGACGTAGCTTTGCAGACAATAAGTACAACCGTTTCAGAGAGAAGAGCGGCCAATGTGACGATCTGGCTTTAAGTCGGTTCGATAACAAATGACAAAAACGGACGGATTTCTCAGGTTTTTACTACATATGAACACTTTTCACATTCTCCCGTGCAACGCGGCTGCTGGTCCTCCTTTCATGCAAAATCTTAAGTTCCTAGCTCATATCCAAGGCACCAAAGAAGGGTAAAAAGTCAATAATCGATACCTAAAACGTGAATTGTACTACTCCTTACTGGCTGTTACATCAACTTAGAAGCATCATCTGTGTTCTACTATGGTGATTTTAGTGTATCCGCATACCGCAGCACGCGACATAGCTTTGCAGACGATAAATGTAACCGTTTCAGACAGACGAGCGGCCAATGTGACGATCTGGCTTTTAGTCGATCCGATAACAAATGACGAAAACTGTCGGATTTCTCATGTTTTTACTACATATGACCACTTTTCACATTCTCCCATGCAACGCGGCTGCTAGGGCCCCTTTCATGCAAAATCCTAAGTTCCTAGCTCATGTCCAAGGCACCAAAGCCTGCTAAAAAGTCAATAATCGATACCTAAAACTTGAATTGTACTACTTCATACAGCTATAACATCAACTTAGAAGCTTCATCTGTGTTCTACTATGGTGCTTTTAGTGTCTCCGCATACCGCAATACGCGACATAGCTTTGCAGACGATAAGTACAACCGTTTCAGAGAGAAGAGCGGCCAATGTGACGATCTGGCTTTAAGTCGATTCAATAGCAAATGACGAAAATGGACGGTTTTCTCGGGTTTTTACTACATATGACCACTTTTCACATTCTCCCGTGCAACGCGGCTGCTAGTCCTCCTTTCAGGCAAAATCTTAAGTTGCTAGCTCATGTCCAAGGCACCAAAGAAGGGTAAAAACTCAATAATCGATACCTAAAACTTGAATTGTACTACTTCTTACTGGCTATTACATCAACTTAGAAGCTTCATCTGTGTTCTAGTATGGTGCTTTTAGTGTCTCCGCATACCGCAGCACGCGACATAGCTTTGCAGTTGATAAATTAACTGTTACAGACAGAAGTGCGGCCAATGTGACGATGTGGCTTTCAGTCTATTCGATAACAAATGACGAAAACGGACGGATTTCTCAGGTTTTTACTACATATGGACACTTTTCACATTCTCCCGTGCAACTCGGCTGTTCATCCTCCTCTCATGCAGAATCTTAAGGTCCTAGCTCATGTCCAAGGCACCAAAGCCTGCTAAAAAGTCAATAATCGATACCTAAAACTTGAATTGTACTACTTCATACAGCTATAACATCAACTTAGAAACTTCATTTGTGTTCTACTATGGTGTTTTGGTGTCTCCGCACACCGCAGCACGCGACATAGCTTTGCAGACGATAAGTACAACCGTTTCAGAGAGAAGAGCGGCCAATGTGACGATCTGGCTTTAAGCCTATTCGATAACAAATGACGAAAACGGACGGATTTCTCAGGTTTTTACTACATATGAACACTTTTCACATTCTTCCGTGCAACTCGGCTGCTCATCCTCCTTTCATGCAGAATCTTAAGGTCCTAGCTCATGTCCAAGGCACCAAAGAAGGGTAAAATGTCAATAACCGATACCTAAACCTTGAATTGTACTACTTCATACAGCTATAACATCAACTTAGAAGCTTCATCTGTGTTCTACTATGGTGATTTTAGTGTCTCCGCATAACGCAGAACGCGACATAGCTTTGCAGACGATAAGTACAACCGTTTCAGAGAGAAGAGCGGCCAATGTGACGATCTGGCTTTAAGTCGATTCGATAACAAATGACGAAAACGGACGGATTTCTCAGGTTTTTACTACATATGAACACTTTCCACATTCTCCCTTACAACGCGGCTGCTAGTCCACCTCTCATGCAAAATCGTAGGTTCCTAGCTCTTGTCCAAGGCACCAAAGAAGGGTAAAAAGTCAATAATCGATACCAAAAACTTGAATTGTACTACTTCTTACTGGCTATTACATCAACTTAGAAGTTTCATCTGTGTTCTACTATTGTGCTTTTAGTGTCTCCGCATACCGCAGCACGCCACATGGATTTGCAGTGGATAAATGTAACCGTTTAAGACAGAAGTGCGGCCAATGTGACGATCTGGCTTTAAGTCTATTCGATAACGAAAGACGAAAATGGACGGATTTCTCTGGTTTTTACTAAATATGAACACTTTTCACATTCTCCCATGCAATGCGGCAGCTAGTCCTCCTTTCATGCAAAATATTAAGTTGGTAGCTCATGTCCAAGGCACCAAAGAAAGGTAAAAAGTCAATAATCGATACCTAAAACTTGAATTGTACTACTTCTTACTGGCTATTACATCAACTTAGAAGCTTCATCTGTGTTCTGCTATGGTGATTTTAGTGTCTCCGCATACCGCAGCACGCGACATATCTTTGCAGAGGATAAATGTAACCGTTTCAGACAGAACTGCGGCCAATATGATGATCTGGCTTTAAGTCGATTCGATAACAAATGCCAAAAACGGACGGATTTCTCAGGTTTTTTCTACATATGAACACTTTTCACATTCTCCCGTGCAACGCGGCTGCTACTCCTCCTTTCAGGCAAAATCTTAAGTTGCTAGCTCATGTCCAAGGCACAAAAGAAGGGTAAAAAGTCAATAATCGATACCTAAAACTTTAATTGTACTACTTATTACTGGCTATTACATTAACTTCGAAGCTTCATGTGTGTTGTACTATGGTGCTTTTAGTGTCTCCGCATTCCGCAGCACGCGACATAGCTTTGCAGACGATAAGTACAACCGTTTCAGAGAGAAGAGCGGCCAATGAGACGATCTGGCTTTAAGTCGATTCGTTAACAAATGACGAAAACGGACGGATTTCTCAGGTTTTTACTACATATGAACACTTTCCACATTCTCGCTTGCAACGCGGCTGCTAGTCCTCCTTTGATGCAAAATCTTAAGTTCCTAGCTCATGTCCAAGGCACCGAAGAGGGGTAAAAAGTCAATAATCGATACCTAAAACTTGAATTGTACTACTTTGTACTGGCTATTACATCAACTTAGAAGCTTCATCTGTGTTCTAGTATAGTGATTTTAGTGTCTCCGCATACCGCAGCATGCGACATTACTTTGCAGTGGATAAATGTAACCGTTTCAGAGAGACGTGCGGCCAATGTGACGATCTGGATTTAAGTCGATTAGATAACAAATGACGAAAACGGACGGATTTATCAGGTTTTTACTACATATGAACACTTTTCACATTCTCCCGTGCAACTCGGCTGCTAGTCCTCCTTTCATGCAACATCTTAAGTTCCTAGCTCATCTCCAAGGCACCAAAGATAGGTAAAATGTCAATAATCGATACTTAAAACTTGAATCGTACTACTTCTTACTGGCTGTTACAGCCACTTCGAAGCTTCATGTGTGTTCTACTATCTTGCTTTTAGTGTCTCCACATACCGCAGCACGCGACATAGCTTTGCAGACGATAAGTACAACCGTTTCAGAGAGAAGAGCGGCCAATGTGGCGATCTGGCTTAAGTCGATTCGATAACAAATGACGAAAACGGACGGATTTCTCAGGTTTTTACTAAATATGAACACTTTTCACATTCTCCCTTGCAACGCGGCTGCTAGTCCTCCTTTGATGCAAAATCTTAAGTTGCTAGCTCATGTCCAAGGCACCAAAGAAGGGTAATAGGTCTTTAATCGATATCTAAAACTTGAATTGTACTACTTCTTACTGGCTATTACATCAACTTAGAAGCTTCATCTGTGTTCTACTATGGTGCTTTTAGTGTCTTCGCTTACCGCAGCACCCGACATATCTTTGCAAAGGATAAATGTAACCGTTTCAGACAGAAGTGCTGCGAATGTGACGATCTGGCTTTAAGTCGATTCGATAACAAATGACGAAAACGGACGGATTTCGCAGGTTTTTACTACATATGAACACTTTTCACATTCTCCCGAGCAACGCGGCTGCTAGTCCTCCTTTCATGCAACATCTTAAGTTCCTAGCTCATCTCCAAGGCACCAAAGAAGGGTAAAAAGTCAATAATCGACACCTAAAACTTGAATTGTACTACTTCTTACTGGCTATTACATCAACTTAGAAACTTCATCTGTGTTCTACTATGGTGCTTTTAGTGTCTCCGCATACCGCAGCACGCGACGTAGCTTTGCAGACGATAAGTACAACCGTTTCAGAGAGAAGAGCGGCCAATGTGACGATCTGGCTTTAAGTCGGTTCGATAACAAATGACAAAAACGGACGGATTTCTCAGGTTTTTACTACATATGAACACTTTTCACAATCTCCCGTGCAACGCGGCTGCTGGTCCTCCTTTCATGCAAAATCTTAAGTTCCTAGCTCATATCCAAGGCACCAAAGAAGGGTAAAAAGTCAATAATCGATACCTAAAACGTGAATTGTACTACTCCTTACTGGCTGTTACATCAACTTAGAAGCATCATCTGTGTTCTACTATGGTGATTTTAGTGTATCCGCATACCGCAGCACGCGACATAGCTTTGCAGACGATAAATGTAACCGTTTCAGACAGACGAGCGGCCAATGTGACGATCTGGCTTTTAGTCGATCCGATAACAAATGACGAAAACTGTCGGATTTCTCATGTTTTTACTACATATGACCACTTTTCACATTCTCCCATGCAACGCGGCTGCTAGGGCCCCTTTCATGCAAAATCCTAAGTTCCTAGCTCATGTCCAAGGCACCAAAGCCTGCTAAAAAGTCAATAATCGATACCTAAAACTTGAATTGTACTACTTCATACAGCTATAACATCAACTTAGAAGCTTCATCTGTGTTCTACTATGGTGCTTTTAGTGTCTCCGCATACCGCAATACGCGACATAGCTTTGCAGACGATAAGTACAACCGTTTCAGAGAGAAGAGCGGCCAATGTGACGATCTGGCTTTAAGTCGATTCAATAGCAAATGACGAAAATGGACGGTTTTCTCGGGTTTTTACTACATATGACCACTTTTCACATTCTCCCGTGCAACGCGGCTGCTAGTCCTCCTTTCAGGCAAAATCTTAAGTTGCTAGCTCATGTCCAAGGCACCAAAGAAGGGTAAAAACTCAATAATCGATACCTAAAACTTGAATTGTACTACTTCTTACTGGCTATTACATCAACTTAGAAGCTTCATCTGTGTTCTAGTATGGTGCTTTTAGTGTCTCCGCATACCGCAGCACGCGACATAGCTTTGCAGTTGATAAATTAACTGTTACAGACAGAAGTGCGGCCAATGTGACGATGTGGCTTTCAGTCTATTCGATAACAAATGACGAAAACGGACGGATTTCTCAGGTTTTTACTACATATGGACACTTTTCACATTCTCCCGTGCAACTCGGCTGTTCATCCTCCTCTCATGCAGAATCTTAAGGTCCTAGCTCATGTCCAAGGCACCAAAGCCTGCTAAAAAGTCAATAATCGATACCTAAAACTTGAATTGTACTACTTCATACAGCTATAACATCAACTTAGAAACTTCATTTGTGTTCTACTATGGTGTTTTGGTGTCTCCGCACACCGCAGCACGCGACATAGCTTTGCAGACGATAAGTACAACCGTTTCAGAGAGAAGAGCGGCCAATGTGACGATCTGGCTTTAAGCCTATTCGATAACAAATGACGAAAACGGACGGATTTCTCAGGTTTTTACTACATATGAACACTTTTCACATTCTTCCGTGCAACTCGGCTGCTCATCCTCCTTTCATGCAGAATCTTAAGGTCCTAGCTCATGTCCAAGGCACCAAAGAAGGGTAAAATGTCAATAACCGATACCTAAACCTTGAATTGTACTACTTCATACAGCTATAACATCAACTTAGAAGCTTCATCTGTGTTCTACTATGGTGATTTTAGTGTCTCCGCATAACGCAGAACGCGACATAGCTTTGCAGACGATAAGTACAACCGTTTCAGAGAGAAGAGCGGCCAATGTGACGATCTGGCTTTAAGTCGATTCGATAACAAATGACGAAAACGGACGGATTTCTCAGGTTTTTACTACATATGAACACTTTCCACATTCTCCCTTACAACGCGGCTGCTAGTCCACCTCTCATGCAAAATCGTAGGTTCCTAGCTCTTGTCCAAGGCACCAAAGAAGGGTAAAAAGTCAATAATCGATACCAAAAACTTGAATTGTACTACTTCTTACTGGCTATTACATCAACTTAGAAGTTTCATCTGTGTTCTACTATTGTGCTTTTAGTGTCTCCGCATACCGCAGCACGCCACATGGATTTGCAGTGGATAAATGTAACCGTTTAAGACAGAAGTGCGGCCAATGTGACGATCTGGCTTTAAGTCTATTCGATAACGAAAGACGAAAATGGACGGATTTCTCTGGTTTTTACTAAATATGAACACTTTTCACATTCTCCCATGCAATGCGGCAGCTAGTCCTCCTTTCATGCAAAATATTAAGTTGGTAGCTCATGTCCAAGGCACCAAAGAAAGGTAAAAAGTCAATAATCGATACCTAAAACTTGAATTGTACTACTTCTTACTGGCTATTACATCAACTTAGAAGCTTCATCTGTGTTCTGCTATGGTGATTTTAGTGTCTCCGCATACCGCAGCACGCGACATATCTTTGCAGAGGATAAATGTAACCGTTTCAGACAGAACTGCGGCCAATATGATGATCTGGCTTTAAGTCGATTCGATAACAAATGCCAAAAACGGACGGATTTCTCAGGTTTTTTCTACATATGAACACTTTTCACATTCTCCCGTGCAACGCGGCTGCTACTCCTCCTTTCAGGCAAAATCTTAAGTTGCTAGCTCATGTCCAAGGCACAAAAGAAGGGTAAAAAGTCAATAATCGATACCTAAAACTTTAATTGTACTACTTATTACTGGCTATTACATTAACTTCGAAGCTTCATGTGTGTTGTACTATGGTGCTTTTAGTGTCTCCGCATTCCGCAGCACGCGACATAGCTTTGCAGACGATAAGTACAACCGTTTCAGAGAGAAGAGCGGCCAATGAGACGATCTGGCTTTAAGTCGATTCGTTAACAAATGACGAAAACGGACGGATTTCTCAGGTTTTTACTACATATGAACACTTTCCACATTCTCGCTTGCAACGCGGCTGCTAGTCCTCCTTTGATGCAAAATCTTAAGTTCCTAGCTCATGTCCAAGGCACCGAAGAGGGGTAAAAAGTCAATAATCGATACCTAAAACTTGAATTGTACTACTTTGTACTGGCTATTACATCAACTTAGAAGCTTCATCTGTGTTCTAGTATAGTGATTTTAGTGTCTCCGCATACCGCAGCATGCGACATTACTTTGCAGTGGATAAATGTAACCGTTTCAGAGAGACGTGCGGCCAATGTGACGATCTGGATTTAAGTCGATTAGATAACAAATGACGAAAACGGACGGATTTATCAGGTTTTTACTACATATGAACACTTTTCACATTCTCCCGTGCAACTCGGCTGCTAGTCCTCCTTTCATGCAACATCTTAAGTTCCTAGCTCATCTCCAAGGCACCAAAGATAGGTAAAATGTCAATAATCGATACTTAAAACTTGAATCGTACTACTTCTTACTGGCTGTTACAGCCACTTCGAAGCTTCATGTGTGTTCTACTATCTTGCTTTTAGTGTCTCCACATACCGCAGCACGCGACATAGCTTTGCAGACGATAAGTACAACCGTTTCAGAGAGAAGAGCGGCCAATGTGGCGATCTGGCTTAAGTCGATTCGATAACAAATGACGAAAACGGACGGATTTCTCAGGTTTTTACTAAATATGAACACTTTTCACATTCTCCCTTGCAACGCGGCTGCTAGTCCTCCTTTGATGCAAAATCTTAAGTTGCTAGCTCATGTCCAAGGCACCAAAGAAGGGTAATAGGTCTTTAATCGATATCTAAAACTTGAATTGTACTACTTCTTACTGGCTATTACATCAACTTAGAAGCTTCATCTGTGTTCTACTATGGTGCTTTTAGTGTCTTCGCTTACCGCAGCACCCGACATATCTTTGCAAAGGATAAATGTAACCGTTTCAGACAGAAATGAGGCGAATGTGACGATCTGGCTTTAAGTCGATTCGATAACAAATGACGAAAACGGACGGATTTCGCAGGTTTTTACTACATATGAACACTTTTCACATTCTCCCGAGCAACGCGGCTGCTAGTCCTCCTTTCATGCAACATCTTAAGTTCCTAGCTCATCTCCAAGGCACCAAAGAAGGGTAAAAAGTCAATAATCGACACCTAAAACTTGAATTGTACTACTTCTTACTGGCTATTACATCAACTTAGAAACTTCATCTGTGTTCTACTATGGTGCTTTTAGTGTCTCCGCATACCGCAGCACGCGACGTAGCTTTGCAGACGATAAGTACAACCGTTTCAGAGAGAAGAGCGGCCAATGTGACGATCTGGCTTTAAGTCGGTTCGATAACAAATGACAAAAACGGACGGATTTCTCAGGTTTTTACTACATATGAACACTTTTCACAATCTCCCGTGCAACGCGGCTGCTGGTCCTCCTTTCATGCAAAATCTTAAGTTCCTAGCTCATATCCAAGGCACCAAAGAAGGGTAAAAAGTCAATAATCGATACCTAAAACTTGAATTGTACTACTTCTTACTGGCTGTTACATCAACTTAGAAGCATCATCTGTGTTCTACTATGGTGATTTTAGTGTATCCGCATACCGCAGCACGCGACATAGCTTTGCAGACGATAAATGTAACCGTTTCAGACAGACGAGCGGCCAATGTGACGATCTGGCTTTTAGTCGATCCGATAACAAATGACGAAAACTGTCGGATTTCTCATGTATTTACTACATATGACCACTTTTCACATTCTCCCATGCAACGCGGCTGCTAGGGCCCCTTTCATGCAAAATCCTAAGTTCCTAGCTCATGTCCAAGGCACCAAAGCTGCTAAAAAGACTATAATCGATACCTAAAACTTGAATTGTACTACTTCATACAGCTATAACATCAACTTAGAAACTTCATCTGTGTTCTAGTATGGTGCTTTTAGTGTCTCCGCATACCGCAGCACGCGACATAGCTTTGCAGACGATAAGTACATCCGTTTCAGAGAGAAGAGCGGCCAATGTGACGATCTGGCTTTAAGTCGATTCGATAACAATTGACGAAAATAGACGGATTTCTCAGGTTTTTACTACATATGAACACTTTTCACATTCTCCCTTGCAACGCGGCTGCTGGTCCTCCATTCATGCAAAATCTTAAGTTACTAGCTCATGTCCAAGGCACCAAAGAAGTGTAAAAAGCCAATAATCGATACCTAAAACTTGAATTGTACTACTTCTTACTGGCCATTACATCAACTTAGAAGCTTAATCTGTGTTCTACTATGTTGCTTTTAGTGCCTCCGCATATCGCAGCACGCGACATAGCTTTGCAGACGATAAATGTAATTGTTTCAGACAGACATGTGGCCAATCTGACGATCTGGCTTTAAGTCGATTCGATAACAAATGCAAAAAACGGACGAATTTCTCAGGTTTTTACTACATATGAACACTTTTCACATTCCCCCGTGCAACGCGGCTGCTAGTCCTCCTTTCAGGCAAAATCTTAAGTTGCTAGCTCATGTCCAAGGCACCAAAGAAGGGTAAAAACTCAATAATCGATACCTAAAACTTGAATTGTACTACTTCATACAGCTATAACATCAACTTAGAAGCTTCATCTGTGTTCTACTATGGTGCTTTTAGTGTCTCCGCATAACGCAGAACGCGACATAGCTTTGCAGACGATAAGTACAACCGTTTCAGAGAGAAGAGCGGCCAATGTGACGATCTGGCTTTAAGTCGATTCGATAACAAATGACGAAAACGGACGGATTTCTCAGGTTTTTACTACATATGAACACTTTCCACATTCTCCCTTGCAACGCGGCTGCTAGTCCACCTCTCATGCAAAATCGTAGGTTCCTAGCTCTTGTCCAAGGCACCAAAGAAGGGTAAAAAGTCAATAATCGATACCAAAAACTTGAATTGTACTACTTCTTACTGGCTATTACATCAACTTAGAAGTTTCATCTGTGTTCTACTATGGTGCTTTTAGTGTCTCCGCATACCGCAGCACGCCACATAGATTTGCAATGGATAAATGTAACCGTTTAAGACAGAAGTGCGGCCAATGTGACGATCTGGCTTTAAGTCTATTCGATAACGAAAGACGAAAATGGACGGATTTCTCTGGTTTTTACTAAATATGAACACTTTTCACATTCTCCCATGCAATGCGGCAGCTAGTCCTCCTTTCATGCAAAATCTTAAGTTGGTAGCTCATGTCCAAGGCACCAAAGAAAGATAAAAAGTCAATAATCGATACCTAAAACTTGAATTGTACTACTTCTTACTGGCTATTACATCAACTTAGAAGCTTCATCTGTGTTCTGCTATGGTGATTTTAGTGTCTCCGCATACCGCAGCACGCGACATATCTTTGCAGAGGATAAATGTAACCGTTTCAGACAGAACTGCGGCCAATATGACGATCTGGCTTTAAGTCGATTCGATAACAAATGCCAAAAACGGACGGATTTCTCAGGTTTTTTCTACATATGAACACTTTTCACATTCTCCCGTGCAACGCGGCTGCTACTCCTCCTTTCAGGCAAAATCTTAAGTTGCTAGCTCATGTCCAAGGCACAAAAGAAGGGTAAAAAGTCAATAATCGATACCTAAAACTTGAATTGTACTACTTCTTACTGGCTATTACATTAACTTCGAAGCTTCATGTGTGTTGTACTATGGTGCTTTTAGTGTCTCCGCATTCCGCAGCACGCGACATAGCTTTTCAGACGATAAGTACAACCGTTTCAGAGAGAAGAGCGGCCAATGAGACGATCTGGCTTTAAGTCGATTCGTTAACAAATGACGAAAACGGACGGATTTCTCAGGTTTTTACTACATATGAACACTTTCCACATTCTCGCTTGCAACGCGGCTGCTAGTCCTCCTTTGATGCAAAATCTTAAGTTCCTAGCTCATGTCCAAGGCACCGAAGAGGGGTAAAAAGTCAATAATCGATACCTAAAACTTGAATTGTACTACTTTTTACTGGCTATTACATCAACTTAGAAGCTTCATCTGTGTTCTAGTATAGTGATTTTAGTGTCTCCGCATACCGCAGCATGCGACATTACTTTGCAGTGGATAAATGTAACCGTTTCAGAGAGACGTGCGGCCAATGTGACGATCTGGATTTAAGTCGATTAGATAACAAATGACGAAAACGGACGGATTTATCAGGTTTTTACTACATATGAACACTTTTCACATTCTCCCGTGCAACTCGGCTGCTAGTCCTCCTTTCATGCAAAATCTTAGGGCCCTAGCTCAAGACCAAGGCACCAAAGCCAGCGAAAAAGTCAATATTCGATACCTAAAACTTGAATTGTACTACTTCTTACTGTCTATTACATCAACTTAGAAGCTTCATCTGTGTTCTACTTTGGTGCTTTTAGTGTCTCCGCATACCGCAGCACGCGACATAGCTTTGCAGACGACAAATGTAACCGTTTCAGACAGAAGTGCGGCCAATGTGACGATCTTGCTTTAAGTCGATTCGATAACAAATGCCGAAAACGGACGGATTTCTCACGTTTTTACTACATATGAACACTTTTCACATTCTCCTGTGCAACTCGGCTTCTTGTCCTCCTATCATGCAGAATCTTAAGGTCCTAGCTCATGTCAAACTCACCAAAGCCAGCTAAAACGTCAATAATCGATACCTAAAACTTGAATTGTACTACTTCTTACTGGCCATTACATCAATTTAGAAGCTTCATCTGTGTTCTACTATGGTGCTTTTAGTGTCTCCGCATACCGCAGCACGCGACATAGCTTTGCAGACGATAAGTACAACCGTTTCACAGAGAAAGTGGCCAATGTGACGATCTGGCTTTAAGTTGATTCGATAACAAATGACGAAAACGGACGGATTTCTCAGGTTTTTACTACATATGAACACTTTTCACATTCTCCCCTGCAACCCGGCTGCTAGTCCTCCTTTCATGCAAAATCTTAAGTTCCTAGCTCATGTCCAATGCACCAAAGAAGGGTAAAAAGTCAATAATCGATACCTAAATCTTGAATTGTACTACTTCTTACTGGCTATTACATCAACTTAGAAGCTTCATCTGTGTTCTACTATGGTGCTATTAGTGTCACCGCATACCGCAGCACGCCACATAGCTTTGCAGAAGATAAATGTAACCGTTTCAGACAGGTGTGCGGCCAATGTGGCTTTCTGGCCTTAAGTCGATTCGATAACAAATGACGAAAACGGACGGATTTCTCAGGTTTTTACTACACATGAACACTTTTCACATTCTCCCGTTCAACTCGGCTGCTAGTCTTCCTTCCATGCAAAAGCTTAAGGTCCTAGCTCATGTCCAAGTCACCAAAGCCAGCTAAAAAGTCAATAATCGATACCTGAAACTCGAAATGTACTACTTCCTACTGGCTATTACATCAACTTAGAAGCTTCATCTGTGTTCTACTATCGTGCTTTTAGTGTCCCCGCATACCGCAGCACGCGACATAGCTTTGCAGACGATAAGTACAACCGTTTCAGAGAGGAGAGCGGCCAATGTGACGATCTGGCGTTAAGTCGATTCGATAACAAATGACGAAAACGGACGGATTTCTCAGGTTTTTACTACATGTGAACACTTTTCACACTCTCCCATGCAGCGCGGCTGCTAGTCCTCCCTTCATGCAAAATCTTAAGTTCCTAGCTCGTGTCCAAGGCACCAAAGCCAGCTAAAAAGTCAATAATCGATACCTAAATCTTGAATTGTACTACTTCTTACTGGCTATTACATCAACTTAGAAGCATCATCTGTGTTCTACTATGGTGCTATTAGTGTCTCCGCATACCGCAGCACGCGACATAGCTTTGCAGTCGATAAGTACAACCGTTTCAGAGAGAAAGCGGCCAATGTGACGATCTGGCTTTAAGTCGATTCGATAACAAATGACGAAAAGGGATCGATTTCTCAGATTTTTAATACATATGAACACTTTTCACATTCTCCCGTGCAACTTCGCTGCTAGTCCTCCGTTCATGCAGAATCTTAAGGTCCTAGCTCATGTCCAAGACACCAAAGCCAGCTAAAAAGTCAATAATAGATACCTAAAACTTGAATTGTACTACTTCTTACTGGATATTACATGAACTTAGAAGCTTCATCTGTGTCCTACTATGGTGCTTTTAGTGTCTCCGCATACCGCAGCACACGACATAGCTTTGCAGACGATAAGTACAACCGTTTCAGAGAGAAGAGGGGCCAATGTGACAATCTGGCTTTAAGTCGATTCGAAAACAAATGACGAAAACGGACGGATTTCTCAGGTTTTTACTACATATGAACACTTTTCACATTCTCCCGTGCAACGCGGATGCTAATCCTCCTTTCATACAGAATCTTAACGTCCTAGCTCATGTCAAGGCACCAATGCCAGCTAAAAAGTCAATAATCGATACCTAAAACTTTAATTGTACAACTTCCTACTGGCTATTACATCAACTTAGAAGCGTCATCTGTGTTCTACTATGGTGCTTTTAGTGTCTCCCCATACCGCAGCACGCGACATAGCTTTGCAGACGGTAAATGTAATCGTATCAGACAGAAGAGCGGCGAATATGACGATCTGGCTTTAAGTCGATTCGATAACAAATAAAGATAACGGTCGGATTTCTCAGGTATTTACTACATATGAACAGTTTTCACATTCTCCCTTGCAACCCGGCTGCTAGTCCTCATTTCATGCAAAATCTTAAGTTCCTAGCTCATGTCCAAGGCACCAAAACCAGCTAAAAAGTCAATAATCGATACCTAAAACTTGAATTGTACTACTTCTTACTGGCTATAACATCAACGTAGAAGCTTCATCTGTGTTCTACTATGGTGCCTTTAGTGTCTCCGCCTACCGCAGCACGTGACATAGCTTTGCAGACGATAAGTAAAACCGTTTCAGAGGGAAGAACGGCCAATGTGACGATCAGGCTTTAAGTCGATTCGATAACAAGTGACGAAAACGGACGGATTTCTCAGGCTTTTACTACACATGAACACTTTTCACATTCTCCCGTTCAACTCGGCTGCTAGTCTTCCTTCCATGCAAAAGCTTAAGGTCCTAGCTCATGTCCAAGTCACCAAAGCCAGCTAAAAAGTCAATAATCGATACCTAAAACTTGAAATGTACTACTTCCTACTGGCTATTACATCAACTTAGAAGCTTCATCTGTGTTCTACTATCGTGCTTTTAGTGTCCCCGCATACCGCAGCACGCGACATAGCTTTGCAGACGATAAGTACAACCGTTTCAGAGAGGAGAGCGGCCAATGTGACGATCTGGCTTTAAGTCGATTCGATAACAAATGACGAAAACGGACGGTTTTCTCAGGTTTTTACTACATGTGAACACTTTTTACATTCTCCCATGCAGCGCGGCTGCTAGTCCTCCCTTCATGCAAAATCTTAAGTTCCTAGCTCGTGTCCAAGGCACCAAAGCCAGCTAAAAAGTCAATAATCGATACCTAAAACTTGAATTGTACTACTTCTTACTGGCTATTACATCAACTTAGAAGCATCATCTGTGTTCTACTATGGTGATTTTAGTGTATCCGCATACCGCAGCACGCGACATAGCTTTGCAGACGATAAATGTAACCGTTTCAGACAGACGAGCGGCCAATGTGACGATCTGGCTTTTAGTCGATCCGATAACAAATGACGAAAACTGTCGGATTTCTCATGTATTTACTACATATGACCACTTTTCACATTCTCCCATGCAACGCGGCTGCTAGGGCCCCTTTCATGCAAAATCCTAAGTTCCTAGCTCATGTCCAAGGCACCAAAGCTGCTAAAAAGACTATAATCGATACCTAAAACTTGAATTGTACTACTTCATACAGCTATAACATCAACTTAGAAACTTCATCTGTGTTCTAGTATGGTGCTTTTAGTGTCTCCGCATACCGCAGCACGCGACATAGCTTTGCAGACGATAAGTACATCCGTTTCAGAGAGAAGAGCGGCCAATGTGACGATCTGGCTTTAAGTCGATTCGATAACAATTGACGAAAATAGACGGATTTCTCAGGTTTTTACTACATATGAACACTTTTCACATTCTCCCTTGCAACGCGGCTGCTGGTCCTCCATTCATGCAAAATCTTAAGTTACTAGCTCATGTCCAAGGCACCAAAGAAGTGTAAAAAGCCAATAATCGATACCTAAAACTTGAATTGTACTACTTCTTACTGGCCATTACATCAACTTAGAAGCTTAATCTGTGTTCTACTATGTTGCTTTTAGTGCCTCCGCATATCGCAGCACGCGACATAGCTTTGCAGACGATAAATGTAATTGTTTCAGACAGACGTGTGGCCAATCTGACGATCTGGCTTTAAGTCGATTCGATAACAAATGCAAAAAACGGACGAATTTCTCAGGTTTTTACTACATATGAACACTTTTCACATTCCCCCGTGCAACGCGGCTGCTAGTCCTCCTTTCAGGCAAAATCTTAAGTTGCTAGCTCATGTCCAAGGCACCAAAGAAGGGTAAAAACTCAATAATCGATACCTAAAACTTGAATTGTACTACTTCATACAGCTATAACATCAACTTAGAAGCTTCATCTGTGTTCTACTATGGTGCTTTTAGTGTCTCCGCATAACGCAGAACGCGACATAGCTTTGCAGACGATAAGTACAACCGTTTCAGAGAGAAGAGCGGCCAATGTGACGATCTGGCTTTAAGTCGATTCGATAACAAATGACGAAAACGGACGGATTTCTCAGGTTTTTACTACATATGAACACTTTCCACATTCTCCCTTGCAACGCGGCTGCTAGTCCACCTCTCATGCAAAATCGTAGGTTCCTAGCTCTTGTCCAAGGCACCAAAGAAGGGTAAAAAGTCAATAATCGATACCAAAAACTTGAATTGTACTACTTCTTACTGGCTATTACATCAACTTAGAAGTTTCATCTGTGTTCTACTATGGTGCTTTTAGTGTCTCCGCATACCGCAGCACGCCACATAGATTTGCAATGGATAAATGTAACCGTTTAAGACAGAAGTGCGGCCAATGTGACGATCTGGCTTTAAGTCTATTCGATAACGAAAGACGAAAATGGACGGATTTCTCTGGTTTTTACTAAATATGAACACTTTTCACATTCTCCCATGCAATGCGGCAGCTAGTCCTCCTTTCATGCAAAATCTTAAGTTGGTAGCTCATGTCCAAGGCACCAAAGAAAGATAAAAAGTCAATAATCGATACCTAAAACTTGAATTGTACTACTTCTTACTGGCTATTACATCAACTTAGAAGCTTCATCTGTGTTCTGCTATGGTGATTTTAGTGTCTCCGCATACCGCAGCACGCGACATATCTTTGCAGAGGATAAATGTAACCGTTTCAGACAGAACTGCGGCCAATATGACGATCTGGCTTTAAGTCGATTCGATAACAAATGCCAAAAACGGACGGATTTCTCAGGTTTTTTCTACATATGAACACTTTTCACATTCTCCCGTGCAACGCGGCTGCTACTCCTCCTTTCAGGCAAAATCTTAAGTTGCTAGCTCATGTCCAAGGCACAAAAGAAGGGTAAAAAGTCAATAATCGATACCTAAAACTTGAATTGTACTACTTCTTACTGGCTATTACATTAACTTCGAAGCTTCATGTGTGTTGTACTATGGTGCTTTTAGTGTCTCCGCATTCCGCAGCACGCGACATAGCTTTTCAGACGATAAGTACAACCGTTTCAGAGAGAAGAGCGGCCAATGAGACGATCTGGCTTTAAGTCGATTCGTTAACAAATGACGAAAACGGACGGATTTCTCAGGTTTTTACTACATATGAACACTTTCCACATTCTCGCTTGCAACGCGGCTGCTAGTCCTCCTTTGATGCAAAATCTTAAGTTCCTAGCTCATGTCCAAGGCACCGAAGAGGGGTAAAAAGTCAATAATCGATACCTAAAACTTGAATTGTACTACTTTTTACTGGCTATTACATCAACTTAGAAGCTTCATCTGTGTTCTAGTATAGTGATTTTAGTGTCTCCGCATACCGCAGCATGCGACATTACTTTGCAGTGGATAAATGTAACCGTTTCAGAGAGACGTGCGGCCAATGTGACGATCTGGATTTAAGTCGATTAGATAATAAATGACGAAAACGGACGGATTTATCAGGTTTTTACTACATATGAACACTTTTCACATTCTCCCGTGCAACTCGGCTGCTAGTCCTCCTTTCATGCAAAATCTTAGGGCCCTAGCTCAAGACCAAGGCACCAAAGCCAGCGAAAAAGTCAATATTCGATACCTAAAACTTGAATTGTACTACTTCTTACTGTCTATTACATCAACTTAGAAGCTTCATCTGTGTTCTACTTTGGTGCTTTTAGTGTCTCCGCATACCGCAGCACGCGACATAGCTTTGCAGACGACAAATGTAACCGTTTCAGACAGAAGTGCGGCCAATGTGACGATCTTGCTTTAAGTCGATTCGATAACAAATGCCGAAAACGGACGGATTTCTCACGTTTTTACTACATATGAACACTTTTCACATTCTCCTGTGCAACTCGGCTTCTTGTCCTCCTATCATGCAGAATCTTAAGGTCCTAGCTCATGTCAAACTCACCAAAGCCAGCTAAAACGTCAATAATCGATACCTAAAACTTGAATTGTACTACTTCTTACTGGCCATTACATCAATTTAGAAGCTTCATCTGTGTTCTACTATGGTGCTTTTAGTGTCTCCGCATACCGCAGCACGCGACATAGCTTTGCAGACGATAAGTACAACCGTTTCACAGAGAAAGCGGCCAATGTGACGATCTGGCTTTAAGTTGATTCGATAACAAATGACGAAAACGGACGGATTTCTCAGGTTTTTACTACATATGAACACTTTTCACATTCTCCCCTGCAACCCGGCTGCTAGTCCTCCTTTCATGCAAAATCTTAAGTTCCTAGCTCATGTCCAATGCACCAAAGAAGGGTAAAAAGTCAATAATCGATACCTAAATCTTGAATTGTACTACTTCTTACTGGCTATTACATCAACTTAGAAGCTTCATCTGTGTTCTACTATGGTGCTATTAGTGTCACCGCATACCGCAGCACGCCACATAGCTTTGCAGAAGATAAATGTAACCGTTTCAGACAGGTGTGCGGCCAATGTGGCTTTCTGGCCTTAAGTCGATTCGATAACAAATGACGAAAACGGACGGATTTCTCAGGTTTTTACTACACATGAACACTTTTCACATTCTCCCGTTCAACTCGGCTGCTAGTCTTCCTTCCATGCAAAAGCTTAAGGTCCTAGCTCATGTCCAAGTCACCAAAGCCAGCTAAAAAGTCAATAATCGATACCTGAAACTCGAAATGTACTACTTCCTACTGGCTATTACATCAACTTAGAAGCTTCATCTGTGTTCTACTATCGTGCTTTTAGTGTCCCCGCATACCGCAGCACGCGACATAGCTTTGCAGACGATAAGTACAACCGTTTCAGAGAGGAGAGCGGCCAATGTGACGATCTGGCGTTAAGTCGATTCGATAACAAATGACGAAAACGGACGGATTTCTCAGGTTTTTACTACATGTGAACACTTTTCACATTCTCCCATGCAGCGCGGCTGCTAGTCCTCCCTTCATGCAAAATCTTAAGTTCCTAGCTCGTGTCCAAGGCACCAAAGCCAGCTAAAAAGTCAATAATCGATACCTAAATCTTGAATTGTACTACTTCTTACTGGCTATTACATCAACTTAGAAGCATCATCTGTGTTCTACTATGGTGCTATTAGTGTCTCCGCATACCGCAGCACGCGACATAGCTTTGCAGTCGATAAGTACAACCGTTTCAGAGAGAAAGCGGCCAATGTGACGATCTGGCTTTAAGTCGATTCGATAACAAATGACGAAAAGGGATGGATTTCTCAGATTTTTAATACATATGAACACTTTTCACATTCTCCCGTGCAACTTCGCTGCTAGTCCTCCGTTCATGCAGAATCTTAAGGTCCTAGCTCATGTCCAAGACACCAAAGCCAGCTAAAAAGTCAATAATAGATACCTAAAACTTGAATTGTACTACTTCTTACTGGATATTACATGAACTTAGAAGCTTCATCTGTGTCCTACTATGGTGCTTTTAGTGTCTCCGCATACCGCAGCACACGACATAGCTTTGCAGACGATAAGTACAACCGTTTCAGAGAGAAGAGGGGCCAATGTGACAATCTGGCTTTAAGTCGATTCGAAAACAAATGACGAAAACGGACGGATTTCTCAGGTTTTTACTACATATGAACACTTTTCACATTCTCCCGTGCAACGCGGATGCTAATCCTCCTTTCATACAGAATCTTAACGTCCTAGCTCATGTCAAGGCACCAATGCCAGCTAAAAAGTCAATAATCGATACCTAAAACTTTAATTGTACAACTTCCTACTGGCTATTACATCAACTTAGAAGCGTCATCTGTGTTCTACTATGGTGCTTTTAGTGTCTCCCCATACCGCAGCACGCGACATAGCTTTGCAGACGGTAAATGTAATCGTATCAGACAGAAGAGCGGCGAATATGACGATCTGGCTTTAAGTCGATTCGATAACAAATAAAGATAACGGTCGGATTTCTCAGGTATTTACTACATATGAACAGTTTTCACATTCTCCCTTGCAACCCGGCTGCTAGTCCTCATTTCATGCAAAATCTTAAGTTCCTAGCTCATGTCCAAGGCACCAAAACCAGCTAAAAAGTCAATAATCGATACCTAAAACTTGAATTGTACTACTTCTTACTGGCTATAACATCAACGTAGAAGCTTCATCTGTGTTCTACTATGGTGCCTTTAGTGTCTCCGCCTACCGCAGCACGTGACATAGCTTTGCAGACGATAAGTAAAACCGTTTCAGAGGGAAGAACGGCCAATGTGACGATCAGGCTTTAAGTCGATTCGATAACAAGTGACGAAAACGGACGGATTTCTCAGGCTTTTACTACACATGAACACTTTTCACATTCTCCCGTTCAACTCGGCTGCTAGTCTTCCTTCCATGCAAAAGCTTAAGGTCCTAGCTCATGTCCAAGTCACCAAAGCCAGCTAAAAAGTCAATAATCGATACCTAAAACTTGAAATGTACTACTTCCTACTGGCTATTACATCAACTTAGAAGCTTCATCTGTGTTCTACTATCGTGCTTTTAGTGTCCCCGCATACCGCAGCACGCGACATAGCTTTGCAGACGATAAGTACAACCGTTTCAGAGAGGAGAGCGGCCAATGTGACGATCTGGCTTTAAGTCGATTCGATAACAAATGACGAAAACGGACGGTTTTCTCAGGTTTTTACTACATGTGAACACTTTTTACATTCTCCCATGCAGCGCGGCTGCTAGTCCTCCCTTCATGCAAAATCTTAAGTTCCTAGCTCGTGTCCAAGGCACCAAAGCCAGCTAAAAAGTCAATAATCGATACCTAAAACTTGAATTGTACTACTTCTTACTGGCTATTACATCAACTTAGAAGCATCATCTGTGTTCTACTATGGTGCTATTAGTGTCTCCGCATACCGCAGCACGCGACATAGCTTTGCAGTCGATAAGTACAACCGTTTCAGAGAGAAAGCGGCCAATGTAACGATCTGGCTTTAAGTCGATTCGATAACAAATGACGAAAACGGATGGATTTCTCAGATTTTTAATACATATGAACACTTTTCACATTCTCCCGTGCAACTTCGCTGCTAGTCCTCCGTTCATGCAGAATCTTAAGGTCCTAGCTCATGTCCAAGACACCAAAGCCAGCTAAAAAGTCAATAATAGATACCTAAAACTTGAATTGTACTACTTCTTACTGGATATTACATGAACTTAGAAGCTTCATCTGTGTCCTACTATGGTGCTTTTAGTGTCTCCGCATACCGCAGCACACGACATAGCTTTGCAGACGATAAGTACAACCGTTTCAGAGAGAAGAGCGGCCAATGTGACAATCTGGCTTTAAGTCGATTCGATAACAAATGACGAAAACGGACGGATTTCTCAGGTTTATACTACATATGAACACTTTTCACATTCTACCGTGCCACGCGGCTGCTAGTCCTCCTTTCATGCGAATTCTTAAGTTCCTAGCTCATGTCCAAGGCACCAAAGAAGGGTAAAAAGTCAATAATCGATACCTAAAACTTTAATTGTACAACTTCCTACTGGCTATTACATCAACTAAGAAGCGTCATCTGTGTTCTACTATGGTGCTTTTAGTGTCTCCGCATACCGCAGCACGCGACATAGCTTTGCAGACGATAAATGTAATCGTATCAGACAGAAGAGCGGCCAATGTGACGATCTGGCTTTAAGTCGATTCGATAACAAATGACGAAAACGGACGGATTTCTCAGGTTTTTACTACATATGAACACTTTTCACATATCCCCATGCATCTCGGCGGCTTGTCCCCCTTTCATGCAGAATCTTAAGGTCCTAGCTCATGTCCAAGGCACCAAAACCAGCTAATAAGTCAATAATCGATACCTAAAACTTGAATTGTACTACTTCTTACTGGCTATTAAATCAACTTAGAAGCTTCATCTGTGTTCTACTATGGTGCTTTTAGTGTCTCCGCATACCGCAGCACGTGACATAGCTTTGCAGACGATAAGTACAACCGTTTCAGAGAGAAGAGCGGCCAATGCGACGATCAGGCTTTAAGTCGATTCGATAACAAATGACGAAAACGGAGGATTTCTCAGGTTTTTACTACATATGAACACTTTTCACATTCTCCCGTTCAACTCGGCTGCTAGTCTTCCTTCCATGCAAAAGCTTAAGGTCCTAGCTCATGTCCAAGGCACCAAAGCCAGCTAAAAAGTCAATAATCGATACCTAAAACTTGAAATGTACTACTTGCTACTGGCTATTACATCAACTTAGAAGCTTCATCTGTGTCCTCCTATTATGCTTTTAGTGTCTCCGCATACCGCAGCACACGACATAGCTTTGCAGACGATATGTACAACCGTTTCAGAGAGAAGAGCGGCCAATGTGACAATCTGGCTTTAAGTCGATTCGATAACAAATGACGAAAACGGACGGATTTCTCAGGTTTTTACTACGTATGAACACTTTTCACATTCTCCCGTGCCACGCGGCTGCTAGTCCTCCTTTCATGCGAATTCTTAAGTTCCTAGCTCATGTCCAAGGCACCAAAGAAGGGTAAAAAGTCAATAATCGATACCTAAAACTTTAATTGTACAACTTCCTACTGGCTATTACATCAACTAAGAAGCGTCATCTGTGTTCTACTATGGTGCTTTTAGTGTCTCCGCATACCGCAGCACGCGACATAGCTTTGCAGACGATAAATGTAATCGTATCAGACAGAAGATCGGCCAATGTGACGATCTGGCTTTAAGTCGATTCGATAACAAATGACCAAAACGGACGGACTTCTCAGGTTTTTACTACATATGAACAGTTTTCACATTCTCCCATGCAACGCGGCTGCTAGTCCTCCCTTCATGCAAAATCTTAAGTTCCTAGCTCGTGTCCAAGGCACCAAAGCCAGCTAAAAAGTCAATAATCGATACCTAAAACTTGAATTGTATTACTTTTTACTGGCTATTACATCAACTTAGAAGCATCATCTGTGTTCTACTATGGTGCTATTAGTGTCTCCGCATACCGCAGCACGCGACATAGCTTTGCAGACGACAAATGTAACCGTTTCAGACAGAAGTGCGGCCAATGTGACGATCTAGCATTAAGTCGATTCGATAACAAATGACGAAAACGGACGGATTTCTCAGGTTTATACTACATATGAACACTTTTCACATTCCCCCATGCAACTCGGCTGCTTGTCCCCCTTTCATGCTAAATCTTAAGGTCCTAGCTCATGTCCAAGGCACCAAAACCAGCTAAAAAGTCAATAATCGATACCTAAAACTTGAATTGTACTACTTCTTACTGGCTATTACATAAACGTAGAAGCATCATCTGTGTTCTACTATGGTGCTTTTAGTGTCTCCGCATACCGCAGCACGTGACATAGCTTTTCAGACGATAAGTACAACCGTTTCAGAGAGAAGAGCGGCCAATTTGACGATCTGGCTTTAAGTCGATGACGAAAACGGAGGATTTCTCAGGTTTTTACTACATATGAACACTTTTCACATTCTCCCGTTCAACTCGGCTGCTAGTCTTCCTTCCATGCAAAAGCTTAAGGTCCCAGCTCATGTCCAAGGCACCAAAGCCAGCTAAAAAGTCAATAATCGATACCTAAAACTTGAAATGTACTACTTCCTACTGGCTATTACATCAACTTAGAAGCTTCATCTGTGTTCTACTATCGTGCTTTTAGTGTCCCCGCATACCGCAGCACGCGACATAGCTTTGCAGACGATAAGTACAACCGTTTCAGAGAGGAGAGCGGCCAATGTGACGATCTGGCTTTAAGTCTATTCGATAACAAATGACGAAAACGGACGGATTTCTCAGGTTTTTACTACATGTGAACACTTTTCACATTCTCCCATGCAACGCGGCTGCCAGTCCTCCCTTCATGCAAAATCTTAAGTTCCTAGCTCGTGTCCAAGGCACCAAAGCCAGCTAAAAAGTCAATAATCGATACCTAAAACTTGAATTGTACTACTTCTTACTGGCTATTACATCAACTTAGAAGCATCATCTGTGTTCTACTATGGTGCTATTAGTGTCTCCGCATACCGCAGCACGCGACATAGCTTTGCAGTCAATAAGTACAACCGTTTCAGAGAGAAAGCAGCCAATGTGACGATCTGGCTTTAAGTCGATTCGATAACAAATGACGAAAACGGATGGATTTCTCAGGTTTTTAGTACATATGAACACTTTTCACATTCTCCCGTTCAACTCGGCTGCTAGTCTTCCTTCCATGCAAAAGCTTAAGGTCCTAGCTCATGTCCAAGGCACCAAAGCCAGCTAAAATGTCAATAATCGATACCTAAAACTTGAATTGTACTACTTCGTACTGGCTATTTCATCAACTTAGAAGCTTCATCTGTCTTCTACTACCGTGCTTTTAGTGTCCCCGCATACCGCAGCATGCGACATAGCTTTGCAGACGATAAGTACAACCGTTTCAGAGAGGAGAGCGGCCAATGTGACGATCTGGATTTAAGTTGATTCGATAACAAATGACGAAAACGGACGGATTTCTCAGGTTTTTACTACATATGAACACTTTTCACATTCTCCCCTGCAACCCGGCTGCTAGTCCTCCTTTCATGCAAAATCTAAAGTTCCTAGCTCATGTCCAAGGCACCAAAGAAGGGTAAAATGTCAATAATCGATACCTAAATCTTGAATTGTACTACTTCTTACTGGCTATTACATCAACTTAGAAGCTTCATCTGTGTTCTACTATGGTGCCATTAGTGTCACCGCATACCGCAGCACGCGACATAGCTTTGCAGAAGATAAATGTAACCGTTTCAGACAGATGTGCGGCCAATGTGGCTTTCTGGCCTTAAGTCGATTCGATAACAAATGACGAAAACGGACGGATTTCTCAGGTTTTTACTACATATGAACACTTTTCACATTCTCCCGTTCAACTCGGCTCCTCGTCTTCCTTCCATGCAGAAGCTTAAGGTCCTAGCTCATGTCCAAGGCACCAAAACCAGCTAAAAAGTCAATAATCGATACCTAAAACTTGAATTGTACTACTTCTTACTGGCTATTACATCAACGTAGAAGCTTCAACTGTGTTCTACTATGGTGCTTTTAGTGTCTCCGCATACCGCAGCACGTGACATAGCTTTGCAGACGATAAGTACAACCGCATCAGAGGGAAGAACGACCAATGTGACGATCAGGCTTTAAGTCGATTCGATAACAAATGACGAAAACGGACGGATTTCTCAGGTTTTTACTACATATGAACACTTTTCACATTCTCCCGTTCAACTCGGCTGCTAGTCTTCCTTCCATGCAAAAGCTTAAGGTCCTAGCTCATGTCCAAGGCACCAAAGCCAGCTAAAAAGTCAATAATCGATACCTAAAACTTGAAATGTACTACTTCCTACTGGCTATTACATCAACTTAGAAGCATCATCTGTGTTCTACTATGGTGCTATTAGTGTCTCCGCATACCGCATCATGCGACATAGCTTTGCAGTCGACAAGTACAACCGTTTCAGAGAGAAAGCGGCCAATGTGACGATCTGGCTTTAAGTCGATACGATAACAAATGACGAAAACGGATGGATTTCTCAGATTTTTAATACATATGAACACTTTTCACATTCTCCCGTGCAACTTCGCTGCTAGTCCTCCGTTCATGCAGAATCTTAAGGTCCTAGCTCATGTCCAAGACACCAAAGCCAGCTAAAATGTCAATAATAGATACCTAAAACTTGAATTGTACTACTTCTTACTGGATATTACATGAACTTAGAAGCTTCATCTGTGTCCTACTATGGTGCTTTTAGTGTCTCCGCATACCGCAGCACACGACATAGCTTTGCAGACGATAAGTACAACCGTTTCAGAGAGAAGAGCGGCCAATGTGACAATCTGGCTTTAAGTCGATTCGAAAACAAATGACGAAAACGGACGGATTTCTCAGGTTTTTACTACATATGAACACTTTTCACATTCTCCCGTGCCACGCGGCTGCTAGTCCTCCTTTCATGCGAATTCTTAAGTTCCTAGCTCATGTCCAAGACACCAAAGAAGGGTAAAAAGTCAATAATAGATACCTAAAACTTGAATTGTACTACTTCTTACTGGATATTACATGAACTTAGAAGCTTCATCTGTGTTCTACTATGGTGCTATTAGTGTCTCCGCATACCGCAGCACGCGACATATCTTTGCAGCCGACAAATGTAACCGTTTCAGACAGAAGTGCGGCCAATGTGACGAGCTGGCATTAAGCCGATTCGACAACAAATGACGAAAACTGACGGATTTCTCAGGTTTTTACTACATATGAACACTTTTCACATTCCCCCATGAAACTCGGCGGCTTGTCCCCCTTTCATGCAGAATCTTAAGGTCCTAGCTCATGGTGCAAGGCACCAAAACCAGCTAAAAAGTCAATAATCGATACCTAAAACTTGAATTTTACTACTTCTTACTGGCTATTATATCAACGTAGAAGCTTCATCTGTGTTCTACTATGGTGCTTTTAGTGTCTCCGCATACCGCAGCAGGTAACATAGCTTTGCAGACGATAAGTACAACCGTTTCAGAGAGAAGAGCGGCCAATGTGACGATCTGGCTTTAAGTCGATTCGATAACAAATGCCGAAAACGGACGGATTTCTCAGGTTTTTACAACATATTAACACTTTTCACATTCTCCCGTGCAACTCGGCTGCTAGTCCTCCTATCATGCAGAATCTTAAGTTCGTAGCCCATGGCCAAGGCACCAAAGAGGGGTAAAAAGTCAATAATCGATACTTAAAACTTGAATTGTACTACTTCTTACTGGCTATTACATCAACTTAGAAGCTTCATCTGTGTTCTACTATGGTCCTTTTAGTGTCTGCGCAAACCGCAGCACGCAACATAGCTTTGCAGACGATAGGTACAACCGTTTCAGAGAGAAGAGCCACCAATGTGACGATCTGGCTTTATGTTGATTCGATAACAAATGACGAAAACGGACGGATTTCTCACGTTTTTACTACATATGAACACTTTTCACATTCTCCTGTGCAACTCGGCTGCTAGTCCTCCTATCATGCAGAATCTTAAGGTCCTAGCTCATGTCAAAGGCACCAAAGCCAGCTAAAACGTCAATAATCGATACCTAAAACTTGAATTGTACAGCTTCCTACTGGCTAATACATCAACTTAGAAGCTTCATCTGTGTTCTGCTATGGTGCTTTTAGTGTCTCCGCATACCGCAGCACGCGACATATCTTTGCAGAGGATAAATGTAACCGTTTCAGACAGAAGTGCGGCCAATGTGACGATCTGGCTTTAAGTCGATTCGATAACAAATGACGTAAACGGACGGATTTCTCAGGTATTTACTACATATGAACAGTTTTCACATTCTCCCTTGCAACCCGGCTGCTAGTCCTCATTTCATGCAAAATCTTAAGTTCCTAGCTCATGTCCAAGGCACCAAAACCAGCTAAAAAGTCAATAATCGATACCTAAAACTTGAATTGTATTACTTCTTACTGGCTATTACATCAACTTCGAAGCTTCATGTGTGTTCTACTATGGTGCCTTTAATGTCTCCGCCTACCGCAGCACGTGACATAGCTTTGCAGACGATAAGTACAACCGTTTCAGAGGGAAGAACGGCCTATGTGACGATCAGGCTTTAAGTCGTTTCGATAACAAATGACGAAAACGGACGGATTTCTCAGGTTTTTACTACACATGAACACTTTTCACATTCTCCCGTTCAACTCGGCTGCTAGTCTTCCTTCCATGCAAAAGCTTAAGGTCCTAGCTCATGTCCAAGTCACCAAAGCCAGCTAAAAAGTCAATAATCGATACCTAAAACTTGAATTGTACTACTTCCTACTGGCTATTACATCAACTTAGAAGCATCATCTGTGTTCTACTATGGTGCTATTAGTGTCTCCGCATACCGCAGCACGCGACATAGCAAAAAAATGGCTCTGAGCACTATGCGACTTAACATCTGAGGTCATCAGTCGCCTAGAACTTAGAACTAATTAAACCTAACTAACCTAAGGACACCACACACATCCATGCCCGAGGCAGGATTCGAACCTGCGACCGTAGCAGTCGTGCGGTTCCTGACTGCGCGCCTAGAACCGCTAGACCACCGCGGCCGGCACGCGACATAGCTTTGCAGTCGATAAGTACAACCGTTTCAGAGAGAAAGCGGCCAATGTGACGATCTGGCTTTAAGTCGATTCGATAACAAATGACGAAAACGGATGGATTTCTCAGATTTTTTATACATATGAACACTTTTCACATTATACCGTGCCACGCGGCTGCTAGTCCTTCTTTCATGCGAATTCTTAAGTTCCTAGTTCATGTCCAAGGCACCAAAGAAGGGTAAAAAGTCAATAATCGATACCTAAAACTTTAATTGTACAACTTCCTACTGGCTATTACATCAACTAAGAAGCGTCATCTGTGATCTACTATGGTGCTCTTAGTGTCTCCGCATACCGCAGCACGCGACATAGCTTTGCAGACGATAAATGTAATCGTATCAGACAGAAGAGCGGCCAATGTGACGATCTGGCTTTAAGTCGATTCGATAACAAATGACGAAAACGGACGGATTTCTCAGGTTTTTACTACATATGAACACTTTTCACATTTCCCCATGCAACTCGGCGGCTTGTCCCCCTTTCATGCAGAATCTTTAGGTCCTAGCTCATGTCCAAGGCACCAAAACCAGCTAAAAAGTCAATAATCGATACCTAAAACTTGAATTGTACTACTTCTTACTGGTTATTACATCAACGTAGAAGCTTCATCTGTGTTCTACTATGGTGCTTTTAGTGTCTCCGCATACCGCAGCACGTGACATAGCTTTGCAGACGATAAGTACAACCGTTTCAGAGAGAAGAGCGGCCAATGCGACGATCAGGCTTTAAGTCGATTCGATAACAAATGACGAAAACGGAGGATTTCTCAGGTTTTAACTACATATGAACACTTTTCACATTCTCCCGTTCAACTCGGCTGCTAGTCTTCCTTCCATGCAAAAGCTTAAGGTCCTAGCTCATGTCCAAGGCACCAAAGCCAGCTAAAAAGTCAATAATCGATACCTAAAACTTGAAATGTACTACTTGCTACTGGCTATTACATCAACTTAGAAGCTTCATCTGTGTCCTACTATGGTGCTTTTAGTGTCTCCGCATACCGCAGCACACGACATAGCTTTGCAGACGATATGTACAACCGTTTCAGAGAGAAGAGCGGCCAATGTGACAATCTGGCTTTAAGTCGATTCGATAACAAATGACGAAAACGGACGGATTTCTCAGGTTTTTACTACATATGAACACTTTTCACATTCTCCCGTGCCACGCGGCTGCTAGTCCTCCTTTCATGCGAATTCTTAAGTTCCTAGCTCATGTCCAAGGCACCAAAGAAGGGTAAAAAGTCAATAATCGATACCTAAAACTTTAATTGTACAACTTCCTACTGGCTATTACATCAACTAAGAAGCGTCATCTGTGTTCTACTATGGTGCTTTTAGTGTCTCCGCATACCGCAGCACGCGACATAGCTTTGCAGACGATAAATGTAATCGTATCAGACAGAAGATCGGCCAATGTGACGATCTGGCTTTAAGTCGATTCGATAACAAATGACGAAAACGGACGGATTTCTCAGGTTTTTACTACATATGAACACTTTTCACATTCCCCCATGCAACTCGGCGGCTTGTCCCCCTTTCATGCAGAATCTTAAGGTCCTAGCTCATGTCCAAGATACCAAAACCAGCTAAAAAGTCAATAATCGATACCTAAAACTTGAATTGTACTACTTCTTACTGGCTATTACATCAACGTAGAAGCTTCATCTGTGTTCTACTATGGTGCTTTTAGTGTCTCCGCATACCGCAGCACGTGACATAGCTTTGCAGACGATAAGTACAACCGTTTCAGAGAGAAGAGCGGCCAATGCGACGATCAGGCTTTAAGTCGATTCGATAACAAATGACGAAAACGGAGGATTTCTCAGGTTTTTACTACATATGAACACTTTTCACATTCTCCCGTTCAACTCGGCTGCTAGTCTTCCTTCCATGCAAAAGCTTAAGGTCCTAGCTCATGTCCAAGGCACCAAAGCCAGATAAAAAGTCAATAATCGATACCTAAAACTTGAAATGTGCTACTTCCTACTGGCTATTACATCAACTTAGAAGCTTCATCTGTGTTCTACTATCGTGCTTTTAGTGTCCCCGCATACCGCAGCACGCGACATAGCTTTGCAGACGATAAGTACAACCGTTTCAGAGAGGAGAGCGGCCAATTTGACGATCTGGCTTTAAGTCGATTCGATAACAAATGACGAAAACGGACGGACTTCTCAGGTTTTTACTACATATGAACAGTTTTCACATTCACCCTTGCAACCTGCCTGTTAGTCCTTCTATCATGCAAAACCTTAAGTTCCTAGCTCATGTCCAAGGCACCAAAGAAGGGTAAAAAGTCAATAATCGATACCTAAATCTTGAATTGTACTACTTCTTACTGGCTATTACATCAACTTAGAAGCTTCATCTGTGTTCTACTATGGTGCTATTAGTGTCTCCGCATACCGCAGCACGCGACATAGCTTTGCAGACGACAAATGTAACCGTTTCAGACAGAAGTGCGGCCAATGTGACGATCTGGCATTAAGTCGATTCGATAACAAATGACGAAAACGGACGGATTTCTCAGGTTTATACTACATATGAACACTTTTCACATTCCCCCATGCAACTCGGCTGCTTGTCCCCCTTTCATGCTGAATCTTAAGGTCCTAGCTCATGTCCAAGGCACCAAAACCAGCTAAAAAGTCAATAATCGATACCTAAAACTTGAATTGTACTACTTCTTACTGGCTATTACATCAATTTAGAAGCTTCATCTGTGTTCTACTATGGTGCTTCTAGTGTCTCCGCATACCGCAGCACGCGACATAGCTTTGCAGACGATAAGTACAACCGTTTCACAGAGAAAGCGGCCAATGTGACGATCTGGCTTTAAGTCGATTTGAAAACAAATGACGAAAACGGACGGATTTCTCAGGTTTTTACTTTATATGAACACTTTTCACATTCTCCCGTTCAACTCGGCTGCTAGTCTTCCTTCCATGCAGAAGCTTAAGGTCCTAGCTCATGTCGAAGGCACCAAAGCCAGCTAAAATGTCAATAATCGATACCTAAAACTTGAATTGTACTACTTCGTACTGGCTATTACATCAACTTAGAAGCTTCATCTGTCTTCTACTACCGTGCTTTTAGTGTCCCCGCATACCGCAGCATGCGACATAGCTTTGCAGACGATAAGTACAACCGTTTCAGAGAGGAGAGCGGCCAATGTGACGATCTGGCTTTAAGTTGATTCGATAACAAATGACGAAAACGGACGGATTTCTCAGGTTTTTACTACATATGAACACTTTTCACATTCTCCCCTGCAACCCGGCTGGTAGTCCTCCTTTCATGCAAAATCTTAAGTTCCTCGCTCATGTCCAATGCACCAAAGAAGGGTAAAAAGTCAATAATCGATACCTAAATCTTGAATTGTACTACTTCTTACTGGCTATTACATCAACATAATAGCTTCATCTGTGTTCTACTATGGTGCTATTAGTGTCACCGCATACCGCAGCACGCGACATAGCTTTGCAGAAGATAAATGTAACCGTTTCAGACAGATGTGCGGCCAATGTGGCTTTCTGGCCGTAAGTCGATTCGATAACAAAGACGAAAACGGACAGATTTCTCAGGTTTTTACTACATATGAACACTTTTCACATTCTCCTGTTCAACTCGGCTGCTAGTCTTCCTTCCATGCAGAAGCTTAAGGTCCTAGCTCATGTCCAAGGCACCAAAACCAGCTAAAAAGTCAATAATCGATACCTAAATCTTGAATTGTACTACTTCTTACTGGCTATTACATCAACTTAGAAGCTTCATCTGTGTTCTACTATGGTGCTATTAGTGTCACCGCATACCGCAGCACGCGACATAGCTTTGCAGAAGATAAATGTAACCGTTTCAGACAGATGTGCGGCCAATGTGGCTTTCTGGCCTTAAGTCGATTCGATAACAAATGACGAAAACGGACGGATTTCTCAGGTTTTTACTACACATGAACACTTTTCACATTCTCCCGTTCAACTCGGCTGCTAGTCTTCCTTCCATGCAAAAGCTTAAGGTCCTAGCTCATGTCCAAGTCACCAAAGCCAGCTAAAAAGTCAATAATCGATACCTAAAACTTGAAATGTACTACTTCCTACTGGCTATTACATCAACTTAGAAGCTTCATCTGTGTTCTACTATCGTGCTTTTAGTGTCCCCGCATACCGCAGCACGCGACATAGCTTTGCAGACGATAAGTGCAACCGTTTCAGAGAGGAGAGCGGCCAATGTGACGATCTGGCTTTAAGTCGATTCGATAACAAATGACGAAAACGGACGGATTTCTCAGGTTTTTACTACATGTGAACACTTTTCACATTCTCCCGTGCAGCGCGGCTGCTAGTCCTCCCTTCATGCAAAATCTTAAGTTCCTAGCTCGTGTCCAAGGCACCAAAGCCAGCTAAAAAGTCAATAATCGATACCTAAAACTTGAATTGTACTACTTCTTACTGGCTATTACATCAACTTAGAAGCATCATCTGTGTTCTACTATGGTGCTATTAGTGTCTCCGCATACCGCAGCACGCGACATAGCTTTGCAGTCGATAAGTACAACCGTTTCAGAGAGAAAGCGGCCAATGTGACGATCTGGCTTTAAGTCGATTCGATAACAAATGACGAAAACGGATGGATTTCTCAGATTTTTACTACATATGAACACTTTTCACATTCTCCCGTGCCACGCGGCTGCTAGTCCTCCTTTCCTGCGAATTCTTAAGTTACTAGCTCATGTCCAAGGCACCAAAGAAGGGTAAAAAGTCAATAATTGTACTACTTCTTACTGGATATTACATGAACTTAGAAGCTTCATCTGTGTTCTACTATGGTGCTATTAGTGTCTCCGCATACCGCAGCACGCGACATATCTTTGCAGACAACAGATGTAACCGTTTCAGACAGAAGTGCGGCCAATGTGACGATCTGGCATTAAGTCGATTCGATAACAAATGACGAAAACGGACGGATTTCTCAAGTTTTTACTACATATGAACACTTTTCACATTCTCCCGTGCAACGCGGATGCTAATCCTCCTTTCATACAGAATCTTAAGGTCCTAGCTCATGTCAAGGCACCAAAGCCAGCTAAAAAGTCAATAATCGATACCTAAAACTTTAATTGTACAACTTCCTACTGGCTATTACATCAACTTAGAAGCGTCATCTGTGTTCTACTATGGTGCTTTTAGTGTCTCCCCATACCGCAGCACGCGACATAGCTTTGCAGACGGTAAATGTAATCGTATCAGACAGAAGAGCGGCGAATATGACGATCTGGCTTTAAGTCGATTCGATAACAAATAACGATAACGGTCGGATTTCTCAGGTATTTACTACATATGAACAGTTTTCACATTCTCCCTTGCAACCCGGCTGCTAGTCCTCATTTCATGCAAAATCTTAAGTTCCTAGCTCATGCCCAAGGCACCAAAACCAGCTAAAAAGTCAATAATCGATACCTAAAACTTGAATTGTATTACTTCTTACTGGCTATTACATCAACTTCGAAGCTTCATGTGTGTTCTACTATGGTGCCTTTAATGTCTCCGCCTACCGCAGCACGTGACATAGCTTTGCAGACGATAAGTACAACCGTTTCAGAGGGAAGAACGGCCTATGTGACGATCAGGCTTTAAGTCGTTTCGATAACAAATGACGAAAACGGACGGATTTCTCAGGTTTTTACTACACATGAACACTTTTCACATTCTCCCGTTCAACTCGGCTGCTAGTCTTCCTTCCATGCAAAAGCTTAAGGTCCTAGCTCATGTCCAAGTCACCAAAGCCAGCTAAAAAGTCAATAATCGATACCTAAAACTTGAATTGTACTACTTCCTACTGGCTATTACATCAACTTAGAAGCATCATCTGTGTTCTACTATGGTGCTATTAGTGTCTCCGCATACCGCAGCACGCGACATAGCTTTGCAGACGATAAGTACAACCGTTTCAGAGAGGAGAGCGGCCAATGTGACGATCTGGCTTTAAGTCGATTCGATAACAAATGACGAAAACGGACGGACTTCTCAGGTTTTTACTACATATGAACAGTTTTCACATTCACCCTTGCAACCTGCCTGTTAGTCCTTCTATCATGCAAAACCTTAAGTTCCTAGCTCATGTCCAAGGCACCAAAGAAGGGTAAAAAGTCAATAATCGATACCTAAATCTTGAATTGTACTACTTCTTACTGGCTATTACATCAACTTAGAAGCTTCATCTGTGTTCTACTATGGTGCTATTAGTGTCTCCGCATACCGCAGCACGCGACATAGCTTTGCAGACGATAAGTACAACCGTTTCACAGAGAAAGCGGCCAATGTGACGATCTGGCTTTAAGTCGATTTGAAAACAAATGACGAAAACGGACGGATTTCTCAGGTTTTTACTTTATATGAACACTTTTCACATTCTCCCGTTCAACTCGGCTGCTAGTCTTCCTTCCATGCAGAAGCTTAAGGTCCTAGCTCATGTCGAAGGCACCAAAGCCAGCTAAAATGTCAATAATCGATACCTAAAACTTGAATTGTACTACTTCTTACTGGCTATTACATCAACTTAGAAGCATCATCTGTGTTCTACTATGGTGCTATTAGTGTCTCCGCATACCGCAGCACGCGACATAGCTTTGCAGTCGATAAGTACAACCGTTTCAGAGAGAAAGCGGCCAATGTGACGATCTGGCTTTAAGTCGATTCGATAACAAATGACGAAAACGGATGGATTTCTCAGATTTTTACTACATATGAACACTTTTCACATTCTCCCGTGCCACGCGGCTGCTAGTCCTCCTTTCCTGCGAATTCTTAAGTTACTAGCTCATGTCCAAGGCACCAAAGAAGGGTAAAAAGTCAATAATTGTACTACTTCTTACTGGATATTACATGAACTTAGAAGCTTCATCTGTGTTCTACTATGGTGCTATTAGTGTCTCCGCATACCGCAGCACGCGACATATCTTTGCAGACAACAGATGTAACCGTTTCAGACAGAAGTGCGGCCAATGTGACGATCTGGCATTAAGTCGATTCGATAACAAATGACGAAAACGGACGGATTTCTCAAGTTTTTACTACATATGAACACTTTTCACATTCTCCCGTGCAACGCGGATGCTAATCCTCCTTTCATACAGAATCTTAAGGTCCTAGCTCATGTCAAGGCACCAAAGCCAGCTAAAAAGTCAATAATCGATACCTAAAACTTTAATTGTACAACTTCCTACTGGCTATTACATCAACTTAGAAGCGTCATCTGTGTTCTACTATGGTGCTTTTAGTGTCTCCCCATACCGCAGCACGCGACATAGCTTTGCAGACGGTAAATGTAATCGTATCAGACAGAAGAGCGGCGAATATGACGATCTGGCTTTAAGTCGATTCGATAACAAATAACGATAACGGTCGGATTTCTCAGGTATTTACTACATATGAACAGTTTTCACATTCTCCCTTGCAACCCGGCTGCTAGTCCTCATTTCATGCAAAATCTTAAGTTCCTAGCTCATGCCCAAGGCACCAAAACCAGCTAAAAAGTCAATAATCGATACCTAAAACTTGAATTGTATTACTTCTTACTGGCTATTACATCAACTTCGAAGCTTCATGTGTGTTCTACTATGGTGCCTTTAATGTCTCCGCCTACCGCAGCACGTGACATAGCTTTGCAGACGATAAGTACAACCGTTTCAGAGGGAAGAACGGCCTATGTGACGATCAGGCTTTAAGTCGTTTCGATAACAAATGACGAAAACGGACGGATTTCTCAGGTTTTTACTACACATGAACACTTTTCACATTCTCCCGTTCAACTCGGCTGCTAGTCTTCCTTCCATGCAAAAGCTTAAGGTCCTAGCTCATGTCCAAGTCACCAAAGCCAGCTAAAAAGTCAATAATCGATACCTAAAACTTGAATTGTACTACTTCCTACTGGCTATTACATCAACTTAGAAGCATCATCTGTGTTCTACTATGGTGCTATTAGTGTCTCCGCATACCGCAGCACGCGACATAGCTTTGCAGACGATAAGTACAACCGTTTCAGAGAGGAGAGCGGCCAATGTGACGATCTGGCTTTAAGTCGATTCGATAACAAATGACGAAAACGGACGGACTTCTCAGGTTTTTACTACATATGAACAGTTTTCACATTCACCCTTGCAACCTGCCTGTTAGTCCTTCTATCATGCAAAACCTTAAGTTCCTAGCTCATGTCCAAGGCACCAAAGAAGGGTAAAAAGTCAATAATCGATACCTAAATCTTGAATTGTACTACTTCTTACTGGCTATTACATCAACTTAGAAGCTTCATCTGTGTTCTACTATGGTGCTATTAGTGTCTCCGCATACCGCAGCACGCGACATAGCTTTGCAGACGATAAGTACAACCGTTTCACAGAGAAAGCGGCCAATGTGACGATCTGGCTTTAAGTCGATTTGAAAACAAATGACGAAAACGGACGGATTTCTCAGGTTTTTACTTTATATGAACACTTTTCACATTCTCCCGTTCAACTCGGCTGCTAGTCTTCCTTCCATGCAGAAGCTTAAGGTCCTAGCTCATGTCGAAGGCACCAAAGCCAGCTAAAATGTCAATAATCGATACCTAAAACTTGAATTGTACTACTTCGTACTGGCTATTACATCAACTTAGAAGCTTCATCTGTCTTCTACTACCGTGCTTTTAGTGTCCCCGCATACCGCAGCATGCGACATAGCTTTGCAGACGATAAGTACAACCGTTTCAGAGAGGAGAGCGGCCAATGTGACGATCTGGCTTTAAGTTGATTCGATAACAAATGACGAAAACGGACGGATTTCTCAGGTTTTTACTACATATGAACACTTTTCACATTCTCCCCTGCAACCCGGCTGGTAGTCCTCCTTTCATGCAAAATCTTAAGTTCCTCGCTCATGTCCAATGCACCAAAGAAGGGTAAAAAGTCAATAATCGATACCTAAATCTTGAATTGTACTACTTCTTACTGGCTATTACATCAACATAATAGCTTCATCTGTGTTCTACTATGGTGCTATTAGTGTCACCGCATACCGCAGCACGCGACATAGCTTTGCAGAAGATAAATGTAACCGTTTCAGACAGATGTGCGGCCAATGTGGCTTTCTGGCCGTAAGTCGATTCGATAACAAAGACGAAAACGGACAGATTTCTCAGGTTTTTACTACATATGAACACTTTTCACATTCTCCTGTTCAACTCGGCTGCTAGTCTTCCTTCCATGCAGAAGCTTAAGGTCCTAGCTCATGTCCAAGGCACCAAAACCAGCTAAAAAGTCAATAATCGATACCTAAATCTTGAATTGTACTACTTCTTACTGGCTATTACATCAACTTAGAAGCTTCATCTGTGTTCTACTATGGTGCTATTAGTGTCACCGCATACCGCAGCACGCGACATAGCTTTGCAGAAGATAAATGTAACCGTTTCAGACAGATGTGCGGCCAATGTGGCTTTCTGGCCTTAAGTCGATTCGATAACAAATGACGAAAACGGACGGATTTCTCAGGTTTTTACTACACATGAACACTTTTCACATTCTCCCGTTCAACTCGGCTGCTAGTCTTCCTTCCATGCAAAAGCTTAAGGTCCTAGCTCATGTCCAAGTCACCAAAGCCAGCTAAAAAGTCAATAATCGATACCTAAAACTTGAAATGTACTACTTCCTACTGGCTATTACATCAACTTAGAAGCTTCATCTGTGTTCTACTATCGTGCTTTTAGTGTCCCCGCATACCGCAGCACGCGACATAGCTTTGCAGACGATAAGTGCAACCGTTTCAGAGAGGAGAGCGGCCAATGTGACGATCTGGCTTTAAGTCGATTCGATAACAAATGACGAAAACGGACGGATTTCTCAGGTTTTTACTACATGTGAACACTTTTCACATTCTCCCGTGCAGCGCGGCTGCTAGTCCTCCCTTCATGCAAAATCTTAAGTTCCTAGCTCGTGTCCAAGGCACCAAAGCCAGCTAAAAAGTCAATAATCGATACCTAAAACTTGAATTGTACTACTTCTTACTGGCTATTACATCAACTTAGAAGCATCATCTGTGTTCTACTATGGTGCTATTAGTGTCTCCGCATACCGCAGCACGCGACATAGCTTTGCAGTCGATAAGTACAACCGTTTCAGAGAGAAAGCGGCCAATGTGACGATCTGGCTTTAAGTCGATTCGATAACAAATGACGAAAACGGATGGATTTCTCAGATTTTTACTACATATGAACACTTTTCACATTCTCCCGTGCCACGCGGCTGCTAGTCCTCCTTTCATGCGAATTCATAAGTTACTAGCTCATGTCCAAGGCACCAAAGAAGGGTAAAAAGTCAATAATTGTACTACTTCTTACTGGATATTACATGAACTTAGAAGCTTCATCTGTGTTCTACTATGGTGCTATTAGTGTCTCCGCATACCGCAGCACGCGACATATCTTTGCAGACAACAGATGTAACCGTTTCAGACAGAAGTGCGGCCAATGTGACGACCTGGCATTAAGTCGATTCGATAACAAATGACGAAAACGGACGGATTTCTCAAGTTTTTACTACATATGAACACTTTTCACATTCTCCCGTGCAACGCGGATGCTAATCCTCCTTTCATACAGAATCTTAAGGTCCTAGCTCATGTGAAGGCACCAAAGCCAGCTAAAAAGTCAATAATCGATACCTAAAACTTTAATTGTACAACTTCCTACTGGCTATTACATCAACTTAGAAGCGTCATCTGTGTTCTACTATGGTGCTTTTAGTGTCTCCCCATACCGCAGCACGCGACATAGCTTTGCAGACGGTAAATGTAATCGTATCAGACAGAAGAGCGGCGAATATGTCGATCTGGCTTTAAGTCGATTCGATAACAAATAACGATAACGGTCGGATTTCTCAGGTATTTACTACATATGAACAGTTTTCACATTCTCCCTTGCAACCCGGCTGCTAGTCCTCATTTCATGCAAAATCTTAAGTTCCTAGCTCATGTCCATGGCACCAAAACCAGCTAAAAAGTCAATAATCGATACCTAAAACTTGAATTGTATTACTTCTTACTGGCTATTACATCAACTTCGAAGCTTCATGTGTGTTCTACTATGGTGCTATTAGTGTCTCCGCATACCGCAGCACGCGACATAGCAAAAAAATGGCTCTGAGCACTATGCGACTTAACATCTGAGGTCATCAGTCGCCTAGAACTTAGAACTAATTAAACCTAACTAACCTAAGGACACCACACACATCCATGCCCGAGGCAGGATTCGAACCTGCGACCGTAGCAGTCGTGCGGTTCCTGACTGCGCGCCTAGAACCGCTAGACCACCGCGGCCGGCACGCGACATAGCTTTGCAGTCGATAAGTACAACCGTTTCAGAGAGAAAGCGGCCAATGTGACGATCTGGCTTTAAGTCGATTCGATAACAAATGACGAAAACGGATGGATTTCTCAGATTTTTTATACATATGAACACTTTTCACATTATACCGTGCCACGCGGCTGCTAGTCCTTCTTTCATGCGAATTCTTAAGTTCCTAGCTCATGTCCAAGGCACCAAAGAAGGGTAAAAAGTCAATAATCGATACCTAAATCTTGAATTGTACTACTTCTTACTGGCTATTACATCAACTTAGAAGCTTCATCTGTGTTCTACTATGGTGCTATTAGTGTCTCCGCATACCGCAGCACGCGACATAGCTTTGCAGACGACAAATGTAACCGTTTCAGACAGAAGTGCGGCCAATGTGACGATCTGGCATTAAGTCGATTCGATAAGAAATGATGAAAACGGACGGATTTCTCAGGTTTATACTACATATCAACACTTTTGACATTCCCCCATGCAACTCGGCTGCTTGTCCCCCTTTCATGCTGAATCTTAAGGTCCTAGCTCATGTCCAAGGCACCAAAACCAGCTAAAAAGTCAATAACCGATACCTAAAACTTGATTTGTACTACTTCTTACCGGCTATTACATCAACGTAGAAGCTTCATCTGTGTTCTACTATGGTGCTTTTAGTGTCTCCGCATACCGCAGCACGTGACATAGCTTTTCAGACGATAAGTACAACCGTTTCAGAGAGAAGAGCGGCCAATGTGACGATCAGGCTTTAAGTCGATTCGATAACAAATGACGAAAACGGACGGATTTCTCAGGTTTTTACTACATATGAACACTTTTCACATTCTCCCGTTCAACTCGGCTGCTAGTCTTCCTTCCATGCAAAAGCTTAAGGTCCTAGCTCATGTCCAAGGCACCAAAGCCAGCTAAAAACTCAATAATCGATACCTAAAACTTGAAATGTACTACTTCCTACTGGCTATTACATCAACTTAGAAGCTTCATCTGTGTTCTACTATCGTGCTTTTAGTGTCTCCGCATTTCGCAGCACGCGACATAGTTTTGCACTCGATAAGTACAACCGTTTTAGAGAGAAAGCGGCCAATGTGACGATCTGGCTTTAAGTCGATTCGATAACAAATGACGAAAACGGATGGATTTCTCAGGTTTTTACTTTATATGAACACTTTTCACATTCTCCCTTGCAACTCGGCTGCTAGTCCTCCTTTCATGCAGAATCTTAAGGTCCTAGCTCATGTGAAAGGCACCAAAGAAGGGTAAAAAGTCAATAATCGATACTAAAAACTTGAATTGTACTACTTCTTACTGGCTCTTACATCAACTTAGAAGCTTCATCTGTGTTCTACTTTGGTGCTTTTAGTGAGAGAAGAGCGGCCAATGTGACGATCTGGCTTTAAGTCGATTTGAAAACAAATGACGAAAAAGGACGGATTTCTCAGGTTTTTACTTTATATGAACACTTTTCACATTCTCCCGTTCAACCCGGCTGCTAGTCCTCCTTTCATGCAAAATCTTAAGTTCCTAGCTCATGTCCAAGGCACCAAAGCCAGCTAAAATGTCAATAATCGATACCTAAAACTTGAATTGTACTACTTCGTACTGGCTATTTCATCAACTTAGAAGCTTCATCTGTGTTCTACTATGGTGCTATTAGTGTCACCGCATACCGCAGCACGCGACATAGCTTTGCAGAAGATAAATGTAACCGTTTCAGACAGAAGTGCGGCCAATGTGACGACCTGGCATTAAGTCGATTCGATAACAAATGACGAAAACTGACGGATTTCTCAGGTTTTTACTACATATGAACACTTTTCACATTCTCCTGTGCAACTCGGCTACTAGTCCTCCTATCATGCAGAATCTTAAGGTCCTAGCTCATGGTGCAAGGCACCAAAACCAGCTAAAAAGTCAATAATCGATACCTAAAACTTGAATTTTACTACTTCTTACTGGCTATTACATCAACGTAGAAGCTTCATCTGTATTCTACTATGGTGCTTTTAGTGTCTCCGCATACCGCAGCACGTGACATAGCTTTGCAGACGATAAGTACAACCGTTTCAGAGAAAAGAGCGGCCAATGGGACGATCAGGCTTTAAGTCGATTCGATAACAAATGACGAAAACGGAGGATTTCTCAGGTTTTTACTACATATGAACACTTTTCACATTCTCCCGTTCAACTCGGCTGCTAGTCTTCCTTCCATGCAAAAGCTTAAGGTCCTAGCTCATGTCCAAGGCACCAAAGCCAACTAAAAAGTCAATAATCGATACCTAAAACTTGAATTGTACTACTTCTTACTGGATATTACATGAACTTAGAAGCTTCATCTGTGTCCTACTATGGTGCTTTTAGTGTCTCCGCATACCGCAGCACACGACATAGCTTTGCAGACGATATGTACAACCGTTTCAGAGAGAAGAGCGGCCAATGTGACAATCTGGCTTTAAGTCGATTCGATAACAAATGACGAAAACGGACGGATTTCTCAGGTTTTTACTGCATATGAACACTTTTCACATTCTCCCGTGCAACGCGGATGCTAATCCTCCTTTCATGCAGAATCTTAAGGTCCTAGCTCATGTCAAGGCACCAAAGCCAGCTAAAAAGTCAATAATCGATACCTAAAACTTTAATTGTACAACTTTCTACTGGCTATTACATCAACTTAGAAGCGTCATCTGTGTTCTACTATGGTGCTTTTAGTGTCTCCCCATACCGCAGCACGCGACATATCTTTGCAGCCGACAAATGTAACCGTTTCAGACAGAAGAGCGGCCAATGTGACGATCTGGCTTTAAGTCGATTCGATAACAAATGACGAAAACGGACGGATTTCTCAGGTTTTTACTACGTATGAACACTTTTCACATTCTCCCGTTCAACTCGGCTGCTAGTCTTCCTTCCATGCAAAAGCTTAAGGTCCTAGCTCATGTCAAAGGCACCAAAGAAGGGTAAAAAGTCAATAATCGATACCTAAAACTTGAATTGTACTACTTCCTACTGGCTATTACATCAACTTAGAAGCTTCATCTGCGTTCTACTATGGTGCTATTAGTGTCTCCGCATACCGCAGCACGCGACATAGATTTGCAGACGACAAATGTAACCGTTTCAGACAGAAGTGCGGCCAATGTGACGATCTGGCATTAAGTCGATTCGATAACAAATGACGAAAACGGACGGATTTCTCAGGTTTATACTACATATGAACACTTTTGACATTCCCCCATGCAACTCGGCTGCTTGTCCCCCTTTCATGCTGAATCTTAAGGTCCTAGCTCATGTCCAAGGCACCAAAACCAGCTAAAAAGTCAATAATCGATACCTAAAACTTGAATTGTACTACTTCTTACTGGCTATTACATCAACGTAGAAGCTTCATCTGTGTTCTACTATGGTGCTTTTAGTGTCCCCGCATACCGCAGACCGCGACATAGCTTTGCAGACGATAAGTACAACCGTTTCAGAGAGGAGAGCGGCCAATGTGACGATCTGGCTTTAAGTCGATTTAATAACAAATGACGAAAACGGACGGACTTCTCAGGTTTTTAACTACATATGAACAGTTTTCACATTCTCCCTTGCAACCTGCCTGTTAGTCCTCCCTTCATGCAAAACCTTAAGTTCCTAGCTCATGTCCAAGGCACCAAAGAAGGGTAAAAAGTCAATAATCGATACCTAAATCTTGAATTGTACTACTTCTTACTGGCTATTACATCAACTTAGAAGCTTCATCTGCGTTCTACTATGGTGCTATTAGTGTCTCCGCATACCGCAGCACGCGACATAGATTTGCAGACGACAAATGTAACCGTTTCAGACAGAAGTGCGGCCAATGTGACGATCTGGCATTAAGTCGATTCGATAACAAATGACGAAAACGGACGGATTTCTCAGGTTTATACTACATATGAACACTTTTGACATTCCCCCATGCAACTCGGCTGCTTGTCCCCCTTTCATGCTGAATCTTAAGGTCCTAGCTCATGTCCAAGGCACCAAAACCAGCTAAAAAGTCAATAATCGATACCTAAAACTTGAATTGTACTACTTCTTACTGGCTATTACATCAACGTAGAAGCTTCATCTGTGTTCTACTATGGTGCTTTTAGTGTCTCCGCATACCGCAGCACGTGACATACCTTTTCAGACGATAAGTACAACCGTTTCAGAGAGAAGAGCGGCCAATGTGACGATCTGGCTTTAAGTCGATTCGATAACAAATGTCGAAAACGGACGGATTTCTCAGGTTCTTACAACATATGAACACTTTTCACATTCTCCCGTGAAACTCGGCTGCTAGTCCTCCTATCAAGCAGAATCTTAAGTTCGTAGCTCATGTCCAAGGCACCAAAGAAGGGTAAAAAGTCAATAATCGATACTTAAAACTTGAATTGTACTACTTCTTACTGGCTATTACATCAACTTAGAAGCTTCATCTGTGTTCTACTATGGTCCTTTTAGTGTCTGCGCAAACCGCAGCACGCAACATAGCTTTGCAGACGATAGGTACAACCGTTTCAGAGAGAAGAGCAGCCAATTTGACGATCTGGCTTTATGTTGATTCGATAACAAATGACGAAAACGGACGGATTTCTCATGTTTTTACTACATATGAACACTTTTCACATTCTCCTGTGCAACTCGGCTGCTAGTCCTCCTATCATGCAGAATCTTAAGGTCCTAGCTCATGTCAAAGGCACCAAAGCCAGCTAAAACGTCAATAATCGATACCTAAAACTTGAATTGTACTACTTCTTACTGGCCATTACATCAATTTAGAAGCTTCATCTGTGTTCTACTATGGTGCTTTTAGTGTCTCCGCATACCGCAGCACGCGACATAGCTTTGCAGACGATAAGTACAACCGTTTCACAGAGAAAGCGGCCAATGTGACGATCTGGCTTTAAGTCGATTTGAAAACAAATGACGAAAACGGACGGATTTCTCAGGTTTTTACTTTATATGAACACTTTTCACATTCTCCCGTTCAACTCGGCTGCTAGTCTTCCTTCCATGCAGGAGCTTAAGGTCCTAGCTCATGGCGAAGGCACCAAAACCAGCTAAAAAGTCAATAATCGATACTTAAAACTTGAATTTTACTACTTCTTACTGGCTATTACATCAACGTAGAAGCTTCATCTGTGTTCTTCTATGGTGCTTGTAGTGTCCCCGCATACCGCAGCATGCGACATAGCTTTGCAGACGATAAGTACAACCGTTTCAGAGAGAAGAGCGGCCAATGTGACGATCTGGCTTTATGTTGATTCGATAACAAATGACGAAAACGGATGGATTTTTCAGATTTTTAACACATATGAACACTTTTCACATTCTCCCGTGCAACTCGGCTGCTAGCCCTGCTTTCTTGCAAAATCTTAAGGTCCTAGCTCATGTCAAAGGCACCAAAGCCAGCAAAAACGTCAATAATCGATACCTAAAACTTGAATTGTACTACTTCTTACTGGCTATTACATCAATTTAGAAGCTTCATCTGTGTTCTACTATGGTGCTTTTTGTGTCCCCGCATACCGCAGCAGACGACATAGCTTTGCAGACGATAAGTACAACCGTTTCAGAGAGGACAGCGGCCAATGTGACGATCTGGCTTTAAGTCGATTCGATAACAAATGACGAAAACGGACGGATTTCTCAGGTTTTTACTACACGTGAACACTTTTCATATTCTCCCATGCAGCGCGGCTGCTAGTCCTCCCTTCATGCAAAATCTTAAGTTCCTAGCTCGTGTCCAAGGCACCAAAGCCAGCTAAAAAGTCAATAATCGATACCTAAAACTTGAATTGTACTACTTCTTACTGGCTATTACATCAACTTAGAAGCATCATCTGTGTTCTACTATGGTGCTATTATTGTCTCCGCATACCGCAGCACGCGACATAGCTTTGCAGTCGATAAGTACAACCGTTTCAGATAGAAAGCGGCCAATGTGACGATCTGGCTTTAAGTCGATTCGATAACAAATGACGAAAACGGATGGATTTCTCAGATTTTTAATACATATGAACACTTTTCGCATTCTCCCGTGCAACTTCGCTGCTAGTCCTCCGTTCATGCAGAATCTTAAGGTCCTAGCTCAAATCCAAGACACCAAAGCCAGCTAAAAAGTCAATAATAGATACCTAAAACTTGAATTGTACTACTTCTTACTAAATATAACATGAACTTAGAAGCTTCATCTGTGTCCCACTATGGTGCCTTTAGTGTCTCCGCATACCGCAGCACACGACATAGCTTCGCAGACGATAAGTAGAACCGTTTCAGAGAGAAGAGCGGCCAATGTGACGATCTGGCTTTAAGTCGATTCGATAACAAATGACGAAAACGGACGGATTTCTCAGGTTTTTACTACATATGAACACTTTTCACATTCTCCCGTGCCACGCGGCTGCTAGTCCTCCTTTCATGCAGAATCTTAAGGTCCTAGCTCATGTCAAAGGCACCAAATAAGGGTAAAAAGTCAATAATCGATACTAAGAACTTGAATTGTACTACTACTTACTGGCTCTTACATCAACTTAGAAGCTTCATCTGTGTTCTACTTTGGTGCTTTTAGTGTCTCCACATACCGCAGCACGCGACAATGTGACGATCTGGCTTTAAGTCGATTCGATAACAAATGACGAAAACGGACGGATTTCTCAGGTCTTTACTACATATGAGCACTTTTCACATTCTCCCGTTCAACTCGGCTGCTAGTCTTCCTTCCATGCAGAAGCTTAAGGTCCTAGCTCATGTCGAAGGCACCAAAGCAAGCTAAAATGTCAATAATCGATACCTAAAACTTGAATTGTACTACTTCCTACTGGCTATTACATCAACTTAGAAGCTTCATCTGTGTTCTACTATCGTGCTCTTAGTGTCCCCGCATACCGCAGCACGCGACATAGCTTTGCAGACGATAAGTACAACCGTTTCAGAGAGAAAGCGGCCAATGTGACGATCTGGCTTTAAGTCGATTTGAAAACAAATGACGAAAACGGACGGATTTCTCAGGTTTTTACTACATATGAACACTTTTCACATTCTCACGTGCAACTCGGCTGCTAGTCCTCCTTTCATGCAGAATCTTAGGGTCCTAGCTCATGTCAAAGGCACCAAAAAAGGGTAAAAAGTCAATAATCGAAACTAAAAAGTTGAATTGTACTACTTCTTACTGGCTCTTACATCAACTTGGAAGCTTCATCTGTGTTCTACTTTGGTGCTTTTAGTGTCTCCACATACCGCAGCACGCGACAATGTGACGATCTGGCTTTAAGGCGATTCGATAACAAATAACGAAAACGGACGGATTTCTCAGGTCTTTACTACATATGAGCACTTTTCACATTCTCCCGTTCAACTCGGCTGCTAGTCTTCCTTCCATGCAGAAGCTTAAGGTCCTAGCTCATGTCCAAGGCACCAAAGCCAGCTAAAAAGTAAATAATCGATACCTAAAACTTGAATTGTACTACTTCCTACTGGCTATTACATCAACTTAGAAGCTTCATCTGTGTTCTACTATCGTGCTTTTAGTGTCCCCGCATACCGCAGCACGCGAAATAGCTTTGCAGACGACAAATGTAACCGTTTCAGACAGAAGTGCGGCCAATCTGACGATCTGGCTTTAAGTCGATTCGATAACAAATGACGAAAACGGACGGATTTCTCAGGTTTTTACTACATATGAATACTTTTCACATCCCCCCATTCAACGCGGCTGCTAGTCTTCCTTTAATGCAGAATCTTAAGGTCCTAGCTCATGTCAAAGGCACCAAAGAAGGGTAAAAAGGCAATAATCGATACTAAAAACTTGAATTGTACTACTTCTTACTGGCTATTACATCAACTTAATAGCTTAATCTGTGTTCTACTATGGTGCTTTTAGTGTCTCCGCATACCGCAGCACGCGACATAGCTTTGCAGACGAAAAGTACAACCGTTTCAGAGAGAAGAGCGGCCAATGTGACGATCTGGCTTTAAGTCGGTTCGATAACAAATGACGAAAACGGACGGAATTCTCAGGTTAATACTACATATGAACACTTTTCACATTCTCCCGTTCAACTCGGCTGCTAGTCTTCCTTCCATGCAAAAGCTTAAGGTCCTATCTCATGTCCAAGGCACCAAAGCCAGCTACAAAGTCAATAATCCATACCTAAAACTTGAAATGTACTAATTCCTACTGGCTATTACATCAACTTAGAAGCTTCATCTGTGTTCTACTATCGTGCTTTTAGTGTCCCCGCATACCGCAGCACGCGACATAGCTTTGCAGACGATAAGTACAACCGTTTCAGACAGGAGAGCGGCCAATGTGACGATCTGGCTTTAAGTCGATTCGATAACAAATGACGAAAACGGACGGATTTCTCAGGTTTTTACTACATGTGAACACTTTTCACATTCTCCCATGCAACGCGGCTGCTAGTCCTCCATTCATGCAGAATCTTAAGGTCCTAGGTCATGTCAAAGGCACCAAATAAGGGTAAAAAGTCAATAATCGATAGTAAAAACTTGAATTGTACTACTTCTTACTGGCTCTTACATCAACTTAGAAGCTCCATCTGTGTTCTACTTTGGTGCTTTTAGTGTTTCCGCATGCCGCAGCACGCGACATAGCTTTGCAGACGATAAGTACAACCGTTTCAGAGAGAAGAGCGGCCAATGTGACGATCTGGCTTTAAGTCGATTCGATAACAAATGACAAAAACGGATGGATTTCTCAGGTTTTTACTACATATGAACACTTTTCACATTCCCCCATGCAACGCGGCTGCTAGTCTTCCTTTCATGCAAAATCTTAAGTTCCTAGCTCGTGTCCAAGGCACCCAAGCCAGCTAAAAAGTCAATAATAGATACCTAAAACTTGAATTGTACTACTTCTTACTGGCTATTACATCAACTTAGAAGCATCATCTGTGTTCTACTACGGTGCTTTTAGTGTTTCCGCATGCCGCAGCACGCGACATAGCTTTGCAGACGATAAGTACAACCGTTTCAGAGAGTAGAGCGGCCAATGTGACAATCTGGCTTTAAGTCGATTCGATAACAAATGACGAAAACGGACGGATTTCTCAGGTTTTTACTACATGTGAACACTTTTCATATTCTCCCATGCAGCGCGGCTGCTAGTCCTCCCTTCATGCAAAATCTTAAGTTCCTAGCTCGTGTCCAAGGCACCAAAGCCAGCTAAAAAGTCAATAATCGATACCTAAAACTTGAATTGTACTACTTCTTACTGGATATTACATGAACTTAGAAGCTTCATCTGTGTCCTACTATGGTGCCTTTAGTGTCTCCGCATACCGCAGCACACGACATAGCTTTGCAGACGATAAGTACAACCGTTTCAGAGAGAAGAGCGGCCAATGTGACCATCTGGCTTTAAGTCGATTCGATAACAAATAACGAAAACGGACGGATTTCTCAGGTTTTTACTACATATGAACACTTTTCACATTCTCCCGTGCCACGCGGCTGCTAGTCCTCCTTTCATGCAGAATCTTAAGGTCCTAGCTCATGTCAAAGGCACCAAATAAGGGTAAAAAGTCAATAATCGATACTAAAAACTTGAATTGTACTACTACTTACTGGCTCTTACATCAACTTAGAAGCTTAATCTGTGTTCTACTTTCGTGCTTTTAGTGTCTCCACATACCGCAGCACGCGCGGCCAATCGAATCGAATCGACTTAAAGCCAGATCGTCATCTGGCTTTAAGTCGATTCGATAACAAATGACGAAAACGGACGGATTTCTCAGGTCTTTACTACATATGAGCACTTTTCACATTCTCCCGTTCAACTCGGCTGCTAGTCTTCCTTCCATGCAGAAGCTTAAGGTCCTAGCTCATGTCGAAGGCACCAAAGCCAGCTAAAATGTCAATAATCGATACCTAAAACTTAAATTGTACTACTTCCTACTGGCTATTACATCAATTTAGAAGCTTCATCTGTGTTCTACTATGGTGCTTTTAGTGTCTCCGCATACCGCAGCACGCGACATAGCTTTGCAGACGATAAGTACAGCCGTTTCAGAGAGAAAGCGGCCAATGTGACGATCTGGCTTTAAGTCGATTTGAAAACAAATGACGAAAACGGACGGATTTCTCAGGTTTTTACTACATATGAACACTTTTCACATTCTCACGTGCAACTCGGCTGCTAGTCCTCCTTTCATGCAGAATCTTAAGGTCCTAGCTCATGTCAAAGGCACCAAATAAGGGTAAAAAGTCAATAATCGATACTAAAAACTTGAATTGTACTACTTCTTACTGGATATTACATGAACTTAGAAGCTTCATCTGTGTTCTACTTTGGTGCTTTTAGTGTCTCCACATACCGCAGCACGCGACAATGTGACGATCTGGCTTTAAGTCGATTCGATAACAAATGACGAAAACGGACGGATTTCTCAGGTCTTTACTACATATGAGCACTTTTCACATTCTCCCGTTCAACTCGGCTGCTAGTCTTCCTTCCATGCAGTAGCTTAAGGTCCTAGCTCATGTCCAAGGCACCAAAGCCAGCTAAAAGGTAAATAATCGATACCTAAAACTTGAATTGTACTACTTCCTACTGGCTATTACATCAACTTAGAAGCTTCATCTGTGTTCTACTATCGTGCTTTTAGTGTCCCCGCATACCGCAGCACGCGAAATAGCTTTGCAGACGACAAATGTAACCGTTTCAGAGAGAAGTGCGGCCAATGTGACGATCTGGCTTTAAGTCGATTCGATAACAAATGACGAAAACGGACGGATTTCTCAGGTTTTTACTACATATGAATACTTTTCACATTCCCCCATTCAACGCGGCTGCTAGTCTTCCTTTCATGCAGAATCTTAAGCTCCTAGCTCATGTCAAAGGCACCAAAGAAGGGTAAAAAGGCAATAATCGATACTAAAAACTTGAATTGTACTACTTCTTACTGGCTATTACATCAACTTAATAGCTTAATCTGTGTTCTACTATGGTGCTTTTAGTGTCTCCGCATACCGGAGCACGCGACATAGCTTTGCAGACGAAAAGTACAACCGTTTCAGAGAGAAGAGCGGCCAATGTGCCGATCTGGCTTTAAGTCGGTTCGATAACAAATGACGAAAACGGACGGAATTCTCAGGTTAATACTACATATGAACACTTTTCACATTCTCCCGCTCAACTCGGCTGCTAGTCTTCCTTCCATGCAAAAGCTTAAGGTCCTAGCTCATGTCCAAGGCACCAAAGCTAGCTAAAAAGTCAATAATCGATACCTAAAACTTGAAATGTACTACCTCCTACTGGCTATTACATCAACTTAGAAGCTTCATCTGTGTTCTACTATCGTGCTTTTAGTGTCCCCGCATACTGCAGCACGCGACATAGCTTTGCAGACGATAAGTACAACCGTTTCAGAGAGGAGAGCGGCCAATGTGACGATCTGGCTTTAAGTCGATTCGATAACAAATGACGAAAACGGACGGATTTCTCAGGTTTTTACTACATGTGAACACTTTTCACATTCTCCCATGCAACGCGGCTGCTAGTCCTCCCTTCATGCAAAATCTTAAGTTCCTAGCTTGTGTCCAAGGCACCAAAGCCAGCTTAAAAGTCAATAATCGATACCTAAAACTTGAATTGTACTACTTCTTACAGGCTATTACATCAACTTAGAAGCATCATCTGTGTTCTACTATGGTGCTATTAGTGTCTCCGCCTACCGCAGCACGTGACATAGCTTTGCAGACGATAAGTACAACCGTTTCAGAGAGAAGAGCGGCCAATGTGACGATCTGGCTTTAAGTCGATTCGATAACAAATGATGAAAACGGATGGATTTCTCAGGTTTTTACTACATATGAACACTTTTCACATTCTCCCATGCAACTTTCCTGCTAGTCCTCCATTCATGCAGAATCTTAACGTCATAGCTCATGTCCAAGACACCAAAGCCAGCTAAAAAGTCAATAATAGATACCTAAAACTTGAATTGTACTACTTCTTACTGACTATTACATCAACTTAGAAGCTTCATCTGTGTCCTACTATGGTGCTTTTAGTGTCTCCGCATACCGCAGCACGCGACATAGGTTGGCAGACGATAAGTACAACCGTTTCTGAGAGTAGAGCGGCCAATGTGACGATCTGGCTTTAAGTCGATTCGATAACAAATGACGAAAACGGACGGATTTCTCAGGTTTTTACTACACGTGAACACTTTTCATATTCTCCCATGCAGCGCGGCTGCTAGTCCTCCCTTCATGCAAAATCTTAAGTTCCTAGCTCGTGTCCAAGGCACCAAAGCCAGCTAAAAAGTCAATAATCGATACCTAAAACTTGAATTGTACTACTTCTTACTGGCTATTACATCAACTTAGAAGCATCATCTGTGTTCTACTATGGTGCTATTATTGTCTCCGCATACCGCAGCACGCGACATAGCTTTGCAGTCGATAAGTACAACCGTTTCAGATAGAAAGCGGCCAATGTGACGATCTGGCTTTAAGTCGATTCGATAACAAATGACGAAAACGGATGGATTTCTCAGATTTTTAATACATATGAACACTTTTCGCATTCTCCCGTGCAACTTCGCTGCTAGTCCTCCGTTCATGCAGAATCTTAAGGTCCTAGCTCAAATCCAAGACACCAAAGCCAGCTAAAAAGTCAATAATAGATACCTAAAACTTGAATTGTACTACTTCTTACTAAATATAACATGAACTTAGAAGCTTCATCTGTGTCCCACTATGGTGCCTTTAGTGTCTCCGCATACCGCAGCACACGACATAGCTTCGCAGACGATAAGTAGAACCGTTTCAGAGAGAAGAGCGGCCAATGTGACGATCTGGCTTTAAGTCGATTCGATAACAAATGACGAAAACGGACGGATTTCTCAGGTTTTTACTACATATGAACACTTTTCACATTCTCCCGTGCCACGCGGCTGCTAGTCCTCCTTTCATGCAGAATCTTAAGGTCCTAGCTCATGTCAAAGGCACCAAATAAGGGTAAAAAGTCAATAATCGATACTAAGAACTTGAATTGTACTACTACTTACTGGCTCTTACATCAACTTAGAAGCTTCATCTGTGTTCTACTTTGGTGCTTTTAGTGTCTCCACATACCGCAGCACGCGACAATGTGACGATCTGGCTTTAAGTCGATTCGATAACAAATGACGAAAACGGACGGATTTCTCAGGTCTTTACTACATATGAGCACTTTTCACATTCTCCCGTTCAACTCGGCTGCTAGTCTTCCTTCCATGCAGAAGCTTAAGGTCCTAGCTCATGTCGAAGGCACCAAAGCAAGCTAAAATGTCAATAATCGATACCTAAAACTTGAATTGTACTACTTCCTACTGGCTATTACATCAACTTAGAAGCTTCATCTGTGTTCTACTATCGTGCTCTTAGTGTCCCCGCATACCGCAGCACGCGACATAGCTTTGCAGACGATAAGTACAACCGTTTCAGAGAGAAAGCGGCCAATGTGACGATCTGGCTTTAAGTCGATTTGAAAACAAATGACGAAAACGGACGGATTTCTCAGGTTTTTACTACATATGAACACTTTTCACATTCTCACGTGCAACTCGGCTGCTAGTCCTCCTTTCATGCAGAATCTTAGGGTCCTAGCTCATGTCAAAGGCACCAAAAAAGGGTAAAAAGTCAATAATCGAAACTAAAAAGTTGAATTGTACTACTTCTTACTGGCTCTTACATCAACTTGGAAGCTTCATCTGTGTTCTACTTTGGTGCTTTTAGTGTCTCCACATACCGCAGCACGCGACAATGTGACGATCTGGCTTTAAGGCGATTCGATAACAAATAACGAAAACGGACGGATTTCTCAGGTCTTTACTACATATGAGCACTTTTCACATTCTCCCGTTCAACTCGGCTGCTAGTCTTCCTTCCATGCAGAAGCTTAAGGTCCTAGCTCATGTCCAAGGCACCAAAGCCAGCTAAAAAGTAAATAATCGATACCTAAAACTTGAATTGTACTACTTCCTACTGGCTATTACATCAACTTAGAAGCTTCATCTGTGTTCTACTATCGTGCTTTTAGTGTCCCCGCATACCGCAGCACGCGAAATAGCTTTGCAGACGACAAATGTAACCGTTTCAGACAGAAGTGCGGCCAATCTGACGATCTGGCTTTAAGTCGATTCGATAACAAATGACGAAAACGGACGGATTTCTCAGGTTTTTACTACATATGAATACTTTTCACATCCCCCCATTCAACGCGGCTGCTAGTCTTCCTTTAATGCAGAATCTTAAGGTCCTAGCTCATGTCAAAGGCACCAAAGAAGGGTAAAAAGGCAATAATCGATACTAAAAACTTGAATTGTACTACTTCTTACTGGCTATTACATCAACTTAATAGCTTAATCTGTGTTCTACTATGGTGCTTTTAGTGTCTCCGCATACCGCAGCACGCGACATAGCTTTGCAGACGAAAAGTACAACCGTTTCAGAGAGAAGAGCGGCCAATGTGACGATCTGGCTTTAAGTCGGTTCGATAACAAATGACGAAAACGGACGGAATTCTCAGGTTAATACTACATATGAACACTTTTCACATTCTCCCGTTCAACTCGGCTGCTAGTCTTCCTTCCATGCAAAAGCTTAAGGTCCTATCTCATGTCCAAGGCACCAAAGCCAGCTACAAAGTCAATAATCCATACCTAAAACTTGAAATGTACTAATTCCTACTGGCTATTACATCAACTTAGAAGCTTCATCTGTGTTCTACTATCGTGCTTTTAGTGTCCCCGCATACCGCAGCACGCGACATAGCTTTGCAGACGATAAGTACAACCGTTTCAGACAGGAGAGCGGCCAATGTGACGATCTGGCTTTAAGTCGATTCGATAACAAATGACGAAAACGGACGGATTTCTCAGGTTTTTACTACATGTGAACACTTTTCACATTCTCCCATGCAACGCGGCTGCTAGTCCTCCTTTCATGCAGAATCTTAAGGTCCTAGGTCATGTCAAAGGCACCAAATAAGGGTAAAAAGTCAATAATCGATAGTAAAAACTTGAATTGTACTACTTCTTACTGGCTCTTACATCAACTTAGAAGCTCCATCTGTGTTCTACTTTGGTGCTTTTAGTGTTTCCGCATGCCGCAGCACGCGACATAGCTTTGCAGACGATAAGTACAACCGTTTCAGAGAGAAGAGCGGCCAATGTGACGATCTGGCTTTAAGTCGATTCGATAACAAATGACAAAAACGGATGGATTTCTCAGGTTTTTACTACATATGAACACTTTTCACATTCCCCCATGCAACGCGGCTGCTAGTCTTCCTTTCATGCAAAATCTTAAGTTCCTAGCTCGTGTCCAAGGCACCCAAGCCAGCTAAAAAGTCAATAATAGATACCTAAAACTTGAATTGTACTACTTCTTACTGGCTATTACATCAACTTAGAAGCATCATCTGTGTTCTACTACGGTGCTTTTAGTGTTTCCGCATGCCGCAGCACGCGACATAGCTTTGCAGACGATAAGTACAACCGTTTCAGAGAGTAGAGCGGCCAATGTGACAATCTGGCTTTAAGTCGATTCGATAACAAATGACGAAAACGGACGGATTTCTCAGGTTTTTACTACATGTGAACACTTTTCATATTCTCCCATGCAGCGCGGCTGCTAGTCCTCCCTTCATGCAAAATCTTAAGTTCCTAGCTCGTGTCCAAGGCACCAAAGCCAGCTAAAAAGTCAATAATCGATACCTAAAACTTGAATTGTACTACTTCTTACTGGATATTACATGAACTTAGAAGCTTCATCTGTGTCCTACTATGGTGCCTTTAGTGTCTCCGCATACCGCAGCACACGACATAGCTTTGCAGACGATAAGTACAACCGTTTCAGAGAGAAGAGCGGCCAATGTGACCATCTGGCTTTAAGTCGATTCGATAACAAATAACGAAAACGGACGGATTTCTCAGGTTTTTACTACATATGAACACTTTTCACATTCTCCCGTGCCACGCGGCTGCTAGTCCTCCTTTCATGCAGAATCTTAAGGTCCTAGCTCATGTCAAAGGCACCAAATAAGGGTAAAAAGTCAATAATCGATACTAAAAACTTGAATTGTACTACTACTTACTGGCTCTTACATCAACTTAGAAGCTTAATCTGTGTTCTACTTTCGTGCTTTTAGTGTCTCCACATACCGCAGCACGCGCGGCCAATCGAATCGAATCGACTTAAAGCCAGATCGTCATCTGGCTTTAAGTCGATTCGATAACAAATGACGAAAACGGACGGATTTCTCAGGTCTTTACTACATATGAGCACTTTTCACATTCTCCCGTTCAACTCGGCTGCTAGTCTTCCTTCCATGCAGAAGCTTAAGGTCCTAGCTCATGTCGAAGGCACCAAAGCCAGCTAAAATGTCAATAATCGATACCTAAAACTTAAATTGTACTACTTCCTACTGGCTATTACATCAATTTAGAAGCTTCATCTGTGTTCTACTATGGTGCTTTTAGTGTCTCCGCATACCGCAGCACGCGACATAGCTTTGCAGACGATAAGTACAGCCGTTTCAGAGAGAAAGCGGCCAATGTGACGATCTGGCTTTAAGTCGATTTGAAAACAAATGACGAAAACGGACGGATTTCTCAGGTTTTTACTACATATGAACACTTTTCACATTCTCACGTGCAACTCGGCTGCTAGTCCTCCTTTCATGCAGAATCTTAAGGTCCTAGCTCATGTCAAAGGCACCAAATAAGGGTAAAAAGTCAATAATCGATACTAAAAACTTGAATTGTACTACTTCTTACTGGATATTACATGAACTTAGAAGCTTCATCTGTGTTCTACTTTGGTGCTTTTAGTGTCTCCACATACCGCAGCACGCGACAATGTGACGATCTGGCTTTAAGTCGATTCGATAACAAATGACGAAAACGGACGGATTTCTCAGGTCTTTACTACATATGAGCACTTTTCACATTCTCCCGTTCAACTCGGCTGCTAGTCTTCCTTCCATGCAGTAGCTTAAGGTCCTAGCTCATGTCCAAGGCACCAAAGCCAGCTAAAAGGTAAATAATCGATACCTAAAACTTGAATTGTACTACTTCCTACTGGCTATTACATCAACTTAGAAGCTTCATCTGTGTTCTACTATCGTGCTTTTAGTGTCCCCGCATACCGCAGCACGCGAAATAGCTTTGCAGACGACAAATGTAACCGTTTCAGAGAGAAGTGCGGCCAATGTGACGATCTGGCTTTAAGTCGATTCGATAACAAATGACGAAAACGGACGGATTTCTCAGGTTTTTACTACATATGAATACTTTTCACATTCCCCCATTCAACGCGGCTGCTAGTCTTCCTTTCATGCAGAATCTTAAGCTCCTAGCTCATGTCAAAGGCACCAAAGAAGGGTAAAAAGGCAATAATCGATACTAAAAACTTGAATTGTACTACTTCTTACTGGCTATTACATCAACTTAATAGCTTAATCTGTGTTCTACTATGGTGCTTTTAGTGTCTCCGCATACCGGAGCACGCGACATAGCTTTGCAGACGAAAAGTACAACCGTTTCAGAGAGAAGAGCGGCCAATGTGCCGATCTGGCTTTAAGTCGGTTCGATAACAAATGACGAAAACGGACGGAATTCTCAGGTTAATACTACATATGAACACTTTTCACATTCTCCCGCTCAACTCGGCTGCTAGTCTTCCTTCCATGCAAAAGCTTAAGGTCCTAGCTCATGTCCAAGGCACCAAAGCTAGCTAAAAAGTCAATAATCGATACCTAAAACTTGAAATGTACTACCTCCTACTGGCTATTACATCAACTTAGAAGCTTCATCTGTGTTCTACTATCGTGCTTTTAGTGTCCCCGCATACTGCAGCACGCGACATAGCTTTGCAGACGATAAGTACAACCGTTTCAGAGAGGAGAGCGGCCAATGTGACGATCTGGCTTTAAGTCGATTCGATAACAAATGACGAAAACGGACGGATTTCTCAGGTTTTTACTACATGTGAACACTTTTCACATTCTCCCATGCAACGCGGCTGCTAGTCCTCCCTTCATGCAAAATCTTAAGTTCCTAGCTTGTGTCCAAGGCACCAAAGCCAGCTTAAAAGTCAATAATCGATACCTAAAACTTGAATTGTACTACTTCTTACAGGCTATTACATCAACTTAGAAGCATCATCTGTGTTCTACTATGGTGCTATTAGTGTCTCCGCCTACCGCAGCACGTGACATAGCTTTGCAGACGATAAGTACAACCGTTTCAGAGAGAAGAGCGGCCAATGTGACGATCTGGCTTTAAGTCGATTCGATAAAAAATGATGAAAACGGATGGATTTCTCAGGTTTTTACTACATATGAACACTTTTCACATTCTCCCATGCAACTTTCCTGCTAGTCCTCCATTCATGCAGAATCTTAACGTCATAGCTCATGTCCAAGACACCAAAGCCAGCTAAAAAGTCAATAATAGATACCTAAAACTTGAATTGTACTACTTCTTACTGACTATTACATCAACTTAGAAGCTTCATCTGTGTCCTACTATGGTGCTTTTAGTGTCTCCGCATACCGCAGCACGCGACATAGGTTGGCAGACGATAAGTACAACCGTTTCTGAGAGTAGAGCGGCCAATGTGACGATCTGGCTTTAAGTCGATTCGATAACAAATGACGAAAACGGACGGATTTCTCAGGTTTTTACTACATATGAACACTTTTCACATTCCCCCATGCAACGCGGCTGCTAGTCTTCCTTTCATGCAAAATCTTAAGTTCCTAGCTCGTGTCCAAGGCACCAAAGCCAGCTAAAAAGTCAATAATAGATACCTAAAACTTGAATTGTACTACTTCTTACTGGCTATGACATCAACTTAGAAGCATCATCTGTGTTCCACTATGGTGCTTTTAGTGTTTCCGCATGCCGCAGCACGCGACATAGCTTTGCAGACGATAAGTGCAACCGTTTCAGAGAGAAGAGCGGCCAATGTGACGATCTGGCTTTACGTCGATTCGAAAACAAATGACGAAAACGGACGGATTTCTCAGGTTTTTACTACATATGAACACTTTTCACATTCTCCCGTGCAACTCGGCTGCTAGTCCTCCGTTCATGCAGAATCTTAAGGTCCTAGCTCATGTCCAAGGCACCAAAGAAGGGTAAAAAGTCAATAATCGATACCTAAAATTTGAATTGTACTATTTCTTACTGGCTACTACATCAACTTAGAAGCTTCATCTGTGTTCTACTGTAGTGCTTTTAGTGTCCCCGCATACCGCAGCACGCGACATAGCTTTGCAGACGATAAGTACAACCGTTTCAGAGAGAAGAGCCGCCAATGTGACGATCTGGCTTTAAGTCGATTCGATAACAAATGACGAAAACGGACGTATTTCTCAGGTTTTTACAACATTTGAACACTTTTCACATTCTCACGTGCAACGTGCCTGCTAGTCCTCCTTTCATGCAAAATCTTAAGTTCCTAGCTCATGTCCAAGCACCAAACAAGGGTAAAAAGTCAATAATCGATACTAAAAACTTGAATTGTGCCAAAGGCACCAAAGAAGGCTAAAAGGTCAATAATCGATACTTAAAACTTGAATTGTACTACTTCTTACTGGCTATTACATCATCTTAGAAGCTTCATCTGTGTTCTACTATGGTGCTATTAGTGTCTCCGCATACCGCAACACGCGACATAGCTTTGCAGTCGATAAGTACAACCGTTTCAGAGAGAAAGCGGCCAATGTGACGATCTGGCTTTAAGTCGATTCGATAACAAATGACGAAAACGGATGGATTTCTCAGATTTTAATACATATGATCACGTTTCACATTCTCCCGTGCAACTTCGCTGATAGTCCTCCGTTCATGCAGAATCTTAAGGTCCTAGCTCATGTCCAAGACACCAAAGCCAGCTAAAAAGTCAATAATAGATACCTAAAACTTGAATTGTCCTACTTCTTACTGGATATTACATGAACTTAGAAGCTTCATCTGTGTCCTACTATGGTGCTTTTAGTGTCTCCGCATACCGCAGCACACGACATAGCTTTGCAGACGATAAGTACAACCGTTTCAGAGAGAAGAGCGGCCAATGTGACAATCTGGCTTTAAGTCGATTCGATAACAAATGACGAAAACGGATGGATTTCTCAGGTTTTTACTACATATGAACACTTTTCACATTCTCCCGTGCAACTCGGTTGCTAGTCCTCCTATCATGCAGAATCTTAAGTTCGTAGCTCATGTCCAAGGCACCAAAGAAGTGTAAAAAGTCAATAATCGATACTTAAAACTTGAATTGTACTACTTCTTACTGGCTATTACATCAACTTAGAAGCTTCATCTGTGTTCTACTATGGTCCTTTTAGTGTCTGCGCAAACCGCAGCACGCAACATCGCTTTGCAGACGATAGGTACAACCGTTTCAGAGAGAAGAGCAGCCAATGTGACGATCTGGCTTTATGTTGATTCGATAACAAATGACGAAAACGGACGGATTTCTCACGTTTTTACTACATATGAACACTTTTCACATTCTCCAGTTCAACTCGGCTCCTAGTCTTCCTTCCATGCAAAAGCTTAAGGTCCTAGCTCATGTCCAAGGCACCAAAGCCAGCTAAAAAGTCAATAATCGATACATAAAACTTGAATTGTAGTACTTCTTACTGGCTATTACATCAACGTAGAAGCTTCATCTGTGTTCTACTATCGTGCTTTTAGTGTTTCCGCATACCGCAGCACGTGACATAGCTTTCCAGACGATAAGTACAACCGTTTCAGAGGGACGAACGGCCAATGTGACGATCAGGCTTTAAGTCGATTCGATAACAAATGACGAGAACGGACGGATTTCTCTGGTTTTTACTACATATGAACACTTTTCACATTCTCCCGTGCAAATCGGCTGCTAGTCCTCCTTTCAAGAAGAATCTTAAGGTAATAGCTCATGTCCAAGGCACCAAAGCCAGCTAAAAAGTCAATAATAGATACCTAAAACTTGAATTGTACTACTTCTTACTGGCTATGACATCAACTTAGAAGCATCATCTGTGTTCTACTATGGTGCTTTTAGTGTTTCCGCATGCCGCAGCACGCGACATAGCTTTGCAGACGATAAGTGCAACCGTTTCAGAGAGAAGAGCGGCCAATGTGACGATCTGGCTTTACGTCGATTCGATAACAAATGACGAAAACGGACGGATTTCTCAGGTTTTTACTACATATGAACACTTTTCACATTCTCCCGTGCAACTCGGCTGCTAGTCCTCCGTTCATGCAGAATCTTAAGGTCCTAGCTCATGTCCAAGGCACCAAAGAAGGGTAAAAAGTCAATAATCGATACCTAAAATTTGAATTGTACTATTTCTTACTGGCTACTACATCAACTTAGAAGCTTCATCTGTGTTCTACTGTAGTGCTTTTAGTGTCCCCGCATACCGCAGCACGCGACATAGCTTTGCAGACGATAAGTACAACCGTTTCAGAGAGAAGAGCCGCCAATGTGACGATCTGGCTTTAAGTCGATTCGATAACAAATGACGAAAACGGACGTATTTCTCAGGTTTTTACAACATTTGAACACTTTTCACATTCTCACGTGCAACGTGCCTGCTAGTCCTCCTTTCATGCAAAATCTTAAGTTCCTAGCTCATGTCCAAGCACCAAACAAGGGTAAAAAGTCAATAATCGATACTAAAAACTTGAATTGTGCCAAAGGCACCAAAGAAGGGTAAAAGGTCAATAATCGATACTTAAAACTTGAATTGTACTACTTCTTACTGGCTATTACATCATCTTAGAAGCTTCATCTGTGTTCTACTATGGTGCTATTAGTGTCTCCGCATACCGCAACACGCGACATAGCTTTCCAGTCGATAAGTACAACCGTTTCAGAGAGAAAGCGGCCAATGTGACGATCTGGCTTTAAGTCGATTCGATAACAAATGACGAAAACGGATGGATTTCTCAGATTTTTAATACATATGAACACTTTTCACATTCTCCAGTTCAACTCAGCTCCTAGTCTTCCTTCCATGCAAAAGCTTAAGGTCCTAGCTCATGTCCAAGGCACCAAAGCCAGCTAAAAAGTCAATAATCGATACCTAAAACTTGAATTGTAGTACTTCTTACTGGCTATTACATCAACGTAGAAGCTTCATCTGTGTTCTACTATCGTGCTTTTAGTGTTTCCGCATACCGCAGCACGTGACATAGCTTGCCAGACGATAAGTACAACCGTTTCAGAGGGACGAACGGCCAATGTGACGATCAGGCTTTAAGTCGATTCGATAACAAATGACGAGAACGGACGGATTTCTCTGGTTTTTACTACATATGAACACTTTTCACATTCTCCCGTGCAAATCGGCTGCTAGTCCTCCTTTCAAGAAGAATCTTAAGGTCCTAGCTCATGTCCAAGACACCAAAGCCAGCTAAAAAGTCAATAATAGATACCTAAAACTTGAATTCTACTACTTCTTACTGACTATTACATCAACTTAGAAGCTTCATCTGTGTCCTACTATGGTGCTTTTAGTGTCTCCGCATACCGCAGCACGCGACGTAGCTTTGCAGACGATAAGTACAACCTTTTCAGAGAGAAGAGCGGCCAATGTGACGATCTGGCTTTAAGTCGATTCGATAACAAACGACGAAAACGGACGGATTTCTCAGGTTTTTACTACATATGAACACTTTTCACATTCTCCCGTGCAAAGCGGCTGCTGGTCCTCTTTTCATGCAAAATCTTAAGTTCCTAGCTCATATCCAAGGCACCAAAAAAGGGTAAAAAGTCAATAATCGATACCTAAAACTTGAATTTTACTACTTCTTATTGGCTATTACATCAACTTAGAAGCTTCATCTGTGTTCTACTATGGTGCGTTTAGTGTCTCCGCGTACCGCAGCACGCGACATAGCTTTGCAGACGATAAGTAGAACCGTTTCAGAGAGAAGAGCGGCCAATGTGACGATCTGGCTTTAAGTCGATTCGATAACAAATGACGAAAACGGACGGATTTCTTAGTTTTTTACTACATATGAACACTTTTCACATTCTCCCGTGCAACTTGGCTGTTAGTCCTCCTTTCATTCAAAATCGTAAGTTCCTAGCTCATCTCCAAGGCACCAAAGAAAGGTAAAAAGTCAATAATCGATACCTAAAACTTGAAATGTACTTCTTCTTAAGGCTATTACATCAACTTAGAAGCTTTATCTGTGTTCTACTCTGGTGCTTTTAGTGTCTCCGCATACCGCAGCACGCGACATAGCTTTGCAGTTGATAAATGTAACTGTTACAGACAGAAGTGCGGCCAATGTGACGATCTGGCTTTAAGTCTATTCGATAACAAATGACGAAAACGGACGGATTTCTCAGGTGTTTACTACATATGAACACTTTTCATGTTCTCCCGTGCAACGCGGCTGCTAGTCCTCCTTTCATGCAAATCTTAAGTTCCTAGCTCATGTCCAAGGCAACAAAGAAGGGTAAAATGTCAATAATCGATACCTAAAACTTGAATTGTACTACTTCTTACTGGCTATTACATCAACTTAGAAGCTTCATCTGTGTTCTACTATGGTGCTTTAAGTGTCTCCGCGTACCGCAGCACGCGACATAGCTTTGCAGACGATAAGTACAACCGTTTCAGAGAGAAGAGCGGCCAATATGACAATCTGGCTTTAAGTCGATTCGATAACAAATGACGAAAACGGACGGATTTCTCAGGGTTTTACTACATATGAACACTTTTCACATTCTCCCGTGCAACGCGGCTGCTAGTCCTCCATTCATGCAAAATCTTAAGTTCCTAGCTCATGTCCAATGCACCAAAGAAGTGTAAAAAGCCAATAATCGATACCTAAAACTTGAATTGTACTACATCTTACTTGCTATTACATCAACTTAGAAGCATCATCTGTGTACTACTATGGTGCTTTTAGTGTCTCCGCATACCGCAGCACGCGACATTGCTTTGCGGAGGTTAAATGTAACCGTTTCAGACAGAAGTGCGGCCAATGTGACGATCTGGCTTTAAGTCGATTCGATAACAAATGACGAGAACGGACGGATTTCTTAGGTTTTTACTACATATGAACACTTTTCACATTCTCCGTGTAACGTGGCTGCTAGTCCTCCTTTCATGCAAAATCTTAAGTTTCTAGCTCATCTCCAAGGCACCAAAGAAGTGTAAAAAGTCAATAATCAATGCCTAAAACTTGAATTGTACTACTTCTTACTGGCTATTACATCAACTTAGAAGCATCATCTGTGTTCTACTATGGTGCTTTTAGTGTATCCGCATACCGCAGCACGCGACATAGATTTGCAGACGATAAATGTAACCGTTTCAGACAGAAGAGCGGCCAATGTGACGATCTGGCTTTGAGTCGATTCGATAACAAATGACGAAAACGGAGGATTTCTCAGGTTTTTACTACATATGAACACTTTTCACATTCTCCCATGCAACGCGGCTGCTAGGGCCCCTTTCATGCAAAATCCTAAGTTCCTAGCTCATGTCCAAGGCACCAAAGCCTGCTAAAAAGTCAATAATCGATACCTAAAACTTGAATTGTACTACTTCATACAGCTATAACATCAACTTAGAAACTTCATCTGTGTTCTACTATGGTGCTTTTAGTGTATCCGCATACCGCAGCACGCGACATAGCTTTGCAGACGATAAATGTAACCGTTTCAGAGAGAAGTGCGGCCAATGTGACGTTCTGGCTTTAAGTCGATTCGATAACGAATAACGAAAACGGACGGATTTCTCAGATTTTTACTACATATGAACACATTTCACATTCTCCTGAGCAACGCGGCTGCTAATCCTCCTTTCATGCAAAATCTTAAGTTCCTAGCTCATGTCCAAGGCACCAAAGAAGGGTAAAAAGTCAATAATCGATACCTAAAACTTGAATTGTACTACTTCTTAAAGGCTATTACATCAACTTAGAAGCTGCATCTGTGTTCTACTACGGTACTTTTCGTGTCTCCGCATACCGCAGCACGCAACGTAGCTTTGCAGACGATAAGTACAACCGTTTCAGAGAGAAGAGCGGCCAATGTGACGATCTGGCTTTTAGTCGATTCGATAACAAATGACGAAAACGGACGGATTTCTCAGGTTTTTACTACAAATGAACACTTTTCACATTCTCCCGTACAACTCGGCTGCTAGTCCTGCTTTCATGCAAAATCTTAAGTTCCTAGCTCATGTCCAAGGCACCAAAGAAGGATAAAAGGTCAATAATCGATACCTAAAACTTGAATTGTACCACTTCTTACTGGCTATTACATCAACTTAGAAGCTTCATCTGTGTTCTACTATGGTGCGTTTAGTGTCTCCGCGTACCGCAGCACGCGACATAGCTTTGCAGACGATAAGTACAACCGTTTCAGAGAAAAGAGCGGCCAATGTGACGATCTGGCTTTTAGTCGATTCGATAACAAATGACAAGAACGGACGGATTTCTTAGGTTTTTACTACATATGAACACTTTTCACATTCTCCCGTGCCACTTGGCTGCTAGTCCTCCTTTCACGCAAAATCGTAAGTTCCTAGCTCATCTCCAAGGCACCAAAGAAGGGTAAAAAGTCAATAATCGATACATAAAACTTGAATTGTACTTCTTCTTACTGGCTATTACATCAACTTAGAAGCTTCATCTGTGTTCTACTCTGGTGCTTTTAGTGTCTCCGCATACCGCAGCACGCGACATAGCTTTGCAGACGATAAGTACAACCGTTTCAGAGAAAAGAGCGGCCAATGTGACGATCTGGCTTTTAGTCGATTCGATAACAAATGACGAGAACGGACGGATTTCTTATGTTTTTACTACATATGAACACTTATCACATTCTCCCGTGCAACGCGGCTGCTAGTCCTCCTTTCAAGAAGAATCTTAAGGTCCTAGCTCATGTCCAAGGCACCAAAGACAGCTAAAAAGTCAATAATCGATGCCTAAAACTTGAATTCTACTACATCTTACTGGCTATTACATCAACTTAGAAGCTTCATCTGTGTTCTACGATGGTGCTTTTAGTGTCTCCGCATACCGCAGCACGCGACGTAGCTTTGCAGACGATAAGTACCAATGTTTCAAAGAGAAGAGCGGTCAATGTGACGATCTGGCTTTAAGTCGATTCGATAACAAATGACGAGAACGGACGGATTTCTTAGGTTTTTACTACATATGAACACTTTTCACATTCTCCCGTGTAACGTGGTTGCTAGTCCTCCTTTCATGCAAAATCTTAAGTTTCTAGCTCATCTCCAAGGCACCAATGAAGTGTAAATAGTCAATAATCGATGCCTAAAACTTGAATTGTACTACTTCTTACTGGCTATTACATCAACTTAGAAGCATCATCTGTGTTCTACTATGGTGCTTTTAGTGTATCCGCATACCGCAGCACGCGACATAGATTTGCAGACGATAAATGTAACCGTTTCAGACAGAAGAGCGGCCAATGTGACGATCTGGCTTTGAGTCGATTCGATAACAAAAGACGAAAACGGTCTGATTTCTCATATTTTTACTACATATGAACACTTTTCACATTCCCCCATGCAACGCGGCTGCTAGGGCCCCTTTCATGCAAAATCCTAAGTTCCTAGCTCATGTCCAAGGCACCAAAGCCTGCTAAAAAGTCAATAATCGATACCTAAAACTTGAATTGTACTACTTCATACAGCTATAACATCAACTTAGAAACTTCATCTGTGTTCTACTATGGTGCTTTTAGTGTCTCCGCATACCACAGCACGCGACATAGCTTTGCAGATGATAAATGTAATCGTTTAAGACAGAAGTGCGGCCAATGTGACGATCTGGCTTTAAGTCGATTCGATATCAAATGATGAAAACTAACGGATTTCTCAGGTTTTTACTAAATATGAACACTTTTCACATTCTCCCGTGCAACTCGGGTGCTAGTCCACCTTTAATGCAAAATCTTAAGTTCCTAGCTCTTGTCCAAGGCACCAAAGAAGGGTAAAAACTCAGTAATCGATACCTAAAACTTGAATTGTACTACTTCTTACTGGCTATTACATCAACTTAGAAGCTTCATGTGCGTTCTACTATGGTGCTTTTAGTGTCTCTACATACCGCAGAACGCGACATAGCTTTGCAGACGATAGGTTCAACGGTTACAGAGAGAAGAGCGGCCAATGTGACGATCTGGCTTTAAGTCGATTCGATAACAAATGACGAGAACGGACGGATTTCTCTGGTTTTCACTACATATGAACACTTTTCACATTCTCCCATGCAATGCGGCTGCTAGTCCTCCTTTCATGCAAAATCTTAAGTTACTAGCTCATGTCCAAGGCACCAAAGAAAGGTAAAAAGTCAATAATCGATACCAAGAACTTGAATTGTACTACTTCTTACTGGCTATTACATCAACTTAGAAGCATCATCTGTGTTCTACTATGGTGCTTTTAGTGTCTCCGCATACCGCAGCACGCGACATAGCTTTGCAGAGGTTAAATGTAACCGTTTCTGACAGAAGTGCGCCCAATGTGACGATCTGGCTTTAAGTCGATTCGATAACAAATGACGAAAACGGACGGATTTCTCTGGTTTTTACTACATATGAACACTTTTCACATTCTCCCGTGCAACGCGGCTGATAGTCCTCCATTCATGCAAAATCTCAAGTTCCTAGCTCATGTCCAAGGCACCAAAGAAGTGAAAAAAGCCAATAATCGATACCTAAACTTGAATTGTACTACATCTTACTGGCTATTACATCAACTTAGAAGCATCATCTGTGTTCTACTATGGTGCTTTTAGTGTCTCCGCATACCGCAGCACGCGACATAGCTTTGCAGAGGTTAAATGTAACCGTTTCAGACAGAAGTGCGGCCAATGTGACGATCTGGCTTTAAGTCGATTCGATAACAAATGACGAGAACGGACGGATTTCTCTGGTTTTAGCTACATATGAACACTTTTCACATTCTCCCATGCAATGCGGCTGCTAGTCCTCCTTTCATGCAAAATCTTAAGTTACTAGCTCATGTCCAAGGCACCAAAGAAAGGTAAAAAGTCAATAATCGATACCAAGAACTTGAATTGTACTACTTCTTACTGGCTATTACATCAACTTAGAAGCTTCATCTGTGTTCTACTATGGTGCTTTTAGTGTCTCCGCATACCGCAGCACGCCACATAGCTTTGCAGTGGATAAATGTAACCATTTAAGACAGAAGTGCGCCCAATGTGACGATCTGGCTTTAAGTCTATTCGATAACAAATGACGAAAACGGACGGATTTCTCAGGTTTTTACTAAATATGAACACTTTTCACATTCCCCCGTGCAATGCAGCTGCTAGTCCTCCTTTCAAGCAGAATCTTAAGGTCCTAGCTCATGTCCAAGGCACCAAAGACAGCTAAAAAGTCAATAATCGATGCCTAAAACTTGAATTCTACTACATCTTACTGGCTATTACATCAACTTAGAAGCTTCATCTGTGTTCTACTATGGTGCTTTTAGTGTCTCCGCATACCGCAGCACGCGACGTAGCTTTGCAGACGATAAGTACAACCGTTTCAGAGAGAAGAGCGGCTTATGTGACGATCTGGCTTTAAGTCGATTGGATAAAAAAGGACGATAACGGACGGTTTTCTTAGGTTTTTACGACATACGAACACTTTTCACATTCTAGCGTGCAACGTGCCTGCTAGTCCTCCTTTAATGCAAAATCTTAAGTTCCTAGCTCATCTCCAAGGCACCAAAGAAGGGTAAAAAGTTAATAATCGATACCTAAAACTTGAATTGTACTACTTCTTACTGGCTATTACATCAACTTAGAAGCTTCATCTGTGTTCTACTATGGTGTTTTAGTGTCTCCGCGTACCGCAGCACGCGACATAGCTTTGCAGACGATAAGTAGAACCGTTTCAGAGAGAAGAGCGGCCAATGTGGCGATCTGGCTTTAAGTCGATTCGATAACAAATGACGAAACCGGTCGGTTTTCTCATGTTTTTACTACATATAAACACTTTTCATATTCTACCGTGCAACGCGGCTGCTAGTCCTCCTTTCATGCAAAATCTTAAGGCCGTAGCTCATGTCCAAGGCACCACAGACAGCTAAAAAGTCAATAATCGATGCCTAAAACTTGAATTCTACTACATCTTACTGGCTATTACATCAGCTTAGAAGCTTCATCTGTGTTCTACTATGGTGCTTTTAGTGTCTCCGCATACCGCAGCACGCGACGTAGCTTTGCAGACGATAAGTACAACCGTTTCAGAGAGAAGAGCGGCCAATGTGACGATCTGGCTTTAAGTCGATTCGATAACAAATGACGAAAACGGTCGGTTTTCTCATGTTTTTACTACATATGAACACTTTTCACATCCTCCCGTGCAACTCGGCTGCTAGTCCACCTTTAATGCAAAATCTTAAGTTCCTAGCTCTTGTCCAAGGCACCAAAGAAGGGTAAAAACTCAGTAATCGATACCTGAAACTTGAATTGTACTACTTCTTACTGGCTATTACATCAACTTAGAAGCTTCATGTGCGTTCTACTATGGTGCTTTTAGTGTCTCTACATACCGCAGCACGCGACATAGCTTTGCAGACGATAGGTTCAACGGTTACAGAGAGAAGAGCGGCCAATGTGACGATCTGGCTTCAAGTCGATTCGATAACAACTGACGAAAACTGACGGATTTCTCAGGTTTTTACTACATATGAACACTTTTCACATTCTCCCATGCAATGCGGCTGCTAGTCCTCCTATCATGCAAAATCTTAAGTTACTAGCTCATGTCCAAGGCACCAAATAAAGGTAAAAAGTCAATAATCGATAGCAAGAACTTGAATTGTACTACTTCTTACTGGCTATTACATCAACTTAGAAGCTTCAACTGTGTTCTACTATGGTTCTTTTAGTGTCTCCGCATACCGCAGCACGCCACATAGCTTTGCAGTGGATAAATGTAACCGTTTAAGACAGAAGTGCGCCCAATGTGACGATCTGGCTTTAAGTCTATTCGATAACAAATGACGAAAACGGACGGATTTCTCAGGTTTTTAATAAATATGAACACTTTTCACATTCTCCCATGCAATGCAGCTGCTAGTCCTCCTTTCATGCAAAATCTTAAGTTTCTAGCTCATCTCCAAGGCACCAAAGAAGTGTAAAAAGTCAATAATCGATGCCTAAAACTTGAATTGTACTACTTCTTACTGGCTATTACCTCAACTTAGAAGCATAATCTGTGTTCTACTATGGTGCTTTTAGTGTATCCGCATACCGCAGCACGCGACATAGCTTTGCAGACGATAAATGTAACCGTTTCAGACAGAAGAGCGGCCAATGTGACGATCTGGCTTTGAGTCGATTCGATAACAAATGACGAAAACGGTCGGATTTCTCATGTTTTTACTACATATGACCACTTTTCACATTCTCCCTTGCAACGCGGCTGCTAGGGCCCCTTTCATGCAAAATCCTAAGTTCCTAGCTCATGTCCAAGGCACCAAAGACTGCTAAAAAGTTAATAATCGATACCTAAAACTTGAATTGTACTACTTCATACAGCTATAACATCAACTTAGAAACTTCATCTGTGTTCTACTATGGTGCTTTTAGTGTATCCGCATACCGCAGCACGCGACATAGCTTTGCAGACGATAAATGTAACCGTTTCAGGCAGATGACCGGCCAATGTGACGATCTGGCTTTAAGTCGATTCGATAACAAATGACGAAAACGGTCGGTTTTCTCATGTTTTTACTACATATGAACACTTTTCATATTCTCCCGTGCAACGCGGCTGCTAGTCCTCCTTTCATGCAAAATCTTAAGGCCGTAGCTCATGTCCAAGGCACCACAGACAGCTAAAAAGTCAATAATCGATGCCTAAAACATGAATTGTACTACATCTTACTGGCTGTTACATCAACTTAGAAGCTTCATCTGTGTTCTACGATGGTGCTTTTAGTGTCTCGGCATACCGCAGCACGCGACGTAGCTTTGCAGACGATAAGTACAACCGTTTCAGAGAGAAGAGCGGCCAATGTGACGATCTGGCTTTAAGTCGATTCGATAACAAATGACGAAAACGGACGGATTTCTTAGGTTTTTACTACATATGAACACTTTTCACATTCTCCCGTGCAACGTGGCTGCTAGTCCTCCTTTCATGCAAAATCTTAAGTTTCTAGCTCATCTCCAAGGCACCAAAGAAGGGTAAAAAGTCAATAATCGATACCTAAAACTTGAATTGTACTACTTCTTCCTGGCTGTTACATCAACTTAGAAGCTTCATCTGTGTTCTACTATGGTGCTTTTAGTGTCTCCGCGTACCGCAGCACGCGACATGGCTTTGCAGACGATAAGTAGAACCGTTTCAGAGAGAAGAGCGGCCAATGGGACGATCTGGCTTTAAGTCGATTCGATAACAAGTAACGAAAACGGACGGATTTCTCAGGTTTTTACTACATATGAACACTTTTCACATTCTCCCGTGCCACTTGGCTGCTAGTCCTCCTTTCACGCAAAATCGTAAGTTCCTAGCTCATCTCCAAGGCACCAAAGAAGGGTAAAAAGTCAATAATCGATACATAAAACTTGAATTGTACTTCTTCTTACTGGCTATTACATCAACTTAGAAGCTTCATATGTGTTCTACGATGGTGCTTTTAGTGTCTCCGCATGCCGCAGCACGCGACGTAGCTTTGCTGACGATCAGCACAAACGTTTCAGAGAGAAGAGCGGCCAATGTGACGATCTGGCTTTAAGTCGATTCGATAACAAATGACGAAAACGGACGGTTTTCTTAGGTTTTTACTACATACGAACACTTTTCACATTCTAGCGTGCAACGTGGCTGCTAGTCCTCCTTTCATGCAAAATCTTAAGTTCCTAGCTCATATCCAAGGCATCAAAGAAGGGTAAAAAGTCAATAATCGATACCTAAAACTTAAATTGTACTACTTCTTACTGGCTATTACATCAACTTAGAAGCATCATCTGTGTTCTACTATGGTGCTTTTAGTGTATCCGCATACCGCAGCACGCGACATAGCTTTGCAGACGATAAATGTAACCGTTTCAGACAGACGAGCGGCCAATGTGACGATCTGGCTTAAGTCGATTCGATAACAAATGACGAAAACGGTCTGATTTCTCAGGTTTTTACTACATATGAACACTTTTCACATTCTCCAGTGCAAATCGGCAGCTAGTCCTCCTTTCAAGCAGAACATTAAGTTGCTAGCTCATGTCCAAGGCACCAAAGCCTGCTAAAAAGTCTATAATCGATACCTAAAACTTGAATTGTACTACTTCATACAGCTATAACATCAACTTAGAAACTTCATCTGTGTTCTAGTATGGTGCTTTTAGTGTCTCCGCATACCGCAGCACGCGACATAGCTTTGCAGACGTTAAGTACAACCGTTTCAGAGAGAAGAGCGGCCAATGTGACGATCTGGCTTTAAGTCGATTCGATAACAAATGACGTAAACGGACGGATTTCTCAGGTTTTTACTACATATGAACACTTTTCACATTCTCCCTTGCAACGCGGCTGCTGGTCCTCCATTCATGCAAAATCGTAAGTTCCTAGCTCATCTCCAAGGCACCAAAGAAGGGTAAAAAGTCAATAATCGATACCTAAAACTTGAATTGTACTTCTTCTTACTGGCTATTACATCAACTTAGAAGCTTCATCTGTGTTCTAGTATGGTGCTTTTAGTGTCTCCGCATACCGTAGCACGCGACATAGCTTTGCAGACGATAAGTACAACCGTTTCAGAGAGAAGAGCGGCCAATGTGACGATCTGGCTTTAAGTCGATTCGATAACAAATGACGAAAACGGACGGATTTCTCTGGGTTTTAGTACATATGAACACTTTTCACATTCTCCCGTGCAACGCGGCTGCTAGTCCTCCTTTCATGCAAAATCGTAAGGCCATAGCTCACGTCCAAGGCACCAAAGACAGCTAAAAAGTCTATAATCGATACCTAAAACTTGAATTGTACTACATCTTACAGGCTATTACATCAACTTAGAAGCTTCATCTGTGTTCTACTATGGTGCTTTTTGTGTCTCCGCATACCGCAGCACGCGACGTAGCTTTGCAGACGATAAGTACAACCGTTTCAGAGAGAAGAGCGGCTTATGTGACGATCTGGCTTTAAGTCGATTGGATAACAAATGACGATAACGGACGGATGTCTCAGGTTTATACTACATATGAACACTTTTCACATTCTAGCGTGCAACGTGGCTGCTAGTCCTCCTTTCATGCAAAATCTTAAGTTCCTAGCTCATATCCAAGGCACCAAAGAAGGGTAAAAAGTCAATAATCGATACCTAAAACTTAAATTGTACTACATCTTACTGGCTGTTACATCAACTTAGAAGCTTCATCTGTGTTCTACGTAGGTGCTTTTAGTGTCTCCGCATACCGCAGCACGCGACATAGCTTTGCAGACGATAGGTTCAACGGTTACAGAGAGAAGAGCGGCCAATGTGACGATCTGGCTTTAAGTCGATTCGATAACAAATGATGAAAACGGACGGATTTTTCAGGTTTTTACTAAATATGAACACTTTTCACATTCTCCCATGCAACACAGCTGCTAGTCCTCCTTTCATGCAAAATCTTAAGTTCCTAGCTCATGTCCAAGGCACCAAAGAATGGTAAAAAGTCAATAATCGATACCTAAAACTGGAATTGTAATGCTTCTTACTGGGTATTACATAAACTTAGAAGCTTCATCTGTGTTCTACTATGGTGCTTTTAGTGTCTCCGCATACCGCAGCACGCGACATAGCTTTGCAGACGATAAGTACAACCGATTTAGAGAGAAGAGCGGCCAATGTGACGATCTGGCTTTAAGTCGATTCGATAACAAATGATGAAAACGGACGGATTTTTCAGGTTTTTACTAAATATGAACACTTTTCACATTCTCCCATGCAACACAGCTGCTAGTCCTCCTTTCATGCAAAATCTTAAGTTCCTAGCTCATGTCCAAGGCACCAAAGAAGGGTAAAAAGTCAATAATCGATACCTAAAACTTAAATTGTACTACATCTTACTGGCTGTTACATCAACTTAGAAGCTTCATCTGTGTTCTACTATGGTTCTTTTAGTGTCTCCGCATACCGCAGCACGCCACATAGCTTTGCAGTGGATAAATGTAACCGTTTAAGACAGAAGTGCGCCTAATGTGACGATCTGGCTTTAAGTCTATTCGATAACAAATGACGAAAACGGACGGATTTCTCAGGTTTTTAATAAATATGAACACTTTTCACATTCTCCCATGCAATGCAGCTGCTAGTCCTCCTTTCAAGCAGAATCTTAAGGTCCTAGCTCATGTCCAAGGCACCAAAGACAGCTAAAAAGTCAATAATCGATACCTAAAACGTGAATTGTACTACATCTTACTGGCTATTACATCAACTTAGAAGCTTCATCTGTGTTCTACTATGGTGCTTTTAGTGTCTCCGCATACCGCAGCACGCGACGTAGCTTTGCAGACGATAAGTACAACCGTTTCAGAGAGAAGAGCGGCTTATGTGACGATCTGGCTTTAAGTCGATTGGATAAAAAATGACGATAACGGACGGTTGTCTTAGGTTTTTACGACATACGAACACTTTTCACATTCTAGCGTGCAACGTGCCTGCTAGTCCTCCTTTAATGCAAAATCTTAAGTTCCTAGCTCATCTCCAAGGCACCAAAGAAGGGTAAAAAGTTAATAATCGATACCTAAAACTTGAATTGTACTACTTCTTACTGGCTATTACATCAACTTAGAAGCTTCATCTGTGTTCTACTATGGTGTTTTAGTGTCTCCGCGTACCGCAGCACGCGACATAGCTTTGCAGACGATAAGTAGAACCGTTTCAGAGAGAAGAGCGGCCAATGTGACTATCTGGCTTTAAGTCGATTCGATAACAAATGTCGAAAACGGACGGATTTCTCAGGTTTTTACTACACATGAACACTTTTCACATTCTCCCGTTCAACTCGGCTGCTAGTCTTCCTTCCATGCAAAAGCTTAAGGTCCTAGCTCATGTCCAAGTCACCAAAGCCAGCTAAAAAGTTAATAATCGATACCTAAAACTTGAAATGTACTATTTCCTACTGGCTATTACATCAACTTAGAAGCTTCATCTGTGTTCTACGATGGTGCTTTTAGTGTCCCCGCATACCGCAGCACGCGACATAGCTTTGCAGACGATAAGTACAACCGTTTCAGAGAGGAGAGCGGCCAATGTGACGATCTGGCTTTAAGTCGATTCGATAACAAATGACGGAAACGGACGGATTTCTCCGGTTTTTACTACATATGAACACTTTTCACATTCTCCCGTGCCACTTGGCTGCTAGTCCTCCTTTCATGCAAAATCTTAAGTTTCTAGCTCATCTCCAAGGCACCAAAGAAGTGTAAAAAGTCAATAATCGATGCCTAAAACTTGAATTGTACTACTTCTTACTGGCTATTACATCAACTTAGAAGCATAATCTGTGTTCTACTATGGTGCTTTTAGTGTATCCGCATACCGCAGCACGCGACATAGCTTTGCAGACGATAAATGTAACCGTTTCAGACAGAAGAGCGGCCAACGTGACGATCTGGCTTTGAGTCGATTCGATAACAAATGACGAAAACGGTCGGATTTCTCATGTTTTTACTACATATGACCACTTTTCACATTCTCCCATGCAACGCGGCTGCTAGGGCCCCTTTCATGCAAAATCCTAAGTTCCTAGCTCATGTCCAAGGCACCAAAGACTGCTAAAAAGTCAATAATCGATACCTAAAACTTGAATTGTACTACTTCATACAGCTATAACATCAACTTAGAAACTTCATCTGTGTTCTACTATGGTGCTTTTAGTGTATCCGCATACCGCAGCACGCGACATAGCTTTGCAGACGATAAATGTAACCGTTTCAGGCAGATGACCGGCCAATGTGACGATCTGGCTTTAAGTCGATTCGATAACAAATGACGAAAACGGTCGGTTTTCTCATGTTTTTACTACATATGAACACTTTTCATATTCTCCCGTGCAACGCGGCTGCTAGTCCTCCTTTCATGCAAAATCTTAAGGCCGTAGCTCATGTCCAAGGCACCACAGACAGCTAAAAAGTCAATAATCGATGCCTAAAACATGAATTGTACTACATCTTACTGGCTGTTACATCAACTTAGAAGCTTCATCTGTGTTCTACTATGGTGCTTTTAGTGTCTCCGCGTACCGCAGCACGCGACATAGCTTTGCAGACGATAAGTAGAACCGTTTCAGAGAGAAGAGCGGCCAATGGGACGATCTGGCTTTAAGTCGATTCGATAACAAGTAACGAAAACGGACGGATTTCTCAGGTTTTTACTACATATGAACACTTTTCACATTCTCCCGTGCCACTTGGCTGCTAGTCCTCCTTTCACGCAAAATCGTAAGTTCCTAGCTCATCTCCAAGGCACCAAAGAAGGGTAAAAAGTCAATAATCGATACCTAAAACTTGAATTGTACTTCTTCTTACTGGCTATTACATCAACTTAGAAGCTTCATCTGTGTTCTACTCTGGTGCTTTTAGTGTCTCCGCATACCGCATAACGCGACATAGCTTTGCAGACGATAAGTACAACCGTTTCAGAGAGAAGAGCGGCCAATGTGACGATCTGGCTTTAAGTCGATTCGATAACAAATGACGAAAACGGACGGATTTCTCTGGTTTTTAGTACATATGAACACTTTTCACATTCTCCCGTGCAACGCGGCTGCTAGTCCTCCTTTCATGCAAAATCGTAAGGCCATAGCTCATGTCCAAGGCACCAAAGACAGCTAAAAAGTCAATAACCGATGCCTGAAACTTGAATTGTACTACATCTTACTGGCTGTTACATCAACTTAGAAGCTTCATATGTGTTCTACGATGGTGCTTTTAGTGTCTCCGCATGCCGCAGCACGCGACGTAGCTTTGCTGACGATCAGCACAAACGTTTCAGAGAGAAGAGCGGCCAATGTGACGATCTGGCTTTAAGTCGATTCGATAACAAATGACGAAAACGGACGGATTTCTCAGGTTTTTACTACATATGAACACTTTTCACATTCTCCAGTGCAAATCGACAGCTAGTCCTCCTTTCAAGCAGAACATTAAGGTCCTAGCTCATGTCCAAGGCACCAAAGACAGCTAAAAAGTCAATAATCGATGCCTAAAACTTGAATTGTACTACATCTTACAGGCTATTACATCAACTTAGAAGCTTCATCTGTGTTCTACTATGGTGCTTTTTGGGTCTCCGCATACCGCAGCACGCGACGTAGCTTTGCAGACGATAAGTACAACCGTTTCAGAGAGAAGAGCGGCTTATGTGACGATCTGGCTTTAAGTCGATTGGATAACAAATGACGATAACGGACGGTTTTCTTAGGTTTTTACTACATACGAACACTTTTCACATTCTAGCGTGCAACGTGGCTGCTAGTCCTCCTTTCATGCAAAATCTTAAGTTCCTAGCTCATATCCAAGGCACCAAAGAAGGGTAAAAAGTCAATAATCGATATCTAAAACTTAAATTGTACTACTTCTTACTGGCTATTACATCAACTTAGAAGCATCATCTGTGTTCTACTATGGTGCTTTTAGTGTATCCGCATACCGCAGCACGCGACATAGCTTTGCAGACGATAAATGTAACCGTTTCAGACAGACGAGCGGCCAATGTGACGATCTGGCTTAAGTCGATTCGATAACAAATGACGAAAACGGTCTGATTTCTCAGGTTTTTACTACATATGAACACTTTTCACATTCTCCAGTGCAAATCGGCAGCTAGTCCTCCTTTCAAGCAGAACATTAAGTTCCTAGCTCATGTCCAAGGCACCAAAGCCTGCTAAAAAGTCTATAATCGATACCTAAAACTTGAATTGTACTACTTCATACAGCTATAACATCAACTTAGAAACTTCATCTGTGTTCTAGTATGGTGCTTTTAGTGTCTCCGCATACCGCAGCACGCGACATAGCTTTGCAGACGATAAGTACAACCGTTTCAGAGAGAAGAGCGGCCAATGTGACGATCTGGCTTTAAGTCGATTCGATAACAAATGACGTAAACGGACGGATTTCTCAGGTTTTTTCTACATATGAACACTTTTCACATTCTCCCTTGCAACGCGGCTGCTGGTCCTCCATTCATGCAAAATCGTAAGTTCCTAGCTCATCTCCAAGGCATCAAAGAAGGGTAAAAAGTCAATAATCGATACCTAAAACTTGAATTGTACTTCTTCTTACTGGCTATTACATCAACTTAGAAGCTTCATCTGTGTTCTAGTATGGTGCTTTTAGTGTCTCCGCATACCGTAGCACGCGACATAGCTTTGCAGACGATAAGTACAACCGTTTCAGAGAGAAGAGCGGCTTATGTGACGATCTGGCTTTAAGTCGATTGGATAAAAAATGACGATAACGGACGGTTTTCTTAGGTTTTTACGACATACGAACACTTTTCACATTCTAGCGTGCAACGTGCCTGCTAGTCCTCCTTTAATGCAAAATCTTAAGTTCCTAGCTCATCTCCAAGGCACCAAAGAAGGGTAAAAAGTTAATAATCGATACCTAAAACTTGAATTGTACTACTTCTTACTGGCTATTACATCAACTTAGAAGCTTCATCTGTGTTCTACTATGGTGTTTTAGTGTCTCCGCATACCGCAGCACGCGACATAGCTTTGCAGACGATAAGTAGAACCGTTTCAGAGAGAAGAGCGGCCAATGTGACTATCTGGCTTTAAGTCGATTCGATAACAAATGTCGAAAACGGACGGATTTCTCAGGTTTTTACTACACATGAACACTTTTCACATTCTCCCGTTCAACTCGGCTGCTAGTCTTCCTTCCATGCAAAAGCTTAAGGTCCTAGCTCATGTCCAAGTCACCAAAGCCAGCTAAAAAGTTAATAATCGATACCTAAAACTTGAAATGTACTATTTCCTACTGGCTATTACATCAACTTAGAAGCTTCATCTCTGTTCTACGATGGTGCTTTTAGTGTCCCCGCATACCGCAGCACGCGACATAGCTTTGCAGACGATAAGTACAACCGTTTCAGAGAGGAGAGCGGCCAATGTGACGATCTGCCTTTAAGTCGATTCGATAACAAATGACGGAAACGGACGGATTTCTCAGGTTTTTACTACATATGAACACTTTTCACATTCTCCCGTGCCACTTGGCTGCTAGTCCTCCTTTCATGCAAAATCTTAAGTTTCTAGCTCATCTCCAAGGCACCAAAGAAGTGTAAAAAGTCAATAATCGATGCCTAAAACTTGAATTGTACTACTTCTTACTGGCTATTACATCAACTTAGAAGCATAATCTGTGTTCTACTATGGTGCTTTTAGTGTATCCGCATACCGCAGCACGCGACATAGCTTTGCAGACGATAAATGTAACCGTTTCAGACAGAAGAGCGGCCAACGTGACGATCTGGCTTTGACTCGATTCGATAACAAATGACGAAAACGGTCGGATTTCTCATGTTTTTACTACATATGACCACTTTTCACATTCTCCCATGCAACGCGGCTGCTAGGGCCCCTTTCATGCAAAATCCTAAGTTCCTAGCTCATGTCCAAGGCACCAAAGACTGCTAAAAAGTCAATAATCGATACCTAAAACTTGAATTGTACTACTTCATACAGCTATAACATCAACTTAGAAACTTCATCTGTGTTCTACTATGGTGCTTTTAGTGTATCCGCATACCGCAGCACGCGACATAGCTTTGCAGACGATAAATGTAACCGTTTCAGGCAGATGACCGGCCAATGTGACGATCTGGCTTTAAGTCGATTCGATAACAAATGACGAAAACGGTCGGTTTTCTCATGTTTTTACTACATATGAACACTTTTCATATTCTCCCGTGCAACGCGGCTGCTAGTCCTCCTTTCATGCAAAATCTTAAGGCCGTAGCTCATGTCCAAGGCACCACAGACAGCTAAAAAGTCAATAATCGATGCCTAAAACATGAATTGTACTACATCTTACTGGCTGTTACATCAACTTAGAAGCTTCATCTGTGTTCTACTATGGTGCTTTTAGTGTCTCCGCGTACCGCAGCACGCGACATAGCTTTGCAGACGATAAGTAGAACCGTTTCAGAGAGAAGAGCGGCCAATGGGACGATCTGGCTTTAAGTCGATTCGATAACAAGTAACGAAAACGGACGGATTTCTCAGGTTTTTACTACATATGAACACTTTTCACATTCTCCCGTGCAACGCGGCTGCTAGTCCTCCTTTCATGCAAAATCGTAAGGCCATAGCTCATGTCCAAGGCACCAAAGACAGCTAAAAAGTCAATAATCGATGCCTGAAACTTGAATTGTACTACATCTTACTGGCTGTTACATCAACTTAGAAGCTTCATATGTGTTCTACGATGGTGCTTTTAGTGTCTCCGCATGCCGCAGCACGCGACGTAGCTTTGCTGACGATCAGCACAAACGTTTCAGAGAGAAGAGCGGCCAATGTGACGATCTGGCTTTAAGTCGATTCGATAACAAATGACGAAAACGGACGGATTTCTCAGGTTTTTACTACATATGAACACTTTTCACATTCTCCAGTGCAAATCGGCAGCTAGTCCTCCTTTCAAGCAGAACATTAAGGTCCTAGCTCATGTCCAAGGCACCAAAGACAGCTAAAAAGTCAATAATCGATGCCTAAAACTTGAATTGTACTACATCTTACAGGCTATTACATCAACTTAGAAGCTTCATCTGTGTTCTACTATGGTGCTTTTTGTGTCTCCGCATACCGCAGCACGCGACGTAGCTTTGCAGACGATAAGTACAACCGTTTCAGAGAGAAGAGCGGCTTATGTGACGATCTGGCTTTAAGACGATTGGATAACAAATGACGATAACGGACGGTTTTCTTAGGTTTTTACTACATACGAACACTTTTCACATTCTAGCGTGCAACGTGGCTGCTAGTCCTCCTTTCATGCAAAATCTTAAGTTCCTAGCTCATATCCAAGGCACCAAAGAAGGGTAAAAAGTCAATAATCGATACCTAAAACTTAAATTGTACTACTTCTTACTGGCTATTACATCAACTTAGAAGCATCATCTGTGTTCTACTATGGTGCTTTTAGTGTATCCGCATACCGCAGCACGCGACATAGCTTTGCAGACGATAAATGTAACCGTTTCAGACAGACGAGCGGCCAATGTGACGATCTGGCTTAAGTCGATTCGATAACAAATGACGAAAACGGTCTGATTTCTCAGGTTTTTACTACATATGAACACTTTTCACATTCTCCAGTGCAAATCGGCAGCTAGTCCTCCTTTCAAGCAGAACATTAAATTCCTAGCTCATGTCCAAGGCACCAAAGCCTGCTAAAAAGTCTATAATCGATACCTAAAACTTGAATTGTACTACTTCATACAGCTATAACGTCAACTTAGAAACTTCATCTGTGTTCTAGTATGGTGCTTTTAGTGTCTCCGCATACCGCAGCACGTGACATAGCTTTGCAGACGATAAGTACAACCGTTTCAGAGAGAAGAGCGGCCAATGTGACGATCTGGCTTTAAGTCGATTCGATAACAAATGACGTAAACGGACGGATTTCTCAGGTTTTTACTACATATGAACACTTTTCACATTCTCCCTTGCAACGCGGCTGCTGGTCCTCCATTCATGCAAAATCGTAAGTTCCTAGCTCATCTCCAAGGCATCAAAGAAGGGTAAAAAGTCAATAATCGATACCTAAAACTTGAATTTTACTTCTTCTTACTGGCTATTACATCAACTTAGAAGCTTCATCTGTGTTCTAGTATGGTGCTTTTAGTGTCTCCGCATACCGTAGCACGCGACATAGCTTTGCAGACGATAAGTACAACCGTTTCAGAGAGAAGAGCGGCTTATGTGACGATCTGGCTTTAAGTCGATTGGATAAAAAATGACGATAACGGACGGTTTTCTTAGGTTTTTACGACATACGAACACTTTTCACATTCTAGCGTGCAACGTGCCAGCTAGTCCTCCTTTAATGCAAAATCTTAAGTTCCTAGCTCATCTCCAAGGCACCAAAGAAGGGTAAAAAGTTAATAATCGATACCTAAAACTTGAATTGTACTACTTCTTACTGGCTATTACATCAACTTAGAAGCTTCATCTGTGTTCTACTATGGTGTTTTAGTGTCTCCGCGTACCGCAGCACGCGACATAGCTTTGCAGACGATAAGTAGAACCGTTTCAGAGAGAAGAGCGGCCAATGTGACTATCTGGCTTTAAGTCGATTCGATAACAAATGTCGAAAACGGACGGATTTCTCAGGTTTTTACTACACATGAACACTTTTCACATTCTCCCGTTCAACTCGGCTGCTAGTCTTCCTTCCATGCAAAAGCTTAAGGTCCTAGCTCATGTCCAAGTCACCAAAGCCAGCTAAAAAGTTAATAATCGATACCTAAAACTTGAAATGTACTATTTCCTACTGGCTATTACATCAACTTAGAAGCTTCATCTGTGTTCTACGATGGTGCTTTTAGTGTCCCCGCATACCGCAGCACGCGACATAGCTTTGCAGACGATAAGTACAACCGTTTCAGAGAGGAGAGCGGCCAATGTGACGATCTGGCTTTAAGTCGATTCGATAACAAATGACGGAAACGGACGGATTTCTCAGGTTTTTACTACATATGAACACTTTTCACATTCTCCCGTGCCACTTGGCTGCTAGTCCTCCTTTCATGCAAAATCTTAAGTTTCTAGCTCATCTCCAAGGCACCAAAGAAGTGTAAAAAGTCAATAATCGATGCCTAAAACTTGAATTGTACTACTTCTTACTGGCTATTACATCAACTTAGAAGCATAATCTGTGTTCTACTATGGTGCTTTTAGTGTATCCGCATACCGCAGCACGCGACATAGCTTTGCAGACGATAAATGTAACCGTTTCAGACAGAAGAGCGGCCAATGTGACGATCTGGCTTTGAGTCGATTCGATAACAAATGACGAAAACGGTCGGATTTCACATGTTTTTACTACATATGACCACTTTTCACATTCTCCCATGCAACGCGGCTACTAGGGCCCCTTTCATGCAAAATCCTAAGTTCCTAGCTCATGTCCAAGGCACCAAAGACTGCTAAAAAGTCAATAATCGATACCTAAAACTTGAATTGTACTACTTCATACAGCTATAACATCAACTTAGAAACTTCATCTGTGTTCTACTATGGTGCTTTTAGTGTATCCGCATACCGCAGCACGCGACATAGCTTTGCAGACGATAAATGTAACCGTTTCAGGCAGATGACCGGCCAATGTGACGATCTGGCTTTAAGTCGATTCGATAACAAATGACGAAAACGGTCGGTTTTCTCATGTTTTTACTACATATGAACACTTTTCATATTCTCCCGTGCAACGCGGCTGCTAGTCCTCCTTTCATGCAAAATCTTAAGGCCGTAGCTCATGTCCAAGGCACCACAGACAGCTAAAAAGTCAATAATCGATGCCTAAAACATGAATTGTACTACATCTTACTGGCTGTTACATCAACTTAGAAGCTTCATCTGTGTTCTACGATGGTGCTTTTAGTGTCTCGGCATACCGCAGCACGCGACGTAGCTTTGCAGACGATAAGTACAACCGTTTCAGAGAGAAGAGCGGCCAATGTGACGATCTGGCTTTAAGTCGATTCGATAACAAATGACGAAAACGGACGGATTTCTTAGGTTTTTACTACATATGAACACTTTTCACATTCTCCCGTGCAACGTGGCTGCTAGTCCTCCTTTCATGCAAAATCTTAAGTTTCTAGCTCATCTCCAAGGCACCAAAGAAGGGTAAAAAGTCAATAATCGATACCTAAAACTTGAATTGTACTACTTCTTCCTGGCTGTTACATCAACTTAGAAGCTTCATCTGTGTTCTACTATGGTGCTTTTAGTGTCTCCGCGTACCGCAGCACGCGACATAGCTTTGCAGACGATAAGTAGAACCGTTTCAGAGAGAAGAGCGGCCAATGGGACGATCTGGCTTTAAGTCGATTCGATAACAAGTAACGAAAACGGACGGATTTCTCAGGTTTTTACTACATATGAACACTTTTCACATTCTCCCGTGCCACTTGGCTGCTAGTCCTCCTTTCACGCAAAATCGTAAGTTCCTAGCTCATCTCCAAGGCACCAAAGAAGGGTAAAAAGTCAATAATCGATACCTAAAACTTGAATTGTACTTCGTCTTACTGGCTATTACATCAACTTAGAAGCTTCATCTGTGTTCTACTCTGATGCTTTTAGTGTCTCCGCATACCGCATAACGCGACATAGCTTTGCAGACGATAAGTACAACCGTTTCAGAGAGAAGACCGGCCAATGTGACGATCTGGCTTTAAGTCGATTCGATAACAAATGACGAAAACGGACGGATTTCTCTGGTTTTTAGTACATATGAACACTTTTCACATTCTCCCGTGCAACGCGGCAGCTGGTCCTCCTTTCATGCAAAATCGTAAGGCCATAGCTCATGTCCAAGGCACCAAAGACAGCTAAAAAGTCAATAATCGATGCCTGAAACTTGAATTGTACTACATCTTACTGGCTGTTACATCAACTTAGAAGCTTCATATGTGTTCTACGATGGTGCTTTTAGTGTCTCCGCATGCCGCAGCACGCGACGTAGCTTTGCTGACTATCAGCACAAACGTTTCAGAGAGAAGAGCGGCCAATGTGACGATCTGGCTTTAAGTCGATTCGATAACAAATGACGAAAACGGACGGATTTCTCAGGTTTTTACTACATATGAACACTTTTCACATTCTCCAGCGCAAATCGGCAGCTAGTCCTCCTTTCAAGCAGAACATTAAGGTCCTAGCTCATGTCCAAGGCACCAAAGACAGCTAAAAAGTCAATAATCGATGCCTAAAACTTGAATTGTACTACATCTTACAGGCTATTACATCAACTTAGAAGCTTCATCTGTGTTCTACTATGGTGCTTTTTGTGTCTCCGCATACCGCAGCACGCGACGTAGCTTTGCAGACGATAAGTACAACCGTTTCAGAGAGAAGAGCGGCTTATGTGACGATCTGGCTTCAAGTCGATTGGATAACAAATGACGATAACGGACGGTTTTCTTAGGTTTTTACTACATACGAACACTTTTCACATTCTAGCGTGCAACGTGGCTGCTAGTCCTCCTTTCATGCAAAATCTTAAGTTCCTAGCTCATGTCCAAGGCACCAAAGCCTGCTAAAAAGTCTATAATCGATACCTAAAACTTGAATTGTACTACTTCATACAGCTATAACATCAACTTAGAAACTTCATCTGTGTTCTAGTATGGTGCTTTTAGTGTCTCCGCATACCGCAGCACGCGACATAGCTTTGCAGACGATAAGTACAACCGTTTCAGAGAGAAGAGCGGCCAATGTGACGATCTGGCTTTAAGTCGATTCGATAACAAATGACGTAAACAGACGGATTTCTCAGGTTTTTACTACATATGAACACTTTTCACATTCTCCCTTGCAACGCGGCTGCTGGTCCTCCATTCATGCAAAATCGTAAGTTCCTAGCTCATGTCCAAGGCACCAAAGAAGGGTAAAAAGTCAATAATCGATACCTAAAACTTGAATTGTACTTCTTCTTACTGGCTATTACATCAACTTAGAAGCTTCATCTGTGTTCTAGTATGGTGCTTTTAGTGTCTCCGCATACCGTAGCACGCGACATAGCTTTGCAGACGATAAGTACAACCGTTTCAGAGAGAAGAGCGGCCAATGTGACGATCTGGCTTTAAGTCGATTCGATAACAAATGACGAAAACGGACGGATTTCTCTGGTTTTTAGTACATATGAACACTTTTCACATTCTCCCGTGCAACGCGGCTGCTAGTCCTCCTTTCATGCAAAATCGTAAGGCCATAGCTCATGTCCAAGGCACCAAAGACAGCTAAAAAGTCAATAATCGATGCCTGAAACTTGAATTGTACTACATCTTACTGGCTGTTACATCAACTTAGAAGCTTCATCTGTGTTCTACGTAGGTGCTTTTAGTGTCTCCGCATACCGCAGCACGCGACGTAGCTTTGCAGACAATAAGTACAACCGTTTCAGGGAGAAGAAAGGGCCAGTGTGACGATCTGGCTTTAAGTCGGTTCGATAACAAATGACGAAAACGGACGGATTTCTCAGGTTTTTACTACATATGAACACTTTTCACATTCTCCCGTGCAACGCGGCTGCTGGTCCTCCTTTCACGCAAAATCTTAAGTTCCTAGCTCATATCCAAGGCACCAAAGAAGGGTAAAAAGTCAATAATCGATACCTAAAACTTGAATTGTACTACTTCTTACTGGCTATTACATCAACTTAGAAGCATCATCTGTGTTCTACTATGGTGCTTTTAGTGTATCCGCATACCGCAGCACGCGACATAGCTTTGCAGACGATAAATGTAACCGTTTCAGACAGACGAGCGGCCAATGTGACGATCTGGCTTTTAGTCGATTCGATAACAAATGACGAAAACGGTCGGATTTCTCATGTTTTTACTACATATGAACACTTTTCACATTCTCCCATGCAACGCGGCTGCTAGGGCCCCTTTCATGCAAAATCCTAAGTTCCTAGCTCATGTCCAAGGCACCAAAGCTGCAAAAAAGTCTATAATCGATACCTAAAACTTGAATTGTACTACTTGATACAGCTATAACATCAACTTAGAAACTTCATCTGTGTTCTACTATGGTGCTTTTAGTGTCTCCGCATACCGCAGCACGCGACATAGCTTTGCAGACGATAAGTACAACCGTTTCAGAGAGAAGAGCGGCCAATGTGACGATCTGGCTCTAAGTCGATTCGATAACAAATGACGAAAATGGATGGATTTCTCACGTTTTTACTACATATGAACACTTTTCACATTCTCCCGCGCAACGCGGTTGCTAGTCCTCCATTCATGCAAAATCTTAAGTTACTAGCTCATGTCCAAGGCACCAAAGAAGTGTAAAAAGCCAATAATCGATACCTAAAACTTCAATTGTACTACTTCTTACTGGCCATTACATCAACATAGAAGCTTAATCTCTGTTCTACTATGTTGCTTTTAGTGCCTCCGCATATCGCAGCACGCGACATAGCTTTGCAGACGATAAATGTAAATGTTTCAGACAGACGTGCGGTCAATCTGACGATCTGTCTTTAAGTCGATTCGATAACAAATAACGAAAACGGACGGATTTCTCAGGTTTTTACTACATATGAACACTTTTCACATTCTCCCGTGCAATTCGGCTGCTAGTCCTACTTTCATGCAAAATCTTAAGTTGGTAGCTCATCTCCAAGGCACCAAAGAAGGGTAAAAAGTCAATAATCGATACCTAAAACTTGAATTGTACTTCTTCTTACTGGCTATTACATCAACTTAGAAGCTTCATCTGTGTTCTACTCTGGTGCTTTTAGTGTCTCCGCATACCGCATAACGCGACATAGCTTTGCAGACGATAAGTACAACCGTTTCAGAGAGAAGACCGGCCAATGTGACGATCTGGCTTTAAGTCGATTCGATAACAAATGACGAAAACGGACGGATTTCTCTGGTTTTTAGTACATATGAACACTTTTCACATTCTCCCGTGCAACGCGGCTGCTAGTCCTCCTTTCATGCAAAATCGTAAGGCCATAGCTCATGTCCAAGGCACCAAAGACAGCTAAAAAGTCAATAATCGATGCCTGAAACTTGAATTGTACTACATCTTACTGGCTGTTACATCAACTTAGAAGCTTCATATGTGTTCTACGATGGTGCTTTTAGTGTCTCCGCATGCCGCAGCACGCGACGTAGCTTTGCTGACGATCAGCACAAACGTTTCAGAGAGAAGAGCGGCCAATGTGACGATCTGGCTTTAAGTCGATTCGATAACAAATGACGAATACGGACGGATTTCTCAGGTTTTTACTACATATGAACACTTTTCACATTCTCCAGTGCAAATCGGCAGCTAGTCCTCCTTTCAAGCAGAACATTAAGGTCCTAGCTCATGTCCAAGGCACCAAAGACAGCTAAAAAGTCAATAATCGATGCCTAAAACTTGAATTGTACTACATCTTACAGGCTATTACATCAACTTAGAAGCTTCATCTGTGTTCTACTATGGTGCTTTTTGTGTCTCCGCATACCGCAGCACGCGACGTAGCTTTGCAGACGATAAGTACAACCGTTTCAGAGAGAAGAGCGGCTTATGTGACGATCTGGCTTTAAGTCGATTGGATAACAAATGACGATAACGGACGGTTTTCTTAGGTTTTTACTACATACGAACACTTTTCACATTCTAGCGTGCAACGTGGCTGCTAGTCCTCCTTTCATGCAAAATCTTAAGTTCCTAGCTCATATCCAAGGCACCAAAGAAGGGTAAAATGTCAATAATCGATGCCTGAAACTTGAATTGTACTACATCTTACTGGCTGTTACATCAACTTAGAAGCTTCATCTGTGTTCTACGTAGGTGCTTTTAGTGTCTCCGCATACCGCAGCACGCGACGTAGCTTTGCAGACAATAAGTACAACCGTTTCAGAGAGAAGAAAGGGCCAGTGTGACGATCTGGCTTTAAGTCGGTTCGATAACAAATGACGAAAACGGACGGATTTCTCAGGTTTTTACTACATATGAACACTTTTCACATTCTCCCGTGCAACGCGGCTGCTGGTCCTCCTTTCATGCAAAATCTTAAGTTCCTAGCTCATATCCAAGGCACCAAAGAAGGGTAAAAAGTCAATAATCGATACCTAAAACTTGAATTGTACTACTTCTTACTGGCTATTACATCAACTTAGAAGCATCATCTGTGTTCTACTATGGTGCTTTTAGTGTATCCGCATACCGCAGCACGCGACATAGCTTTGCAGACGATAAATGTAACCGTTTCAGACAGACGAGCGGCCAATGTGACGATCTGGCTTTTAGTCGATTCGATAACAAATGACGAAAACGGTCGGATTTCTCATGTTTTTACTACATATGAACACTTTTCACATTCTCCCATGCAACGCGGCTGCTAGGGCCCCTTTCATGCAAAATCCTAAGTTCCTAGCTCATGTCCAAGGCACCAAAGCTGCTAAAAAGTCTATAATCGATACCTAAAACTTGAATTGTACTACTTCATACAGCTATAACATCAACTTAGAAACTTCATCTGTGTTCTACTATGGTGCTTTTAGTGTCTCCGCATACCGCAGCACGCGACATAGCTTTGCAGACGATAAGTACAACCGTTTCAGAGAGAAGAGCGGCCAATGTGACGATCTGGCTCTAAGTCGATTCGATAACAAATGACGAAAATGGATGGATTTCTCACGTTTTTACTACATATGAACACTTTTCACATTCTCCCGCGCAACGCGGTTGCTAGTCCTCCATTCATGCAAAATCTTAAGTTACTAGCTCATGTCCAAGGCACCAAAGAAGTGTAAAAAGCCAATAATCGATACCTAAAACTTCAATTGTACTACTTCTTGCTGGCCATTACATCAACATAGAAGCTTAATCTCTGTTCTACTATGTTGCTTTTAGTGCCTCCGCATATCGCAGCACGCGACATAGCTTTGCAGACGATAAATGTAAATGTTTCAGACAGACGTGCGGTCAATCTGACGATCTGTCTTTAAGTCGATTCGATAACAAATAACGAAAACGGACGGATTTCTCAGGTTTTTACTACATATGAACACTTTTCACATTCTCCCGTGCAATTCGGCTGCTAGTCCTACTTTCATGCAAAATCTTAAGTTGGTAGCTCATGTCCAAGGCACCAAAGAAAGGTAAAAAGTCAATAATCGATACCTAAAACTTGAATTGTACAGCTTCTTACTGGCTAATACATCAACTTAGAAGCTTCATCTGTGTTCTGCTATGGTACTTTTAGTGTCTCCGCATACCGCAGCACGCGACATAGCTTTGCATACGATAAGTACAACCGTTTCAGAGAGAAGAGCGGCCAATGTGACGATCTGGCTTTAAGTCGATTCGATAACAAATGACGAAAACGGACGGATTTCTCAGGTTTTTACTACATATGAACACTTTTCACATTCTCCCGTGCAACGCGGCTGCTGGTCCTCCTTTCATGCAAAATCTTAAGTTCCTAGCTCATATCCAAGGCACCAAAGAAGGGTAAAAAGTCAATAATCGATACCTAAAACTTAAATTGTACTACTTCTTACTGGCTATTACATCAACTTAGAAGCATCATCTGTGTTCTACTATGGTGCTTTTAGTGTATCCGCATACCGCAGCACGCGACATAGCTTTGCAGACGATAAATGTAACCGTTTCAGACAGACGAGCGGCCAATGTGACGATCTGGCTTTTAGTCGATTCGATAACAAATGACGAAAACGGTCGGATTTCTCATGTTTTTACTACATATGAACACTTTTCACATTCTCCCATGCAACGCGGCTGCTAGGGCCCCTTTCATGCAAAATCCTAAGTTCCTAGCTCATGTCCAAGGCACCAAAGCTGCTAAAAAGTCTATAATCGATACCTAAAACTTGAATTGTACTACTTCATACAGCTATAACATCAACTTAGAAACTTCATCTGTGTTCTACTATGGTGCTTTTAGTGTCTCCGCATACCGCAGCACGCGACATAGCTTTGCAGACGATAAGTACAACCGTTTCAGAGAGAAGAGCGGCCAATGTGACGATCTGGCTCTAAGTCGATTCGATAACAAATGACGAAAATGGATGGATTTCTCACGTTTTTACTACATATGAACACTTTTCACATTCTCCCGCGCAACGCGGTTGCTAGTCCTCCATTCATGCAAAATCTTAAGTTACTAGCTCATGTCCAAGGCACCAAAGAAGTGTAAAAAGGCAATAATCGATACCTAAAACTTCAATTGTACTACTTCTTACTGGCCATTACATCAACATAGAAGCTTAATCTCTGTTCTACTATGTTGCTTTTAGTGCCTCCGCATATCGCAGCACGCGACATAGCTTTGCAGACGATAAATGTAAATGTTTCAGACAGACGTGCGGTCAATCTGACGATCTGTCTTTAAGTCGATTCGATAACAAATAACGAAAACGGACGGATTTCTCAGGTTTTTACTACATATGAACACTTTTCACATTCTCCCGTGCAATTCGGCTGCTAGTCCTACTTTCATGCAAAATCTTAAGTTGGTAGCTCATCTCCAAGGCACCAAAGAAGGGTAAAAAGTCAATAATCGATACCTAAAACTTGAATTGTACTTCTTCTTACTGGCTATTACATCAACTTAGAAGCTTCATCTGTGTTCTACTCTGGTGCTTTTAGTGTCTCCGCATACCGCATAACGCGACATAGCTTTGCAGACGATAAGTACAACCGTTTCAGAGAGAAGACCGGCCAATGTGACGATCTGGCTTTAAGTCGATTCGATAACAAATGACGAAAACGGACGGATTTCTCTGGTTTTTAGTACATATGAACACTTTTCACATTCTCCCGTGCAACGCGGCTGCTAGTCCTCCTTTCATGCAAAATCGTAAGGCCATAGCTCATGTCCAAGGCACCAAAGACAGCTAAAAAGTCAATAATCGATGCCTGAAACTTGAATTGTACTACATCTTACTGGCTGTTACATCAACTTAGAAGCTTCATATGTGTTCTACGATGGTGCTTTTAGTGTCTCCGCATGCCGCAGCACGCGACGTAGCTTTGCTGACGATCAGCACAAACGTTTCAGAGAGAAGAGCGGCCAATGTGACGATCTGGCTTTAAGTCGATTCGATAACAAATGACGAATACGGACGGATTTCTCAGGTTTTTACTACATATGAACACTTTTCACATTCTCCAGTGCAAATCGGCAGCTAGTCCTCCTTTCAAGCAGAACATTAAGGTCCTAGCTCATGTCCAAGGCACCAAAGACAGCTAAAAAGTCAATAATCGATGCCTAAAACTTGAATTGTACTACATCTTACAGGCTATTACATCAACTTAGAAGCTTCATCTGTGTTCTGCTATGGTGCTTTTTGTGTCTCCGCATACCGCAGCACGCGACGTAGCTTTGCAGACGATAAGTACAACCGTTTCAGAGAGAAGAGCGGCTTATGTGACGATCTGGCTTTAAGTCGATTGGATAACAAATGACGATAACGGACGGTTTTCTTAGGTTTTTACTACATACGAACACTTTTCACATTCTAGCGTGCAACGTGGCTGCTAGTCCTCCTTTCATGCAAAATCTTAAGTTCCTAGCTCATATCCAAGGCACCAAAGAAGGGTAAAATGTCAATAATCGATGCCTGAAACTTGAATTGTACTACATCTTACTGGCTGTTACATCAACTTAGAAGCTTCATCTGTGTTCTACGTAGGTGCTTTTAGTGTCTCCGCATACCGCAGCACGCGACGTAGCTTTGCAGACAATAAGTACAACCGTTTCAGAGAGAAGAAAGGGCCAGTGTGACGATCTGGCTTTAAGTCGGTTCGATAACAAATGACGAAAACGGACGGATTTCTCAGGTTTTTACTACATATGAACACTTTTCACATTCTCCCGTGCAACGCGGCTGCTGGTCCTCCTTTCATGCAAAATCTTAAGTTCCTAGCTCATATCCAAGGCACCAAAGAAGGGTAAAAAGTCAATAATCGATACCTAAAACTTGAATTGTACTACTTCTTACTGGCTATTACATCAACTTAGAAGCATCATCTGTGTTCTACTATGGTGCTTTTAGTGTATCCGCATACCGCAGCACGCGACATAGCTTTGCAGACGATAAATGTAACCGTTTCAGACAGACGAGCGGCCAATGTGACGATCTGGCTTTTAGTCGATTCGATAACAAATGACGAAAACGGTCGGATTTCTCATGTTTTTACTACATATGAACACTTTTCACATTCTCCCATGCAACGCGGCTGCTAGGGCCCCTTTCATGCAAAATCCTAAGTTCCTAGCTCATGTCCAAGGCACCAAAGCTGCTAAAAAGTCTATAATCGATACCTAAAACTTGAATTGTACTACTTCATACAGCTATAACATCAACTTAGAAACTTCATCTGTGTTCTACTATGGTGCTTTTAGTGTCTCCGCATACCGCAGCACGCGACATAGCTTTGCAGACGATAAGTACAACCGTTTCAGAGAGAAGAGCGGCCAATGTGACGATCTGGCTCTAAGTCGATTCGATAACAAATGACGAAAATGGATGGATTTCTCACGTTTTTACTACATATGAACACTTTTCACATTCTCCCGCGCAACGCGGTTGCTAGTCCTCCATTCATGCAAAATCTTAAGTTACTAGCTCATGTCCAAGGCACCAAAGAAGTGTAAAAAGCCAATAATCGATACCTAAAACTTCAATTGTACTACTTCTTGCTGGCCATTACATCAACATAGAAGCTTAATCTCTGTTCTACTATGTTGCTTTTAGTGCCTCCGCATATCGCAGCACGCGACATAGCTTTGCAGACGATAAATGTAAATGTTTCAGACAGACGTGCGGTCAATCTGACGATCTGTCTTTAAGTCGATTCGATAACAAATAACGAAAACGGACGGATTTCTCAGGTTTTTACTACATATGAACACTTTTCACATTCTCCCGTGCAATTCGGCTGCTAGTCCTACTTTCATGCAAAATCTTAAGTTGGTAGCTCATGTCCAAGGCACCAAAGAAAGGTAAAAAGTCAATAATCGATACCTAAAACTTGAATTGTACAGCTTCTTACTGGCTAATACATCAACTTAGAAGCTTCATCTGTGTTCTGCTATGGTACTTTTAGTGTCTCCGCATACCGCAGCACGCGACATAGCTTTGCATACGATAAGTACAACCGTTTCAGAGAGAAGAGCGGCCAATGTGACGATCTGGCTTTAAGTCGATTCGATAACAAATGACGAAAACGGACGGATTTCTCAGGTTTTTACTACATATGAACACTTTTCACATTCTCCCGTGCAACGCGGCTGCTGGTCCTCCTTTCATGCAAAATCTTAAGTTCCTAGCTCATATCCAAGGCACCAAAGAAGGGTAAAAAGTCAATAATCGATACCTAAAACTTAAATTGTACTACTTCTTACTGGCTATTACATCAACTTAGAAGCATCATCTGTGTTCTACTATGGTGCTTTTAGTGTATCCGCATACCGCAGCACGCGACATAGCTTTGCAGACGATAAATGTAACCGTTTCAGACAGACGAGCGGCCAATGTGACGATCTGGCTTTTAGTCGATTCGATAACAAATGACGAAAACGGTCGGATTTCTCATGTTTTTACTACATATGAACACTTTTCACATTCTCCCATGCAACGCGGCTGCTAGGGCCCCTTTCATGCAAAATCCTAAGTTCCTAGCTCATGTCCAAGGCACCAAAGCTGCTAAAAAGTCTATAATCGATACCTAAAACTTGAATTGTACTACTTCATACAGCTATAACATCAACTTAGAAACTTCATCTGTGTTCTACTATGGTGCTTTTAGTGTCTCCGCATACCGCAGCACGCGACATAGCTTTGCAGGCGATAAGTACAACCGTTTCAGAGAGAAGAGTGGCCAATGTGACGATCTGGCTCTAAGTCGATTCGATAACAAATGACGAAAATGGATGGATTTCTCACGTTTTTACTACATATGAACACTTTTCACATTCTCCCGCGCAACGCGGTTGCTAGTCCTCCATTCATGCAAAATCTTAAGTTACTAGCTCATGTCCAAGGCACCAAAGAAGTGTAAAAAGCCAATAATCGATACCTAAAACTTCAATTGTACTACTTCTTACTGGCCATTACATCAACATAGAAGCTTAATCTCTGTTCTACTATGTTGCTTTTAGTGCCTCCGCATATCGCAGCACGCGACATAGCTTTGCAGACGATAAATGTAAATGTTTCAGACAGACGTGCGGTCAATCTGACGATCTGTCTTTAAGTCGATTCGATAACAAATAACGAAAACGGACGGATTTCTCAGGTTTTTACTACATATGAACACTTTTCACATTCTCCCGTGCAATTCGGCTGCTAGTCCTACTTTCATGCAAAATCTTAAGTTGGTAGCTCATGTCCAAGGCACCAAAGAAAGGTAAAAAGTCAATAATCGATACCTAAAACTTGAATTGTACAGCTTCTTACTGGCTAATACATCAACTTAGAAGCTTCATCTGTGTTCTGCTATGGTACTTTTAGTGTCTCCGCATACCGCAGCACGCGACATAGCTTTGCATACGATAAGTACAACCGTTTCAGAGAGAAGAGCGGCCAATGTGACGATCTGGCTTTAAGTCGATTCGATAACAAATGACGAAAACGGACGGATTTCTCAGGTTTTTACTACATATGAACACTTTTCACATTCTCCCGTGCAACGCGGCTGCTGGTCCTCCTTTCATGCAAAATCTTAAGTTCCTAGCTCATATCCAAGGCACCAAAGAAGGGTAAAAAGTCAATAATCGATACCTAAAACTTAAATTGTACTACTTCTTACTGGCTATTACATCAACTTAGAAGCATCATCTGTGTTCTACTATGGTGCTTTTAGTGTCTCCGCATACCGCAGCACGCGACATAGCTTTGCAGACGATAAGTACAACCGTTTCAGAGAGAAGAGCGGCCAATGTGACGATCTGGCTTTAAGTCGATTCGATAACAAATAACGAAAACGGACGGATTTCTAAGGTTTTTACTACATATGAACACTTTTCACATTCTCCCATGCAATGCGGCTGCTAGTCCTCCTTTCATGCAAAATCTTAAGTTGGTAGCTCATGTCCAAGGCACCAAATAAAGGTAAAAAGTCAATAATCGATACCTAAAACTTGAATTGTACTGCTTCCTACTGGCTAATACATCAACTTAGAAGCTTCATCTGTGTTCTGCTATGGTGCTTTTAGTGTCTCCGCATACCGCAGCACTCGACATAGCTTTGCAGTTGATAAATGTAACTGTTACAGGCAGAAGTGCGGCCTATGTGACGATCTGGCTATAAGTCTATTCGATAACAAATGACGAAAACGGACGGATTTCTCGGGTTTTTACTACATATGAACACTTTTCACATTCTCCCGCGCAACGCGGCTGCTAGTCCTCCTTTCATGCAAATCTTAAGTTCCTAGCTCATGTCCAAGGCAACAAAGAAGGGTAAAATGTCAATAATCGGTACCTAAAACTTGAATTGTACTATTTCTTACTGGCTATTATATCAACTCAGAAGCTTCTTCCGTGTCCTACTATGGACCTTTTAGTGTCTCCGCATACCGCAGCACGCCACATAGCTTTGCAGTGGATAAATGTAACCGTTTAAGACAGAAGTGCGACCAATGTGACGAACTGGCTTTAAGTCTATTCGATAACAAATGACGAAAACGGACGAATTTCTCAGGTTTTTACTACATATGAACACTTTTCACATTCTCCCGTGCAACGCGGCTGCTAGTCCTCCTTTCAGGCAAAATCTTAAGTTGCTAGCTCATGTCCAAGGCACCAAAGAAGGGTAAAAAGTCAATAATCGATACCTAAAACTTGTAATTGTACTACTTCTTACTGGCTATTACATCAACTTAGAAGCTTCATCTGTGTTCTAGTGTGGTGCTTTTAGTGTCTCCGCATACCGCAGTACGCGACATAGCTTTGCAGTGGATAAATGTAACCGTTTCAGAGAGAAGAGCGGCCAATGTGACGATCTGGATTTAAGTCGATACGATAACAAATGACGAAAACGGACGGATTTCTAAGGTTTCTACCACATATGAAAACTTTTCACATTCTCCCGTGCAACTCGGCTGCTAGTCCTCCTTTCATGCAAAATCTTAAGTTCCTAGCTCATGTCCAAGGCACCAAAGAAGGGTAAAATGTCAATAATCGATACGTAAAACTTGAATTGTACTACATCTTACTGGCTATTACATCGACTTAGAAGCTTCATCTGTGTTCTAGCTCATGTCCAAGGCACCAAAGAAGGGTAAAATGTCAATAATCGATACCTAAAACTTGAATTGTACTACATCTTACTGGCTATTACATCAACTTAAAAGCTTCATCTGTGTTCTACTATGGTGCTTTTAGTGTCTCCGCATACCGCAGCACGCGACATAGCTTTGCAGACGATAAGTACAACCGTTGCAGAGAGAAGAGCGGCCAATGTGACGATCTGGCTTTAAGTCGATTCGATAACAAATGACGAAAATGGATGGATTTCTCACGTTTTTACTACATATGAACACTTTTCACATTCTCCCGTGCAATTCGGCTGCTAGTCCTACTTTCATGCAAAATCTTAAGTTGGTAACTCATGTCCAAGGCACCAAAGAAAGGTAAAAAGTCAATAATCGATACCTAAAACTTGAATTGTACAGCATCTTACTGGCTAATACATCAACTTAGAAGCTTCATCTGTGTTCTGCTATGGTACTTTTAGTGTCTCCGCATACCGCAGCACGCGACATAGCTTTGCAGACGATAAATGTAAATGTTTCAGACAGCCGTGCGTTCAATCTGACGATCTGTCTTTAAGTCGATTCGATAACAAATAACGAAAACGGACGGATTTCTCAGGTTTTTACTACATATGAACACTTTTCACATTCTCCCGTGCAACGCGGCTGCTGGTCCTCCTTTCATGCAAAATCTTAAGTTCCTAGCTCATATGCAAGGCACCAAAGAAGGGTAAAAAGTCAATAATCGATACCTAAAACTTAAATTGTACTACTTCTTACTGGCTATTACATCAACTTAGAAGCATCATCTGTGTTCTACTATGGTGCTTTTAGTGTATCCGCATACCGCAGCACGCGACATAGCTTTGCAGACGATAAATGTAACCGTTTCAGACAGACGAGCGGCCAATGTGACGATCTGGCTTTTAGTCGATTCGATAACAAATGACGAAAACGGTCGGATTTCTCAGGTTTTTACTACATATGAACACTTTTCACATTCTCTAGTGCAAATCGGCAGCTAGTCCTCCTTTCAAGCAGAACATTAAGTTCCTAGCTCATGTCCAAGGCACCAAAGCCTGCTAAAAAGTCTATAATCGATACCTAAAACTTGAATTGTACTACTTCATACAGCTATAACATCAACTTAGAAACTTCATCTGTGTTCTAGTATGGTGCTTTTAGTGTCTCCGCATACCGCAGCACGCGACATAGCTTTGCAGACGATAAGTACAACCGTTTCAGAGAGAAGAGCGGCCAATGTGACGATTTGGCTTTAAGTCGATTCGATAACAAATAACGAAAACGGACGGATTTCTAAGGTTTTTACTACATATGAACACTTTTCACATTCTCCCATGCAATGCGGCTGCTAGTCCTCCTTTCATGCAAAATCTTAAGTTGGTAGCTCATGTCCAAGGCACCAAATAAAGGTAAAAAGTCAATAATCGATACCTAAAACTTGAATTGTGCTACTTCTTACTGGCTATTACATCAACTTAGAAGCTTCATCTGTGTTCTACTATGGTGCTTTTAGTGTCTCCGCATACCGCAGCACTCGACATAGCTTTGCAGTTGATAAATGTAACTGTTACAGGCAGAAGTGCGGCCTATGTGACGATCTGGCTATAAGTCTATTCGATAACAAATGACGAAAACGGACGGATTTCTCGGGTTTTTACTACATATGAACACTTTTCACATTCTCCCGTGCAACGCGGCTGCTAGTCCTCCTTTCATGCAAATCTTAAGTTTCTAGCTCATGTCCAAGGCAACAAAGAAGGGTAAAATGTCAATAATCGGTACCTAAAACTTGAATTGTACTATTTCTTACTGGCTATTATATCAACTCAGAAGCTTCTTCCGTGTCCTACTATGAACTTTTTAGTGTCTCCGCATACAGCAGCACGCCACATAGCTTTGCAGTGGATAAATGTAACCGTCTAAGACAGAAGTGCGACCAATGTGACGATCTGGCTTTAAGTCTATTCGATAACAAATGACGAAAACGGACGGATTTCTCAGGTTTTAACTACTTATGAACACTTTTCACATTCTCCCATACAATGCGGCTGCTAGTCCACCTTTCATGCAAAATCTTAAGTTGGTAGCTCATGTCCAAGGCACCGAATAAAAGTAAAAAGTCAATAATCGATACCTAAAACTTGAATTCTACTACTTCTTACTGGCTATCACATCAACCTAGAAGCTTCATCTGTGTTCTAGTATGGTGCTTTTCTCAGGTTTTTACTACTTATGAACACTTTTCACATTCTCCCATACAATGCGGCTGCTAGTCCTCCTTTCATGCAAAATCTTAAGTTGGTAGCTCATGTCCAAGGCACCGAATAAAAGTAAAAAGTCAATAATCGATACCTAAAACTTGAATTGTACTACTTCTTACTGGCTATCACATCAACCTAGAAGCTTCATCTGTGTTCTAGTATGGTGCTTTTAGTGTCTCCGTATACCGCAGCACGCGACATATCTTTGCAGAGGATAAATGTAACCGTTTCAGACAGAAGTGCGGCCAATGTGACGATCTGGCTTTAAGTCGATTCGACAACAAATGCAAAAAACGGACGAATTTCTCAGGTTTTTACTACATATGAACACTTTTCACATTCTCCCGTGCAACGCGGCTGCTAGTCCTCCTTTCAGGCAAAATCTTAAGTTGCTAGCTCATGTCCAAGGCACCAAAGAAGGGTAAAAAGTCAATAATCGATACCTAAAACTTGTAATTGTACTACATCTTACTGGCTATTACATCAACTTAGAAGCTTCATCTGTGTTCTAGTATGGTGCTTTTAGTGTCTCCGCATACCGCAGTACGCGACATAGCTTTGCAGTGGATAAATGTAACCGTTTCAGAGAGAAGAGCGGCCAATGTGACGATCTGGATTTAAGTCGATACGATAACAAATGACGAAAACGGACGGATTTCTAAGGTTTCTACCACATATGAAAACTTTTCACATTCTCCCGTGCAACTCGGCTGCTAGTCCTCCTTTCATGCAAAATCTTAAGTTCCTAGCTCATGTCCAAGGCACCAAAGAAGGGTAAAATGTCAATAATCGATACCTAAAACTTGAATTGTACTACATCTTACTGGCTATTACATCGACTTAGAAGCTTCATCTGTGTTCTAGCTCATGTCCAAGGCACCAAAGAAGGGTAATGTCAATAATCGATACCTAAAACTTGAATTGTACTACATCTTACTGGCTATTACATCAACTTAGAAGCTTCATCTGTGTTCTACTATGGTGCTTTTAGTGTCTCCGCATACCGCAGCACGCGACATAGCTTTGCAGACGATAAGTACAACCGTTGCAGAGAGAAGAGCGGCCAATGTGACGATCTGGCTTTAAGTCGATTCGATAACAAATGACGAAAATGGATGGATTTCTCACGTTTTTACTACATATGAACACTTTTCACATTCTCCCGTGCAATTCGGCTGCTAGTCCTACTTTCATGCAAAATCTTAAGTTGGTAGCTCATGTCCAAGGCACCAAAGAAAGGTAAAAAGTCAATAATCGATACCTAAAACTTGAATTGTACAGCTTCTTACTGGCTAATACATCAACTTAGAAGCTTCATCTGTGTTCTGCTATGGTACTTTTAGTGTCTCCGCATACCGCAGCACGCGACATAGCTTTGCAGACGATAAATGTAAATGTTTCAGACAGCCGTGCGGTCAATCTGACGATCTGTCTTTAAGTCGATTCGATAACAAATAACGAAAACGGACGGATTTCTCAGGTTTTTACTACATATGAACACTTTTCACATTCTCCCGTGCAATTCGGCTGCTAGTCCTACTTTCATGCAAAATCTTAAGTTGGTAGCTCATGTCCAAGGCACCAAAGAAAGGTAAAAAGTCAATAATCGATACCTAAAACTTGAATTGTACAGCTTCTTACTGGCTAATACATCAACTTAGAAGCTTCATCTGTGTTCTGCTATGGTACTTTTAGTGTCTCCGCATACCGCAGCACGCGACATAGCTTTGCAGACGATAAGTACAACCGTTTCAGAGAGAAGAGCGGCCAATGTGACGATCTGGCTTTAAGTCGATTCGATAACAAATGACGAAAACGGACGGATTTCTCAGGTTTTTACTACATATGAACACTTTTCACATTCTCCCGTGCAACGCGGCTGCTGGTCCTCCTTTCGTGCAAAATCTTAAGTTCCTAGCTCATATCCAAGGCACCAAAGAAGGGTAAAAAGTCAATAATCGATACCTAAAACTTAAATTGTACTACTTCTTACTGGCTATTACATCAACTTAGAAGCATCATCTGTGTTCTACTATGGTGCGTTTAGTGTATCCGCATACCGCAGCACGCGACATAGCTTTGCAGACGATAACCGTTTCAGACAGACGAGCGGCCAATGTGACGATCTGGCTTTTAGTCGATTCGATAACAAATGACGAAAAGGGTCGGATTTCTCAGGTTTTTACTACATATCAACACTTTTCACATTCTCCAGTGCAAATCGGCAGCTAGTCCTCCTTTCAAGCAGAACATTAAGTTCATAGCTCATGTCCAAGGCACCAAAGCCTGCTAAAAAGTCTATAATCGATACCTAAAACTTGAATTGTACTACTTCATACAGCTATAACATCAACTTAGAAACTTCATCTGTGTTCTAGTATGGTGCTTTTAGTGTCTACGCATACCGCAGCACGCGACATAGCTTTGCAGACGATAAGTGCAACCGTTTCAGAGAGAAGAGCGGCCAATGTGACGATCTGGCTTTAAGTCGATTCGATAACAAATAACGAAAACGGACGGATTTCTCAGGTTTTTACTACATATGAACACTTTTCACATTCTCCCATGCAATGCGGCTGCTAGTCCTCCTTTCATGCAAAATCTTAAGTTGGTAGCTCATGTCCAAGGCACCAAATAAAGGTAAAAAGTCAATAATCGATACCTAAAACTTGAATTGTACAGCTTCCTACTGGCTAATACATCAACTTAGAAGCTTCATCTGTGTTCTGCTATGGTGCTTTTAGTGTCTCCGCATACCGCAGCACGCGACATATCTTTGCAGAGGATAAATGTAACCGTTTCAGACAGAAGTGCGGCCAATGTGACGATCTGGCTTTAAGTCGATTCGATAACAAATGACGTAAACGGACGGATTTCTCAGGTTTTTACTACATATGAACACTTTTCACATTCTCCCGTGCTACTCGGCTGCTAGTCCTCCTTTCATGCAGAATCTTAAGGTCCTAGCTCATGTCCAAGGCACCAAAGCCAGCTAAAAAGTCAATAATCGATACCTAAAACTTGAATTGTGCTACTTCTTACTGGCTATTACATCAACTTAGAAGCTTCATCTGTGTTCTACTATGGTGCTTTTAGTGTCTCCGCATACCGCAGCACTCGACATAGCTTTGCAGTTGATAAATGTAACTGTTACAGGCAGAAGTGCGGCCTATGTGACGATCTGGCTATAAATCTATTCGATAACAAATGACGAAAACGGACGGATTTCTCGGGTTTTTACTACATATGAACACTTTTCACATTCTCCCGTGCAACGCGGCTGCTAGTCCTCCTTTCATGCAAATCTTAAGTTCCTAGCTCATGTCCAAGGCAACAAATAAAGGTAAAAAGTCAATAATCGATACCTAAAACTTGAATTGTGCTACTTCTTACTGGCTATTACATCAACTTAGAAGCTTCATCTGTGTTCTACTATGGTGCTTTTAGTGTCTCCGCATACCGCAGCACGCGACATATCTTTGCAGAGGATAAATGTAACCGTTTCAGACAGAAGTGCGGCCAATGTGACGATCTGGCTTTAAGTCGATTCGATAACAAATGCAAAAAACGGACGAATTTCTCAGGTTTTTACTACATATGAACACTTTTCACATTCTCCCGTGCAACGCGGCTGCTAGTCCTCCTTTCAGGCAAAATCTTAAGTTGCTAGCTCATGTCCAAGGCACCAAAGAAGGGTAAAAAGTCAATAATCGATACCTAAAACTTGTAATTGTACTACTTCTTACTGGCTATTACATCAACTTAGAAGCTTCATCTGTGTTCTAGTATGGTGCTTTTAGTGTCTCCGCATACCGCAGTACGCGACATAGCTTTGCAGTGGATAAATGTAACCGTTTCAGAGAGAAGAGCGGCCAATGTGACGATCTGGATTTAAGTCGATACGATAACAAATGACGAAAACGGACGGATTTCTAAGGTTTCTACCACATATGAAAACTTTTCACATTCTCCCGTGCAACGCGGCTGCTAGTCCTCCTTTCATGCAAAATCTTAAGTTGCTAGCTCACGTCCAAGGCACCAAAGAAGGGTAAAATGTCAATAATCGATACCTAAAACTTGAATTGTACTACATCTTACTGGCTATTACATCAACTTAGAAGCTTCATCTGTGTTCTACTATGGTGCTTTTAGTGTCTCCGCATACCGCAGCACGCGACATAGCTTTGCAGACGATAAGTACAACCGTTTCAGAGAGAAGAGCGGCCAATGTGACGATCTGGCTTTAAGTCGATTCGATAACAAATGACGAAAACGGACGGATTTCTCAAGTTTTTACTTCATATGAACACTTTTCACATTCTCCCGTGCAACGCGGCTGCTAGTCCTCCTTTCAGGCAAAATCTTAGGTTGCTAGCTCATGTCCAAGGCACCAAAGAAAGGTAAAAAGGCAATAATCGATACCTAAAATTTGATTTGTACTACTTCTTCCTGGCTATTACATCAACTTAGAAGCTTCATCTGTGTTGTAGTATGGTGCTTTTAGTGTCTCCGCATACCGTAGCACGCGACATAGCTTTGCAGTAGATAAATGTAACCGTTTCAGACAGAAGAGCGGCCAATGTGACGATCTGGCTTTAAGTCGATTCGCAAACAAATGACGAAAACGGTCGGATTTCTCATGTTTTTACTACATATGAACACTTTTCACATTCTCCCATGCAACGCGGCTGCTAGGGCCCCTTTCATGCAAAATCCTAAGTTCCTAGCTCATGTCCAAGGCACCAAAGCCTGCTAAAAAGTCAATAATCGATACCTAAAACTTGAATTGTACTACTTCATACAGCTATAACATCAACTTAGAAACTTCATCTGTGTTCTACTATGGTGCTTTTAGTGTCTCCGCATACCGCAGCACGCGACATAGCTTTGCAGACGATAAGTACAACCGTTTCAGAGAGAAGAGCGGCCAATGTGACGATCTGGCTCTAAGTCGATTCGATAACAAATGACGAAAATGGATGGATTTCTCACGTTTTTACTACATATGAACACTTTTCACATTCTCCCGCGCAACGCGGTTGCTAGTCCTCCATTCATGCAAAATCTTAAGTTACTAGCTCATGTCCAAGGCACCAAAGAAGTGTAAAAAGCCAATAATCGATACCTAAAACTTCAATTGTACTACTTCTTACTGGCCATTACATCAACATAGAAGCTTAATCTCTGTTCTACTATGTTGCTTTTAGTGCCTCCGCATATCGCAGCACGCGACATAGCTTTGCAGACGATAAATGTAAATGTTTCAGACAGACGTGCGGTCAATCTGACGATCTGTCTTTAAGTCGATTCGATAACAAATAACGAAAACGGACGGATTTCTCAGGTTTTTACTACATATGAACACTTTTCACATTCTCCCGTGCAATTCGGCTGCTACTCCTACTTTCATGCAAAATCTTAAGTTGGTAGCTCATGTCCAAGGCACCAAAGAAAGGTAAAAAGTCAATAATCGATACCTAAAACTTGAATTGTACAGCTTCTTACTGGCTATTACATCAACTTAGAAGCTTCATCTGTGTTCTGCTATGGTACTTTTAGTGTCTCCGCATACCGCAGCACGCGACATAGCTTTGCATACGATAAGTACAACCGTTTCAGAGAGAAGAGCGGCCAATGTGACGATCTGGCTTTAAGTCGATTCGATAACAAATGACGAAAACGGACGGATTTCTCAGGTTTTTACTACATATGAACACTTTTCACATTCTCCCGTGCAACGCGGCTGCTGGTCCTCCTTTCATGCAAAATCTTAAGTTCCTAGCTCATATCCAAGGCACCAAATAAGGGTAAAAAGTCAATAATCGATACCTAAAACCTAAATTGTACTACTTCTTACTGGCTATTACATCAACTTAGAAGCATCATCTGTGTTCTACTATGGTGCTTTTAGTGTATCCGCATACCGCAGCACGCGACATAGCTTTGCAGACGATAAATGTAACCGTTTCAGACAGACAAGCGGCCAATGTGACGATCTGGCTTTTAGTCGATTCGATAACAAATGACGAAAACGGTCGGATTTCTCAGGTTTTTACTACATATGAACACTTTTCACATTCTCCAGTGCAAATCGGCAGCTAGTCCTCCTTTCAAGCAGAACATTAAGTTCCTAGCTCATGTCCAAGGCACCAAAGCCTGCTAAAAAGTCTATAATCGATACCTAAAACTTGAATTGTACTACTTCATACAGCTATAACATCAACTTAGAAACTTCATCTGTGTTCTAGTATGGTGCTTTTAGTGTCTCCGCATACCGCAGCACGCGACATAGCTTTGCAGACGATAAGTACAAGCGTTTCAGAGAGAAGAGCGGCCAATGTGACGATCTGGCTTTAAGTCGATTCGATAACAAATAACGAAAACGGACGGATTTCTCACGTTTTTACAACATATGAACACTTTTCACATTCTCCCGTGCAACTCGGCTGCTTGTCCTCCTTTCATGCAAAATCTTAAGTTGCTAGCTCATGTCCAAGGCACCAAAGAAGGGTAAAATGTCAATAATCGATACCTATAACTTGAATTGTACTACTTCTTACTGGCTATTACATCAACTTCGAAGCTTCATGTGTGTTCTACTATGGTGCTTTTAGTGTCTCCGCATACCGCAGCACGCGACATGGCTTTGCAGACGATAAGTACAACCGTTTCAGACAGAAGAGCGGCCAATGTCACGATCTGGCTTTAAGTCGATTCGATAACAAATGACGAAAACGGACGGATTTCTCAGGTTTTTACTACATATGAACACTTTTCACATTCTCCCGTGCAACGCGGCTGCTGGTCCTCCTTTCATGCAAAATCTTAAGTTGCTAGCTCATGTCCAAGGCACCAAAGAAGGGTAAAAAGTCAATAATCGATACCTAAAACTTGAATTGTACTACTTCTTACTGGCTATTACATCAACTTAGAAGCTTCATCTGTGTTCTACTATGGTGCTTTTAGTGTCTCCGCATACCGCAGCACCCGACATATCTTTGCAGAGGATAAATGTAACCGTTTCAGACAGAAGTGCAGCGAATGTGACGATCTGGCTTTAAGTCGATTCGATAACAAATGACGAAAACGGACGGATTTCTCAGGTTTTTACTACATATGAACACTTTTCACATTCTCTCTTGCAACGCGGCTCTGGTCCTCCATTCATGTAAAATCGTAAGTTCCTAACTCATCTCCAAGGCACCAAAGAAGGGTAAAAAGTCAATAATCGATACCTAAAACTTGAATTGTACTTCTTCTTACTGGCTATTACATCAACTTAGAAGCTTCATCTGTGTTCGACTCTGGTGCTTTTAGTGTCTCCGCATACCGCAATACGCGACATAGCTTTGCAGACGATAAGTACAACCGTTTCAGAGAGAAGAGCGGCCAATGTGACGATCTGGCTTTAAGTCGATTCGATAACAAATGACGAAAACGGACGGATTTCTCTGGTTTTTAGTACATATGAACACTTTTCACATTCTCCCGTGCAACGCGGCTGCTAGTCCTCCTTTCATGCAAAATCGTAAGGCCATAGCTCATGTCCAAGGCACCAAAGACAGCTAAAAAGTCAATAATGGATGCCTCAAACTTGAATTGTACTACATCTTACTGGCTGTTACATCAACTTGGAAGCTTCATCTGTGTTCTACGATGGTGCTTTTAGTGTCTCCGCATACCGCAGCCCGCGACGTAGCTTTGCAGACGATCAGCACAAACGTTTCAGAGAGAAGAGCGGCCAATGTGACTATTCTGGCTTTAAGTCGATTCGATAACAAATGACGAAAACGGACGGATTTCTCAGGTTTTTACTACATATGAACACTTTTCACATTCTCCAGTGCAAATCGGCAGCTAGTCCTCCTTTCAAGCAGAAAATTAAGGTCCTAGCTCATGTCCAAGGCACCAAAGACAGCTAAAAAGTCAATAATCGATGCCTAAAACTTGAATTGTACTACATCTTACTGGCTATTACATCAACTTAGAAGCTTCATCTGTGTTCTACTATGGTGCTTTTTTTGTCTCCGCATACCGCAGCACGCGACGTAGCTTTGCAGACGATAAGTACAACCGTTTCAGAGAGAAGAGCGGCTTATGTGACGATCTGGCTTTAAGTCGATTGGATAACAAATGACGATAACGGACGGTTTTCTTAGGTTTTTACTACATACGAACACTTTTCACATTCTAGCGTGCAACGTGGCATCTCGTCCTCCCTTCATGCAACATCTTAAGTTCCTAGCTCATCTCCAAGGCACCAAAGAAGGGTAAAAAGTAAATAATCGATACCTAAAACTTGAATTGTACTACTTCATACAGCTATAACATCAACTTAGAAACTTCATCTGTGTTCTAGTATGGTGCTTTTAGTGTCTCCGCATACAGCAGCACGCGACATAGCTTTGCAGACGATAAGTACAACCGTTTCAGAGAGAAGAGCGGCCAATATGACGATCTGGCTTTAAGTCGATTCGATAACAATTGACGAAAATGGACGGATTTCTCAGGTTTTTACTACATATGAACACTTTTCACATTCTCCCTTGCAACGCGGCTGCTGGTCCTCCATTCATGCAAAATCTTAAGTTACTAGCTCATGTCCAAGGCACCGAAGAGGGGTAAAAAGTCAATAATCGATACCTAAAACTTGAATTGTACTACTTTTTACTGGCTATTACATCAACTTAGAAGCTTCATCTGTGTTCTAGTATAGCGCTTTTAGTGTCTCCGCATACCGCAGCATGCGACATTACTTTGCAGTGAATAAATGTAACCGTTTCAGAGAGATGTGTGGCCAATGTGACGATCTGGATTTAAGTCGATTAGATAACAAATGACGAAAACGGACGGATTTATCAGGTATTTACTACATATGAACACTTTTCACATTCTCCCTTGCAACGCGGCTCTGGTCCTCCATTCATGTAAAATCGTAAGTTCCTAACTCATCTCCAAGGCACCAAAGAAGGGTAAAAAGTCAATAATCGATACCTAAAACTTGAATTGTACTTCTTCTTACTGGCTATTACATCAACTTAGAAGCTTCATCTGTGTTCTACTCTGGTGCTTTTGGTGTCTCCGCATACCGCAATACGCGACATAGCTTTGCAGACGATAAGTACAACCGTTTCAGAGAGAAGAGCGGCCAATGTGACGATCTGGCTTTAAGTCGATTCGATAACAAATGACGAAAACGGACGGATTTCTCTGGTTTTTAGTACATATGAACACTTTTCACATTCTCCCGTGCAACGCGGCTGCTAGTCCTCCTTTCATGCAAAATCGTAAGGCCATAGCTCATGTCCAAGGCACCAAAGACAGCTAAAAAGTCAATAATCGATGCCTCAAACTTGAATTGTACTACATCTTACTGGCTGTTACATCAACTTGGAAGTTTCATCTGTGTTCTACGATGGTGCTTTTAGTGTCTCCGCATACCGCAGCCCGCGACGTAGCTTTGCAGACGATCAGCACAAACGTTTCAGAGAGAAGAGCGGCCAATGTGACGATCTGGCTTTAAGTCGATTCGATAACAAATGACGAAAACGGACGGATTTCTCAGGTTTTTACTACATATGAACACTTTTCACATTCTCCAGTGCAAATCGGCAGCTAGTCCTCCTTTCAAGCAGAACATTAAATTCCTAGCTCATGTCCAAGGCACCAAAGACAGCTAAAAAGTCAATAATCGATGCCTAAAACTTGAATTGTACTACATCTTACTGGCTATTACATCAACTTAGAAGCTTCATCTGTGTTCTACTATGGTGCTTTTTGTGTCTCCGCATACCGCAGCACGCGACGTAGCTTTGCAGACGATAAGTACAACCGTTTCAGAGAGAAGAGCGGCTTATGTGACGATCTGGCTTTAAGTCGATTGGAAAACAAATGAGGATAACGGACGGTTTTCTTAGGTTTTTACTACATACGAACACTTTTCACATTCTAGCGTGCAACGTGGCTGCTAGTCCTCCTTTCATGCAACATCTTAAGTTCCTAGCTCATCTCCAAGACACCAAAGAAGGGTAAAAAGTCAATAATCGATACCTAAAACTTGCATTGTACTACTTCTTACTGGCTATTACATCAACTTAGAAGCATCATCTGTGTTCTACTATGGTGCTTTTAGTGTCTCCGCATACCGCAGCACGCGACATAGCTTTGCAGACGATAAATGTAACCGTTTCAGACAGACGAGCGGCCAATGTGACGATCTGGCTTTTAGTCGATTCGATAACAAATGACGAAAACTGTCGGAGTTCTCATGTTTTTACTACATATGACCACTTTTCACATTCTCCCATGCAACGCGGCTGCTAGGGCCCCTTTCATGCAAAATCCTAAGTACCTAGCTCATGTCCAAGGCACCAAAGCTGCTAAAAAGTCTATAATCGATACCTAAAACTTGAATTGTACTACTTCATACAGCTATAACATCAACTTAGAAACTTCATCTGTGTTCTAGTATGGTGCTTTTAGTGTCTCCGCACACCGCAGCACGCGACATAGCTTTGCAGACGATAAGTACAACCGTTTCAGAGAGAAGAGCGGCTTATGTGACGATCTGGCTTTAAGTCGATTGGAAAACAAATGACGATAACGGACGGTTTTCTTAGGTTTTTACTACATACGAACACTTTTCACATTCTAGCGTGCAACGTGGCTGCTAGTCCTCCTTTCATGCAATATCTTAAGTTCCTAGCTCATCTCCAAGGCACCAAAGCTGCTAAAAAGTCTATAATCGATACCTAAAACTTGAATTGTACTACTTCATACAGCTATAACATCAACTTAGAAACTTCATCTGTGTTCTAGTATGGTGCTTTTAGTGTCTCCGCATACCGCAGCACGCGACATAGCTTTGCAGACGATAAGTACAACCGTTTCAGAGAGAAGAGCGGCTTATGTGACGATCTGGCTTTAAGTCGATTGGAAAACAAATGACGATAACGGACGGTTTTCTTAGGTTTTTACTACATACGAACACTTTTCACATTCCACCGTGCAACGTGGCTGCTAGTCCTCCTTTCATGCAACATCTTAAGTTCCTAGCTCATCTCCAAGGCACCAAAGAAGGGTAAAAAGTCAATAATCGATACCTAAAACTTGAATTGTACTACTTCTTACTGGCCATTACATCAACTTAGGAGCTTAACCGGTGTTCTACTATGTTGCTTTTAGTGCCTCCGCATATCGCAGCACGCGACATAGCTTTGCAGACGATAAATGTAAATGTTTCAGACAGACGTGTGGCCAATCTGACGATCTGGCTTTAAGTCGATTCGATAACAAATGTCGAAAACGGACGGATTTCTCAGGTTTTTACTACATATGAACACTTTTAACATTCTCCCGTGCAATTCGGCTGCTAGTCCTCCTTTCATGCAAAATCTTAAGTTCCTAGCTCATGTCCAAGGCACCAAAGAACGGTAAAAAGTCAAAAATCGATACCTAAAACTTGAATTGTACTACTTCTTACTGGCTATTACATCAACTTAGAAGCTTCATCTGTGTTCTACTATGGTGCTTTTAGTGTCTCCGCATACCGCAGCACGCGACATAGCTTTGCAGTTGGTAAATGTAACTGTTACAGACAGAAGTGCGGCCAATGTGACGATCTGGCTTTAAATCTATTCGATAACAAATGACGAAAACGGACGGATTTCTCAGGTTTTTACTACATATGAACACTTTTCACATTCTCCCGTGCCACTTGGCTGCTAGTCCTCCTTTCATGCAAAATCGTAAGTTCCTAGCTCATCTCCAAGGCACCAAAGAAGGGTAAAAAGTCAATAATCGATACATAAAACTTGAATTGTACTTCTTCTTACTGGCTATTACATCAACTTAGAAGCTTCATCTGTGTTCTACTATGGTGCTTTTAGTGTCTCCGCATACCGCAGCACGAGACATAGCTTTGCAGACGATAAGTACAACCGTTTCAGAGAGAAGAGCGGCCAATGTGACGATCTGGCTTTAAGTCGATTCGATTACAAATGACGAAAATGGACGGTTTTCTCAGGTTTTTACTACATATGAACACTTTTCACATTCTCCCTTGCAACGCGGCTGCTAGTCCTCCATTCATGCAAAATCTTAAGTTACTAGCTCATGTCCAAGGCACCAAAGAAGTGTAAAAAGCCAATAATCGATACCTAAAACTTGAATTGTACTACTTCTTACTGGCCATTACATCAACTTAGAAGCTTAATCTGTGTTCTACTATGTTGCTTTTAGTGCCTCCGCATATCGCAGCACGCGACATAGCTTTGCAGACGGTAAATGTAATTGTTTCAGACAGACGTGTGGCCAATCTGACGATCTGGCTTTAAGTCGATTCGATAACAAATGACGAAAACGGACGGATTTCTCTGGTTTTTAGTACATATGAACACTTTTCACATTCTCCCGTGCAACGCGGCTGCTAGTCCTCCTTTCATGCAAAATCGTAAGGCCATAGCTCATGTCCAAGGCACCAAAGACTGCTAAAAAGTCAATAATCGATGCCTCAAACTTGAATTGTACTATATCTTACTGGCTGTTACATCAACTTGGAAGCTTCATCTGTGTTCTACGATGGTGCTTTTAGTGTCTCCGCATACCGCAGCCCGCGACGTAGCTTTGCAGACGATCAGCACAAACGTTTCAGAGAGAAGAGCGGCCAATGTGACGATCTGGCTTTAAGTCGATTCGATAACAAATGACGAAAACGGACGGTTTTCTTAGGTTTTTACTACATACGAACACTTTTGACATTCTAGCGTGCAACGTGGCTGCTAGTAATCCTTTCATGCAACATCTTAAGTTCCTAGCTCATCTCCAAGGCACCAAAGAATGGTAAAAAGTCAATAATCGATACCTAAAACTTGAATTGTACTACTTCTTACTGCCTATTACATCAACTTAGAAGCTTCATCTGTGTTCTACTATGGTGCTTTTAGTGTCTCCGCATACCGCAGCACGCGACGTAGCTTTGCAGACAATAAGTACAACCGTTTCAGAGAGAAGAGCGGCCAATGTGACGATCTGGCTTTAAGTCGGTTCGATCACAAATGACGAAAACGGACGGATTTCTCAGGTTTTTACTACATATGAACACTTTTCACATTCTCCCGTGCAACGGGGCTGCTGGTCCTCCTTTCATGCAAAATCTTAAGTTCCTAGCTCATATCCAAGGCACCAAAGAAGGGTAAAAAGTCAATAATCGATACCTAAAACTTGAATTGTACTACTTCTTACTGGCTATTACATCAACTTAGAAGCATCATCTGTGTTCTACTATGGTGCTTTTTGTGTATCCGCATACCGCAGCACGCGACATAGCTTTGCAGACGATAAATGTAACCGTTTCAGAGAGAATAGCGGCCAATGTGACGATCTGGCTTTAAGTCGAATCGATAACAAATGACGAAATCGGATTTCTCATGTTTTTACTACATATGAACACTTTTCACATTCTCCCATGCAACGCGGCTGCTAGGGCCCCTTTCATGCAAAATCCTAAGTTCCTAGCTTATGTCCAAGGCACCAAAGCCTGCTAAAAAGTCAATAATCGATACCTAAAACTTGAATTGTACCACTTCATACAGCTATAACATCAACTTAGAAGCTTCATCTGTGTTCTACTATGGTGCTCTTAGTGTCTCCGCATACCGCAGCACGCGACATAGCTTTGCAGACGATAAGTACAACCGTTTCAGAGAGAAGAGCGGCAAATTTGACGATCTGGCTTTAAGTCGGTCGATAACAAATGACGAAAATGGACGGTTTTCTCAGGTTTTTACTACATATGAACACTTTTCACATTCTCCCTTGCAACGCGGCTGCTAGTCCTCCATTCATGCAAAATCTTAAGTTACTAGCTCATGTCCAAGGCACCAAAGAAGTGTAAAAAGCCAATAATCGATACATAAAACTTGAATTGTACTACTTCTTACTGGCCATTACATCATTTTAGAAGCTTAATCTGTGTTCTACTATGTTGCTTTTAGTGCCTCCGCATATCGCAGCACGCGACATAGCTTTGCAGACGATAAATGTAATTGTTTCAGACAGACGTGTGGCCAATCTGACGATCTGGCTTTAAGTCGATTCGATAACAAATGCAAAAAACGGACGAATCTCTCAGGTTTTTACTACATATGAACACTTTTCACATTCTCCCGTGCAACGCGGCTGCTAGTCCTCCTTTCAGGCAAAATCTTAAGTTGCTAGCTCATGTCCAAGGCACCAAAGAAGGGTAAAAAGTCAATAATCGATACCTAAAACTTGAATTGTACTACATCTTACTGGCTATTACATCAACTTAGAAGCTTCATCTGTGTTCTAGTATGGTGCTTTTAGTGTCTCCGCATACCGTAGCACGCGACATAGCTTTGCAGACGATAAATTTAACCGTGTCAGACAGAAGAGCGGCCAATGTGACAATCTGGCTTTAAGTCGATTCGATAACAAATGACGAAAACGGTCGGATTTGTCATGTTTTTACTACATATGAACACTTTTCACATTCTCCCATGCAACGCTGCTCCTAGGGCCCCTTTCATGCAAAATCCTAAGTTCCTAGCTCATGTCCAAGGCACCAAAGCCTGCTAAAAAGTCAATAATCGATACCTAAAACTTGAATTGTACTACTTCATACAGCTATAACATCAACTTAGAAAGTTCATTTGTGTTCTACTATGGTGTTTTAGTGTCTCCGCACAACGCAGCACGCGACATAGCTTTGCAGACGATAAGTACAACCGTTTCAGAGAGAAGAGCGGCCAATGTGACGATCTGGCTTTAAGCCTATTCGATAACAAATGACGAAAACGGACGGATTTCTCAGGTTTTTACTAAATATGAACAATTTTCACATTCTCCCATGCAATGCGGCTGCTAGTCCTACTTTCATGCAAAATCTTAAGTTGGTAGCTCATGTCCAAGGCACCAAAGAAAGGTAAAAAATCAATAATCGATACCTAAAACTTGAATTGTACTGCTTCTTACTGGCCAATACATCAACTTAGAAGCTTCATCTGTGTTCTGCTATGGTACTTTTAGTGTCTCCGCATACCGCAGCACGCGACATATCTTTGCAGAGGATAAATGTAACTGTTACAGACAGAAGTGCGGCCAATGTGACAATCTGGCTTTAAGTCTATTCGATAACAAATGACGAAAATGGACGGATTTCTCAGGTTTTTACTACATATGAACACTTTCCACATTCTCCCTTGCAACGCGGCTGCTAGTCCTCCTTTCATGCAAAATCTTAGGTTCCTAGCTCTTGTCCAAGGCACCAAAGAAGGGTAAAAAGTCAATAATCGATACCTAAAACTCTAATTGTACTGCTTCTTACAGGCTAATACATCAACTTAGAAGCTTCATCTGTGTTCTGCTATGGTGCTTTTAGTGTCTCCGCATACCGCAGCACGCGACATATCTTTGCAGAGGATAAATGTAACCACATCAGACAGAAGTGCGGCCAATGTGACGATCTGGCTTTAAGTCGATTCGATAACAAATGACGAAAACGGACGGATTTCTCAGGTTTTTACTAAATATGAACACTTTTCACATTCTGCCGTGCAACGCGGCTGCTAGTCCTCCCTTCATGCAAAATCTTAAGGTCCTAGCTTATGTCCAAGGCACCAAAGCCAGCTAAAAAGTCAATAATCGATACCTAAAACTTGAATTGTGCTATTTCTTACTGGCTACTACATCAACTTAGAAGCTTCATCTGTGTTCTACTATGGTGCTTTTAGTGTCTCCGCACACCGCAGCACTCGACATAGCTTTGCAGTTGATAAATGTAACTGTTACAGACAGAAGTGCGGCCTATGTGACGATCTGGCTTTAAGTCTATTCGATAACAAATGACGAAAACGGATGGATTTCTCGGGTTTTTATTACATATCAACACTTTTCACATTCTCCCGTGCAACGCGGCTGCTCGTCCTCCTTTCATGCAAATCTTAAGTTCCTAGCTCATGTCCAAGGCAACAAAGAAGGGTAAAATGTCAATAATCGGTACCTAAAACTTGAATTGTACTACTTCTTACTGGCTATTACATCAACTCAGAAGCTTCTTCCGTGTCCTACTATGGAGCTTTTAGTGCCTCCGCATAACGCAGCACGCGACATAGCTTTGCAGACGATAAGTACAACCGTTTCAGTGAGAAGAGCGGCCAATGTGACGATCTGGCTTTAAGTCGATTCGATAACAAATGACGAAAACGGACGGATTTCTCAGGTTTTTACTACATATGAACACTTTTCACATTCTCCCGTGCAACGCGGCTGCTAGTCCTCCTTTCAGGCAAAATCTTAAGTTGCTAGCTCATGTCCAAGGCACCAAAGAAGGGTAAAAAGTCAATAATCGATACCTAAAACTTGAATTGTACTACATCTTACTGGACACTAGATCGCGTGTTAAGCTTCATCTGTGTTCTAGTATGGTGCTTTTAGTGTCTCCGCATACCGTAGCACGCGACATAGCTTTGCAGACGATAAATTTAACCGTGTCAGACAGAAGAGCGGCCAATGTGACAATCTGGCTTTAAGTCGATTCGATAACAAATGACGAAAACGGATGGATTTCTCGGGTTTTTATTACATATCAACACTTTCCACATTCTCCCTTGCAACGCGGCTGCTAGTCCTCCTCTCATGCAAAATCGTAGGTTCCTAGCTCTTGTCCAAGGCACCAAGAAGGGTAAAAAGTCAGTAATCGATACCAAAAACTTGAATTGTACTACTTCTTACTGGCTATTACATCAACTTAGAAGTTTCATCTGTGGTCTACTATGGTGCTTTTAGTGTCTCCGCATACCGCAGCACGCCACATAGATTTGCAGTGGATAAATGTAACCGTTTAAGACAGAAGTGCGGCCAATGTGACGATCTGGCTTTAAGTCTATTCGATAACGAAAGACGAAAATTGACGGATTTCTCAGGTTTTTACTAAATATGAACACTTTTCACATTCTCCCATGCAATGCGGCAGCTAGTCCTCCTTTCATGCAAAATCTTAAGTTGGTAGCTCATGTCCAAGGCACCAAAGAAAGGTAAAAAGTCAATAATCGATACCTAAAACTTGAATTGTACTGCTTCTTACTGGCTAATACATCAACTTAGAAGCTTCATCTGTGTTCTGCTATGGTGATTTTAGTGTCTCCGCATACCGCAGCACGCGACATATCTTTGCAGAGGATAAATGTAACCGTTTCAGACAGAAGTGCGGCCAATATGACGATCTGGCTTTAAGTCGATTCGATAACAAGTGCCAAAAACGGACGGATTTCTCAGGTTTTTACTACATATGAACACTTTTCACATTCTCCCGTGCAACGCGGCTGCTACTCCTCCTTTCAGGCAAAATCTTAAGTTGCTAGCTCATGTCCAAGGCACCAAAGAAGGGTAAAAAGTCAATAATCGATACCTAAAACTTGAATTGTACTACTTCTTACTGGGTATTACATTAACTTCGAAGCCTCATGTGTGTTGTACTATGGTGCTTTTAGTGTCTCCGCATTCCGCAGCACGCGACATAGCTTTGCAGACGATAAGTACAACCGTTTCAGAGAGAAGAGCGGCCAATGAGACGATCTGGCTTTAAGTCGATTCGTTAACAAATGACGAAAACGGACGGATTTCTCAGGTTTTTACTACATATTAACACTTTCTACATTCTCGCTTGCAACGCGGCTGCTAGTCCTCCTTTCATGCAAAATCTTAGGTTCCTAGCGCTTGTCCATGGCACCAAAGAAGTGTAAAAAATCAATAATCGATACCAAAAACTTGAATTGTACTACTTCTTACTGGTTATTACATCAACTTAGAAGCTTCATCTGTGTTCTACTATGGTGCTTTTAGTGTCTCCGCATACCACAACACGCGACATAGCATTGCAGATGATAGATGTAACCGTTTATGACAGAAGTGCGGCCAATGTGACGATCTGGCTTTAAGTCGATTCGATATTAAATGACGCAAACTGACGGATTTCTCAGGTTTTTACTAAATATGAACACTTTTCACATTCTCTCTTGCAACGCGGCTGCTCGTCGTCCTTTGATGCAAAATCTTAAGTTCCTAGCTCATGTCCAAGGCACCAAAGAAGGGTAAAAAGTCAACAATCGATACCAAAAACTTGAATTGTACTACTTCTTACTGGCTATTACATCAACTTAGAAGCTTCATCTATGTTCTACTATGTCGCTTTTAGTGTCTCCGCATACCGCAGCACGCGACATATCTTTGCAGAGGATAAATGTAACCGTTTCAGACAGAAGTGCAGCCAATGTGACGATCTGGCTTTAAGTCGATTCGATAACAAATGACGAAAACTGACTGATTTCTCAGGTTTTTACTACATATGTACACTTTTTACATTCTCCCATGCAACGCAGCTGCTAGTCCTCCTTTCATGCAAAATCTAAAGTTCCTCGCTCATGTCCAAGGCACCGAAGAGGGGTAAAAAGTCAATAATCGATACCTAAAACTTGAATTGTACTACTTTTTACTGGCTATTACATCAACTTAGAAGCTTCATCTGTGTTCTAGTATAGTACTTTTAGTGTCTCCGCATACCGCAGCATGCGACATAGCTTTGCAGACGATAAGTACAACCGTTTCAGAGAGAAGAGCGGCTTATGTGACGATCTGGCTTTAAGTCGATTGGATAACAAATGACGATAACGGACGGTTTTCTTAGGTTTTTACTACATACGAACACTTTTCACATTCTAGCGTGCAACGTGGCATCTCGTCCTCCCTTCATGCAACATCTTAAGTTCCTAGCTCATCTCCAAGGCACCAAAGAAGGGTAAAAAGTAAATAATCGATACCTAAAACTTGAATTGTACTACTTCATACAGCTATAACATCAACTTAGAAACTTCATCTGTGTTCTAGTATGGTGCTTTTAGTGTCTCCGCATACAGCAGCACGCGACATAGCTTTGCAGACGATAAGTACAACCGTTTCAGAGAGAAGAGCGGCCAATATGACGATCTGGCTTTAAGTCGATTCGATAACAATTGACGAAAATGGACGGATTTCTCAGGTTTTTACTACATATGAACACTTTTCACATTCTCCCTTGCAACGCGGCTGCTGGTCCTCCATTCATGCAAAATCTTAAGTTACTAGCTCATGTCCAAGGCACCGAAGAGGGGTAAAAAGTCAATAATCGATACCTAAAACTTGAATTGTACTACTTTTTACTGGCTATTACATCAACTTAGAAGCTTCATCTGTGTTCTAGTATAGCGCTTTTAGTGTCTCCGCATACCGCAGCATGCGACATTACTTTGCAGTGAATAAATGTAACCGTTTCAGAGAGATGTGTGGCCAATGTGACGATCTGGATTTAAGTCGATTAGATAACAAATGACGAAAACGGACGGATTTATCAGGTATTTACTACATATGAACACTTTTCACATTCTCCCTTGCAACGCGGCTCTGGTCCTCCATTCATGTAAAATCGTAAGTTCCTAACTCATCTCCAAGGCACCAAAGAAGGGTAAAAAGTCAATAATCGATACCTAAAACTTGAATTGTACTTCTTCTTACTGGCTATTACATCAACTTAGAAGCTTCATCTGTGTTCTACTCTGGTGCTTTTGGTGTCTCCGCATACCGCAATACGCGACATAGCTTTGCAGACGATAAGTACAACCGTTTCAGAGAGAAGAGCGGCCAATGTGACGATCTGGCTTTAAGTCGATTCGATAACAAATGACGAAAACGGACGGATTTCTCTGGTTTTTAGTACATATGAACACTTTTCACATTCTCCCGTGCAACGCGGCTGCTAGTCCTCCTTTCATGCAAAATCGTAAGGCCATAGCTCATGTCCAAGGCACCAAAGACAGCTAAAAAGTCAATAATCGATGCCTCAAACTTGAATTGTACTACATCTTACTGGCTGTTACATCAACTTGGAAGTTTCATCTGTGTTCTACGATGGTGCTTTTAGTGTCTCCGCATACCGCAGCCCGCGACGTAGCTTTGCAGACGATCAGCACAAACGTTTCAGAGAGAAGAGCGGCCAATGTGACGATCTGGCTTTAAGTCGATTCGATAACAAATGACGAAAACGGACGGATTTCTCAGGTTTTTACTACATATGAACACTTTTCACATTCTCCAGTGCAAATCGGCAGCTAGTCCTCCTTTCAAGCAGAACATTAAATTCCTAGCTCATGTCCAAGGCACCAAAGACAGCTAAAAAGTCAATAATCGATGCCTAAAACTTGAATTGTACTACATCTTACTGGCTATTACATCAACTTAGAAGCTTCATCTGTGTTCTACTATGGTGCTTTTTGTGTCTCCGCATACCGCAGCACGCGACGTAGCTTTGCAGACGATAAGTACAACCGTTTCAGAGAGAAGAGCGGCTTATGTGACGATCTGGCTTTAAGTCGATTGGAAAACAAATGAGGATAACGGACGGTTTTCTTAGGTTTTTACTACATACGAACACTTTTCACATTCTAGCGTGCAACGTGGCTGCTAGTCCTCCTTTCATGCAACATCTTAAGTTCCTAGCTCATCTCCAAGACACCAAAGAAGGGTAAAAAGTCAATAATCGATACCTAAAACTTGCATTGTACTACTTCTTACTGGCTATTACATCAACTTAGAAGCATCATCTGTGTTCTACTATGGTGCTTTTAGTGTCTCCGCATACCGCAGCACGCGACATAGCTTTGCAGACGATAAATGTAACCGTTTCAGACAGACGAGCGGCCAATGTGACGATCTGGCTTTTAGTCGATTCGATAACAAATGACGAAAACTGTCGGAGTTCTCATGTTTTTACTACATATGACCACTTTTCACATTCTCCCATGCAACGCGGCTGCTAGGGCCCCTTTCATGCAAAATCCTAAGTACCTAGCTCATGTCCAAGGCACCAAAGCTGCTAAAAAGTCTATAATCGATACCTAAAACTTGAATTGTACTACTTCATACAGCTATAACATCAACTTAGAAACTTCATCTGTGTTCTAGTATGGTGCTTTTAGTGTCTCCGCACACCGCAGCACGCGACATAGCTTTGCAGACGATAAGTACAACCGTTTCAGAGAGAAGAGCGGCTTATGTGACGATCTGGCTTTAAGTCGATTGGAAAACAAATGACGATAACGGACGGTTTTCTTAGGTTTTTACTACATACGAACACTTTTCACATTCTAGCGTGCAACGTGGCTGCTAGTCCTCCTTTCATGCAATATCTTAAGTTCCTAGCTCATCTCCAAGGCACCAAAGCTGCTAAAAAGTCTATAATCGATACCTAAAACTTGAATTGTACTACTTCATACAGCTATAACATCAACTTAGAAACTTCATCTGTGTTCTAGTATGGTGCTTTTAGTGTCTCCGCATACCGCAGCACGCGACATAGCTTTGCAGACGATAAGTACAACCGTTTCAGAGAGAAGAGCGGCTTATGTGACGATCTGGCTTTAAGTCGATTGGAAAACAAATGACGATAACGGACGGTTTTCTTAGGTTTTTACTACATACGAACACTTTTCACATTCTACCGTGCAACGTGGCTGCTAGTCCTCCTTTCATGCAACATCTTAAGTTCCTAGCTCATCTCCAAGGCACCAAAGAAGGGTAAAAAGTCAATAATCGATACCTAAAACTTGAATTGTACTACTTCTTACTGGCCATTACATCAACTTAGGAGCTTAACCGGTGTTCTACTATGTTGCTTTTAGTGCCTCCGCATATCGCAGCACGCGACATAGCTTTGCAGACGATAAATGTAAATGTTTCAGACAGACGTGTGGCCAATCTGACGATCTGGCTTTAAGTCGATTCGATAACAAATGTCGAAAACGGACGGATTTCTCAGGTTTTTACTACATATGAACACTTTTAACATTCTCCCGTGCAATTCGGCTGCTAGTCCTCCTTTCATGCAAAATCTTAAGTTCCTAGCTCATGTCCAAGGCACCAAAGAACGGTAAAAAGTCAAAAATCGATACCTAAAACTTGAATTGTACTACTTCTTACTGGCTATTACATCAACTTAGAAGCTTCATCTGTGTTCTACTATGGTGCTTTTAGTGTCTCCGCATACCGCAGCACGCGACATAGCTTTGCAGTTGGTAAATGTAACTGTTACAGACAGAAGTGCGGCCAATGTGACGATCTGGCTTTAAATCTATTCGATAACAAATGACGAAAACGGACGGATTTCTCAGGTTTTTACTACATATGAACACTTTTCACATTCTCCCGTGCCACTTGGCTGCTAGTCCTCCTTTCATGCAAAATCGTAAGTTCCTAGCTCATCTCCAAGGCACCAAAGAAGGGTAAAAAGTCAATAATCGATACATAAAACTTGAATTGTACTTCTTCTTACTGGCTATTACATCAACTTAGAAGCTTCATCTGTGTTCTACTATGGTGCTTTTAGTGTCTCCGCATACCGCAGCACGAGACATAGCTTTGCAGACGATAAGTACAACCGTTTCAGAGAGAAGAGCGGCCAATGTGACGATCTGGCTTTAAGTCGATTCGATTACAAATGACGAAAATGGACGGTTTTCTCAGGTTTTTACTACATATGAACACTTTTCACATTCTCCCTTGCAACGCGGCTGCTAGTCCTCCATTCATGCAAAATCTTAAGTTACTAGCTCATGTCCAAGGCACCAAAGAAGTGTAAAAAGCCAATAATCGATACCTAAAACTTGAATTGTACTACTTCTTACTGGCCATTACATCAACTTAGAAGCTTAATCTGTGTTCTACTATGTTGCTTTTAGTGCCTCCGCATATCGCAGCACGCGACATAGCTTTGCAGACGGTAAATGTAATTGTTTCAGACAGACGTGTGGCCAATCTGACGATCTGGCTTTAAGTCGATTCGATAACAAATGACGAAAACGGACGGATTTCTCTGGTTTTTAGTACATATGAACACTTTTCACATTCTCCCGTGCAACGCGGCTGCTAGTCCTCCTTTCATGCAAAATCGTAAGGCCATAGCTCATGTCCAAGGCACCAAAGACTGCTAAAAAGTCAATAATCGATGCCTCAAACTTGAATTGTACTATATCTTACTGGCTGTTACATCAACTTGGAAGCTTCATCTGTGTTCTACGATGGTGCTTTTAGTGTCTCCGCATACCGCAGCCCGCGACGTAGCTTTGCAGACGATCAGCACAAACGTTTCAGAGAGAAGAGCGGCCAATGTGACGATCTGGCTTTAAGTCGATTCGATAACAAATGACGAAAACGGACGGTTTTCTTAGGTTTTTACTACATACGAACACTTTTGACATTCTAGCGTGCAACGTGGCTGCTAGTAATCCTTTCATGCAACATCTTAAGTTCCTAGCTCATCTCCAAGGCACCAAAGAATGGTAAAAAGTCAATAATCGATACCTAAAACTTGAATTGTACTACTTCTTACTGCCTATTACATCAACTTAGAAGCTTCATCTGTGTTCTACTATGGTGCTTTTAGTGTCTCCGCATACCGCAGCACGCGACGTAGCTTTGCAGACAATAAGTACAACCGTTTCAGAGAGAAGAGCGGCCAATGTGACGATCTGGCTTTAAGTCGGTTCGATCACAAATGACGAAAACGGACGGATTTCTCAGGTTTTTACTACATATGAACACTTTTCACATTCTCCCGTGCAACGGGGCTGCTGGTCCTCCTTTCATGCAAAATCTTAAGTTCCTAGCTCATATCCAAGGCACCAAAGAAGGGTAAAAAGTCAATAATCGATACCTAAAACTTGAATTGTACTACTTCTTACTGGCTATTACATCAACTTAGAAGCATCATCTGTGTTCTACTATGGTGCTTTTTGTGTATCCGCATACCGCAGCACGCGACATAGCTTTGCAGACGATAAATGTAACCGTTTCAGAGAGAATAGCGGCCAATGTGACGATCTGGCTTTAAGTCGAATCGATAACAAATGACGAAATCGGATTTCTCATGTTTTTACTACATATGAACACTTTTCACATTCTCCCATGCAACGCGGCTGCTAGGGCCCCTTTCATGCAAAATCCTAAGTTCCTAGCTTATGTCCAAGGCACCAAAGCCTGCTAAAAAGTCAATAATCGATACCTAAAACTTGAATTGTACCACTTCATACAGCTATAACATCAACTTAGAAGCTTCATCTGTGTTCTACTATGGTGCTCTTAGTGTCTCCGCATACCGCAGCACGCGACATAGCTTTGCAGACGATAAGTACAACCGTTTCAGAGAGAAGAGCGGCAAATTTGACGATCTGGCTTTAAGTCGGTCGATAACAAATGACGAAAATGGACGGTTTTCTCAGGTTTTTACTACATATGAACACTTTTCACATTCTCCCTTGCAACGCGGCTGCTAGTCCTCCATTCATGCAAAATCTTAAGTTACTAGCTCATGTCCAAGGCACCAAAGAAGTGTAAAAAGCCAATAATCGATACATAAAACTTGAATTGTACTACTTCTTACTGGCCATTACATCATTTTAGAAGCTTAATCTGTGTTCTACTATGTTGCTTTTAGTGCCTCCGCATATCGCAGCACGCGACATAGCTTTGCAGACGATAAATGTAATTGTTTCAGACAGACGTGTGGCCAATCTGACGATCTGGCTTTAAGTCGATTCGATAACAAATGCAAAAAACGGACGAATCTCTCAGGTTTTTACTACATATGAACACTTTTCACATTCTCCCGTGCAACGCGGCTGCTAGTCCTCCTTTCAGGCAAAATCTTAAGTTGCTAGCTCATGTCCAAGGCACCAAAGAAGGGTAAAAAGTCAATAATCGATACCTAAAACTTGAATTGTACTACATCTTACTGGCTATTACATCAACTTAGAAGCTTCATCTGTGTTCTAGTATGGTGCTTTTAGTGTCTCCGCATACCGTAGCACGCGACATAGCTTTGCAGACGATAAATTTAACCGTGTCAGACAGAAGAGCGGCCAATGTGACAATCTGGCTTTAAGTCGATTCGATAACAAATGACGAAAACGGTCGGATTTGTCATGTTTTTACTACATATGAACACTTTTCACATTCTCCCATGCAACGCTGCTCCTAGGGCCCCTTTCATGCAAAATCCTAAGTTCCTAGCTCATGTCCAAGGCACCAAAGCCTGCTAAAAAGTCAATAATCGATACCTAAAACTTGAATTGTACTACTTCATACAGCTATAACATCAACTTAGAAAGTTCATTTGTGTTCTACTATGGTGTTTTAGTGTCTCCGCACAACGCAGCACGCGACATAGCTTTGCAGACGATAAGTACAACCGTTTCAGAGAGAAGAGCGGCCAATGTGACGATCTGGCTTTAAGCCTATTCGATAACAAATGACGAAAACGGACGGATTTCTCAGGTTTTTACTAAATATGAACAATTTTCACATTCTCCCATGCAATGCGGCTGCTAGTCCTACTTTCATGCAAAATCTTAAGTTGGTAGCTCATGTCCAAGGCACCAAAGAAAGGTAAAAAATCAATAATCGATACCTAAAACTTGAATTGTACTGCTTCTTACTGGCCAATACATCAACTTAGAAGCTTCATCTGTGTTCTGCTATGGTACTTTTAGTGTCTCCGCATACCGCAGCACGCGACATATCTTTGCAGAGGATAAATGTAACTGTTACAGACAGAAGTGCGGCCAATGTGACAATCTGGCTTTAAGTCTATTCGATAACAAATGACGAAAATGGACGGATTTCTCAGGTTTTTACTACATATGAACACTTTCCACATTCTCCCTTGCAACGCGGCTGCTAGTCCTCCTTTCATGCAAAATCTTAGGTTCCTAGCTCTTGTCCAAGGCACCAAAGAAGGGTAAAAAGTCAATAATCGATACCTAAAACTCTAATTGTACTGCTTCTTACAGGCTAATACATCAACTTAGAAGCTTCATCTGTGTTCTGCTATGGTGCTTTTAGTGTCTCCGCATACCGCAGCACGCGACATATCTTTGCAGAGGATAAATGTAACCACATCAGACAGAAGTGCGGCCAATGTGACGATCTGGCTTTAAGTCGATTCGATAACAAATGACGAAAACGGACGGATTTCTCAGGTTTTTACTAAATATGAACACTTTTCACATTCTGCCGTGCAACGCGGCTGCTAGTCCTCCCTTCATGCAAAATCTTAAGGTCCTAGCTTATGTCCAAGGCACCAAAGCCAGCTAAAAAGTCAATAATCGATACCTAAAACTTGAATTGTGCTATTTCTTACTGGCTACTACATCAACTTAGAAGCTTCATCTGTGTTCTACTATGGTGCTTTTAGTGTCTCCGCACACCGCAGCACTCGACATAGCTTTGCAGTTGATAAATGTAACTGTTACAGACAGAAGTGCGGCCTATGTGACGATCTGGCTTTAAGTCTATTCGATAACAAATGACGAAAACGGATGGATTTCTCGGGTTTTTATTACATATCAACACTTTTCACATTCTCCCGTGCAACGCGGCTGCTCGTCCTCCTTTCATGCAAATCTTAAGTTCCTAGCTCATGTCCAAGGCAACAAAGAAGGGTAAAATGTCAATAATCGGTACCTAAAACTTGAATTGTACTACTTCTTACTGGCTATTACATCAACTCAGAAGCTTCTTCCGTGTCCTACTATGGAGCTTTTAGTGCCTCCGCATAACGCAGCACGCGACATAGCTTTGCAGACGATAAGTACAACCGTTTCAGTGAGAAGAGCGGCCAATGTGACGATCTGGCTTTAAGTCGATTCGATAACAAATGACGAAAACGGACGGATTTCTCAGGTTTTTACTACATATGAACACTTTTCACATTCTCCCGTGCAACGCGGCTGCTAGTCCTCCTTTCAGGCAAAATCTTAAGTTGCTAGCTCATGTCCAAGGCACCAAAGAAGGGTAAAAAGTCAATAATCGATACCTAAAACTTGAATTGTACTACATCTTACTGGCTATTACATCAACTTAGAAGCTTCATCTGTGTTCTAGTATGGTGCTTTTAGTGTCTCCGCATACCGTAGCACGCGACATAGCTTTGCAGACGATAAATTTAACCGTGTCAGACAGAAGAGCGGCCAATGTGACAATCTGGCTTTAAGTCGATTCGATAACAAATGACGAAAACGGATGGATTTCTCGGGTTTTTATTACATATCAACACTTTCCACATTCTCCCTTGCAACGCGGCTGCTAGTCCTCCTCTCATGCAAAATCGTAGGTTCCTAGCTCTTGTCCAAGGCACCAAAGAAGGGTAAAAAGTCAGTAATCGATACCAAAAACTTGAATTGTACTACTTCTTACTGGCTATTACATCAACTTAGAAGTTTCATCTGTGGTCTACTATGGTGCTTTTAGTGTCTCCGCATACCGCAGCACGCCACATAGATTTGCAGTGGATAAATGTAACCGTTTAAGACAGAAGTGCGGCCAATGTGACGATCTGGCTTTAAGTCTATTCGATAACGAAAGACGAAAATTGACGGATTTCTCAGGTTTTTACTAAATATGAACACTTTTCACATTCTCCCATGCAATGCGGCAGCTAGTCCTCCTTTCATGCAAAATCTTAAGTTGGTAGCTCATGTCCAAGGCACCAAAGAAAGGTAAAAAGTCAATAATCGATACCTAAAACTTGAATTGTACTGCTTCTTACTGGCTAATACATCAACTTAGAAGCTTCATCTGTGTTCTGCTATGGTGATTTTAGTGTCTCCGCATACCGCAGCACGCGACATATCTTTGCAGAGGATAAATGTAACCGTTTCAGACAGAAGTGCGGCCAATATGACGATCTGGCTTTAAGTCGATTCGATAACAAGTGCCAAAAACGGACGGATTTCTCAGGTTTTTACTACATATGAACACTTTTCACATTCTCCCGTGCAACGCGGCTGCTACTCCTCCTTTCAGGCAAAATCTTAAGTTGCTAGCTCATGTCCAAGGCACCAAAGAAGGGTAAAAAGTCAATAATCGATACCTAAAACTTGAATTGTACTACTTCTTACTGGGTATTACATTAACTTCGAAGCCTCATGTGTGTTGTACTATGGTGCTTTTAGTGTCTCCGCATTCCGCAGCACGCGACATAGCTTTGCAGACGATAAGTACAACCGTTTCAGAGAGAAGAGCGGCCAATGAGACGATCTGGCTTTAAGTCGATTCGTTAACAAATGACGAAAACGGACGGATTTCTCAGGTTTTTACTACATATTAACACTTTCTACATTCTCGCTTGCAACGCGGCTGCTAGTCCTCCTTTCATGCAAAATCTTAGGTTCCTAGCGCTTGTCCATGGCACCAAAGAAGTGTAAAAAATCAATAATCGATACCAAAAACTTGAATTGTACTACTTCTTACTGGTTATTACATCAACTTAGAAGCTTCATCTGTGTTCTACTATGGTGCTTTTAGTGTCTCCGCATACCACAACACGCGACATAGCATTGCAGATGATAGATGTAACCGTTTATGACAGAAGTGCGGCCAATGTGACGATCTGGCTTTAAGTCGATTCGATATTAAATGACGCAAACTGACGGATTTCTCAGGTTTTTACTAAATATGAACACTTTTCACATTCTCTCTTGCAACGCGGCTGCTCGTCGTCCTTTGATGCAAAATCTTAAGTTCCTAGCTCATGTCCAAGGCACCAAAGAAGGGTAAAAAGTCAACAATCGATACCAAAAACTTGAATTGTACTACTTCTTACTGGCTATTACATCAACTTAGAAGCTTCATCTATGTTCTACTATGTCGCTTTTAGTGTCTCCGCATACCGCAGCACGCGACATATCTTTGCAGAGGATAAATGTAACCGTTTCAGACAGAAGTGCAGCCAATGTGACGATCTGGCTTTAAGTCGATTCGATAACAAATGACGAAAACTGACTGATTTCTCAGGTTTTTACTACATATGTACACTTTTTACATTCTCCCATGCAACGCAGCTGCTAGTCCTCCTTTCATGCAAAATCTAAAGTTCCTCGCTCATGTCCAAGGCACCGAAGAGGGGTAAAAAGTCAATAATCGATACCTAAAACTTGAATTGTACTACTTTTTACTGGCTATTACATCAACTTAGAAGCTTCATCTGTGTTCTAGTATAGTACTTTTAGTGTCTCCGCATACCGCAGCATGCGACATTACTTTGCAGTGGATAAATGTAACCGTTTCAGAGAGACGTGCGGCCAATGTGACGATCTGGATTTAAGTCGATTAGATAACAAATGACGAAAACGGACGGATTTATCAGGTTTTTACTACATATGAATACTTTTCACATTCTCCCGTGCAACTCGGCTGCTAGTCCTCCTTTCATGCAAAATCTTAAGTTGCTAGCTCATGTCCAAGGCACCAAAGATAGGTAAAATGTCAATAATCGATACCTAAAACTTGAATTGTACTACTTCTTACTGTCTATTACATCAACTTAGAAGCTTCATCTGTGTTCTAGTATGGTGCTTTTAGTGTCTCCGCATACCGCAGCACGCGACATAGCTTTGCAGACGATAAGTACAACCGTTTCAGAGAGAAGAGCGGCCAATGTGACGATCTGGCTTTAAGTCGATTCGATAACAAATGACGAAAACTGACTGATTTCTCAGGTTTTTACTACATATGTACACTTTTTACATTCTCCCATGCAACGCGGCTGCCAGTCCTCCTTTCATGCAAAATCTAAAGTTCCTCGCTCATGTCCAAGGCACCGAAGAGGGGTAAAAAGTCAATAATCGATACCTAAAACTTGAATTGTACTACTTTTTACTGGCTATTACATCAACTTAGAAGCTTCATCTGTGTTCTAGTATAGTGCTTTTAGTGTCTCCGCATACCGCAGCATGCGACATTACTTTGCAGTGGATAAATGTAACCGTTTCAGAGAGACGTGCGGCCAATGTGACGATCTGGATTTAAGTCGATTAGATAACAAATGACGAAAACGGACGGATTTATCAGGTTTTTACTACATATGAACACTTTTCACATTCTGCCGTGCAACTCGGCTGCTAGTCCTCCATTCATGCAAAATCTTAAGTTGCTAGCTCATGTCCAAGGCACCAAAGATAGGTAAAATGTCAATAATCGATACTTAAAACTTGAATCGTACTACTTCCTACTGGCTGTTACAGCAACTTCGAAGCTTCATGTGTGTTCTACTATCTTGCTTTTAGTGTCTCCACATACCGCAGCACGCGACATAGCTTTGCAGACGATAAGTACAACCGTTTCAGAGAGAAGAGCGGCCAATGTGGCGATCTGGCTTTAAGCCTATTCGATAAAAAATGACGAAAACGGACGGATTTCTCAGGTTTTTACTACATATGAACACTTTCCACATTCTCCCTTGCAACGCGGCTGCTAGTCCTCCTCTCATGCAAAATCGTAGGTTCCTAGCTCTTGTCCAAGGCACCAAAGAAGGGTAAAAAGTCAGTAATCGATACCAAAAACTTGAATTGTACTACTTCTTACTGGCTATTACATCAACTTAGAAGTTTCATCTGTGTTCTACTATGGTGCTTTTAGTGTCTCCGTATACCGCAGCACGCCACATAGATTTGCAGTGGATAAATGTAACCGTTTAAGACAGAAGTGCGGCCAATGTGACGATCTGGCTTTAAGTCGATTCGATAACAAATGCCAAAAACGGACGGATTTCTCAGGTTCATACTAAATATGAACACTTTTTACATTCTCCCATGCAACGCGGCTGCTAGTCCTCCTTTCATGCAAAATCTTAAGTTGCTATCTCATGTCCATGGCAAAAAAGAAGGGTAAAGGATTAATAATCGATATCTAAAACTTGAATTGTACTACTTCTTACTGGCTATTACATCAACTTAGAAGCTTCATCTATGTTCTACTATGTCGCTTTTAGTGTCTCCGCATACCGCAGCACGCGACATATCTTTGCAGAGGATAAATGTAACCGTTTCAGACAGAAGTGCAGCCAATATGACGATCTGGCTTTAAGTCGATTCGATAACAAATGACGAAAACTGACTGATTTCTCAGGTTTTTACTACATATGTACACTTCTTACATTCTCCCATGCAACGCGGCTGCTAGTCCTCCTTTCATGCAAAATCTAAAGTTCCTCGCTCATGTCCAAGGCACCGAAGAGGGGTAAAAAGTCAATAATCGATACCTAAAACTTGAATTGTACTACTTTTTACTGGCTATTACATCAGCTTAGAAGCTTCATCTGTGTTCTAGTATAGTGCTTTTAGTGTCTCCGCATACCGCAGCATGCGACATTACTTTGCAGTGGATAAATGTAACCGTTTCAGAGAGACGTGCGGCCAATGTGACGATCTGGATTTAAGTCGATTAGATAACAAATGACGAAAACGGACGGATTTATCAGGTTTTTACTAAATATGAACACTTTTCACATTCTCCCTTGCAACGCGGCTGCTAGTCCTCCTTTGATGCAAAATCTTAAGTTGCTAGCTCATGTCCAAGGCACCAAAGAAGGGTAAAAGGTCAATAATCGATATCTAAAACTTGAATTGTACTACTTCTTACTGGCTATTACATCAACTTAGAAGCTTCATCTGTGTTCTACTATGGTGCTTTTAGTGTCTCCGCATACCGCAGCACCCGACATATCTTTGCAGAGGATAAATGTAACCGTTTCAGACAGAAGTGCAGCGAATGTGACGATCTGGCTTTAAGTCGATTCGATAACAAATGACGAAAACGGACGGATTTCTCAGGTTTTTACTACATATGAACACTTTTCACATTCTCCCGTGCAACGCGGCTGCTAGTCCTTCTTTCATGCAAAATCTTAGGGCCCTAGCTCAAGACCAAGGCACCAAAGCCAGCGAAAAAGTCAATATTCGATACCTAAAACTTGAATTGTACTACTTCTTCCTGGCTATTACATCAACTTAGAAGCTTCATCTGTGTTATACTATGGTGCTTTTAGGGTCTCCGCATACCGCAGCTCGTGACATAGCTTTGCAGATGATAAGTACAAACGTTTCAGAGAGAAGAGCGGCTTATGTGACGATCTGGCTTTAAGTCGATTCGATAACAAATGACGAAAACGGACGGGTTTCTCAGGTTTTTACTACATATGAAAACTTTTCACATTCTCCCGTGCAACGCGGCTGCTAGTCCTCCCTTCATGCAAAATCTTAAGTTGCTAGCTCATGTGCAAGGCACCAAAGAAGGGTAAAAAGTCAATAATCGATACCTAAAACTTGAATTGTACTACTTCTTACTGTCTATTACATCAACTTAGAAGCTTCATCTGTGTTCTAGTATGGTGCTTTTAGTGTCTCCGCATACCGCAGCACGCGACATAGCTTTGCAGACGATAAGTACAACCGTTTCAGAGAGAAGAGCGGCCAATGTGACGATCTGGCTTTAAGTCGATTCGATAACAAATGACGAAAACTGACTGATTTCTCAGGTTTTTACTACATATGTACACTTTTTACATTCTCCCATGCAACGCGGCTGCTAGTCCTCCTTTCATGCAAAATCTAAAGTTCCTCGCTCATATCCAAGGCACCGAAGAGGGGTAAAAAGTCAATAATCGACACCTAAAACTTGAATTGTACTACTTTTTACTGGCTATTACATCAACTTAGAAGCTTCATCTGTGTTCTAGTATAGTGCTTTTAGTGTCTCCGCATACCGCAGCATGCGACATTACTTTGCAGTGGATAAATGTAACCGTTTCAGAGAGACGTGCGGCCAATGTGACGATCTGGCTTTAAGTCTATTCGATAACGAAAGACGAAAATGGACGGATTTCTCAGGTTTTTACTAAATATGAACACTTTTCACATTCTCCCATGCAATGCGGCAGCTAGTCCTCCTTTCATGCAAAATCTTAAGTTGGTAGCTCATGTCCAAGGCACCAAAGAAAGGTAAAAAGTCAATAATCGATACATAAAACTTGAATTGTACTGCTTCTTACTGGCTAATACATCAACTTAGAAGCTTCATCTGTGTTCTGCTATGGTGATTTTAGTGTCTCCGCATACCGCAGCACGCGACATATCTTTGCAGAGGATAAATGTAACCGTTTCAGACAGAAGTGCGGCCAATATGACGATCTGGCTTTAAGTCGATTCGATAACAAATGCCAAAAACGGACGGATTTCTCAGGTTTTTACTACATATGAACACTTTTCACATTCTCCCGTGCGACGCGGCTACTCCTCCTTTCAGGCAAAATCTTAAGTTGCTAGCTCATGTCCAAGGCACCAAAGAAGGGTAAAAAGTCAATAATCGATACCTAAAACTTGAATTGTACTACTTCTTACTGGCTATTACATTAGCTGCGAAGCTTCATGTGTGTTGTACTATGGTGCTTTTAGTGTCTCCGCATTCCGCAGCACGCGACATAGCTTTGCAGACGATAAGTACAACCGTTTCAGAGAGAAGAGCGGCCAATGAGACGATCTGGCTTTAAGTCGATTCGTTAACAAATGACGAAAACGGACGGATTTCTCAGGTTTTTACTACATATTAACACTTTCTACATTCTCGCTTGCAACGCGGCTGCTAGTCCTCCTTTCATGCAAAATCTTAGGTTCCTAGCTCTTGTCCATGGCACCAAAGAAGTGTAAAAAATCAATAATCGATACCAAAAACTTGAATTGTACTACTTCTTACTGGTTATTACATCAACTTAGAAGCTTCATCTGTGTTCTACTATGGTGCTTTTAGTGTCTCCGCATACCACAACACGCGACATAGCATTGCAGATGATAGATGTAACCGTTTATGACAGAAGTGCGGCCAATGTGACGATCTGGCTTTAAGTCGTTTCGATAACAAATGACGAAAACTGACGGATTTCTCAGGTTTTTACTAAATATGAACACTTTTCACATTCTCTCTTGCAACGCGGCTGCTCGTCCTCCTTTGATGCAAAATCTTAAGTTCCTAGCTCATGTCCAAGGCACCAAAGATGGGTAAAAAGTCAACGATCGATACCAAAAACTTGAATTGTACTACTTCTTACTGGCTATTACATCAACTTAGAAGCTTCATCTATTTTTTACTATGGTGCTTTTATTGTCTCCGCATACCACAGCACGCGACATAGCTTTGCAGCTGATAAATGTAACCGTTTAAGACAGAAGTGCGGCCAATGTGACGATCTGGCTTTAAGTCGATTCGATAACAAATGCCAAAAACGGACGGATTTCTCAGGTTCATACTAAATATGAACACTTTTTACATTCTCCCATGCAACGCGGCTGCTAGTCCTCATTTCATGCAAAATCTTAAGTTGCTATCTCATGTCCATGGCAACAAAGAAGGGTAAAGGATCAATAATCGATATCTAAAACTTGAATTGTTCTACTTCTTACTGGCTATTACATCAACTTAGAAGCTTCATCTATGTTCTACTATGTCGCTTTTAGTGTCTCCGCATACCGCAGCACGCGACATATCTTTGCAGAGGATAAATGTAACCGTTTCAGACAGAAGTGCAGCCAATGTGACGATCTGGCTTTAAGTCGATTCGATAACAAATGACGAAAACTGACTGATTTCTCAGGTTTTTACTACATATGTACACTTTTTACATTCTCCCATGCAACGCGGCTGCTAGTCCTCCTTTCATGCAAAATCTAAAGTTCCTCGCTCATGTCCAAGGCACCGAAGAAGGGTAAAAAGTCAATAATCGATACCTTAAACTTGAATTGTACTACTTTTTACTGGCTATTACATCAACTTAGAAGCTTCATCTGTGTTCTAGTATAGTGCTTTTAGTGTCTCCGCATACCGCAGCATGCGACATTACTTTGCAGTGGATAAATGTAACCGTTTCAGAGAGACGTGCGGCCAATGTGACGATCTGGATTTAAGTCGATTAGATAACAAATGACGAAAACGGACGGATTTATCAGGTTTTTACTACATATGAACACTTTTCCCATCTCCCGTGCAACTCGGCTGCTAGTCCTCCTTTCATGCAAAATCTTAAGTTGCTAGCTCATGTCCAAGGCACCAAAGATAGGTAAAATGTCAATAATCGATACTTAAAACATGAATCGTACTACTTCTTACTGGCTGTTACAGCAACTTCGAAGCTTCATGTGTGTTCTACTATCTTGCTTTTAGTGTCTCCACATACCGCAGCACGCGACATAGCTTTGCAGACGATAAGTACAACCGTTTCAGAGAGAAGAGCGGCCAATGTGGCGATCTGGCTTAAGTCGATTCGATAACAAATGACGAAAACGGACGGATTTCTCAGGTTTTTACTAAATATGAACACTTTTCACATTCTCCCTTGCAACGCGGCTGCTAGTCCTCCTTTGATGCAAAATCTTAAGTTGCTAGCTCATGTCCAAGGCACCAAAGAAGGGTAAAAGGTCAATAATCGATATCTAAAACTTGAATTGTACTACTTCTTACTGGCTATTACATCAACTTAGAAGCTTCATCTGTGTTCTACTATGGTGCTTTTAGTGTCTCCGCATACCGCAGCACCCGAAATATCTTTGCAGAGGATAAATGTAACCGTTTCAGACAGAAGTGCAGCGAATGTGACAATCTGGCTTTAAGTCGATTCCATAACAAATGACGAAAACGGACGGATTTCTCAGGTTTTTACTACATATGAACACTTTTCACATTCTCCCGTGCAACGCGGCTGCTAGTCCTCCTTTCATGCAAAATCTTAGGGCCCTAGCTCAAGACCAAGGCACCAAAGCCAGCGAAAAAGTCAATATTCGATACCTAAAACTTGAATTGTACTACTTCTTCCTGGCTATTACATCAACTTAGAAGCTTCATCTGTGTTATACTATGGTGCTTTTAGGGTCTCCGCATACCGCAGCTGGTGACATAGCTTTGCAGATGATAAGTACAAACGTTTCAGAGAGAAGAGCGGCTTATGTGACGATCTGGCTTTAAGTCGATTCGATAACAAATGACGAAAACGGACGGGTTTCTCAGGTTTTTACTACATATGAAAACTTTTCACATTCTCCCGTGCAACGCGGCTGCTATTCCTCCCTTCATGCAAAATCTTAAGTTGCTAGCTCATGTCCAAGGCACCAAAGAAGGGTAAAAAGTCAATAATCGATACCTAAAACTTGAATTGTACTACTTCTTACTGTCTATTACATCAACTTAGAAGCTTCATCTGTGTTCTAGTATGGTGCTTTTAGTGTCTCCGCATACCGCAGCACGCGACATAGCTTTGCAGACGATAGGTACAACCGTTTCAGAGAGAAGAGCGGCCAATGTCACGATCTGGCTTTAAGTCGATTCGATAACAAATGACGAAAACTGACTGATTTCTCAGGTTTTTACTACATATGTACACTTTTTACATTCTCCCATGCAACGCGACTGCTAGTCCTCCTTTCATGCAAAATATAATGTTCCTCGCTCATGTCCAAGGCACCGAAGAGGGGTAAAAAGTCAATAATCGATACCTAAAACTTGAATTGTATTACTTTTTACTGGCTATTACATCAACTTAGAAGCTTCATCTGTGTTCTGCTATGGTGATTTTAGTGTCTCCGCATACCGCAGCACGCGACATATCTTTGCAGAGGATAAATGTAACCGTTTCAGACAGAAGTGCGGCCAATATGACGATCTGGCTTTAAGTCGATTCGATAACAAATGCCAAAAACGGACGGATTTCTCAGGTTTTTACTACATATGAACACTTTTCACATTCTCCCGTGCGACGCGGCTGCTACTCCTCCTTTCAGGCAAAATCTTAAGTTGCTAGCTCATGTCCAAGGCACCAAAGAAGGGTAAAAAGTCAATAATCGATACCTAAAACTTGAATTGTACTACTTCTTACTGGCTATTACATTAGCTGCGAAGCTTCATGTGTGTTGTACTATGGTGCTTTTAGTGTCTCCGCATTCCGCAGCACGCGACATAGCTTTGCAGACGATAAGTACAACCGTTTCAGAGAGAAGAGCGGCCAATGAGACGATCTGGCTTTAAGTCGATTCGTTAACAAATGACGAAAACGGACGGATTTCTCAGGTTTTTACTACATATTAACACTTTCTACATTCTCGCTTGCAACGCGGCTGCTAGTCCTCCTTTCATGCAAAATCTTAGGTTCCTAGCGCTTGTCCATGGCACCAAAGAAGTGTAAAAAATCAATAATCGATACCAAAAACTTGAATTGTACTACTTCTTACTGGTTATTACATCAACTTAGAAGCTTCATCTGTGTTCTACTATGGTGCTTTTAGTGTCTCCGCATACCACAACACGCGACATAGCATTGCAGATGATAGATGTAACCGTTTATGACAGAAGTGCGGCCAATGTGACGATCTGGTTTTAAGTCGTTTCGATAACAAATGACGAAAACTGACGGATTTCTCAGGTTTTTACTAAATATGAACACTTTTCACATTCTCTCTTGCAACGCGGCTGCTCGTCCTCCTTTGATGCAAAATCTTAAGTTCCTAGCTCATGTCCAAGGCACCAAAGATGGGTAAAAAGTCAACAATCGATACCAAAAACTTGAATTGTACTACTTCTTACTGGCTATTACATCAACTTAGAAGCTTCATCTATTTTTTACTATGGTGCTTTTATTGTCTCCACATACCACAGCATGCGACATAGCTTTGCAGCTGATAAATGTAACCGTTTAAGACAGAAGTGCGGCCAATGTGACGATCTGGCTTTAAGTCGATTCGATAACAAATGCCAAAAACGGACGGATTTCTCAGGTTCATACTAAATATGAACACTTTTTACATTCTCCCATGCAACGCGGCTGCTAGTCCTCCTTTCATGCAAAATCTTAAGTTGCTATCTCATGTCCATGGCAACAAAGAAGGGTAAAGGATCAATAATCGATATCTAAAACTTGAATTGTTCTACTTCTTACTGGCTATTACATCAACTTAGAAGCTTCATCTATGTTCTACTATGTCGCTTTTAGTGTCTCCGCATACCGCAGCACGCGACATATCTTTGCAGAGGATAAATGTAACCGTTTCAGACAGAAGTGCAGCCAATGTGACGATCTGGCTTTAAGTCGATTCGATAACAAATGACGAAAACTGACTGATTTCTCAGGTTTTTACTACATATGTACACTTTTTACATTCTCCCATGCAACGCGGCTGCTAGTCCTCCTTTCATGCAAAATCTAAAGTTCCTCGCTCATGTCCAAGGCACCAAAGATAGGTAAAATGTCAATAATCGATACTTAAAACATGAATCGTACTACTTCTTACTGGCTGTTACAGCAACTTCGAAGCTTCATGTGTGTTCTACTATCTTGCTTTTAGTGTCTCCACATACCGCAGCACGCGACATAGCTTTGCAGACGATAAGTACAACCGTTTCAGAGAGAAGAGCGGCCAATGTGGCGATCTGGCTTAAGTCAATTCGATAACAAATGACGAAAACGGACGGATTTCTCAGGTTTTTACTAAATATGAACACTTTTCACATTCTCCCTTGCAACGCGGCTGCTAGTCCTCCTTTGATGCAAAATCTTAAGTTGCTAGCTCATGTCCAAGGCACCAAAGAAGGGTAAAAGGTCAATAATCGATATCTAAAACTTGAATTGTACTACTTCTTACTGGCTATTACATCAACTTAGAAGCTTCATCTGTGTTCTACTATGGTGCTTTTAGTGTCTCCGCATACCGCAGCACCCGAAATATCTTTGCAGAGGATAAATGTAACCGTTTCAGACAGAAGTGCAGCGAATGTGACAATCTGGCTTTAAGTCGATTCCATAACAAATGACGAAAACGGACGGATTTCTCAGGTTTTTACTACATATGAACACTTTTCACATTCTCCCGTGCAACGCGGCTGCTAGTCCTCCTTTCATGCAAAATCTTAGGGCCCTAGCTCAAGACCAAGGCACCAAAGCCAGCGAAAAAGTCAATATTCGATACCTAAAACTTGAATTGTACTACTTCTTCCTGGCTATTACATCAACTTAGAAGCTTCATCTGTGTTATACTATGGTGCTTTTAGGGTCTCCGCATACCGCAGCTGGTGACATAGCTTTGCAGATGATAAGTACAAACGTTTCAGAGAGAAGAGCGGCTTATGTGACGATCTGGCTTTAAGTCGATTCGATAACAAATGACGAAAACGGACGGGTTTCTCAGGTTTTTACTACATATGAAAACTTTTCACATTCTCCCGTGCAACGCGGCTGCTAGTCCTCCCTTCATGCAAAATCTTAAGTTGCTAGCTCATGTCCAAGGCACCAAAGAAGGGTAAAAAGTCAATAATCGATACCTAAAACTTGAATTGTACTACTTCTTACTGTCTATTACATCAACTTAGAAGCTTCATCTGTGTTCTAGTATGGTGCTTTTAGTGTCTCCGCATACCGCAGCACGCGACATAGCTTTGCAGACGATAGGTAAAACCGTTTCAGAGAGAAGAGCGGCCAATGTGACGATCTGGCTTTAAGTCGATTCGATAACAAATGACGAAAACTGACTAATTTCTCAGGTTTTTACTACATATGTACACTTTTTACATTCTCCCATGCAACGCGGCTGCTAGTCCTCCTTTCATGCAAAATCTAAAGTTCCTCGCTCATGTCCAAGGCACCGAAGAAGGGTAAAAAGTCAATAATCGATACCTTAAACTTGAATTGTACTACTTTTTACTGGCTATTACATCAACTTAGAAGCTTCATCTGTGTTCTAGTATAGTGCTTTTAGTGTCTCCGCATACCGCAGCATGCGACATTACTTTGCAGTGGATAAATGTAACCGTTTCAGAGAGACGTGCGGCCAATGTGACGATCTGGATTTAAGTCGATTAGATAACAAATGACGAAAACGGACGGATTTATCAGGTTTTTACTACATATGAACACTTTTCCCATCTCCCGTGCAACTCGGCTGCTAGTCCTCCTTTCATGCAAAATCTTAAGTTGCTAGCTCATGTCCAAGGCACCAAAGATAGGTAAAATGTCAATAATCGATACTTAAAACATGAATCGTACTACTTCTTACTGGCTGTTACAGCAACTTCGAAGCTTCATGTGTGTTCTACTATCTTGCTTTTAGTGTCTCCACATACCGCAGCACGCGACATAGCTTTGCAGACGATAAGTACAACCGTTTCAGAGAGAAGAGCGGCCAATGTGGCGATCTGGCTTAAGTCGATTCGATAACAAATGACGAAAACGGACGGATTTCTCAGGTTTTTACTAAATATGAACACTTTTCACATTCTCCCTTGCAACGCGGCTGCTAGTCCTCCTTTGATGCAAAATCTTAAGTTGCTAGCTCATGTCCAAGGCACCAAAGAAGGGTAAAAGGTCAATAATCGATATCTAAAACTTGAATTGTACTACTTCTTACTGGCTATTACATCAACTTAGAAGCTTCATCTGTGTTATACTATGGTGCTTTTAGGGTCTCCGCATACCGCAGCTGGTGACATAGCTTTGCAGATGATAAGTACAAACGTTTCAGAGAGAAGAGCGGCTTATGTGACGATCTGGCTTTAAGTCGATTCGATAACAAATGACGAAAACGGACGGGTTTCTCAGGTTTTTACTACATATGAAAACTTTTCACATTCTCCCGTGCAACGCGGCTGCTAGTCCTCCCTTCATGCAAAATCTTAAGTTGCTAGCTCATGTCCAAGGCACCAAAGAAGGGTAAAAAGTCAATAATCGATACCTAAAACTTGAATTGTACTACTTCTTACTGTCTATTACATCAACTTAGAAGCTTCATCTGTGTTCTAGTATGGTGCTTTTAGTGTCTCCGCATACCGCAGCACGCGACATAGCTTTGCAGACGATAGGTAAAACCGTTTCAGAGAGAAGAGCGGCCAATGTGACGATCTGGCTTTAAGTCGATTCGATAACAAATGACGAAAACTGACTAATTTCTCAGGTTTTTACTACATATGTACACTTTTTACATTCTCCCATGCAACGCGGCTGCTAGTCCTCCTTTCATGCAAAATCTAAAGTTCCTCGCTCATGTCCAAGGCACCGAAGAAGGGTAAAAAGTCAATAATCGATACCTTAAACTTGAATTGTACTACTTTTTACTGGCTATTACATCAACTTAGAAGCTTCATCTGTGTTCTAGTATAGTGCTTTTAGTGTCTCCGCATACCGCAGCATGCGACATTACTTTGCAGTGGATAAATGTAACCGTTTCAGAGAGACGTGCGGCCAATGTGACGATCTGGATTTAAGTCGATTAGATAACAAATGACGAAAACGGACGGATTTATCAGGTTTTTACTACATATGAACACTTTTCCCATCTCCCGTGCAACTCGGCTGCTAGTCCTCCTTTCATGCAAAATCTTAAGTTGCTAGCTCATGTCCAAGGCACCAAAGATAGGTAAAATGTCAATAATCGATACTTAAAACATGAATCGTACTACTTCTTACTGGCTGTTACAGCAACTTCGAAGCTTCATGTGTGTTCTACTATCTTGCTTTTAGTGTCTCCACATACCGCAGCACGCGACATAGCTTTGCAGACGATAAGTACAACCGTTTCAGAGATAAGAGCAGCCAATGTGGCGATCTGGCTTAAGTCGATTCGATAACAAATGACGAAAACGGACGGATTTCTCAGGTTTTTACTAAATATGAACACTTTTCACATTCTCCCTTGCAACGCGGCTGCTAGTCCTCCTTTGATGCAAAATCTTAAGTTGCTAGCTCATGTCCAAGGCACCAAAGAAGGGTAAAAGGTCAATAATCGATATCTAAAACTTGAATTGTACTACTTCTTACTGGCTATTACATCAACTTAGAAGCTTCATCTGTGTTCTACTATGGTGCTTTTAGTGTCTCCGCATACCGCAGCACCCGAAATATCTTTGCAGAGGATAAATGTAACCGTTTCAGACAGAAGTGCAGCGAATGTGACAATCTGGCTTTAAGTCGATTCCATAACAAATGACGAAAACGGACGGATTTCTCAGGTTTTTACTACATATGAACACTTTTCACATTCTCCCGTGCAACGCGGCTGCTAGTCCTCCTTTCATGCAAAATCTTAGGGCCCTAGCTCAAGACCAAGGCACCAAAGCCAGCGAAAAAGTCAATATTCGATACCTAAAACTTGAATTGTACTACTTCTTCCTGGCTATTACATCAACTTAGAAGCTTCATCTGTGTTATACTATGGTGCTTTTAGGGTCTCCGCATACCGCAGCTGGTGACATAGCTTTGCAGATGATAAGTACAAACGTTTCAGAGAGAAGAGCGGCTTATGTGACGATCTGGCTTTAAGTCGATTCGATAACAAATGACGAAAACGGACGGGTTTCTCAGGTTTTTACTACATATGAAAACTTTTCACATTCTCCCGTGCAACGCGGCTGCTAGTCCTCCCTTCATGCAAAATCTTAAGTTGCTAGCTCATGTGCAAGGCACCAAAGAAGGGTAAAAAGTCAATAATCGATACCTAAAACTTGAATTGTACTACTTCTTACTGTCTATTACATCAACTTAGAAGCTTCATCTGTGTTCTAGTATGGTGCTTTTAGTGTCTCCGCATACCGCAGCACGCGACATAGCTTTGCAGACGATAAGTACAACCGTTTCAGAGAGAAGAGCGGCCAATGTGACGATCTGGCTTTAAGTCGATTCGATAACAAATGACGAAAACTGACTGATTTCTCAGGTTTTTACTACATATGTACACTTTTTACATTCTCCCATGCAACGCGGCTGCTAGTCCTCCTTTCATGCAAAATCTAAAGTTCCTCGCTCATATCCAAGGCACCGAAGAGGGGTAAAAAGTCAATAATCGACACCTAAAACTTGAATTGTACTACTTTTTACTGGCTATTACATCAACTTAGAAGCTTCATCTGTGTTCTAGTATAGTGCTTTTAGTGTCTCCGCATACCGCAGCATGCGACATTACTTTGCAGTGGATAAATGTAACCGTTTCAGAGAGACGTGCGGCCAATGTGACGATCTGGCTTTAAGTCTATTCGATAACGAAAGACGAAAATGGACGGATTTCTCAGGTTTTTACTAAATATGAACACTTTTCACATTCTCCCATGCAATGCGGCAGCTAGTCCTCCTTTCATGCAAAATCTTAAGTTGGTAGCTCATGTCCAAGGCACCAAAGAAAGGTAAAAAGTCAATAATCGATACATAAAACTTGAATTGTACTGCTTCTTACTGGCTAATACATCAACTTAGAAGCTTCATCTGTGTTCTGCTATGGTGATTTTAGTGTCTCCGCATACCGCAGCACGCGACATATCTTTGCAGAGGATAAATGTAACCGTTTCAGACAGAAGTGCGGCCAATATGACGATCTGGCTTTAAGTCGATTCGATAACAAATGCCAAAAACGGACGGATTTCTCAGGTTTTTACTACATATGAACACTTTTCACATTCTCCCGTGCGACGCGGCTACTCCTCCTTTCAGGCAAAATCTTAAGTTGCTAGCTCATGTCCAAGGCACCAAAGAAGGGTAAAAAGTCAATAATCGATACCTAAAACTTGAATTGTACTACTTCTTACTGGCTATTACATTAGCTGCGAAGCTTCATGTGTGTTGTACTATGGTGCTTTTAGTGTCTCCGCATTCCGCAGCACGCGACATAGCTTTGCAGACGATAAGTACAACCGTTTCAGAGAGAAGAGCGGCCAATGAGACGATCTGGCTTTAAGTCGATTCGTTAACAAATGACGAAAACGGACGGATTTCTCAGGTTTTTACTACATATTAACACTTTCTACATTCTCGCTTGCAACGCGGCTGCTAGTCCTCCTTTCATGCAAAATCTTAGGTTCCTAGCTCTTGTCCATGGCACCAAAGAAGTGTAAAAAATCAATAATCGATACCAAAAACTTGAATTGTACTACTTCTTACTGGTTATTACATCAACTTAGAAGCTTCATCTGTGTTCTACTATGGTGCTTTTAGTGTCTCCGCATACCACAACACGCGACATAGCATTGCAGATGATAGATGTAACCGTTTATGACAGAAGTGCGGCCAATGTGACGATCTGGCTTTAAGTCGTTTCGATAACAAATGACGAAAACTGACGGATTTCTCAGGTTTTTACTAAATATGAACACTTTTCACATTCTCTCTTGCAACGCGGCTGCTCGTCCTCCTTTGATGCAAAATCTTAAGTTCCTAGCTCATGTCCAAGGCACCAAAGATGGGTAAAAAGTCAACGATCGATACCAAAAACTTGAATTGTACTACTTCTTACTGGCTATTACATCAACTTAGAAGCTTCATCTATTTTTTACTATGGTGCTTTTATTGTCTCCGCATACCACAGCACGCGACATAGCTTTGCAGCTGATAAATGTAACCGTTTAAGACAGAAGTGCGGCCAATGTGACGATCTGGCTTTAAGTCGATTCGATAACAAATGCCAAAAACGGACGGATTTCTCAGGTTCATACTAAATATGAACACTTTTTACATTCTCCCATGCAACGCGGCTGCTAGTCCTCATTTCATGCAAAATCTTAAGTTGCTATCTCATGTCCATGGCAACAAAGAAGGGTAAAGGATCAATAATCGATATCTAAAACTTGAATTGTTCTACTTCTTACTGGCTATTACATCAACTTAGAAGCTTCATCTATGTTCTACTATGTCGCTTTTAGTGTCTCCGCATACCGCAGCACGCGACATATCTTTGCAGAGGATAAATGTAACCGTTTCAGACAGAAGTGCAGCCAATGTGACGATCTGGCTTTAAGTCGATTCGATAACAAATGACGAAAACTGACTGATTTCTCAGGTTTTTACTACATATGTACACTTTTTACATTCTCCCATGCAACGCGGCTGCTAGTCCTCCTTTCATGCAAAATCTAAAGTTCCTCGCTCATGTCCAAGGCACCGAAGAAGGGTAAAAAGTCAATAATCGATACCTTAAACTTGAATTGTACTACTTTTTACTGGCTATTACATCAACTTAGAAGCTTCATCTGTGTTCTAGTATAGTGCTTTTAGTGTCTCCGCATACCGCAGCATGCGACATTACTTTGCAGTGGATAAATGTAACCGTTTCAGAGAGACGTGCGGCCAATGTGACGATCTGGATTTAAGTCGATTAGATAACAAATGACGAAAACGGACGGATTTATCAGGTTTTTACTACATATGAACACTTTTCCCATCTCCCGTGCAACTCGGCTGCTAGTCCTCCTTTCATGCAAAATCTTAAGTTGCTAGCTCATGTCCAAGGCACCAAAGATAGGTAAAATGTCAATAATCGATACTTAAAACATGAATCGTACTACTTCTTACTGGCTGTTACAGCAACTTCGAAGCTTCATGTGTGTTCTACTATCTTGCTTTTAGTGTCTCCACATACCGCAGCACGCGACATAGCTTTGCAGACGATAAGTACAACCGTTTCAGAGAGAAGAGCGGCCAATGTGGCGATCTGGCTTAAGTCGATTCGATAACAAATGACGAAAACGGACGGATTTCTCAGGTTTTTACTAAATATGAACACTTTTCACATTCTCCCTTGCAACGCGGCTGCTAGTCCTCCTTTGATGCAAAATCTTAAGTTGCTAGCTCATGTCCAAGGCACCAAAGAAGGGTAAAAGGTCAATAATCGATATCTAAAACTTGAATTGTACTACTTCTTACTGGCTATTACATCAACTTAGAAGCTTCATCTGTGTTCTACTATGGTGCTTTTAGTGTCTCCGCATACCGCAGCACCCGAAATATCTTTGCAGAGGATAAATGTAACCGTTTCAGACAGAAGTGCAGCGAATGTGACAATCTGGCTTTAAGTCGATTCCATAACAAATGACGAAAACGGACGGATTTCTCAGGTTTTTACTACATATGAACACTTTTCACATTCTCCCGTGCAACGCGGCTGCTAGTCCTCCTTTCATGCAAAATCTTAGGGCCCTAGCTCAAGACCAAGGCACCAAAGCCAGCGAAAAAGTCAATATTCGATACCTAAAACTTGAATTGTACTACTTCTTCCTGGCTATTACATCAACTTAGAAGCTTCATCTGTGTTATACTATGGTGCTTTTAGGGTCTCCGCATACCGCAGCTGGTGACATAGCTTTGCAGATGATAAGTACAAACGTTTCAGAGAGAAGAGCGGCTTATGTGACGATCTGGCTTTAAGTCGATTCGATAACAAATGACGAAAACGGACGGGTTTCTCAGGTTTTTACTACATATGAAAACTTTTCACATTCTCCCGTGCAACGCGGCTGCTAGTCCTCCCTTCATGCAAAATCTTAAGTTGCTAGCTCATGTCCAAGGCACCAAAGAAGGGTAAAAAGTCAATAATCGATACCTAAAACTTGAATTGTACTACTTCTTACTGTCTATTACATCAACTTAGAAGCTTCATCTGTGTTCTAGTATGGTGCTTTTAGTGTCTCCGCATACCGCAGCACGCGACATAGCTTTGCAGACGATAGGTACAACCGTTTCAGAGAGAAGAGCGGCCAATGTCACGATCTGGCTTTAAGTCGATTCGATAACAAATGACGAAAACTGACTGATTTCTCAGGTTTTTACTACATATGTACACTTTTTACATTCTCCCATGCAACGCGACTGCTAGTCCTCCTTTCATGCAAAATATAATGTTCCTCGCTCATGTCCAAGGCACCGAAGAGGGGTAAAAAGTCAATAATCGATACCTAAAACTTGAATTGTACTACTTTTTACTGGCTATTACATCAACTTAGAAGCTTCATCTGTGTTCTGCTATGGTGATTTTAGTGTCTCCGCATACCGCAGCACGCGACATATCTTTGCAGAGGATAAATGTAACCGTTTCAGACAGAAGTGCGGCCAATATGACGATCTGGCTTTAAGTCGATTCGATAACAAATGCCAAAAACGGACGGATTTCTCAGGTTTTTACTACATATGAACACTTTTCACATTCTCCCGTGCGACGCGGCTGCTACTCCTCCTTTCAGGCAAAATCTTAAGTTGCTAGCTCATGTCCAAGGCACCAAAGAAGGGTAAAAAGTCAATAATCGATACCTAAAACTTGAATTGTACTACTTCTTACTGGCTATTACATTAGCTGCGAAGCTTCATGTGTGTTGTACTATGGTGCTTTTAGTGTCTCCGCATTCCGCAGCACGCGACATAGCTTTGCAGACGATAAGTACAACCGTTTCAGAGAGAAGAGCGGCCAATGAGACGATCTGGCTTTAAGTCGATTCGTTAACAAATGACGAAAACGGACGGATTTCTCAGGTTTTTACTACATATTAACACTTTCTACATTCTCGCTTGCAACGCGGCTGCTAGTCCTCCTTTCATGCAAAATCTTAGGTTCCTAGCGCTTGTCCATGGCACCAAAGAAGTGTAAAAAATCAATAATCGATACCAAAAACTTGAATTGTACTACTTCTTACTGGTTATTACATCAACTTAGAAGCTTCATCTGTGTTCTACTATGGTGCTTTTAGTGTCTCCGCATACCACAACACGCGACATAGCATTGCAGATGATAGATGTAACCGTTTATGACAGAAGTGCGGCCAATGTGACGATCTGGCTTTAAGTCGTTTCGATAACAAATGACGAAAACTGACGGATTTCTCAGGTTTTTACTAAATATGAACACCTTTCACATTCTCTCTTGCAACGCGGCTGCTCGTCCTCCTTTGATGCAAAATCTTAAGTTCCTAGCTCATGTCCAAGGCACCAAAGATGGGTAAAAAGTCAACAATCGATACCAAAAACTTGAATTGTACTACTTCTTACTGGCTATTACATCAACTTAGAAGCTTCATCTATTTTTTACTATGGTGCTTTTATTGTCTCCACATACCACAGCATGCGACATAGCTTTGCAGCTGATAAATGTAACCGTTTAAGACAGAAGTGCGGCCAATGTGACGATCTGGCTTTAAGTCGATTCGATAACAAATGCCAAAAACGGACGGATTTCTCAGGTTCATACTAAATATGAACACTTTTTACATTCTCCCATGCAACGCGGCTGCTAGTCCTCCTTTCATGCAAAATCTTAAGTTGCTATCTCATGTCCATGGCAACAAAGAAGGGTAAAGGATCAATAATCGATATCTAAAACTTGAATTGTTCTACTTCTTACTGGCTATTACATCAACTTAGAAGCTTCATCTATGTTCTACTATGTCGCTTTTAGTGTCTCCGCATACCGCAGCACGCGACATATCTTTGCAGAGGATAAATGTAACCGTTTCAGACAGAAGTGCAGCCAATGTGACGATCTGGCTTTAAGTCGATTCGATAACAAATGACGAAAACTGACTGATTTCTCAGGTTTTTACTACATATGTACACTTTTTACATTCTCCCATGCAACGCGGCTGCTAGTCCTCCTTTCATGCAAAATCTAAAGTTCCTCGCTCATGTCCAAGGCACCAAAGATAGGTAAAATGTCAATAATCGATACTTAAAACATGAATCGTACTACTTCTTACTGGCTGTTACAGCAACTTCGAAGCTTCATGTGTGTTCTACTATCTTGCTTTTAGTGTCTCCACATACCGCAGCACGCGACATAGCTTTGCAGACGATAAGTACAACCGTTTCAGAGAGAAGAGCGGCCAATGTGGCGATCTGGCTTAAGTCAATTCGATAACAAATGACGAAAACGGACGGATTTCTCAGGTTTTTACTAAATATGAACACTTTTCACATTCTCCCTTGCAACGCGGCTGCTAGTCCTCCTTTGATGCAAAATCTTAAGTTGCTAGCTCATGTCCAAGGCACCAAAGAAGGGTAAAAGGTCAATAATCGATATCTAAAACTTGAATTGTACTACTTCTTACTGGCTATTACATCAACTTAGAAGCTTCATCTGTGTTCTACTATGGTGCTTTTAGTGTCTCCGCATACCGCAGCACCCGAAATATCTTTGCAGAGGATAAATGTAACCGTTTCAGACAGAAGTGCAGCGAATGTGACAATCTGGCTTTAAGTCGATTCCATAACAAATGACGAAAACGGACGGATTTCTCAGGTTTTTACTACATATGAACACTTTTCACATTCTCCCGTGCAACGCGGCTGCTAGTCCTCCTTTCATGCAAAATCTTAGGGCCCTAGCTCAAGACCAAGGCACCAAAGCCAGCGAAAAAGTCAATATTCGATACCTAAAACTTGAATTGTACTACTTCTTCCTGGCTATTACATCAACTTAGAAGCTTCATCTGTGTTATACTATGGTGCTTTTAGGGTCTCCGCATACCGCAGCTGGTGACATAGCTTTGCAGATGATAAGTACAAACGTTTCAGAGAGAAGAGCGGCTTATGTGACGATCTGGCTTTAAGTCGATTCGATAACAAATGACGAAAACGGACGGGTTTCTCAGGTTTTTACTACATATGAAAACTTTTCACATTCTCCCGTGCAACGCGGCTGCTAGTCCTCCCTTCATGCAAAATCTTAAGTTGCTAGCTCATGTCCAAGGCACCAAAGAAGGGTAAAAAGTCAATAATCGATACCTAAAACTTGAATTGTACTACTTCTTACTGTCTATTACATCAACTTAGAAGCTTCATCTGTGTTCTAGTATGGTGCTTTTAGTGTCTCCGCATACCGCAGCACGCGACATAGCTTTGCAGACGATAGGTAAAACCGTTTCAGAGAGAAGAGCGGCCAATGTGACGATCTGGCTTTAAGTCGATTCGATAACAAATGACGAAAACTGACTAATTTCTCAGGTTTTTACTACATATGTACACTTTTTACATTCTCCCATGCAACGCGGCTGCTAGTCCTCCTTTCATGCAAAATCTAAAGTTCCTCGCTCATGTCCAAGGCACCGAAGAAGGGTAAAAAGTCAATAATCGATACCTTAAACTTGAATTGTACTACTTTTTACTGGCTATTACATCAACTTAGAAGCTTCATCTGTGTTCTAGTATAGTGCTTTTAGTGTCTCCGCATACCGCAGCATGCGACATTACTTTGCAGTGGATAAATGTAACCGTTTCAGAGAGACGTGCGGCCAATGTGACGATCTGGATTTAAGTCGATTAGATAACAAATGACGAAAACGGACGGATTTATCAGGTTTTTACTACATATGAACACTTTTCCCATCTCCCGTGCAACTCGGCTGCTAGTCCTCCTTTCATGCAAAATCTTAAGTTGCTAGCTCATGTCCAAGGCACCAAAGATAGGTAAAATGTCAATAATCGATACTTAAAACATGAATCGTACTACTTCTTACTGGCTGTTACAGCAACTTCGAAGCTTCATGTGTGTTCTACTATCTTGCTTTTAGTGTCTCCACATACCGCAGCACGCGACATAGCTTTGCAGACGATAAGTACAACCGTTTCAGAGAGAAGAGCGGCCAATGTGGCGATCTGGCTTAAGTCGATTCGATAACAAATGACGAAAACGGACGGATTTCTCAGGTTTTTACTAAATATGAACACTTTTCACATTCTCCCTTGCAACGCGGCTGCTAGTCCTCCTTTGATGCAAAATCTTAAGTTGCTAGCTCATGTCCAAGGCACCAAAGAAGGGTAAAAGGTCAATAATCGATATCTAAAACTTGAATTGTACTACTTCTTACTGGCTATTACATCAACTTAGAAGCTTCATCTGTGTTATACTATGGTGCTTTTAGGGTCTCCGCATACCGCAGCTGGTGACATAGCTTTGCAGATGATAAGTACAAACGTTTCAGAGAGAAGAGCGGCTTATGTGACGATCTGGCTTTAAGTCGATTCGATAACAAATGACGAAAACGGACGGGTTTCTCAGGTTTTTACTACATATGAAAACTTTTCACATTCTCCCGTGCAACGCGGCTGCTAGTCCTCCCTTCATGCAAAATCTTAAGTTGCTAGCTCATGTCCAAGGCACCAAAGAAGGGTAAAAAGTCAATAATCGATACCTAAAACTTGAATTGTACTACTTCTTACTGTCTATTACATCAACTTAGAAGCTTCATCTGTGTTCTAGTATGGTGCTTTTAGTGTCTCCGCATACCGCAGCACGCGACATAGCTTTGCAGACGATAGGTAAAACCGTTTCAGAGAGAAGAGCGGCCAATGTGACGATCTGGCTTTAAGTCGATTCGATAACAAATGACGAAAACTGACTAATTTCTCAGGTTTTTACTACATATGTACACTTTTTACATTCTCCCATGCAACGCGGCTGCTAGTCCTCCTTTCATGCAAAATCTAAAGTTCCTCGCTCATGTCCAAGGCACCGAAGAAGGGTAAAAAGTCAATAATCGATACCTTAAACTTGAATTGTACTACTTTTTACTGGCTATTACATCAACTTAGAAGCTTCATCTGTGTTCTAGTATAGTGCTTTTAGTGTCTCCGCATACCGCAGCATGCGACATTACTTTGCAGTGGATAAATGTAACCGTTTCAGAGAGACGTGCGGCCAATGTGACGATCTGGATTTAAGTCGATTAGATAACAAATGACGAAAACGGACGGATTTATCAGGTTTTTACTACATATGAACACTTTTCCCATCTCCCGTGCAACTCGGCTGCTAGTCCTCCTTTCATGCAAAATCTTAAGTTGCTAGCTCATGTCCAAGGCACCAAAGATAGGTAAAATGTCAATAATCGATACTTAAAACATGAATCGTACTACTTCTTACTGGCTGTTACAGCAACTTCGAAGCTTCATGTGTGTTCTACTATCTTGCTTTTAGTGTCTCCACATACCGCAGCACGCGACATAGCTTTGCAGACGATAAGTACAACCGTTTCAGAGATAAGAGCAGCCAATGTGGCGATCTGGCTTAAGTCGATTCGATAACAAATGACGAAAACGGACGGATTTCTCAGGTTTTTACTAAATATGAACACTTTTCACATTCTCCCTTGCAACGCGGCTGCTAGTCCTCCTTTGATGCAAAATCTTAAGTTGCTAGCTCATGTCCAAGGCACCAAAGAAGGGTAAAAGGTCAATAATCGATATCTAAAACTTGAATTGTACTACTTCTTACTGGCTATTACATCAACTTAGAAGCTTCATCTGTGTTCTACTATGGTGCTTTTAGTGTCTCCGCATACCGCAGCACCCGAAATATCTTTGCAGAGGATAAATGTAACCGTTTCAGACAGAAGTGCAGCGAATGTGACAATCTGGCTTTAAGTCGATTCCATAACAAATGACGAAAACGGACGGATTTCTCAGGTTTTTACTACATATGAACACTTTTCACATTCTCCCGTGCAACGCGGCTGCTAGTCCTCCTTTCATGCAAAATCTTAGGGCCCTAGCTCAAGACCAAGGCACCAAAGCCAGCGAAAAAGTCAATATTCGATACCTAAAACTTGAATTGTACTACTTCTTCCTGGCTATTACATCAACTTAGAAGCTTCATCTGTGTTATACTATGGTGCTTTTAGGGTCTCCGCATACCGCAGCTGGTGACATAGCTTTGCAGATGATAAGTACAAACGTTTCAGAGAGAAGAGCGGCTTATGTGACGATCTGGCTTTAAGTCGATTCGATAACAAATGACGAAAACGGACGGGTTTCTCAGGTTTTTACTACATATGAAAACTTTTCACATTCTCCCGTGCAACGCGGCTGCTAGTCCTCCCTTCATGCAAAATCTTAAGTTGCTAGCTCATGTCCAAGGCACCAAAGAAGGGTAAAAAGTCAATAATCGATACCTAAAACTTGAATTGTACTACTTCTTACTGTCTATTACATCAACTTAGAAGCTTCATCTGTGTTCTAGTATGGTGCTTTTAGTGTCTCCGCATACCGCAGCACGCGACATAGCTTTGCAGACGATAGGTAAAACCGTTTCAGAGAGAAGAGCGGCCAATGTGACGATCTGGCTTTAAGTCGATTCGATAACAAATGACGAAAACTGACTAATTTCTCAGGTTTTTACTACATATGTACACTTTTTACATTCTCCCATGCAACGCGGCTGCTAGTCCTCCTTTCATGCAAAATCTAAAGTTCCTCGCTCATGTCCAAGGCACCGAAGAAGGGTAAAAAGTCAATAATCGATACCTTAAACTTGAATTGTACTACTTTTTACTGGCTATTACATCAACTTAGAAGCTTCATCTGTGTTCTAGTATAGTGCTTTTAGTATCTCCGCATACCGCAGCATGCGACATTACTTTGCAGTGGATAAATGTACCCGTTTCAGAGAGACGTGCGGCCAATGTGACGATCTGGATTTAAGTCGATTAGATAACAAATGACGAAAACGGACGGATTTATCAGGTTTTTACTACATATGAACACTTTTCCCATCTCCCGTGCAACTCGGCTGCTAGTCCTCCTTTCATGCAAAATCTTAAGTTGCTAGCTCATGTCCAAGGCACCAAAGATAGGTAAAATGTCAATAATCGATACTTAAAACATGAATCGTACTACTTCTTACTGGCTGTTACAGCAACTTCGAAGCTTCATGTGTGTTCTACTATCTTGCTTTTAGTGTCTCCACATACCGCAGCACGCGACATAGCTTTGCAGACGATAAGTACAACCGTTTCAGAGAGAAGAGCGGCCAATGTGGCGATCTGGCTTAAGTCAATTCGATAACAAATGACGAAAACGGACGGATTTCTCAGGTTTTTACTAAATATGAACACTTTTCACATTCTCCCTTGCAACGCGGCTGCTAGTCCTCCTTTGATGCAAAATCTTAAGTTGCTAGCTCATGTCCAAGGCACCAAAGAAGGGTAAAAGGTCAATAATCGATATCTAAAACTTGAATTGTACTACTTCTTACTGGCTATTACATCAACTTAGAAGCTTCATCTGTGTTCTACTATGGTGCTTTTAGTGTCTCCGCATACCGCAGCACCCGAAATATCTTTGCAGAGGATAAATGTAACCGTTTCAGACAGAAGTGCAGCGAATGTGACAATCTGGCTTTAAGTCGATTCCATAACAAATGACGAAAACGGACGGATTTCTCAGGTTTTTACTACATATGAACACTTTTCACATTCTCCCGTGCAACGCGGCTGCTAGTCCTCCTTTCATGCAAAATCTTAGGGCCCTAGCTCAAGACCAAGGCACCAAAGCCAGCGAAAAAGTCAATATTCGATACCTAAAACTTGAATTGTACTACTTCTTCCTGGCTATTACATCAACTTAGAAGCTTCATCTGTGTTATACTATGGTGCTTTTAGGGTCTCCGCATACCGCAGCTGGTGACATAGCTTTGCAGATGATAAGTACAAACGTTTCAGAGAGAAGAGCGGCTTATGTGACGATCTGGCTTTAAGTCGATTCGATAACAAATGACGAAAACGGACGGGTTTCTCAGGTTTTTACTACATATGAAAACTTTTCACATTCTCCCGTGCAACGCGGCTGCTAGTCCTCCCTTCATGCAAAATCTTAAGTTGCTAGCTCATGTCCAAGGCACCAAAGAAGGGTAAAAAGTCAATAATCGATACCTAAAACTTGAATTGTACTACTTCTTACTGTCTATTACATCAACTTAGAAGCTTCATCTGTGTTCTAGTATGGTGCTTTTAGTGTCTCCGCATACCGCAGCACGCGACATAGCTTTGCAGACGATAGGTAAAACCGTTTCAGAGAGAAGAGCGGCCAATGTGACGATCTGGCTTTAAGTCGATTCGATAACAAATGACGAAAACTGACTAATTTCTCAGGTTTTTACTACATATGTACACTTTTTACATTCTCCCATGCAACGCGGCTGCTAGTCCTCCTTTCATGCAAAATCTAAAGTTCCTCGCTCATGTCCAAGGCACCGAAGAAGGGTAAAAAGTCAATAATCGATACCTTAAACTTGAATTGTACTACTTTTTACTGGCTATTACATCAACTTAGAAGCTTCATCTGTGTTCTAGTATAGTGCTTTTAGTGTCTCCGCATACCGCAGCATGCGACATTACTTTGCAGTGGATAAATGTAACCGTTTCAGAGAGACGTGCGGCCAATGTGACGATCTGGATTTAAGTCGATTAGATAACAAATGACGAAAACGGACGGATTTATCAGGTTTTTACTACATATGAACACTTTTCCCATCTCCCGTGCAACTCGGCTGCTAGTCCTCCTTTCATGCAAAATCTTAAGTTGCTAGCTCATGTCCAAGGCACCAAAGATAGGTAAAATGTCAATAATCGATACTTAAAACATGAATCGTACTACTTCTTACTGGCTGTTACAGCAACTTCGAAGCTTCATGTGTGTTCTACTATCTTGCTTTTAGTGTCTCCACATACCGCAGCACGCGACATAGCTTTGCAGACGATAAGTACAACCGTTTCAGAGAGAAGAGCGGCCAATGTGGCGATCTGGCTTAAGTCGATTCGATAACAAATGACGAAAACGGACGGATTTCTCAGGTTTTTACTAAATATGAACACTTTTCACATTCTCCCTTGCAACGCGGCTGCTAGTCCTCCTTTGATGCAAAATCTTAAGTTGCTAGCTCATGTCCAAGGCACCAAAGAAGGGTAAAAGGTCAATAATCGATATCTAAAACTTGAATTGTACTACTTCTTACTGGCTATTACATCAACTTAGAAGCTTCATCTGTGTTATACTATGGTGCTTTTAGGGTCTCCGCATACCGCAGCTGGTGACATAGCTTTGCAGATGATAAGTACAAACGTTTCAGAGAGAAGAGCGGCTTATGTGACGATCTGGCTTTAAGTCGATTCGATAACAAATGACGAAAACGGACGGGTTTCTCAGGTTTTTACTACATATGAAAACTTTTCACATTCTCCCGTGCAACGCGGCTGCTAGTCCTCCCTTCATGCAAAATCTTAAGTTGCTAGCTCATGTCCAAGGCACCAAAGAAGGGTAAAAAGTCAATAATCGATACCTAAAACTTGAATTGTACTACTTCTTACTGTCTATTACATCAACTTAGAAGCTTCATCTGTGTTCTAGTATGGTGCTTTTAGTGTCTCCGCATACCGCAGCACGCGACATAGCTTTGCAGACGATAGGTAAAACCGTTTCAGAGAGAAGAGCGGCCAATGTGACGATCTGGCTTTAAGTCGATTCGATAACAAATGACGAAAACTGACTAATTTCTCAGGTTTTTACTACATATGTACACTTTTTACATTCTCCCATGCAACGCGGCTGCTAGTCCTCCTTTCATGCAAAATCTAAAGTTCCTCGCTCATGTCCAAGGCACCGAAGAAGGGTAAAAAGTCAATAATCGATACCTTAAACTTGAATTGTACTACTTTTTACTGGCTATTACATCAACTTAGAAGCTTCATCTGTGTTCTAGTATAGTGCTTTTAGTGTCTCCGCATACCGCAGCATGCGACATTACTTTGCAGTGGATAAATGTAACCGTTTCAGAGAGACGTGCGGCCAATGTGACGATCTGGATTTAAGTCGATTAGATAACAAATGACGAAAACGGACGGATTTATCAGGTTTTTACTACATATGAACACTTTTCCCATCTCCCGTGCAACTCGGCTGCTAGTCCTCCTTTCATGCAAAATCTTAAGTTGCTAGCTCATGTCCAAGGCACCAAAGATAGGTAAAATGTCAATAATCGATACTTAAAACATGAATCGTACTACTTCTTACTGGCTGTTACAGCAACTTCGAAGCTTCATGTGTGTTCTACTATCTTGCTTTTAGTGTCTCCACATACCGCAGCACGCGACATAGCTTTGCAGACGATAAGTACAACCGTTTCAGAGAGAAGAGCGGCCAATGTGGCGATCTGGCTTAAGTCAATTCGATAACAAATGACGAAAACGGACGGATTTCTCAGGTTTTTACTAAATATGAACACTTTTCACATTCTCCCTTGCAACGCGGCTGCTAGTCCTCCTTTGATGCAAAATCTTAAGTTGCTAGCTCATGTCCAAGGCACCAAAGAAGGGTAAAAGGTCAATAATCGATATCTAAAACTTGAATTGTACTACTTCTTACTGGCTATTACATCAACTTAGAAGCTTCATCTGTGTTCTACTATGGTGCTTTTAGTGTCTCCGCATACCGCAGCACCCGAAATATCTTTGCAGAGGATAAATGTAACCGTTTCAGACAGAAGTGCAGCGAATGTGACAATCTGGCTTTAAGTCGATTCCATAACAAATGACGAAAACGGACGGATTTCTCAGGTTTTTACTACATATGAACACTTTTCACATTCTCCCGTGCAACGCGGCTGCTAGTCCTCCTTTCATGCAAAATCTTAGGGCCCTAGCTCAAGACCAAGGCACCAAAGCCAGCGAAAAAGTCAATATTCGATACCTAAAACTTGAATTGTACTACTTCTTCCTGGCTATTACATCAACTTAGAAGCTTCATCTGTGTTATACTATGGTGCTTTTAGGGTCTCCGCATACCGCAGCTGGTGACATAGCTTTGCAGATGATAAGTACAAACGTTTCAGAGAGAAGAGCGGCTTATGTGACGATCTGGCTTTAAGTCGATTCGATAACAAATGACGAAAACGGACGGGTTTCTCAGGTTTTTACTACATATGAAAACTTTTCACATTCTCCCGTGCAACGCGGCTGCTAGTCCTCCCTTCATGCAAAATCTTAAGTTGCTAGCTCATGTCCAAGGCACCAAAGAAGGGTAAAAAGTCAATAATCGATACCTAAAACTTGAATTGTACTACTTCTTACTGTCTATTACATCAACTTAGAAGCTTCATCTGTGTTCTAGTATGGTGCTTTTAGTGTCTCCGCATACCGCAGCACGCGACATAGCTTTGCAGACGATAGGTAAAACCGTTTCAGAGAGAAGAGCGGCCAATGTGACGATCTGGCTTTAAGTCGATTCGATAACAAATGACGAAAACTGACTAATTTCTCAGGTTTTTACTACATATGTACACTTTTTACATTCTCCCATGCAACGCGGCTGCTAGTCCTCCTTTCATGCAAAATCTAAAGTTCCTCGCTCATGTCCAAGGCACCGAAGAAGGGTAAAAAGTCAATAATCGATACCTTAAACTTGAATTGTACTACTTTTTACTGGCTATTACATCAACTTAGAAGCTTCATCTGTGTTCTAGTATAGTGCTTTTAGTATCTCCGCATACCGCAGCATGCGACATTACTTTGCAGTGGATAAATGTACCCGTTTCAGAGAGACGTGCGGCCAATGTGACGATCTGGATTTAAGTCGATTAGATAACAAATGACGAAAACGGACGGATTTATCAGGTTTTTACTACATATGAACACTTTTCCCATCTCCCGTGCAACTCGGCTGCTAGTCCTCCTTTCATGCAAAATCTTAAGTTGCTAGCTCATGTCCAAGGCACCAAAGATAGGTAAAATGTCAATAATCGATACTTAAAACATGAATCGTACTACTTCTTACTGGCTGTTACAGCAACTTCGAAGCTTCATGTGTGTTCTACTATCTTGCTTTTAGTGTCTCCACATACCGCAGCACGCGACATAGCTTTGCAGACGATAAGTACAACCGTTTCAGAGAGAAGAGCGGCCAATGTGGCGATCTGGCTTAAGTCGATTCGATAACAAATGACGAAAACGGACGGATTTCTCAGGTTTTTACTAAATATGAACACTTTTCACATTCTCCCTTGCAACGCGGCTGCTAGTCCTCCTTTGATGCAAAATCTTAAGTTGCTAGCTCATGTCCAAGGCACCAAAGAAGGGTAAAAGGTCAATAATCGATATCTAAAACTTGAATTGTACTACTTCTTACTGGCTATTACATCAACTTAGAAGCTTCATCTGTGTTCTACTATGGTGCTTTTAGTGTCTCCGCATACCGCAGCACCCGAAATATCTTTGCAGAGGATAAATGTAACCGTTTCAGACAGAAGTGCAGCGAATGTGACAATCTGGCTTTAAGTCGATTCCATAACAAATGACGAAAACGGACGGATTTCTCAGGTTTTTACTACATATGAACACTTTTCACATTCTCCCGTGCAACGCGGCTGCTAGTCCTCCTTTCATGCAAAATCTTAGGGCCCTAGCTCAAGACCAAGGCACCAAAGCCAGCGAAAAAGTCAATATTCGATACCTAAAACTTGAATTGTACTACTTCTTCCTGGCTATTACATCAACTTAGAAGCTTCATCTGTGTTATACTATGGTGCTTTTAGGGTCTCCGCATACCGCAGCTGGTGACATAGCTTTGCAGATGATAAGTACAAACGTTTCAGAGAGAAGAGCGGCTTATGTGACGATCTGGCTTTAAGTCGATTCGATAACAAATGACGAAAACGGACGGGTTTCTCAGGTTTTTACTACATATGAAAACTTTTCACATTCTCCCGTGCAACGCGGCTGCTAGTCCTCCCTTCATGCAAAATCTTAAGTTGCTAGCTCATGTCCAAGGCACCAAAGAAGGGTAAAAAGTCAATAATCGATACCTAAAACTTGAATTGTACTACTTCTTACTGTCTATTACATCAACTTAGAAGCTTCATCTGTGTTCTAGTATGGTGCTTTTAGTGTCTCCGCATACCGCAGCACGCGACATAGCTTTGCAGACGATAGGTACAACCGTTTCAGAGAGAAGAGCGGCCAATGTCACGATCTGGCTTTAAGTCGATTCGATAACAAATGACGAAAACTGACTGATTTCTCAGGTTTTTACTACATATGTACACTTTTTACATTCTCCCATGCAACGCGGCTGCTAGTCCTCCTTTCATGCAAAATATAAAGTTCCTCGCTCATGTCCAAGGCACCGAAGAGGGGTAAAAAGTCAATAATCGATACCTAAAACTTGAATTGTACTACTTTTTACTGGCTATTACATCAACTTAGAAGCTTCATCTGTGTTCTAGTATAGTGCTTTTAGTGTCTCCGCATACCGCAGCATGCGACATTACTTTGCAGTAGATAAATGTAACCGTTTCAGAGAGACGTGCGGCCAATGTGACGATCTGGATTTAAGTCGATTAGATAACAAATGACGAAAACGGACGGATTTATCAGCTTTTTACTACATATGAACACTTTTCACATTCTCCCGTGCAACTCGGCTGCTAGTCCTCCTTTCATGCAAAATCTTAAGTTGCTAGCTCATGTCCAAGGCACCAAAGATAGGTAAAATGTCAATAATCGATACTTAAAACTTGAATCGTACTACTTCTTACTGGCTGTTACAGCAACTTCGAAGCTTCATGTGTGTTCTACTATCTTGCTTTTAGTGTCTCCACATACCGCAGCACGCGACATAGCTTTGCAGACGATAAGTACAACCGTTTCAGAGAGAAGAGCGGCCAATGTGGCGATCAGGCTTAAGTCGATTCGATAACAAATGACGAAAACGGACGGATTTCTCAGGTTTTTACTAAATATGAACACTTTTCACATTCTCCCTTGCAACGCGGCTGCTAGTCCTCCTTTGATGCAAAATCTTAAGTTGCTAGCTCATGTCCAAGGCACCAAAGAAGGGTAAAAGGTCAATAATCGATATCTAAAACTTGAATTGTACTACTTCTTACTAGCTATTACATCAACTTAGAAGCTTCATCTGTGTTCTACTATGGTGCTTTTAGTGTCTCCGCATACCGCAGCACCCGACATATCTTTGCAAAGGATAAATGTAACCGTTTCAGACAGAAGTGCAGCGAATATGACGATCTGGCTTTAAGTCGATTCGATAACAAATGACGAAAACGGAAGGATTTCTCAGGTTTTTACTACATATGAACGCTTTTCACATTCTCCCGTGCAACGCGGCTGCTAGTCCTTCTTTCATGCAAAATCTTAGGGTCCTAGCTCAAGACCAAGGCACCAAAGCCAGCGAAAAAGTCAATATTCGATACCTAAAACTTGAATTGTACTACTTCTTCCTGGCTATTACATCAACTTAGAAGCTTCATCTGTGTTATACTATGGTGCTTTTAGGGTCTCCGCATACCGCAGCTGGTGACATAGCTTTGCAGATGATAAGTACAAACGTTTCAGAGAGAAGAGCGGCTTATGTGACGATCTGGCTTTAAGTCGATTCGATAACAAATGACGAAAACGGACGGGTTTCTCAGGTTTTTACTACATATGAAAACTTTTCACATTCTCCCGTGCAACGCGGCTGCTAGTCCTCCCTTCATGCAAAATCTTAAGTTGCTAGCTCATGTCCAAGGCACCAAAGAAGGGTAAAAAGTCAATAATCGATACCTAAAACTTGAATTGTACTACTTCTTACTGTCTATTACATCAACTTAGAAGCTTCATCTGTGTTCTAGTATGGTGCTTTTAGTGTCTCCGCATACCGCAGCACGCGACATAGCTTTGCAGACGATAGGTAAAACCGTTTCAGAGAGAAGAGCGGCCAATGTGACGATCTGGCTTTAAGTCGATTCGATAACAAATGACGAAAACTGACTAATTTCTCAGGTTTTTACTACATATGTACACTTTTTACATTCTCCCATGCAACGCGGCTGCTAGTCCTCCTTTCATGCAAAATATAAAGTTCCTCGCTCATGTCCAAGGCACCGAAGAAGGGTAAAAAGTCAATAATCGATACCTTAAACTTGAATTGTACTACTTTTTACTGGCTATTACATCAACTTAGAAGCTTCATCTGTGTTCTAGTATAGTGCTTTTAGTGTCTCCGCATACCGCAGCATGCGACATTACTTTGCAGTGGATAAATGTAACCGTTTCAGAGAGACGTGCGGCCAATGTGACGATCTGGATTTAAGTCGATTAGATAACAAATGACGAAAACGGACGGATTTATCAGGTTTTTACTACATATGAACACTTTTCCCATCTCCCGTGCAACTCGGCTGCCAGTCCTCCTTTCATGCAAAATCTTAAGTTGCTAGCTCATGTCCAAGGCACCAAAGATAGGTAAAATGTCAATAATCGATACTTAAAACATGAATCGTACTACTTCTTACTGGCTGTTACAGCAACTTCGAAGCTTCATGTGTGTTCTACTATCTTGCTTTTAGTGTCTCCACATACCGCAGCACGCGACATAGCTTTGCAGACGATAAGTACAACCGTTTCAGAGAGAAGAGCGGCCAATGTGGCGATCTGGCTTAAGTCGATTCGATAACAAATGACGAAAACGGACGGATTTCTCAGGTTTTTACTAAATATGAACACTTTTCACATTCTCCCTTGCAACGCGGCTGCTAGTCCTCCTTTGATGCAAAATCTTAAGTTGCTAGCTCATGTCCAAGGCACCAAAGAAGGGTAAAAGGTCAATAATCGATATCTAAAACTTGAATTGTACTACTTCTTACTGGCTATTACATCAACTTAGAAGCTTCATCTGTGTTCTACTATGGTGCTTTTAGTGTCTCCGCATACCGCAGCACCCGAAATATCTTTGCAGAGGATAAATGTAACCGTTTCAGACAGAAGTGCAGCGAATGTGACAATCTGGCTTTAAGTCGATTCCATAACAAATGACGAAAACGGACGGATTTCTCAGGTTTTTACTACATATGAACACTTTTCACATTCTCCCGTGCAACGCGGCTGCTAGTCCTCCTTTCATGCAAAATCTTAGGGCCCTAGCTCAAGACCAAGGCACCAAAGCCAGCGAAAAAGTCAATATTCGATACCTAAAACTTGAATTGTACTACTTCTTCCTGGCTATTACATCAACTTAGAAGCTTCATCTGTGTTATACTATGGTGCTTTTAGGGTCTCCGCATACCGCAGCTGGTGACATAGCTTTGCAGATGATAAGTACAAACGTTTCAGAGAGAAGAGCGGCTTATGTGACGATCTGGCTTTAAGTCGATTCGATAACAAATGACGAAAACGGACGGGTTTCTCAGGTATTTACTACATATGAAAACTTTTCACATTCTCCCGTGCAACGCGGCTCCTAGTCCTCCCTTCATGCAAAATCTTAAGTTGCTAGCTCATGTCCAAGGCACCAAAGAAGGGTAAAAAGTCAATAATCGATACCTAAAACTTGAATTGTACTACTTCTTACTGTCTATTACATCAACTTAGAAGCTTCATCTGTGTTCTAGTATGGTGCTTTTAGTGTCTCCGCATACCGCAGCACGCGACATAGCTTTGCAGACGATAGGTACAACCGTTTCAGAGAGAAGAGCGGCCAATGTCACGATCTGGCTTTAAGTCGATTCGATAACAAATGACGAAAACTGACTGATTTCTCAGGTTTTTACTACATATGTACACTTTTTACATTCTCCCATGCAACGCGGCTGCTAGTCCTCCTTTCATGCAAAATATAAAGTTCCTCGCTCATGTCCAAGGCACCGAAGAGGGGTAAAAAGTCAATAATCGATACCTAAAACTTGAATTGTACTACTTTTTACTGGCTATTACATCAACTTAGAAGCTTCATCTGTGTTCTAGTATAGTGCTTTTAGTGTCTCCGCATACCGCAGCATGCGACATTACTTTGCAGTGGATAAATGTAACCGTTTCAGAGAGACGTGCGGCCAATGTGACGATCTGGATTTAAGTCGATTAGATAACAAATGACGAAAACGGACGGATTTATCAGCTTTTTACTACATATGAACACTTTTCACAGTCTCCCGTGCAACTCGGCTGCTAGTCCTCCTTTCATGCAAAATCTTAAGTTGCTAGCTCATGTCCAAGGCACCAAAGATAGGTAAAATGTCAATAATCGATACTTAAAACTTGAATCGTACTACTTCTTACTGGCTGTTACAGCAACTTCGAAGCTTCATGTGTGTTCTACTATCTTGCTTTTAGTGTCTCCACATACCGCAGCACGCGACATAGCTTTGCAGACGATAAGCACAACCGTTTCAGAGAGAAGAGCGGCCAATGTGGCGATCAGGCTTAAGTCGATTCGATAACAAATGACGAAAACGGACGGATTTCTCAGGTTTTTACTAAATATGAACACTTTTCACATTCTCCCTTGCAACGCGGCTGCTAGTCCTCCTTTGATGCAAAATCTTAAGTTGCTAGCTCATGTCCAAGGCACCAAAGAAGGGTAAAAGGTCAATAATCGATATCTAAAACTTGAATTGTACTACTTCTTACTAGCTATTACATCAACTTAGAAGCTTCATCTGTGTTCTACTATGGTGCTTTTAGTGTCTCCGCATACCGCAGCACCCGACATATCTTTGCAAAGGATAAATGTAACCGTTTCAGAGAGACGTGCGGCCAATGTGACGATCTGGATTTAAGTCGATTAGATAACAAATGACGAAAACGGACGGATTTATCAGCTTTTTACTACATATGAACACTTTTCACAGTCTCCCGTGCAACTCGGCTGCTAGTCCTCCTTTCATGCAAAATCTTAAGTTGCTAGCTCATGTCCAAGGCACCAAAGATAGGTAAAATGTCAATAATCGATACTTAAAACTTGAATCGTACTACTTCTTACTGGCTGTTACGAGCAACTTCGAAGCTTCATGTGTGTTCTACTATCTTGCTTTTCGTGTCTCCACATACCGCAGCACGCGACATAGCTTTGCAGACGATAAGTACAACCGTTTCAGAGAGAAGAGCGGCCAATGTGGCGATCAGGCTTAAGTCGATTCGATAACAAATGACGAAAACGGAAGGATTTCTCAGGTTTTTACTACATATGAACGCTTTTCACATTCTCCCGTGCAACGCGGCTGCTAGTCCTCCGTTCATGCAAAATCTTAGGGTCCTAGCTCAAGACCAAGGCACCAAAGCCAGCGAAAAAGTCAATATTCGATACCTAAAACTTGAATTGTACTACTTCTTCCTGGCTATTACATCAACTTAGAAGCTTCATCTGTGTTATACTATGGTGCTTTTAGGGTCTCCGCATACCGCAGCTCGTGACATAGCTTTGCAGATGATAAGTACAAACGTTTCAGAGAGAAGAGCGGCTTATGTGACGATCTGGCTTTAAGTCGATTCGATAACAAATTACGAAAACGGACGGATTTCTCAGGTTTTTACTACATATGAAAACTTTTCACATTCTCCCGTGCAACGCGGCTGCTAGTCCTCCCTTCATGCAAAATCTTAAGTTGCTAGCTCATGTCCAAGGCACCAAAGAAGGGTAAAAAGTCAATAATCGATACCTAAAAGTTGAATTGTACTACTTCTTACTGTGTATTACATCAAATTAGAAGCTTCATCTGTGTTCTAGTATGGTGCTTTTAGTGTCTCCGCATACCGCAGCACGCGACATAGCTTTGCCGACGATAAGTACAACCGTTTCAGAGAGAAGAGCGGCCAATGTGACGATCTGGCTTTAAGTCGATTCGATAACAAATGACGAAAACGGACGGATTTCTCAGGTTTTTACTACATATGAACACTTTTCACATTCTCCCGTGCAACGCGGCTGCTAGTCCTCCCTTCATGCAAAATCTTAAGTTCCTAGCTCGTGTCCAAGGCACCAAAGCCAGCTAAAAAGTCAATAATCGATACCTAAAACTGAAATGTACTACTTCTTACTGGCTATTACATCAACTTAGAAGCATCATCTGTGTTCTACTATGGTGCTATTAGTGTCTCCGCATACCGCAGCACGCGACATAGCTTTGCAGTCGATAAGTACAACCGTTTCAGAGAGAAAGCGGCCAATGTGACGATCTGGATTTAAGTCGATTCGATAACAAATGACGAAAACGGATGGATTTCTCAGATTTTTAATACATATGAACACTTTCCACATTCTCCCGTGCAACTTCGCTGCTAGTCCTCCGTTCATGCAGAATCTTAAGGTCCTAGCTCATGTCCTAGACACCAAAGCCAGCTAAAAAGTCAATAATAGATACCTAAAACTTGAATTGTACTACTTCTTACTGGATATTACATGAACTTAGAAGCTTTATCTGAATCCTACTATGGTGCTTTTAGTGTCTCCGCATACCGTAGCACACGACATAGCTTTGCAGACGATAAATGTAATCGTATCAGACAGAAGAGCGGCCAATGTGACGATCTGGCTTTAAGTCGATTCGATAACAAATGACGAAAACGGACGGATTTCTCAGGTTTTTTCTACATATGAACACTTCTCACATTCCCCCATGCAACTCGACGGCTTGTCCCCCTTTCCTGCAGAATCTGAAGGTCCTAGCTCATGTCCAAGGCACCTAAACCAGCTAAAAAGTCAATCATCGATACCTAAAACTTGAATTGTACTACTTCTTACTGGCTATTACATCAACGTAGAAGCTTCATCTGTGTTCTACTATGGTGCTTTTAGTGTCTCCGCATACCGCAGACCGCGACATAGCTTTGCAGACGATAAGTACAACCGTTTCAGAGAGGAGAGCGGCCAATGTGACGATCTGGCTTTAAGTCGATTCGATAACAAATGACGAAAACGGACGGATTTCTCAGGTTTTTACTACATATGAACACTTTTCACATTCTCCCGTTCAACTCGGCTGCTAGTCTTCCTTCCATGCAAAAGCTTAAGGTCCTAGCTCATGTCCAAGGCACCAAAGCCAGCTAAAAAGTCAATAATCGATACCTAAAACTTGAAATGTACTACTTCCTACTGGCTATTACATCAACTTAGAAGCTTCATCTGTGTTCTACTATCGTGCTTTTAGTGTCCCCGCATACCGCAGCACGCGACATAGCTTTGCAGACGATAAGTACAACCGTTTCAGAGAGGAGAGCGGCCAATGTGACGATCTGGCTTTAAGTCGATTCGATAACAAATGACGAAAACGGATGGATTTCTCAGGTTTTTACTACATATGAACACTTTTCACATTCTCCCGTGCAACTCGGCTGCTAGTCCTCCTTTCATGAAGAATCTTAAGGTCCTAGCTCATGTCAAAGGCACCAAAGAAGGGTAAAAAGTCAATAATCGATAACTAAAACTTGAATTGTACTACTTCTTACTGGCTATTACATTAACTTCGAAGCTTCATGTGTGTTGTACTATGGTGCTTTTAGTGTTTCCGCATTCCGCAGCACGCGACATAGCTTTGCAGACGATAAGTACAACCGTTTCAGAGAGAAGAGCGGCCAATGAGACGATCTGGCTTTAAGTCGATTCGTTAACAAATGACGAAAACGGACGGATTTCTCAGGTTTTTACTACATATTAACACTTTCCACATTCTCGCTTGCAACGCGGCTGCTAGTCCTCCTTTCATGCAAAATCTTAGGTTCCTAGCGCTTGTCCAAGGCACCAAAGAAGTGTAAAAAATCAATAATCGATACCAAAAACTTGAATTGTACTACTTCTTACTGGTTATTACATCAACTTAGAAGCTTCATCTGTGTTCTACTATGGTGCTTTTAGTGTCTCCGCATACCACAACACGCGACATAGCATTGCAGATGATAGATGTAACCGTTTATGACAGAAGTGCGGCCAATGTGACGATCTGGCTTTAAGTCGATTCGATAACAAATGACGAAAACTGACGGATTTCTCAGGTTTTTACTAATTATGAACACTTTTCACATTCTCTCTTGCAACGCGGCTGCTAGTCCTCCTTTGATGCAAAATCTTAAGTTCCTAGCTCATGTCCAAGGCACCAAAGAAGGGTAAAAAGTCAACAATCGATACCAAAAACTTGAATTGTACTACTTCTAACTGGCTATTACATCAACTTAGAAGCTTCATCTGTGTTATACTATGGTGCTTTTAGGGTCTCCGCATACCGCAGCTCGTGACATAGCTTTGCAGAAGATAAGTACAAACGTTTCAGAGAGAAGAGCGGCTTATGTGACGATCTGGCTTTAAGTCGATTCGATAACAAATGACGAAAACGGACGGGTTTCTCAGGTTTTTACTACATATGAGAACTTTTCACATTCTCCCGTGCACCGCGGCTGCTAGTCCTCCCTTCATGCAAAATCTTAAGTTGCTAGCTCATGTCCAAGGCACCAAAGAAGGGTAAAAAGTCAATAATCGATACCTAAAACTTGAATTGTACTACTTCTTACTGTCTATTACATCAACTTAGAAGCTTCATCTGTGTTCTAGTATGGTGCTTTTAGTGGCTCCGCATACCGCAGCACGCGACATAGCTTTGCAGACGATAAGTACAACCGTTTCAGAGAGAAGAGCGGCCAATGTGACGATCTGGCTTTAAGTCGATTCAATAACAAATGACGAAAACTGACTGATTTCTCAGGTTTTTACTACATATGTACACTTTTTACATTCTCCCATGCAACGCGGCTGCTAGTCCTCCTTTCATGCAAAATATAAAGTTCCTCGCTCATGTCCAAGGCACCGAAGAGGGGTAAAAAGTCAATAATCGATACCTAAAACTTGAATTGTACTACTTTTTACTGGCTATTACATCAACTTAGATGCTTCATCTGTGTTCTAGTATAGTGCTTTTAGTGTCTCCGCATACCGCAGCATGCGACATTACTTTGCAGTGGATAAATGTAACCGTTTCAGAGAGACGTGCGGTCAATGTGACGATCTGGATTTAAGTCGATTAGATAACAAATGACGAAAACGGACGGATTTATCAGGTTTTTACTACATATGAACACTTTTCACATTCTCCCGTGCAACTCGGCTGCTAGTCCTCCTTTCATGCAAAATCTTAAGTTGCTAGCTCATGTCCAAGGCACCAAAGATAGGTAAAATGTCAATAATCGATACTTAAAACTTGAATCGTACTACTTCTTACTGGCTGTTACAGCAACTTCGAAGCTTCATGTGTGTTCTACTATCTTGCTTTTAGTGTCTCCACATACCGCAGCACGCGACATAGCTTTGCAGACGATAAGTACAACCGTTTCAGAGAGAAGAGCGGCCAATGTGGCGATCTGGCTTAAGTCGATTCGATAACAAATGACGAAAACGGACGGATTTCTCAGGTTTTTACTAAATATGAACACTTTTCACATTCTCCCTTGCAACGCGGCTGCTAGTCCTCCTTTGATGCAAAATCTTAAGTTGCTAGCTCATGTCCAAGGCACCAAAGAAGGGTAAAAGGTCAATAATCGATATCTAAAACTTGAATTGTACTACTTCTTACTGGCTATTACATCAACTTAGAAGCTTCATCTGTGTTCTACTATGGTGCTTTTAGTGTCTCCGCATACCGCAGCACGCGACATAGCTTTGCAGACGATAAGTACAACCGTTTCAGAGAGAAGAGCGGCCAATGTGACGATCTGGCTTTAATTCGATTCGATAACAAATGACGAAAACGGACGGATTTCTCAGGTTTTTACTACATATGAACACTTTTCACATTCTCCCGTGCAACGCGGCTGCTAGTCCCCCTTCATGCAAAATCTTTAGTTCCTAGCTCGTGTCCAAGGCACCAAAGCCAGCTAAAAAGTCAATAATCGATACCTAAAACTTGAATTGTACTACTTCTTACTGGCTATTACATCAACTTAGAAGCATCATCTGTGTTCTACTATGGTGCTATTAGTGTCTCCGCATACCGCAGCACGCGACAAAGCTTTGCAGTCGATAAGTACAACCGTTTCAGAGAGAAAGCGGCCAATGTGACGATCTGGCTTTAAGTCGATTCGATAACAAATGACGAAAACGGATGGATTTCTCAGATTTTTAATACATATGAACACTTTCCACATTCTCCCGTGCAACTTCGCTGCTAGTCCTCCGTTCATGCAGAATCTTAAGGTCCTAGCTCATGTCCTAGACACCAAAGCCAGCTAAAAAGTCAATAATAGATACCTAAAACTTGAATTGTACTACTTCTTACTGGATATTACATGAACTTAGAAGCTTCATCTGTGTCCTACTATGGTGCTTTTAGTGTCTCCGCATACCGCAGCACACGACATAGCTTTGCAGACGATAAATGTAATCGTATCAGACAGAAGAGCGGCCAATGTGACGATCTGGCTTTAATTCGATTCGATAACAAATGACGAAAACGGACGGATTTCTCAGGTTTTTACTACATATGAACACTTTTCACATTCTCCCGTGCAACGCGGCTGCTAGTCCCCCTTCATGCAAAATCTTTAGTTCCTAGCTCGTGTCCAAGGCACCAAAGCCAGCTAAAAAGTCAATAATCGATACCTAAAACTTGAATTGTACTACTTCTTACTGGCTATTACATCAACTTAGAAGCATCATCTGTGTTCTACTATGGTGCTATTAGTGTCTCCGCATACCGCAGCACGCGACAAAGCTTTGCAGTCGATAAGTACAACCGTTTCAGAGAGAAAGCGGCCAATGTGACGATCTGGCTTTAAGTCGATTCGATAACAAATGACGAAAACGGATGGATTTCTCAGATTTTTAATACATATGAACACTTTCCACATTCTCCCGTGCAACTTCGCTGCTAGTCCTCCGTTCATGCAGAATCTTAAGGTCCTAGCTCATGTCCTAGACACCAAAGCCAGCTAAAAAGTCAATAATAGATACCTAAAACTTGAATTGTACTACTTCTTACTGGATATTACATGAACTTAGAAGCTTCATCTGTGTCCTACTATGGTGCTTTTAGTGTCTCCGCATACCGCAGCACACGACATAGCTTTGCAGACGATAAATGTAATCGTATCAGACAGAAGAGCGGCCAATGTGACGATCTGGCTTTAAGTCGATTCGATAACAAATGACGAAAACGGACGGATTTCTCAGGTTTTTACTACATATGAACACTTTTCACATTCCCCCATGAAACTCGGCGGCTTGTCCCCCTTTCATGCAGAATCTTAAGGTCCTAGCTCATGTCAAAGGCACCAAAGAAGTGTAAAAAATCAATAATCGATACCAAAAACTTGAATTGTACTACTTCTTACTGGCTCTTACATCAACTTAGAAGCTTCATCTGTGTTCTACTATGGTGCTTTTAGTGTCTCCGCATACCGCAGCACGCGACATAGCTTTGCAGACGATAAGTACAACCGTTTCACAGAGAAAGCGGCCAATGTGACGATCTGGCTTTAAGTCGATTTGAAAACAGATGACGAAAACGGACGGATATCTCAGGTTTTTACTTTATATGAACACTTTTCACATTCTCCCGTTCAACTCGGCTGCTAGTCTTCCTTCCATGCAGAAGCTTAAGGTCCTAGCTCATGTCGAAGGCACCAACCAAAGCCAGCTAAAATGTCAATAATCGATACCTAAAACTTGAATTGTACTACTTCGTACTGGCTATTACATCAACTTAGAAGCTTCATCTGTCTTCTACTACCGTGCTTTTAGTGTCCCCGCATACCGCAGCATGCGACATAGCTTTGCAGACGATAAGTGCAACCGTTTCAGAGAGAAGAGCGGCCAATGAGACGATCTGGCTTTAAGTCGATTCGTTAACAAATGACGAAAACGGACGGATTTCTCAGGTTTTTACTACATATTAACACTTTCCACATTCTCGCTTGCAACGCGGCTGCTAGTCCTCCTTTCATGCAAAATCTTAGGTTCCTAGCGCTTGTCCAAGGCACCAAAGAAGTGTAAAAAATCAATAATCGATACCAAAAACTTGAATTGTACTACTTCTTACTGGCTATTACATCAACTTAGAAGCTTCATCTGTGTTCTACTATGGTGCTATTAGTGTCACCGCATACCGCAGCACGCGATATAGCTTTGCAGAAGATAAATGTAATCGTTTCAGACAGATGTGCGGCCAATGTGGCTTTCTGGCCTTAAGTCGATTCGATAACAAATGACGAAAACGGACGGATTTCTCAGGTTTTTACTACATATGAACACTTTTCACATTCTCCCGTTCAACTCGGCTGCTAGTCTTCGTTCCATGCAGAAGCTTAAGGTCCTAGCTCATGTCCAAGGCACCAAAACCAGCTAAAAAGTCAATAATCGATACCTAAAACTTGAATTGTACTACTTCTTACTGGCTATTACATCAACGTAGAAGCTTCATCTGTGTTCTACTATGGTGCTTTTAGTGTCTCCGCATACCGCAGCACGTGACATAGCTTTGCAAACCATAAGTACAACCGCATCAGAGGGAAGAACGGCCAATGTGACGATCTGGCTTTAAGTCGATTCGATAACAAATGACGAAAACGGACGGATTTCTCAGGTTTTTACTACATATGAACACTTTTCACATTCTCCAGTGCAAATCGGCAGCTAGCCCTCCTTCCAAGCAGAACATTAAGGTCCTAGCTCATGTCCAAGGCACCAAAGACAGCTAAAAAGTCAATAATCGATGCCTAAAACTTGAATTGTACTACATCTTACTGGCTATTACATCAACTTAGAAGCTTCATCTGTGTTCTACTATGGTGCTTTTTGTGTCTCCGCATACCGCAGCACGCGACGTAGCTTTGCAGACGATAAGTACAACCGTTTCGGAGAGAAGAGCGGCTTATGTGACGATCTGGCTTTAAGTCGATTGGATAACAAATGACGATAACGGACGGTTTTCTTAGGTTTTTACTACATACGAACACTTTTCACATTCTAGCGTGCAAACGTGGCTGCTAGTCCTCCTTTCATGCAACTTCTTAAGTTCCTAGCTCATCTCCAAGGCACCAAAGAAGGGTAAAAAGTCAATAATCGACACCTAAAACTTGAATTGTACTACTTCTTACTGGCTATTACATCAACTTAGAAGCTTCATCTGTGTTCTACTATGGTGCTTTTAGTGTCTCCGCATACCGCAGCACGCGACGTAGCTTTGCAGACAATAAGTACAACCGTTTCAGAGAGAAGAGCGGCCAATGTGACGATCTGGCTTTCAGTCGGTTCGATAACAAATGACGAAAACGGACGGATTTCTCAGGTTTTTACTACATATGAACACTTTTCACATTCTCCCGTGCAACGCGGCTGCTGGTCCTCCTTTCATGCAAAATCTTAAGTTCCTAGCTCATATCCAAGGCACCAAAGAAGGGTAAAAAGTCAATAATCGATACCTAAAACTTGAATTGTACTACTTCTTACTGGCTATTACATCAACTTAGAAGCATCATCTGTGTTCTACTATAGTGCTTTTAGTGTATCCGCATACCGCAGCACGCGACATAGCTTTGCAGACGATAAATGTAACCGTTTCAGACAGACGAGCGGCCAATGTGACGGTCTGGCTTTTAGTCGATTCCATAACAAATGACGAAAACTGTCGGATTTCTCATGTTTTTACTACATATGACCACTTTTCACATTCTCCCTTGCAACGCGGCTGCTGGTCCTCCATTCATGCAAAATCTTAAGTTACTAGCTCATGTCCAAGGCACCAAAGAAGTGTAAAAAGCCAATAATCGATACCTAAAACTTGACTTGTACTACTTCTTACTGGCCATTACATCAACTTAGGAGCTTAATCTGTGTTCTACTATGTTGCTTTTAGTGCCTCCGCATATCGCAGCACGCGACATAGGTTTGCAGACGATAAATGTAAATGTTTCAGACAGACGTGCGGCCAATCTGACGATCTGGCTTTTAGTCGATTCGATAACAAATGTCGAAAACGGACGGATTTCTCAGGTTTTTACTACATATGAACACTTTTCACATTCTCCCGTGCAATTCGGCTGCTAGTCCTCCTTTCATGCAAAATCTTAAGTTCCTAGCTCATGTCCAAGGCACCAAAGAACGGTAAAAAGTCAAAAATCGATACCTAAAACTTGAATTGTACTACTTCTTACTGGCTATTACATCAACTTAGAAGCTTCATCTGTGTTCTACTATGGTGCTTTTAGTGTCTCCGCATACCGCAGCACGCGACATAACTTTGCACTTGGTAAATGTAACTGTTACAGACAGAGGTGCGGCCAATGTGACGATCTGGCTTTAAATCTATTCGATAACAAATGACGAAAACGGACGGATTTCTCATGTTTTTACTACATATGAACACTTTTCACATTCTCCCTTGCAACGCGGCTGCTGGTCCTCCATTCATGCAAAATCTTAAGTTACTAGCACATGTCCAAGGCAACAAAGAAGGGTAAAATGTCAATAATCGGTACCTAAAACTTGAATTGTACTACTTCTTACTGGCTATTACATCAACTCAGAAGCTTCTTCCGTGTCCTACTATGGAGCTTTTAGTGCCTCCGCATAACGCAGCACGCGACATAGTTTTGCAGACGATAAGTACAACCGTTTCAGTGAGAAGAGCGGCCAATGTGACGATCTGGCTTTAAGTCGATTCGATAACAAATGACGAAAACGGACGGATTTCTCAGGATTTTACTACATATGAACACTTTTCACATTCTCCCATGCAACGCGGCTGCTAGGGCCCCTTTCATGCAAAATCCTAAGTTCCTAGCTCATGTCCAAGGCACCAAAGCCTGCTAAAAAGTCAATAATCGATACCTAAAACTTGAATTGTACTACTTCATACAGCTATAACATCAACTTAGAAACTTCATTTGTGTTCTACTATGGTGTTTTAGTGTCTCCGCACACCGCAGCACGCGACATAGCTTTGCAGACGATAAGTACAACCGTTTCAGAGAGAAGAGCGGCCAATGTGACGATCTGGCCTTAAGCCTATTCATTAACAAATGACGAAAACGGACGAATTTCTCAGGTTTTTACTACATATGAACACTTTTCACATTCTTCCGTGCAACTCGGCTGCTCATCCTCCTTTCATGCAGAATCTTAAGGTCCTAGCTCATGTCCAAGGCACCAAAGCCTGCTAGAAAGTCAATAATTGATACCTAAAACTTGAATTGTACTACTTCTTACTGGCTATTACATCACCTTAGAAGCTTCATCTGTGTTCTACTATGGTGCATTTAGTGTCTGCGCATACCGCAGCACGCGACATAGCTTTGTAGTTGATAAATGTAACTGTTACAGACAGAAGTGGGGCCAATGTGACAATCTGGCTTTAAGTCTATTCGATAACAAATGACGAAAATGGACGGATTTCTAAGGTTTTTACTAAATATGAACACTTTTCACATTCTCCCATGCAATGCGGCTGCTAGTCCTCCTTTCATGCAAAATCTTAAGTTGGTAGCTCATGTCCAAGGCACCAAAGAAAGGTAAAAAGTCAATAATCGATACCTAAAACTTGAATTGTACTGCTTCTTACTGGCTAATACATCAACTTAGAAGCTTCATCTGTGTTCTGCTATGGTACTTTTAGTGTCTCCGCATACCGCAGCACGCGACATGTCTTTGCAGCTGATAAATGTAACCACTTCAGACAGAAGTGCGGCCAATGTGACGATCTGGCTTTAAGTCGATTCGATAACAAATGACGAAAACGGACGGATTTCTCAGGGTTTTACTACATATGAACACTTTTCACATTCTCCCATGCAATGCGGCTGCTAGTCCTCCTTTCATGCAAATCTTAAGTTCCTAGCTCATGTCCAAGGCAACAAAGAAGGGTAAAATGTCAATAATCGGTACCTAAAACTTGAATTGTACTACTTCTTACTGGCTATTACATCAACTCAGAAGCTTCTTCCGTGTCCTACTATGGAGCTTTTAGTGCCTCCGCATAACGCAGCACGCGACATAGCTTTGCAGACGATAAGTACAACCGTTTCAGTGAGAAGAGCGGCCAATGTGACGATCTGGCTTTAAGTCGATTCGATAACAAATGACGAAAACGGACGGATTTCTCAGGTTTTTACTAAATATGAACACTTTTCACATTCTGCCGTGCAACGCGGCTGCTAGTCCTCCCTTTATGCAAAATCTTAAGGTCCTAGCTCATGTCCAAGGCACCAAAGCCAGCGAAAAAGTCAATAATCGATACCTAAAACTTGAATTGTACTACTTCTTACTGGCTATTACATCAACTCAGAAGCTTCTTCCGTGTCCTACTATGGAGCTTTTAGTGCCTCCGCATAACGCAGCACGCGACATAGTTTTGCAGACGATAAGTACAACCGTTTCAGTGAGAAGAGCGGCCAATGTGACGATCTGGCTTTAAGTCGATTCGATAACAAATGACGAAAACGGACGGATTTCTCAGGTTTTTACTACATATGAACACTTTTCACATTCTCCCGTGCAACGCGGCTGCTAGTCCTCCCTTCATGCAAAATCTTAAGTTGCTAGCTCATGTCCAAGGCACCAAAGAAGGGTAAAAAGTCAATAATCGATACCTAAAACTTGAATTGTACTACTTCATACAGCTATAACATCAACTTAGAAGCTTCATCTGTGTTCTACTATGGTGCTTTTAGTGTCTCCGCATACCGCAGCACGCGACATAGCTTTGCAGTTGGTAAATGTAACTGTTACAGACAGAAGTGCGGCCAATGTGACGATCTGGCTTTAAATCTATTCGATAACAAATGCCGAAAACGGACGGATTTCTCAGGTATTTACTACATATGAACACTTTCCACATTCTCCCTTGCAACGCGGCTGCTAGTCCTCCTCTCATGCAAAATCGTAGGTTCCTAGCTCCTGTCCAAGGCACCAAAGAAGGGTAAAAAGTCAATAATCGATACCAAAAACTTGAATTGTACTACTTCTTACTGGCTATTACATCAACTTAGAAGTTTCATCTGTGTTCTACTATGGTGCTTTTAGTGTCTCCGCATACCGCAGCACGCCACATAGTTTTGCAGTGGATAAATGTAACCGTTTAAGACAGAAGTGCGGCCAATGTGACGATCTGGCTTTAAGTCTATTCGATAACGAAAGACGAAAATGGACGGATTTCTCAGGTTTTTACTAAAAATGAACACTTTTCACATTCTCCCATGCAATGCGGCAGCTAGTCCTCCTTTCATGCAAAATCTTAAGTTGGTAGCTCATGTCCAAGGCACCAAAGAAAGGTAAAAAGTCAATAATCGATACCTAAAACTTGAATTGTACTGCTTCTTACTGGCTAATACATCAACTTAGAAGCTTCATCTGTGTTCTGCTATGGTGATTTTAGTGTCTCCGCATACCGCAGCACGCGACATATCTTTGCAGAGGATAAATGTAACTGTTACAGACACAAGTGCGGCCAATGTGACAATCTGGCTTTATGTCTATTCGATAACAAATGACGAAAATGGACGGATTTCTCAGGTTTTTACTACATATGAACACTTTCCACATTCTCCCTTGCAACGCGGCTGCTAGTCCTCCTTTCATGCAAAATCTTAGGTTCCTAGCTCTTCTCCAAGGCACCAAAGAAGGGTAAAAAGTCAATAATCGATACCTAAAACTTGAATTGTACTGCTTCTTACTGGATAATACATCAACTTAGAAGCTTCATCTGTGTTCTGCTATGGTGATTTTAGTGTCTCCGCATACCGCAGCACGCGACATATCTTTTCAGAGGATAAATGTAACCGTTTCAGACAGAAGTGCGGCCAATATGACGATCTGGCTTTAAGTCGATTCGATAACAAATGCCAAAAACGGAAGGATTTCTCAGGTTTTTACTACATATGAACACTTTTCACATTCTCCCGTGCAACGCGGCTGCTACTCCTCCTTTCAGGCAAAATCTTAAGTTGCTAGCTCATGTCCAAGGCACCAAAGAAGGGTAAAAAGTCAATAATCGATACCTAAAACTTGAATTGTACTACCTCTTACTGGCTATTACATTAACTTCGAAGGTTCATGTGTGTTGTACTATGGTGCTTTTAGTGTCTCCGCATTCCGCAGCACGCGACATAGCTTTGCAGACGATAAGTACAACCGTTTCAGAGAGAAGAGCGGCCAATGAGACGATCTGGCTTTAAGTCGATTCGTTAACAAATGACGAAAACGGACGGATTTCTCAGGTTTTTACTACATATTAACACTTTCCACATTCTCGCTTGCAACGCGGCTGCTAGTCCTCCTTTCATGCAAAATCTTAGGTTCCTAGCGCTTGTCCAAGGCACCAAAGAAGTGTAAAAAATCAATAATCGATACCAAAAACTTGAATTGTACTACTTCTTACTGGTTATTACATCAACTTAGAAGCTTCATCTGTGTTCTACTATGGTGCTTTTAGTGTCTCCGCATACCGCAGCACGCGACATAGCATTGCAGATGATAGATGTAACCGTTTATGACAGAAGTGCGGCCAATGTGACGATCTGGCTTTAAGTCGATTCGATAACAAATGACGAAAACTGACTGATTTCTCAGGTTTTTACTAAATATGAACACTTTTCACATTCTCTCTTGCAACGCGGCTGCTAGTCCTCCTTTGATGCAAAATCTTAAGTTCCTTGCTCATGTCCAAGGCACCAAAGAAGGGTAAAAAGTCAACAATCGATACCAAAAACTTGAATTGTACTACTTCTTACTGGCTATTACATCAACTTAGAAGCTTCATCTATGTTTTACTATGGTGCTTTTAGTGTCTCCGCATACCACAGCACGCGACATAGCTTTGCAGCTGATAAATGTAACCGTTTAAGACAGAAGTGCGGCCAATGTGACGATCTGGCTTTAAGTCGATTCGATAACAAATGCCAAAAACGGACGGATTTCTCAGGTTCATACTAAATATGAACACTTTTTACATTCTCCCATGCAACGCGGCTGCTAGTCCTCCTTTCATGCAAAATCTTAAGTTGCTAGCTCATGTCCATGGCAACAAACAAGGGTAAAGGATCAATAATCGATATCTAAAACTTGAATTGTACTACTTCTTACTGGCTATTACATCAACTTAGAAGCTTCATCTGTGTTCTAGTATAGTGCTTTTAGTGTCTCCGCATACCGCAGCATGCGACATTACTTTGCAGTGGATAAATGTAACCGTCTCAGAGAGACGTGCGGCCAATGTGACGATCTGAATTTAAGTCGATTAGATAACAAATGACGAAAACGGACGGATTTATCAGGTTTTTACTACATATGAACACTTTTCACATTCTCCCGTGCAACTCGGCTGCTAGTCCTCCTTTCATGCAAAATCTTAAGTTGCTAGCTCATGTCCAAGGCACCAATGATAGGTAAAATGTCAATAATCGATACTTAAAACTTGAATCGTACTACTTCTTACTGGCTGTTACAGCAACTTCGAAGCTTCATGTGTGTTCTACTATCTTGCTTTTAGTGTCTCCACATACCGCAGCACGCGACATAGCTTTGCAGACGATAAGTACAACCGTTTCAGAGAGAAGAGCGGCCAATGTGGCGATCTGGCTTAAGTCGATTCGATAACAAATGACGAAAACGGACGGATTTCTCAGGTTTTTACTAAATATGAACACTTTTCACATTCTCCCTTGCAACGCGGCTGCTAGTCCTCCTTTGATGCAAAATCTTAAGTTGCTAGCTCATGTCCAAGGCACCAAAGAAGGGTAAAAAGTCAATAATCGATATCTAAAACTTGAATTGTACTACTTCTTACTGGCTATTACATCAACTTAGAAGCTTCATCTGTGTTCTACTATGGTGCTTTTAGTGTCTCCGCATACCGCAGCACCCGACATATCTTTGCAGAGGATAAATGTAACCGTTTCAGACAGAAGTGCAGCGAATGTGACGATCTGGCTTTAAGTCGATTCGATAACAAATGACGAAAACGGACGGATTTCTCAGGTTTTTACTACATATGAACACTTTTCACATTCTCCCATGCAACGCGGCTGCTAGTCCTCCTTTCATGCAAAATCTTAGGTTCCTAGCTCTACTCCAAGGCACCAAAGAAGGGTAAAAAGTCAATAATCGATACCTAAAACTTGAATTGTACTGCTTCTTACTGGCTATTACATCAACTTAGAAGCTTTATCTATGTTTTACTATGGTGCTTTTAGTGTCTCCGCATACCACAGCACGCGACATAGCTTTGCAGCTGATAAATGTAACCGTTTAAGACAGAAGTGCGGCCAATGTGACGATCTGGCTTTAAGTCGATTCGATAACAAATGCCAAAAACGGACGGATATCTCAGGTTCATACTAAATTTGAACACTTTTTACATTCTCCCATGCAACGCGGCTGCTAGTCCTCCTTTCATGCAAAATCTTAAGTTGCTATCTCATGTCCATGGCAACAAAGAAGGGTAAAGGATCAATAATCGATATCTAAAACCTGAATTGTACTACTTCTTACTGGCTATTACATCAACTTAGAAGCTTCATCTATGTTCTACTATGTCGCTTTTAGTGTCTCCGCATACCGCAGCACGCGACATATCTTTGCAGAGGATAAATGTAACCGTTTCAGACAGAAGTGCAGCCAATGTGACGATCTGGCTTTAAGTCGATTCGATAACAAATGACGAAAACTGACTGATTTCTCAGGTTTTTACTACATATGAACACTTTTCACATTCTCCCATGCAACGCGGCTGCTAGTCCTCCTTTCATGCAAAATCTTAGGGCCCTAGCTCAAGACCAAGGCACCAAAGCCAGCGAAAAAGTCAATATTCGATACCTAAAACTTGAATTGTACTACTACTTCCTGGCTATTACATCAACTTAGAAGCTTCATCTGTGTTATACTATGGTGCTTTTAGGGTCTCCGCATACCGCAGCTCGTGACATAGCTTTGCAGATGATAAGTACAAACGTTTCAGAGAGAAGAGCGGCTTATGTGACGATCTGGCTTTAAGTCGATTCGATAACAAATGACGAAAACGGACGGGTTTCTCAGGTTTTTACTACATATGAAAACTTTTCACATTCTCCCGTGCAACGCGGCTGCTAGTCCTCCCTTCATGCAAAATCTTAAGTTGCTAGCTCATGTCCAAGGCACCAAAGAAGGGTAAAAAGTCAATAATCGATACCTAAAACTTGAATTGTACTACTTCTTACTGTCTATTACATCAACTTAGAAGCTTCATCTGTGTTCTAGTATGGTGCTTTTAGTGTCTCCGCATACCGCAGCACGCGACATAGCTTCGCAGACGATATGTACAACCGTTTCAGAGAGAAGAGCGGCCAATGTGACGATCTGGCTTTAAGTCGATTCGATAACAAATGACAAAAACTGACTGATTTCTCAGGTTTTTACTACATATGTACACTTTTTACATTCTCCCATGCAACGCGGCTGCTAGTCCTCCTTTCATGCAAAATATAAAGTTCCTCGCTCATGTCCAAGGCACCGAAGAGGGGTAAAAAGTCAATAATCGATACCTAAAACTTGAATTGTACTACTTTTTACTGGCTATTACATCAACTTAGAAGCTTCATCTGTGTTCTAGTATAGTGCTTTTAGTGTCTCCGCATACCGCAGCATGCGATATTACTTTGCAGTGGATAAATGTAACCGTTTCAGAGAGACGTGCGGCCAATGTGACGATCTGGATTTAAGTCGATTAGATAACAAATGACGAAAACGGACGGATTTATCAGGTTTTTACTACATATGAACACTTTTCACATTCTCCCGTGCAACTCGGCTGCTAGTCCTCCTTTCATGCAAAATCTTAAGTTGCTAGCTCATGTCCAAGGCACCAAAGATAGGTAAAATGTCAATAATCGATACTTAAAACTTGAATCGTACTACTTCTTACTGGCTGTTACAGCAACTTCGAAGCTTCATGTGTGTTCTACTATCTTGCTTTTAGTGTCTCCACATACCGCAGCACGCGACATAGCTTTGCAGACGATAAGTACAACCGTTTCAGAGAGAAGAGCGGCCAATGTGGCGATCTGGCTTAAGTCGATTCGATAACAAATGACGAAAACGGACGGATTTCTCAGGTTTTTACTAAATATGAACACTTTTCACATTCTCCCTTGCAACGCGGCTGCTAGTCCTCCTTTGATGCAAAATCTTAAGTTGCTAGCTCATGTCCAAGGCACCAAAGAAGGGTAAAAAGTCAATAATCGATATCTAAAACTTGAATTGTACTACTTCTTACTGGCTATGACATCAACTTAGAAGCTTCATCTGTGTTCTACTATGGTGCTTTTAGTGTCTCCGCATACCGCAGCACCCGACATATCTTTGCAGAGGATAAATGTAACCGTTTCAGACAGAAGTGCAGCGAATGTGACGATCTGGCTTTAAGTCGATTCGATAACAAATGACGAAAACGGACGGATTTCTCAGGTTTTTACTACATATGAAAACTTTTCACATTCTCCCGTGCAACGCGGCTGCTAGTCCTCCCTTCATGCAATATCTTAAGTTGCTAGCTCATGTCCAAGGCACCAAAGAAGGGTAAAAAGTCAATAATCGATACCTAAAACTTGAATTGTACTACTTCTTACTGTCTATTACATCAACTTAGAAGCTTCATCTGTGTTCTAGTATGGTGCTTTTAGTGTCTCCGCATACCGCAGCACGCGACATAGCTTTGCAGACGATAAGTACAACCGTTTCAGAGAGAAGAGCGGCCAATGTGACGATCTGGCTTTAAGTCGATTCGATAACAAATGACGAAAACGGACGGATTTCTCAGGTTTTTACTACATATGAACACTTTTCACATTCTCCCGTGCAACGCGGCTGCTAGTCCTCCCTTCATGCAAAATCTTAAGTTCCTAGCTCGTGTCCAAGTCACCAAAGCCAGCTAAAAAGTCAATAATCGATACCTAAAACTTGAATTGTACTACTTCTTACTGGCTATTACATCAACTTAGAAGCATCATCTGTGTTCTACTATGGTGCTATTAGTGTCTCCGCATACCGCAGCACGCGACATAGCTTTGCAGTCGATAAGTACAACCGTTTCAGAGAGAAAGCGGATAATGTGACGATCTGGCTTTAAGTCGATTCGATAACAAATGACGAAAACGGATGGATTTCTCAGATTTTTAATACATATGAACACTTTCCACATTCTCCCGTGCAACTTTGCTGCTAGTCCTCCGTTCATGCAGAATCTTAAGGTCCTAGCTCATGTCCTAGACACCAAAGCCAGCTAAAAAGTCAATAATAGATACCTAAAACTTGAATTGTACTACTTCTTACTGGATATTACATGAACTTAGAAGCTTCATCTGTGTCCTACTATGGTGCTTTTAGTGTCTCCGCATACCGCAGCACACGACATAGCTTTGCAGACGATAAATGTAATCGTATCAGACAGAAGAGCGGCCAATGTGACGATCTGGCTTTAAGTCGATTCGATAACAAATGACGAAAACGGACGGATTTCTCAGGTTTTTACTACATATGAACACTTTTCACCTTCCCCCATGCAACTCGGCGGCTTGTCCCCCTTTCATGCAGAATCTGAAGTTCCTAGCTCATGTCCAAGGCATCAAAACCAGCTAAAAAGTCAATAATCGATTCCTAAAACTTGACTTGTACTACTTCTTACTGGCTATTACATCAACGTAGAAGCTTCATCTGTGTTCTACTATGGTGCTTTTAGTGTCTCCGCATACCGCAGACCGCGACATAGCTTTGCAGACGATAAGTACAACCCTTTCAGAGAGGAGAGCGGCCAATGTGACGATCTGGCTTTAAGTCGATTCGATAACAAATGACGAAAACGGACGGATTTCTCAGGTTTTTACTACATATGAACACTTTTCACATTCTCCTGTGCAACTCGGCTGCTAGTCTTCCTATCATGCAGAATCTTAAGGTCCTAGCTCATGTCAAAGGCACCAAAGCCAGCTAAAAAGTCAATAAAGGATACCTAAAACTTGAATTGTACTACTTCTTACTGGATATTACATTAACTTAGAAGCTTCATCTGTGTCTTACTATGGTGCTTTTAGTGTCTCCGCATACCGCAGCACGCGACATAGCTTTGCAGACGATAAATGTAACCGTATCAGACAGAAGATCGGCCAATGTGACGATCTGGCTTTAAGTCGATTCGATAACAACTGACGAAAACGGACGGACTTCTCAGGTTTTTACTACATATGAAAAGTTTTCACATTCTCCCTTGCAACCTGCCTGTTAGTCCTCCCTTTATGCAAAACCTTAAGGTCCGTAGCTCATGTCCAAGGCACCAAAGAAGGGTAAAAAGTCAATAATCGATACCAAAATCTTGAATTGTACTACTTCTTACTGGCTATTACATCAACTCAGAAGCTTCATCTGTGTTCTACTATGGTGCTATTAGTGCCTCCGCATACCGCAGCACGCGACATAGCTTTGCAGACGACAAATGTAACCGTTTCAGACAGAAGTGCGGCCAATGTTACGATCTGGCATTAAGTCGATTCGATAACAAATGACGAAAACGGACGGATTTCTCAGGTTTATACTACATATGAACACTTTTCACCTTCCCCCATGCAACTCGGCTGCTTGTCCCCCTTTCATGCTGAATCTTAAGGTCCTAGCTCATGTCCAAGGCACCAAAACTAGCTAAAAAGTCAATAATCGATACCTAAAACTTGAAATGTACTACTTCTTACTGGCTCTTACATCAACTTAGAAGCTTCATCTGTGTTCTACTTTGGTGCTTTTAGTGTCTCCGCATACCGCAGCACGCGACATAGCTTTGCAGACGACAAATGTAACAGTTTCAGACAGAAGTGCGGCCAATGTGACGATCTGGCTTTAAGTCGATTCGATAACAAATGCCGAAAACGGACGGATTTCTCACGTTTTTACTACATATGAACACTTTTCACATTCTCCTGTGCAACTCGGCTGCTAGTCCTCCTATCATGCAGAATCTTAAGGTCCTAGCTCATGTCAAAGGCACCAAAGCCAGCTAAAACGTCAATAATCGATACCTAAAACTTGAATTGTACTACTTCTTACTGGCCATTACATCAATTTAGAAGCTTCATCAGTGTTCTACTATGGTGCTTTTAGTGTCTCCGCATACCGCAGCACGCGACATAGCTTTGCAGACGATAAGTACAACCGTTTCACAGAGAAAGCGGCCAATGTGACGATCTGGCTTTAAGTCGATTTGAAAACAAATGACGAAAACGGACGGATATCTCAGGTTTTTACTTTATATGAACACTTTTCACATTCTCCCGTTCAACTCGGCTGCTAGTCTTCCTTCCATGCAGAAGCTTAAGGTCCTAGCTCATGTCGAAGGCACCAAAGCCAGCTAAAATGTCAATAATCGATACCTAAAACTTGAATTGTACTACTTCTTACTGGATATTACATTAACTTAGAAGCTTCATCTGTGTCTTACTATGGTGCTTTTAGTGTCTCCGCATACCGCAGCACGCGACATAGCTTTGCAGACGATAAATGTAACCGTATCAGACAGAAGATCGGCCAATGTGACGATCTGGCTTTAAGTCGATTCGATAACAACTGACGAAAACGGACGGACTTCTCAGGTTTTTACTACATATGAAAAGTTTTCACATTCTCCCTTGCAACCTGCCTGTTAGTCCTCCCTTTATGCAAAACCTTAAGGTCCGTAGCTCATGTCCAAGGCACCAAAGAAGGGTAAAAAGTCAATAATCGATACCAAAATCTTGAATTGTACTACTTCTTACTGGCTATTACATCAACTCAGAAGCTTCATCTGTGTTCTACTATGGTGCTATTAGTGCCTCCGCATACCGCAGCACGCGACATAGCTTTGCAGACGACAAATGTAACCGTTTCAGACAGAAGTGCGGCCAATGTTACGATCTGGCATTAAGTCGATTCGATAACAAATGACGAAAACGGACGGATTTCTCAGGTTTATACTACATATGAACACTTTTCACCTTCCCCCATGCAACTCGGCTGCTTGTCCCCCTTTCATGCTGAATCTTAAGGTCCTAGCTCATGTCCAAGGCACCAAAACTAGCTAAAAAGTCAATAATCGATACCTAAAACTTGAAATGTACTACTTCTTACTGGCTCTTACATCAACTTAGAAGCTTCATCTGTGTTCTACTTTGGTGCTTTTAGTGTCTCCGCATACCGCAGCACGCGACATAGCTTTGCAGACGACAAATGTAACAGTTTCAGACAGAAGTGCGGCCAATGTGACGATCTGGCTTTAAGTCGATTCGATAACAAATGCCGAAAACGGACGGATTTCTCACGTTTTTACTACATATGAACACTTTTCACATTCTCCTGTGCAACTCGGCTGCTAGTCCTCCTATCATGCAGAATCTTAAGGTCCTAGCTCATGTCAAAGGCACCAAAGCCAGCTAAAACGTCAATAATCGATACCTAAAACTTGAATTGTACTACTTCTTACTGGCCATTACATCAATTTAGAAGCTTCATCAGTGTTCTACTATGGTGCTTTTAGTGTCTCCGCATACCGCAGCACGCGACATAGCTTTGCAGACGATAAGTACAACCGTTTCACAGAGAAAGCGGCCAATGTGACGATCTGGCTTTAAGTCGATTTGAAAACAAATGACGAAAACGGACGGATATCTCAGGTTTTTACTTTATATGAACACTTTTCACATTCTCCCGTTCAACTCGGCTGCTAGTCTTCCTTCCATGCAGAAGCTTAAGGTCCTAGCTCATGTCGAAGGCACCAAAGCCAGCTAAAATGTCAATAATCGATACCTAAAACTTGAATTGTACTACTTCGTACTGGCTATTACATCAACTTAGAAGCTTCATCTGTCTTCTACTACCGTGCTTTTAGTGTCCCCGCATACCGCAGCATGCGACATAGCTTTGCAGTCGATAAGTACAACCGTTTCAGAGAGGAGAGCGGCCAATGTGACGATCTGGCTTTAAGTTGAATCGATAACAAATGACGAAAACGGACGGATTTATCAGGTTTTTACTACATATGAACACTTTTCACATTCTCCCCTGCAACCCGGCAGCTAGTCCTCCTTTCATGCAAAATCTTAAGTTCCTAGCTCATGTCCAATGCACCAAAGAAGGGTAAAAAGTCAATAATAGATACCTAAATCTTGAATTGTACTACTTCTTACTGGCTATTACATCAACTTAAAAGCTTCATCTGTGTTCTACTATGGTGCTATTAGTGTCACCGCATACCGCAGCACGCGACATAGCTTTGCAGAAGATAAATGTAATCGTTTCAGACAGATGTGCGGCCAATGTGGCTTTCTGGCCTTAAGTCGATTCGATAACAAATGACGAAAACGGACGGATTTCTCAGGTTTTTACTACATATGAACACTTTTCACATTCTCCCGTTCAACTCGGCTGCTAGTCTCCCTTCCATGCAGAAGCTTAAGGTCCTAGCTCATGTCCAAGGCACCAAAACCAGCTAAAAAGTCAATAATCGATACCTAAAACTTGAATTGTACTACTTCTTACTGGCTATTACATCAACGCAGAAGCTTCATCTGTGTTCTACTATGGTGCTTTTTGTGTCTCCGCATACCGCAGCACGTGACATAGCTTTGCAGACGATAAGTACAACCGCATCAGAGGGAAGAACGGCCAATGTGACGATCTGGCTTTAAGTCGATTCGATAACAAATGACGAAAACGGACGGATTTCTCAGGTTTTTACTACATATGAACACTTTTCACATTCTCCCGTGCCACTTGGCTGCTAGTCCTCCTTTCATGCAAAATCGTAAGTTCCTAGCTCATCTCCAAGGCACCAAACAAGGGTAAAAAGTCAATAATCGATACCTAAAACTTGAATTGTACTTCTTCTTACTGGCTATTACATCAACATAGAAGCTTCATCTGTGTTCTACTCTGGTGCTTTTAGTGTCTCCGCATACCGCAATACGCGACATAGCTTTGCAGACGATAAGTACAACCGTTTCAGAGAGAAGAGCGGCCAATGTGACGATCTGGCTTTAAGTCGATTCGATAACAAATGACAAAAACTGACTGATTTCTCAGGTTTTTACTACATATGTACACTTTTTACATTCTCCCATGCAACGCGGCTGCTAGTCCTCCTTTCATGCAAAATATAAAGTTCCTCGCTCATGTCCAAGGCACCGAAGAGGGGTAAAAAGTCAATAATCGATACCTAAAACTTGAATTGTACTACTTTTTACTGGCTATTACATCAACTTAGAAGCTTCATCTGTGTTCTAGTATAGTGCTTTTAGTGTCTCCGCATACCGCAGCATGCGATATTACTTTGCAGTGGATAAATGTAACCGTTTCAGAGAGACGTGCGGCCAATGTGACGATCTGGATTTAAGTCGATTAGATAACAAATGACGAAAACGGACGGATTTATCAGGTTTTTACTACATATGAACACTTTTCACATTCTCCCGTGCAACTCGGCTGCTAGTCCTCCTTTCATGCAAAATCTTAAGTTGCTAGCTCATGTCCAAGGCACCAAAGATAGGTAAAATGTCAATAATCGATACTTAAAACTTGAATCGTACTACTTCTTACTGGCTGTTACAGCAACTTCGAAGCTTCATGTGTGTTCTACTATCTTGCTTTTAGTGTCTCCACATACCGCAGCACGCGACATAGCTTTGCAGACGATAAGTACAACCGTTTCAGAGAGAAGAGCGGCCAATGTGGCGATCTGGCTTAAGTCGATTCGATAACAAATGACGAAAACGGACGGATTTCTCAGGTTTTTACTAAATATGAACACTTTTCACATTCTCCCTTGCAACGCGGCTGCTAGTCCTCCTTTGATGCAAAATCTTAAGTTGCTAGCTCATGTCCAAGGCACCAAAGAAGGGTAAAAAGTCAATAATCGATATCTAAAACTTGAATTGTACTACTTCTTACTGGCTATGACATCAACTTAGAAGCTTCATCTGTGTTCTACTATGGTGCTTTTAGTGTCTCCGCATACCGCAGCACCCGACATATCTTTGCAGAGGATAAATGTAACCGTTTCAGACAGAAGTGCAGCGAATGTGACGATCTGGCTTTAAGTCGATTCGATAACAAATGACGAAAACGGACGGATTTCTCAGGTTTTTACTACATATGAACACTTTTCACATTCTCCCGTGCAACGCGGCTGCTAGTCCTCCTTTCATGAAAAATCTTAGGGCCCTAGGTCAAGACCAAGGCACCAAAGCCAGCGAAAAAGTCAATATTCGATACCTAAAACTTGAATTGTACTACTTCTTCCTGGCTATTACATCAACTTAGAAGCTTCATCTGTGTTATACTATGGTGCTTTTAGGGTCTCCGCATTCCGCAGCTCGTGACATAGCTTTGCAGATGATAAGTACAAACGTGTCAGAGAGAAGAGCGGCTTATGTGACGATCTGGCTTTAAGTCGATTCGATAACAAATGACGAAAACGGACGGATTTCTCAGGTTTTTACTACATATGAAAACTTTTCACATTCTCCCGTGCAACGCGGCTGCTAGTCCTCCCTTCATGCAATATCTTAAGTTGCTAGCTCATGTCCAAGGCACCAAAGAAGGGTAAAAAGTCAATAATCAATACCTAAAACTTGAATTGTACTACTTCTTACTGTCTATTACATCAACTTAGAAGCTTCATCTGTGTTCTAGTATGGTGCTTTTAGTGTCTCCGCATACCGCAGCACGCGACATAGCTTTGCAGACGATAAGTACAACCGTTTCAGAGAGAAGAGCGGCCAATGTGACGATCTGGCTTTAAGTCGATTCGATAACAAATGACGAAAACGGACGGATTTCTCAGGTTTTTACTACATATGAACACTTTTCACATTCTCCCGTGCAACGCGGCTGCTAGTCCTCCCTTCATGCAAAATCTTAAGTTCCTAGCTCGTGTCCAAGTCACCAAAGCCAGCTAAAAAGTCAATAATCGATACCTAAAACTTGAATTGTACTACTTCTTACTGGCTATTACATCAACTTAGAAGCATCATCTGTGTTCTACTATGGTGCTATTAGTGTCTCCGCATACCGCAGCACGCGACATAGCTTTGCAGTCGATAAGTACAACCGTTTCAGAGAGAAAGCGGATAATGTGACGATCTGGCTTTAAGTCGATTCGATAACAAATGACGAAAACGGATGGATTTCTCAGATTTTTAATACATATGAACACTTTCCACATTCTCCCGTGCAACTTTGCTGCTAGTCCTCCGTTCATGCAGAATCTTAAGGTCCTAGCTCATGTCCTAGACACCAAAGCCACCTAAAAAGTCAATAATAGATACCTAAAACTTGAATTGTACTACTTCTTACTGGATATTACATGAACTTAGAAGCTTCATCTGTGTCCTACTATGGTGCTTTTAGTGTCTCCGCATACCGCAGCACACGACATAGCTTTGCAGACGATAAATGTAATCGTATCAGACAGAAGAGCGGCCAATGTGACGATCTGGCTTTAAGTCGATTCGATAACAAATGACGAAAACGGACGGATTTCTCAGGTTTTTACTACATATGAACACTTTTCACCTTCCCCCATGCAACTCGGCGGCTTGTCCCCCTTTCATGCAGAATCTGAAGTTCCTAGCTCATGTCCAAGGCATCAAAACCAGCTAAAAAGTCAATAATCGATTCCTAAAACTTGACTTGTACTACTTCTTACTGGCTATTACATCAACGTAGAAGCTTCATCTGTGTTCTACTATGGTGCTTTTAGTGTCTCCGCATACCGCAGACCGCGACATAGCTTTGCAGACGATAAGTACAACCCTTTCAGAGAGGAGAGCGGCCAATGTGACGATCTGGCTTTAAGTCGATTCTATAACAAATGACGAAAACGGACGGATTTCTCAGGTTTTTACTACATATGAACACTTTTCACATTCTCCTGTGCAACTCGGCTGCTAGTCTTCCTATCATGCAGAATCTTAAGGTCCTAGCTCATGTCAAAGGCACCAAAGCCAGCTAAAAAGTCAATAAAGGATACCTAAAACTTGAATTGTACTACTTCTTACTGGATATTACATTAACTTAGAAGCTTCATCTGTGTCCTACTATGGTGCTTTTAGTGTCTCCGCATACCGCAGCACGCGACATAGCTTTGCAGACGATAAATGTAACCGTATCAGACAGAAGATCGGCCAATGTGACGATCTGGCTTTAAGTCGATTCGATAACAACTGACGAAAACGGACGGACTTCTCAGGTTTTTACTACATATGAAAAGTTTTCACATTCTCCCTTGCAACCTGCCTGTTAGTCCTCCCTTTATGCAAAACCTTAAGGTCCGTAGCTCATGTCCAAGGCACCAAAGAAGGGTAAAAAGTCAATAATCGATACCAAAATCTTGAATTGTACTACTTCTTACTGGCTATTACATCAACTCAGAAGCTTCATCTGTGTTCTACTATGGTGCTATTAGTGTCTCCGCATACCGCAGCACGCGACATAGCTTTGCAGACGACAAATGTAACCGTTTCAGACAGAAGTGCGGCCAATGTTACGATCTGGCATTAAGTCGATTCGATAACAAATGACGAAAACGGACGGATTTCTCAGGTTTATACTACATATGAACACTTTTCACCTTCCCCCATGCAACTCGGCTGCTTGTCCCCCTTTCATGCTGAATCTTAAGGTCCTAGCTCATATCCAAGGCACCAAAACTAGCTAAAAAGTCAATAATCGATACCTAAAACTTGAAATGTACTACTTCTTACTGGCTCTTACATCAACTTAGAAGCTTCATCTGTGTTCTACTTTGGTGCTTTTAGTGTCTCCGCATACCGCAGCACGCGACATAGCTTTGCAGACGACAAATGTAACAGTTTCAGACAGAAGTGCGGCCAATGTGACGATCTGGCTTTAAGTCGATTCGATAACAAATGCCGAAAACGGACGGATTTCTCACGTTTTTACTACATATGAACACTTTTCACATTCTCCTGTGCAACTCGGCTGCTAGTCCTCCTATCATGCAGAATCTTAAGGTCCTAGCTCATGTCAAAGGCACCAAAGCCAGCTAAAGCGTCAATAATCGATACCTAAAACTTGAATTGTACTACTTCTTACTGGCCATTACATCAATTTAGAAGCTTCATCAGTGTTCTACTATGGTGCTTTTAGTGTCTCCGCATACCGCAGCACGCGACATAGCTTTGCAGACGATAAGTACAACCGTTTCACAGAGAAAGCGGCCAATGTGACGATCTGGCTTTAAGTCGATTTGAAAACAAATGACGAAAACGGACGGATATCTCAGGTTTTTACTTTATATGAACACTTTTCACATTCTCCCGTTCAACTCGGCTGCTAGTCTTCCTTCCATGCAGAAGCTTAAGGTCCTAGCTCATGTCGAAGGCACCAAAGCCAGCTAAAATGTCAATAATCGATACCTAAAACTTGAATTGTACTACTTCGTACAGGCTATTACATCAACTTAGAAGCTTCATCTGTCTTCTACTACCGTGCTTTTAGTGTCCCCGCATACCGCAGCATGCGACATAGCTTTGCAGTCGATAAGTACAACCGTTTCAGAGAGGAGAGCGGCCAATGTGACGATCTGGCTTTAAGTTGATTCGATAACAAATGACGAAAACGGACGGATTTATCAGGTTTTTACTACATATGAACACTTTTCACATTCTCCCCTGCAACCCGGCTGCTAGTCCTCCTTTCATGCAAAATCTTAAGTTCCTAGCTCATGTCCAATGCACCAAAGAAGGGTAAAAAGTCAATAATCGATACCTAAATCTTGAATTGTACTACTTCTTACTGGCTATTACATCAACTTAAAAGCTTCATCTGTGTTCTACTATGGTGCTATTAGTGTCACCGCATACCGCAGCACGCGACATAGCTTTGCAGAAGATAAATGTAATCGTTTCAGACAGATGTGCGGCCAATGTGGCTTTCTGGCCTTAAGTCGATTCGATAACAAATGACGAAAACGGACGGATTTCTCAGGTTTTTACTACATCTGAACACTTTTCACATTCTCCCGTTCAACTCGGCTGCTAGTCTCCCTTCCATGCAGAAGCTTAAGGTCCTAGCTCATGTCCAAGGCACCAAAACCAGCTAAAAAGTCAATAATCGATACCTAAAACTTGAATTGTACTACTTCTTACTGGCTATTACATCAACCCAGAAGCTTCATCTGTGTTCTACTATGGTGCTTTTAGTGTCTCCGCATACCGCAGCACGTGACATAGCTTTGCAGACGATAAGTACAACCGCATCAGAGGGAAGAACGGCCAATGTGACGATCTGGCTTTAAGTCGATTCGATAACAAATGACGAAAACGGACGGATTTCTCAGGTTTTTTACTACATATGAACACTTTTCACATTCTCCAGTGCAAATCGGCAGCTAGTCCTCCTTTCAAGCAGAACATTAAGGTCCTAGCTCATGTCCAAGGCACCAAAGACAGCTAAAAAGTCAATAATCGATGCCTAAAAATGAATTGTACTACATCTTACTGGCTATTACATCAACTTAGAAGCTTCATCTGTGTTCTACTATGGTGCTTTTTGTGTCTCCGCATACCGCAGCACGCGACGTAGCTTTGCAGACGATAAGTACAACCGTTTCAGAGAGAAGAGCGGCTTATGTGACGATCTGGCTTTAAGTCGATTGGATAACAAATGACGATAACGGACGGTTTTCTTAGGTTTTTACTACATACGAACACTTTTCACATTCTAGCGTGCAACGTGGCTGCTAGTCCTCCTTTCATGCAACATCTTAAGTTAGTAGCTCATCTCCAAGGCACCAAAGAAGGGTAAAAAGTCAATAATCGACACCTAAAACTTGAATTGTACTACTTCTTACTGGCTATTACATCAACGTAGAAGCTTCATCTGTGTTCTACTATGGTGCTTTTAGTGTCTCTGCATACCGCAGCACGCGACATAGCTTTGCAGTTGGTAAATGTAACTGTTACAGACAGAAGTGCGGCCAATGTGACGATCTGGCTTTAAATCTATTCGATAACAAATGACGAAGACGGACGGATTTCTCAGGTTTTTACTACATATGAACACTTTTCACATTCTCCCGTGCCACTTGGCTGCTAGTCCTCCTTTCATGCAAAATCGTAAGTTCCTAGCTCATCTCCAAGGCACCAAACAAGGGTAAAAAGTCAATAATCGATACCTAAAATTTGAATTGTACTTCTTCTTACTGGCTATTACATCAACATAGAAGCTTCATCTGTGTTCTACTCTGGTGCTTTTAGTGTCTCCGCATACCGCAATACGCGACATAGCTTTGCAGACGATAAGTACAACCGTTTCAGAGAGAAGAGCAGCCAATGTGACGATCTGGCTTTAAGTCGATTCGATAACAAATGACGAAGACGGTCGGATTTCTCATGTTTTTACTACATATGAACACTTTTCACATTCTCCCATGCAACGCGGCTGCTAGGGCCCCTTTCATGCAAAATCCTAAGTTCCTAGCTTATGTCCAAGGCACCAAAGCCTGCTAAAAAGTCAATAATCGATACCTAAAACTTGAATTGTACTACTTCATACAGCTATAACATCAACTTAGAAGCTTCATCTGTGTTGTACTATGGTGCTTTTAGTGTTTCCGCATACCGCAGCACGCGACATAGCTTTGCAGACGATAAGTACAACCGTTTCAGAGAGAAGAGCGGTCAATGTGACGATCTGGCTTTAAGTCGATTCGATAACAAATGACGAAAATGGACGGTTTTCTCAGGTTTTTACTACATATGAACACTTTTCACATTCTCCCTTGCAACGCGGCTGCTAGTCCTCCATTCATGCAAAATCTTAAGTTACTAGCTCATGTCCAAGGCACCAAAGAAGTGTAAGAAGCCAATAATCGATACCTAAAACTTGAATTGAACTACTTTTTACTGGCTATTACATCAACTTAGAAGCTTCATCTGTGTTCTAGTATGGTGCTTTTAGTGTCTCCGCATACCGCAGCACGCGACATAGCTTTGCAGTTGATAAATGTAACTGTTACAGACAGAAGTGCGGCCAATGTGACGATGTGGCTTTCAGTCTATTCGATAACAAATGACGAAAACGGACGGATTTCTCAGGTTTTTACTACATATGGACACTTTTCACATTCTCCCGTGCAACTCGGCTGTTCATCCTCCTCTCACGCAGAATCTTAAGGTCCTAGCTCATGTCCAAGGCACCAAAGACAGCTAAAAAGTCAATAATCGATACCTAAAACTTGAATTGTACTACATCTTACTGGCTATTACATCAACTTAGAAGCTTCATCTGTGTTCTACTATGGTGTTTTAGTGTCTCCGCACACCGCAGCACGCGACATAGCTTTGCAGACGATAAGTACAACCGTTTCAGAGAGAAGAGCGGCCAATGTGACGATCTGGCTTTAAGCCTATTCGATAACAAATGACGAAAACGGACGGATTTCTCAGGTTTTTACTACATATGAACACTTTTCACATTCTTCCGTGCAACTCGGCTGCTCATCCTTCTTTCATGCAGAATCTTAAGGTCCTAGCTCATGTCCAAGGCACCAAAGCCTGCAAAAAAGTCAATAATCGATACCTAAAACTTGAATTGTACTACTTCTTACTGGCTATTACATCACCTTAGAAGCCTCATCTGTGTTCTACTATGGTGCATTTAGTGTCTCCGCATACCGCAGCACGCGACATAGCTTTGCAGTTGATAAATGTAACTGTTACAGACAGAAGTGCGGCCAATGTGACAATCTGGCTTTAAGTCTATTCGATAACAAATGACGAAAATGGACGGATTTCTCAGGTTTTTACTAAATATGAACACTTTTCACATTCTCCCATGCAATGCGGCAGCTAGTCCTCCTTTCATGCAAAATCTTAAGTTGGTAGCTCATGTCCAAGGCACCAAAGAAAGGTAATAAGGCAATAATCGATACCTAAAACATGAATTGTACTGCTTCTTACTGGCTAATACATCAACTTAGAAGCTTCATCTGTGTTCTGCTATGGTACTTTTAGTGTCTACGCATACCGCAGCACGCGACATATCTTTGCAGAGGATAAATGTAACTGTTACAGACAGAAGTGCGGCCTATGTGACGATCAGGCTTTAAGTCGATTCGATAACAAATGCCGAAAACGGACGGATTTCTCAGGTTTTTACTAAATATGAACACTTTTCACATTCTGCCGTGCAACGCGGCTGCTAGTCCTCCCTTCATGCAAAATCTTAAGGTCCTAGCTCATGTCCAAAGCACCAAAGCCAGCTAAAAAGTCAATAATCGATACCTAAAACTTGAATTGTGCTACTTCTTACTGGCTATTACATCAACTTAGAAGCTTCATCTGTGTTCTACTATGGTGCTTTTAGTGTCTCCGCACACCGCAGCACTCGACATAGCTTTGCAGTTGATAAATGTAACTGTTACAGACAGAAGTGCGGCCTATGTGACGATCAGGCTTTAAGTCGATTCGATAACAAATGCCGAAAACGGACGGATTTCTCAGGTTTTTACTAAATATGAACACTTTTCACATTCTGCCGTGCAACGCGGCTGCTAGTCCTCCCTTCATGCAAAATCTTAAGTTGCTAGCTCATGTCCAAGGCACCAAAGAAGGGTAAAAAGTCAATAATCGATACCTAAAACTTGAATTGTACTACTTCTTACTGTCTATTACATCAACTTAGAAGCTTCATCTGTGTTCTAGTATGGTGCTTTTAGTGTCTCCGCATACCGCAGCACGCGACATAGCTTTGCAGACGATAAGTACAACCGTTTCAGAGAGAAGAGCGGCCAATGTGACGATCTGGCTTTAAGTCGATTCGATAACAAATGACGAAAACGGACGGATTTCTCAGGTTTTTACTACATATGAACACTTTTCACATTCTCCCGTGCAACGCGGCTGCTAGTCCTCCCTTCATGCAAAATCTTAAGTTCCTAGCTAATGTCCAAGGCACCAAAGAAGGGTAAAAAGTCAATAATCGATACCTAAAACTTGAATTGTACTACTTCTTACTGTCTATTACATCAACTTAGAAGCTTCATCTGTGTTCTAGTATGGTGCTTTTAGTGTCTCCGCATACCGCAGCACGCGATATAGCTTTGCAGCGGATAAATGTAACCGTTTCAGAGAGAAGAGCGGCCAATGTGACGATCCGGATTTAAGTCGATACGATAACAAATGACGAAAACGGACGGATTTCTCAGGTTTTTACTACATATGAACACTTTTCACATTCTCCCGTGCAACTCGGCTGCTAGTCCTCCTTTCATGCAAAATCTTAAGTTCCTAGCTCATGTCCAAGGCACCAAAGAAGGGTAAAATGTCAATAACCGATACCTAAAACTTGAATTGTACTACTTCATACAACTATAACATCAACATAGAAGCTTCATCTGTGTTCTACTATGGTGCTTTTAGTGTCTCCGCATAACGCAGCACGCGACATAGCTTTGCAGACGATAAGTACAACCGTTTCAGAGAGAAGAGCGGCCAATGTGACGATCTGGCTTTAAGTCGATTAGATAACAAATGACGAAAACGGACGGATTGCTCAGGTTTTTACTACATATGAACACTTTCCACATTCTCCCTTGCAACGCGGCTGCTAGTCCACCTCTCATGCAAAATCGTAGGTTCCTAGCTCTTGTCCAAGGCACCAAAGAAGGGTAAAAAGTCAATAATCGATACGAAAAACTTGAATTGTACTACTTCTTACTGGCTATTACATCAACTTAGAAGTTTCATCTGTGTTCTACTATGGTGCTTTTAGTGTCTCCGCATACCGCAGCACGCCACATAGATTTGCAGTGGATAAATGTAACCGTTTAAGACAGAAGTGCGGCCAATGTGACGATCTGGCTTTAAGTCGATTCGATAACAAATGACGAAAACGGATGGATTTCTCAGATTTTTAATACATATGAACACTTTTCACATTCTCCCGTGCAACTTCGCTGCTAGTCCTCCGTTCATGCATAATCTTAAGGTCCTAGCTCATGTCCAAGACACCAAAGCCAGGTAAAAAGTCAATAATAGATACCTAAAACTTGAATTGTACTACTTCTTACTGGATATTACATGAACTTAGAAGCTTCATCTGTGTCCTACTATGGTGCTTTTAGTGTCTCCGCATACCGCAGCACACGACATAGCTTTGCAGACGATAAGTACAACCGTTTCAGAGAGAAGAGCGACCAATCTGACGATCAGGCTTTAAGTCGATTCGATAACAAATGACGAAAACGGAGGATTTCTCAGGTTTTTACTACAAATGAACACTTTTCACATTCTCCCGCTCAACTCAGCTGCTAGTCTTCCTTCTATGCAAAAGCTTAAGGTCCTAGCTCATGTCCAAGGCACCAAAGCTAGCTAAAAAGTCAATAATCGATACCTAAAACTTGAAATGTACTACTTCCTTCTGGCTATTACATCAACTTAGAAGCTTCATCTGTGTTCTACTATCGTGCTTTTAGTGTCCCCGCATACCGCAGCACGCGACATAGCTTTGCAGACGATAAGTACAACCGTTTCAGAGAGGAGAGCGGCCAATGTGACGATCTGGCTTTAAGTCGATTCGATAACAAATGACGAAAACGGACGGATTTCTCAGGTTTTTACAACATGTGAACACTTTTCACATTCTCCCATGCAACGCGGCTGCTAGTCCTCCCTTCATGCAAAATCTTAAGTTCCTAGCTCGTGTCCAAGGCACCAAAGCCAGCTAAAAAGTCAATAATCGATACCTAAAACTTGAATTGTACTACTTCTTACTGGCTCTTACATCAACTTAGAAGCTTCATCTGTGTTCTACTTTGGTGCTTTTAGTGTCTCCGCATACCGCAGCACGCGACATAGCTTTGCAGACGACAAATGTAACCGTTTCAGACAGAAGTGCGGCCAATGTGACGATCTGGCATTAAGTCGATTCGATAACAAATGACGAAAACGGACGGATTTCTCAGGTTTATACTACATATGAACACTTTTCACATTCCCCCATGCAACTCGGCTGCTTTCCCCCCTTTCATGCTGAATCTTAAGGTCCTAGCTCATGTCCAAGGCACCAAAACCAGCTAAAAAGTCAATAATCGATACCTAAAGCTTGAATTGTACTACTTCTTACTGGCTATTACATCAACGTAGAAGCTTCATCTGTGTTCTACTATGATGCTTTTAGTGTCTCCGCATACCGCAGCACGTGACATAGCTTTTCAGACGATAAGTACAACCGTTTCAGAGAGAAGAGCGACCAATGTGACGATCAGGCTTTAAGTCGATTCGATAACAAATGACGAAAACGGAGGATTTCTCAGGTTTTTACTACATATGAACACTTTTCACATTCTCCCGCTTCACTCGGCTGCTAGTCTTCCTTCCATGCAAAAGCTTATGGTCCTAGCTCATGTCCAAGGCACCAAAGCTAGCTAAAAAGTCAATAATCGATACCTAAAACTTGAAATGTACTACTTCCTACTGGCTATTACATCAACTTAGAAGCTTCATCTGTGTTCTACTATCGTGCTTTTAGTGTCCCCGCATACCGCAGCACGTGACATAGCTGTGCAAACGATAAGTACACCCGTTTCAGAGAGGAGAGCGGCAAATGTGACGATCTGGCTTTAAGTCGATTCGATAACAAATGACGAAAATGGACGGTTTTCTCAGGTTTTTACTACATATGAACACTTTTTACATTCTCCCGTTCAACTCGGCTGCTAGTCCTCCATTCATGCAAAATCTTAAGTTACTAGCTCATGTCCAAGGCACCAAAGAAGTGTAAAAAGCCAATAATCGATACCTAAAACTTGAATTGTACTACTTCTTACTGTCTATTACATCAACTTAGAAGCTTCATCTGTGTTCTAGTATGGTGCTTTTAGTGTCTCCGCATACCGCAGCACGCGACATAGCTTCGCAGACGATATGTACAACCGTTTCAGAGAGAAGAGCGGCCAATGTGACGATCTGGCTTTAAGTCGATTCGATAACAAATGACAAAAACTGACTGATTTCTCAGGTTTTTACTACATATGTACACTTTTTACATTCTCCCATGCAACGCGGCTGCTAGTCCTCCTTTCATGCAAAATATAAAGTTCCTCGCTCATGTCCAAGGCACCGAAGAGGGGTAAAAAGTCAATAATCGATACCTAAAACTTGAATTGTACTACTTTTTACTGGCTATTACATCAACTTAGAAGCTTCATCTGTGTTCTAGTATAGTGCTTTTAGTGTCTCCGCATACCGCAGCATGCGATATTACTTTGCAGTGGATAAATGTAACCGTTTCAGAGAGACGTGCGGCCAATGTGACGATCTGGATTTAAGTCGATTAGATAACAAATGACGAAAACGGACGGATTTATCAGGTTTTTACTACATATGAACACTTTTCACATTCTCCCGTGCAACTCGGCTGCTAGTCCTCCTTTCATGCAAAATCTTAAGTTGCTAGCTCATGTCCAAGGCACCAAAGATAGGTAAAATGTCAATAATCGATACTTAAAACTTGAATCGTACTACTTCTTACTGGCTGTTACAGCAACTTCGAAGCTTCATGTGTGTTCTACTATCTTGCTTTTAGTGTCTCCACATACCGCAGCACGCGACATAGCTTTGCAGACGATAAGTACAACCGTTTCAGAGAGAAGAGCGGCCAATGTGGCGATCTGGCTTAAGTCGATTCGATAACAAATGACGAAAACGGACGGATTTCTCAGGTTTTTACTAAATATGAACACTTTTCACATTCTCCCTTGCAACGCGGCTGCTAGTCCTCCTTTGATGCAAAATCTTAAGTTGCTAGCTCATGTCCAAGGCACCAAAGAAGGGTAAAAAGTCAATAATCGATATCTAAAACTTGAATTGTACTACTTCTTACTGGCTATGACATCAACTTAGAAGCTTCATCTGTGTTCTACTATGGTGCTTTTAGTGTCTCCGCATACCGCAGCACCCGACATATCTTTGCAGAGGATAAATGTAACCGTTTCAGACAGAAGTGCAGCGAATGTGACGATCTGGCTTTAAGTCGATTCGATAACAAATGACGAAAACGGACGGATTTCTCAGGTTTTTACTACATATGAACACTTTTCACATTCTCCCGTGCAACGCGGCTGCTAGTCCTCCTTTCATGCAAAATCTTAGGGCCCTAGGTCAAGACCAAGGCACCAAAGCCAGCGAAAAAGTCAATATTCGATACCTAAAACTTGAATTGTACTACTTCTTCCTGGCTATTACATCAACTTAGAAGCTTCATCTGTGTTATACTATGGTGCTTTTAGGGTCTCCGCATTCCGCAGCTCGTGACATAGCTTTGCAGATGATAAGTACAAACGTGTCAGAGAGAAGAGCGGCTTATGTGACGATCTGGCTTTAAGTCGATTCGATAACAAATGACGAAAACGGACGGATTTCTCAGGTTTTTACTACATATGAAAACTTTTCACATTCTCCCGTGCAACGCGGCTGCTAGTCCTCCCTTCATGCAATATCTTAAGTTGCTAGCTCATGTCCAAGGCACCAAAGAAGGGTAAAAAGTCAATAATCGATACCTAAAACTTGAATTGTACTACTTCTTACTGTCTATTACATCAACTTAGAAGCTTCATCTGTGTTCTAGTATGGTGCTTTTAGTGTCTCCGCATACCGCAGCACGCGACATAGCTTTGCAGACGATAAGTACAACCGTTTCAGAGAGAAGAGCGGCCAATGTGACGATCTGGCTTTAAGTCGATTCGATAACAAATGACGAAAACGGACGGATTTCTCAGGTTTTTACTACATATGAACACTTTTCACATTCTCCCGTGCAACGCGGCTGCTAGTCCTCCCTTCATGCAAAATCTTAAGTTCCTAGCTCGTGTCCAAGTCACCAAAGCCAGCTAAAAAGTCAATAATCGATACCTAAAACTTGAATTGTACTACTTCTTACTGGCTATTACATCAACTTAGAAGCATCATCTGTGTTCTACTATGGTGCTATTAGTGTCTCCGCATACCGCAGCACGCGACATAGCTTTGCAGTCGATAAGTACAACCGTTTCAGAGAGAAAGCGGATAATGTGACGATCTGGCTTTAAGTCGATTCGATAACAAATGACGAAAACGGATGGATTTCTCAGATTTTTAATACATATGAACACTTTCCACATTCTCCCGTGCAACTTTGCTGCTAGTCCTCCGTTCATGCAGAATCTTAAGGTCCTAGCTCATGTCCTAGACACCAAAGCCACCTAAAAAGTCAATAATAGATACCTAAAACTTGAATTGTACTACTTCTTACTGGATATTACATGAACTTAGAAGCTTCATCTGTGTCCTACTATGGTGCTTTTAGTGTCTCCGCATACCGCAGCACACGACATAGCTTTGCAGACGATAAATGTAATCGTATCAGACAGAAGAGCGGCCAATGTGACGATCTGGCTTTAAGTCGATTCGATAACAAATGACGAAAACGGACGGATTTCTCAGGTTTTTACTACATATGAACACTTTTCACCTTCCCCCATGCAACTCGGCGGCTTGTCCCCCTTTCATGCAGAATCTGAAGTTCCTAGCTCATGTCCAAGGCATCAAAACCAGCTAAAAAGTCAATAATCGATTCCTAAAACTTGACTTGTACTACTTCTTACTGGCTATTACATCAACGTAGAAGCTTCATCTGTGTTCTACTATGGTGCTTTTAGTGTCTCCGCATACCGCAGACCGCGACATAGCTTTGCAGACGATAAGTACAACCCTTTCAGAGAGGAGAGCGGCCAATGTGACGATCTGGCTTTAAGTCGATTCGATAACAAATGACGAAAACGGACGGATTTCTCAGGTTTTTACTACATATGAACACTTTTCACATTCTCCTGTGCAACTCGGCTGCTAGTCTTCCTATCATGCAGAATCTTAAGGTCCTAGCTCATGTCAAAGGCACCAAAGCCAGCTAAAAAGTCAATAAAGGATACCTAAAACTTGAATTGTACTACTTCTTACTGGATATTACATTAACTTAGAAGCTTCATCTGTGTCCTACTATGGTGCTTTTAGTGTCTCCGCATACCGCAGCACGCGACATAGCTTTGCAGACGATAAATGTAACCGTATCAGACAGAAGATCGGCCAATGTGACGATCTGGCTTTAAGTCGATTCGATAACAACTGACGAAAACGGACGGACTTCTCAGGTTTTTACTACATATGAAAAGTTTTCACATTCTCCCTTGCAACCTGCCTGTTAGTCCTCCCTTTATGCAAAACCTTAAGGTCCGTAGCTCATGTCCAAGGCACCAAAGAAGGGTAAAAAGTCAATAATCGATACCAAAATCTTGAATTGTACTACTTCTTACTGGCTATTACATCAACTCAGAAGCTTCATCTGTGTTCTACTATGGTGCTATTAGTGTCTCCGCATACCGCAGCACGCGACATAGCTTTGCAGACGACAAATGTAACCGTTTCAGACAGAAGTGCGGCCAATGTTACGATCTGGCATTAAGTCGATTCGATAACAAATGACGAAAACGGACGGATTTCTCAGGTTTATACTACATATGAACACTTTTCACCTTCCCCCATGCAACTCGGCTGCTTGTCCCCCTTTCATGCTGAATCTTAAGGTCCTAGCTCATGTCCAAGGCACCAAAACTAGCTAAAAAGTCAATAATCGATACCTAAAACTTGAAATGTACTACTTCTTACTGGCTCTTACATCAACTTAGAAGCTTCATCTGTGTTCTACTTTGGTGCTTTTAGTGTCTCCGCATACCGCAGCACGCGACATAGCTTTGCAGACGACAAATGTAACAGTTTCAGACAGAAGTGCGGCCAATGTGACGATCTGGCTTTAAGTCGATTCGATAACAAATGCCGAAAACGGACGGATTTCTCACGTTTTTACTACATATGAACACTTTTCACATTCTCCTGTGCAACTCGGCTGCTAGTCCTCCTATCATGCAGAATCTTAAGGTCCTAGCTCATGTCAAAGGCACCAAAGCCAGCTAAAACGTCAATAATCGATACCTAAAACTTGAATTGTACTACTTCTTACTGGCCATTACATCAATTTAGAAGCTTCATCAGTGTTCTACTATGGTGCTTTTAGTGTCACCGCATACCGCAGCACGCGACATAGCTTTGCAGAAGATAAATGTAATCGTTTCAGACAGATGTGCGGCCAATGTGGCTTTCTGGCCTTAAGTCGATTCGATAACAAATGACGAAAACGGACGGATTTCTCAGGTTTTTACTACATATGAACACTTTTCACATTCTCCCCGTGCCACTTGGCTGCTAGTCCTCCTTTCATGCAAAATCGTAAGTTCCTAGCTCATCTCCAAGGCACCAAACAAGGGTAAAAGGTCAATAATCGATACCTAAAACTTGAATTGTACTTCTTCTTACTGGCTATTACATCAACATAGAAGCTTCATCTGTGTTCTACTCTGGTGCTTTTAGTGTCTCCGCATACCGCAATACGCGACATAGCTTTGCAGACGATAAGTACAACCGTTTCAGAGAGAAGAGCGGCCAATGTGACGATCTGGCATTAAGTCGATTCGATAACAAATGACGAAGACGGTCGGATTTCTCATGTTTTTACTACATATGAACACTTTTCACATTCTCCCCATGCAACGCGGCTGCTAGGGCCCCTTTCATGCAAAATCCTAAGTTCCTAGCTTATGTCCAAGGCACCAAAGCCTGCTAAAAAGTCAATAATCGATACCTAAAACTTGAATTGTACTACTTCATACAGCTATAACATCAACTTAGAAGCTTCATCTGTGTTGTACTATGGTGCTTTTAGTGTTTCCGCATACCGCAGCACGCGACATAGCTTTGCAGACGATAAGTACAACCGTTTCAGAGAGAAGAGCGGTCAATGTGACGATCTGGCTTTAAGTCGATTCGATAACAAATGACGAAAATGGACGGTTTTCTCAGGTTTTTACTACATATGAACACATTTCACCTTCTCCCTTGCAACGCGGCTGCTAGTCCTCCATTCATGCAAAATCTTAAGTTACTAGCTCATGTCCAAGGCACCAAAGAAGTGTAAAAAGCCAATAATCGATACCTAAAACTTGAATTGTACTACATCTTACTGGCTATTACATCAACGTAGAAGCTTCATCTGTGTTCTACTATGGTGCTTTTAGTGTCTCTGCATACCGCAGCACGCGACATAGCTTTGCAGTTGGTAAATGTAACTGTTACAGACAGAAGTGCGGCCAATGTGACGATCTGGCTTTAAATCTATTCGATAACAAATGACGAAGACGGACGGATTTCTCAGGTTTTTACTACATATGAACACTTTTCACATTCTCCCGTGCCACTTGGCTGCTAGTCCTCCTTTCATGCAAAATCGTAAGTTCCTAGCTCATCTCCAAGGCACCAAACAAGGGTAAAAAGTCAATAATCGATACCTAAAATTTGAATTGTACTTCTTCTTACTGGCTATTACATCAACATAGAAGCTTCATCTGTGTTCTACTCTGGTGCTTTTAGTGTCTCCGCATACCGCAATACGCGACATAGCTTTGCAGACGATAAGTACAACCGTTTCAGAGAGAAGAGCAGCCAATGTGACGATCTGGCTTTAAGCCTATTCGATAACAAATGACGAAAACGGACGGTTTTCTCAGGTTTTTACTACATATGAACACTTTTCACATTCTCCCTTGCAACGCGGCTGCTAGTCCACCTCTCATGCAAAATCGTAGGTTCCTAGCTCTTGTCCAAGGCACCAAAGAAGGGTAAAAAGTCAATAATCGATACGAAAAACTTGAATTGTACTACTTCTTACTGGCTATTACATCAACTTAGAAGTTTCATCTGTGTTCTACTATGGTGCTTTTAGTGTCTCCGCATACCGCAGCACGCCACATAGATTTGCAGTGGATAAATGTAACCGTTTAAGACAGAAGTGCGGCCAATGTGACGATCTGGCTTTAAGTCGATTCGATAACAAATGACGAAAACGGATGGATTTCTCAGATTTTTAATACATATGAATACTTTTCACATTCTCCCGTGCAACTTCGCTGCTAGTCCTCCGTTCATGCATAATCTTAAGGTCCTAGCTCATGTCCAAGACACCAAAGCCAGCTAAAAAGTCAATAATAGATACCTAAAACTTGAATTGTACTACTTCTTACTGGATATTACATGAACTTAGAAGCTTCATCTGTGTCCTACTATGGTGCTTTTAGTGTCTCCGCATACCGCAGCACACGACATAGCTTTGCAGACGATAAGTACAACCGTTTCAGAGAGAAGAGCGACCAATCTGACGATCAGGCTTTAAGTCGATTCGATAACAAATGACGAAAACGGAGGATTTCTCAGGTTTTTACTACAAATGAACACTTTTCACATTCTCCCGCTCAACTCGGCTGCTAGTCTTCCTTCCATGCAAAAGCTTAAGGTCCTAGCTCATGTCCAAGGCACCAAAGCTAGCTAAAAAGTCAATAATCGATACCTAAAAACTTGAAATGTACTACTTCCTTCTGGCTATTACATCAACTTAGAAGCTTCATCTGTGTTCTAACTATCGTGCTTTTAGTGTCCCCGCATACCGCAGCACGCGACATAGCTTTGCAGACGATAAGTACAACCGTTTCAGAGAGGAGAGCGGCCAATGTGACGATCTGGCTTTAAGTCGATTCGATAACAAATGACGAAAACGGACGGATTTCTCAGGTTTTTACTACATGTGAACACTTTTCACATTCTCCCATGCAACGCGGCTGCTAGTCCTCCCTTCATGCAAAATCTTAAGTTCCCTAGCTCGTGTCCAAGGCACCAAAGCCAGCTAAAAAGTCAATAATCGATACCTAAAACTTGAATTGTACTACTTTTTACTGGCTATTACATCAACTTAGAGGCATCATCTGTGTTCTACTATGGTGCTATTAGTGTCTCCGCATACCGCAGCACGCGACATAGCTTTGCAGTCGATAAGTACAACCGTTTCAGAGATAAAGCGGCCAATGTGACGATCTGGCTTTAAGTCGATTCGATAACAAATGACGAAAACGGATGGATTTCTCAGGTTTTTACTACATATGAACACTTTTCACATTCTCCCGTGCAACTCGGCTGCTAGTCTTCCTTTCATGCAGAATCTTAAGGTCCTAGCTCATGTCAAAGGCACCAAAGAAGGGTAAAAAGTCAATAATCGATACTAAAAACTTGAATTGTACTACTTCTTACTGGCTCTTACATCAACTTAGAAGCTTCATCTGTGTTCTACTTTGGTGCTTTTAGTGTCTCCGCATACCGCAGCACGCGACATAGCTTTGCAGACGACAAATGTAACCGTTTCAGACAGAAGTGCGGCCAATGTGACGATCTGGCATTAAGTCGATTCGATAACAAATGACGAAAACGGACGGATTTCTCAGGTTTATACTACATATGAACACTTTTCACATTCCCCCATGCAACTCGGCTGCTTTCCCCCTTTCATGCTGAATCTTAAGGTCCTAGCTCATGTCCAAGGCACCAAAACCATCTAAAAAGTCAATAATCGATACCTAAAGCTTGAATTGTACTACTTCTTACTGGCTATTACATCAACGTAGAAGCTTCATCTGTGTTCTACTATGATGCTTTTAGTGTCTCCGCATACCGCAGCACGTGACATAGCTTTTCAGACGATAAGTACAACCGTTTCAGAGAGAAGAGCGACCAATGTGACGATCAGGCTTTAAGTCGATTCGATAACAAATGACGAAAACGGAGGATTTCTCAGGTTTTTACTACATATGAACACTTTTCACATTCTCCCGCTTCACTCGGCTGCTAGTCTTCCTTCCATGCAAAAGCTTATGGTCCTAGCTCATGTCCAAGGCACCAAAGCTAGCTAAAAAGTCAATAATCGATACCTAAAACTTGAAATGTACTACTTCCTACTGGCTATTACATCAACTTAGAAGCTTCATCTGTGTTCTACTATCGTGCTTTTAGTGTCCCCGCATACCGCAGCACGTGACATAGCTGTGCAAACGATAAGTACACCCGTTTCAGAGAGGAGAGCGGCAAATGTGACGATCTGGCTTTAAGTCGATTCGATAACAAATGACGAAAACGGACGGATTTCTCAGGTTTTTACTACATATGAACACTTTTCACATTCTCCCATGCAACGCGGCTGCTAGTCCTCCCTTCATGCAAAATCTTAAGTTCCTAGCTCGTGTCCAAGGCACCAAAGCCAGCTAAAAAGTCAATAATCGATACCTAAAACTTGAGTTGTACTACTTCTTACTGGCTATTACATCAACATAGAAGCATCATCTGTGTTCTACTATGGTGCTTTTAGTGTCTCCGCATACCGCAATACGCGACATAGCTTTGCAGACGATAAGTACAACCGTTTCAGAGAGAAGAGCGGCCAATGTGACGATCTGGCTTTAAGTCGATTCGATAACAAATGACGAAAACGGACGGATTTCTCAGGTTTTTACTAAATATGAACACTTTTCACATTCTCCCTTGCAACGCGGCTGCTAGTCCTCCTTTGATGCAAAATCTTAAGTTGCTAGCTCATGTCCAAGGCACCAAAGAAGGGTAAAAAGTCAATAATCGATATCTAAAACTTGAATTGTACTACTTCTTACTGGCTATTACATCAACTTAGAAGCTTCATCTGTGTTCTACTATGGTGCTTTTAGTGTCTCCGCATACCGCAGCACCCGACATATCTTTGCAGAGGATAAATGTAACCGTTTCAGACAGAAGTGCAGCGAATGTGACGATCTGGCTTTAAGTCGATTCGATAACAAATGACGAAAACGGACGGATTTCTCAGGTTTTTACTACATATGAACACTTTTCACATTCTCCCGTGCAACGCGGCTGCTAGTCCTCCTTTCATGCAAAATCTTAGGGCCCTAGCTCAAGACCAAGGCACCAAAGCCAGCGAAAAAGTCAATATTCGATACCTAAAACTTGAATTGTACTACTTCTTCCTGGCTATTACATCAACTTAGAAGCTTCATCTGTGTTATACTATGGTGCTTTTAGGGTCTCCGCATTCCGCAGCTCGTGACATAGCTTTGCAGATGATAAGTACAAACGTGTCAGAGAGAAGAGCGGCTTATGTGACGATCTGGCTTTAAGTCGATTCGATAACAAATGACGAAAACGGACGGATTTCTCAGGTTTTTACTACATATGAAAACTTTTCACATTCTCCCGTGCAACGCGGCTGCTAGTCCTCCCTTCATGCAATATCTTAAGTTGCTAGCTCATGTCCAAGGCACCAAAGAAGGGTAAAAAGTCAATAATCGATACCTAAAACTTGAATTGTACTACTTCTTACTGTCTATTACATCAACTTAGAAGCTTCATCTGTGTTCTAGTATGGTGCTTTTAGTGTCTCCGCATACCGCAGCACGCGACATAGCTTTGCAGACGATAAGTACAACCGTTTCAGAGAGAAGAGCGGCCAATGTGACGATCTGGCTTTAAGTCGATTCGATAACAAATGACGAAAACGGACGGATTTCTCAGGTTTTTACTACATATGAACACTTTTCACATTCTCCCGTGCAACGCTGCTGCTAGTCCTCCCTTCATGCAAAATCTTAAGTTCCTAGCTCGTGTCCAAGTCACCAAAGCCAGCTAAAAAGTCAATAATCGATACCTAAAACTTGAATTGTACTACTTCTTACTGGCTATTACATCAACTTAGAAGCATCATCTGTGTTCTACTATGGTGCTATTAGTGTCTCCGCATACCGCAGCACGCGACATAGCTTTGCAGTCGATAAGTACAACCGTTTCAGAGAGAAAGCGGATAATGTGACGATCTGGCTTTAAGTCGATTCGATAACAAATGACGAAAACGGATGGATTTCTCAGATTTTTAATACATATGAACACTTTCCACATTCTCCCGTGCAACTTTGCTGCTAGTCCTCCGTTCATGCAGAATCTTAAGGTCCTAGCTCATGTCCTAGACACCAAAGCCAGCTAAAAAGTCAATAATAGATACCTAAAACTTGAATTGTACTACTTCTTACTGGATATTACATGAACTTAGAAGCTTCATCTGTGTCCTACTATGGTGCTTTTAGTGTCTCCGCATACCGCAGCACACGACATAGCTTTGCAGACGATAAATGTAATCGTATCAGACAGAAGAGCGGCCAATGTGATGATCTGGCTTTAAGTCGATTCGATAACAAATGACGAAAACGGACGGATTTCTCAGGTTTTTACTACATATGAACACTTTTCACCTTCCCCCATGCAACTCGGCGGCTTGTCCCCCTTTCATGCAGAATCTGAAGTTCCTAGCTCATGTCCAAGGCATCAAAACCAGCTAAAAAGTCAATAATCGATTCCTAAAACTTGACTTGTACTACTTCTTACTGGCTATTACATCAACGTAGAAGCTTCATCTGTGTTCTACTATCGTGCTTTTAGTGTCTCCGCATACCGCAGACCGCGACATAGCTTTGCAGACGATAAGTACAACCCTTTCAGAGAGGAGAGCGGCCAATGTGACGATCTGGCTTTAAGTCGATTCGATAACAAATGACGAAAACGGACGGATTTCTCAGGTTTTTACTACATATGAACACTTTTCACATTCTCCTGTGCAACTCGGCTGCTAGTCTTCCTATCATGCAGAATCTTAAGGTCCTAGCTCATGTCAAAGGCACCAAAGCCAGCTAAAAAGTCAATAAAGGATACCTAAAACTTGAATTGTACTACTTCTTACTGGATATTACATTAACTTAGAAGCTTCATCTGTGTCCTACTATGGTGCTTTTAGTGTCTCCGCATACCGCAGCACGCGACATAGCTTTGCAGACGATAAATGTAACCGTATCAGACAGAAGATCGGCCAATGTGACGATCTGGCTTTAAGTCGATTCGATAACAACTGACGAAAACGGACGGACTTCTCAGGTTTTTACTACATATGAAAAGTTTTCACATTCTCCCTTGCAACCTGCCTGTTAGTCCTCCCTTTATGCAAAACCTTAAGGTCCGTAGCTCATGTCCAAGACACCAAAGAAGGGTAAAAAGTCAATAATCGATACCAAAATCTTGAATTGTACTACTTCTTACTGGCTATTACATCAACTCAGAAGCTTCATCTGTGTTCTACTATGGTGCTATTAGTGTCTCCGCATACCGCAGCACGCGACATAGCTTTGCAGACGACAAATGTAACCGTTTCAGACAGAAGTGCGGCCAATGTTACGATCTGGCATTAAGTCGATTCGATAACAAATGACGAAAACGGACGGATTTCTCAGGTTTATACTACATATGAACACTTTTCACCTTCCCCCATGCAACTCGGCTGCTTGTCCCCCTTTCATGCTGAATCTTAAGGTCCTAGCTCATGTCCAAGGCACCAAAACTAGCTAAAAAGTCAATAATCGATACCTAAAACTTGAAATGTACTACTTCTTACTGGCTCTTACATCAACTTAGAAGCTTCATCTGTGTTCTACTTTGGTGCTTTTAGTGTCTCCGCATACCGCAGCACGCGACATAGCTTTGCAGACGACAAATGTAACTGTTTCAGACAGAAGTGCGGCCAATGTGACGATCTGGCTTTAAGTCGATTCGATAACAAATGCCGAAAACGGACGGATTTCTCACGTTTTTACTACATATGAACACTTTTCACATTCTCCTGTGCAACTCGGCTGCTAGTCCTCCTATCATGCAGAATCTTAAGGTCCTAGCTCATGTCAAAGGCACCAAAGCCAGCTAAAACGTCAATAATCGATACCTAAAACTTGAATTGTACTACTTCTTACTGGCCATTACATCAATTTAGAAGCTTCATCAGTGTTCTACTATGGTGCTTTTAGTGTCTCCGCATACCGCAGCACGCGACATAGCTTTGCAGACGATAAGTACAACCGTTTCACAGAGAAAGCGGCCAATGTGACGATCTGGCTTTAAGTCGATTTGAAAACAAATGACGAAAACGGACGGATATCTCAGGTTTTTACTTTATATGAACACTTTTCACATTCTCCCGTTCAACTCGGCTGCTAGTCTTCCTTCCATGCAGAAGCTTAAGGTCCTAGCTCATGTCGAAGGCACCAAAGCCAGCTAAAATGTCAATAATCGATACCTAAAACTTGAATTGTACTACTTCGTACTGGCTATTACATCAACTTAGAAGCTTCATCTGTCTTCTACTACCGTGCTTTTAGTGTCCCCGCAAACCGCAGCATGCGACATAGCTTTGCAGTCGATAAGTACAACCGTTTCAGAGAGGAGAGCGGCCAATGTGACGATCTGGCTTTAAGTTGATTCGATAACAAATGACGAAAACGGACGGATTTATCAGGTTTTTACTACATATGAACACTTTTCACATTCTCCCCTGCAACCCGGCTGCTAGTCCTCCTTTCATGCAAAATCTTAAGTTCCTAGCTCATGTCCAATGCACCAAAGAAGGGTAAAAAGACAATAATCGATACCTAAATCTTGAATTGTACTACTTCTTACTGGCTATTACATCAACTTAAAAGCTTCATCTGTGTTCTACTATGGTGCTATTAGTGTCACCGCATACCGCAGCACGCGACATAGCTTTGCAGAAGATAAATGTAATCGTTTCAGACAGATGTGCGGCCAATGTGGCTTTCTGGCCTTAAGTCGATTCGATAACAAATGACGAAAACGGACGGATTTCTCAGGTTTTTACTACATATGAACACTTTTCACATTCTCCCGTTCAACTCGGCTGCTAGTCTCCCTTCCATGCAGAAGCTTAAGGTCCTAGCTCATGTCCAAGGCACCAAAACCAGCTAAAAAGTCAATAATCGATACCTAAAACTTGAATTGTACTACTTCTTACTGGCTATTACATCAACGCAGAAGCTTCATCTGTGTTCTACTATGGTGCTATTAGTGTCTCCGCATACCGCAGCACGTGACATAGCTTTGCAGACGATAAGTACAACCGCATCAGAGGGAAGAACGGCCAATGTGACGATCTGGCTTTAAGTCGATTCGATAACAAATGACGAAAACGGACGGATTTCTCAGGTTTTTTACTACATATGAACACTTTTCACATTCTCCAGTGCAAATCGGCAGCTAGTCCTCCTTTCAAGCAGAACATTAAGGTCCTAGCTCATGTCCAAGGCACCAAAGACAGCTAAAAAGTCAATAATCGATGCCTAAAACTTGAATTGTACTACATCTTACTGGCTATTACATCAACTTAGTAGCTTCATCTGTGTTCTACTATGGTGCTTTTTGTGTCTCCGCATACCGCAGCACGCGACGTAGCTTTGCAGACGATAAGTACAACCGTTTCAGAGAGAAGAGCGGCTTATGTGACGATCTGGCTTTAAGTCGATTGGATAACAAATGACGATAACGGACGGTTTTCTTAGGTTTTTACTACATACGAACACTTTTCACATTCTCCCATGCAACGCGGCTGCTAGGGCCCCTTTCATGCAAAATCCTAAGTTCCTAGCTTATGTCCAAGGCACCAAAGCCTGCTAAAAAGTCAATAATCGATACCTAAAACTTGAATTGTACTACTTCATACAGCTATAACATCAACTTAGAAGCTTCATCTGTGTTGTACTATGGTGCTTTTAGTGTTTCCGCATACCGCAGCACGCGACATAGCTTTGCAGACGATAAGTACAACCGTTTCAGAGAGAAGAGCGGTCAATGTGACGATCTGGCTTTAAGTCGATTCGATAACAAATGACGAAAATGGACGGTTTTCTCAGGTTATTACTACATATGAACACTTTTCACATTCTCCCTTGCAACGCGGCTGCTAGTCCTCCATTCATGCAAAATCTTAAGTTACTAGCTCATGTCCAAGGCACCAAAGAAGTGTAAAAAGCCAATAATCGATACCTAAAACTTGAATTGAACTACTTCTTACTGGCTATTACATCAACTTAGAAGCTTCATCTGTGTTCTAGTATGGTGCTTTTAGTGTCTCCGCATACCGCAGCACGCGACATAGCTTTGCAGTTGATAAATGTAACTGTTACAGACAGAAGTGCGGCCAATGTGACGATGTGGCTTTCAGTCTATTCGATAACAAATGAGGAAAACGGACGGATTTCTCAGGTTTTTACTACATATGGACACTTTTCACATTCTCCCGTGCAACTCGGCTGTTCATCCTCCTCTCACGCAGAATCTTAAGGTCCTAGCTCATGTCCAAGGCACCAAAGACAGCTAAAAAGTCAATAATCGATACCTAAAACTTGAATTGTACTACATCTTACTGGCTATTACATCAACTTAGAAGCTTCATCTGTGTTCTACTATGGTGTTTTAGTGTCTCCGCACACCGCAGCACGCGACATAGCTTTGCAGACGATAAGTACAACCGTTTCAGAGAGAAGAGCGGCCAATGTGACGATCTGGCTTTAAGCCTATTCGATAACAAATGACGAAAACGGACGGATTTCTCAGGTTTTTACTACATATGAACACTTTTCACATTCTTCCGTGCAACTCGGCTGCTCATCCTCCTTTCATGCAGAATCTTAAGGTCCTAGCTCATGTCCAAGGCACCAAAGCCTGCAAAAAAGTCAATAATCGATACCTAAAACTTGAATTGTACTACTTCTTACTGGCTATTACATCACCTTAGAAGCCTCATCTGTGTTCTACTATGGTGCATTTAGTGTCTCCGCATACCGCAGCACGCGACATAGCTTTGCAGTTGATAAATGTAACTGTTACAGACAGAAGTGCGGCCAATGTGACAATCTGGCTTTAAGTCTATTCGATAACAAATGACGAAAATGGACGGATTTCTCAGGTTTTTACTAAATATGAACACTTTTCACATTCTCCCATGCAATGCGGCAGCTAGTCCTCCTTTCATGCAAAATCTTAAGTTGGTAGCTCATGTCCAAGGCACCAAAGAAAGGTAAAAAGGCAATAATCGATACCTAAAACTTGAATTGTACTGCTTCTTACTGGCTAATACATCAACTTAGAAGCTTCATCTGTGTTCTGCTATGGTACTTTTAGTGTCTACGCATACCGCAACACGCGACATATCTTTGCAGAGGATAAATGTAACTGTTACAGACAGAAGTGCGGCCTATGTGACGATCAGGCTTTAAGTCGATTCGATAACAAATGCCGAAAACGGACGGATTTCTCAGGTTTTTACTAAATATGAACACTTTTCACATTCTGCCGTGCAACGCGGCTGCTAGTCCTCCCTTCATGCAAAATCTTAAGGTCCTAGCTCATGTCCAAAGCACCAAAGCCAGCTAAAAAGTCAATAATCGATACCTAAAACTTGAATTGTGCTACTTCTTACTGGCTATTACATCAACTTAGAAGCTTCATCTGTGTTCTACTATGGTGCTTTTAGTGTCTCCGCACACCGCAGCACTCGACATAGCTTTGCAGTTGATAAATGTAACTGTTACAGACAGAAGTGCGGCCTATGTGACGATCAGGCTTTAAGTCGATTCGATAACAAATGCCGAAAACGGACGGATTTCTCAGGTTTTTACTAAATATGAACACTTTTCACATTCTGCCGTGCAACGCGGCTGCTAGTCCTCCCTTCATGCAAAATCTTAAGTTGCTAGCTCATGTCCAAGGCACCAAAGAAGGGTAAAAAGTCAATAATCGATACCTAAAACTTGAATTGTACTACTTCTTACTGTCTATTACATCAACTTAGAAGCTTCATCTGTGTTCTAGTATGGTGCTTTTAGTGTCTCCGCATACCGCAGCACGCGACATAGCTTTGCAGACGATAAGTACAACCGTTTCAGAGAGAAGAGCGGCCAATGTGACGATCTGGCTTTAAGTCGATTCGATAACAAATGACGAAAACGGACGGATTTCTCAGGTTTTTACTACATATGAACACTTTTCACATTCTCCCGTGCAACGCGGCTGCTAGTCCTCCCTTCATGCAAAATCTTAAGTTCCTAGCTAATGTCCAAGGCACCAAAGAAGGGTAAAAAGTCAATAATCGATACCTAAAACTTGAATTGTACTACTTCTTACTGTCTATTACATCAACTTAGAAGCTTCATCTGTGTTCTAGTATGGTGCTTTTAGTGTCTCCGCATACCGCAGCACGCGATATAGCTTTGCAGCGGATAAATGTAACCGTTTCAGAGAGAAGAGCGGCCAATGTGACGATCTGGATTTAAGTCGATACGATAACAAATGACGAAAACGGACGGATTTCTCAGGTTTTTACTACATATGAACACTTTTCACATTCTCCCGTGCAACTCGGCTGCTAGTCCTCCTTTCATGCAAAATCTTAAGTTCCTAGCTCATGTCCAAGGCACCAAAGAAGGGTAAAATGTCAATAACCGATACCTAAAACTTGAATTGTACTACTTCATACAACTATAACATCAACATAGAAGCTTCATCTGTGTTCTACTATGGTGCTTTTAGTGTCTCCGCATAACGCAGCACGCGACATAGCTTTGCAGACGATAAGTACAACCGTTTCAGAGAGAAGAGCGGCCAATGTGACGATCTGGCTTTAAGTCGATTCGATAACAAATGACGAAAACGGACGGATTGCTCAGGTTTTTACTACATATGAACACTTTCCACATTCTCCCTTGCAACGCGGCTGCTAGTCCACCTCTCATGCAAAATCGTAGGTTCCTAGCTCTTGTCCAAGGCACCAAAGAAGGGTAAAAAGTCAATAATCGATACGAAAAACTTGAATTGTACTACTTCTTACTGGCTATTACATCAACTTAGAAGTTTCATCTGTGTTCTACTATGGTGCTTTTAGTGTCTCCGCATACCGCAGCACGCCACATAGATTTGCAGTGGATAAATGTAACCGTTTAAGACAGAAGTGCGGCCAATGTGACGATCTGGCTTTAAGTCGATTCGATAACAAATGACGAAAACGGATGGATTTCTCAGATTTTTAATACATATGAACACTTTTCACATGCTCCCGTGCAACTTCGCTGCTAGTCCTCCGTTCATGCATAATCTTAAGGTCCTAGCTCATGTCCAAGACACCAAAGCCAGCTAAAAAGTCAATAATAGATACCTAAAACTTGAATTGTACTACTTCTTACTGGATATTACATGAACTTAGAAGCTTCATCTGTGTCCTACTATGGTGCTTTTAGTGTCTCCGCATACCGCAGCACACGACATAGCTTTGCAGACGATAAGTACAACCGTTTCAGAGAGAAGAGCGACCAATGTGACGATCTGGCTTTAAGTCGATTCGATAACAAATGACGAAAACGGACGGATTTCTCAGGTTTTTACTACATGTGAACACTTTTCACATTCTCCCATGCAACGCGGCTGCTAGTCCTCCCTTCATGCAAAATCTTAAGTTCCTAGCTCGTGTCCAAGGCACCAAAGCCAGCTAAAAAGTCAATAATCGATACCTAAAACTTGAATTGTACTACTTTTTACTGGCTATTACATCAACTTAGAGGCATCATCTGTGTTCTACTATGGTGCTATTAGTGTCTCCGCATACCGCAGCACGCGACATAGCTTTGCAGTCGATAAGTACAACCGTTTCAGAGATAAAGCGGCCAATGTGACGATCTGGCTTTAAGTCGATTCGATAACAAATGACGAAAACGGATGGATTTCTCAGGTTTTTACTACATATGAACACTTTTCACATTCTCCCGTGCAACTCGGCTGCTAGTCTTCCTTTCATGCAGAATCTTAAGGTCCTAGCTCATGTCAAAGGCACCAAAGAAGGGTAAAAAGTCAATAATCGATACTAAAAACTTGAATTGTACTACTTCTTACTGGCTCTTACATCAACTTAGAAGCTTCATCTGTGTTCTACTTTGGTGCTTTTAGTGTCTCCGCATACCGCAGCACGCGACATAGCTTTGCAGACGACAAATGTAACCGTTTCAGACAGAAGTGCGGCCAATGTGACGATCTGGCATTAAGTCGATTCGATAACAAATGACGAAAACGGACGGATTTCTCAGGTTTATACTACATATGAACACTTTTCACATTCCCCCATGCAACTCGGCTGCTTTCCCCCTTTCATGCTGAATCTTAAGGTCCTAGCTCATGTCCAAGGCACCAAAACCAGCTAAAAAGTCAATAATCGATACCTAAAGCTTGAATTGTACTACTTCTTACTGGCTATTACATCAACGTAGAAGCTTCATCTGTGTTCTACTATGATGCTTTTAGTGTCTCCGCATACCGCAGCACGTGACATAGCTTTTCAGACGATAAGTACAACCGTTTCAGAGAGAAGAGCGACCAATGTGACGATCAGGCTTTAAGTCGATTCGATAACAAATGACGAAAACGGAGGATTACTCAGGTTTTTACTACATATGAACACTTTTCACATTCTCCCGCTTCACTCGGCTGCTAGTCTTCCTTCCATGCAAAAGCTTATGGTCCTAGCTCATGTCCAAGGCACCAAAGCTAGCTAAAAAGTCAATAATCGATACCTAAAACTTGAAATGTACTACTTCCTACTGGCTATTACATCAACTTAGAAGCTTCATCTGTGTTCTACTATCGTGCTTTTAGTGTCCCCGCATACCGCAGCACGCGACATAGCTGTGCAGACGATAAGTACACCCGTTTCAGAGAGGAGAGCGGCAAATGTGACGATCTGGCTTTAAGTCGATTCGATAACAAATGACGAAAACGGACGGATTTCTCAGGTTTTTACTACATATGAACACTTTTCACATTCTCCCATGCAACGCGGCTGCTAGTCCTCCCTTCATGCAAAATCTTAAGTTCCTAGCTCGTGTCCAAGGCACCAAAGCCAGCTAAAAAGTCAATAATCGATACCTAAAACTTGAGTTGTACTACTTCTTACTGGCTATTACATCAACATAGAAGCATCATCTGTGTTCTACTATGGTGCTTTTAGTGTCTCCGCATACCGCAGCACGCGACATAGCTTTGCAGACGATAAGTACAACCGTTTCAGAGAGAAGAGCGGCCAATGTGACGATCTGGCTTTAAGTCGATTCGATAACAAATGACGAAAACGGTCGGATTTCTCATGTTTTTACTACATATGAACACTTTTCACATTCTCCCATGCAACGCGGCTGCTAGGGCCCCTTTCATGCAAAATCCTAAGTTCCTAGCTTATGTCCAAGGCACCAAAGAAGGGTAAAAAGTCAATAATCGATACCTAAAACTTGAATTGTACTACTTCATACAGCTATAACATCAACTTAGAAGCTTCATCTGTGTTGTACTATGGTGCTTTTAGTGTCTCCGCATACCGCAGCACGCGACATAGCTTTGCAGACGATAAGTACAACCGTTTCACAGAGAAAGCGGCCAATGTGACGATCTGGCTTTAAGTCGATTTGAAAACAAATGACGAAAACGGACGGATATCTCAGGTTTTTACTTTATATGAACACTTTTCACATTCTCCCGTTCAACTCGGCTGCTAGTCTTCCTTCCATGCAGAAGCTTAAGGTCCTAGCTCATGTCGAAGGCACCAAAGCCAGCTAAAATGTCAATAATCGATACCTAAAACTTGACTTGTACTACTTCGTACTGGCCATTACATCAACTTAGAAACTTCATCTGTCTTCTACTACCGTGCTTTTAGTGTCCCCGCATACCGCAGCATGCGACATAGCTTTGCAGACGATAAGTACAACCGTTTCAGAGAGGAGAGCGGCCAATGTGACGATCTGGCTTTAAGTTGATTCGATAACAAATGACGAAAACGGACGGATTTCTCAGGTTTTTACTACATATGAACACTTTTCACATTCTCCCCTGCAACCCGGCTGCTAGTCCTCCGTTCATGCAAAATCTTAAGTTCCTAGCTCATGTCCAATGCACCAAAGAAGGGTAAAAAGTCAATAATCGATACCTAAATCTTGAATTGTACTACTTCTTAGTGGCTATTACATCAACTTAGCAGCTTCATCTGTGTTCTACTATGGTGCTATCAGTGTCACCGCATACCGCAGCACGCGACATAGCTTTGCAGAAGATAAATGTAACCGTTTCAGACAGATGTGCGGCCAATGTGGCTTTCTGGCCTTAAGTCGATTCGATAACAAATGACGAAAACGGACGGTTTTCTCAGGTTTTTACTACACATGAACACTTTTCACATTCTCCCGTTCAACTCGGCTGCTAGTCTTCCTTCCGTGCAAAAGCTTAAGGTCCTAGCTCATGTCCAAGTCACCAAAGCCAGCTAAAAAGTCAACAATAGATACCTAAAACTTGAAATTTACTACTTCCTACTGGCTATTACATCAACTTAGAAGCTTCATCTGTGTTCTACAATCGTGCTTTTAGTGTCCCCGCATACCGCAGCACGCGTCATAGCTTTGCAGACGATAAGTACAACCGTTTCAGAGAGGAGAGCGGCCAATGTGACGATCTGGCTTTAAGTCGATTCGATAACAAATGACGAAAACGGACGGATTTCTCAGGTTTTTACTACATGTGAACACTTTTCACATTCTCCCATGCAGCGCGGCTGCTAGTCCTCCCTTCATGCAAAATCTTAAGTTCCTAGCTCGTGTCCAAGGCACCAAAGCCAGCTAAAAAGTCAATAATCGATACCTAAAACTTGAATTGTACTACTTCTTACTGGCTATTACATCAACTTAGAAGCATCATCTGTGTTCTACTATGGTGCTATTAGTGTCTCCGCATACCGCAGCACGCGACATAGCTTTGCAGTCGATAAGTACAACCGTTTCAGAGAGAAAGCGGCCAATGTGACGATCTGGCTTTAAGTCGATTCGATAACAAATGACGAAAACGGATGGATTTCTCAGATTTTTAATACATATGAACACTTTTCACATTCTCCCGTGCAACTTCGCTGCTAGTCCTCCGTTCATGCAGAATCTTAAGGTCCTAGCTCATGTCCAAGACACCAAAGCCAGCTAAAAAGTCAATAATAGATACCTAAAACTTGAATTCTACTACTTCTTACTGGATATTACATGAACTTAGAAGCTTCATCTGTGTCCTACTATGGTGCTTTTAGTGTCTCCGCATACCGCAGCACACGACATAGCTTTGCAGACGATAAGTACAACCGTTTCAGAGAGAAGAGGGGCCAATGTGATAATCTGGCTTTAAGTCGATTCGAAAACAAATGACGAAAACGGACGGATTTCTCAGGTTTTTACTACATATGAACACTTTTCACATTCTCCCGTGACACGCGGCTGCTAGTCCTCCTTTCATGCGAATTCTTAAGTTCCTAGCTCATGTCCAAGGCACCAAAGAAGGGTAAAAAGTCAATAATAGATACCTAAAACTTGAATTGTACTACTTCTTACTGGATATTACATGAACTTAGAAGCTTCATCTGTGTTCTACTATGGTGCTATTAGTGTCTCCGCATACCGCAGCACGCGACATATCTTTGCAGACGACAAATGTAACCGTTTCAGACAGAAGTGCGGCCAATGTGACGACCTGGCATTAAGTCGATTCGATAACAAATGACGAAAACGGACGGATTTCTCAAGTTTTTACTACATATAAACACTTTTCACGTTCCCCCATGCAACTCGGCGGTTTGTCCCCCTTTCATGCAGAATCTTAAGGTCCTAGCTCATGGTGCAAGGCACCAAAACCAGCTAAAAAGTCAATAAACGATACCTAAAACTTGAATTGTACTACTTCTTACTGGCTATTACATCAACGTAGAAGCTTCATCTGTGTTCTACTATAGTGCTTTTAGTGTCTCCGCATACCGCAGCACGTGACATAGCTTTGCCGACAATAAGTACAACCGTTTCAGAGAAAAGAGCGGCCAATGGGACGATCAGGCTTTAAGTCGATTCGATAACAAATGACGAAAACGGAGGATTTCTCAGGTTTTTACTACATATGAACACTTTTCACATTCTCCCGTTCAACTCGGCTGCTAGTCTTCCTTCCATGCAAAAGGTTAAGGTCCTAGCTCATGTCCAAGGCACCAAAGCCAGCTAAAAAGTCAATAATCGATACCTAAAACTTGAATTGTACTACTTCTTACTGGATATTACTTGAACTTAGAAGCTTCATCTGTGTGCTACTGTGGTGCTTTTAGTGTCTCCGCATACCGCAGCACACGACATAGCTTTGCAGACGATATGTACAACCGTTTCAGAGAGAAGAGCGGCCAATGTGACAATCTGGTTTTAAGTCGATTCGATAACAAATGACGAAAACGGACGGATTTCTCAGGTTTTTACTGCATATGAACACTTTTCACATTCTCTCGTGCAACGCGGATGCTAATCCTCCTTTCATGCAGAATCTTAAGGTCCTAGCTCATGTCAAGGCACCAAAGCCAGCTAAAAAGTCAATAATCGATACCTAAAACTTTAATTGTACAACTTCCTACTGGCTATTACATCAACTTAGAAGCGTCATCTGTGTTCTACTATGGTGCTTTTAGTGTCTCCCCATACCGCAGCACGCGACATAGCTTTGCAGACGGTAAATGTAATCGTATCAGACAGAAGAGCGGCCAATGTGACAATCTGGTTTTAAGTCGATTCGATAACAAATGACGAAAACGGACGGATTTCTCAGGTTTTTACTGCATATGAACACTTTTCACATTCTCTCGTGCAACGCGGATGCTAATCCTCCTTTCATGCAGAATCTTAAGGTCCTAGCTCATGTCCAAGGCACCAAAGAAGGGTAAAAAGTCAATAATCGATACCTAAAACTTTAATTGTACAACTTCCTACTGGCTATTACATCAACTAAGAAGCGTCATCTGTGTTCTACTATGGTGCTTTTAGTGTCTCCGCATACCGCAGCACGCGACATAGCTTTGCAGACGATAAATGTAATCGTATCAGACAGAAGAGCGGCCAATGTGACGATCTGGCTTTAAGTCGATTCGATAACAAATGACGAAAACGGACAGATTTCTCAGGTTTTTACTACATATGAACACTTTTCACATTCTCCCGTTCAACTCGGCTGCTAGTCTTCCTTCCATGCAAAAGCTTAAGGTCCTAGCTCATGTCCAAGGCACCAAAGCCAGCTAAAAAGTCAATAATCGATACCTAAAACTTGAAATGTACTACTTCCTACTGGCTATTACATCAACTTAGAAGCTTCATCTGTGTCCTACTATGGTGCTTTTAGTGTCTCCACATACCGCAGCACGCGACATAGCTTTGCAGACGATAAATGTAATCGTATCAGACAGAAGATCGGCCAATGTGACGATCTGGCTTTAAGTCGATTCGATAACAAATGACGAAAACGGACGGACTTCTCAGGTTTTTACTACATATGAACAGTTTTCACATTCTCCCATGCAACGCGGCTGCTAGTCCTCCATTCATGCAAAATCTTAAGTTCCTAGCTCGTGTCCAAGGCACCAAAGCCAGCTAAAAAGTCAATAATCGATACCTAAAACTTGAATTGTGCTACTTTTTACTGGCTATTACATCAACTTAGAAGCATCATCTGTGTTCTACTATGGTGCTATTAGTGTCTCCGCATACCGCAGCACGCGACATAGCTTTGCAGACGACAAATGTAACCGTTTCAAACAGAAGTGCGGCCAATGTGACGATCTGGCATTAAGTCGATTCGATAACAAATGACGAAAACGGACGGATTTCTCAGGTTTATACTCCATATGAACACTTTTCACATTCCCCCATGCAACTCGGCTGCTTGTCCCCCTTTCATGCTGAATCTTAAGGTCCTAGCTCATGTCCAAGGCACCAAAACCAGCTAAAACGTCAATAATCGATACCTAAAACTTGAATTGTACTACTTCTTACTGGCTATTACATCAACGTAGAAGCTTCATCTGTGTTCTACTATGGTGCTTTTAGTGTCTCCGCATACCGCAGCACGTGACATAGCTTTTCAGACGATAAGTACAACCGTTTCAGAGAGAAGAGCGGCCAATGTGACGATCAGGCTTTAAGTCGATTCGATAACAAATGACGAAAACGGAGGATTTCTCAGGTTTTTACTACATATGAACACTTTTCACATTCTCCCGTTCAACTCGGCTGCTAGTCTTCCTTCCATGCAAAAGCTTAAGGTCCTAGCTCATGTCCAAGGCACCAAAGCCAGCTAAAAAGTCAATAATCGATACCTAAAACTTGAAATGTACTACTTCCTACTGGCTATTACATCAACTTAGAAGCTTCATCTGTGTTCTACTATCGTGCTTTTAGTGTCCCCGCATACCGCAGCACGCGACATAGCTTTGCAGACGATAAGTACAACCGTTTCAGAGAGAAGAGCGGCCAATGTGACGATCTGGCTTTAAGTCGATTCGATAACAAATGACGAAAACGGACGGATTTCTCAGGTTTTTACTACATGTGAACACTATTCACATTCTCCCATGCAACGCGGCTGCTAGTCCTCCCTTCATGCAAAATCTTAAGTTCCTAGCTCGTGTCCAAGGCACAAAGTCAACTAAAAAGTCAATAATCGATACCTAAAACTTGAATTGTACTACTTCTTACTGGCTATTACATCAACTTAGAAGCATCGTCTGTGTTCTACTATGGTGCTATTAGTGTCTCCGCATACCGCAGCACGCGACATAGCTTTGCAGTCGATAAGTACAACCGTTTCAGAGAGAAAGCGGCCAATGTGACGATGTGGCTTTAAGTCGATTCGATAACAAATGACGAAAACGGATGGATTTCTCAGGTTTTTACTACATATGAACACTTTTCACATTCTCCCGTGCAACTCGACTGCTAGTCCTCCTTTCATGCAGAATCTTAAGGTCCTAGCTCATGTCAAAGGCACCAAAGAAGGGTAAAAAGTCAATAATCGATACTAAAAACTTGAATTGTACTACTTCTTACTGGCTCTTACATCAACTTAGAAGCTTCATCTGTGTTCTACTTTGGTGCTTTTAGTGTCTCCACATACCGCAGCACGCGACATAGCTTTGCAGACGATAAGTACAACCGTTTCACAGAGAAAGCGGCCAATGTGACGATCTGGCTTTAAGACGATTTGAAAACAAATGACGAAAAAGGACGGATTTCTCAGGTTTTTACTTTATATGAACACTTTTCACATTCTCCCGTTCAACTCGGCTGCTAGTCTTCCTTCCATGCAGAAGCTTAAGGTCCTAGCTCATGTCCAAGGCACCAAAACCAGCTAAAAAGTCAATAATCGATACCTAAAACTTGAATTGTACTACTTCTTACTGGCTATTACTTCAACGTAGAAGCTTCATCTGTGTTCTAGTATGGTGCTTTTAGTGTCTCCGCATACCGCAGCACGTGACATAGCTTTGCAGACGATAAGTACAACCGTTTCAGAGAGAAGAGCGGCCAATGCGACGATCAGGCTTTAAGTCGATTCGATAACAAATGACGAAAACGGAGGATTTCTCAGGTTTTTACTACATATGAACACTTTTCACATTCTCCCGTTCAACTCGGCTGCTAGTCTTCCTTCCATGCAAAAGCTTAAGGTCCTAGCTCATGTCCAAGGCACCAAAGCCAGATAAAAAGTCAATAATCGATACCTAAAACTTGAAATGTACTACTTCCTACTGGCTATTACATCAACTTAGAAGCTTCATCTGTGTCCTACTATGGTGCTTTTAGTGTCTCCACATACCGCAGCACGCGACATAGCTTTGCAGACGATAAATGTAATCGTATCAGACAGAAGATCGGCCAATGTGACGATCTGGCTTTAAGTCGATTCGATAACAAATGACGAAAACGGACGGACTTCTCAGGTTTTTACTACATATGAACAGTTTTCACATTCTCCCATGCAACGCGGCTGCTAGTCCTCCATTCATGCAAAATCTTAAGTTCCTAGCTCGTGTCCAAGGCACCAAAGCCAGCTAAAAAGTCAATAATCGATACCTAAAACTTGAATTGTGCTACTTTTTACTGGCTATTACATCAACTTAGAAGCATCATCTGTGTTCTACTATGGTGCTATTAGTGTCTCCGCATACCGCAGCACGCGACATAGCTTTGCAGACGACAAATGTAACCGTTTCAAACAGAAGTGCGGCCAATGTGACGATCTGGCATTAAGTCGATTCGATAACAAATGACGAAAACGGACGGATTTCTCAGGTTTATACTCCATATGAACACTTTTCACATTCCCCCATGCAACTCGGCTGCTTGTCCCCCTTTCATGCTGAATCTTAAGGTCCTAGCTCATGTCGAAGGCACCAAAACCAGCTAAAATGTCAATAATCGATACCTAAAACTTGAATTGTACTACTTCTTACTGGCTATTACATCAACCTAGAAGCTTCATCTGTGTTCTACTATGGTGCTTTTAGTGTCTCCGCATACCGCAGCACGTGACATAGCTTTGCAGACGATAAGTACAACCGTTTCAGAGAGAAGAGCGGCCAATGTGACGATCAGGCTTTAAGTCGATTCGATAACAAATGACGAAAACGGAGGATTTCTCAGGTTTTTACTACATATGAACACTTTTCACATTCTCCCGTTCAACTCGGCTGCTAGTCTTCCTTCCATGCAAAAGCTTAAGGTCCTAGCTCATGTCCAAGGCACCAAAGCCAGCTAAAAAGTCAATAATCGATACCTAAAACTTGAAATGTACTACTTCCTACTGGCTATTACATCAACTTAGAAGCTTCATCTGTGTTCTACTATCGTGCTTTTAGTGTCCCCGCATACCGCAGCACGCGACATAGCTTTGCAGACGATAAGTACAACCGTTTCAGAGAGAAGAGCGGCCAATGTGACGATCTGGCTTTAAGTCGATTCGATAACAAATGACGAAAACGGACGGATTTCTCAGGTTTTTACTACATGTGAACACTATTCACATTCTCCCATGCAACGCGGCTGCTAGTCCTCCCTTCATGCAAAATCTTAAGTTCCTAGCTCGTGTCCAAGGCACAAAGTCAACTAAAAAGTCAATAATCGATACCTAAAACTTGAATTGTACTACTTCTTACTGGCTATTACATCAACTTAGAAGCATCATCTGTGTTCTACTATGGTGCTATTAGTGTCTCCGCATACCGCAGCACGCGACATAGCTTTGCAGTCGATAAGTACAATCGTTTCAGAGAGAAAGCGGCCAATGTGACGATGTGGCTTTAAGTCGATTCGATAACAAATGACGAAAACGGATGGATTTCTCAGGTTTTTACTACATATGAACACTTTTCACATTCTCCCGTGCAACTCGACTGCTAGTCTTCCTTCCATGCAAAAGCTTAAGGTCCTAGCTCATGTCAAAGGCACCAAAGCCAGCTAAAAAGTCAATAATCGATACCTAAAACTTGAAATGTACTACTTCCTACTGGCTATTACATCAACTTAGAAGCATCATCTGTGTTCTACTATGGTGCTATTAGTGTCTCCGCATACCGCAGCACGCGACATAGCTTTGCAGTCGATAAGTACAACCGTTTCAGAGAGAAAGCGGCCAATGTGACGATCTGGCTTTAAGTCGATTCGATAACAAATGACGAAAACGGATGGATTTCTCTGATTTTTAATACATATGAACACTTTTCACATTCTCCCGTGCAACTTCGCTGCTAGTCCTCCGTTCATGCAGAATCTTAAGATCCTAGCTCATGTCCAAGACACCAAAGCCAGCTAAAAAGTCAATAATAGATACCTAAAACTTGAATTGTACTACTTCTTACTGGATATTACATGAACTTAGAAGCTTCATCTGTGTTCTACTATGGTGCTATTAGTGTCTCCGCATACCGCAGCACGCGACATATCTTTGCAGCCGACAAATGTAACCGTTTCAGACAGAAGTGCGGCCAATGTGACGACCTGGCATTAAGTCGATTCGATAACAAATGACGAAAACTGACGGATTTCTCAGGTTTTTACTACATATGAACACTTTTCACATTCCCCCATGCAACTCGGCGGCTTGTCCCCCTTTCATGCAGAATCTTAAGGTCCTAGCTCATGGAGCAAGGCACCAAAACCAGCTAAAAAGTCAATAATCGATACCTAAAACTTGAATTTTACTACTTCTTACTGGCTATTACATCAACGTAGAAGCTGCATCTGTGTTCTACTATGGTGCTTTTAGTGTCTTCGCATACCGCAGCACGTGACATAGCTTTGCAGACGATAAGTACAACCGTTTCAGAGAAAAGAGCGGCCAATGGTACGATCAGGCTTTAAGTCGATTCGATAACAAATGACGAAAACGGAGGATTTCTCAGGTTTTTACTACATATGAACACTTTTCACATTCTCCCGTTCAACTCGGCTGCTAGTCTTCCTTCCATGCAAAAGCTTAAGGTCCTAGCTCATGTCCAAGGCACCAAAGCCAGCTAAAAAGTCAATAATCGATACCTAAAACTTGAATTGTACTACTTCTTACTGGATATTACATGAACTTAGAAGCTTCATCTGTGTCCTACTATGGTGCTTTTAGTGTCTCCGCATACCGCAGCACACGACATAGCTTTGCAGACGATATGTACAACCGTTTCAGAGAGAAGAGCGGCCAATGTGACAATCTGGCTTAAGTCGATTCGATAACAAATGACGAAAACGGACGGATTTCTCAGGTTTTTACTGCATATGAACACTTTTCACATTCTCCCGTGCAACGCGGATGCTACTCCTCCTTTCATGCAGAATCTTAAGGTCCTAGCTCATGTCAAGGCACCAAAGCCAGCTAAAAAGTCAATAATCGATACCTAAAACTTTAATTGTACAACTTCCTACTGGCTATTACATCAACTTAGAAGCGTCATCTGTGTTCTACTATGGTGCTTTTAGTGTCTCCCCATACCGCAGCACGCGACATATCTTTGCAGCCGACAAATGTAACCGTTTCAGACAGAAGAGCGGCCAATGTGACGATCTGTCTTTAAGTCGATTCGATAACAAATGACGAAAACGGACGGATTTCTCAGGTTTTTACTACATATGAACACTTTTCACCTTCCCCCATGCAACGCGGCGGCTTGTCCCCCTTTCATGCAGAATCTTAAGGTCCTAGCTCATGTCCAAGGCACCAAAACCAGCTAAAAAGTCAATAATCGATACCTAAAACTTGAATTGTACTACTTCTTACTGGCTATTACATCAACGTAGAAGCTTCATCTGTGTTCTACTATGGTGCTTTTAGTGTCTCCGCATACCGCAGCACGTGACATAGCTTTGCAGACGATAAGTACAACCGTTTCAGAGAGAAGAGCGGCCATTGCGACGATCAGGCTTTACGTCGATTCGATAACAAATGACGAAAACGGAGGATTTCTCAGGTTTTTACTACATATGAACACTTTTCACATTCTCCCGTTCAACTCGGCTGCTAGTCTTCCTTCCATGCAAAAGCTTAAGGTCCTAGCTCATGTCCAAGGCACCAAAGCCAGCTAAAAAGTCAATAATCGATACCTAAAACTTGAATTGTACTACTTCCTACTGGCTATTACATCAACTTAGAAGCTTCATCTGTGTTCTACTATCGTGCTTTTAGTGTCCCCGCATACCGCAGACCGCGACATAGCTTTGCAGACGATAAGTACAACCGTTTCAGAGAGAAGAGCGGCCAATGTGACGATCTGGCTTTAAGTCGATTCGATAACAAATGACGAAAACGGACGGATTTCTCAGGTTTTTACTACATATGAACACTTTTCACATTCTCCCGTTCAACTCGGCTGCTAGTCTTCCTTCCATGCAAAAGCTTAAGGTCCTAGCTCATGTCCAAGGCACCAAAGCCAGCTAAAAAGTCAATAATCGATACCTAAAACTTGAAATGTACTACTTCCTACTGGCTATTACATCAACTTAGAAGCTTCATCTGTGTTCTACTTTGGTGCTTTTAGTGTCTCCACATACCGCAGCACGCGACATAGCTTTGCAGACGATAAGTACAACCGTTTCAGAGAGAAGAGCGGCCAATGTGACGATCTGGCTTTAAGTCGATTCGATAACAAATGCCGAAAACGGACGGATTTCTCACGTTTTTACTACATATGAACACTTTTCACCTTTTCCTGTGCAACTCGGCTGCTAGTCCTCCTATCATGCAGAATCTTAACTTCCTAGCTCATGTCAAAGGCACCAAAGCCAGCTAAAACGTCAATAATCGATACCTAAAGCTTGAATTGTACTACCTCTTACTGGCCATTACATCAATTTAGAAGCTTCATCTGTGTTCTACTATGGTGCTTTTAGTGTCTCCGCATACCGCAGCACGCGACATAGCTTTGCAGACGATAAGTACAACCGTTTCACAGAGAAAGCGGCCAATGTGACGATCTGGCTTTAAGTCGATTTGAAAACAAATGACGAAAAAGGACGGATTTCTCAGGTTTTCACTTTATATGAACACTTTTCACATTCTCCCGTTCAACTCGGCTGCTAGTCTTCCTTCCATGCAGAAGCTTAAGGTCCTAGCTCATGTCCAAGGCACCAAAACCAGCTAAAAAGTCAATAATCGATACCTAAAACTTGAATTGTACTACTTCTTACTGGCTATTACATCAACGTAGAAGCTTAATCTGTGTTATACTATGGTGCTTTTAGTGTCTCCGCATACCGCAGCACGTGACATAGCTTTGCAGACGATAAGTACAACCGCATCAGAGGGAAGAACGGCCAATGTGACGATCAGGCTTTAAGTCGATTCGATAACAAATGACGAAAACGGACGGATTTCTCAGGTTTTTACTACATATGAACACTTTTCACATTCTCCCGTTCAACTCGGCTGCTAGTCTTCCTTCCATGCAAAAGCTTAAGGTCCTAGCTCATGGTGCCATGCACCAAAACCAGCTAAAAAGTCAATAATCGATACCTAAAACTTGAATTTTACTACTTCTTACTGGCTATTACATCAACGTAGAAGCTTCATCTGTGTTCTACTATGGTGCTTTTAGTGTCTCCGCATACCGCAGCACGTGACATAGCTTTGCAGACGATAAGTACAACCGTTTCAGAGAAAAGAGCGGCCAATGGGACGATCAGGCTTTAAGTCGATTCGATAACAAATGACGAAAACGGAGGATTTCTCAGGTTTTTACTACATATGAACACTTTTCACATTCTCCCGTTCAACTCGGCTGCTAGTCTTCCTTCCATGCAAAAGCTTAAGGTCCTAGCTCATGTCCAAGGCACCAAAGCCAGCTAAAAAGTCAATAATCGATACCTAAAACTTGAATTGTACTACTTCTTACTGGATATTACATGAACTTAGAAGCTTCATCTGTGTCCTACTATGGTGCTTTTAGTGTCTCCGCATACCGCAGCACACGACATAGCTTTGCAGACGATATGTACAACCGTTTCAGAGAGAAGAGCGGCCAATGTGACAATCTGGCTTTAAGTCGATTCGATAACAAATGACGAAAACGGACGGATTTCTCAGGTTTTTACTGCATATGAACACTTTTCACATTCTCCCGTGCAACGCGGATGCTACTCCTCCTTTCATGCAGAATCTTAAGGTCCTAGCTCATGTCAAGGCACCAAAGCCAGCTAAAAAGTCAATAATCGATACCTAAAACTTTAATTTTACAACTTCCTACTGGCTATTACATCAACTTAGTAGCGTCATCTGTGTTCTACTATGGTGCTTTTAGTGTCTCCCCATACCGCAGCACGCGACATATCTTTGCAGCCGACAAATGTAACCGTTTCAGACAGAAGAGCGGCCAATGTGACGATCTGGCTTCAAGTCGATTCGATAACAAATGACGAAAACGGACGGATTTCTCAGGTTTTTACTACATATGAACACTTTTCACATTCTCCCGTTCAACTCGGCTGCTAGTCTTCCTTCCATGCAAAAGCTTAAGGTCCTAGCTCATGTCCAAGGCACCAAAGCCAGCTAAAAAGTCAATAATCGATACCTCAAACTTGAATTGTACTACTTCCTACTAGCTATTACATCAACTTAGAAGCTTCATCTGTGTTCTACTATCGTGCTTTTAGTGTCCCCGCATACCGCAGACCGCGACATAGCTTTGCAGACGATAAGTACAACCGTTTCAGGGAGGAGAGCGGCCAATGTGACGATCGATAACAAATGACGAAAACGGACGGATTTCTCAGGTTTTTACTACATATGAACACTTTTCACATTCTCCCGTTCAACTCGGCTGCTAGTCTTCCTTCCATGCAAAAGCTTAAGGTCCTAGCTCATGTCCAAGGCACCAAAGCCAGCTAAAAAGTCAATAATCGATACCTAAAACTTGAAATGTACTACTTCCTACTGGCTATTACATCAACTTAGAAGCTTCATCTGTGTTCTACTATCGTGCTTTTAGTGTCCCCGCATACCGCAGCACGCGACATAGCTTTGCAGACGATAAGTACAACCGTTTCAGAGAAGGGAGCGGCCAATGTGACGATCTGGCTTTAAGTCGATTCGATAACAAATGACGAAAACGGACGGACTTCTCAGGTTTTTACTACATATGAACACTTTTCACATTCTCCCGTTCAACTCGGCCTCTAGTCTTCCTTCCATGCAAAAGCTTAAGGTCCTAGCTCATGTCCAAGGCACCAAAGCCAGCTAAAATGTCAATAATCGATACCTAAAACTTGAATTGTACTACTTCTTACTGGCTATTACATCAACGTAGAAGCTTCATCTGTGTTCTACTATGGTGCTTTTAGTGTCTCCGCATACCGCAGCACGTGACATAGCTTTGCAGACGATAAGTACAACCGTTTCAGAGAGAAGAGCGGCCAATGCGACGATCAGGCTTTACGTCGATTCGATAACAAATGACGAAAACGGAGGATTTCTCAGGCTTTTACTACATATGAACACTTTTCACATTCTCCCGTTCAACTCGGCTGCTAGTCTTCCTTCCATGCAAAAGCTTAAGGTCCTAGCTCATGTCCAAGGCACCAAAGCCAGCTAAAAAGTCAATAATCGATACCTAAAACTTGAATTGTACTACTTCCTACTGGCTATTACATCAACTTAGAAGCTTCATCTGTGTTCTACTATCGTGCTTTTAGTGTCCCCGCATACCGCAGACCGCGACATAGCTTTGCAGACGATAAGTACAACCGTTTCAGAGAGGAGAGCGGCCAATGTGACGATCTGGCTTTAAGTCGATTCGATAACAAATGACGAAAACGGACGGATTTCTCAGGTTTTTACTACATATGAACACTTTTCACATTCTCCCGTTCAACTCGGCTGCTAGTCTTCCTTCCATGCAAAAGCTTAAGGTCCTAGCTCATGTCCAAGGCACCAAAGCCAGCTAAAAAGTCAATAATCGATACCTAAAACTTGAAATGTACTACTTCCTACTGGCTATTACATCAACTTAGAAGCTTCATCTGTGTTCTACTATCGTGCTTTTAGTGTCCCCGCATACCACAGCACGCGACATAGCTTTGCAGACGATAAGTACAACCGTTTCAGAGAGGAGAGCGGCCAATGTGACGATCTGGCTTTAAGTCGATTCGATAACAAATGACGAAAACGGACGGACTTCTCAGGTTTTTACTACATATGAACACTTTTCACATTCTCCCGTTCAACTCGGCCTCTAGTCTTCCTTCCATGCAAAAGCTTAAGGTCCTAGCTCATGTCCAAGGCACCAAAGCCAGCTAAAATGTCAATAATCGATACCTAAAACTTGAATTGTACTACTTCTTACTGGCTATTACATCAACGTAGAAGCTTCATCTGTGTTCTACTATGGTGCTTTTAGTGTCTCCGCATACCGCAGCACGTGACATAGCTTTGCAGACGATAAGTACAACCGTTTCAGAGAGAAGAGCGGCCAATGCGACGATCAGGCTTTACGTCGATTCGATAACAAATGACGAAAACGGAGGATTTCTCAGGCTTTTACTACATATGAACACTTTTCACATTCTCCCGTTCAACTCGGCTGCTAGTCTTCCTTCCATGCAAAAGCTTAAGGTCCTAGCTCATGTCCAAGGCACCAAAGCCAGCTAAAAAGTCAATAATCGATACCTAAAACTTGAATTGTACTACTTCCTACTGGCTATTACATCAACTTAGAAGCTTCATCTGTGTTCTACTATCGTGCTTTTAGTGTCCCCGCATACCGCAGACCGCGACATAGCTTTGCAGACGATAAGTACAACCGTTTCAGAGAGAAGAGCGGCCAATGTGACGATCTGGCTTTAAGTCGATTCGATAACAAATGCCGAAAACGGACGGATTTCTCACGTTTTTACTACATATGAACACTTTTCACATTCTCCTGTGCAACTCGGCTGCTAGTCCTCCTATCATGCAGAATCTTAAGGTCCTAGCTCATGTCAAAGGCACCAAAGCCAGCTAAAACGTCAATAATCGATACCTAAAACTTGAATTGTACTACCTCTTACTGGCCATTACATCAATTTAGAAGCTTCATCTGTGTTCTACTATGGTGCTTTTAGTGTCTCCGCATACCGCAGCACGCGACATAGCTTTGCAGACGATAAGTACAACCGTTTCACAGAGAAAGCGGCCAATGTGACGATCTGGCTTTAAGTCGATTTGAAAACAAATGACGAAAAAGGACGGATTTCTCAGGTTTTTACTTTATATGAACACTTTTCACATTCTCCCGTTCAACTCGGCTGCTAGTCTTCCTTCCATGCAGAAGCTTAAGGTCCTAGCTCATGTCCAAGGCACCAAAACCAGCTAAAAAGTCAATAATCGATACCTAAAACTTGAATTGTACTACTTCTTACTGGCTATTACATCAACGTAGAAGCTTAATCTGTGTTATACTATGGTGCTTTTAGTGTCTCCGCATACCGCAGCACGTGACATAGCTTTGCAGACGATAAGTACAACCGCATCAGAGGGAAGAACGGCCAATGTGACGATCAGGCTTTAAGTCGATTCGATAACAAATGACGAAAACGGACGGATTTCTCAGGTTTTTACTACATATGAACACTTTTCACATTCTCCCGTTCAACTCGGCTGCTAGTCTTCCTTCCATGCAAAAGCTTAAGGTCCTAGCTCATGTCCAAGGCACCAAAGCCAGCTAAAAAGTCAATAATCGATACCTAAAACTTGAATTGTACTACTTCTTACTGGATATTACATGAACTTAGAAGCTTCATCTGTGTCCTACTATGGTGCTTTTAGTGTCTCCGCATACCGCAGCACACGACATAGCTTTGCAGACGATATGTACAACCGTTTCAGAGAGAAGAGCGGCCAATGTGACAATCTGGCTTTAAGTCGATTCGATAACAAATGACGAAAACGGACGGATTTCTCAGGTTTTTACTGCATATGAACACTTTTCACATTCTCCCGTGCAACGCGGATGCTACTCCTCCTTTCATGCAGAATCTTAAGGTCCTACCTCATGTCAAGGCACCAAAGCCAGCTAAAAAGTCAATAATCGATACCTAAAACTTTAATTGTACAACTTCCTACTGGCTATTACATCAACTTAGAAGCGTCATCTGTGTTCTACTATGGTGCTTTTAGTGTCTCCCCATACCGCAGCACGCGACATATCTTTGCAGCCGACAAATGTAACCGTTTCAGACAGAAGAGCGGCCAATGCGACGATCTGGCTTCAAGTCGATTCGATAACAAATGACGAAAACGGACGGATTTCTCAGGTTTTTACTACATATGAACACTTTTCACTTTCCCCCATGCAACTCGGCGGCTTGTCCCCCTTTCATGCAGAATCTTAAGGTCCTAGCTCATGTCCAAGGCACCAAAACCAGCTAAAAAGTCAATAATCGTTACCTAAAACTTGAATTGTACTACTTCTTACTGGCTATTACATCAACGTAGAAGCTTCATCTGTGTTCTACTATGGTGCTTTTAGTGTCTCCGCATACCGCAGCACGTGACATAGCTTTGCAGACGATAAGTACAACCGTTTCAGAGAGAAGAGCGGCCAATGCGTCGATCAGGCTTTAAGTCGATTCGATAACAAATGACGAAAACGGAGGTTTTCTCAGGTTTTTACTACATATGAACACTTTTCACATTCTCCCGTTCAACTCGGCTGCTAGTCTTCCTTCCATGCAAAAGCTTAAGGTCCTAGCTCATGTCCAAGGCACCAAAGCCAGCTAAAAAGTCAATAATCGATACCTAAAACTTGAATTGTACTACTTCCTACTGGCTATTACATCAACTTAGAAGCTTCATCTGTGTTCTACTATCGTGCTTTTAGTGTCCCCGCATACCGCAGACCGCGACATAGCTTTGCAGACGATAAGTACAACCGTTTCAGAGAGGAGAGCGGCCAATGTGACGATCGATAACAAATGACGAAAACGGACGGATTTCTCAGGTTTTTACTACATATGAACACTTTTCACATTCTCCCGTTCAACTCGGCTGCTAGTCTTCCTTCCATGCAAAAGCTTAAGGTCCTAGCTCATGTCCAAGGCACCAAAGCCAGCTAAAAAGTCAATAATCGATACCTAAAACTTGAAATGTACTACTTCCTACTGGCTATTACATCAACTTAGAAGCTTCATCTGTGTTCTACTATCGTGCTTTTAGTGTCCCCGCATACCGCAGCACGCGACATAGCTTTGCAGACGATAAGTACAACCGTTTCAGAGAGGAGAGCGGCCAATGTGACGATCTGGCTTTAAGTCGATTCGATAACAAATGACGAAAACGGACGGACTTCTCAGGTTTTTACTACATATGAACACTTTTCACATTCTCCCGTTCAACTCGGCTTCTAGTCTTCCTTCCATGCAAAAGCTTAAGGTCCTAGCTCATGTCCAAGGCACCAAAGCCAGCTAAAATGTCAATAATCGATACCTAAAACTTGAATTGTACTACTTCGTACTGGCTATTACATCAACTTAGAAGCTTCATCTGTCTTCTACTACCGTGCTTTTGGTGTCCCCGCATACCGCAGCATGCGACATAGCTTTGCAGACGATAAGTACAACCGTTTCAGAGAGGAGAGCGGCCAATGTGACGATCTGGCTTTAAGTTGATTCGATAACAAATGACGAAAACGGACGGATTTCTCAGGTTTTTACTACATATGAACACTTTTCACATTCTCCCCTGCAACCCGGCTGCTAGTCCTCCTTTCATGCAAAATCTTAAGTTCCTAGCTGATGTCCAATGCACCAAAGAAGGGTAAAAAGTCAATAATCGATACCTAAATCTTGAATTGTACTACTTCTTACTGGCTATTACATCAACTTAATAGCTTCATCTGTGTTCTACTATGGTGCTATTAGTGTCACCGCATACCGCAGCACGCGACATAGCTTTGCAGAAGATAAATGTAACCGTTTCAGACAGATGTGCGGCCAATGTGGCTTTCTGGCCTTAAGTCCATTCGATAACAAAGACGAAAACGGACGGATTTCTCAGGTTTTTACTACATATGAACACTTTTCACATTCTCCTGTTCAACTCGGCTGCTAGTCTTCCTTCCATGCAAAAGCTTAAGGTCCTAGCTCATGTCCAAGGCACCAAAGAAGGGTAAAAAGTCAATAATGGATACCTAGAACTTGAATTGTGCTACTTCTTACTGGCTATTACATCAACTTAGAAGCTTCATCTGTGTTCTTCTATGGTGCTTGTAGTGTCCCCGCATACCGCAGCATGCGACATAGCTTTGCAGACGATAAGTACAACCGTTTCAGAGAGAAGAGCGGCCAATGTGACGATCTGGCTTTAAGTCGATTCGATAACAAATGACGAAAACGGACGGATTTCTCAGGTTTTTACTACATGTGAACACTTTTGATATTCTCCCATGCAGCGCGGCTGCTAGTCCTCCCTTCATGCAAAATCTTAAGTTCCTAGCTCGTGTCCAAGGCACCAAAGCCAGCTAAAAAGTCAATAATCGATACCTAAAACTTGAATTGTACTACTTCTTACTGGCTATTACATCAACGTAGAAGCTTCATCTGTGTTCTACTATGGTGCTTTTAGTGTCTCCGCATACCGCAGCACGTGACATAGCTTTGCAGACGATAAGTACAACCGTTTCAGAGAGAAGAGCGGCCAATGCGTCGATCAGGCTTTAAGTCGATTCGATAACAAATGACGAAAACGGACGGATTTCTCAGGTTTTTACTACATATGAACATTTTTCACATTCTCCCGTTCAACTCGGCTGCTAGTCTTCCTTCCATGCAAAAGCTTAAGGTCCTAGCTCATGTCCAAGGCACCAAAGCCAGCTAAAAAGTCAATAATCGATACCTAAAACTTGAAATGTACTACTTCCTACTGGCTATTACATCAACTTAGAAGCTTCATCTGTGTTCTACTATCGTGCTTTTAGTGTCCCCGCATACCGCAGCACGCGACATAGCTTTGCAGACGGTAAGTACAACCGTTTCAGAGAGGAGAGCGGCCAATGTGACGATCTGGCTTTAAGTCGATTCGATAACAAATGACGAAAACGGACGGACTTCTCAGGTTTTTACTACATATGAACACTTTTCACATTCTCCCGTTCAACTCGGCTTCTAGTCTTCCTTCCATGCAAAAGCTTAAGGTCCTAGCTCATGTCCAAGGCACCAAAGCCAGCTAAAATGTCAATAATCGATACCTAAAACTTGAATTGTACTACTTCGTACTGGCTATTACATCAACTTAGAAGCTTCATCTGTCTTCTACTACCGTGCTTTTGGTGTCCCCGCATACCGCAGCATGCGACATAGCTTTGCAGACGATAAGTACAACCGTTTCAGAGAGGAGAGCGGCCAATGTGACGATCTGGCTTTAAGTTGATTCGATAACAAATGACGAAAACGGACGGATTTCTCAGGTTTTTACTACATATGAACACTTTTCACATTCTCCCCTGCAACCCGGCTGCTAGTCCTCCTTTCATGCAAAATCTTAAGTTCCTAGCTCATGTCCAATGCACCAAAGAAGGGTAAAAAGTCAATAATCGATACCTAAAACTTGAATTGTACTACGTCTTACTGGCTATTACATCAACTTAATAGCTTCATCTGTGTTCTACTATGGTGCTATTAGTGTCACCGCATACCGCAGCACGCGACATAGCTTTGCAGAAGATAAATGTAACCGTTTCAGACAGATGTGCGGCCAATGTGGCTTTCTGGCCTTAAGTCGATTCGATAACAAAGACGAAAACGGACGGATTTCTCAGGTTTTTACTACATATGAACACTTTTCACATTCTCCTGTTCAACTCGGCTGCTAGCCTTCCTTCCATGCAGAAGCTTAAGGTCCTAGCTCATGTCCAAGGCACCAAAACCAGCTAAAAAGTCAATAATCGATACGTAAAACTTGAATTGTACTACATCTTACTGGCTAATACATCAACGTAGAAGCTTCATCTGTGTTCTACTATGGTGCTTTTAGTGTCTCCGCATACCGTATCACGTGACATAGCTCTGCAGACGATAAGTACAACCGCATCAGAGGGAAGAACGGCCAATGTGACGATCAGGCTTTAAGTCGATTCGATAACAAATGACGAAAACGGACGGATTTCTCAGGTTTTTACTACATATGAACACTTTTCACATTCTCCCGTTCAACTCGGCTGCTAGTCTTCCTTCCATGCAAAAGCTTAAGGTCCTAGCTCATGTCCAAGGCACCAAAGAAGGGTAAAAAGTCAATAATGGATACCTAGAACTTGAATTGTACTACTTCTTACTGGCTATTACATCAACTTAGAAGCTTCATCTGTGTTCTTCTATGGTGCTTGTAGTGTCCCCGCATACCGCAGCATTCGACATAGCTTTGCAGACGATAAGTACAACCGTTTCAGAGAGAAGAGCGGCCAATGTGACGATCTGGCTTTATGTTGATTCGATAACACATGACGAAAACGGATGGATTTTTCAGATTTTTAACACATATGAACACTTTTCACATTCTCCCGTGCAACTCGGCTGCTAGCCCTGCTTTCTTGCAGAATCTTAAGGTCCTAGCTCATGTCAAAGGCACCAAAGCCAGCAAAAACGTCAATAATCGATACCTAAAACTTGAATTGTACTACTTCTTAATGGCTATTACATGAATTTAGAAGCTTCATCTGTGTTCTACTATGGTGCTTTTTGTGTCCCCGCATACCGCAGCACACGACATAGCTTTGCAGACGATAAGTACAACCGTTTCAGAGAGGAGAGCGGCCAATGTGACGATCTGGCTTTAAGTCGATTCGATAACAAATGACGAAATCGGACGGATTTCTCAGGTTTTTACTACATGTGAACACTTTTCATATTCTCCCATGCAGCGCGGCTGCTAGTCCTCCCTTCATGCAAAATCTTAAGTTCCTAGCTCGTGTCCAAGGCACCAAAGCCAGCTAAAAAGTCAATAATCGATACCTAAAACTTGAATTGTACTACTTCTTACTGGCTATTACATCAACTTAGAAGCTTCATCTGTGTTCTTCTATGGTGCTTGTAGTGTCCCCGCATACCGCAGCATGCGACATAGCTTTGCAGACGATAAGTACAACCGTTTCAGAGAGAAGAGCGGCCAATGTGACGATCTGGCTTTATGTTGATTCGATAACAAATGACGAAAATTGATGGATTTTTCAGATTTTTAACACATATGAACAATATTCACATTCTCCCGTGCGACTCGGCTGCTAGCCCTGCTTTCTTGCAGAATCTTAAGGTCCTAGCTCATGTCAAAGCCACCAAAGCCAGCAAAAACGTCAATAATCGATACCTAAAACTTGAATTGTACTACTTCTTACTGGCTATTACATCAATTTAGAAGCTTCATCTGTGTTCTACTATGGTGCTTTTTGTGTCCCCGCATACCGCAGCACACGACATAGCTTTGCAGACGATAAGTACAACCGTTTCAGAGAGGAGAGCGGCCAATGTGACGATCTGGCTTTAAGTCGATTCGATAACAAATGACGAAAACGGACGGATTTCTCAGGTTTTTACTACATGTGAACACTTTTCATATTCTCCCATGCAGCGCGGCTGCTAGTCCTCCCTTCATGCAAAATCTTAAGTTCCTAGCTCGTGTCCAAGGCACCAAAGCCAGCTAAAAAGTCAATAATCGATACCTAAAACTTGAATTGTACTACTCCTTACTGGCTATTACATCAACTTAGAAGCATCATCTGTGTTCTACTATGGTGCTATTAGTGTCTCCGCATACCGCAGCACGCGACATAGCTTTGCAGTCGATAAGTACAACCGTTTCAGATAGAAAGCGGCCAATGTGACGATCTGGCTTTAAGTCGATTCGATAACAAATGACGAAAACGGACGGATTTCTCAGGTTTTTACTACATGTGAACACTTTTCATATTCTCCCATGCAGCGCGGCTGCTAGTCCTCCCTTCATGCAAAATCTTAAGTTCCTAGCTCGTGTCCAAGGCACCAAAGCCAGCTAAAAAGTCAATAATAGATACCTAAAACTTGAATTGTACTACTTCTTACTGGATATTACATGAACTTAGAAGCTTCATCTGTGTCCTACTATGGTGCCTTTAGTGTCTCCGCATACCGCAGCACACGACATAGCTTTGCAGACGATAAGTACAACCGTTTCAGAGAGAAGAGCGGCCAATGTGACCATCTGGCTTTAAGTCGATTCGATAACAAATGACGAAAACGGACGGATTTCTCAGGTTTTTACTACATATGAACACTTTTCACATTCTCCCGTGCCACGCGGCTGCTAGTCCTCCTTTCATGCAGAATCTTAAGGTCCTAGCTCATGTCAAAGGCACCAAATAAGGGTAAAAAGTCAATAATCGATACTAAAAACTTGAATTGTACTACTACTTACTGGCTCTTACATCAACTTAGAAGCTTCATCTGTGTTCTACTTTGGTGCTTTTAGTGTCTCCACATACCGCAGCACGCGACAATGTGACGATCTGGCTTTAAGTCGATTCGATAACAAATGACGAATACGGACGGATTTCTCAGGTCTTTACTACATATGAGCACTTTTCACATTCTCCCGTTCAACACGGCTGCTAGTCTTCCTTCCAAGCAGAAGCTTAAGGTAATTAGCTCATGTCGAAGGCACCAAAGCCAGCTAAAATGTCAATAATCGATACCTAAAACTTGAATTGTACTACTTCTTACTGGCTATTACATCAACTTAGAAGCTTCATCTGTGTTCTACTATCGTGCTCTTAGTGACCCCGCATACCGCAGCACGCGACATAGCTTTGCAGACGATAAGTACAACCGTTTCAGAGAGGAGAGCGGCCAATGTGACGATCTGGCTTTAAGTCGATTTGAAAACAAATGACGAAAACGGACGGATATCTCAGGTTTTTACTTTATATGAACACTTTTCACATTCTCCCGTTCAACTCGGCTGCTAGTCTTCCTTCCATGCAGAAGCTTAAGGTCCTAGCTCATGTCCAAGGCACCAAAGAAGGGTAAAAAGTCAATAATGGATACCTAAATCTCGAATTGTACCACTTCTTACTGGCTATTACATCAACTTAATAGCTTCATCTGTGTTCTACTATGGTGCTATTAGTGTCACCGCATACCGCAGCACGCGACATAGCTTTGCAGAAGATAAATGTAACCGTTTCAGACAGATGTGCGGCCAATGTGGCTTTCTGGCCTTAAGTCGATTCGATAACAAAGACGAAAACGGACGGATTTCTCAGGTTTTTACTACATATGAACACTTTTCACATTCTCCTGTTCAACTCGGCTGCTAGTCCTCCTTCCATGCAAAAGCTTAAGGTCCTAGCTCATGTCCAAGGCACCAAAGAAGGGTAAAAAGTCAATAATGGATACCTAGAACTTGAATTGTGCTACTTCTTACTGGCTATTACATCAACTTAGAAGCTTCATCTGTGTTCTTCTATGGTGCTTGTAGTGTCCCCGCATACCGCAGCATGCGACATAGCTTTGCAGACGATAAGTACAACCGTTTCAGAGAGAAGAGCGGCCAATGTGACGATCTGGCTTTAAGTCGATTCGATAACAAATGACGAAAACGGACGGATTTCTCAGGTTTTTACTACATGTGAACACTTTTGATATTCTCCCATGCAGCGCGGCTGCCAGTCCTCCCTTCATGCAAAATCTTAAGTTCCTAGCTCGTGTCCAAGGCACCAAAGCCAGCTAAAAAGTCAATAATCGATACCTAAAACTTGAATTGTACTACTTCTTACTGGCTATTACATCAACTTAGAAGCATCATCTGTGTTCTACTATGGTGCCATTAGTGTCTCCGCATACCGCAGCAGGCGACATAGCTTTGCAGTCGATAAGTACAACCGTTTCAGATAGAAAGCGGCCAATGTGACGATCTGGCTTTAAGTCGATTCGATAAAAAATGACGAAAACGGGCGGATTTCTCAGGTTTTTACTACATATGAACACTTTTCACATTCTCCCGTGCCACGCGGCTGCTAGTCCTCCTTTCATGCAGAATCTTAAGGTCCTAGCTCATGTCAAAGGCACCAAATAAGGGTAAAAAGACAATAATCGATACTAAAAACTTGAATTGTACTACTACTTACTGGCTCTTACATCAACTTAGAAGCTTCATCTGTGTTCTACTTTGGTGCTTTTAGTGTCTCCACATACCGCAGCACGCGACAATGTGACGATCTGGCTTTAAGTTGATTCGATAACAAATGACGAAAACGGACGGATATCTCAGGTCTTTACTACATATAAGCACTTTTCACATTCTCCCGTTCAACTCGGCTGCTAGTCTTCCTTCCATGCAGAAGCTTAAGGTCCTAGCTCATGTCGAAGGCACCAAAGCCAGCTAAAATGTCAATAATCGATACCTAAAACTTGAATTGTACTACTTCCTACTGGCTATTACATCAACTTAGAAGCTTCGTCTGTGTTCTACTATCGTGCTCTTAGTGTCCCCGCATACCGCAGCACGCGACATAGCTTTGCAGACGATAAGTACAACCGTTTCATAGAGGAGAGCGGCCAATGTGACGATCTGGCTTTAAGTCGATTCGATAACAAATGCCGAAAACGGACGGATTTCTCAGGTTTTTACAACATATGAACACTTTTCACATTCTCCCGTGCAACTCGGCTGCTAGTCCTCCTATCATGCAGAATCTTAAGTTCGTAGCTCATGTCAAAGGCACCAAAGCCAGCTAAAACGTCAATAATCGATACCTAAAACTTGAATTGTACTACTTCTTACTGGCTATTACATCAATTTAGAAGCTTCATCTGTGTTCTACTATGGTGCTATTAGTGTCTCCCCATACCGCAGCATGCGACATAGCTTTGCAGACGATAAGTACAACCGTTTCAGAGAGAAAGCGACCAATGTGACGATCTGGCTTTAAGTCGATTTGAAAACAAATGACGAAAACGGACGGATTTCTCAGGTTTTTACCACATATGAACACTTTTCACACTCTCACGTGCAACTCGGCTGCTAGTCCTCCTTTCATGCAGAATCTTAAGGTCCTAGCTCATGTCAAAGGCACCAAATAAGGGTAAAAAGTCAATAATCGATACTAAAAACTTGAATTGTACTACTTCCTACTGGCTATTACATCAACTTAGAAGCTTCATCTGTGTTCTACTATCGTGCTTTTAGTGTCCCCGCATACCGCAGCACGCGAAATAGCTTTGCAGACGACAAATGTAACCGTTTCAGACAGAAGTGAGGCCAATGTGACGATCTGGCTTTAAGTCGATTCGATAACAAATGACGAAAACGGACGGAATTCTCAGGTTTTTACTACATGTGAACACTTTTCACATTCTTCCATGCAACGCGGCTGCTAGTCCTCCCTTCATGCAAAATCTTAAGTTCCTAGCTTGTGTCCAAGGCACCAAAGCCAGCTTAAAAGTCAATAATCGATACCTAAAACTTGAATTGTACTACTTCTTACAGGCTATTACATCAACTTAGAAGCATCATCTGTGTTCTACTATGGTGCTATTAGTGTCTCCGCCTACCGCAGCACGTGACATAGCATTGCAGACGATAAGTACAACCGTTTCAGAGAGAAGAGCGGCCAATGTGACGATCTGGCTTTAAGTCGATTCGATAACAAATGACGAAAACGGACGGATTTCTCAGGTTTTTACTACATATGAACACTTTTCACATTTTCCTGTTCAACTCGGCTGCTAGCCTTCCTTCCATGCAGAAGCTTAAGGTCCTAGCTCATGTCCAAGGCACCAAAACCAGCTAAAAAGTCAATAATCGATACCTAAAACTTGAATTGTACTACATCTTAGTGGCTAATACATCAACGTAGAAGCTTCATCTGTGTTCTACTATGGTGCTTTTAGTGTCTCCGCATACCGTATCACGTGACATAGCTCTGCAGACGATAAGTACAACCGCATCAGAGGGAAGAACGGCCAATGTGACGATCAGGCTTTAAGTCAATTCGATAACAAATGACGAAAACGGACGGATTTCTCAGGTTTTTACTACATATGAACACTTTTCACATTCTCCCGTTCAACTCGGCTGCTAGTCTTCCTTCCATGCAAAAGCTTAAGGTCCTAGCTCATGTCCAAGGCACCAAAGAAGGGTAAAAAGTCAATAATGGATACCTAGAACTTGAATTGTACTACTTCTTACTGGCTATTACATAAACTTAGAAGCTTCATCTGTGTTCTTCTATGGTGCTTGTAGTGTCCCCGCATACCGCAGCATTCGACATAGCTTTGCAGACGATAAGTACAACCGTTTCAGAGAGAAGAGCGGCCAATGTGACGAACTGGCTTTATGTTGATTCGATAACAAATGACGAAAACGGATGGATTTTTCAGATTTTTAACACATATGAACACTTTTCACATTCTCCCGTGCAACTCGGCAGCTAGCCCTGTTTTCTTGCAGAATCTTAAGGTCCTAGCTCATGTCAAAGGCACCAAAGCCAGCAAAAACGTCAATAATCGATACCTAAAACTTGAATTGTACTACTTCTTACTGGCTATTACATGAATTTAGAAGCTTCATCTGTGTTCTACTATGGTGCTTTTTGTGTCCCCGCATACCGCAGCACACGACATAGCTTTGCAGACGATAAGTACAACCGTTTCAGAGAGGAGAGCGGCCAATGTGACGATCTGGCTTTAAGTCGATTCGATAACAAATGACGAAATCGGACGGATTTCTCAGGTTTTTACTACATGTGAACACTTTTCATATTCTCCCATGCAGCGCGGCTGCTAGTCCTCCCTTCATGCAAAATCTTAAGTTCCTAGCTCGTGTCCAAGGCACCAAAGCCAGCTAAAAAGTCAATAATCGATACCTAAAACTTGAATTGTACTACTCCTTACTGGCTATTACATCAACTTAGAAGCATCATCTGTGTTCTACTATGGTGCTATTAGTGTCTCCGCATACCGCAGCACGCGACATAGCTTTGCAGTCGATAAGTACAACCGTTTCAGATAGAAAGCGGCCAATGTGACGATCTGGCTTTAAGTCGATTCGATAACAAATGACGAAAACGGATGGATTTCTCAGATTTTTAATACATATGAACACTTTTCGCATTCTCCCGTGCAACTTCGCTGCTAGTCCTCCGTTCATGCAGAATCTTAAGGTCCTAGCTCATATCCAAGACACCAAAGCCAGCTAAAAAGTCAATAATAGATACCTAAAACTTGAATTGTACTACTTCTTACTGGATATTACATGAACTTAGAAGCTTCATCTGTGTCCTACTATGGTGCCTTTAGTGTCTCCGCATACCGCAGCACACGACATAGCTTTGCAGACGATAAGTACAACCGTTTCAGAGAGAAGAGCGGCCAAAGTGACCATCTGGCTTTAAGTCGATTCGATAACAAATGACGAAAACGGACGGATTTCTCAGGTTTTTACTACATATGAACACTTTTCACATTCTCCCGTGCCACGCGGCTGCTAGTCCTCCTTTCATGCAGAATCTTAAGGTCCTAGCTCATGTCAAAGGCACCAAATAAGGGTAAAAAGTCAATAATCGATACTAAAAACTTGAATTTTACTACTACTTACTGGCTCTTACATCAACTTAGAAGCTTCATCTGTGTTCTACTTTGGTGCTTTTAGTGTCTCCACATACCGCAGCACGCGACAATGTGACGATCTGGCTTTAAGTCGATTCGATAACAAATGACGAATACGGACGGATTTCTCAGGTCTTTACTACATATGAGCACTATTCACATTCTCCCGTTCAACACGGCTGCTAGTCTTCCTTCCAAGCAGAAGCTTAAGGTAATTAGCTCATGTCGAAGGCACCAAAGCCAGCTAAAATGTCAATAATCGATACCTAAAACTTGAATTGTACTACTTCTTACTGGCTATTACGTCAACTTAGAAGCTTCATCTGTGTTCTACTATCGTGCTCTTAGTGTCCCCGCATACCGCAGCACGCGACATAGCTTTGCAGACGATAAGTACAACCGTTTCAGAGAGGAGAGCGGCCAATGTGACGATCTGGCTTTAAGTCGATTTGAAAACAAATGACGAAAACGGACGGATATCTCAGGTTTTTACTTTATATGAACACTTTTCACATTCTCCCGTTCAACTCGGCTGCTAGTCTTCCTTCCATGCAGAAGCTTAAGGTCCTAGCTCATGTCCAAAGCACCAAAGAAGGGTAAAAAGTCAATAATGGATACCTAAATCTCGAATTGTACTACTTCTTACTGGCTATTACATCAACTTAATAGCTTCATCTGTGTTCTACTATGGTGCTATTAGTGTCACCGCATACCGCAGCACGCGACATAGCTTTGCAGAAGATAAATGTAACCGTTTCAGACAGATGTGCGGCCAATGTGGCTTTCTGGCCTTAAGTCGATTCGATAACAAAGACGAAAACGGACGGATTTCTCAGGTTTTTACTACATATGAACACTTTTCACATTCTCCTGTTCAACTCGGCTGCTAGTCCTCCTTCCATGCAAAAGCTTATGGTCCTAGCTCATGTCCAAGGCACCAAAGAAGGGTAAAAAGTCAATAATGGAAACCTAGAACTTGAATTGTGCTACTTCTTACTGGCTATTACATCAACTTAGAAGCTTCATCTGTGTTCTTCTATGGTGCTTGTAGTGTCCCCGCATACCGCAGCATGCGACATAGCTTTGCAGACGATAAGTACAACCGTTTCAGAGAGAAGAGCGGCCAATGTGACGATCTGGCTTTAAGTCGATTCGATAACAAATGACGAAAACGGACGGATTTCTCAGGTTTTTACTACATGTGAACACTTTTGATATTCTCCCATGCAGCGCGGCTGCTAGTCCTCCCTTCATGCAAAATCTTAAGTTCCTAGCTCGTGTCCAAGGCACCAAAGCCAGCTAAAAAGTCAATAATCGATACCTAAAACTTGAATTGTACTACTTCTTACTGGCTATTACATCAACTTAGAAGCATCATCTGTGTTCTACTATGGTGCCATTAGTGTCTCCGCATACCGCAGCAGGCGACATAGCTTTGCAGTCGATAAGTACAACCGTTTCAGATAGAAAGCGGCCAATGTGACGATCTGGCTTTAAGTCGATTCGATAACAAATGACGAAAACGGGCGGATTTCTCAGGTTTTTACTACATATGAACACTTTTCACATTCTCCCGTGCCACGCGGCTGCTAGTCCTCCTTTCATGCAGAATCTTAAGGTCCTAGCTCATGTCAAAGGCACCAAATAAGGGTAAAAAGACAATAATCGATACTAAAAACTTGAATTGTACTACTACTTACTGGCTCTTACATCAACTTAGAAGCTTCATCTGTGTTCTACTTTGGTGCTTTTAGTGTCTCCACATACCGCAGCACGCGACAATGTGACGATCTGGCTTTAAGTCGATTCGATAACAAATGACGAAAACGGACGGATATCTCAGGTCTTTACTACATATGAGCACTTTTCACATTCTCCCGTTCAACTCGGCTGCTAGTCTTCCTTCCATGCAGATGCTTAAGGTCCTAGCTCATGTCGAAGGCACTAAAGCCAGCTAAAATGTCAATAATCGATACCTAAAACTTGAATTGTACTACTTCCTACTGGCTATTACATCAACTTAGAAGCTTCATCTGTGTTCTACTATCGTGCTCTTAGTGTCCCCGCATACCGCAGCACGCGACATAGCTTTGCAGACGATAAGTACAACCGTTTCATAGAGGAGAGCGGCCAATGTGACGATCTGGCTTTAAGTCGATTCGATAACAAATGCCGAAAACGGACGGATTTCTCAGGTTTTTACAACATATGAACACTTTTCACATTCTCCCGTGCAACTCGGCTGCTAGTCCTCCTATCATGCAGAATCTTAAGTTCGTAGCTCATGTCAAAGGCACCAAAGCCAGCTAAAACGTCAATAATCGATACCTAAAACTTGAATTGTACTACTTCTTACTGGCTATTACATCAATTTAGAAGCTTCATCTGTGTTCTACTATGGTGCTATTAGTGTCTCCCCATACCGCAGCACGCGACATAGCTTTGCAGACGATAAGTACAACCGTTTAAGAGAGAAAGCGGCCAATGTGACGATCTGGCTTTAAGTCGATTTGAAAACAAATGACGAAAACGGACGGATTTCTCAGGTTTTTACCACATATGGACACTTTTCACACTCTCACGTGCAACTCGGCTGCTAGTCCTCCTTTCATGCAGAATCTTAAGGTCCTAGCTCATGTCAAAGGCACCAAATAAGGGTAAAAAGTCAATAATCGATACTAAAAACTTGAATTGTACTACTTCCTACTGGCTATTACATCAACTTAGAAGCTTCATCTGTGTTCTACTATCGTGCTTTTAGTGTCCCCGCATACCGCAGCACGCGAAATAGCTTTGCAGACGACAAATGTAACCGTTTCAGACAGAAGTGAGGCCAATGTGACGATCTGGCTTTAAGTCGATTCGATAACAAATGACGAAAACGGACGGAATTCTCAGGTTTTTACTACATGTGAACACTTTTCACATTCTTCCATGCAACGCGGCTGCTAGTCCTCCCTTCATGCAAAATCTTAAGTTCCTAGCTTGTGTCCAAGGCACCAAAGCCAGCTTAAAAGTCAATAATCGATACCTAAAACTTGAATTGTACTACTTCTTACAGGCTATTACATCAACTTAGAAGCATCATCTGTGTTCTACTATGGTGCTATTAGTGTCTCCGCCTACCGCAGCACGTGACATAGCATTGCAGACGATAAGTACAACCGTTTCAGAGAGAAGAGCGGCCAATGTGACGATCTGGCTTTAAGTCGATTCGATAACAAATGACGAAAACGGATGGATTTCTCAGGTTTTTACTACATATGAACACTTTTCACATTCTCCCGTGCAACTCAGCTGCTAGTCCTCCTTTCATGCAGAATCTTAAGGTCCTAGCTCATGTCAAAGGCACCAAATAAGGGTAAAAAGTCAATAATCGATACTAAAAACTTGAATTGTACTACTTCTTACTGGCTCTTACATCAACTTAGAAGCTCCATCTGTGTTCTACTTTGGTGCTTTTAGTGTTTCCGCATGCCGCAGCACGCGACATAGCTTTGCAGACGATAAGTACAACCGTTTCAGAGAGAAGAGCGGCCAATGCGACGATCAGGCTTTAAGTCGATTCGATAACAAATGACGAAAACGGAGGATTTCTCAGGTTTTTACTACATATGAACACTTTTCACATTCTCCCGTTCAACTCGGCTGCTAGTCTTCCTTCCATGCAAAAGCTTAAGGTCCTAGCTCATGTCCAAGGCACCAAAGCCAGCTAAAAAGTCAATAATCGATACCTAAAACTTGAATTGTACTACTTCCTACTGGCTATTACATCAACTTAGAAGCTTCATCTGTGTTCTACTATCGTGCTTTTAGTGTCCCCGCATACCGCAGACCGCGACATAGCTTTGCAGACGATAAGTACAACCGTTTCAGAGAGGAGAGCGGCCAATGTGACGATCGATAACAAATGACGAAAACGGACGGATTTCTCAGGTTTTTACTACATATGAACACTTTTCACATTCTCCCGTTCAACTCTGCTGCTAGTCTTCCTTCCATGCAAAAGCTTAAGGTCCTAGCTCATGTCCAAGGCACCAAAGCCAGCTAAAAAGTCAATAATCGATACCTAAAACTTGAAATGTACTACTTCCTACTGGCTATTACATCAACTTAGAAGCTTCATCTGTGTTCTACTATCGTGCTTTTAGTGTCCCCGCATACCGCAGCACGCGACATAGCTTTGCAGACGATAAGTACAACCGTTTCAGAGAGGAGAGCGGCCAATGTGACGATCTGGCTTTAAGTCGATTCGATAACAAATGACGAAAACGGACGGACTTCTCAGGTTTTTACTACATATGAACACATTTCACATTCTCCCGTTCAACTCGGCTTCTAGTCTTCCTTCCATGCAAAAGCTTAAGGTCCTAGCTCATGTCCAAGGCACCAAAGCCAGCTAAAATGTCAATAATCGATACCTAAAACTTGAATTGTACTACTTCGTACTGGCTATTACATCAACTTAGAAGCTTCATCTGTCTTCTACTACCGTGCGTTTGGTGTCCCCGCATACCGCAGCATGCGACATAGCTTTGCAGACGATAAGTACAACCGTTTCAGAGAGGAGAGCGGCCAATGTGACGATCTGGCTTTAAGTTGATTCGATAACAAATGACGAAAACGGACGGATTTCTCAGGTTTTTACTACATATGAACACTTTTCACATTCTCCCCTGCAACCCGGCTGCTAGTCCTCCTTTCATGCAAAATCTTAAGTTCCTAGCTCATGTCCAATGCACCAAAGAAGGGTAAAACGTCAATAATCGATACCTAAAACTTGAATTGTACTACTTCTTACTGGCTATTACATCAACTTAATAGCTTCATCTGTGTACTACTATGGTGCTATTAGTGTCACCGCATACCGCAGCACGCGACATAGCTTTGCAGAAGATAAATGTAACCGTTTCAGACAGATGTGCGGCCAATGTGGCTTTCTGGCCTTAAGTCGATTCGATAACAAAGACGAAAACGGACGGATTTCTCAGGTTTTTACTACATATGAACACTTTTCACATTCTCCTGTTCAACTCGGCTGCTAGCCTTCCTTCCATGCAGAAGCTTAAGGTCCTAGCTCATGTCCAAGGCACCAAAACCAGCTAAAAAGTCAATAATCGATACCTAAAACTTGAATTGTACTACTTCTTACTGGCTAATACATCAACGTAGAAGCTTCATCTGTGTTCTACTATGGTGCTTTTAGTGTCTCCGCATACCGTAGCACGTGACATAGCTCTGCAGACGATAAGTACAACCGCATCAGAGGGAAGAACGGCCAATGTGACGATCAGGCTTTAAGTCGATTCGATAACAAATGACGAAAACGGACGGATTTCTCAGGTTTTTACTACATATGAACACTTTTCACATTCTCCCGTTCAACTCGGCTGCTAGTCTTCCTTCCATGGAAAAGCTTAAGGTCCTAGCTCATGTCCAAGGCACCAAAGAAGGGTAAAAAGTCAATAATGAATACCTAGAACTTGAATTGTACTACTTCTTACTGGCTATTACATCAACTTAGAAGCTTCATCTGTGTTCTTCTATGGTGCTTGTAGTGTCCCCGCATACCGCAGCATGCGACATAGCTTTGCAGACGATAAGTACAACCGTTTCAGAGAGAAGAGCGGCCAATGTGACGATCTGGCTTTATGTTGATTCGATAACAAATGACGAAAACGGATGGATTTTTCAGATTTTTAACACATATGAACACTTTTCACATTCTCCCGTGCAACTCGGCTGCTAGCCCTGCTTTCTTGCAGAATCTTAAGGTCCTAGCTCATGTCAAAGGCACCAAAGCCAGCAAAAACGTCAATAATCGATACCTAAAACTTGAATTGTACTACTTCTTACTGGCTATTACATCAATTTAGAAGCTTCATCTGTGTTCTACTATGGTGCTTTTTGTGTCTCCGCATACCGCAGCACACGACATAGCTTTGCAGACGATAAGTACAACCGTTTCAGAGAGGAGAGCGGCCAATGTGACGATCTGGCTTTAAGTCGATTCGATAACAAATGACGAAATCGGACGGATTTCTCAGGTTTTTACTACATGTGAACACTTTTCATATTCTCCCAAGCAGCGCGGCTGCTAGTCCTCCCTTCATGCAAAATCTTAAGTTCCTAGCTCGTGTCCAAGGCACCAAAGCCAGCTAAAAAGTCAATAATCGATACCTAAAACTTGAATTGTACTACTTCTTACTGGCTATTACATCAACTTAGAAGCTTCATCTGTGTTCTTCTATGGTGCTTGTAGTGTCCCCGCATACCGCAGCATGCGACATAGCTTTGCAGACGATAAGTACAACCGTTTCAGAGAGAAGAGCGGCCAATGTGACGATCTGGCTTTATGTTGATTCGATAACAAATGACGAAAATTGATGGATTTTTCAGATTTTTAACACATATGAACACTTTTCACATTCTCCCGTGCCACGCGGCTGCTAGTCCTCCTTTCATGCAGAATCTTAAGGTCCTAGCTCATGTCAAAGGCACCAAATAAGGTTAAAAAGTCAATAATCCATACTAAAAACTTGAATTGTACTACTACTTACTGGCTCTTACATCAACTTAGAAGCTTCATCTGTGTTCTACTTTGGTGCTTTTACTGTCTCCACATCCCGCAGCACGCGACAATGTGACGATCTGGCTTTAAGTCGATTCGATAACAAATGACGAAAACGGACGGATTTCTCAGGTCTTTACTACATATGAGCACTTTTCACATTCTCCCGTTCAACTCGGCTGCTAGTCTTCCTTCCAAGCAGAAGCTTAAGGTAATTAGCTCATGTCGAAGGCACCAAAGCCAGCTAAAATGTCAATAACCGATACCTAAAACTTGAATTGTACTACTCCCTACTGGCTATTACATCAACTTAGAAGCTTCATCTGTGTTCTACTATCGTGCTCTTAGTGTCCCCGCATACCGCAGCACGCGACATAGCTTTGCAGTCGATAAGTACAACCGTTTCAGATAGAAAGCGGCCAATGTGACAATCTGGCTTTAAGTCGATTCGATAACAAATGACGAAAACGGATGGATTTCTCAGATTTTTGATACATATGAACACTTTTCGCATTCTCCCGTGCGACTTCGCTGCTAGTCCTCCGTTCATGCAGAATCTTAAGGTCCTAGCTCATATCCAAGACACCAAAGCCAGCTAAAAAGTCAATAATAGATACCTAAAACTTGAATTGTACTACTTCTTACTGGATATTACATGAACTTAGAAGCTTCATCTGTGTCCTACTATGGTGCCTTTAGTGTCTCCGCATACCGCAGCACACGACATAGCTTTGCAGACGATAAGTACAACCGTTTCAGAGAGAAGAGCGGCCAATGTGACCATCTGGCTTTAAGTCGATTCGATAACAAATGACGAAAACGGGCGGATTTCTCAGGTTTTTACTACATATGAACACTTTTCACATTCTCCCGTGCCACGCGGCTGCTAGTCCTCCTTTCATGCAGAATCTTAAGGTCCTAGCTCATGTCAAAGGCACCAAATAAGGGTAAAAAGTCAATAATCGATACTAAAAACTTGAATTGTACTACTACTTACTGGCTCTTACATCAACTTAGAAGCTTCATCTGTGTTCTACTTTGGTGCTTTTAGTGTCTCCACATACCGCAGCACGCGACAATGTGACGATCTGGCTTTAAGTCGATTCGATAACAAATGACGAAAACGGACGGATATCTCAGGTCTTTACTACATATGAGCACTTTTCACATTCTCCCGTTCAACTCGGCTGCTAGTCTTCCTTCCATGCAGAAGCTTAAGGTCCTAGCTCATGTCGAAGGCACCAAAGCCAGCTAAAATGCCAATAATCGATACCTAAAACTTGAATTGTACTACTTCCTACTGGCTATTACATCAACTTAGAAGCTTCATCTGTGTTCTACTATGGTGCTTTTAGTGTCCCCGCATACCGCAGACCGCGACATAGCTTTGCAGACGATAAGTACAACCGTTTCAGAGAGGAGAGCGGCCAATGTGACGATCGATAACAAATGACGAAAACGGACGGATTTCTCAGGTTTTTACTACATATGAACACTTTTCACATTCTCCCGTTCAACTCTGCTGCTAGTCTTCCTTCCATGCAAAAGCTTAAGGTCCTAGCTCATGTCCAAGGCACCAAAGCCAGCTAAAAAGTCAATAATCGATACCTAAAACTTGAAATGTACTACGTCCTACTGGCTATTACATCAACTTAGAAGCTTCATCTGTGTTCTACTATCGTGCTTTTAGTGTCCCCGCATACCGCAGCACGCGACATAGCTTTGCAGACGATAAGTACAACCGTTTCAGAGAGGAGAGTGGCCAATGTGACGATCTGGCTTTAAGTCGATTCGATAACAAATGACGAAAACGGACGGACTTCTCAGGTTTTTACTACATATGAACACATTTCACATTCTCCCGCTCAACTCGGCTTCTAGTCTTCCTTCCATGCAAAAGCTTAAGGTCCTAGCTCATGTCCAAGGCACCAAAGCCAGCTAAAATGTCAATAATCGATACCTAAAACTTGAATTGTACTACTTCGTACTGGCTATTACATCAACTTAGAAGCTTCATCTGTCTTCTACTACCGTGCGTTTGGTGTCCCCGCATACCGCAGCATGCGACATAGCTTTGCAGACGATAAGTACAACCGTTTCAGAGAGGAGAGCGGCCAATGTGACGATCTGGCTTTAAGTTGATTCGATAACAAATGACGAAAACGGACGGATTTCTCAGGTTTTTACTACATATGAACACTTTTCACATTCTCCCGTTCAACTCGGCTGCTAGCCTTCCTTCCATGCAGAAGCTTAAGGTCCTAGCTCATGTCCAAGGCACCAAAACCAGCTAAAAAGTCAATAATCGATACCTAAAACTTGAATTGTACTACTTCTTACTGGCTAATACATCAACGTAGAAGCTTCATCTGTGTTCTACTATGGTGCTTTTAGTGTCTCCGCATACCGTAGCACGTGACATAGCTCTGCAGACGATAAGTACAACCGCATCAGAGGGAAGAACGGCCAATGTGACGATCAGGCTTTAAGTCGATTCGATAACAAATGACGAAAACCGACGGATTTCTCAGGTTTTTACTACATATGAACACTTTTCACATTCTCCCGTTCAACTCGGCTGCTAGTCTTCCTTCCATGGAAAAGCTTAAGGTCCTAGCTCATGTCCAAGGCACCAAAGAAGGGTAAAAAGTCAATAATGGATACCTAGAACTTGAATTGTACTACTTCTTACTGGCTATTACATCAACTTAGAAGCTTCATCTGTGTTCTTCTATGGTGCTTGTAGTGTCCCCGCATACCGCAGCATGCGACATAGCTTTGCAGACGATAAGTACAACCGTTTCAGAGAGAAGAGCGGCCAATGTGACGATCTGGCTTTATGTTGATTCGATAACAAATGACGAAAACGGATGGATTTTTCAGATTTTTAACACATATGAACACTTTTCACATTCTCCCGTGCAACTCGGCTGCTAGCCCTGCTTTCTTGCAGAATCTTAAGGTCCTAGCTCATGTCAAAGGCACCAAAACCAGCAAAAACGTCAATAATCGATACCTAAAACTTGAATTGTACTACTTCTTACTGGCTATTACATCAATTTAGAAGCTTCATCTGTGTTCTACTATGGTGCTTTTTGTGTCCCCGCATACCGCAGCACACGACATAGCTTTGCAGACGATAAGTACAACCGTTTCAGAGAGGAGAGCGGCCAATGTGACGATCTGGCTTTAAGTCGATTCGATAACAAATGACGAAATCGGACGGATTTCTCAGGTTTTTACTACATGTGAACACTTTTCATATTCTCCCAAGCAGCGCGGCTGCTAGTCCTCCCTTCATGCAAAATCTTAAGTTCCTAGCTCGTGTCCAAGGCACCAAAGCCAGCTAAAAAGTCAATAATCGATACCTAAAACTTGAATTGTACTACTTCTTACTGGCTATTACATCAACTTAGAAGCTTCATCTGTGTTCTTCTATGGTGCTTGTAGTGTCCCCGCATACCGCAGCATGCGACATAGCTTTGCAGACGATAAGTACAACCGTTTCAGAGAGAAGAGCGGCCAATGTGACGATCTGGCTTTATGTTGATTCGATAACAAATGACGAAAATTGATGGATTTTTCAGATTTTTAACACATATGAACACTTTTCACATTCTCCCGTGCAACTCGGCTGCTAGCCCTGCTTTCTTGCAGAATCTTAAGGTCCTAGCTCATGTCAAAGGCACCAAAGCCAGCAAAAACGTCAATAATCGATACCTAAAACTTGAATTGTACTACTTCTTACTGGCTATTACATCAATTTAGAAGCTTCATCTGTGTTCTACTATGGTGCTTTTTGTGTCCCCGCATACCGCAGCATACGACATAGCTTTGCAGACGATAAGTACAACCGTTTCAGAGAGGAGAGCGGCCAATGTGACGATCTGGCTTTAAGTCGATTCGATAACAAATGACGAAAACGGACGGATTTCTCAGATTTTTAATACATATGAACACTTTTCGCATTCTCCCGTGCAACTTCGCTGCTAGTCCTCCGTTCATGCAGAATCTTAAGGTCCTAGCTCATATCCAAGACACCAAAGCCAGCTAAAAAGTCAATAATAGATACCTAAAACTTGAATTGTACTACTTCTTACTGGGTATTACATGAACTTAGAAGCTTCATCTGTGTCCTACTATGGTGCCTTTAGTGTCTCCGCATACCGCAGCACACGACATAGCTTTGCAGACGATAAGTACAACCGTTTCAGAGAGAAGAGCGGCCAATGTGACCATCTGGCTTTAAGTCGATTCGATAACAAATGACGAAAACGGACGGATTTCTCAGGTTTTTACTACATATGAACACTTTTCACATTCTCCCGTGCCACGCGGCTGCTAGTCCTCCTTTCATGCAGAATCTTAAGGTCCTAGCTCATGTCAAAGGCACCAAATAAGGTTAAAAAGTCAATAATCCATACTAAAAACTTGAATTGTACTACTACTTACTGGCTCTTACATCAACTTAGAAGCTTCATCTGTGTTCTACTTTGGTGCTTTTAGTGTCTCCACATACCGCAGCACGCGACAATGTGACGATCTGGCTTTAAGTCGATTCGATAACAAATGACGAAAACGGACGGATTTCTCAGGTCTTTACTACATATGAGCACTTTTCACATTCTCCCGTTCAACTCGGCTGCTAGTCTTCCTTCCAAGCAGAAGCTTAAGGTAATTAGCTCATGTCGAAGGCACCAAAGCCAGCTAAAATGTCAATAATCGATACCTAAAACTTGAATTGTACTACTCCCTACTGGCTATTACATCAACTTAGAAGCTTCATCTGTGTTCTACTATCGTGCTCTTAGTGTCCCCGCATACCGCAGCACGCGACATAGCTTTGCAGTCGATAAGTACAACCGTTTCAGATAGAAAGCGGCCAATGTGACGATCTGGCTTTAAGTCGATTCGATAACAAATGACGAAAACGGATGGATTTCTCAGATTTTTGATACATATGAACACTTTTCGCATTCTCCCGTGCAACTTCGCTGCTAGTCCTCCGTTCATGCAGAATCTTAAGGTCCTAGCTCATATCCAAGACACCAAAGCCAGCTAAAAAGTCAATAATAGATACCTAAAACTTGAATTGTACTACTTCTTACTGGATATTACATGAACTTAGAAGCTTCATCTGTGTCCTACTATGGTGCCTTTAGTGTCTCCGCATACCGCAGCACACGACATAGCTTTGCAGACGATAAGTACAACCGTTTCAGAGAGAAGAGCGGCCAATGTGACCATCTGGCTTTAAGTCGATTCGATAACAAATGACGAAAACGGGCGGATTTCTCAGGTTTTTACTACATATGAACACTTTTCACATTCTCCCGTGCCACGCGGCTGCTAGTCCTCCTTTCATGCAGAATCTTAAGGTCCTAGCTCATGTCAAAGGCACCAAATAAGGGTAAAAAGTCAATAATCGATACTAAAAACTTGAATTGTACTACTACTTACTGGCTCTTACATCAACTTAGAAGCTTCATCTGTGTTCTACTTTGGTGCTTTTAGTGTCTCCACATACCGCAGCACGCGACAATGTGACGATCTGGCTTTAAGTCGATTCGATAACAAATGACGAAAACGGACGGATATCTCAGGTCTTTACTACATATGAGCACTTTTCACATTCTCCCGTTCAACTCGGCTGCTAGTCTTCCTTCCATGCAGAAGCTTAAGGTCCTAGCTCATGTCGAAGGCACCAAAGCCAGCTAAAATGTCAATAATCGATACCTAAAACTTGAATTGTACTACTTCCTACTGGCTATTACATCAACTTAGAAGCTTCATCTGTGTTCTACTATCGTGCTCTTAGTGTCCCCGCATACCGCAGCACGCGACATAGCTTTGCAGACGATAAGTACAACCGTTTCAGAGAGGAGAGCGGCCAATGTGACGATCTGGCTTTAAGTCGATTCGATAACAAATGCCGAAAACGGACGGATTTCTCAGGTTTTTACAACATATGAACACTTTTCACATTCTCCCCTGCAACTCGGCTGCTAGTCCTCCTATCATGCAGAATCTTAAGTTCGTAGCTCATGTCAAAGGCACCAAAGCCAGCTAAAACGTCAATAATCGATACCTAAAACTTGAATTGTACTACTTCTTACTGGCTATTACATCAATTTAGAAGCTTCATCTGTGTTCTACTATGGTGCTTTTAGTGTCTCCCCATACCGCAGCACGCGACATAGCTTTGCAGACGATAAGTACAACCGTTTCAGAGAGAAAGCGGCCAATGTGACGATCTGGCTTTAAGTCGATTTGAAAACAAATGACGAAAACGGACGGATTTCTCAGGTTTTTACCACATATGAACACTTTTCACATGCTCACGTGCAACTCGGCTGCTAGTCCTCTTTTCATGCAGAATCTTAAGGTCCTAGCTCATGTCAAAGGCACCAAATGAGGGTAAAAAGTCAATAATCGATACTAAAAACTTGAATTGTACTACTTCCTACTGGCTATTACATCAACTTAGAAGCTTCATCTGAGTTCTACTATCGTGCTTTTAGTGTCCCCGCATACCGCAGCACGCGAAATAGCTTTGCAGACGACAAATGTAACCGTTTCAGACAGAAGTGCGGCCAATGTGACGATCTGGCTTTAAGTCGATTCGATAACAAATGACGAAAACGGACGGAATTCTCAGGTTTTTACTACATGTGAACACTTTTCACATTCTCCCATGCAACGCGGCTGCTAGTCCTCCCTTCATGCAAAATCTTAAGTTCCTAGCTTGTGTCCAAGGCACCAAAGCCAGCTTAAAAGTCAATAATCGATACCTAAAACTTGAATTGTACTACTTCTTACAGGCTATTACATCAACTTAGAAGCATCATCTGTGTTCTACTATGGTGCTATTAGTGTCTCCGCCTACCGCAGCACGTGACATAGCTTTGCAGACGATAAGTACAACCGTTTCAGAGAGAAGAGCGGCCAATGTGACGATCTGGCTTTAAGTCGATTCGATAACAAATGACGAAAACGGATGGATTTCTCAGGTTTTTACTACATATGAACACTTTTCACATTCTCCCGTGCAACTCGGCTGCTAGTCCTCCTTTCATGCAGAATCTTAAGGTCCTAGCTCATGTCAAAGGCACCAAATAAGGGTAAAAAGTCAATAATACATACTTAAAACTTGAATTGTACTACTTCTTACTGGCTATTACATCAACTTAGAAGCTCCATCTGTGTTCTACTTTGGTGCTTTTAGTGTTTCCGCATGCCGCAGCACGCGACATAGCTTTGCAGACGATAAGTACAACCGTTTCAGAGAGAAGAGCGGCCAATGTGACGATCTGGCTTTAAGTCGATTCGATAACAAATGACGAAAACGGATGGATTTCTCAGGTTTTTACTACATATGAACACTTTTCACATTCCCCCATGCAACGCGGCTGCTAGTCTTCCTTTCATGCAAAATCTTAAGTTCCTAGCTCGTGTCCAAGGCACCCAAGCCAGCTAAAAATTCAATAATAGATACCTAAAACTTGTATTGTACTACTTCTTACTGGCTATTACATCAACTTAGAAGCATCATCTGTGTTCTACTACGGGTGCTTTTAGTGTTTCCGCATGCCGCAGCACGCGACATAGCTTTGCAGACGACAAGTACAACCGTTTCTGAGAGTAGAGCGGCCAATGTGACAATCTGGCTTTAAGTCGATTCGATAACAAATGACGAAAACGGACGGATTTCTCAGGTTTTTACAACATATGAACACTTTTCACATTCCCCCATGCAACGCGGCTGCTAGACTTCCTTTCATGCAAAATCTTAAGTACCTAGCTCGTGTCCAAGGCACCAAAGCCAGTTAAAAAGTCAATAATAGATACCTAAAACTTGAATTGTACTACTTCCTACTGGCTATTACATCAACTTAGAAGCTTCATCTGTGTTCTACTATGGTGCTTTTAGTGTCTCCCCATACCGCAGCACGCGACATAGCTTTGCAGACGATAAGTACAACCGTTTCAGAGAGAAAGCGGCCAATGTGACGATCTGGCTTTAAGTCGATTTGAAAACAAATGACGAAAACGGACGGATTTCTCAGGTTTTTACCACATATGAACACTTTTCACATTCTCACGTGCAACTCGGCTGCTAGTCCTCCTCTCATGCAGAATCTTAAGGTCCTAGCTCATGTCAAAGGCACCAAATGAGGGTAAAAAGTCAATAATCGATACTAAAAACTTGAATTGTACTACTTCCTACTGGCTATTACATCAACTTAGAAGCTTCATCTGAGTTCTACTATCGTGCTTTTAGTGTCCCCGCATACCGCAGCACGCGAAATAGCTTTGCAGACGACAAATGTAACCGTTTCAGACAGAAGTGCGGCCAATGTGACGATCTGGCTTTAAGTCGATTCGATAACAAATGACGAAAACGGACGGAATTCTCAGGTTTTTACTACATGTGAACACTTTTCACATTCTCCCATGCAACGCGGCTGCTAGTCCTCCCTTCATGCAAAATCTTAAGCTCCTAGCTTGTGTCCAAGGCACCAAAGCCAGCTTAAAAGTCAATAATCGATACCTAAAACTTGAATTGTACTACTTCTTACAGGCTATTACATCAACTTAGAAGCATCATCTGTGTTCTACTATGGTGCTATTAGTGTCTCCGCCTACCGCAGCACGTGACATAGCTTTGCAGACGATAAGTACAACCGTTTCAGAGAGAAGAGCGGCCAATGTGACGATCTGGCTTTAAGTCGATTCGATAACAAATGACGAAAACGGATGGATTTCTCAGGTTTTTACAACATATGAACACTTTTCACATTCCCCCATGCAACGCGGCTGCTAGTCTTCCTTTCATGCAAAATCTTAAGTTCCTAGCTCGTGTCCAAGGCACCCAAGCCAGCTAAAAATTCAATAATAGATACCTAAAACTTGTATTGTACTACTTCTTACTGGCTATTACATCAACTTAGAAGCATCATCTGTGTTCTACTACGGTGCTTTTAGTGTTTCCGCATGCCGCAGCACGCGACATAGCTTTGCAGACGACAAGTACAACCGTTTCTGAGAGTAGAGCGGCCAATGTGACAATCTGGCTTTAAGTCGATTCGATAACAAATGACGAAAACGGACGGATTTCTCAGGTTTTTACTACATGTGAACACTTTTCATATTCTCCCATGCAGCGCTGCTGCTAGTCCTCCCTTCATGCAAAATCTTAAGTTCCTAGCTCGTGTCCAAGGCACCAAAGCCAGCTAAAAAGTCAATAATCGATACCTAAAACTTGAATTGTACTACTTCCTACTGGCTATTACATCAACTTAGAAGCTTCATCTGTGTTCTACTATCGTGCTTTTAGTGTCCCCGCATACCGCAGCACGCGAAATAGCTTTGCAGACGACAAATGTAACCGTTTCAGACAGAAGTGCGGCCAATGTGACGATCTGGCTTTAAGTCGATTCGATAACAAATGACGAAAACGGACGGATTTCTCAGGTTTTTACTACATATGAACACTTTTCACATTCCCCCATCCAACGCGGCTGCTAGTCTTCCTTTCATGCAAAATCTTAAGTTCCTAGCTCGTGTCCAAGGCACCAAAGCCAGCTAAAAAGTCAATAATAGATACCTAAAACTTGAATTGTACTACTTCTTACTGGCTATTACATCAACGTAGAAGCTTCATCTGTGTTCTACTATGGTGCTTTTGGTGTTTCCGCATACCGCAGCACGTGACATAGCTTTCCAGACGATAAGTACAACCGTTTCAGAAGGACGAACGGCCAATGTGACGATCAGGCTTTAAGTCGATTCGATAACAAATGACGAAAACGGATGGATTTCTCAGGTTTTTACTACATATGAACACTTTTCACATTCTCCCGTGCAACTCGGTTGCTAGTCCTCCTATCATGCAGAATCTTAAGTTCGTAGCTCATGTCCAAGGCACCAAAGAAGGGTAAAAAGTCAATAATACATACTTAAAACTTGAATTGTACTACTTCTTACTGGCTATTACATCAACTTAGAAGCTTCATCTGTGTTCTACTATGGTCCTTTTAGTGTCTTCGCAAACCGCAGCACGCAACATAGCTTTGCAGACGATAGGTACAACCGTTTCAGAGAGAAGAGCAGCCAATGTGACGATCTGGCTTTATGTTGATTCGATAACAAATGACGAAAACGGACGGATTTCTCACGTTTTTACTACATATGAACACTTTTCACATTCTCCCGTTCAACTCGGCTGCTAGTCTTCGTTCCATGCAAAAGCTTAAGGTCCTAGCTCATGTCCAAGGCACCAAAGCCAGCTATAAAGTCAATAATCGATACCTAAAACTTGAATTGTACTACTTCTTACTGGCTATTACATCAACGTAGAAGCTTCATCTGTGTTCTACTATGGTGCTTTTGGTGTTTCCGCATACCGCAGCACGTGACATAACTTTCCAGACGATAAGTACAACCGTTTCAGAAGGACGAACGGCCAATGTGACGATCAGGCTTTAAGTCGATTCGATAACAAATGACGAAAACGGGCGGATTTCTCAGGTTTTTACTACATATGAACACTTTTCACATTCTCCCGTTCAACTCGGCTGCTAGTCTTCCTTCCATGCAAAAGCTTAAGGTCCTAGCTCATGTCCAAGGCACCAAAGCCAGCTAAAAAGTCAATAATCGATACCTAAAACTTGAAATGTACTACTTCCTACTGGCTATTACATCAACTTAGAAGCTTCATCTGTGTTCTACTATCGTGCTTTTAGTGTCCCCGCATACCGCAGCACGCGACATAGCTTTGCAGACGATAAATACAACCGTTTCAGAGAGAAAGCGGCCAATGTGACGATCTGGCTTTAAGTCGATTCGATAACAAATGACGAAAACGGATGGATTTCTCAGATTTTTAATACATATGAACACTTTTCACATTCTCCTGTGCAACTTCGCTGCTAGTCCTCCGTTCATGCAGAATCTTAAGGTCCTAGCTCATGTCCAAGACACCAAAGCCAGCTAAAAAGTCAATAATAGATACCTAAAACTTGAATTGTACTACTTCTTACTGGATATTACATGAACTTAGAAGCTTCATCTGTGTCCTATTATGGTGCTTTTAGTGTCTCCGCATACCGCAGCACGCGACATAGCTTTGCAGACGATAAGTACAACCGTTTCAGAGAGAAGAGCGGCCAATGTGACAATCTGGCTTTAAGTCGATTCGATAACAAATGACGAAAACGGACGGATTTCTCAGGTTTTTACTACATATGAACACTTTTCACATTCTCCCGTGCCACGCGGCTGCTAGTCCTCCTTTCATGCGAATTCTTAAGTTCCTAGTTCATGTCCTAGGCACCAAAGAAGGGTAAAATGTCAATAATTGATACCTAAAACTTTAATTGTACAACTTCCTACTGGCTATTACATCAACTAAGAAGCGTCATCTGTGTTCTACTATGGTGCTTTTAGTGTCTCCGCATACCGCAGCACGCGACATAGCTTTGCAGACGATAAATGTAATCGTATCAGACAGAAAATCAGCCAATGTGACGATCTGGCATTAAGTCGATTCGATAACAAATGACGAAAACGGACGGATTTCTCAGGTTTATACTACATATGAACACTTTTCACATTCCCCCATGCAACTCGGCTGCTTGTCCCCCTTTCATGTTGAATCTTAAGGTCCTAGCTCATGTCCAAGGCACCAAAACCAGCTAAAAAGTCAATAATCGATACCTAAAACTTGAATTGTACTACTTCTTACTGGCTATTACATCAACGTAGAAGCTTCATCTGTGTTCTACTATGGTGCTTTTAGTGTCTCCGCATACCGCAGCACGTGACATAGCTTTGTAGACGATAAGTACAACCGTTTCTGAGAGAAGAGCGGCCAATGTGACGATCAGGCTTTAAGTCGATTCGATAACAAATGACGAAAACGGAGGATTTCTCAGGTTTTTACTACATATGAACACTTTTCACATTCTCCCGTTCAACTCGGCTGCTAGTCTTCCTTCCATGCAAAAGCATAAGGTCCTAGCTCATGTCCAAGGCACCAAAGCCAGCTAAAAAGTCAATAATCGATACCTAAAACTTGAATTGTACTACTTCCTACTGGCTATTACATCAACTTAGAAGCTTCATCTGTGTTCTACTATCGTGCTTTTAGTGTCCCCGCATACCGCAGCACGCGAAATAGCTTTGCAGACGACAAATGTAACCGTTTCAGACAGAAGTGCGGCCAATGTGACGATCTGGCTTTAAGTCGATTCGATAACAAATGACGAAAACGGACGGATTTCTCAGGTTTTTACTACATATGAACACTTTTCACATTCCCCCATGCAACGCGGCTGCTAGTCTTCCTTTCATGCAAAATCTTAAGTTCCTAGCTCGTGTCCAAGGCACCAAAGCCAGCTAAAAAGTCAATAATAGATATCTAAAACTTGAATTGTACTACTTCTTACTGGCTATTACATCAACGTAGAAGCTTCATCTGTGTTCTACTATGGTGCTTTTAGTGTCTCCGCCTACCGCAGCACGTGACATAGCTTTGCAGACGATAAGTACAAACGTTTCAGAGAGAAGAGCGGCCAATGTGACGATCTGGCTTTAAGTCGATTCGATAACAAATGACGAAAACGGATGGATTTCTCAGGTTTTTACTACATATGAACACTTTTCACATTCTCCCGTGCAACTCGGGTGCTAATCCTCCTTTTATGCAGAATCTTAAGGTCCTAGCTCATGTCAAAGGCACCAAATAAGGGTAAAAAGTCAATAATCGATACTAAAAACTTGAATTGTACTACTTCTTACTGGCTCTTACATCAACTTAGAAGCTTCATCTGTGTTCTACTTTGGTGCTTTTAGTGTCTCCACATACCGCAGCACGAGACATAGCTTTGCAGACGATAACTACAACCGTTCCAGAGAGAAGAGCGGCCAATGTGACGATCTGGCTTTAAGTCGATTCGATAACAAATGCCGAAAACGGACGGATTTCTCAGGTTTTTACAACATATGAACACTTTTCACATTCTCCCGTTCAACTCGGCTGCTAGTCTTCCTTCCATGCAAAAGCTCAAGGTCCTAGCTCATGTCCAAGGCACCAAAGCCAGCTATAAAGTCAATAATAGATACCTAAAACTTGAATTGTACTACTTCTTACTGGATATTACATGAACTTAGAAGCTTCATCTGTGTCCTATTATGGTGCTTTTAGTGTCTCCGCATACCGCAGCACACGACATAGCTTTGCAGACGATAAGTACAACCGTTTCAGAGAGAAGAGCGGCCAATGTGACAATCTGGCTTTAAGTCGATTCGATAACAAATGACGAAAACGGACGGATTTCGCAGGTTTTTACTACATATGAACACTTTTCACATTCTCCCGTGCCACGCGGCTGCTAGGCCTCCTTTCATGCGAATTCTTAAGTTCCTAGCTCATGTCCAAGGCACCAAAGAAGGGTAAAATGTCAATAATCGATACCTAAAACTTTAATTGTACAACTTCCTACTGGCTATTACATCAACTAAGAAGCGTCATCTGTGTTCTACTATGGTGCTTTTAGTGTCTCCGCATACCGCAGCACGCGACATAGCTTTGCAGACGATAAATGTAATCGTATCAGACAGAAGATCGGCCAATGTGACGATCTGGCTTTAAGTCGATTCGATAACAAATGACGAAAACGGACGGACTTCTCAGGTTTTTACTACATATGAACAGTTTTCACATTCTCCCTTGCAACCTGCCTGTTAGTCCTCCCTTCATGCAAAACCTTAAGTTCCTAGCTCATGTCAAGGCACCAAAGAAGGGTAAAAAGCCAATAATCGATACCTAAAACTTGAATTGTACTACTTCCTACTGGCTATTAGACCAACTTAGAAGCTTCATCTGTGTTCTACTATACTGCTTTTAGTGTCCCCGCATACCGCAGCACGCGACATAGCTTTGCAGACGATAAGTACAACCGTTTCAGAGAGAAGAGCCGCCAATGTGACGATCTGGCTTTAAGTCGATTCGATAACAAATGACGAAAACGGACGGATTTCTCAGGTTTTTACTACATATGAACACTTTTGACATTCTCCCGTGCAACTCGGCTGCTAGTCCTCCTATCATGCAGAATCTTAAGTTCCTAGCTCATGTCAAAGGCACCAAAGCCAGCTAAAACGTCAATAATCGATACCTAAAACTTGAATTGTACTACTTCTTACTGGCTATTACATCAATTTAGAAGCTTCATCTGTGTTCTACTATGGTGCTTTTAGTGTCTCCGCATAGCGCAGCACGCGACATAGCTTTGCAGACGATAAGTACAACCGTTTCAGAGAGAAAGCGGCCAATGTGACGATCTGGATTTAAGTCGATTCGATAACAAATGACGAAACCGGACGGACTTCTCAGGTTTTTACTACATATGAACAGTTTTCACATTCTCCCTTGCAACCTGCCCGTTAGTCCTCCCTTCATGCAAAACCTTAAGTTCCTAGCTCATGTCCAAGGCACCAAAGAAGGGTAAAAAGTCAATAATCGATACCTAAATCTTGAATTGTACTACTTCCTACTGGCTATTACATCAACTTAGAAGCTTCATCTGTGTTCTACTATGGTGCTATTAGTGTCTCCGCCTACCGCAGCACGCGACATAGCTTTGCAGACGACAAATGTAACCGTTTCAGACAGAAGTGCGGCCAATGTGACGATCTGGCTTTAAGTCGATTCGATAACAAATGACGAAAACGGACGGATTTCTCAGGTTTATACTACATATGAACACTTTTCACATTCCCCCATGCAACTCGGCTGCTTGTCCCCCTTTCATGCTGAATCTTAAGGACCTAGCTCATGTCCAAGGCACCAAAACCAGCTAAAAAGTCAATAATCGATACCTAAAACTTGAATTGTACTACTTCTTACTGGCTATTACATCAACGTAGAAGCTTCATCTGTGTTCAACTATGGTGCTTTTAGTGTCTCCGCATACCGCAGCACGTGACATAGCTTTGTAGACGATAAGTACAACCGTTTCAGAGAGAAGAGCGGCCAATGTGACGATCAGGCTTTAAGTCGATTCGATAACAAATGCCGAAAACGGAGGATTTCTCAGGTTTTTACTACATATGAACACTTTTCACATTCTCCCGTTTATCTCGGCTGCTAGTCTTCCTTCCATGCAAAAGCATAAGGTCCTAGCTCATGTCCAAGGCACAAAAGCCAGCTAAAAAGTCAACAATCGATACCTAAAACTTGAAATGTACTACTTCCTACTGGCTATTACATCAACTTAGAAGCTTCATCTGTGTTCTACTATCGTGCTTTTAGTGTCCCCGCATACCGCAGCACGCGACATAGCTTTGCAGACGATAAGTACAACCGTTTCAGAGAGGAGAGCGGCCAATGTGACGATCTGGCTTTAAGTCGATTCGATAACAAATGACGAAAACGGACGGATTTCTCAGGTTTTTACTACATGTGAACACTTTTCACATTCTCCCATGCAACGCGGCTGCTAGTCCTTCCTTCATGCACAATCTTAAGTTCCTAGCTCGTGTCCAAGGCACCAAAGCCAGCTAAAAAGTCAATAATCGATACCTAAAACTTGAATTGTACTACTTCTTACAGGCTATTACATCATCTTAGAAGCATCATCTGTGTTCTACTATGGTGCTATTAGTGTCTCCGCATACCGCAGCACGCGACATAGCTTTGCAGTCGATAAGTACAACCGTTTCAGAGAGAAAGCGGCCAATGTGACGATCTGGCTTTAACTCGATTGGTTAACAAATGACGAAAACGGATGGATTTCTCAGGTTTTTACTACATATGAACACTTTTCACATTCTCCCGTGCAACTTCGCTGCTAGTCCTCCGTTCATGCAGAATCTTAAGGTCCTAGCTCATGTCCAAGACACCAAAGCCAGCTAAAAAGTCAATAATAGGTATCTAAAACTTGAATTGTACTACTTCTTACTGGCTATTACATCAACGTAGAAGCTTCATCTGTGTTCTACTATGGTGCTTTTAGTGTCTCCGCCTACCGCAGCACGTGACATAGCTTTGCAGACGATAAGTACAACCGTTTCAGAGAGAAGAGCGGCCAATGTGACGATCTGGCTTTAAGTCGATTCGATAACAAATGACGAAAACGGATGGATTTCTCAGGTTTTTACTACATATGAACACTTTTCACATTCTCCCGTGCAACTCGGCTGCTAGTCCTCCTTTCATGCAGAATCTTAAGGTCCTAGCTCATGTCAAAGGCACCAAATAAGGGTAAAAAGTCAATAATCGATACTAAAAACTTGAATTGTACTACTTCTTACTGGCTCTTACATCAACTTGGAAGCTTCATCTGTGTTCTACTTTGGTGCTTTTAGTGTCTCCACATACCGCAGCACGCGACATAGCTTTGCAGACGATAAGTACAACCGTTTCAGAGAGAAAGCGGCCAATGTGACGATCTGGCTTTAAGTCGATTTGAAAACAAATGACGAAAACGGACGGATTTCTCAGGTTTTTACTTTATATGAACACTTTTCACATTCTCCCGTGCACATCGGCTGCTAGTGTCCTTTCATGGAGAATCTTAAGGTCCTAGCTCATGTCCAAGGCACCAATGAAAGGTAAAAAGTCAATAATCGATACTTAAATCTTGAATTGTGTCCAAGGCACCAAAGAAGGGTAAAAAGGCAATAATCGATACTAAAAACTTGAATTGTACTACTTCTTACTGGCTATTACATCAACTTAATAACTTCATCTGTGTTCTACTATGGTGCTTTTAGTGCCTCCGCATACCGCAGCACGTGACATAGCTTTGCAGACGAAAAGTACAACCGTTTCAGAGAGAAGAGCGGCCAATGTGACGATCTGGCTTTAAGTCGATTCGATAACAAATGACGAAAACGGACGGATTTCTTAGGTCTTTACTACATATGAGCACTTTTCACATTCTCCCGTTCAACTCGGCTGCTAGTCTTCCTTCCATGCAGAAGCTTAAGGTCCTAGCTCATGTCCAAGGCACCAAAGCCAGCTAAAAAGTAAATAATCGATATCTAAAACTTGAATTGTACTACTTCCTACTGGCTATTACATCAACTTAGAAGCTTCATCTGTGTTCTACTATCGTGCTTTTAGTGTCCCCGCATACCGCAGCACGCGAAATAGCTTTGCAGACGACAAACGTAACCGTTTAAGAGAGAAGAGCGGCCAATGTGACGATCTGGCTTTAAGTCGATTCGATAACAAATGACGAAAACGGACGGATTTCTCAGGTTTTTACTACATATGAATACTTTTCACATTCCCCCATGCAACGCGGCTGCTAGTCTTCCTTTCATGCAAAATCTTAAGTTCCTAGCTCGTGTCCAAGGCACCAAAGCCAGCTAAAAATCAATAATCGACACCTAGAACTTGAATTGTACTACTTCTAAGTGGCTATGACATCAACTTAGAAGCATCATCTGTGTTCTACTATGGTGCTTTTAGTGTCTCCACATACCGCAGCACGCGACATAGCTTTGCAGACAATAAGTACAACCGTTTCAGAGAGAAGAGCGGCCAATGTGACGATCTGGCTTTAAGTCGATTCGATAACAAATGACGAAAACGGACGGTATTCTCAGGTTTTTACAACATATGAACAATTTTCACATTCTCCCGTGATACTCGGCTGCTAGTCCTCCTATCATGCAGAATCTTAAGTTCGTAGCTCATGTCCAAGGCACCAAAGAAGGGTAAAAAGTCAATAATCGATACTAAAAACTTAAATTGTACTACTTCTTACTGGCTATTACATCAACTTAATAGCTTAATCTGTGTTCTACTATGGTGCTTTTAGTGTCTCCGCATACCGCAGCACGTGACATAGCTTTGCAGACGAAATGTACAACCGTTTCAGAGAGAAGAGCGGCCAATGTGACGATCTGGCTTTAAGTCGATTCGATAACAAATGACGAAAATGGACGGAATTCTCAGGTTTTTACTACATATGAACACTTTTCACATTCTCCCGTTCAACTCGGCTGCTACTCTTCCTTCCATGCAAAAGCTTAAGGTCCTAGCTCATGTCCAAGGAACCAAAGCCAGCGTCAATAATCCATACCTAAAACTTGAAATGTACTACTTCCTACTGGCTATTACATAAACTTAGAAGCATCATCTGTGTTCTACTATCGTGCTTTTAGTGTCCCCGCATACCGCAGCACGCGACATAGCTTTGCAGACGACAAATGTAACCGTTTCAGACAGAAGTGCGGCCAATGTGACGATCTGGCTTTAAGTCGATTCGATAACAAATGACGAAAACGGACGGATTTCTCAGGTTTTTACTACATATGAACACTTTTCACATTCCCCCATGCAACGCGGCTGCTAGTCTTCCTTTCATGCAAAATCTTAAGTTCCTAGCTCGTGTCCAAGGCACCCAAGCCAGCTAAAAAGTCAATAATAGATACCTAAAACTTGAATTGTACTACTTCTTACTGGCTATTACATCAACTTAGAAGCATCATCTGTGTTCTACTATGGTGCTTTTAGTGTTTCCGCATGCCGCAGCACGTGACATAGCTTTGCAGACGATAAGTACAACCGTTTCAGAGAGAAGAGCGGCCAATGTGACGATCTGGCTTTAAGTCGATTCGATAACAAATGACGAAAACGGATGGATTTCTCAGGTTTATACTACATATGAACACTTTTCACATTCTCCCATGCAACTTTCCTGCTAGTCCTCCGTTCATGCAGAATCTTAACGTCCTAGCTCATGTCCAAGACACCAAAGCCAGCTAAAAAGTCAATAATAGATACCTAAAACTTGAATTGTACTACTTCTTACTGACTATTACATCAACTTAGAAGCTTCATCTGTGTCCTACTATGGTGCTTTCAGTGTCTCCGCATACCGCAGCACGCGACATAGGTTGGCAGACGATAAGTACAACCGTTTCTGAGAGTAGAGCAGCCAATGTGACGATCTGGCTTTAAGTCGATTCGATAACAAATGACGAAAACGGACGGTTTTCTCAGGTTTTTACTACATATGAACACTTTTCTCATTCTCCCGTGCAACTCGGCTGCTAGTCCTCCTTTCATGCAGAATCTTAAGGTCCTAGCTCATGTCCAAGGCACCAAACAAGGGTAAAACTTGAATTGTACTACTTCTTACTGGATACTACATCAACTTAGAAGCTTCATCTGTGTTCTACTATGGTGCTTTTAGTGTCCCCGCATACCGCAGCAGGCAACATAGCTTTGCAGACGATAAGTACAACCATTTCAGAGAGAAGAGCGGCCAATGTGAGGATCTGGATTTAAGTCGATTCGATAACAAATGTCGAAAACGGACGGATTTCTCAGGTTTTTACTACATATGAACACATTTGACATTCTCCCGTGCAACTCGGCTGCTAGTCCTCCTATCATGCAGAATCTTAAGTTCCTAGCTCATGTCAAAGGCACCAAAGCCAGCTAAAACGTCAATAATCGATAGCTAAAACTTGAATTGTACTACTTCTTACTGGCTATTACATCAATTTAGAAGCTTCATCTGTGTTCTACTATGGTGCTTTTAGTGTCTCCGCATACCGCAGCACAAGACATAGCTTCGCAGACGATAAGTACAACCGTTTCAGAGAGAAAGCTGCCAATGTGACGAATTGGCTGTAAGTCGATTTGAAAACAAATGACGAAGACTGACGGATTTCTCAGGTTTTTACTTTATATGAACACTTTTCACAATTTCCCGTGCACCTCGGCTGCTAGTCCTCCTTTCACGGAGAATCTTAAGGTCCTAGCTCATGTCCAAGGCACCAAAGAAGGGTAAAAAGTCAATAATCGAAACCTAAAACTTGAATTGTACTACTTCTTACTGGCTATTACATCAACTTAGAAGCTTCATCTGTGTTCTACTATGGTGCATTTAGTGTCTCCGCATACCGCAACACGCGACATAGCTATCCAGACGATAAGTACAACCGTTTCAGAGAGAAGAGCGGCCAATGTGACTATTTGGCTTTAAGTCGATTCGATAACAAATGACGAAAACGGACGGATTTCTCAGGTTTTTACTACATATGAACACTTTTCACATTCTCCCGTGCAACGCGGCTGCTAGTCTTCATTTCATGCAAATTCTTAAGTTCCAAGCTCATGTCCAAGCCGCCAAAGAAGGGTAAAAAGTCAATAATCGATACCTAAAACTTCAATTGTACTACTTCTTACTGGCTATTACATCAACTTAGAAGCTTCATCTGTGTTCTACTATGGTGCTTTTAGTGTCTCCGCATACCGCAGCACGCGACATAGCTTTGCAGACGATAAATGTAACCGTTTCAGACAGAAGTGCGGCCAATGTGACGATCTGGCTTTAAGTCGATTCGATAATAAATGGCGAAAACGGACGGATTTCTCAGGTTTTTACTAAATATGAACACTTATCACATTCTCCCGTGCAACGCGGCTGCTAATCCTCCTTTCATGCACAATCTTAAGGTCCTAGCTCATGTCAAGGCACCAAAGCCAGCTAAAAAGTCAATAATGGATACCTAAAACTTTAACTGTACAACTTCCTACTGGCTATTACATCAACTTAGAAGCGTCATCTGTCTTCTACTATGGTGCATTTAGTGTCTCCGCATACCGCAACACGCGACATAGCTATCCAGACGATAAGTACAACCGTTTCAGAGAGAAGAGCGGCCAATGTGACTATTTGGCTTTAAGTCGATTCGATAACAAATGACGAAAACGGACGGATTTCTCAGGTTTTTACTACATATGAACACTTTTCACATTCTCCCGTGCAACGCGGCTGCTAGTCTTCCTTTCATGCAAATTCTTAAGTTCCTAGCTCATGTCCAAGCACCAAACAAGGGTAAAAAGTCAATAATCGATACTAAAAACTTGAATTGTGTCCAAGGCACCAAAGAAGGGTAAAAAGTCAATAATCGATACTTAAAACCTGAATTGTACTACTTCTTACTGGCTATTACATCATCTTAGAAGCTTCATCTGTGTTCTACTATGGTGCTTTTAGTGTCTCCGCATACCGCAGCACGCAACATAGCTTTGCAGACGATAGGTACAACCGTTTCAGAGAGAAGAGCGGCCAATGTGACGATCTGGCTTTATGTTGATTCGATAACAAATGACGAAAACGGACGGATTTCCCAGGTTTTTACAACATATGAACACTTTTCACATTCTCCTGTGCTACGCGGCTGCTAGTACTCCGTTCATGCAGAATCTTAAGGTCCTAGCTCATGTCCAAGGCACCAAAGCCAGCTAAAAAGTCTTTAATCGATACCTAAAACTTGAATTGTACTACTTCTTACTGGCTCTTACATCACTTAGAAGCTTCATCTGTGTTCTACTATGGTGCTTTAAGTGTCTCCACATACCGCAGCACGCGACATAGCTTTGCAGACGTTAAGGAAAACCGTTTAAGAGAGAAGAGCGGCCAATGTGAAGATCTGGCTTTAAGTCGAATCGAAAACAAATGAAGAAAACGGACGGATTTCTCAGGTCTTTACTACATATGAACACTTTTTACGTTCACCCGTGCAACTTGGCTGCTAGTCCTCCGTTCATGCAGAATCTTAAGTTCCTAGCTCATGTCCAAGGCATCAAAGCCAGTTAAAAAGTCAATAATCGATACCTAAAAATTGAATTGTACTACTTCTTACTGGCTATTACATCAACTTAGAAGATTCATCTGTGTTCTACTATGGTGGTTTTAGTGTCGCCGCATACCGCAGCACGCAACATAGCTTTGCAGACGATAAGTACCACCGTTTCAGAGAGAAGAGCGGCCAATGTGACGATCTGGCTTTAAGTCGATTCGGTAACAAATGACGAAAACGGACGGATTTGTCAGGTTTTTACTACATATGAACACTTTTTACGTTCACCCGTGCAACTTGGCTGCTAGTCCTCCGTTCATGCAGAAAGTTAAGGTCCTAGCTCATGTCCAAGCACCAAAGAAGGGTAAAAAGTCAATAATCGATACTTAAATCTTGAATTGTGTCCAAGGCACGAAAGAAGGGTAAGAAGTCAATAATCGATACTTAAAACTTGAATTGTACTACTTCTTACTGGCTATTACATCAACTTAATAGCTTCATCTGTGTTCTACTATGGTGCTTTTAGTGTCTCCGCATACCGCAGCACACGATATAGCTTTGCAGACGATAAGTACAACCGTTTCAGAGAGAAGAGCGGCCAATGTGACAATCTGGATTTAAGTCGATTCGATAACAAATGACGAAAACGGACGGATTTCTCAGGTTTTTACTACATATGAACACTTTTCACATTCTCCCGTGCAACGCGGCTGCTAGTCCTCCTTTCATGCAATATCTTAAGTTCCTAGCTCATGTCCAAGGCACCAAAGAAGGGTAAAAAGTCAATAATCGAAACCTAAAACTTGAATTGTACTACTTCTTACTGGCTATTACATCAACTTAGAAGCTTCATCTGTGTTCTACTATGGTGCTTTTAGTGTCTCCGCATACCGCAGCACGCGACATACATTTGCAGACGATAAATGTAACCGTTTCAGACACAAGTGCGGCCAATGTGACGATCTGGCTTTAAGTCGATTCGATAATAAATGGTGAAAACGGACGGATTTCTCAGGTTTTTACTAAATATGAACACTTATCACATTCTCCCGTGCAACGCGGCTGCTAATCCTCCTTTCATGCACAATCTTAAGGTCCTAGCTCATGTCAATGCACCAAAGCCAGCTAAAAAGTCAATAATCGATACCTAAAACTTTAACTGTACTACTTCCTACTGGCTATTACATCAACTTAGAAGCGTCATCTGTCTTCTACTATGGTGCTTTTAGTGTCTCCGCATACCGCAGCACGTGACATAGCTTTGCAGACGATAAATGTAATCGTATCAGACAGAAGAGCGGACAATGTGACGATCTGGCTTTAAGTCGATTCGATAACAAATGACGAAAACGGACGGACTTCTCAGGTTTTTACTACATATGAACAGTTTTCACATTCTTCCTTGGTACCCGGCTGCTAGTCCTCCCTTCATAAAAAACTTAAGTTCCTAGCTCATGTCCAAGGCACCAAAGAAGGGTAACAAGTCAATAATCGATACTTAAAACTAGAATTGTACTACATCTTACTGGCTATTACATCAACTTAGAAGCTTCATCTGTGTTCTACTATGGTGCTATTAGTGTCTCCGCATACCGCAGCACGTGACATAGCTTTGCAGACGAAATGTACAACCGTTTCAGAGAGAAGAGCGGCCAATGTGACGATCTGGCCTTAAGTCGATTCGATAACAAATGACGAAAATGGACGGATTTCTCAGGTTTTTACTACATATGAACACTTTTCACATTCTCCCGTGCAACGCGGCTGCTAGTCCTCCTTTCATGCAAAATCTTAAGTTCCTAGCTCGTGTCCAAGGCACCAAAGCCAGCTAAGAAGTCAATAATCGATACGTAAAACTTGAATTGTACTACTTCTTACTGGCTATTACATCAACGTAGAGGCTTCAGCTGTGTTCTACTACGGTGCTTTTAGTGTCTCCGCCTACATCAGCACGTGACATAGCTTTGCAGACGATAAGTACAACCGTTTCAGACAGAAGAGCGGCCAATGTGACGATCTGGCTTTAAGTCGATTCAATAACAAATGACGAAAACGGACGGATTTCTGAGGTCTTTACTACATATGAACACTTTTCACATTCTCCCGTTTAACTCGGCTGCTAGTCCTCCTTCCATGCAGAATATTAAGGTCCTAGCTCATGTCAAAGGCACCAAAGAAGGGTAAAAAGTCAATAATCGATACTAAAAACTTGAATTGTGTCCAAGGCACCAAAGAAGGGTAAAAAGTCAATAATCGATACTTAAAAGTAGAATTGTACTACATCTTACTGGCTATTACATCAACTTAGAAGCTTCATCTGTGTTCTACTATGGTGCTATTAGTGTCTCCGCATACCGCAGCACGTGACATAGCTTTGCAGACGAAATGTACAACCGTTTCAGAGAGAAGAGCGGCCAATGTGACGATCTGGCCTTAAGTCGATTCGATAACAAATGACGAAAATGGACGGATTTCTCAGGTTTTTACTACATATGAACACTTTTCACATTCTCCCATGCAACGCGGCTGCTAGTCCTCCTTTCATGCAAAATCTTAAGTTCCCAGCTCGTGTCCAAGGCACCAAAGCCAGCTAAGAAGTCAATAATCGATACGTAAAACTTGAATTGTACTACTTCTTACTGGCTATTACATCAACGTAGAGGCTTCAGCTGTGTTCTACTATGGTGCTTTTAGTGTCTCCGCCTACATCAGCACGTGACATAGCTTTGCAGACGATAAGTACAACCGTTTCAGAGAGAAGAGCGGCCAATGTGACGATCTGGCTTTAAGTCGATTCGATAACAAATGACGAAAACGGACGGATTTCTGAGGTCTTTACTACATATGAACACTTTTCACATTCTCCCGTTTAACTCGGCTGCTAGTCCTCCTTCCATGCAGAATATTAAGGTCCTAGCTCATGTCAAAGGCACCAAAGAAGGGTAATAAGTCAATAATCGATACTAAAAACTTGAATTGTGTCCAAGGCACCAAAGAAGGGTAAAAAGTCAATAACTAGAATTGTACTACATCTTACTGGCTATTACATCAACTTAGAAGCTTCATCTGTGTTCTACTATGGCGCTATTAGTGTCTCCGCATACCGCAGCACGTGACATAGCTTTGCAGACGAAATGTACAACCGTTTCAGAGAGAAGAGCGGCCAATGTGACGATCTGGCCTTAAGTCGATTCGATAACAAATGACGAAAATGGACGGATTTCTCAGGTTTTTACTACATATGAACACTTTTCACATTCTCCCATGCAACGCGGCTGCTAGTCCTCCTTTCATGCAAAATCTTAAGTTCCTAGCTCGTGTCCAAGGCACCAAAGCCACCTAAAAAGTCAATAATCGATACCTAACACTTGAATTGTATTACTTCTTACTGGCTATGACATCAACTTAGAAGCATCATCTGTGTTCTACTATGGTGCTTTTAGTGTCTCCACATGCCGCAGCACGCGACATTGCTTTGCAGAAGATAAGTACAACCGTTTCAGAGAGAAGAGCGGCCAATGTGACGATCTGGCTTTAAGTCGATTCGATAACAAATTACGAAAACGGACGGATTTCTCAGGTTTTTACTACATATGAACACTTTTCACATTCTCCCGTGCAACTCGGCTGCTAGTCCTCCTTTCATGCAGAATCTTAAGGTCCTAGCTCATGTCAAAGGCACCAAAGAAGGGTAAAAAGTCAATAATCGATACTAAAAACTTGAATTGTGTCCAAGGCACCAAAGAAGGGTAAAAAGTCAATAATCGATACTTAAAACTTGAATTGTACCACTTCTTACTGGCTATTACATCAACTTAGAAGCTTCATCTGTGTTCTACTATGGTGCTTTTAGTGTCTCCGCATACCGCAGCACGCAATATAGCATTGCAGACGATAGGTACAACCGTTTCAGAGAGAAGAGCGGCCAATGTGACGATCTGGCTTTATATTGATTCGATAACAAATGACGAAAACGGACGGATTTCTCAGGTTTTTACTACATATGAACACTTTTCACATTCTCCCGTGCAACTCGGCTGCTAGTCCTGCTTTCTTGCAGAATCTTAAGGTCCTAACTCATGCCCAAGGCACCAAAGCCAGCTAAAAAGTCAATAATCGATACCTAAAACTTGAATTGTACCAGTTCTTACTGGCTCTTACATCAACTTAGAAGCTTCATCTGTGTTCTACTATGGTGCTTTTAGTGTCTCCACATACCGCAGCACGCGACATAGCTTTGCAGACGATAAGTAAAACCGTTTAAGACAGAAGAGCGGCCAATGTGACGATCTGGCTTTAAGTCGAATCGATAAAAAATGACGAAAGCGGACGGATTTCTGAGGTCTTTACTACATATGAACACTTTTCACATTCTCCCGTTTAACGCGGCTTCTAGTCTTCCTTCCATGCAGGAGCTTAAGGTCCTAGCTCATGTCCAAGGCACCAAAGTCAGCTAAAAAGTCAATAATCGATACCTAAAACTTGAATTGTACTACTTCCTACTGGCTATTACATCAACGTACAATCTTCATATGTGTTCTACTATCGTGCTTTTAGTGTCCCCGCATACCGCAGCACGCCACATAGCTTTGCAGTGGATAAATGTAACCGTTTAAGACAGAAGTGCGACCAATGTGACGATCTGGCTTTAAGTCTATTCGATAAGAAATTACGAAAACGGACGGATTTCTCAGGTTTTTACTACAGATGAACACTTTTCACATTCTCCCGTGCAACTCGGCTGCTAGTCCTCCTTTCATGCAGAATCTTAAGGTCCTGGCTCATGTCAAAGGCACCAAAGAAGGGTAAAAAGTCAATAATCGATACTAAAACTTGAATTGTACTGCTTCATACTCTTTATCACATCAACTTAGAAGCCTCTTCTGTGTTCTATTATGGTACTTTTAGTGTCTCCGCATACCGCAGCACGCGACATAGCTTTGCACACGATAAATATAACCGTTTCAGAGAGAAGAGCGGCCAATATGACGAAATGGCATTAAGCCGATTCGATATCAAATGACGAAAACGGGCGAATTTCTCAGGTTTTCACTACATATGACCACTTTTCACATTCCCCCGTGCAACGCGGCTGCTAGACCTAACTTCATGCAAAATATTAAGGTGCTAGCTCCTCTCCAAGGCACCAAAATCGTAAAAAAAGTCAATAATCGATAACTAAAACTTGAATTGTACTGCTTCGTCCTAGCTATCACATCAACTTAGAAGCTTCATCTGCGTTCTACTGTGGTGCTTTTAGTGTCTCCACATACCGCAGCACGCGACATAGCTTTGCAGACGAGAAGTACAACCGTTTCAGGGAGAAAGCGGTCAATGTGACGATCTGGCTTTAATACGATTCGATAGAAAATGACGAAAACGGGAGGATTTCTCAGGTTGTCACTACATATGAACAATTTGCACGTTCCCCCGTGCAACGCGGATGCTAGACCTCCCTTCATGCAAAATCGTAAGGTCCTGTCTCATGTCCAAGGCACCATAGCCGTATAAAAAGTCAATAATCGATTACAAAAACTTGAATTGTACTGCACTGGCTATCACATCATCTTAGAAGCTTCTTCTGTGCTCTATTATGGTGCTTTTAGTACTGCACTGGCTATCACATCATCTTAGAAGCTTCTTCTGTGCTCTATTATGGTGCTTTTAGTGTCTCCGCATACCGCAGCACGCGACATAGCTTTGTACACGATAAATGTAACCGTTTCAGAGAGAAGAGCGGTTATAAGACGATCTGGCAAAAGTCGATTCGATAGCAAATGACGAAAACGGGCGGATTTTTCAGGTTTTCACTACATATGAACACTTTTCACATTCCCCCGTGCAACGCGGCTGCTGGACCTCCCTTCATGCAAAATCTTAAGGTCCTAGCTCATGTCCAAAGCACGAAAGCCGTGGAAAATGTCAATAATCGGTAACTAAAAATTGAATTGTACTGCTTCATACTCTTTATCACATCAGCTTAGAAGCTTCTTCTGTGTTCTATTATGGTACTTTTAGTGTCTCCGCATACCGCAGCACGCGACATTGCTTTGCACACGATAAATATAACCGTTTCAGAGAGAGGAGCGGCCAATATGACGAAATGGCATTAAGTCGATTCGATAGCAAATGACGAAAACGGGCGGATTTCTCAGGTTTTCACTACATATGACCATTTTTCACATTCCCCCGTGCAACGCGGCTGCTAGACCTAACTTCATGCAAAATATTAAGGTCCTAGCTCATGTTCAAGGCACCAAAATCGTCTAAAAAGTCAATAATCGATAACTAAAACTTGAATTGTACTGCTTCGTACTGGCTATCACATCAACTTAGAATAATCTTCTGTGTTCCATTAAGGTGCATTTAGTGTCTCTGCATTCCGCAGCACGCGACATAGCTTTGCACACGATAAATGTAACCGTTTCAGAGACAAGTGCGGCCAGTATGACGATCTGGCATTAAGTCGATTCGATAGCAAATGACGAAAACGGGCGGATTTCTCTGGTTTTCACAACATATGAACACTTTTCACATTCCCCCATGCAACGCGGCTGCTAGACCTCCCTTCATGCAAAATCTTAAGGTCCTAGCTCATGTTCAAGGCACCAAAATCGTCTAAAAAGTCAATCATCGATAGCTAAAACTTGAATTGTACTGCTTCGTACTGGCTATCACATCAACTTAGAATAATCTTCTGTGTTCCATTATGGTGCATTTAGTGTCTCTGCATTCCGCAGCACGCGACATAGCTTTGCACACGATAAATGTAACCGTTTCAGAGAGAATACCGCCAAAATGACGATCTGGCATTAAGTCGATTCGATAGCAAATGACGAAAACGGGCGGATTTCTCTGGTTTTCACAACATATGAACACTTTTCACATTCCCCCATGCAACGCGGCTAATAGACCTCCCTTCATGCAAAGTCTTAAGGTCCAAGCTCATGTCCAAGGCACCAAAACCGTATAAACAGTCAATAATCGATAACAAAAACTTGAATTGTACTGCTACGTATTGGCTATCACATCTACTTAGAAACTTCTTCTGTGTTCTATTATGGTGCTTTTAGTGTCTCCGCATACCGCAGCACGCGACATAGCTTTGCACACGATAAATGTAACCGTTTCAGAGAGAAGAGCGGTTATAAGACGATCTGGCAAAAGTCGATTCGATAGCAAATGACGAAAACGGACGGATTTTTCAGGTTTTCACAACATATGAACACTTTTCACATTCCCCCGTGCAACGCGGCTGCCAGACCTCCCTTCATGCAAAATCTTAAGGTCCTAGCTCATGTCCAAGGCACCAAAGCAGTCGAAAATGTCAATAATCGGTAACTAAAAATTGAATTGTACTGCTTCATACTCTTTATCACATCAACTTAGAAGCTTCTTCTGTGTTCTATTATGGTACTTTTAGTGTCTCCGCATACCGCAGCACGCGACATAGCTTTGCACACGATAAATATAACCGTTTCAGAGAGAAGAGCGGCCAATATGACGAAATGGCATTAAGTCGATTCGATAACAAATGACGAAAACGGGCGGATTTCTCAGGTTTTCACTACATATGACCACTTTTCACATTCCCCCGTGCAACGCGGGTGCTAGACCTAACTTCATGCAAAATATTAAGGTCCTAGCTCCTCTCCAAGGCACCAAAATCGTAAAAAAAAGTCAATAATCGATAACTAATACTTGAATTGTACTGCTTCGTCCTAGCTATCACATCAACTTAGAAGCTTCTTGTGTGTTCTATTATGGTGCTTTTAGTGTCTCCGCATACCGCAGCACGCGACATAGCTTTGCACACGATAAATGTAACCGTTACTGAGAGAATACCGGCCAATATGACGAACTGGCGTTAAGTCGATTCGATAGCAAATGACGAAAACGGAGGATTTCTCAGGTTTTCACTACATATGAACACTTTTCACATTCCCCCGTGCAACGCGGCTACTAGACCTCCCTCCATGCAAAATCTTAAGGTCCTAGCTCATGTCCAAGGCACCAAAGCCGTCGAAAATGTCAATAATCGGTAACTAAAAATTGAATTGCACTGCATCGTACTCTTTATCACATCAACCTAGAAGCTTCTTCTGTGTTCTATTATGGTGCTTTTAGTGTCTCCGCAAACCGCAGCACACGACATAGCTTTGCACACGATAAATGTAACCGTTTCAGAGAGAAGAGCGGCCAATATGGCGATATGTCATTAAGTCGATTCGATAGCAAATGACGAAAACGGGCGGATTTTTCAGGTTTTCACTACATATGAACACTTTTCACATACCCCCGTGCAACGCGGCTGCTGGACCTCCCTTCATGCAAAATCTTAAGGTCCTAGCTCATGTCCAAGGCACCAAAGCCGTCGAAAATGTCAATAATTGGTAACTAAAAATTGAATTGTACTGCTTCATACTCTTTATCACATCAACTTAGAAGCTTATTCTGTGTTCTATGTTGGTGCCTTTAGTGTCTCCGCATACCGCAGCACACGACATAGCCTTGCACACGATAAATGTAACCGTTTCAGAGAGAATACTGGCAAGTATGACGATCTGGCATTAAGTCGATTCGATTGCAAATGACGAAAACGGGCGGATTTCTCAGGTTTTCACTACACATGAACACTTTTCACATTCCTCCACGCAACGCAGCTGCTAGACCTCCCTTCATGAAAAATCTTAAGGTCCTAGCCCATGTCCAATGCACCAAAGCCGTCTAATAAGTCAATAATCGATAGCTAAAACTTGAATTGTACTGCTTCGTACTGGCTATCACATCAACTTAGAATAATCTTGTGTGTTCCATTATGGTGCATTTAGTGTCTCTGCATTCCGCAGCACGCGACATAGCTTTGCACACGATAAATGTAACCGTTTCGGAGAGAAGAGCGGCCAATATGACGATCTGGCATTAAGTCGATTCGATAGCAAATGACGAAAACGGGCATATTTCTCAGGTTTTCACTACATATGAACAATTTTAGCATTACCCCGTGCAACGCGGCTGCAAGACCAACCTTCATGCAAGGTCGTAAGGTACTAGCTCATGTTCAAGGTACCAAAATCGTCTAAATATCAATAATAGATAACTAAAACTTGAATTGTACTGCTTCGTACTGGCTATCACATCATCTTAGAAGCTTCTTCTGTGCTCTATTATGGTGCTTTTAGTGTCTCCGCATAACGCAGCACGCGACATTGCTTTGCACACGATAAATGTAACCGTTACTGAGAGAATACCTGCCAATATGACGAACTGGCGTTAAGTCGATTCGATAGCAAATGACGAAAACGGCGGATTTCTCAGGGTTGTCACTACATATGAACACTTTTCACATTCCCCCATGCAACGCGGCTGCTAGACCTCCCTTCATGCAAATCTTAAGGTCCTAGCTCATGTCCAAATCACCAAAGCCGTCGAAAATGTCAATAATCGGTAACTAAAAATTGAATTCTACTGCCTCGTACTCTTTATCACTTCAACTTAGAAGCTTCTTCTGTGTTCTATTATGGTGCTTTTAGTGTCTCCGCATACCGCAGCACGCGACATAGCTTTGCACACGATAAATGTAACCGTTTCAGAGAGAAGAGCGGCCAATATGACGATATGTCATTAAGTCGATTCGATAGCAAATGACGAAAATGGGCGGATTTCTCAAGTTTTCACTACATATGAACAATTTTCACATTCCTCCGTGCAACGCGGCTGCAAGACCTCCCTTCATGCAAGGTCGTAAGGTCCTAGCTCATGTCCAAGGCACCAAAGCCGCCTAAAAATTCAATAATCGATAGCTAAAACTTGAATTGTACTGCTTCGTACTGGCTATCACATCAACTTAGAATAATCTTCTGTGTTCCATTATGGAGCATTTAGTGTCTCTGCATTCCGCAGAACGCGACATAGCTTTGCACACGATAAATGTAACCGTTTCAGAGAGAATACCGCCAAAATGACGATCTGGCATTACGTCGATTCGATAGCAAATGACGAAAACGGGCGGATTTCTCAGGTTTTCACTACATATGAAAACTTTTCACATTCCTCCATGCAACGCGGCTGGTAGACCTCCCTTCATGCAAAATCTTAAGGTCCAAGCTCATGTCCAAGGGACCAAAGCCGTATAAAAAGTCAATAATACATAACTTAAACTTGAATTGTACAGCTTCGTACTGGCTATCACATCAACTTAGGAGCTTCTTCTGTGTTCTATTATGGTGCTTCTAGTGTCTCCGCATACCGCATCACGCGACATAGCTTTGCACACGATGAATGTAACCGTTTTAGAGACAAGTGCGGTCAGTATGGCGATCTGGCATTAAGTCGATTCGATAGCAAATGACGAAAACGGGCGGATTTCTCAGGTTTTCACTACATATGAACACTTTTCACATTCCTCCATGCAACGCGGCTGCCAGACCTCCCTTCATGCAAAATCTTAAGGTCCAAGCTCATGTACAAGGCACCAAAGCCGTCGAAAATGTCAATAATCGGTAACTAAAAACTGAATTCTACTGCTTCGTACTCTTTATCACTTCAACTTAGAAGCTTCTTCTGTGTTCTATTATGGTGCTTTTAGTGTCTCCGCATACCGCAGCACGCGACATGTCTTTGCACACGATAAATGTAACCTTTTCAGAGAGAAGAGCGGTTATAAGACCTTCTGGCAAAAGTCGATTCGATAGCAAATGACGAAAACGTGCGGTTTTTTCAGGTTTTCACTACATATGAACACTTTTCACATACCCCGTGCAACGCGGCTGCTAGACCTCCCTTCATGCAAGGTCGTAAGGTCCTAGCTCATGTTCAACGCACCAAAATCGTCTAAAAAGTCAATAATAGATAACTTAAACTTGAATTGTACTGCTTCGTACTGGCTATCACATCAACTTAGAAGCTTCTTCTGTGTTCTATTATGGTGCTTTTAGTGTCTCCGCATACCGCAGCACGCGACATAGCTTTGCACACGATAAATGTAACCGTTTCAGAGAGAAGAGCGGCCAATATGACGATCTGGCGTTAAGTCGATTCGATAGCAAATGACGAAAATGGGCGGATTTCTAAGGTTTTCACTACATATGAACACTTTTCACATTCCCCCGTGCAACGCGGCTATTAGACCTAACTTCATGAAAAATCGTAAGGTCCTAGCTCATGTCCAATGCACCAAAGCCGTCTAAAAAGTCAATAATCGATAACTAAAATTTAAATTGTACTGCTTCGTACTGGCTATCACATCAACTTAGAATAGTCTTCTGTGTTCCATTATGGAGCATTTAGTGTCTCTGCATTCCGGAGCACGCGACATAGCTTTGCACACGATAAATTTAACCGTTTCGCAGAGAAGAGCGGCCAATATGACGATCTGGCATTAAGTCGATTCGACAGCAAATGACGAAAACGGGCATATTTCTCAGGTTTTCACTACATATGAACAATTTTAGCATTCCCCCGCGCAACGCGGCTGCAAGACCTCCATTCATGCAAGGTCGTAAGCTCATAGCTCATGTTCAAGGCACCAAAATCATCTAAGAAGTCAATAATCGATAACTAAAACTTGAATTGTACTGCTTCGTACTGGCTATCACATCAACTTAGAAGCTTCTTCTGTGTTCTATTATGGGTCTTTTAGTGTCCCCGCATACCGCAGCACGCGACATAGCTTTGCACACGATAAATGTAACCGTTTCAGAGAGAATACCGCCAAAATGACGATCTGGCATTAAGTCGATTCGATAGCAAATGACGAAAACGGGCGGATTTCTCAGGTTTTCACTACATATGAAAACTTTTCACATTCCCCCGTGCAACGCGGCTGCTAGACCTAACTTCATGCAAGGTCGTAAAGTCCTAGCTCATGTTCAAGGCACCAAAATCGTCTAAAAAGCCAATAATAGATAACTAAAACTTGAATTGTACTGCTTCGTACTGGCTATCACATCAACTTAGAAGCTTTTTCTGTGTTCTATTATGGTGCTTCTAGTGTCTCCGCATACCGCAGCACGCGACATAGCTTTGCACACGATGAATGGAACCGTTTCAGAGACAAGTGCGGTCAGTATGACGATCTGGCATTAAGTCGATTCGATAGCAAATGACGAAAACGGGCGGATTTCTCAGGTTTTCACTACATATGAACACTTTTCACATTCCTCCATGCAACGCGGCTGCTAGACCTCCCTTCATGCAAAATCTTAAGGTCCAAGCTCATGTCCAAGGCACCATAGCCGTATAAAAAGTCAATAATCGATAACAAAAACTTGAATTGTACTGCTTCGTACTGGCTATCACATCAACTTAGAAGCTTCTTCTGTGTTCTATTATGGTGCTTTTAGTGTCTCCGCATACCGCAGCACGCGACATAGCTTTGCACACGATAAATGTAACCGTTACTGAGAGAATACCGTCAATATGACGAACTGGCGTTAAGTCGATTCGATAGCAAATGACGAAAACGGCGGATTTCTCAGGTTTTCACTACATATGAACACTTTTCACATTCCTTCGTGCAACGCGGCTGCAAGACCTCCCTTCATGCAAGGTCGTATGGTCCTAACTCATGTTCAAGGCACCAAAATCGTCAAAAAAGTCAATAATCGATAACTAAAACTTGAATTGTACTGCTTCGTACTAGCTATCACATCAACTTAGAAGCTTCTTCTGTGTTCTATTATGGTGCTTTTAGTGTCTCCGCATACCGCAGCACGCGACATAGCTTTGCACACGATAAATGTAACCGTTACTGAGAGAATACCGGCCAATATGACGAACTGGCGTTAAGTCGATTCGATAACAAAATACGGAAACGGCGGATTTCTCAGGTTTTCACTACATATGAACACTTTTCACATTCCTTCGTGCAACGCGGCTGCAAGACCTCCCTTCATGCAAGGTCGTAAGGTCCTAGCTCATGTTCAAGGCACCAAAAACGTCTAAGAAGTCAATAATCGATAACTAAAAGTTGAATTGTATTGCTTCGTACTGGCTATCACATCAACTTAGAAGCTTCCTCTGTGTTCTATTATGGTGCTTTTAGTGTCTCCGCATACCGCAGTACGCGACATAGTCTTGCACACGATAAATGTAACCGTTTCTGAGATTAGAGCGGCCAATATGATGATGTGGCATTAAGTCGATTCGATAGCAAATGACGAAAACGGCGGATTTCTCAGGTTTTCACTACATATGAACTTTTTACACATTCCCCCATGCAACGCGGCTGCTAGACCTAACTTCATGCAAAATCACAAGGTCCTTGCTCATGCCCAAGGCACCAAACCCGTCTAAAAATTCAATAATCGATAGCTAAAACTTGAATTGTACTGCTTCGTACTGGCTATCACATCAACTTAGAAGCATCTTCTGCGTTCTATTATGGTGCTTTTAGTGTCTCCGCATACCGCAGTACGTGACATAGAATTGCACACGATAAATGTAACCGTTTTAGAGAGAAGACCGGCCAATATGACGGTCTGGCATTAAGTCGATTCGACAGCAAATGACGAAAACGGGCGGATTGCTCAGGTTTTCACTACATACGAGCGCTTTTCATATTCCCCCGTACAACGCGGCTGCTAGACCTCCCTTCATGCAAAACCTTAAGGTCTGAGCTCATTTCCAAGGCACCAAAGCCGATTAAAAAGTCAATAATAGATAACTAAAACTTGAACTGTACTGCTTCGTACTGGCTATCACATCAACTTAGAATATTCTTCTGTCTTCCATTATGGTGCTTTTAGTGTCTCTGCATTCCGGAGCACGATACATAGCTTTACACGATAAATGTAACCGTTTCTGAGAGAAGAGCGGCCAATATGACGATCTGGCATTAAGTCGATTCGATAGCAAATGACGAAAACGGGCGGATTTCTCAGGTTTTCACTACATATGAACACTTTTCACATTCCCCCATGCAACGCGGCTGCTAGACCTAACTTCATGCAAGGTCGTAAGGTCCTAGCTCATGTTCAAGGCACTAAAATCGTCTAAAATGTCAATAATCGATAACTAAAACTTGAATTGTTTTACTTCGTACTGGCTCTCACATCAACTTAGAAGCTTCCTCTGTGTTCTATTATGGTGCTTTTAGTGTCTCCGCATACCGCAGTACGCGACATAGCCTTGCACACGATAAATGTAAACGTTTCTGAGATTAGAGCGGCCAATATGATGATGTGGCATTAAGTCGATTCGATAGCAAATGACGAAAACGGCGGATTTCTCAGGTTTTCACTACATATGAACACTTTTCACATTCCCCCGTGCAACGCGGCTGCTAGACCTCAATTCATGCTAAATCTTATGATCCCAGCTCATGTCCAAGGCACGAAAGCAGTCTAAATAGTCAATAATCGATAACTAAAACTTGAATTGTACTGCTTCGTAATGGCTATCACATCAACTTAGAAGTTTTTCTGTGTTCTATTATGGTGCTTCTAGTGTCCCCGCATACCACAGCACGCGACATAGCTTTGCACACGATGTATGTAACCGTTTCAGAGACAAGTGCGGCCAGTATGACGATCTGGCATTAAGTCGATTCGATATCAAATGACGAAAACGGGCGGATTTCTCAGGTTTTCACTACATATGAACACTTTTCACATTCCTCCATGCAACGAGGCTGCTAGACCTCCCTTCATGCAAAATCTTAAGGTCCAAGCTCATGTCCAAAGCACCAAAGCCGTATAAAAACTCAATAATCGATAACTAAAACTTGAATTGTACTGCTTCGTACTCTTTATCACATCAACTTAGAAGCTTCTTCTGTGTTCTATTATGGTGCTTTTAGTGTCTCCGCATACCGCAGCCCGCGAAATAGCTTTGCACACGACAAATGTAACCGTTTCAGAGAGAACAGCGGCCAATATGACGATCTGGCATTAAGTCGATTCAATAGCAAATGACGAAAATGGGCGGATTTCTCAGCTTTTCACTACATATTAGCACTATTCACATTCCCCCGTGCAACGCGGCTGCTGGACCTCCCTTCATGCAAATTCTTAAGGTCCTAGCTCATGTCCAAGGCACCAAAGCCATCTAAAAAGTCAATAATCGATAACTAAAACTTGAATTGCACTGCTTTGTACTTGCTATCACGTCAACTTAGAAACTTCTTCTGCGTTCTATTATGGTGCTTTTAGTGTCTCCGCAAACGCAGCACGCGACGTAGCTTTGCACACGATAAATGTAACCGTTTCAGAGAGAAGAGCGGCGAAATTGACGATCTGGTATTAAGTCGATTCGATAGCAAAAGACGAAAACGGGCGGTTTTTTCAGGTTTAGACTATATATGAACACATTTCACATTCCCCCGTGCAACGCGGCTGCTAGACCTCCATTCATACAAATTCTTAAGGTCCTAGCTCATATCCAAGGCACCAAAGCTGGCTAAAAAGTCAATAATCGATAACTAAAACATGCATTTTACTGCTTCGTATTGGCTATCACATCAACTTAGAATATTCTTCTGTGTTCCATTATGGTGCTTTTAGTGTCTTTGCATTCCGGAGCAAGTTACATAGCTTTGCACACGATAAATGTAACCGTTTCTGAAAGAAGAGCGGCCAATATGACGATCTGGCATTAAGTAGATTCGATAGCAAATGTCGAAAACGGGATGATTTATCAGGTTTTCACTACATATGAACACATTTCACATTCCCCCATGCAACGCGGCTGCTAGACCTCCCTTCATGCAAAATCTTAAGGTCATAGGTCATGTCCAAGGCACCAAAGCGGTCTAAAAAGTCATCAATCGTTAACTAAAACTTGAATTGCACTGCTTCGTACTGGTTAGCACATCAACTTAGTAGCTTCTTCTGTGTTCTATTAAGGTGCTTTTAGTGTCTCCGCACACCGCAGCACGCGAAATAGCTTTGCACACGAGAAATGTAACCGTTTCAGAGAGAGGAGCATGCCAATATGACGATCTGGCATTAAGTCGATTCAATAGCAAATGACGAAAACGGCCGGATTTTTCATGTTTTCGCTACACATGAACACTTTTCACATTCCCCCGTGCAACGCGGCTGCTAGACCTCCCTTCATGCAAAATCTTACGGTCTTAACTCATGTCCAAGGCACCAAAGCCGTCGAAAATATCAATAATCGGTAACTAAAACTTGAATTGTACTGCTTCGTAATGGCTATCACATCAACTTAGAATATTCTTCTCTGTTACATTATGGTGCTTTTAGTGTCTCTACATTCCGGAGCACGTTACATAACTTTGCACACGATAAATGTAACCGTTTCTGAGAGAAGAGCTGCCAATATGACGATCTGGCATTAAGTCGATTCGATAGCAAATGACGAAAACGGGCGGATTTCTCAGGTTTTCACTACATATGAACACTTTTCACATTCCCCCATGCAACGCGGCTGCTAGACCTCCCTTCGTGAAAAATCTTAAGGTGATAGCTCATGTCCAATGCACCAAAGCCGTCTAAAGACTCAATAATCGATAACTAAAACTTGAATTGTACTGCTTCGTACTGGCTATCACATCAACTTAGAATAATCTTCTGTGTTCCATTATGATGCATTTTATGTCTCTGCATTCCGCAGCACGCGATGTAGCTTTGCACACGATAAATGTAACCGTTTCGGAGAGAAGAGCGGCCAATATGACGATCTGGCATTAAGTCGATTCGATAGCAAATGACGAAAACGGGCATATTTCTCAGGATTTTACTACATATGAACAATTTTAGCATTTCCCCGTGCAACGCGGCTGCAAGACCTAACTTCATGCAAAATCGTAAGGTCCTAGCTCATGTTCAAGGCACCAAAATCGTCTAAGAAGTCAATAATCGATAACTAAAACTTGAATTGTACTGCTTCGTCCTGGCTATCACATCAACTTAGAAGCTTCTTCTGTGTTCTATTATCGGTCTTTTAGTGTCCCCGCATACAGCAGCACGCGACATAGCTTTGCACACGATAAATGTAACCGTGTTAAAGAGAATACCGCCAAAATGACGATCTGGCATTAAGTCGATTCGATAGCAAATGACGAAAACGGGCGGATTTCTCAGGTTTTCACTACATATGAACACTTTTCACATTCCCCCATGCAAAGCGGCTGCTAGACCTCAATTCATGCAAGGTCGTAAGGTCCTAGCTCATGTTCAAGGCACCAAAATCGTCAAAAAGTCAATAATAGATAACTAAAACTTGAATTGTACTGCTTCGTACTGGCTATCACATCAACTTAGAATATTCTTCTGTGTTCCATTATGGTGCTTTTAGTGTCCTTGCATTCCGGAGCAAGTTACATAGCTTTGCACACGATAAATGTAACCATTTCTGAGAGAAGAGCGGCCAATATGACCATCTGGCATTAAGTCGATTCGATAGCAAATGACGAAAACGGGCGCATTTCTCAGATTTTCACTACGTATGAACACTTTTCACATTCCCCCGTTCAACGCGGCTGCTAGTCTTCCCTTCATGCCAAATCTTAAGGTCCTAGCTCATGTCCAAGGCACCAAAGCCGTCGAAAATGTCAATAATCGGTAACTAAAAATTGAGTTCTACTGCTTCGTACTCTTTATCACATCAACTTCGAAGCTTCTTCTGTGTTCTATTATGGTGCTTTTAGTGTCTCCGCATACCGCAGCCCGCGAAATAGCTTTGCACACGACAAATGTAACCGTTTCAGAAAGAAGAGCGGACAATATGACGATCTGGCATTAAGTTGATTGAATAGCAAATGACGTAAACGGGCGGATTTCTCAGGTTTTCACTACATATGAACACTTTTCACATTCCCCCGTGCAACGCGGCTGCTAGACCTCAATTCATGCTAAATCTTATGATCCCAGCTCATGTCCAAGGCACGAAAGCAGTCTAAATAGTCAATAATCGATAACTAAAACTTGAATTGTACTGCTTCGTAATGGCTATCACATCAACTTAGAAGTTTTTCTGTGTTCTATTATGGTGCTTCTAGTGTCCCCGCATACCACAGCACGCGACATAGCTTTGCACACGATGAATGTAACCGTTTCAGAGACAAGTGCGGCCAGTATGACGATCTGGCATTAAGTCGATTCGATATCAAATGACGAAAACGGGCGGATTTCTCAGGTTTTCACTACATATGAACACTTTTCACATTCCCCCATGCAACGAGGCTGCTAGACCTCCCTTCATGCAAAATCTTAAGGTCCAAGCTCATGTCCAAAGCACCAAAGCCGTATAAAAACTCAATAATCGATAACTAAAACTTGAATTGTACTGCTTCGTACTCTTTATCACATCAACTTAGAAGCTTCTTCTGTGTTCTATTATGGTGCTTTTAGTGTCTCCGCATACCGCAGCCCGCGAAATAGCTTTGCACACGACAAATGTAACCGTTTCAGAGAGAAGAGCGGCCAATATGACGATCTGGCATTAAGTCGATTCAATAGCAAATGACGAAAATGGGCGGATTTCTCAGCTTTTTACTACTTATTAGCACTATTCACATTCCCCCGTGCAACGCGGCTGCTGGACCTCCCTTCATGCAAATTCTTAAGGTCCTAGCTCATGTCCAAGGCACCAAAGCCATCTAAAAAGTCAATAATCGATAACTAAAACTTGAATTGCACTGCTTTGTACTTGCTATCACATCAACTTAGAAGCTTCTTCTGCGTTCTATTATGGTGCTTTTAGTGTCTCCGCAAACGCAGCACGCGACGTAGCTTTGCACACGATAAATGTAACCGTTTCAGAGAGAAGAGCGGCGAAATTGACGATCTGGAATTAAGTCGATTCGATAGCAAAAGACGAAAACGGGCGGTTTTTTCAGGTTTTGACTATATATGAACACATTTCACATTCCCCCGTGCAACGCGGCTGCTAGACCTCCATTCATGCAAATTCTTAAGGTCCTAGCTCATATCCAAGGCACCAAAGCTGTCTAAAAAGTCAATAATCGATAACTAAAACATGAATTTTACTGCTTCGTATTGGCTATCACATCAACTTAGAATATTCTTCTGTGTTCCATTATGGTGCTTTTAGTGTCTTTGCATTCCGGAGCGAGTTACATAGCTTTGCACACGATAAATGTAACCGTTTCTGAAAGAAGAGCGGCCAATATGACGATCTGGCATTAAGTAGATTCGATAGCAAATGTCGAAAACGGGATGATTTATCAGGTTTTCACTACATATGAACACTTTTCACATTCCCCCATGCAACGCGGCTGCTAGACCTCCCTTCATGCAAAATCTTAAGGTCCTAACTCATGTCCAAGGCACCAAAGCCGTCGAAAATATCAATAATCGGTAACTAAAATCTGAATTGTACTGCTTCGTACTCTTTATCACATCACCTTAGAAGCTTTGTCTGCGTTCTATTATGGTGCTTTTAGTGTCTCCGCATACCGCAGGATCGATTAATGACTTTTTAGACGGCTTCGGTGCCTTGGACATGATCCAGTACCTTAAGATTTTGCATGAAGCGAGGTCTAGCAACCGCGTTGCACGAGGGAATGTGAAAAGTGTTCATATGTAGTGAAAACCTGAGAAATCCGCCCGTTTTCATCATTCGCTATCGAATCGACTTTTGCCAGATCGTCATATTGGGCGCTCTTCTCTATGAAACGGTTACAATTATCGTTTGCAAAGCTATGTCGCGTGCTGCGGTATGCGGAGACACTAAAAGCACCATAATAGAACACAGAAGAAGCTTCTAAGTTGATGTGATAGCCAGTACGAAGCAGTACAATTCAAGTTTTTGCTATCGATTATTGACTTTTTAGACGGCTTTGGTGCCTAGGACATGAGCTAGGACCTTAAGATTTGGCATTAAGGGAGGTCTAGCAGCCGCGTTGGGCGATGGAATGTGAAAAGTGTTGATATGTAGTGAAAACCTGAGATATGCGCCCGTTTTCGTCATTTGTTATCGAATCGACTTTTGCAAGATCGTCATATTGGCCGCTCTTCTCAATGAAACGGTTACAATTATAGTGTGCGAAGCTATGTTACGTGCTGCGGTATGCGAGGACACTAAAAGCACAATAATAGAACACATAAGAAGCTTCAAAGTTGATGTGATAGCCTGTACTAAGCATTACAATTCAAGTTTTAGTTATCGATTATTGACTTTTTAGACGGCTTTGGTGCCTTTGACATGAGCTAGGACCTTAAGATATTGCATGAAGGGAGGTCGAGGAGCTGCGTTGCACTGGGGAATGTGAAAAGGGTTCATATGTAGTGAAAAACTGAGAAATCCGCCCGTTTTCGTCACTTGCTATCGAATCAGCTTAATGCCAGATCGTCATATTGTCCGCTTTTCTCTCTGTAACCGTTACATTTATCGTGTGCAAAGCTATGTCGAGTGCTGCGGTGTGCGGAGACACTAAAAGCACCATAATAGAACACAGAAAAAGCTTCTATGTTGATGGGATAGACAGTAGGTAGCAGTACAATTCAAGTTTTAGTTATCGATTATTGACTTTTTAGACGATTTTGGTGACTTGAACATGAGCTAGGGACTTGCATGAAGTGTTGTCTAGCAGCCGCGTTGCAGGGGGGAATGTGAAAACTGTTCATATGTAGTGAAAACCTGAGAATTCCGCCCGTTTTCGTCATTTGCTATTGAATCGACTTAATGCCAGATCGTCATATTGGCATGCTCCTCTCTCTGAAACGGTTACATTTATCGAGTGCAAAGCTATATCGCGTCCTGCGGTGCAACGCGGTTGCTAGACCTCGCTTCATGCAAAATCTTAAGGTACTGGATCATGTCCAAGGCACCGAAGCCGTCTAAAAAGTTAATAATCGATAACTAAAACTTGAATTGTACTGCTTCGTACTGACTATCACATCAACTTAGAAGCTTCATCTGTGTTCTATTATGGTGCTTTTTGTGTCTCCGCATACCGCAGCACGCGACATAGCTTTGCACCCGTTAAATATAACAGTTTCAGAGAGATGAGCGGCCAATATGACGATCTGTCATTAAGTCGATTCGATAGCAAATGAAAACGAGGCGGATTTCTCAGATTTTCACTACATATGAACACGTTTCACATTCCCCCGTGATCCACGGCTGCTAGACCTCCCTTCATGCAAAATTTTAAGGTCTTAGCCCACGTCCAAGGCAACAAAGCCGTCTAAAAAGTCAATAATCGATAACTAAAACTTGAATTGTACTGCTTCGTACTGGCTATCACATCAACTTAGAAGCTTCTTCTGTGATCTATTATGGTGCTCTTAGTGTCTCCACATTCCGCAGCACGCGACGTAGCTTTGGACACAATAAATGTAACCATTTCAGATAGAAGAGCGGCCAATATGACGATCTGGCAAAAATCGATTCGATAGCAAATGACGAAAACGGGCGGATTTCACAGGTTTTCACTACATATGAACACTTTTCACATTCCCCCGTGCAATACGGCTGCTAGACCTCCCTTCATGCAAAATCTTAAGGTCCTAGCCCACGTCCAAGGCAACAAGATTTTGAAACATATAAAGCAAATGAAAAGAGATACCTAAACAAGAAGATTTATAAAATTCCGAGCATTCGTTATTCAGTAGAGCGCATGTGGTGTCCAATCTGCACCAAAAACCCATTGAATGGAGAATCTGTTTTCTGGTCTTACAACAAGATGACCCTGCTGTAAACAACAAACATTAACCCACTTTTCACGATTCAAATACATTACTCCACTGTGAAATTGATGTATATATATGATAAGGGAAAGAATCAATACAAGCACCTAGCAAAACAACAAAGTCTTTCCTAATACTTCCAATACTCAGGATGCTCGGAGTGGTGGTTCCCAACCAGCAAAATCACACTAAAAGGGAGAACAAACATAGCAGTCATTAAAAGGAATCTCCCTGCTGAGAGAATCTGCTTTGTAGCCATACAACCAAATGACCCTGTTGTATACAACAAACATTTACCCGCATTTCATGATTCAAATACATTAACCCACTGTGAAATTGATGAATATAAGTGAGAAGGGTAACAATCAAAAGAAGCACCTAGCAAAACAAAGAAGGCTTTCCTTATAACTCGAATAGTCAGAATGTTCAAAGTGGTGGTTCCCATCCAACAAATCACACTCGAAGGTGGAACAAACATAGTAGTCATGAAACGAAATATCCCTATTGAGACGGAAGAAACATGTACCACAATTTGTGCACCACATTGATTATTGTTAGTGACGATTGCAATAACATTTTTAAAAATATAAAGCAATTAAAGGAGATTCTTAAAATAGAAGATTTATCAAATTCCGAACATTCGTTATTCAGTTAAGTGCATGTGCTGTAAACAGCAAACATTTACCCACATTTCACAAATCAAATACATTACTCCAATGTGAAATTGATGATTATAAGTGACAATAGTAGCAATCAAAAGAAGCAACAAGCAAAAGAAAAAAGTCTTTATAATAACTTTAATCATCAGAATGTTTGGACTGGTGGTTCCCATCCAACAAAATTACACTCGATGATTGAACAAACATAGCAGTCATAAAACGGACTCTCCCTATTGAGAGGGAAGAAACATGTACTACAATTAGTGCAGCACATTGTTATTCTTAGTGACCATTGAAATAAGATTTTAAAAAATATTAAGCAAATGAAGGAGATACCTAAACAAGAAGATTTGTCACATTCCGAACATTCGGTGTTCAGTAGGGTGCATGTGGTGTTCAATCTCCACCAAAAAACCATTGAATGCTGAATCTACTTTCTGGCCATACAACCAGATGACCCTGCTGTAAACAATTAACACATTACCACATTTCACGATTCAAATATATTAACCCACTGTGAAATTGATGAATATAAGTGATTAAGGTATCAAACAATGGAAGCACCTAGCAAAAGAAAAAAGTCTTTCTAATAACTACAATCATCAGAATGCTCGGAGTGGTGGTTCCCATCCAACAAAATCACACTCGATGTTTGAACAAACATAGCAGTCTGAAAAGGTGTCTCCCTGTTGAGAGGGAAGAAACAAGTACCACAATTTGTGCAGCACATTGATTATTTTAAGTGAACATTGTAATAACATTTATTAAAAATATAAAGCAAATGATGGAGATCCCAAAACCAAAACATTTATCAAATTATGTACATTCGGTGTTAAGTAAGGTGCATGTGGTGTCCAACCTGCACCAAAAACCCTTTGAATACAGAATCTGCTTTCTGGAAATACAACCAGATGACCCTGCTGTAAACAACAAACACATAACCACATTTCACGATTCAAATATATTAAACCACTTTGAAGTTGATGATTATATGTGATAAGGGCAACAATCAAAATAGGAACATAGCAAAACAATGAAATCTTTCCTACTAACTCCAATACTCAGGATGCTCGGAGTGGTGGTTCCCATCCAACAAAACCACACTCGATGTTTCAACAAAACATAGCAGTCATGAAACAGCATCTCCCTGTTGGTAGGTAAGAAACATGTACCATAATTTGTGGAGCACATTGATTGTTTTTAGTGACCATTGCAATAAGATTTTTAAACATATAAAGAAAATGAAGGAGATACCTAAACCAGAAGATTTATCAAATTCTGACCATTTGTTATTCAGTAAAGTGCATGTGGTGTATAATTGGCACCAAAAAACACTTGAATGGAGAATCTGCTTTCTGGCCTTACAACCAGATGACCCTGCTGTAAACAACAAACATTTACCCACAGTTCACAATTCAAATACATTACTCCACAGTGAAATTGATGAATATAAGTGATAAGGGGAAGAATCAAAACAAGCACCTAGCAAAACAATGAAGTCTTTCCTAATTACTCCAATACTCAGGATGCTCGGAGTGGTGGTTCCCATCCAACAAAATCACACTCGATGGTAGAACAATTATAGCAGTCTCGAAACTGAATCTCCCTGCTGAGAGGAAAGAAACATGTACCACAATTTGTGCAGCACATTGATTGTTTTTAGTGACCATTGCAATAAGGCTATAAAAAATATAAAGCAAATGAAGAAGATACCTAAACACGAAGATATATCACATTCCGAACATTCGTTATTGAGTAAAGTGCATGTGGTGTCCAATCTGTACCAAAAGACCATTTAATGGAGAATCTGCTTTCTGGCCATACAACCACAGGCCCTGCTGTAAGCAACAAACCTTTACCCTCATTTCACAAATCAAATACATTACTCCACTGTGAAATTGATGAATATAAGTTATAAGGCCCCCCCATGAACCATGGACCTTGCCGTTGGTGGGGAGGCTTGCGTGCCTCAGCGATACAGATGGCCGTGCCGTAGGTGCAACCACAACGGAGGGGTATCTGTTGAGAGGCCAGACAAACGTGTGGTTCCTGAAGAGGGGCAGCAGCCTTTTCAGTAGTTGCAGGGGCAACAGTCTGGATGATTGACTGATCTGGCCTTGCAACATTAACCAAAACGGCCTTGCTGTGCTGGTACTGCGAACGGCTGAAAGCAAGGGGAAACTACAGCCATAATTTTTCCCGAGGACATGCAGCTTTACTGTATGATTAAATGATGATGGCATCCTCTTGGGTAAAATATTCCGGAGGTAAAATAGTCCCCCATTCGGATCTCCGGGCGGGGACTACTCAGGAGGATGTCGTTATCAGGAGAAAGAAAACTGGCGTTCTACGGATCGGAGCGTGGAATGTCAGATCCCTTAATCGGGCAGGTAGGTTAGAAAATTTAAAAAGGGAAATGGATAGGTTAAAGTTAGATATAGTGGGAATTAGTGAAGTTTGTTGGCAGGAGGAACAAGACTTCTGGTCAGGTGACTACAGGGTTATAAACACAAAATCAAATAGGGGTAATGCAGGAGTATGTTTAATAATGAATACGAAAATAGGAATGCGGGTAAGCTACTACAAACAGCATAGTGAACGAATTATTGTGGCCAAGATAGATACGAAGCCCACACCTACTACAGTAGTACAAGTTTATATGCCAACTAGCTCTGCAGATGATGAAGAAATTGAAGAAATGTACGATGAATTAAAAGAAATTATTCAGATAGTGAAGGGAGACGAAAATTTAATAGTAATGGGTGACTGGAATTCGAGTGTATGAAAAGGGAGAGAAGGAAACATAGTAGGTGAATATGGATTGGGGCTAAGAAATGAAAGAGGAAGCCGCCTAGTAGAATTTTGTACAGAGCACAACTTAATCATAGGTAACACTTGGTTTAAGAATCATGAAAGAAGGTTGTATACGTGGAAGAACCCTGGAGATACTAAAAGGTATCAGATAGATTATATGATGGTAAGACAGAGTTTTAGGAACCAGGTTTTAAGTTGTAAGACATTTCCAGGGGCAGATGTGGACTCTGACCACAATGTATTGGTTATGACCTGTAGATTAAAACTGAAGAAACTGCAAAAATGTGGGAAATTAAGGAGATGGGACCTGGATAAACTGAAAGAACCAGAGGTTGTACAGAGTTTCAGGGAGAGCATAAGGGAACAATTGACAGGAATAGGGGAAAGAAATACAGTAGAAGAAGAATGGGTAGCTCTGAGGGATGAAGTAGTGCAGGCAGCAGAGGATAAAGTAGGTAAAAAGACGAGGGCTGCTAGAAATCCTTGGGTAACAGAAGAAATATTGAATTTAATTGATGAAAGGAGAAAATATAAAAATGCAGTAAATGAAGCAGGCAAAAAGGAATACAAACGTCTCAAAAATGAGATCGACAGGAAGTGCAAAATGGCTAAACAGGGATGGCTAGAGGACAAATGTAAGGATGTAGAAGCTTATCTCACTAGGGGTAAGATAGATACTGCCTACAGGAAAATTAAAGAGACCTTTGGAGAGAAGAGAACCACGTGTATGAATATCAAGAGCTCAGGTGGCAACCCAGTTCTAAGCAAAGAAGGGAAGGCAGAAAGGTGGAAGGAGTATATAGAGGGTCTATACAAGGGCGATGTACTTGAGGATAATATTATGGAAATGGAAGAGGATGTAGATGAAGACGAAATGGGAGATACGATACTGCGTGAAGAGTTTGACAGAGCACTGAAAGACCTGAGTCGAAACAAGGCCCCCGGAGTAGACAACATTCCATTAGAACTACTGACGGCCTTGGGAGAGCCAGTCATGACAAAACTCTACCAGCTGGTGAGCAAGATGTATGAGACAGGCGAAATTCCCTCAGACTTCAAGAAGAATATAATAATTCCATTCCCAAAGAAAGCAGGTGCTGACAGATGTGAAAATTACCGAACTATCAGTTTAATAAGTCACAGCTGCAAAATACTAACGCGAATTCTTTACAGACGAATGGAAAAACTGGTAGATGCGGACCTCGGGGAGGATCAGTTTGGATTCCGTCGAAATGTTGGAACACGTGAGGCAATACTGACCTTACGACTTATCTTAGAAGAAAGATTAAGAAAAGGCAAACCTACGTTTCTAGCATTTGTACACTTAGAGAAAGCTTTTGACAATGTTGACTGGAATACTCTTTTTCAAATTCTAAAGGTGGCAGGGGTAAAATACAGGGAGCGGAAGGCTACTTACAATTTGTACAGAAACCAGATGGCAGTCATAAGAGTCGAGGGGCATGAAAGGGAAGCAGTGGTTGGGAAAGGAGTGAGACAGGGTTGTAGCCTCTCCCCGATGTTATTCAATCTGTATATTGAGCAAGCAGTAAAGGAAACAAAAGAAAAATTTGGAGTAGGTATTAAAATTCATGGAGACGAAGTAAAAACTTTGAGGTTCGCCGATGACATTGTAATTCTGTCAGACACGGCAAAGGACTTGGAAGAGCAGTTGAACGGAATGGACAGTGTCTTGAAAGGAGGATATAAGATGAACATCAACAAAAGCAAAACGAGGATAATGGAATGTAGTCCAATTAAATCGGGTGATGCTGAGGGAATTAGATTTGGAAATGAGACACTTAAAGCAGTAAAGGAGTTTTGCTATATAGGAAGTAAAATAACTGATGATGGTCGAAGTAGAGAGGATATAAAATGTAGACTGGCAATGGCAAGGAAAGCGTTTCTCAAGAAGAGAAATTTGTTAACATCGAGTATAGATTTAAGTGTCAGGAAGTCATTTCTGAAAATATTTGTTTGGAGTGTAGCCATGTATGGAAGTGAAACATGGACGATAACTAGTTTGGACAAGAAGAGAATAGAAGCTTTCGAAATGTGGTGCTACAAAAGAATACTGAAGATAAGGTGGATAGATCACGTAACTAATGAGGAGGTATTGAATAGGATTGGGAAGAAGAGAAGTTTGTGGCACAACTTGACTAGAAGAAGGGATCGGTTGGTAGGGCATGTTTTGAGGCATCAAGGGATCACAAATTTAGCATTGGAGGGCAGTGTGGAGGGTAAAAATCGTAGAGGGAGACCGAGAGATGAGTACACTAAGCAGATTCAGAAGGATGTAGGTTGCAGTAGGTACTGGGAGATGAAGAAGCTTGCACAGGATAGAGTAGCATGGAGAGCTGCATCAAACCAGTCTCAGGACTGAACACCACAACAACAACAACAACAAGCTATAAGGGTATCAATCAAAAAAAGCTCCAAGCAAAAGAAAAAAGTCTTTCTAATAACTCCAATCGTAAGAATGCTCGGAGTGGTAGTTCCCATCCAACAAAATCACACTCGATGATTGAACAAACATAGCAGTCATGAAACGGAGTCACCTATTGAGAGGGAAGAAACATGTACCACAATTTGTGAAGCACATTGATTATTTTTAGTGACCATTGCAACAAGATTTTGAAACATATAAAGCAAATGAAAAGAGATACCTAAACAAGAAGATTTATAAAATTCCGAGCATTCGTTATTCAGTAGAGCGCATGTGGTATCCAATCTGCACCAAAAACCCATTGAATGGAGAATCTGCTTTCTGGCCTTACAACCAGATGACCCTGCTGTAAACAACAAACATTAACCCACTTTTCACGATTCAAATGCATTACTCCACCGTGAAATTGATGTATATATATGATAAGGGAAAGAATCAATACAAGCACCTAGCAAAACAACAAAGACTTTCCTAATACTTCCAATACTCAGGATGCTAGGAGTGGTGGTTCCCATCCAACAAAATCACACTAAAAGGTAGAACTAACATAGCAGTCATTAAAAGGAATCTCCCTGCTGAGAGAATCTGCTTTGTGGCCATACAACCAAATGACCCTGTTGTAAACAACAAACATTTACCCACATTTCACGATTCAAATACATTACTCCCCTGTGAAGTTACTGAATATAAGCGATAAGAGTATTAATCAAAACAAGTACTTAGCAAAAGAAAAAAGTCTTTCCTATTAACTCCAGTCGTCACAATGTTTGGAGTGGTGGTTCCCATCCAACAAAATCACACTCGTTGGTAGAACAAACATAGCAGTCATGAAACGGATTCTCCCTATTGAGAGACAAGAAACATGTGCTACAATTAACGCAGCACATTGTTGTTTTTAGTGACCATTGAAACAAGTTTTTAAAAATATAAAGCAAATGAAAGAGATACCAAAACAAGTAGATTTATCAAATCCCGAACATTCGGTGTTCAGTAGGGTGCATTTTGTGTTCAATCTCCACCAAAATACCATTGAATGCAGAATATGATTTCGGGCCATACAACCAGATGACCCCGCTGTAAACAACAAACATTTACCCACATTTAACGATTCGAATACATTACTCCACTGTGAAATTGATGAATATAAGTTATAACAGTATCAATCATAATAAGCTCCAAGCAAAAAAAAAAAAGTCTTTCAAATAACTCCAATCGTCAGAATGCTCGGATTGGTGGTTCCCAACCAACAAAATCACACTAAAAGGGAGAACAAACATAGCAGTCATTAAAAGGAATCTCCCTGCTGAGAGAATCTGCTTTGTAGCCATACAACCAAATGACCCTGTTGTAAACAACAAACATATACCCGCATTTCACGATTAAAGTACATTAACCCACTGTGAAATTGATGAATATAAGTGAGAAGGGTAACAATCAAAAGAAGCACCTAGCAAAACAAAGAAGGCTTTCCTTATAACTCGAATAGTCAGAATGTTCAGAGTGGTGGTTCCCATCCAACAAATCACACTCGAAGGTGGAACAAACATAGTAGTCATGAAACGAATTTTCCCTATTGAGACGGAAGAAACATGTACCACAATTTGTGCACCACATTGATTATTGTTAGTGACGATTGCAATACCATGTTTAAAAATATAAAACAATTAAAGGAGATTCTTAAAATAGAAGATTTATCAAATTCCGAACATTCGTTATTCAGTTAAGTGCATGTGCTGTAAACAGCAAACATTTACCCACATTTCACAAATCAAATACATTACTCCACTGTGAAATTGATGAGTATAAGTGACAATAGTAGCAATCAAAAGAAGCAACAAGCAAAAGAAAAAAGTCTTTATAATAACTCCAATCATCAGAATGTTTGGACTGGTGGCTCCCATCCAACAAAATTACACTCGATGATTGAACAAACATAGCAGTCATAAAACGGACTCTCCCTATTGAGAGGGAAGAAACATGTACTACAATTAGTGCAGCACATTGTTATTCTTAGTGACCATTGAAATAAGATTTTAAAAAATATTAAGCAAATGAAGGAGATACCTAAACAAGAAGATTTGTCACATTCCGAACATTCGGTGTTCAGTAGGGTGCATGTGGTGTCCAATCTCCACCAAAAAACCATTGAATGCTGAATCTACTTTCTGGCCATACAACCAGATGACCCTGCTGTAAACAATAAACACATAACCACATTTCATGATTCAAATATATTAACCCACTGTGAAATTGATGAATATAAATGATAAAGCAAAAGAAGCACCTAGCAAAACAATGAAGTCTTTCCTAATAACTCCAATACTCAGGATGCTCAGAGTGGTGTTTCCCATTAAACAAAATCATACTCAATGGTAGAACAAACATAGCCGTCATGAAACGGAATGTCCCTGCTGAGAGGGAAGAAACATGTACCACAATTTGTGCAGCACATTGAGCATTTTTAGTGACCATTGGAATAACATTTTTAAAAATCTAAAGCAAATGAACGAGATACCAAAACAAGAAGATTTATCAAATTCCTAACAGCCGTTATTAAGTAAGGTGCATGTGGTGTCCAATCTGCACCATAAGAACATTGAAAGGAGAATCTGCTTTCTGGCCATACAACCAGATGACCCTCTCGTAAACAACAAACATTTACCAACATTTCACAAATGAAATACATTACTCCACTGTGAAATTGATGAATATAAGTGATTAAGGTATCAATCAACGGAAGCACCTAGCAAAAGAAAAAAGTCTTTCTAATAACTACAATCGTCAGAATGCTCGGAGTGGTGGTTCCCATCCAACAAAATCACACTCGATGTTTGAACAAACATAGCAGTCATGAAAAGGAGTCTCCCTGTTGAGAGGGAAGAAACAAGTACCACAATTTGTGCAGCACATTGATTATTTTAAAGTGAACATTGTAATAACATTTATTAAAAATATAAAGCAAATGATGGAGATCCCAAAACCAAAACATTTATCAAATTATGTACATTCGGTGTTAAGTAAGGTGCATGTGGTGTCCAATCTGCACCAAAAACCCTTTGAATACAGAATCTGCTTTCTGGAAATACAACCAGATGACCCTGCTGTAAACAACAAACACATAACCACATTTCACGATTCAAATATATTAAACCACTTTGAAATTGATGATTATATGTGATAAGGGCAACAATCAAAATAGGAACATAGCAAAACAATGAAATCTTTCCTACTAACTCCAATACTCAGGATGCTCGGAGTGGTGGTTCCCATCCAACAAAACCACACTCGATGTTTCAACAAAACATAGCAGTCATGAAACAGCATCTCCCTGTTGAGAGGTAAGAAACATGTACCATAATTTGTGGAGCACATTGATTGTTTTTAGTGACCATTGCAATAAGATTTTTAAACATATAAAGAAAATGAAGGAGATACCTAAACCAGAAGATTTATCAAATTCTGACCATTTGTTATTCAGTAAAGTGCATGTGGTGTATAATTGGCACCAAAAAACACTTGAATGGAGAATCTGCTTTCTGGAAATACAACCAGATGACCCTGCTGTAAACAACAAACATTTACCCACAGTTCACGATTCAAATACATTACTCCACAGTGAAATTGATGAATATAAGTGATAAGGGGAAGAATCAAAACAAGCACCTAGCAAAACAATGAAGTCTTTCCTAATTACTCCAATACTCAGGATGCTCGGAGTGGTGGTTCCCATCCAACAAAATCACACTCGATGGTAGAGCAATTATAGTAGTCACGAAACGGAATCTCCCTGCTGAGAGGAAAGAAACATGTACCACAATTTGTGCAGCACATTGATTGTTTTTAGTGACCATTGCAATAAGGCTATAAAAAATATAAAGCAAATGAAGAAGATACCTAAACACGAAGATATATCACATTCCGAACATTCGTTATTGAGTAAAGTGCATGTGGTGTCCAATCTGTACCAAAAGACCATTTAATGGAGAATCTGCTTTCTGGCCATACAACCAGAGGCCCTGCTGTAAGCAACAAACCTTTACCCTCATTTCACAAATCAAATACATTACTCCACTGTGAAATTGATGAATATAAGTTATAAGGCCCCCCCATGAACCATGGACCTTGCCGTTGGTGGGGAGGCTTGCGTGCCTCAGCGATACAGATGGCCGTGCCGTAGGTGCAACCACAACGGAGGGGTATCTGTTGAGAGGCCAGACAAACGTGTGGTTCCTGAAGAGGGGCAGCAGCCTTTTCAGTAGTTGCAGGGGCAACAGTCTGGATGATTGACTGATCTGGCCTTGCAACATTAACCAAAACGGCCTTGCTGTGCTGGTACTGCGAACGGCTGAAAGCAAGGGGAAACTACAGCCGTAATTTTTCCCGAGGACATGCAGCTTTACTGTATGATTAAACGATGATGGCATCCTCTTGGGTAAAATATTCCGGAGGTAAAATAGTCCCCCATTTGGATCTCCGGGCGGGGACTACTCAGGAGGATGTCGTTATCAGGAGAAAGAAAACTGGCGTTCTACGGATCGGAGCGTGGAATGTCAGATCCCTTAATCGGGCAGGTAGGTTAGAAAATGTAAAAAGGGAAATGGATAGGTTAAAGTTAGATATAGTGGGAATTAGTGAAGTTCGGTGGCAGGAGGAACAAGATTTCTGGTCAGGTGACTACAGGGTTATAAACACAAAATCAAATAGGGGTAATGCAGGAGTATGTTTAATAATGAATAGGAAAACAGGAATGCGGGTAAGCTACTACAAACAGCATAGTGAACGCATTATTGTGGCCAAGATAGATACGAAGCCCACACCTACTACAGTAGTACAAGTTTATATGCCAACTAGCTCTGCAGATGACGAAGAAATTGAAGAAATGTACGATGAATTAAAAGAAATTATTCAGATAGTGAAGGGAGACGAAAATTTAATAGTAATGGGTGACTGGAATTCGAGTGTAGGAAAAGGGAGAGAAAGAAACATAGTAGGTGAATATGGATTGGGGCTAAGAAATGAAAGAGGAAGCCGCCTAGTAGAATTTTGTACAGAGCACAACTTAATCATAGGTAACACTTGGTTTAACAATCATGAAAGAAGGTTGTATACGTGGAAGAACCCTGGAGATACTAAAAGGTATCAGATAGATTATATAATGGTAAGACAGAGATTTAGGAACCAGGTTTTAAGTTGTAAGACATTTCCAGGGGCAGATGTGGACTCTGACCACAATGTATTGGTTATGACCTGTAGATTAAAACTGAAGAAACTGCAAAAATGTGGGAAATTAAGGAGATGGGACCTGGATAAACTGAAAGAACCAGAGGTTGTACAGAGTTTCAGGGAGAGCATAAGGGAACAATTGACAGGAATAGGGGAAAGAAATACAGTAGAAGAAGAATGGGTAGCTCTGAGGGATGAAGTAGTGAAGGCAGCAGAGGATAAAGTAGGTAAAAAGACGAGGGCTGCTAGAAATCCTTGGGTAACAGAAGAAATATTGAATTTAATTGATGAAAGGAGAAAATATAAAAATGCAGTAAATGAAGCAGGCAAAAAGGAATACAAACGTCTCAAAAATGAGATCGACAGGAAGTGCAAAATGGCTAAACAGGGATGGATAGAGGACAAATGTAAGGATCTAGAAGCTTATCTCACTAGGAGTAAGATAGATACTGCCTACAGGAAAATTAAAGAGACCTTTGGAGAGAAGAGAACCACGTGTATGAATATCAAGAGCTCAGATGGCAACCCAGTTCTAAGCAAAGAAGGGAAGGCAGAAAGGTGGAAGGAGTATATAGAGGGTCTATACAAGGGCGATGTACTTGAGGACAATATTATGGAAATGGAAGAGGATGTAGATGAAGACGAAATGGGAGATACGATACTGCGTGAAGAGTTTGACAGAGCACTGAAAGACCTGAGTCGAAACAAGGCCCCCGGAGTAGACAACATTCCATTAGAACTACTGACGGCCTTGGGAGAGCCAGTCATGACAAAACTCTACCAGCTGGTGAGCAAGATGTATGAGACAGGCGAAATTCCCTCAGACTTCAAGAAGAATATAATAATTCCAATCCCAAGGAAAGCAGGTGCTGACAGATGTGAAAATTACCGAACTATCAGTTTAATAAGTCACAGCTGCAAAATACTAATGCGAATTCTTTACAGACGAATGGAAAAACTGGTAGATGCGGACCTCGGGGAGGATCAGTTTGGATTCCGTCGAAATGTTGGAACACGTGAGGCAATACTGACTTTACGACTTATCTTAGAAGAAAGATTAAGAAAAGGCAAACCTACGTTTCTAGCATTTGTACACTTAGAGAAAGCTTTTGACAATGTTGACTGGAATACTCTTTTTCAAATTCTAAAGGTGGCAGGGGTAAAATACAGGGAGCGAAAGGCTATTTACAATTTGTACAGAAACCAGATGGCAGTCATAAGAGTCGAGGGGCATGAAAGGGAAGCAGTGGTTGGGAAAGGAGTGACATAGGGTTGTAGCCTCTCCCCGATGTTATTCAATCTGTATATTGAGCAAGCAGTAAAGGAAACAAAAGAAAAATTTGGAGTAGGTATTAAAATTCATGGAGACGAAGTAAAAACTTTGAGGTTCGCCGATGACATTGTAATTCTGTCAGAGACGGCAAAGGACTTGGAAGAGCAGTTGAACGGAATGGACAGTGTCTTGAAAGGAGGATATAAGATGAACATCAACAAAAGCAAAACGAGGATAATGGAATGTAGTCCAATTAAATCGGGTGATGCTGAGGGAATTAGATTTGGAAATGAGACACTTAAAGCAGTAAAGGAGTTTTGCTATTTAGGAAGTAAAATAACTGATGATGGTCGAAGTAGAGAGGATATAAAATGTAGACTGGCAATGGCAAGGAAAGCGTTTCTGAAGAAGAGAAATTTGTTAACATCGAGTATAGATTTAAGTGTCAGGAAGTCATTTCTGAAAATATTTGTTTGGAGTGTAGCCATGTATGGAAGTGAAACATGGGCGATAACTAGTTTGGACAAGAAGAGAATAGAAGCTTTCGAAATGTGGTGCTACAGAGGAATACTGAAGATAAGGTGGATAGATCACGTAACTAATGAGGAGGTATTGAACAGGATTGGGGAGAAGAGAAGTTTGTGGCACAACTTGACTAGAAGAAGGGATCGGTTGGTAGGACATGTTTTGAGGCATCAAGGGATCACAAATTTAGCATTGGAGGGCAGTGTGGAGGGTAAAAATCGTAGAGGGAGACCAAGAGATGAGTACACTAAGCAGATTCAGAAGGATGTAAGTTGCAGTAGGTACTGGGAGATGAAGAAGCTTGCACAGGATAGAGTAGCATGGAGAGCTGCATCAAACCAGTCTCAGGACTGAACACCACAACAACAACAACAACAAGCTATAAGGGTATCAATCAAAAAAAGCTCCAAGCAAAAGAAAAAAGTCTTTCTAATAACTCCAATCGTAAGAATGCTCGGAGTGGTAGTTCCCATCCAACAAAATCACACTCAATGATTGAACAAACATAGCAGTCATGAAACGGAATCACCTATTGAGAGGGAAGAAACATGTACCACAATTTGTGGAGCACATTGATTATTTTTAGTGACCATTGCAACAAGATTTTGAAACATATAAAGCAAATGAAAAGAGATACCTAAACAAGAAGATTTATAAAATTCTGAGCATTCATTATTCAGTAAAGCGCATGTGGTATCCAATCTGCACCAAAAACCCATTGAATGGAGAATCTGTTTTCTGGTCTTACAACAAGATGATCCTGCTGTAAACAACAAACATTAACCCACTTTTCACGATTCAAATACATTACTCCACTATGAAATTGATGTATATATATGATAAGGGAAAGAATCATTACAAGCACCTTGCAAAACAATGAAGTCTTTCCTAATACTTCCAATACTCAGGATGCTCGGAGTGGTGGTTCCCATCCAACAAAATCACACTAAAAGTTAGAACAAACATAGCAGTCATTAAAAGGAATCTCCCTGCTGAGAGAATCTGCTTTGTGGCCATACAACCAAATGACCCTGTTGTAAACAACAAACATTTACCCACATTTCACGATTCAAATACATTACTCCCCTGTGAAGTTACTGAATATAAGCGATAAGAGTACTAATCAAAACAAGTACTTAGCAAAAGAAAAAAGTCTTTCCTATTAACTCCAGTCGTCACAATGTTTGGAGTGGTGGTTCCCATCCAACAAAATCACACTCGTTGGTAGAACAAACATAGCAGTCATGAAACGGATTCTCCCTATTGAGAGACAAGAAACGTGCTACAATTAGTGCAGCACATTGTTATTTTTAGTGACCATTGAAACAAGTTTTTAAAAATATAAAGCAAATGAAAGAGATACCAAAACAAGAAGACTTATCAAATCCCGAACATTCGGTGTTCAGTAGGGTGCATGTGGTGTCCAATCTCCACCAAAATACCATTGAATGCAGAATCTGATTTCGGGCCATACAACCAGATGACCCCGCTGTAAACAACAAACATTTACCCACATTTAACGATTCGAATACATTACTCCACTGTGAAATTGATGAATATAAGTTATAACAGTATCAATCATAATAAGCTACAAGCAAAAAAAAGAAAACAAGTATTTCAAATAACTCCAATCGTCAGAATGCTCGGATTGGTGGTTCCCAACCAACAAAATCACACTATAAGGGAGAACAAACATAGCAGTCATTAAAAGGAATCTCCCTGCTGAGAGAATCTGCTTTGTAGCCATACAACCAAATGACCCTGTTGTAAACAACAAACATTTACCCGCATTTCACGATTAAAATACATTAACCCACTGTGAAATTGATGAATATAAGTGAGAAGGGTAACAATCAAAAGAAGCACCTAGCAAACCAAAGAAGGCTTTCCTTATAACTCGAATAGTCAGAATGTTCAGAGTGGTGGTTCCCATCCAACAAATCACACTCGAAGGTGGAACAAACATAGTAGTCATGAAACGAAATTTCCCTATTGAGACGGAAGAAACATGTACCACAATTTGTGCACCACATTGATTATTGTTAGTGACGATTGCAATAACATGTTTAAAAATATAAAACAATTAAAGGAGTTTCTTAAAATAGAAGATTTATCAAATTCCGAACATTCGTTATTCAGTTAAGTGCATGTGCTGTAAACAGCAAACATTTACCCACATTTCACAAATCAAATACATTACTCCACTGTGAAATTGATGTGTATAAGTGACAATAGTAGCAATCAAAAGAAGCAACAAGCAAAAGAAAAAAGTCTTTATAATAACTCCAATCATCAGAATGTTTGGACTGGTGGTTCCCATCAAACAAAATTACACTCGATGATTGAACAAACATAGCAGTCATAAAACGGACTCTCCCTATTGAGAGGGAAGAAACATGTACTACAATTAGTGCAGCACATTGTTATTCTTAGTGACCATTGAAATAAGATTTTAAAAAATATTAAGCAAATGAAGGAGATACCTAAACAAGAAGATTTGTCACATTCCGAACATTCGGTGTTCAGTAGGGTGCATGTGGTGTCCAATCTCCACCAAAAAACCATTGAATGCTGAATCTACTTTCTGGCCATACAACCAGATGACCCTGCTGTAAACAATAAACACATAACCACATTTCATGATTCAAATATATTAACCCACTGTGAAATTGATGAATATAAATGATAAAGCAAAAGAAGCACATAGCAAAACAATGAAGTCTTTCCTAATAACTCCAATACTCAGGATGCTCGGAGTGGTGTTTCCCATTAAACAAAATCATACTCAATGGTAGAACAAACATAGCCGTCATGAAACGGAATGTCCCTGCTGAGAGGGAAGAAACATGTACCACAATTTGTGCAGCACATTGAGCATTTTTAGTGACCATTGGAATAACATTTTTAAAAATCTAAAGCAAATGAAGGAGATACCAAAACAAGAAGATTTATCAAATTCCTAACAGCCGTTATTAAGTAAGGTGCATGTGGTGTCCAATCTGCACCATAAGAACATTGAAAGGAGAATCTGCTTTCTGGCCATACAACCAGATGACCCTCTCGTAAACAACAAACATTTACCAACATTTCACAAATGAAATACATTACTCCACTGTGAAATTGATGAATATAAGTGATTAAGGTATCAATCAACGGAAGCACCTAGCAAAAGAAAAAAGTCTTTCTAATAACTACAATCGTCAGAATGCTCGGAGTGGTGGTTCCCATCCAACAAAATCACACTTGATGTTTGAACAAACATAGCAGTCATGAAAAGGAGTCTCCCTGTTGAGAGGGAAGAAACAAGTACCACAATTTGTGCAGCACATTGATTATTTTAAAGTGAACATTGTAATAACATTTATTAAAAATATAAAGCAAATGATGGAGATCCCAAAACCAAAACATTTATCAAATTATGTACATTCGGTGTTAAGTAAGGTGCATGTGGTGTCCAATCTGCACCAAAAACCCTTTGAATACAGAATCTGCTTTCTGGAAATACAACCAGATGACCCTGCTGTAAACAACAAACACATAACCACATTTCACGATTCAAATATATTAAACCACTTTGAAATTGATGATTATATGTGATAAGGGCAACAATCAAAATAGGAACATAGCAAAACAATGAAATCTTTCCTACTAACTCCAATACTCAGGATGCTCGGAGTGGTGGTTCCCATCCAACAAAACCACACTCGATGTTTCAACAAAACATAGCAGTCATGAAACAGCATCTCCCTGTTGAGAGGTAAGAAACATGTACCATAATTTGTGGAGCACATTGATTGTTTTTAGTGACCATTGCAATAAGATTTTTAAACATATAAAGAAAATGAAGGAGATACCTAAACAAGAAGATTTATCAAATTCTGACCATTTGTTATTCAGTAAAGTGCATGTGGTGTATAATTGGCACCAAAAAACACTTGAATGGAGAATCTGCTTTCTGGAAATACAACCAGATGACCCTGCTGTAAACAACAAACATTTACCCACAGTTCACGATTCAAATACATTACTCCACAGTGAAATTGATGAATATAAGTGATAAGGGGAAGAATCAAAACAAGCACCTAGCAAAACAATGAAGTCTTTCCTAATTACTCCAATACTCAGGATGCTCGGAGTGGTGGTTCCCATCCAACAAAATCACACTCGATGGTAGAGCAACTATAGTAGTCACGAAACGGAATCTCCCTGCTGAGAGGAAAGAAACATGTACCACAATTTGTGCAGCACATTGATTGTTTTTAGTGACCATTGCAATAAGGCTATAAAAAATATAAAGCAAATGAAGAAGATACCTAAACACGAAGATATATCACATTCCGAACATTCGTTATTGAGTAAAGTGCATGTGGTGTCCAATCTGTACCAAAAGACCATTTAATGGAGAATCTGCTTTCTGGCCATACAACCAGAGGCCCTGCTGTAAGCAACAAACCTTTACCCTCATTTCACAAATCAAATACATTACTCCACTGTGAAATTGATGAATATAAGTTATAAGGCCCCCCCATGAACCATGGACCTTGCCGTTGGTGGGGAGGCTTGCGTGCCTCAGCGATACAGATGGCCGTGCCGTAGGTGCAACCACAACGGAGGGGTATCTGTTGAGAGGCCAGACAAACGTGTGGTTCCTGAAGAGGGGCAGCAGCCTTTTCAGTAGTTGCAGGGGCAACAGTCTGGATGATTGACTGATCTGGCCTTGCAACATTAACCAAAACGGCCTTGCTGTGCTGGTACTGCGAACGGCTGAAAGCAAGGGGAAACTACAGCCGTAATTTTTCCCGAGGACATGCAGCTTTACTGTATGATTAAACGATGATGGCATCCTCTTGGGTAAAATATTCCGGAGGTAAAATAGTCCCCCATTTGGATCTCCGGGCGGGGACTACTCAGGAGGATGTCGTTATCAGGAGAAAGAAAACTGGCGTTCTACGGATCGGAGCGTGGAATGTCAGATCCCTTAATCGGGCAGGTAGGTTAGAAAATGTAAAAAGGGAAATGGATAGGTTAAAGTTAGATATAGTGGGAATTAGTGAAGTTCGGTGGCAGGAGGAACAAGACTTCTGGTCAGGTGACTACAGGGTTATAAACACAAAATCAAATAGGGGTAATGCAGGAGTATGTTTAATAATGAATAGGAAAACAGGAATGCGGGTAAGCTACTACAAACAGCATAGTGAACGCATTATTGTGGCCAAGATAGATACGAAGCCCACACCTACTACAGTAGTACAAGTTTATATGCCAACTAGCTCTGCAGATGACGAAGAAATTGAAGAAATGTACGATGAATTAAAAGAAATTATTCAGATAGTGAAGGGAGACGAAAATTTAATAGTAATGGGTGACTGGAATTCGAGTGTAGGAAAAGGGAGAGAAAGAAACATAGTAGGTGAATATGGATTGGGGCTAAGAAATGAAAGAGGAAGCCGCCTAGTAGAATTTTGTACAGAGCACAACTTAATCATAGGTAACACTTGGTTTAACAATCATGAAAGAAGGTTGTATACGTGGAAGAACCCTGGAGATACTAAAAGGTATCAGATAGATTATATAATGGTAAGACAGAGATTTAGGAACCAGGTTTTAAGTTGTAAGACATTTCCAGGGGCAGATGTGGACTCTGACCACAATGTATTGGTTATGACCTGTAGATTAAAACTGAAGAAACTGCAAAAATGTGGGAAATTAAGGAGATGGGACCTGGATAAACTGAAAGAACCAGAGGTTGTACAGAGTTTCAGGGAGAGCATAAGGGAACAATTGACAGGAATAGGGGAAAGAAATACAGTAGAAGAAGAATGGGTAGCTCTGAGGGATGAAGTAGTGAAGGCAGCAGAGGATAAAGTAGGTAAAAAGACGAGGGCTGCTAGAAATCCTTGGGTAACAGAAGAAATATTGAATTTAATTGATGAAAGGAGAAAATATAAAAATGCAGTAAATGAAGCAGGCAAAAAGGCATACAAACGTCTCAAAAATGAGATCGACAGGAAGTGCAAAATGGCTAAACAGGGATGGATAGAGGACAAATGTAAGGATCTAGAAGCTTATCTCACTAGGGGTAAGATAGATACTGCCTACAGGAAAATTAAAGAGACCTTTGGAGAGAAGAGAAGCATGTGTATGAATATCAAGAGCTCAGGTGGCAACCCAGTTCTAAGCAAAGAAGGGAAGGCAGAAAGGTGGAAGGAGTATATAGAGGGTCTATACAAGGGCGATGTACTTGAGGACAATATTATGGAAATGGAAGAGGATGTAGATGAAGACGAAATGGGAGATACGATACTGCGTGAAGAGTTTGACAGAGCACTGAAAGACCTGAGTCGAAACAAGGCCCCCGGAGTAGACAACATTCCATTAGAACTACTGACGGCCTTGGGAGAGCCAGTCATGACAAAACTCTACCAGCTGGTGAGCAAGATGTATGAGACAGGCGAAATTCCCTCAGACTTCAAGAAGAATATAATAATTCCAATCCCAAGGAAAGCAGGTGCTGACAGATGTGAAAATTACCGAACTATCAGTTTAATAAGTCACAGCTGCAAAATACTAATGCGAATTCTTTACAGACGAATGGAAAAACTGGTAGATGCGGACCTCGGGGAGGATCAGTTTGGATTCCGTCGAAATGTTGGAACACGTGAGGCAATACTGACTTTACGACTTATCTTAGAAGAAAGATTAAGAAAAGGCAAACCTACGTTTCCAGCATTTGTACACTTAGAGAAAGCTTTTGACAATGTTGACTGGAATACTCTTTTTCAAATTCTAAAGGTGGCAGGGGTAAAATACAGGGAGCGAAAGGCTATTTACAATTTGTACAGAAACCAGATGGCAGTCATAAGAGTCGAGGGGCATGAAAGGGAAGCAGTGGTTGGGAAAGGAGTGACATAGGGTTGTAGCCTCTCCCCGATGTTATTCAATCTGTATATTGAGCAAGCAGTAAAGGAAACAAAAGAAAAATTTGGAGTAGGTATTAAAATTCATGGAGACGAAGTAAAAACTTTGAGGTTCGCCGATGACATTGTAATTCTGTCAGAGACGGCAAAGGACTTGGAAGAGCAGTTGAACGGAATGGACAGTGTCTTGAAAGGAGGATATAAGATGAACATCAACAAAAGCAAAACGAGGATAATGGAATGTAGTCCAATTAAATCGGGTGATGCTGAGGGAATTAGATTTGGAAATGAGACACTTACAGCAGTAAAGGAGTTTTGCTATTTAGGAAGTAAAATAACTGATGATGGTCGAAGTAGAGAGGATATAAAATGTAGACTGGCAATGGCAAGGAAAGCGTTTCTGAAGAAGAGAAATTTGTTAACATCGAGTATAGATTTAAGTGTCAGGAAGTCATTTCTGAAAATATTTGTTTGGAGTGTAGCCATGTATGGAAGTGAAACATGGGCGATAACTAGTTTGGACAAGAAGAGAATAGAAGCTTTCGAAATGTGGTGCTACAGAAGAATACTGAAGATAAGGTGGATAGATCACGTAACTAATGAGGAGGTATTGAATAGGATTGGGGAGAAGAGAAGTTTGTGGCACAACTTGACTAGAAGAAGGGATCGGTTGGTAGGACATGTTTTGAGGCATCAAGGGATCACAAATTTAGCATTGGAGGGCAGTGTGGAGGGTAAAAATCGTAGAGGGAGACCAAGAGATGAGTACACTAAGCAGATTCAGAAGGATGTAAGTTGCAGTAGGTACTGGGAGATGAAGAAGCTTGCACAGGATAGAGTAGCATGGAGAGCTGCATCAAACCAGTCTCAGGACTGAACACCACAACAACAACAACAACAAGCTATAAGGGTATCAATCAAAAAAAGCTCCAAGCAAAAGAAAAAAGTCTTTCTAATAACTCCAATCGTAAGAATGCTCGGAGTGGTAGTTCCCATCCAACAAAATCACACTCAATGATTGAACAAACATAGCAGTCATGAAACGGAATCACCTATTGAGAGGGAAGAAACATGTACCACAATTTGTGGAGCACATTGATTATTTTTAGTGACCATTGCAACAAGATTTTGAAACATATAAAGCAAATGAAAAGAGATACCTAAACAAGAAGATTTATAAAATTCCGAGCATTCGTTATTCAGTAAAGCGCATGTGGTATCCAATCTGCACCAAAAACCCATTGAATGGAGAATCTGTTTTCTGGTCTTACAACAAGATGATCCTGCTGTAAACAACAAACATTAACCCACTTTTCACGATTCAAATATATTACTCCACTGTGAAATTGATGTATATATATGATAATGGAAAGAATCATTACAAGCACCTAGCAAAACAATGAAGTCTTTCCTAATACTTCCAATACTCAGGATGCTCGGAGTGGTGGTTCCCATCCAACAAAATCACACTAAAAGTTAGAACAAACATAGCAGTCATTAAAAGGAATCTCCCTGCTGAGAGAATCTGCTTTGTGGCCATACAACCAAATGACCCTGTTGTAAACAACAAACATTTACCCACATTTCACGATTCAAATACATTACTCCCCTGTGAAGTTACTGAATATAAGCGATAAGAGTACTAATCAAAACAAGTACTTAGCAAAAGAAAAAAGTCTTTCCTATTAACTCCAGTCGTCACAATGTCTGGAGTGGTGGTTCCCATCCAACAAAATCACACTCGTTGGTAGAACAAACATAGCAGTCATGAAACGGATTCTCCCTATTGAGAGACAAGAAACGTGCTACAATTAGTGCAGCACATTGTTATTTTTAGTGACCATTGAAACAAGTTTTTAAAAATATAAAGCAAATGAAAGAGATACCAAAACAAGAAGACTTATCAAATCCCGAACATTCGGTGTTCAGTAGGGTGCATGTGGTGTCCAATCTCCACCAAAATACCATTGAATGCAGAATCTGATTTCGGGCCATACAACCAGATGACCCCGCTGTAAACAACAAACATTTACCCACATTTAACGATTCGAATACATTACTCCACTGTGAAATTGATGAATATAAGTTATAACAGTATCAATCATAATAAGCTACAAGCAAAAAAAAGAAAACAAGTATTTCAAATAACTCCAATCGTCAGAATGCTCGGATTGGTGGTTCCCAACCAACAAAATCACACTATAAGTGAGAACAAACATAGCAGTCATTAAAAGGAATCTCCCTGCTGAGAGAATCTGCTTTGTAGCCATACAACCAAATGACCCTGTTGTAAACAACAAACATATACCCGCATTTCACGATTAAAATACATTAACTCACTGTGAAATTGATGAATATAAGTGAGAAGGGTAACAATCAAAAGAAGCACCTAGCAAAACAAAGAAGGCTTTCCTTATAACTCGAATAGTCAGAATGTTCAGAGTGGTGGTTCCCATCCAACAAATCACAATCGAAGGTGGAACAAACATAGTAGTCATGAAACGAAATTTCCCTATTGAGACGGAAGAAACATGTACCACAATTTGTGCACCACATTGATTATTGTTAGTGACGATTGCAATAACATTTTTAAAAATATAAAGCAATTAAAGGAGATTCTTAAAATAGAAGATTTATCAAATTCCGAACATTCGTTATTCAGTTAAGTGCATGTGCTGTAAACAGCAAACATTTACCCACATTTCACAAATCAAATACATTACTCCACTGTGAAATTGATGAGTATAAGTGACAATAGTAGCAATCAAAAGAAGCAACAAGCAAAAGAAAAAAGTCTTTATAATAACTCCAATCATCAGAATGTTTGGACTGGTGGTTCCCATCCAACAAAATTACACTCGATGATTGAACAAACATAGCAGTCATAAAACGGACTCTCCCTATTGAGAGGGAAGAAACATGTACTACAATTAGTGCAGCACATTGTTATTCTTAGTGACCATTGAAATAAGATTTTAAAAAATATTAAGCAAATGAAGGAGATACCTAAACAAGAAGATTTGTCACATTCCGAACATTCGGTGTTCAGTAGGGTGCATGTGGTGTCCAATCTCCACCAAAAAACCATTGAATGCTGAATCTACTTTCTGGCCATACAACCAGATGACCCTGCTGTAAACAATAAACACATTACCACATTTCACGATTCAAATATATTAACCCACTGTGAAATTGATGAATATAAATGATAAAGGAAATAATCAAAACAAGCACCTAGCAAAACAATGAAGTCTTTCCTAATAACTCCAATACTCAGAATGCTCGGAGTGGTGGTTCCCATTAAACAAAATCACACTAAAAGGGAGAACAAACATAGCCGTCATGAAACGGAATGTCCCTGCTGAGAGGGAAGAAACATGTACCACAATTTGTGCAGCACATTGAGCATTTTTAGTGACCATTGGAATAACATTTTTAAAAATCTAAAGCAAATGAAGGAGATACCAAAACAAGAAGATTTATCAAATTCCTAACAGCCGTTATTAAGTAAGGTGCATGTGGTGTCCAATCTGCACCATAAGAACATTGAAAGGAGAATCTGCTTTCTGGCCATACAACCAGATGACCCTCTCGTAAACAACAAACATTTACCAACATTTCACAAATGAAATACATTACTCCACTGTGAAATTGATGAATATAAGTGATTAAGGTATCAATCAACGGAAGCACCTAGCAAAAGAAAAAAGTCTTTCTAATAACTACAATCGTCAGAATGCTCGGAGTGGTGGTTCCCATCCAACAAAATCACACTTGATGTTTGAACAAACATAGCAGTCATGAAAAGGAGTCTCCCTGCTGAGAGGGAGGAAACAAGTACCACAATTTGTGCAGCACATTGATTATTTTAAGTGAACATTGTAATAACATTTATTAAAAATATAAAGCAAATGATGGAGATCCCAAAACCAAAACATTTATCAAATTATGTACATTCGGTGTTAAGTAAGGTGCATGTGGTGTCCAACCTGCACCAAAAACCCTTTGAATACAGAATCTGCTTTCTGGAAATACAACCAGATGACCCTGCTGTAAACAACAAACACATAACCACATTTCACGATTCAAATATATTAAACCACTTTGAAGATGATGATTATATGTGATAAGGGCAACAATCAAAATAGGAACATAGCAAAACAATGAAATCTTTCCTACTAACTCCAATACTCAGGATGCTCGGAGTGGCGGTTCCCATCCAACAAAACCACACTCGATGTTTCAACAAAACATAGCAGTCATGAAACAGCATCTCCCTGTTGAGAGGTAAGAAACATGTACCATAATTTGTGGAGCACATTTATTGTTTTTAGTGACCATTGCAATAAGATTTTTAAACATATAAAGAAAATGAAGGAGATACCTAAACAAGAAGATTTATCAAATTCTGACCATTTGTTATTCAGTAAAGTGCATGTGGTGTATAATTGGCACCAAAAAACACTTGAATGGAGAATCTGCTCTCTGGCCTTACAACCAGATGACCCTGCTGTAAACAACAAACATTTACCCACAGTTCACAATTCAAATACATTACTCCACAGTGAAATTGATGAATATAAGTGATAAGGGGAAGAATCAAAACAAGCACCTAGCAAAACAATGAAGTCGTTCCTAATTACTCCAATACTCAGGATGCTCGGAGTGGTGGTTCCCATCCAACAAAATCACACTCGATGGTAGAACAATTATAGCAGTCACGAAACGGAATCTCCCTGCTGAGAGGAAAGAAACATGTACCACAATTTGTGCAGCACATTGATTGTTTTTAGTGACCATTGCAATAAGGCTATAAAAAATATAAAGCAAATGAAGAAGATACCTAAACACGAAGATATATCACATTCCGAACATTCGTTATTGAGTAAAGTGCATGTGGTGTCCAATCTGTACCAAAAGACCATTTAATGGAGAATCTGCTTTCTGGCCATACAACCAGAGGCCCTGCTGTAAGCAACAAACCTTTACCCTCATTTCACAAATCAAATACATTACTCCACTGTGAAATTGATGAATATAAGTTATAAGGGTATCAATCAAAAAAAGCTCCAAGCAAAAGAAAAAAGTCTTTCTAATAACTCCAATCGTAAGAATACTCGGAGTGGTAGTTCCCATCCAACAAAATCACACTCGATGATTGAACAAACATAGCAGTCATGAAACGGAATCACCTATTGAGAGGGAAGAAACATGTACCACAATTTGTGGAGCACATTGATTATTTTTAGTGACCATTGCAACAAGATTTTGAAACATATAAAGCAAATTTTTCCCAAGGACATGCAGCTTTACTGTATGATTAAATGATGATGGCATCCTCTTGGGTAAAATATTCCGGAGGTAAAATAGTCCCCCATTCGGATCTCCGGGCGGGGACTACTCAGGAGGATGTCGTTATCAGGAGAAAGAAAACTGGCGTTCTACGGATCGGAGCGTGGAATGTCAGATCCCTTAATCGGGCAGGTAGGTTAGAAAATTTAAAAAGGGAAATGGATAGGTTAAAGTTAGATATAGTGGGAATTAGTGAAGTTCGGTGGCAGGAGGAACAAGACTTCTGGTCAGGTGACTACAGGGTTATAAACACAAAATCAAATAGGGGTAATGCAGGAGTAGGTTTACTAATGAATAGGAAAATAGGAATGCGGGTAAGCTACTACAAACAGCATAGTGAACGCATTATTGTGGCCAAGATAGATACGAAGCCCACACCTACTACAGTAGTACAAGTTTATATGCCAACTAGCTCTGCAGATGATGAAGAAATTGAAGAAATGTACGATGAAATAAAAGAAATTATTCAGATAGTGAAGGGAGACGAAAATTTAATAGTAATGGGTGACTGGAATTCGAGTGTAGGAAAAGGGAGAGAAGGAAACATAGTAGGTGAATATGGATTGGGGCTAAGAAATGAAAGAGGAAGCCGCCTAGTAGAATTTTGCACGGAGCACAACTTAATCATAGCTAACACTTGGTTTAAGAATCATGAAAGAAGGTTGTATACGTGGAAGAACCCTGGAGATACTAAAAGGTATCAGATAGATTATATAATGGTAAGACAGAGATTTAGGAACCAGGTTTTAAGTTGTAAGACATTTCCAGGGGCAGATGTGGACTCTGACCACAATCTATTGGTTATGACCTGTAGATTAAAACTGAAGAAACTGCAAAAATGTGGGAAATTAAGGAGATGGGACCTGGATAAACTGAAAGAACCAGAGGTTGTACAGAGTTTCAGAGAGAGCATAAGGGAACAATTGACAGGAATAGGGGAAAGAAGTACAGTAGAAGAAGAATGGGTAGCTCTGAGCGATGTAGTAGTGAAGGCAGCAGAGGATAAAGTAGGTACAAAGACGAGGGCTGCTAGAAATCCTTGGGTAACAGAAGAAATATTGAATTTAATTGATGAAAGGAGAAAATATAAAAATGCAGTAAATGAAGCAGGCAAAAAGGAATACAGATGTCTCAAAAATGAGATCGACAGGAAGAGCAAAATGGCTAAACAGGGATGGCTAGAGGACAAATGTAAGGATGTAGAAGCTTATCTCAGTAGGGATAAGATAGATACTGCCTACAGGAAGATTAAAGAGACCTTTGGAGAGAAGAGAACCACGTGTATGAATATCAAGAGCTCAGATGGCAGACCAGTTCTAAGCAAAGAAGGGAAGGCAGAAAGGTGGAAGGAGTATATAGAAGGTTTATACAAGAGCGATGTACTTGAGGACAATATTATGGAAATAGAAGAGGATGTAGATGAAGACGAAATGGGAGATACGATACTGCGTGAAGAGTTTGACAGAGCACTGAAAGACCTGAGTCGAAACAAGGCCCCCGGAGTAGACAACATTCCATTAGAACTACTGACGGCCTTGGGAGAGCCAGTCATGACAAAACTCTACCAGCTGGTGAGCAAGATGTATCAGAGAGGCAAAATACCCTCAGACTTCAAGAAGAATATAATAATTCCAATCCCAAAGAAAGCAGGTGCTGACAGATGTGAAAATTACCGAACTATCAGTTTAATAAGCCACGGCTGCAAAATACTAACGCGAATTCTTTACAGACGAATGGAAAAACTGGTAGATGCAGACCTCGGGGAGGATCAGTTTGGATTCCGTCGAAATGTTGGAACACGTGAGGCAATACTGACCTTACGACTTATCTTAGAAGAAAGATTAAGAAAAGGCAAACCTACGTTTCTAGCATTTGTAGACTTAGAGAAAGCTTTTGACAATGTTGACTGGAATACTCTTTTTCAAATTCTAAAGGTGGCAGGGGTAAAATACAGGGAGCGAAAGGCTATTTATAATTTGTACAGAAACCAGATGGCAGTAATAAGAGTCGAGGGGCATGAAAGGGAAGCAGTGGTTGGGAAAGGAGTGAGACAGGGTTGTAGCCTCTCCCCGATGTTATTCAATCTGTATATTGAGCAAGCAGTAAAGGAAACAAAAGAAAAATTTGGAGTAGGTATTAAAATTCATGGAGACGAAGTAAAAACTTTGAGGTTCGCCGATGACATTGTAATTCTGTCAGACACGGCAAAGGACTTGGAAGAGCAGTTGAACGGAATGGACAGTGTCTTGAAAGGAGGATATAAGATGAACATTAACAAAAGCAAAACGAGGATAATGGAATGTAGTCAAATTAAATCGGGTGATGCTGAGGGAATTAGATTAGGAAATGAGACACTTAAAGTAGTAAAGGAGTTTTGCTATTTAGGAAGTAAAATAACTGATGATGGTCGAAGTAGAGAGGATATAAAATGTAGACTGGCAATGGCAAGGAAAGCGTTTCTGAAGAAGAGAAATTTGTTAACATCGAATATAGATTTATGTATCAGGAAGTCGTTTCTGAAAGTATTTGTTTGGAGTGTAGCCATGTATGGAAGTGAAACATGGACGATAACTAGTTTGGACAAGAAGAGAATAGAAGCTTTCAAAATGTGGTGCTACAGAAGAATACTGAAGATAAGGTGGATAGATCACGTATCTAATGAGGAGATATTGAATAGGATTGGGGAGAAGAGAAGTTTGTGGCACAACTTGACTAGAAGAAGGGATCGGTTGGTAGGACATGTTTTGAGGCATCAAGGGATCACAAATTTAGCATTGGAGGGCAGCGTGGAGGGTAAAAATCGTAGAGGGAGACCGAGAGATGAGTACACTAAGCAGATTCAGAAGGATGTAGGTTGCAGTAGGTACTGGGAGATGAAGCAGCTTGCGCAGGATAGAGTAGCATGGAGAGCTGCATCAAACCAGTCTCAGGACTGAAGACAACAACAACAATAAAGCAAATGAAAAGAGATACCTAAACAAGAAGATTTATAAAATTCCGAGCACACGTTATTCAGTAAATTGATGAATATAAGTTATACGGCCCCCCCATGAACCATGGACCTTGCCGTTGGTGGGGAGGCTTGCGTGCCTCAGCGATACAGATGGCCGTGCCGTAGATGCAACCACAACGGAGGGGTATCTGTTGAGAGGCCAGACAAACGTGTGGTTCCTGAAGAGGGGCAGCAGCCTTTTCAGTAGTTGCAGGGGCAACAGTCTGGATGATTGACTGATCTGGCCTTGCAACATTAACCAAAATGGCCTTGCTGTGCTGGTACTGCGAATGGCTGAAAGCAAGGGGAAACTACAGCCGTAATTTTTCCCAAGGACATGCAGCTTTACTGTATGATTAAACGATGATGGCATCCTCTTCGGTAAAATATTCCGGAGGTAAAATAGTCCCCCATTCGGATCTCCGGGCGGGGACTACTCAGGAGGATGTCGTTATCAGGAGAAAGAAAACTGGCGTTCTACGGATCGGAGCGTGGAATGTCAGATCCCTTAATCGGGCAGGTAGGTTAGAAAATTTAAAAAGGGAAATGGATAGGTTAAAGTTAGATATAGTGGGAATTAGTGAAGTTCGGTGGCAGGAGGAACAAGACTTCTGGTCAGGTGACTACAGGGTTATAAACACAAAATCAAATAGGGGTAATGCAGGAGTATGTTTAATAATGAATAGGAAAATAGGAATGCAGGTAAGCTACTACAAACAGCATAGTGAACGCATTATTGTGGCCAAGATAGATACGAAGCCCACACCTACTACAGTAGTACAAGTTTATATGCCAACTAGCTCTGCAGATGACGAAGAAATTGAAGAAATGTACGATGAATTAAAAGAAATTATTCAGATAGTGAAGGGAGACGAAAATTTAATAGTAACGGGCGACTGGAATTCGAGTGTACGAAAAGGGAGAGAAGGAAACATAGTAGGTGAATATGGATTGGGGCTAAGAAATGAAAGAGGAAGCCGCCTAGTAGAATTTTGTACGGAGCACAACTTAATCATAGGTAACACTTGGTTTAAGAATCAGGAAAGAAGGTTGTATACGTGGAAGAACCCTGGAGATACTAAAAGGTATCAGATAGATTATATAATGGTAAGACAGAGATTTAGGAACCAGGTTTTAAGTTGTAAGACATTTCCAGGGGCAGATGTGGACTCTGACCACAATGTATTGGTTATGACCTGTAGATTAAAACTGAAGAAACTGCAAAAATGTGGGAAATTAAGGAGATGGGACCTGGATAAACTGAAAGAACCAGAGGTTGTACAGAGTTTCAGGGAGAGTATAAGGGAACATTTGACAGGAATAGGGGAAAGAAATACAGTAGAAGAAGAATGGGTAGCTCTGAGGGATGAAGTAGTGAAGGCAGCAGAGGATAAAGTAGGTAAAAAGACGAGGGCTGTTGGAAATCCTTGGGTAACAGAAGAAATATTGAATTTAATTGATGAAAGGAGAAAATATAAAAATGCAGTAAATGAAGCAGGCAAAAAGGAATACAAACGTCTCAAAAATGAGATCGACAGGAAGTACAAAATGGCTAAACAGGGATGGATAGAGGACAAATGTAAGGATGTAGAAGCTTATCTCACTAGGGGTAAGATAGATACTGCCTACAGGAAAATTAAAGAGACCTTTGGAGAGAAGAGAAACACGTGTATGAATTTCAAGAGCTCAGATGGCAACCCAGTTCTAAGCAAAGAAGGGAAGGCAGAAAGGTGGAAGGAGTATATAGAGGGTCTATACAAGGGTGATGTACTTGAGGACAATATTATGGAATTGGAAGAGCATGTAGATGAAGACGAAATGGGAGATACGATACTGCGTGAAGAGTTTGACAGAGCACTGAAAGACCTGAGTCGAAACAAGGCCCCTGGAGTAGACAACATTCCAATTGAACTACTGACGGCCTTGGGAGAGCCAGTCATGACAAAACTCTACCAGCTGGTGAGCAAGATGTATGAGACAGGCGAAATTCCCTCAGACTTCAAGAAGAATATAATAATTCCAATCCCAAAGAAAGCAGGTGCTAACAGATGTGAAAATTACCGAACTATCAGTTTAATAAGTCACAGCTGCAAAATACTAACGCAAATTCTTTACAGAGGAATGGAAAAACTGGTAGATGCGGACCTCGGGGAGGATCAGTTTGGATTCCGTCGAAATGTTGGAACACGTGAGGCAATACTGACCTTACGACTTATGTTAGAAGAAAGATTAAGAAAAAGCAAACCTACGTTTCTAGCATTTGTAGACTTAGAGAAAGCTTTTGACAATGTTGACTGGAATACTCTTTTTCAAATTCTAAAGGTGGCAGGGGTAAAATACAGGGAGCGGAAGGCTACTTACAATTTGTACAAAACCAGATGGCAGTCATAAGAGTCGAGGGGCATGAAAGGGAAGCAGTGGTTGGGAAAGGAGTGAGACAGGGTTGTAGCCTCTCCCCGATGTTATTCAATCTGTATATTGAGCAAGCAGTAAAGGAAACAAAAGAAAAATTTGGAGTAGGTATTAAAATTCATGGAGACGAAGTAAAAACTTTGAGGTTCGCCGATGACATTGTAATTCTGTCAGACACGGCAAAGGACTTGGAAGAGCAGTTGAACGGAATGGACAGTGTCTTGAAAGAAGGATATAAGATGAACATCAACAAAAGCAAAACGAGGATAATGGGATGTAGTCCAATTAAATCGGGTGATGCTGAGGGAATTAGATTTGGAAATGAGACACTTAAAGCAGTAAAGGAGTTTTGCTATTTAGGAAGTAAAATAACTGATGATGGTCGAAGTAGAGAGGATATAAAATGTAGACTGGCAATGGCAAGGAAAGCGTTTCTGAAGAAGAGAAATTTGTTAACATCGAGTATAGATTTAAGTGTCAGGAAGTCATTTCTGAAAATATTTGTTTGGAGTGTAGCCATGTATGGAAGTGAAACATGGGCGATAACTAGTTTGGACAAGAAGAGAATAGAAGCTTTCGAAATGTGGTGCTACAGAAGAATACTGAAGATAAGGTGGATAGATCACGTAACTAATGAGGATGTATTGAATAGGATTGGGGAGAAGAGAAGTTTGTGGCACAACTTGACTAGAAGAAGGGGTCGGTTGGTAGGACATGTTTTGAGGCATCAAGGGATCACAAATTTATAATTGGAGGGCAGTGTGGAGGGTAAAAATCGTAGAGGGAGACCGAGAGATGAGTACACTAAGCAGATTCAGAAGGATGTAGGTTGCAGTAGGTACTGGGAGATGAAGAAGCTTGCACAGGATAGAGTAGCATGGAGAGCTGCATCAAACCAGTCTCAGGACTGAACACCACAACAACAACAACAACAAGCTATAAGGGTATCAATCAAAAAAAGCTCCAAGCAAAAGAAAAAAAGTCTTTCTAATAACTCCAATCGTAAAAATGCTCGGAGTGGAAGTTCCCATCCAACAATAGTACACTCGATGATTGAACAAACATAGCAGTCATGAAACGGAATCACCTATTGAGAGGGAAGAAACATGTACCACAATTTGTGGAGCACATTGATTATTTTTAGTGACCATTGCAACAAGATTTTGAAACATATAAAGCAAATGAAAAGAGATACCTAAACAAGAAGATTTATAAAATTCCGAGCATTCGTTATTCAGTAAAGCGCATGTGGTGTCCAATCTGAACCAAAAACCCATTGAATGGAGAATCTGTTTTCTGGTCTTACAACAAGATGACCCTGCTGTAAACAACAAACATTAACCCACTTTTCACGATTCAAATACATTACTCCACTGTGAAATTGATGTATATATATGATAAGGGAAAGAATCAATACAAGCACCTAGCAAAACAACAAAGTCTTTCCTAATACTTCCAATACTCAGGATGCTCGGAGTGGTGGTTCCCATCACACAAAATCACACTAAAAGGTAGAACAAACATAGCAGTCATTAAAAGGAATCTCCCTGCTGAGAGAATCTGCTTTGTGGCCATACAACCAAATGACCCTGTTTTAAACAACAAACATTTACCCACATTTCACGATTCAAATACATTACTCCCCTGTGAAGTTACTGAATATAAGCGATAAGAGTACTAATCAAAACAAGTACTTAGCAAAAGAAAAAAGTCTTTCCTATTAACTCCAGTCGTCACAATGTTTGGAGTGGTGGTTCCCATCCAACAAAATCACACTCGTTGGTAGAACAAACATAGCAGTCATGAAACGGATTCTCCCTATTGAGAGACAAGAAACGTGCTACAATTAGTGCAGCACATTGTTATTTTTAGTGACCACTGAAACAAGTTTTTAAAAATATAAAGCAAATGAAAGAGATACCAAAACAAAAAGATTTATCAAATCCCGAACATTCGGTGTTCAGTAGGGTGCATGTGGTGTCCAATCTCCACCAAAATACCATTGAATGCAGAATCTGATTTCGGGCCATACAACCAGATGACCCCGCTGTAAACAACAAACATTTACCCACATTTAACGATTCGAATACATTACTCCACTGTGAAATTGATGAATATAAGTTATAACAGTATCAATCATAATAAGCTACAAGCAAAAAAAAAAAAAAAGTCTTTCAAATAACTAAAATCGTCAGAATGCTCGGATTGGTGGTTCCCAATCAACAAAATCACACTAAAATGGAGAACAAACATAGCAGTCATTAAAAGGAATCTCCCTGCTGAGAGAATCTGCTTTGTAGCCATACAACCAAATGACCCTGTTGTATACAACAAACATTTACCCGCATTTCACGATTAAAATACATTAACCCACTGTGAAATTGATGAATATAAGTGAGAAGGGTAACAATCAAAAGAAGCACCTAGCAAAACAAAGAAGGCTTTCCTTATAACTCGAATAGTCAGAATGTTCAGAGTGGTGGTTCCCATCCAACAAATCACACTCGAAGGTGGAACAAACATAGTAGTCATGAAACGAAATTTCCCTATTGAGACAGAAGAAACATGTACCACAATTTGTGCACCACATTGATTATTGTTAGTGACCATTGCAATAACATTTTAAAAAATATAAAGCAATTAAAGGAGATTCTTAAAATAGAAGATTTATCAAATTCCGAACATTCGTTATTCAGTTAAGTGCATGTGCTGTAAACAGCAAACATTTACCCACATTTCACAAATCAAATACATTACTCATCTGTGAAATTGATGAGTATAAGTGACAATAGTAGCAATCAAAAGAAGCAACAAGCAAAAGAAAAAAGTCTTTATAATAACTCCAATCATCAGGATGTTTGGACTGGTGTTTCCCATCCAACAAAATTACACTCGATGATTGAACAAACATAGCAGTCATAAAACGGACTCTCCCTACTGAGAGGGAAGAAACATGTACTACAATTAGTGCAGCACATTGTTATTCTTAGTGACCATTGAAATAAGATTTTAAAAAATATTAAGCAAATGAAGGAGATACCTAAACAAGAAGATTTGTCACATTCCGAACATTCGGTGTTCAGTAGGGTGCATGTGGTGTCCAATCTCCACCAAAAAACCATTGAATGCTGAATCTACTTTCTGGCCATACAACCAGATGACCCTGCTGTAAACAATAAACACATAACCACATTTCACGATTCAAATATATTAACCCACTGTGAAATTGATGAATATAAATGATAAAGCAAAACAAGCACCTAGCAAAACAATGAAGTCTTTCCTAATAACTCCAATACTCAGGATGCTCGGAGTGGTGGTTCCCATTAAACAAAATCATACTCAATGGTAGAACAAATATAGCCATCATGAAACGGAATGTCCCTGCTGAGAGGGAAGAAACATGTACCACAATTTGTGCAGCACATTGAGCATTTTTAGTGACCATTGGAATAACATTTTTAAAAATCTAAAGCAAATGAAGGAGATACCAAAACAAGAAGATTTATCAAATTCCTAACAGCCGTTATTAAGTAAGGTGCATGTGGTGTCCAATCTGCACCATAAGAACATTGAAAGGAGAATCTGCTTTCTGGCCATACAACCAGATGACCCTCTCGTAAACAACAAACATTTACCAACATTTCACAAATGAAATACATTACTCCACTGTGAAATTGATGAATATAAGTGATTAAGGTATCAATCAACGGAAGCACCTAGCAAAAGAAAAAAGTCTTTCTAATAACTACAATCGTCAGAATGCTCGGAGTGGTGGTTCCCATCCAACAAAATCACACTTGATGTTTGAACAAACATAGCAGTCATGAAAAGGAGTCTCCCTGTTGAGAGGGAAGAAACAAGTACCACAATTTGTGCAGCACATTGATTATTTTAAGTGAACATTGTAATAACATTTATTAAAAATATAAAGCAAATGATGGAGATCCCAAAACCAAAACATTTATCAAATTATGTACATTCGGTGTTAAGTAAGGTGCATGTGGTGTCCAACCTGCACCAAAAACCCTTTGAATACAGAATCTGCTTTCTGGAAATACAACCAGATGACCCTGCTGTAAACAACAAACACATAACCACATTTCACGATTCAAATATATTAAACCACTTTGAAGATGATGATTATATGTGATAAGGGCAACAATCAAAATAGGAACATAGCAAAACAATGAAATCTTTCCTACTAACTCCAATACTCAGGATGCTCGGAGTGGCGGTTCCCATCCAACAAAACCACACTCGATGTTTCAACAAAACATAGCAGTCATGAAACAGCATCTCCCTGTTGAGAGGTAAGAAACATGTACCATAATTTGTGGAGCACATTTATTGTTTTTAGTGACCATTGCAATAAGATTTTTAAACATATAAAGAAAATGAAGGAGATACCTAAACAAGAAGATTTATCAAATTCTGACCATTTGTTATTCAGTAAAGTGCATGTGGTGTATAATTGGCACCAAAAAACACTTGAATGGAGAATCTGCTCTCTGGCCTTACAACCAGATGACCCTGCTGTAAACAACAAACATTTACCCACAGTTCACAATTCAAATACATTACTCCACAGTGAAATTGATGAATATAAGTGATAAGGGGAAGAATCAAAACAAGCACCTAGCAAAACAATGAAGTCGTTCCTAATTACTCCAATACTCAGGATGCTCGGAGTGGTGGTTCCCATCCAACAAAATCACACTCGATGGTAGAACAATTATAGCAGTCACGAAACGGAATCTCCCTGCTGAGAGGAAAGAAACATGTACCACAATTTGTGCAGCACATTGATTGTTTTTAGTGACCATTGCAATAAGGCTATAAAAAATATAAAGCAAATGAAGAAGATACCTAAACACGAAGATATATCACATTCCGAACATTTGTTATTGAGTAAAGTGCATGTGGTGTCCAATCTGTACCAAAAGACCATTTAATGGAGAATCTGCTTTCTGGCCATACAACCAGAGGCCCTGCTGTAAGCAACAAACCTTTACCCTCATTTCACAAATCAAATACATTACTCCACTGTGAAATTGATGAATATAAGTTATAAGGCCCCCCCATGAACCATGGACCTTGCCGTTGGTGGGGACGCTTGCGTGCCTCAGCGATACAGATGGCCGTGCCGTAGGTGCAACCACAACGGAAGGGGTATCTGTTGAGAGGCCAGACAAACGTGTGGTTCCTGAAGAGGGGCAGCAGCCTTTTCAGTAGTTGCAGGGGCAACAGTCTGGATGATTGACTGATCTGGCACTGCAACATTAACCAAAACGGCCTTGCAGTGCTGGTACTGTGAACGGCTAAAAGCAAGGGGAAACTACAGCCGTAATTTTTCCCGAGGACATGCAGCTTTACTGTATGATTAAACGATGATGGCATCCTCTTGGGTAAAATATTCCGGAGGTAAAATAGTCCCCCATTCGGATCTCCGGGCGGGGACTACTCAGGAGGATGTCGTTATCAGGAGAAAGAAAACTGGCGTTCTACGGATTGGAGCGCGGAATGTCAGATCCCTTAATCGGGAAGGTAGGTTAGAAAATTTAAAAAGGGAAATGGATAGGTTAAAGTTAGATATAGTGGGAATTAGTGAAGTTCGGTGGCAGGAGGAACAAGACTTCTGGTCAGGTGACTACAGGGTTATAAACACAAAATCAAATAGGGGTACTGCAGGAGTATGTTTAATAATGAATCGGAAAATAGGAATGCGGGTAAGCTACTACAAACAGCATAGTGAACGCATTATTGTGGCCAAGATAGATACGAAGCCCACACCTACTACAGTAGTACAAGTTTATATGCCAACTAGCTCTGCAGATGACGAAGAAATTGAAGAAATGTACGATGAATTAAAAGAAATTATTCAGATAGTGAAGGGAGACGAAAATTTAATAGTAATGGGTGACTGGAATTCGAGTGTAGGAAAAGGGAGAGAAGGAAACATAGTAGGTGAATATGGATTGGGGCTAAGAAATGAAAGAGGAAGCCGCCTAGTAGAATTTTGTACAGAGCACAACTTAATTATAGGTAACACTTGGTTTAAGAATCATGAAAGAAGGTTGTATACGTGGAAGAACCCTGGAGATACTAAAAGGTATCAGATAGATTATATAATGGTAAGACAGAGATTTAGGAACCAGGTTTTAAGTTGTAAGACATTACCAGGGGCAGATGTGGACTCTGACCACAATGTATTGGTTATGACCTGTAGATTAAAACTGAAGAAACTGCAAAAATGTGGGAAATTAAGGAGATGGGACCTGGATAAACTGAAAGAACCAGAGGTTGTACAGAGTTTCAGGGAGAGCATAAGGGAACAATTGACAGGAATAGGGGAAAGAAATACAGTAGAAGAAGAATGGGTAGCTCTGAGGGATGAAGTAGTGAAGGCAGCAGAGGATAAAGTAGGTAAAAAGACGAGGGCTGCTAGAAATCCTTGGGTAACAGAAGAAATATTGAATTTAATTGATGAAAGGAGAAAATATAAAAATGCAGTAAATGAAGCAGGCAAAAAGGAATACAAACGTCTCAAAAATGAGATCGACAGGAAGTGCAAAATGGCTAAACATGGATGGCTAGAGGACAAATGTAAGGATGTAGAAGCTTATCTCACTAGGGGTAAGATAGATACTGCCTACAGGAAAATTAAAGAGACCTTTGGAGAGAAGAGAACCACGTGTATGAATATCAAGAGCTCAGGTGGCAACCCAGTTCTAAGCAAAGAAGGGAAGGCAGAAAGGTGGAAGGAGTATATAGAGGGTCTATACAAGGGCGATGTACTTGAGGACAATATTATGGAAATGGAAGAGGATGTAGATGAAGACGAAATGGGAGATACGATACTGCGTGAAGAGTTTGACAGAGCACTGAAAGACCTGAGTCGAAACAAGGCCCCCGGAGTAGACAACATTCCATTAGAACTACTGACGGCCTTGGGAGAGCCAGTCATGACAAAACTCTACCAGCTGGTGAGCAAGATGTATGAGACAGGCGAAATTCCCTCAGACTTCAAGAAGAATATAATAATTCCAATCCCAAAGAAAGCAGGTGCTGACAGATGTGAAAATTACCGAACTATCAGTTTAATAAGTCACAGCTGCAAAATACTAACGCGAATTCTTTACAGACGAATGGAAAAACTGGTAGATGCGGACCTCGGGGAGGATCAGTTTGGATTCCGTCGAAATGTTGGAACACGTGAGGCAATACTGACCTTACGACTTATCTTAGAAGAAAGATTAAGAAAAGGCAAACCTACGTTTCTAGCATTTGTTCACTTAGAGAAAGTTTTTGACAATGTTGACTGGAATACTCTTTTTCAAATTCTAAAGGTGGCAGGGGTAAAATACAGGGAGCGGAAGGCTACTTACAATTTGTACAGAAACCAGATGGCAGTCATAAGAGTCGAGGGGCATGAAAGGGAAGCAGTGGTTGGGAAAGGAGTGAGACAGGGTTGTAGCCTCTCCCCGATGTTATTCAATCTGTATATTGAGCAAGCAGTAAAGGAAACAAAAGAAAAATTTGGAGTAGGTATTAAAATTCATGGAGACGAAGTAAAAACTTTGAGGTTCGCCGATGACATTGTAATTCTGTCAGACACGGCAAAGGACTTGGAAGAGCAGTTGAACGGAATGGACAGTGTCTTGAAAGGAGGATATAAGATGAACATCAACAAAAGCAAAACGAGGATAATGGAATGTAGTCCAATTAAATCGGGTGATGTGAGGGAATTAGATTTGGAAATGAGACACTTAAAGCAGTAAAGGAGTTTTGCTATTTAGGAAGTAAAATAACTGATGATGGTCGAAGTAGAGAGGATATAAAATGTAGACTGGCAATGGCAAGGAAAGCGTTTCTGAAGAAGAGAAATTTGTTAACATCGAGTATAGATTTAAGTGTCAGGAAGTCATTTCTGAAAATATTTGTTTGGAGTGTAGCCATGTATGGAAGTGAAACATGGGCGATAACTAGTTTGGACAAGAAGAGAATAGAAGCTTTCGAAATGTGGTGCTACAGAAGAATACTGAAGATAAGGTGGATAGATCACGTAACTAATGAGGAGGTATTGAATAGGATTGGGGAGAAGAGAAATTTGTGGCACAACTTGACTAGAAGAAGGGATCGGTTGGTAGGACATGTTTTGAGGCATCAAGGGATCACAAATTTAGCATTGGAGGGCAGTGTGGAGGGTAAAAATCGTAGAGGGAGACCGAGAGATGAGTACACTAAGCAGATTCAGAAGGATGTAGGTTGCAGTAGGTACTGGGAGATGAAGAAGCTTGCACAGGATAGAGTAGCATGGAGAGCTGCATCAAACCAGTCTCAGGACTGAACACCACAACAACAACAACAACAACAACAACAAGCTATAAGGGTATCAATCAAAAAAAGCTCCAAGCAAAAGAAAAAAGTCTTTCTAATAACTCCAATCGTAAGAATGCTCGGAGTGGTAGTTCCCATCCAACAATATTACACTCGATGATTGAACAAACATAGCAGTCATGAAACGGAATCACCTATTGAGAGGGAAGAAACATGTACCACAATTTGTGGAGCACATTGATTATTTTTAGTGACCATTGCAACAAGATTTTGAAACATATAAAGCAAATGAAAGAGATACCTAAACAGAAAGATTTATAAAATTCCGAGCATTCGTTATTCAGTAAAGCGCATGTGGTGTCCAATCTGCACCAAAAACCCATTGAATGAAGAATCTGTTTTCTGGTCTTACAACAAGATGACCCTGCTGTAAACAACAAACATTAACCCACTTTTCACGATTCAAATACATTACTCCACTGTGAAATTGATGTATATATATGATAAGGGAAAGAATCAATGCAAGCACCTAGCAAAACAACAAAGTCTTTCCTAATACTTCCAATACTCAGGATGCTCGGAGTGGTGGTTCCCATCCAACAAAATCACACTAAAAGGTAGAACGAACATAGCAGTCATTAAAAGGAATCTCCCTGCTGAGAGAATCTGCTTTGTGGCCATACAACCAAATGACCCTGTTGTAAACAACAAACATTTACCCACATTTCACGATTCAAATACATTACTCCCCTGTGAAGTTACTGAATATAAGCGATAAGAGTACTAATCAAAACAAGTACTTAGCAAAAGAAAAAGTCTTTCCTATTAACTCCAGTCGTCACAATGTTTGGAGTGGTGGTTCCCATCCAACAAAATCACACTCGTTGGTAGAACAAACATAGCAGTCATGAAACGGATTCTCCCTATTGAGAGACAAGAAACATGTGCTACAATTAGTGCAGCACATTGTTATTTTTAGTGACCATTGAAACAAGTTTTTAAAAATATAAAGCAAATGAAAGAGATACCAAAACAAGAAGATTTATCAAATCCCGAACATTCGGTGTTCAGTAGGGTGCATGTGGTGTCCAATCTCCACCAAAATACCATTGAATGCAGAATCTGATTTCGGGCCATACAACCAGATGACCCCGCTGTAAACAACAAACATTTACCCACATTTAACGATTCAAATACATTACTCCACTGTGAAATTGATGAATATAAGTTATAACAGTATCAATCATAATAAGCTACAAGCAAAAAAAAGAAAACAAGTATTTCAAATAACTCCAATCGTCAGAATGCTCGGATTGGTGGTTCCCAACCAACAAAATCACACTATAAGGGAGAACAAACATAGCAGTCATTAAAAGGAATCTCCCTGCTGAGAGAATCTGCTATGTAGCCATACAACCAAATGACCCTGTTGTAAACAACAAACATTTGCCCGCATTTCACGATTAAAATACATTAACCCACTGTGAAATTGATGAATTTAAGTGAGAAGGGTAACAATCAAAAGAAGCACCTAGCAAACCAAAGAAGGCTTTCCTTATAACTCGAATAGTCAGAATGTTCAGAGTGGTGGTTCCCATCCAACAAATCACACTCGAAGGTGGAACAAACATAGTAGTCATGAAACGAAATTTCCCTATTGAGACGGAAGAAACATGTACCACAATTTGTGCACCACATTGATTATTGTTAGTGACGATTGCAATACCATGTTTAAAAATATAAAACAATTAAAGGAGATTCTTAAAATAGAAGATTTATCAAATTCCGAACATTCGTTATTCAGTTAAGTGCATGTGCTGTAAACAGCAAACATTTACCCACATTTCACAAATCAAATACATTACTCCACTGTGAAATTGATGTGTATAAGTGACAATAGTAGCAGTCAAAAGAAGCAACAAGCAAAAGAAAAAAGTCTTTATAATAACTCCAATCATCAGAATGTTTGGACTGGTGGTTCCCATCCAACAAAATTACACTCGATGATTGAACAAACATAGCAGTCATAAAACGGACTCTCCCTATTGAGAGGGAAGAAACATGTACTACAATTAGTGCAGCACATTGTTATTCTTAGTGACCATTGAAATAAGATTTTAAAAAATATTAAGCAAATGAAGGAGATACCTAAACAAGAAGATTTGTCACATTCCGAACATTCGGTGTTCAGTAGGGTGCATGTGGTGTCCAATCTCCACCAAAAAACCATTGAATGCTGAATCTACTTTCTGGCCATACAACCAGATGACCCTGCTGTAAACAATAAACACATTACCACATTTCACGATTCAAATATATTAACCCACTGTGAAATTGATGAATATAAATGATAAAGGAAATAATCAAAACAAGCACCTAGCAAAACAATGAAGTCTTTCCTAATAACTCCAATACTCAGAATGCTCGGAGTGGTGGTTCCCATTAAACAAAATCACACTAAAAGGGAGAACAAACATAGCCGTCATGAAACGGAATGTCCCTGCTGAGAGGGAAGAAACATGTACCACAATTTGTGCAGCACATTGAGCATTTTTAGTGACCATTGGAATAACATTTTTAAAAATCTAAAGCAAATGAAGGAGATACCAAAACAAGAAGATTTATCAAATTCCTAACAGCCGTTATTAAGTAAGGTGCATGTGGTGTCCAATCTGCACCATAAGAACATTGAAAGGAGAATCTGCTTTCTGGCCATACAACCAGATGACCCTCTGGTAAACAACAAACATTTACCAACATTTCACAAATGAAATACATTACTCCACTGTGAAATTGATGAATATAAGTGATTAAGGTATCAATCAACGGAAGCACCTAGCAAAAGAAAAAAGTCTTTCTAATAACTACAATCGTCAGAATGCTCGGAGTGGTGGTTCCCATCCAACAAAATCACACTTGATGTTTGAACAAACATAGCAGTCATGAAAAGGAGTCTTCCTGTTGAGAGGGAAGAAACAAGTACCACAATTTGTGCAGCACATTGATTATTTTAAGTGAACATTGTAATAACATTTATTAAAAATATAAAGCAAATGATGGAGATCCCAAAACCAAAACATTTATCAAATTATGTACATTCGGTGTTAAGTAAGGTGCATGTGGTGTCCAACCTGCACCAAAAACCCTTTGAATACAGAATCTGCTTTCTGGAAATACAACCAGATGACCCTGCTGTAAACAACAAACACATAACCACATTTCACGATTCAAATATATTAAACCACTTTGAAGATGATGATTATATGTGATAAGGGCAACAATCAAAATAGGAACATAGCAAAACAATGAAATCTTTCCTACTAACTCCAATACTCAGGATGCTGGGAGTGGCGGTTCCCATCCAACAAAACCACACTCGATGTTTCAACAAAACATAGCAGTCATGAAACAGCATCTCCCTGTTGAGAGGTAAGAAACATGTACCGTAATTTGTGGAGCACATTTATTGTTTTTAGTGACCATTGCAATAAGATTTTTAAACATATAAAGAAAATGAAGGAGATACCTAAACAAGAAGATTTATAAAATTCCGAGCACTCGTTATTCAGTAAATTGATGAATATAAGTTATACGGCCCCCCCATGAACCATGGACCTTGCCGTTGGTGGGGAGGCTTGCGTGCCTCAGCGATACAGATGGCCGTGCCGTAGATGCAACCACAACGGAGGGGTATCTGTTGAGAGGCCAGACAAACGTGTGGTTCCTGAAGAGGGGCAGCAGCCTTTTCAGTAGTTGCAGGGGCAACAGTCTGGATGATTGACTGATCTGGCCTTGCAACATTAACCAAAATGGCCTTGCTGTGCTGGTACTGCGAATGGCTGAAAGCAAGGGGAAACTACAGCCGTAATTTTTCCCAAGGACATGCAGCTTTACTGTATGATTAAACGATGATGGCATCCTCTTGGGTAAAATATTCCGGAGGTAAAATAGTCCCCCATTCGGATCTCCGGGCGGGGACTACTCAGGAGGATGTCGTTATCAGGAGAAAGAAAACTGGCGTTCTACGGATCGGAGCGTGGAATGTCAGATCCCTTAATCGGGCAGGTAGGTTAGAAAATTTAAAAAGGGAAATGGATAGGTTAAAGTTAGATATAGTGGGAATTAGTGAAGTTCGGTGGCAGGAGGAACAAGACTTCTGGTCAGGTGACTACAGGGTTAGAAACACAAAATCAAATAGGGGTAATGCAGGAGTATGTTTAATAATGAATAGGAAATTAGGAATGCAGGTTAGCTACTACAAACAGCATAGTGAACGCATTATTGTGGCCAAGATAGATACGAAGCCCACACCTACTACAGTAGTACAAGTTTATATGCCAACTAGCTCTGCAGATGACGAAGAAATTGAAGAAATGTACGATGAATTAAAAGAAATTATTCAGATAGTGAAGGGAGACGAAAATTTAATAGTAATGGGTGACTGGAATTCGAGTGTACGAAAAGGGAGAGAAGGAAACATAGTAGGTGAATATGGATTGGGGCTAAGAAATGAAAGAGGAAGCCGCCTAGTAGAATTTTGTACGGAGCACAACTTAATCATAGGTAACACTTGGTTTAAGAATCAGGAAAGAAGGTTGTATACGTGGAAGAACCCTGGAGATACTAAAAGGTATCAGATAGATTATATAATGGTAAGACAGAGATTTAGGAACCAGGTTTTAAGTTGTAAGACATTTCCTGGGGCAGATGTGGACTCTGACCACAATGTATTGGTTATGACCTGTAGATTAAAACTGAAGAAACTGCAAAAATGTGGGAAATTAAGGAGATGGGACCTGGATAAACTGAAAGAACCAGAGGTTGTACAGAGTTTCAGGGAGAGCATAAGGGAACATTTGACAGGAATAGGGGAAAGAAATACAGTAGAAGAAGAATGGGTAGCTCTGAGGGATGAAGTAGTGAAGGCAGCAGAGGATAAAGTAGGTAAAAAGACGAGGGCTGTTAGAAATCCTTGGGTAACAGAAGAAATATTGAATTTAATTGATGAAAGGAGAAAATATAAAAATGCAGTAAATGAAGCAGGCAAAAAGGAATACAAACGTCTCAAAAATGAGATCGACAGGAAGTGCAAAATGGCTAAACAGGGATGGCTAGAGGACAAATGTAAGGATGTAGAAGCTTATCTCACTAGGGGTAAGATAGATACTGCCTACAGGAAAATTAAAGAGACCTTTGGAGAGAAGAGAACCAAGTGTATGAATTTCAAGAGCTCAGATGGCAACCCAGTTCTAAGCAAAGAAGGGAAGGCAGAAAGGTGGAAGGAGTATATAGAGGGTCTATACAAGGGTGATGTACTTGAGGACAATATTATGGAAATGGAAGAGCATGTAGATGAAGACGAAATGGGAGATACGATACTGCGTGAAGAGTTTGACAGAGCACTGAAAGACCTGAGTCGAAACAAGGCCCCTGGAGTAGACAACATTCCAATTGAACTACTGACGGCCTTGGGAGAGCCAGTCATGACAAAACTCTACCAGCTGGTGAGCAAGATGTATGAGACAGGCGAAATTCCCTCAGGCTTCAAGAAGAATATAATAATTCCAATCCCAAAGAAAGCAGGTGCTAACAGATGTGAAAATTACCGAACTATCAGTTTAATAAGTCACAGCTGCAAAATACTAACGCAAATTCTTTACAGACGAATGGAAAAACTGGTAGATGCGGACCTCGGGGAGGATCAGTTTGGATTCCGTCGAAATGTTGGAACACGTGAGGCAATACTGACCTTACGACTTATGTTAGAAGAAAGATTAAGAAAAAGCAAACCTACGTTTCTAGCATTTGTACACTTAGAGAAAGCTTTTGACAATGTTGACTGGAATACTCTTTTTCAAATTCTAAAGGTGGCAGGGGTAAAATACAGGGAGCGGAAGGCTACTAACAATTTGTACAAAACCAGATGGCAGTCATAAGAGTCGAGGGGCATGAAAGGGAAGCAGTGGTTGGGAAAGGAGTGAGACAGGGTTGTAGCCTCTCCCCGATGTTATTCAATCTGTATATTGAGCAAGCAGTAAAGGAAACAAAAGAAAAATTTGGAGTAGGTATTAAAATTCATGGAGACGAAGTAAAAACTTTGAGGTTCGCCGATGACATTGTAATTCTGTCAGAGACGGCAAAGGACTTGGAAGAGCAGTTGAACGGAATGGACAGTGTCTTGAAAGGAGGATATAAGATGAACATCAACAAAAGCAAAACGAGGATAATGGAATGTAGTCCAATTAAATCGGGTGATGCTGAGGGAATTAGATTTGGAAATGAGACACTTAAAGCAGTAAAGGAGTTTTGCTATTTAGGAAGTAAAATAACTGATGATGGTGGAAGTAGAGAGGATATAAAATGTAGACTGGCAATGGCAAGGAAAGCGTTTCTGAAGAAGAGAAATTTGTTAACATCGAGTATAGATTTAAGTGTCAGGAAGTCATTTCTGAAAATATTTGTTTGGAGTGTAGCCATGTATGGAAGTGAAACATGGGCGATAACTAGTTTGGACAAGAAGAGAATAGAAGCTTTCGAAATGTGGTGCTACAGAAGAATACTGAAGATAAGGTGGATAGATCACGTAACTAATGAGGAGGTATTGAATAGGATTGGGGAGAAGAGAAGTTTGTGGCACAACTTGACTAGAAGAAGGGATCGGTTGGTAGGACATGTTTTGAGGCATCAAGGGATCACAAATTTAGCATTGGAGGGCAGTGTGGAGGGTAAAAATCGTAGAGGGAGAACGAGAGATGAGTACACTAAGCAGATTCAGAAGGATGTAGGTTGCAGTAGGTACTGGGAGATGAAGAAGCTTGCACAGGATAGAGTAGCATGGAGAGCTGCATCAAACCAGTCTCAGGACTGAACACCACAACAACAACAACAACAAGCTATAAGGGTATCAATCAAAAAAAGCTCCAAGCAAAAGAAAAAAAGTCTTTCTAATAACTCCAATCGTAAAAATGCTCGGAGTGGTAGTTCCCATCCAACAATATTACACTCGATGATTGAACAAACATAGCAGTCATGAAACGGAATCACCTATTGAGAGGGAAGAAACATGTACCACAATTTGTGGAGCACATTGATTATTTTTAGTGACCATTGCAACAAGATTTTGAAACATATAAAGCAAATGAAAAGAGATACCTAAACAAGAAGATTTATAAAATTCCGAGCATTCGTTATTCAGTAAAGCGCATGTGGTGTCCAATCTGCACCAAAACCCCATTGAATGGAGAATCTGTTTTCTGGTCTTACAACAAGATGACCCTGCTGTAAACAACAAACATTAACCCACTTTTCACGATTCAAATACATTACTCCACTGTGAAATTGATGTATATATATGATAAGGGAAAGAATCAATACAAGCACCTAGCAAAACAACAAAGTCTTTCCTAATACTTCCAATACTCAGGATGCTCGGAGTGGTGGTTCCCATCCAACAAAATCACACTAAAAGGTAGAACAAACATAGCAGTCATTAAAAGGAATCTCCCTGCTGAGAGAATCTGCTTTGTGGCCATACAACCAAATGACCCTGTTGTAAACAACAAACATTTACCCACATTTCACGATTCAAATACATTACTCCCCTGTGAAGTTACTGAATATAAGCGATAAGAGTACTAACCAAAACAAGTACTTAGCAAAAGAAAATAGTCTTTCCTATTAACTCCAGTCGTCACAATGTTTGGAGTGGTGGTTCCCATCCAACAAAATCACACTCGTTGGTAGAACAAACATAGCAGTCATGAAACGTATTCTCCCTATTGAGAGACAAGAAACGTGCTACAATTAGTGCAGCACATTGTTATTTTTAGTGACCACTGAAACAAGTTTTTAAAAATATAAAGCAAATGAAAGAGATACCAAAACAAAAAGATTTATCAAATCCCGAACATTCGGTGTTCAGTAGGGTGCATGTGGTGTCCAATCTCCACCAAAATACCATTGAATGCAGAATCTGATTTCGGGCCATACAACCAGATGACAACAAACATTTACCCACATTTAACGATTCGAATACATTACTCCACTGTGAAATTGATGAATATAAGTTATAACAGTATCAATCATAATAAGCTACAAGCAAAAAAAAAAAAAAAAAAAAAAAAAAAAAAGTCTTTCAAATAACTAAAATCGTCAGAATGCTCGGATTGGTGGTTGCCAATCAACAAAATCACACTAAAATGGAGAACAAACATAGCAGTCATTAAAAGGAATCTCCCTGCTGAGAGAATCTGCTTTGTAGCCATACAACCAAATGACCCTGTTGTATACAACAAACATTTACCCGCATTTCACGATTAAAATACATTAACCCACTGTGAAATTGATGAATATAAGTGAGAAGGGTAACAATCAAAAGAAGCACCTAGCAAAACAAAGAAGGCTTTCCTTATAACTCGAATAGTCAGAATGTTCAGAGTGGTGGTTCCCATCCAACAAATCACACTCGAAGGTGGAACAAACATAGTAGTCATGAAACGAAATTTCCCTATTGAGACAGAAGAAACATGTACTACAATTAGTGCAGCACATTGTTGTTCTTAGTGACCATTGAAATAAGATTTTAAAAAATATTAAGCAAATGAAGGAGATACCTAAACAAGAAGATTTGTCACATTCCGAACATTCGGTGTTCAGTAGGGTGCATGTGGTGTCCAATCTCCACCAAAAAACCATTGAATGCTGAATCTACTTTCTGGCCATACAACCAGATGACCCTGCTGTAAACAATAAACACATAACCACATTTCACGATTCAAATATATTAACCCACTGTGAAATTGATGAATATAAATGATAAAGCAAAACAAGCACCTAGCAAAACAATGAAGTCTTTCCTAATTACTCCAATACTCAGGATGCTCGGAGTGGTGGTTCCCATCCAACAAAATCACACTCGATGGTAGAACAATTATAGCAGTCACAAAACGGAATCTCCCTGCTGAGAGGAAAGAAACATGTACCACAATTTGTGCAGCACATTGATTGTTTTTAGTGACCATTGCAATAAGGCTATAAAAAATATAAAGCAAATGAAGAAGATACCTAAACACGAAGATATATCACATTCCGAACATTTGTTATTGAGTAAAGTGCATGTGGTGTCCAATCTGTACCAAAAGACCATTTAATGGAGAATCTGCTTTCTGGCCATACAACCAGAGGCCCTGCTGTAAGCAACAAACCTTTACCCTCATTTCACAAATCAAATACATTACTCCACTGTGAAATTGATGAATATAAGTTATAAGGCCCCCCCATGAACCATGGACCTTGCCGTTGGTGGGGAGGCTTGCGTGCCTCAGCGATACAGATGGCCGTGCCGTAGGTGCAACCACAACGGAGGGGTATCTGTTGAGAGGCCAGACAAACGTGTGGTTCCTGAAGAGGGGCAGCAGCCTTTTCAGTAGTTGCAGGGGCAACAGTCTGGATGATTGACTGATCTGGCGCTGCAACATTAACCAAAACGGCCTTGCAGTGCTGGTACTGTGAACGGCTAAAAGCAAGGGGAAACTACAGCCGTAATTTTTCCCGAGGACATGCAGCTTTACTGTATGATTAAACGATGATGGCATCCTCTTGGGTAAAATATTCCGGAGGTAAAATAGTCCCCCATTCGGATCTCCGGGCGGGGACTACTCAGGAGGATGTCGTTATCAGGAGAAAGAAAACTGGCGTTCTACGGATCGGAGCGTGGAATGTCAGATCCCTTAATCGGGCAGGTAGGTTAGAAAATTTAAAAAAGGGAAATGGATAGGTTAAAGTTAGATATAGTGGGGATTAGTGAAGTTCGGTGGCAGGAGGAACAAGACTTCTGGTCAGGTGACTACAGGGTTATAAACACAAAATCAAATAGGGGTACTGCAGGAGTATGTTTAATAATGAATAGGAAAATAGGAATGCGGGTAAGCTACTACAAACAGCATAGTGAACGCATTATTGTGGCCAAGATAGATACGAAGCCCACACCTACTACAGTAGTACAAGTTTATATGCCAACTAGCTCTGCAGATGACGAAGAAATTGAAGAAATGTACGATGAATTAAAAGAAATTATTCAGATAGTGAAGGGAGACGAAAATTTAATAGTAATGGGTGACTGGAATTCGAGTGTAGGAAAAGGGAGAGAAGGAAACATAGTAGGTGAATATGGATTGGGGCTAAGAAATGAAAGAGGAAGCCGCCTAGTAGAATTTTGTACAGAGCACAACTTAATCATAGGTAACACTTGGTTTAAGAATCATGAAAGAAGGTTGTATACGTGGAAGAACCCTGGAGATACTAAAAGGTATCAGATAGATTATATAATGGTAAGACAGAGATTTAGGAACCAGGTTTTAAGTTGTAAGACATTTCCAGGGGCAGATGTGGACTCTGACCACAATGTATTGGTTATGACCTGTAGATTAAAACTGAAGAAACTGCAAAAATGTGGGAAATTAAGGAGATGGGACCTGGATAAACTGAAAGAACCAGAGGTTGTACAGAGTTTCAGGGAGAGCATAAGGGAACATTTGACAGGAATAGGGGAAAGAAATACAGTAGAAGAAGAATGGGTAGCTCTGAGGGATGAAGTAGTGAAGGCAGCAGAGGATAAAGTAGGTAAAAAGACGAGGGCTGCTAGAAATCCTTGGGTAACAGAAGAAATATTGAATTTAATTGATGAAAGGAGAAAATATAAAAATGCAGTAAATGAAGCAGGCAAAAAGGAATACAAACGTCTCAAAAATGAGATCGACAGGAAGTGCAAAATGGCTAAACAGGGATGGCTAGAGGACAAATGTAAGGATGTAGAAGCTTATCTCACTAGGGGTAAGATAGATACTGCCTACAGGAAAATTAAAGAGACCTTTGGAGAGAAGAGAACCACGTGTATGAATATCAAGAGCTCAGGTGGCAACCCAGTTGTAAGCAAAGAAGGGAAGGCAGGAAGGTGGAAGGAGTATATAGAGGGTCTATACAAGGGCGATGTACTTGAGGACTATATTATGGAAATGGAAGAGTATGTAGATGAAGACGAAATGGGAGATACGATACTGCGTGAAGAGTTTGACAGAGCACTGAAAGACCTGAGTCGAACAAGGACCCCGGAGTAGACAACATTCCATTAGAACTACTGACGGCCTTGAGAGAGCCAGTCATGACAAAACTCTACAAGCTGGTGAGCAAGATGTATGAGAAAGGCGAAATTCTCTCAGACTTCAAGAAGAATATAATAATTCCAATCCCAAAGAAAGCAGGTGCTGACAGATGTGAAAATTACCGAACTATCAGTTTAATAAGTCACAGCTGCAAAATACTAACGCGAATTCTTTACAGACGAATGGAAAAACTGGTAGATGCGGACCTCGGGGAGGATCAGTTTGGATTCCGTCGAAATGTTGGAACACGTGAGGCAATACTGACCTTACGACTTATCTTAGAAGAAAGATTAAGAAAAGGCAAACCTACATTTCTAGCATTTGTACACTTAGAGAAAGCTTGTGACAATGCTGACTGGAATACTCTTTTTCAAATTCTAAAGGTGGCAGGGGTAAAATACAGGGAGCGGAAGGCTACTTACAATTTGTACAGAAACCAGATGGCAGTCATAAGAGTCGAGGGGCATGAAAGGGAAGCAGTGGTTGGGAAAGGAGTGAGACAGAGTTGTAGCCTCTCCCCGATGTTATTCAATCTGTATATTGAGCAAGCAGTAAAGGAAACAAAAGAAAAATTTGGAGTAGGTATTAAAATTCATGGAGACGAAGTAAAAGCTTTGAGGTTCGCCGATGACATTGTAATTCTGTCAGAGACGGCAAAGGACTTGGAAGAGCAGTTGCACGGAATGGACAGTGTCTTGAAAGGAGGATATAAGATGAACATCAACAAAAGCAAAACGAGGATAATGGAATGTAGTCCAATTAAATCGGGTGATGCTGAGGGAATTAGATTTGGAAATGAGACACTTAAAGCAGTAAAGGAGTTTTGCTATTTAGGAAGTAAAATAACTGATGATGGTCGAAGTAGAGAGGATATAAAATGTAGACTGGCAATGGCAAGGAAAGCGTTTCTGAAGAAGAGAAATTTGTTAACATCGAGTATAGATTTAAGTGTCAGGAAGTCATTTCTGAAAATATTTGTTTGGAGTGTAGCCATGTATGGAAGTGAAACATGGACGATAACTAGTTTGGACAAGAAGAGAATAGAAGCTTTCGAAATGTGGTGCTGCCGAAGAATACTGAAGATAAGGTGGATAGATCACGTAACTAATGAGGAGGTATTGAATAGGATTAGGGAGAAGAGAAGTTTGTGGCACAACTTGACTAGAAGAAGGGATCGGTTGGTAGGACATGTTTTGAGGCATCATGGGATCACAAATTTAGCATTGGAGGGCAGTGTGGAGGGTAAAAATCGTAGAGGGAGACCGAGAGATGAGTACACTAAGCAGATTCAGAAGGATGTAAGTTGCAGTAGGTACTGGGAGATGAATAAGCTTGCACAGGATAGAGTAGCATGGAGAGCTGCATCAAACCAGTCTCAGGACCGAACACCACAACAACAACAACAACAAGTTATAAGGGTATCAATCAAAAAAAGCTCCAAGCAAAAGAAAAAAGTCTTTCTAATAACTCCAATCGTAAGAATGCTCGGAGTGGTAGTTCCCATCCAACAAAATCACACTCGATGATTGAACAAACATAGCAGTCATGAAACGGAATCACCTATTGAGAGGGAAGAAACATGTACCACAATTTGTGGAGCACATTGATTATTTTTAGTGACCATTGCAACAAGATTTTGAAACATATAAACGAAATGAAAAGAGATACCTAAACAAGAAGATTTATAAAATTCCGAGCATTCGTTATTCAGTAAAGCGCATGTGGTGTCCAATCTGCACCAAAAACCCATTGAATGGAGAATCTGTTTTCTGGTCTTACAACAAGATGACCCTGCTGTAATCAACAAACATTAACCCACTTTTCACGATTCAAATACATTACTCCACTGTGAAATTGATGTATATATATGATAAGGGAAAGAATCAATACAAGCACCTAGCAAAACAACAAAGTCTTTCCTAATACTTCCAATACTCAGGATGCTCGGAGTGGTGGTTCCCATCACACAAAATCACACTAAAAGGTAGAACAAACATAGCAGTCATTAAAAGGAATCTCCCTGATGAGAGAATCTGCTTTGTGGCCATACAACCAAATGACCCTGTTGTAAACAACAAACATTTACCCACATTTCACGATTCAAATACATTACTCCCCTGTGAAGTTACTGAATATAAGCGATAAGAGTACTAATCAAAACAAGTACTTAGCAAAAGAAAAAAGTCTTTCCTATTAACTCCAGTCGTCACAATGTTTGGAGTGGTGGTTCCCATCCAACAAAATCACACTCGTTGGTAGAACAAACATAGCAGTCATGAAACGGATTCTTCCTATTGAGAGACAAGAAACATGTGCTACAATTAGTGCAGCACATTGTTATTTTTAGTGACCATTGAAACAAGTTTTTAAAAATATAAAGCAAATGAAAGAGATACCAAAACAAGAAGATTTATCAAATCCCGAACATTCGGTGTTCAGTAGGGTGCATGTGGTGTCCAATCTCCACCAAAATACCATTGAATGCAGAATCTGATTTCGGGCCATACAACCAGATGACCCCGCTGTAAACAACAAACATTAACCCACTTTTCACGATTCAAATACATTACTCCACTGTGAAATTGATGTATATATATGATAAGGGAAAGAATCAATACAAGCACCTAGCAAAACAATGAAGTCTTTCCTAATACTTCCAATACTCAGGATGCTCGGAGTGGTGGTTCCCATCACACAAAATCACACTAAAAGGGAGAACAAACATAGCAGTCATTAAAAGGAATCTCCCTGCTGAGAGAATCTGCTTTGTAGCCATACAACCAAATGACCCTGTTGTAAACAACAAACATTTACCCGCATTTCACGATTCAAATACATTAACCCACTGTGAAATTGATGAATATAAGTGAGAAGGGTAACAATCAAAAGAAGCACCTAGCAAAACAAAGAAGGCTTTCCTTATAACTCGAATAGTCAGAATGTTCAGAGTGGTGGTTCCCATTCAACAAATTACACTCGAAGGTGGAACAAACATAGTAGTCATGAAACGAAATTTCCCTATTGAGACGGAAGAAACATGTACCACAATTTGTGCACCACATTGATTATTGTTAGTGACCATTGCAATAACATTTTTAAAAATATAAAGCAATTAAAGGAGATTCTTAAAATAGAAGATTTATCAAATTCCGAACATTCGTTATTCAGTTAAGTGCATGTGCTGTAAACAGCAAACATTTACCCACATTTCACAAATCAAATACATTACTCCACTGTGAAATTGATGAGTATAAGTGACAATAGTAGCAATCAAAAGAAGCAACAAGCAAAAGAAAAAAGTCTTTATAATAACTCCAATCATCAGAATGTTTGGACTGGTGGTTCCCATCCAACAAAATTACACTCGATGATTGAACAAACATAGCAGTCATAAAACGGACTCTCCCTATTGAGAGGGAAGAAACATGTACTACAATTAGTGCAGCACATTGTTATTCTTAGTGACCATTGAAATAAGATTTTAAAAAATATTAAGCAAATGAAGGAGATACCTAAACAAGAAGATTTGTCACATTCCGAACATTCGGTGTTCAGTAGGGTGCATGTGGTGTCCAATCTCCACCAAAAAACCATTGAATGCTGAATCTACTTTCTGGCCATACAACCAGATGACCCTGCTGTAAACAATAAACACATTTCACGATTCAAATATATTAACCCACTGTGAAATTGATGAATATAAATGATAAAGGAAATAATCAAAACAAGCACCTAGCAAAACAATGAAGTCTTTCCTAATAACTTCAATACTCAGAATGCTCGGAGTGGTGGTTCCCATTAAACAAAATCACACTAAAAGGGAGAACAAACATAGCCGTCATGAAACGGAATGTCCCTGCTGAGAGGGAAGAAACATGTACCACAATTTGTGCAGCACATTGAGCATTTTTAGTGACCATTGGAATAACATTTTTAAAAATCTAAAGCAAATGAAGGAGATACCAAAACAAGAAGATTTATCAAATTCCTAACAGCCGTTATTAAGTAAGGTGCATGTGGTGTCCAATCTGCACCATAAGAACATTGAAAGGAGAATCTGCTTTCTGGCCATACAACCAGATGACCCTCTGGTAAACAACAAACATTTACCAACATTTCACAAATGAAATACATTACTCCACTGTGAAATTGATGAATATAAGTGATTAAGGTATCAATCAACGGAAGCACCTAGCAAAAGAAAAAAGTCTTTCTAATAACTACAATCGTCAGAATGCTCGGAGTGGTGGTTCCCATCCAACAAAATCACACTCGATGTTTGAACAAACATAGCAGTCATGAAAAGGAGTCTCCCTGCTGAGAGGGAAGAAACAAGTACCACAATTTGTGCAGCACATTGATTATTTTAAGTGAACATTGTAATAACATTTATTAAAAATATAAAGCAAATGATGGAGATCCCAAAACCAAAACATTTATCAAATTATGTACATTCGGTGTTAACTAAGGTGCATGTGGTGTCCAACCTGCACCAAAAACCCTTTGAATACAGAATCTGCTTTCTGGAAATACAACCAGATGACCCTGCTGTAAACAACAAACACATAATCACATTTCACGATTCAAATATATTAAACCACTTTGAAGTTGATGATTATATGTGATAAGGGCAACAATCAAAATAGGAACATAGCAAAACAATGAAATCTTTCCTACTAACTCCAATACTCAGGATGCTCGGAGTGGTGGTTCCCATCCAACAAAACCACACTCGATGTTTCAACAAAACATAGCAGTCATGAAACAGCATCTCCCTGTTGAGAGGTAAGAAACAAGTACCATAATTTGTGGAGCACATTGATTGTTTTTAGTGACCGTTGCAATAAGATTTTTAAACATATAAAGAAAATGAAGGAGATACCTAAACAAGAAGATTTATCAAATTCTGACCATTTGTTATTCAGTAAAGTGCATGTGGTGTATAATTGGCACCAAAAAACACTTGAATGGAGAATCTGCTTTCTGGCCTTACAACCAGATGACCCTGCTGTAAACAACAAACATTTACCCACAGTTCACGATTCAAATACATTACTCCACAGTGAAATTGATGAATATAAGTGATAAGGGGAATAATCAAAACAAGCACCTAGCAAAACAATGAAGTCTTTCCTAATTACTCCAATACTCAGGATGCTCGGAGTGGTGGTTCCCATCCAACAAAATCACACTCGATGGTAGAACAATTATAGCAGTCATGAAACGGAATCTCCCTGCTGAGAGGAAAGAAACATGTACCACAATTTGTGCAGCACATTGATTGTTTTTAGTGACCATTGCAATAAGGCTATAAAAAATATAAAGCAAATGAAGAAGATACCTAAAGACGAAGATATATCACATTCCGAACATTCGTTATTGAGTAAAGTGCATGTGGTGTCCAATCTGTACCAAAAGACCATTTAATGGAGAATCTGCTTTCTGGCCATACAACCAGAGGCCCTGCTGTAAGCAACAAACCTTTACCCTCATTTCACAAATCAAATACATTACTCCACTGTGAAATTGATGAATATAAGTTATAAGGCTCCCCCATGAACAATGGACCTTGCCGTTGGCGGGGAGGCTTGCGTGCCTCAGCGATACAGATGGCCGTGCCGTAGGTGCAAACACAACGGAAGGGGTATCTGTTGAGAGGCCAGACAAACATGTGGTTCCTGAAGAGGGGCAGCAGCCTTTTCAGTAGTTGCAGGGGCAACAGTCTGGATGATTGATTGATCTGGCCTTGCAACATTAACCAAAACGGCCTTGCTGTGCTGGTACTGCGAACAGCTGAAAGCAAGGGGAAACTACAGCCGTAATTTTTCCCGAGGACATGCAGCTTTACTGTATGATTAAACGATGATGGCATCCTCTTGGGTAAAATATTCCGGAGGTAAAATAGTCCCCCATTCGGATCTCCGGGCGGGGACTACTCAGGAGGATGTCGTTATCAGGAGAAAGAAAACTGGCGTTCTACGGATCGGAGCGCGGAATGTCAGATCCCTTAATCGGGAAGGTAGGTTAGAAAATTTAAAAAGGGAAATGGATAGGTTAAAGTTAGATAAAGTGGGAATTAGTGAAGTTCGGTGGCAGGAGGAACAAGACTTCTGGTCAGGTGACTACAGGGTTATAAACACAAAATCAAATAGGGGTACTGCAGGAGTATGTTTAATAATGAATCGGAAAATAGGAATGCGGGTAAGCTACTACAAACAGCATAGTGAACGCATTATTGTGGCCAAGATAGATACGAAGCCCACACCTACTACAGTAGTACAAGTTTATATGCCAACTAGCTCTGCAGATGACGAAGAAATTGAAGAAATGTACGATGAATTAAAAGAAATTATTCAGATAGTGAAGGGAGACGAAAATTTAATAGTAATGGGTGACTGGAATTCGAGTGTAGGAAAAGGGAGAGAAGGAAACATAGTAGGTGAATATGGATTGGGGCTAAGAAATGAAAGAGGAAGCCGCCTAGTAGAATTTTGTACAGAGCACAACTTAATTATAGGTAACACTTGGTTTAAGAATCATGAAAGAAGGTTGTATACGTGGAAGAACCCTGGAGATACTAAAAGGTATCAGATAGATTATATAATGGTAAGACAGAGATTTAGGAACCAGGTTTTAAGTTGTAAGACATTTCCAGGGGCAGATGTGGACTCTGACCACAATGTATTGGTTATGACCTGTAGATTAAAACTGAAGAAACTGCAAAAATGTGGGAAATTAAGGAGATGGGACCTGGATAAACTGAAAGAACCAGAGGTTGTACAGAGTTTCAGGGAGAGCATAAGGGAACAATTGACAGGAATAGGGGAAAGAAATACAGTAGAAGAAGAATGGGTAGCTCTGAGGGATGAAGTAGTGAAGGCAGCAGAGGATAAAGTAGGTAAAAAGACGAGGGCTGCTAGAAATCCTTGGGTAACAGAAGAAATATTGAATTTAATTGATGAAAGGAGAAAATATAAAAATGCAGTAAATGAAGCAGGCAAAAAGGTATACAAACGTCTCAAAAATGAGATCGACAGGAAGTGCAAAATGGCTAAACAGGGATGGCTAGAGGACAAATGTAAGGATGTAGAAGCTTATCTCACTAGGGGTAAGATAGATACTGCCTACAGGAAAATTAAAGAGACCTTTGGAGAGAAGAGAACCAGGTGTATGAATATCAAGAGCTCAGGTGGCAACCCAGTTGTAAGCAAAGAAGGGAAGGCAGAAAGGTGGAAGGAGTATATAGAGGGCCTATACAAGGGTGATGTACTTGAGGACAATATTATGGAAATGGAAGAGGATGTAGATGAAGACGAAATGGGAGATACGATACTGCGTGAAGAGTTTGACAGAGCACTGAAAGACCTGAGTCGAAACAAGGCCCCCGGAGTAGACAACATTCCATTAGAACTACTGACGGCCTTGGGAGAGCCAGTCATGACAAAACTCTACCAGCTGGTGAGCAAGATGTATGAGACAGGCGAAATTCCCTCAGACTTCAAGAAGAATATAATAATTCCAATCCCAAAGAAAGCAGGTGCTGACAGATGTGAAAATTACCGAACTATCAGTTTAATAAGTCACAGCTGCAAAATACTAACGCGAATTCTTTACAGACGAATGGAAAAACTGGTAGATGCGGACCTCGGGGAGGATCAGTTTGGATTCCGTCGAAATGTTGGAACACGTGAGGCAATACTGACTTTACGACTTATCTTAGAAGAAAAATTAAGAAAAGGCAAACCTACGTTTCTAGCATTTGTACACTTAGAGAAAGCTTTTGACAATGTTGACTGGAATACTCTTTTTCAAATTCTAAAGGTGGCAGGGGTAAAATACAGGGAGCGGAAGGCTACTTACAATTTGTACAGAAACCAGATGGCAGTCATAAGAGTCGAGGGGCATGAAAGGGAAGCAGTGGTTGGGAAAGGAGTGAGACAGGGTTGTAGCCTCTCCCCGATGTTATTCAATCTGTATATTGAGCAAGCAGTAAAGGAAACAAAAGAAAAATTTGGAGTAGGTATTAAAATTCATGGAGACGAAGTAAAAACTTTGAGGTTCGCCGATGACATTGTAATTCTGTCAGACACGGCAAAGGACTTGGAAGAGCAGTTGAACGGAATGGACAGTGTCTTGAAAGGAGGATATAAGATGAACATCAACAAAAGCAAAACGAGGATAATGGAATGTAGTTCAATTAAATCGGGTGATGTGAGGGAATTAGATTTGGAAATGAGACACTTAAAGCAGTAAAGGAGTTTTGCTATTTAGGAAGTAAAATAACTGATGATGGTGGAAGTAGAGAGGATATAAAATGTAGACTGGCAATGGCAAGGAAAGCGTTTCTGAAGAAGAGAAATTTGTTAACATCGAGTATAGATTTAAGTGTCAGGAAGTCATTTCTGAAAATATTTGTTTGGAGTGTAGCCATGTATGGAAGTGAAACATGGGCGATAACTAGTTTGGACAAGAAGAGAATAGGAGCTTTCGAAATGTGGTGCTACAGAAGAATACTGAAGATAAGGTGGATAGATCACGTAACTAATGAGGAGGTATTGAATAGGATTGGGGAGAAGAGAAGTTTGTGGCACAACTTGACTAGAAGAAGGGATCGGTTGGTAGGACATGTTTTGAGGCATCAAGGGATCACAAATTTAGCATTGGAGGGCAGTGTGGAGGGTAAAAATCGTAGAGGGAGACCGAGAGATGAGTACACTAAGCAGATTCAGAAGGATGTAGGTTGCAGTAGGTACTGGGAGATGAAGAAGCTTGCACAGGATAGAGTAGCATGGAGAGCTGCATCAAACCAGTCTCAGGACCGAACACCACAACAACAACAACAACAAGTTATAAGGGTATCAATCAAAAAAAGCTCCAAGCAAAAGAAAAAAGTCTTTCTAATAACTCCAATCGTAAGAATGCTCGGAGTGGTAGTTCCCATCCAACAAAATCACACTCGATGATTGAACAAACATAGCAGTCATGAAACGGAATCACCTATTGAGAGGGAAGAAACATGTACCACAATTTGTGGAGCACATTGATTATTTTTAGTGACCATTGCAACAAGATTTTGAAACATATAAACGAAATGAAAAGAGATACCTAAACAAGAAGATTTATAAAATTCCGAGCATTCGTTATTCAGTAAAGCGCATGTGGTGTCCAATCTGCACCAAAAACCCATTGAATGGAGAATCTGTTTTCTGGTCTTACAACAAGATGACCCTGCTGTAATCAACAAACATTAACCCACTTTTCACGATTCAAATACATTACTCCACTGTGAAATTGATGTATATATATGATAAGGGAAAGAATCAATACAAGCACCTAGCAAAACAACAAAGTCTTTCCTAATACTTCCAATACTCAGGATGCTCGGAGTGGTGGTTCCCATCACACAAAATCACACTAAAAGGTAGAACAAACATAGCAGTCATTAAAAGGAATCTCCCTGATGAGAGAATCTGCTTTGTGGCCATACAACCAAATGACCCTGTTGTAAACAACAAACATTTACCCACATTTCACGATTCAAATACATTACTCCCCTGTGAAGTTACTGAATATAAGCGATAAGAGTACTAATCAAAACAAGTACTTAGCAAAAGAAAAAAGTCTTTCCTATTAACTCCAGTCGTCACAATGTTTGGAGTGGTGGTTCCCATCCAACAAAATCACACTCGTTGGTAGAACAAACATAGCAGTCATGAAACGGATTCTTCCTATTGAGAGACAAGAAACATGTGCTACAATTAGTGCAGCACATTGTTATTTTTAGTGACCATTGAAACAAGTTTTTAAAAATATAAAGCAAATGAAAGAGATACCAAAACAAGAAGATTTATCAAATCCCGAACATTCGGTGTTCAGTAGGGTGCATGTGGTGTCCAATCTCCACCAAAATACCATTGAATGCAGAATCTGATTTCGGGCCATACAACCAGATGACCCCGCTGTAAACAACAAACATTAACCCACTTTTCACGATTCAAATACATTACTCCACTGTGAAATTGATGTATATATATGATAAGGGAAAGAATCAATACAAGCACCTAGCAAAACAATGAAGTCTTTCCTAATACTTCCAATACTCAGGATGCTCGGAGTGCCTTGCTGTGCTGGTACTGCGAACAGCTGAAAGCAAGGGGAAACTACAGCCGTAATTTTTCCCGAGGACATGCAGCTTTACTGTATGATTAAACGATGATGGCATCCTCTTGGGTAAAATATTCCGGAGGTAAAATAGTCCCCCATTCGGATCTCCGGGCGGGGACTACTCAGGAGGATGTCGTTATCAGGAGAAAGAAAACTGGCGTTCTACGGATCGGAGCGCGGAATGTCAGATCCCTTAATCGGGAAGGTAGGTTAGAAAATTTAAAAAGGGAAATGGATAGGTTAAAGTTAGATAAAGTGGGAATTAGTGAAGTTCGGTGGCAGGAGGAACAAGACTTCTGGTCAGGTGACTACAGGGTTATAAACACAAAATCAAATAGGGGTACTGCAGGAGTATGTTTAATAATGAATCGGAAAATAGGAATGCGGGTAAGCTACTACAAACAGCATAGTGAACGCATTATTGTGGCCAAGATAGATACGAAGCCCACACCTACTACAGTAGTACAAGTTTATATGCCAACTAGCTCTGCAGATGACGAAGAAATTGAAGAAATGTACGATGAATTAAAAGAAATTATTCAGATAGTGAAGGGAGACGAAAATTTAATAGTAATGGGTGACTGGAATTCGAGTGTAGGAAAAGGGAGAGAAGGAAACATAGTAGGTGAATATGGATTGGGGCTAAGAAATGAAAGAGGAAGCCGCCTAGTAGAATTTTGTACAGAGCACAACTTAATTATAGGTAACACTTGGTTTAAGAATCATGAAAGAAGGTTGTATACGTGGAAGAACCCTGGAGATACTAAAAGGTATCAGATAGATTATATAATGGTAAGACAGAGATTTAGGAACCAGGTTTTAAGTTGTAAGACATTTCCAGGGGCAGATGTGGACTCTGACCACAATGTATTGGTTATGACCTGTAGATTAAAACTGAAGAAACTGCAAAAATGTGGGAAATTAAGGAGATGGGACCTGGATAAACTGAAAGAACCAGAGGTTGTACAGAGTTTCAGGGAGAGCATAAGGGAACAATTGACAGGAATAGGGGAAAGAAATACAGTAGAAGAAGAATGGGTAGCTCTGAGGGATGAAGTAGTGAAGGCAGCAGAGGATAAAGTAGGTAAAAAGACGAGGGCTGCTAGAAATCCTTGGGTAACAGAAGAAATATTGAATTTAATTGATGAAAGGAGAAAATATAAAAATGCAGTAAATGAAGCAGGCAAAAAGGTATACAAACGTCTCAAAAATGAGATCGACAGGAAGTGCAAAATGGCTAAACAGGGATGGCTAGAGGACAAATGTAAGGATGTAGAAGCTTATCTCACTAGGGGTAAGATAGATACTGCCTACAGGAAAATTAAAGAGACCTTTGGAGAGAAGAGAACCAGGTGTATGAATATCAAGAGCTCAGGTGGCAACCCAGTTGTAAGCAAAGAAGGGAAGGCAGAAAGGTGGAAGGAGTATATAGAGGGCCTATACAAGGGTGATGTACTTGAGGACAATATTATGGAAATGGAAGAGGATGTAGATGAAGACGAAATGGGAGATACGATACTGCGTGAAGAGTTTGACAGAGCACTGAAAGACCTGAGTCGAAACAAGGCCCCCGGAGTAGACAACATTCCATTAGAACTACTGACGGCCTTGGGAGAGCCAGTCATGACAAAACTCTACCAGCTGGTGAGCAAGATGTATGAGACAGGCGAAATTCCCTCAGACTTCAAGAAGAATATAATAATTCCAATCCCAAAGAAAGCAGGTGCTGACAGATGTGAAAATTACCGAACTATCAGTTTAATAAGTCACAGCTGCAAAATACTAACGCGAATTCTTTACAGACGAATGGAAAAACTGGTAGATGCGGACCTCGGGGAGGATCAGTTTGGATTCCGTCGAAATGTTGGAACACGTGAGGCAATACTGACTTTACGACTTATCTTAGAAGAAAAATTAAGAAAAGGCAAACCTACGTTTCTAGCATTTGTACACTTAGAGAAAGCTTTTGACAATGTTGACTGGAATACTCTTTTTCAAATTCTAAAGGTGGCAGGGGTAAAATACAGGGAGCGGAAGGCTACTTACAATTTGTACAGAAACCAGATGGCAGTCATAAGAGTCGAGGGGCATGAAAGGGAAGCAGTGGTTGGGAAAGGAGTGAGACAGGGTTGTAGCCTCTCCCCGATGTTATTCAATCTGTATATTGAGCAAGCAGTAAAGGAAACAAAAGAAAAATTTGGAGTAGGTATTAAAATTCATGGAGACGAAGTAAAAACTTTGAGGTTCGCCGATGACATTGTAATTCTGTCAGACACGGCAAAGGACTTGGAAGAGCAGTTGAACGGAATGGACAGTGTCTTGAAAGGAGGATATAAGATGAACATCAACAAAAGCAAAACGAGGATAATGGAATGTAGTTCAATTAAATCGGGTGATGTGAGGGAATTAGATTTGGAAATGAGACACTTAAAGCAGTAAAGGAGTTTTGCTATTTAGGAAGTAAAATAACTGATGATGGTGGAAGTAGAGAGGATATAAAATGTAGACTGGCAATGGCAAGGAAAGCGTTTCTGAAGAAGAGAAATTTGTTAACATCGAGTATAGATTTAAGTGTCAGGAAGTCATTTCTGAAAATATTTGTTTGGAGTGTAGCCATGTATGGAAGTGAAACATGGGCGATAACTAGTTTGGACAAGAAGAGAATAGGAGCTTTCGAAATGTGGTGCTACAGAAGAATACTGAAGATAAGGTGGATAGATCACGTAACTAATGAGGAGGTATTGAATAGGATTGGGGAGAAGAGAAGTTTGTGGCACAACTTGACTAGAAGAAGGGATCGGTTGGTAGGACATGTTTTGAGGCATCAAGGGATCACAAATTTAGCATTGGAGGGCAGTGTGGAGGGTAAAAATCGTAGAGGGAGACCGAGAGATGAGTACACTAAGCAGATTCAGAAGGATGTAGGTTGCAGTAGGTACTGGGAGATGAAGAAGCTTGCACAGGATAGAGTAGCATGGAGAGCTGCATCAAACCAGTCTCAGGACTGAACACCACATCAACAACAACAACAAGCTATAAGGGTATCAATCAAAAAAAGCTCCAAGCAAAAGAAAAAAAGTCTTTCTAATAACTCCAATCGTAAAAATGCTCAGAGTGGTAGTTCCCATCCAACAATATTACACTCGATGATTGAACAAACATAGCAGTCATGAAACGGAATCACCTATTGAGAGGGAAGAAACATGTACCACAATTTGTGGAGCACATTGATTATTTTTAGTGACCATTGCAACAAGATTTTGAAACATATAAAGCAAATGAAAAGAGATACCTAAACAAGAAGATTTATAAAATTCCGATCATTCGTTATTCTGTAAAGCGCATGTGGTGTCCAATCTGCACCAAAAACCCATTGAATGGAGAATCTGTTTTCTGGTCTTACAACACGATGACCCTGCTGTAAACAACAAACATTAACCCACTTTTCACGATTCAAATACATTACTCCACTGTGAAATTGATGTATATATATGATAAGGGAAAGAATCAATACAAGCACCTAGCAAAACAACAAAGTCTTTCCTAATACTTCCAATACTCAGGATGCTCGGAGTGGTGGTTCCCATCCAACAAAATCACACTAAAAGGTAGAACAAACATAGCAGTCATTAAAAGTAATCTCCCTGCTGAGAGAATCTGCTTTGTGGCCATACAACCAAATGACCCTGTTGTAAACAACAAACATTTACCCACATTTCACCATTCAAATACATTACTCCCCTGTGAAGTTACTGAATATAAGCGATAAGAGTACTAACCAAAACAAGTACTTAGCAAAAGAAAATAGTCTTTCCTATTAACTCCAGTCGTCACAATGTTTGGAGTGGTGGTTCCCATCCAATAAAATCAGACTCGTTGGTAGAACAAACATAGCAGTCATGAAACGGATTCTCCCTATTGAGAGACAAGAAACGTGCTACAATTAGTGCAGCACATTGTTATTTTTAGTGACCACTGAAACAAGTTTTTAAAAATATAAAGCAAATGAAAGAGATACCAAAACAAAAAGATTTATCAAATCCCGAACATTCGGTGTTCAGTAGGGTGCATGTGGTGTCCAATCTCCACCAAAATACCATTGAATGCAGAATCTGATTTCGGGCCATACAACCAGATGACAACAAACATTTACCCACATTTAACGATTCGAATACATTACTCCACTGTGAAATTGATGTGTATAAGTGACAATAGTAGCAATCAAAAGAAGCAACAAGCAAAAGAAAAAAGTCTTTATAATAACTCCAATCATCAGGATGTTTGGACTGGTGTTTCCCATCCAACAAAATTACACTCGATGATTGAACAAACATAGCAGTCATAAAACGGACTCTCCCTATTGAGAGGGAAGAAACATGTACTACAATTAGTGCAGCACATTGTTATTCTTAGTGACCATTGAAATAAGATTTTAAAAAATATTAAGCAAATGAAGGAGATACCTAAACAAGAAGATTTGTCACATTCCGAACATTCGGTGTTCAGTAGGGTGCATGTGGTGTCCAATCTCCACCAAAAAACCATTGAATGCTGAATCTACTTTCTGGCCATACAACCAGATGACCCTGCTGTAAACAATAAACACATAACCACATTTCACGATTCAAATATATTAACCCACTGTGAAATTGATGAATATAAATGATAAAGCAAAACAAGCACCTAGCAAAACAATGAAGTCTTTCCTAATAACTCCAATACTCAGGATGCTCGGAGTGGTGGTTCCCATTAATCAAAATCATACTCAATGGTAGAACAAATATAGCCGTCATGAAACGGAATGTCCCTGCTGAGAGGGAAGAAACATGTACCACAATTTGTGCAGCACATTGAGCATTTTTAGTGACCATTGGAATAACATTTTTAAAAATCTAAAGCAAATGAAGGAGATACCAAAACAAGAAGATTTATCAAATTCCTAACAGCCGTTATTAAGTAAGGTGCATGTGGTGTCCAATCTGCACCATAAGAACATTGAAAGGAGAATCTGCTTTCTGGCCATACAACCAGATGACCCTCTGGTAAACAACAAACATTTACCAACATTTCACAAATGAAATACATTACTACACTGTGAAATTGATGAATATAAGTGATTAAGGTATCAATCAACGGATGCACCTAGCAAAAGAAAAAAGTCTTTCTAATAACTACAATCGTCAGAATGCTCGGAGTGGTGGTTCCCATCCAACAAAATCACACTCGATGTTTGAACAAACATAGCAGTCTGAAAAGGTGTCTCCCTGTTGAGAGGGAAGAAACAAGTACCACAATTTGTGCAGCACATTGATTATTTTAAGTGAACATTGTAATAACATTTATTAAAAATATAAAGCAAATGATGGAGATCCCAAAACCAAAACATTTATCAAATTATGTACATTCGGTGTTAAGTAAGGTGCATGTGGTGTCCAACCTGCACCAAAAACCCTTTGAATACAGAATCTGCTTTCTGGCCTTACAACCAGATGACCCTGCTGTAAACAACAAAGATTTACCCACAGTTCACGATTCAAATACATTACTCCACAGTGAAATTGATGAATATAAGTGATAAGGGGAAGAATCAAAACAAGCACCTAGCAAAACAATGAAGTCTTTCCTAATTACTCCAATACTCAGGATGCTTGGAGTGGTGGTTCCCATCCAACAAAATCACACTCGATGGTAGAACAATTATAGCAGTCACAAAACGGAATCTCCCTGCTGAGAGGAAAGAAACATGTACCACAATTTGTGCAGCACATTGATTGTTTTTAGTGACCATTGCAATAAGGCTATAAAAAATATAAAGCAAATGAAGAAGATACCTAAACACGAAGATATATCACATTCCGAACATTTGTTATTGAGTAAAGTGCATGTGGTGTCCAATCTGTACCAAAAGACCATTTAATGGAGAATCTGCTTTCTGGCCATACAACCAGAGGCCCTGCTGTAAGCAACAAACCTTTACCCTCATTTCACAAATCAAATACATTACTCCACTGTGAAATTGATGAATATAAGTTATAAGGCCCCCCCATGAACCATGGACCTTGCCGTTGGTGGGGAGGCTTGCGTGCCTCAGCGATACAGATGGCCGTGCCGTAGGTGCAACCACAACGGAGGGGTATCTGTTGAGAGGCCAGACAAACGTGTGGTTCCTGAAGAGGGGCAGCAGCCTTTTCAGTAGTTGCAGGGGCAACAGTCTGGATGATTGACTGATCTGGCGCTGCAACATTAACCAAAACGGCCTTGCAGTGCTGGTACTGTGAACGGCTAAAAGCAAGGGGAAACTACAGCCGTAATTTTTCCCGAGGACATGCAGCTTTACTGTATGATTAAATGATGATGGCATCCTCTTGGGTAAAATATTCCGGAGGTAAAATAGTCCCCCATTCGGATCTCCGGGCGGGGACTACTCAGGAGGATGTCGTTATCAGGAGAAAGAAAACTGGCGTTCTACGGATCGGAGCGTGGAATGTCAGATCCCTTAATCGGGCAGGTAGGTTAGAAAATTTAAAAAAGGGAAATGGATAGGTTAAAGTTAGATATAGTGGGGATTAGTGAAGTTCGGTGGCAGGAGGAACAAGACTTCTGGTCAGGTGACTACAGGGTTATAAACACAAAATCAAATAGGGGTACTGCAGGAGTATGTTTAGTAATGAATAGGAAAATAGGAATGCGGGTAAGCTACTACAAACAGCATAGTGAACGCATTATTGTGGCCAAGATAGATACGAAGCCCACACCTACTACAGTAGTACAAGTTTATATGCCAACTAGCTCTGCAGATGACGAAGAAATTGAAGAAATGTACGATGAATTAAAAGAAATTATTCAGATAGTGAAGGGAGACGAAAATTTAATAGTAATGGGTGACTGGAATTCGAGTGTAGGAAAAGGGAGAGAAGGAAACATAGTAGGTGAATATGGATTGGGGCTAAGAAATGAAAGAGGAAGCCGCCTAGTAGAATTTTGTACAGAGCACAACTTAATCATAGGTAACACTTGGTTTAAGAATCATGAAAGAAGGTTGTATACATGGAAGAACCCTGGAGATACTAAAAGGTATCAGATAGATTATATAATGGTAAGACAGAGATTTAGGAACCAGGTTTTAAGTTGTAAGACATTTCCAGGGGCAGATGTGGACTCTGACCACAATGTATTGGTTATGACCTGTAGATTAAAACTGAAGAAACTGCAAAAATGTGGGAAATTAAGGAGATGGGACCTGGATAAACTGAAAGAACCAGAGGTTGTACAGAGTTTCAGGGAGAGCATAAGGGAACATTTGACAGGAATAGGGGAAAGAAATACAGTAGAAGAAGAATGGGTAGCTCTGAGGGATGAAGTAGTGAAGGCAGCAGAGGATAAAGTAGGTAAAAAGACGAGGGCTGCTAGAAATCCTTGGGTAACAGAAGAAATATTGAATTTAATTGATGAAAGGAGAAAATATAAAAATGCAGTAAATGAAGCAGGCAAAAAGGAATACAAACGTCTCAAAAATGAGATCGACAGGAAGTGCAAAATGGCTAAACAGGGATGGCTAGAGGACAAATGTAAGGATGTAGAAGCTTATCTCACTAGGGGTAAGATAGATACTGCCTACAGGAAAATTAAAGAGACCTTTGGAGAGAAGAGAACCACGTGTATGAATATCAAGAGCTCAGGTGGCAACCCAGTTGTAAGCAAAGAAGGGAAGGCAGGAAGGTGGAAGGAGTATATAGAGGGTCTATACAAGGGCGATGTACTTGAGGACAATATTATGGAAATGGAAGAGGATGTAGATGAAGACGAAATGGGAGATACGATACTGCGTGAAGAGTTTGACAGAGCACTGAAAGACCTGAGTCGAACAAGGACCCCGGAGTAGACAACATTCCATTAGAACTACTGACGGCCTTGAGAGAGCCAGTCATGACAAAACTCTACAAGCTGGTGAGCAAGATGTATGAGAAAGGCGAAATTCCCTCAGACTTCAAGAAGAATATAATAATTCCAATCCCAAAGAAAGCAGGTGCTGACAGATGTGAAAATTACCGAACTATCAGTTTAATAAGTCACAGCTGCAAAATACTAACGCGAATTCTTTACAGACGAATGGAAAAACTGGTAGATGCGGACCTCGGGGAGGATCAGTTTGGATTCCGTCGAAATGTTGGAACACGTGAGGCAATACTGACCTTACGACTTATCTTAGAAGAAAGATTAAGAAAAGGCAAACCTACATTTCTAGCATTTGTAGACTTAGAGAAAGCTTGTGACAATGCTGACTGGAATACTCTTTTTCAAATTCTAAAGGTGGCAGGGGTAAAATACAGGGAGCGGAAGGCTACTTACAATTTGTACAGAAACCAGATGGCAGTCATAAGAGTCGAGGGGCATGAAAGGGAAGCAGTGGTTGGGAAAGGAGTGAGACAGAGTTGTAGCCTCTCCCCGATGTTATTCAATCTGTATATTGAGCAAGCAGTAAAGGAAACAAAAGAAAAATTTGGAGTAGGTATTAAAATTCATGGAGACGAAGTAAAAACTTTGAGGTTCGCCGATGACATTGTAATTCTGTCAGAGACGGCAAAGGACTTGGAAGAGCAGTTGAACGGAATGGACAGTGTCTTGAAAGGAGGATATAAGATGAACATCAACAAAAGCAAAACGAGGATAATGGAATGTAGTCCAATTAAATCGGGTGATGCTGAGGGAATTAGATTTGGAAATGAGACACTTAAAGCAGTAAAGGAGTTTTGCTATTTAGGAAGTAAAATAACTGATGATGGTCGAAGTAGAGTGGATATAAAATGTAGACTGGCAATGGCAAGGAAAGCGTTTCTGAAGAAGAGAAATTTGTTAACATCGAGTATAGATTTAAGTGTCAGGAAGTCATTTCTGAAAATATTTGTTTGGAGTGTAGCCATGTATGGAAGTGAAACATGGACGATAACTAGTTTGGACAAGAAGAGAATAGAAGCTTTCGAAATGTGGTGCTGCCGAAGAATACTGAAGATAAGGTGGATAGATCACGTAACTAATGAGGAGGTATTGAATAGGATTAGGGAGAAGAGAAGTTTGTGGCACAACTTGACTAGAAGAAGGGATCGGTTGGTAGGACATGTTTTGAGGCATCAAGGGATCACAAATTTAGCATTGGAGGGCAGTGTGGAGGGTAAAAATCGTAGAGGGAGACCGAGAGATGAGTACACTAAGCAGATTCAGAAGGATGTAAGTTGCAGTAGGTACTGGGAGATGAATAAGCTTGCACAGGATAGAGTAGCATGGAGAGCTGCATCAAACCAGTCTCAGGACCGAACACCACAACAACAACAACAACAAGTTATAAGGGTATCAATCAAAAAAAGCTCCAAGCAAAAGAAAAAAGTCTTTCTAATAACTCCAATCGTAAGAATGCTCGGAGTGGTAGTTCCCATCCAACAAAATCACACTCGATGATTGAACAAACATAGCAGTCATGAAACGGAATCACCTATTGAGAGGGAAGAAACATGTACCACAATTTGTGGAGCACATTGATTATTTTTAGTGACCATTGCAACAAGATTTTGAAACATATAAACGAAATGAAAAGAGATACCTAAACAAGAAGATTTATAAAATTCCGAGCATTCGTTATTCAGTAAAGCGCATGTGGTGTCCAATCTGCACCAAAAACCCATTGAATGGAGAATCTGTTTTCTGGTCTTACAACAAGATGACCCTGCTGTAATCAACAAACATTAACCCACTTTTCACGATTCAAATACATTACTCCACTGTGAAATTGATGTATATATATGATAAGGGAAAGAATCAATACAAGCACCTAGCAAAACAACAAAGTCTTTCCTAATACTTCCAATACTCAGGATGCTCGGAGTGGTGGTTCCCATCACACAAAATCACACTAAAAGGTAGAACAAACATAGCAGTCATTAAAAGGAATCTCCCTGCTGAGAGAATCTGCTTTGTGGCCATACAACCAAATGACCCTGTTGTAAACAACAAACATTTACCCACATTTCACGATTCAAATACATTACTCCCCTGTGAAGTTACTGAATATAAGCGATAAGAGTACTAATCAAAACAAGTACTTAGCAAAAGAAAAAAGTCTTTCCTATTAACTCCAGTCGTCACAATGTTTGGAGTGGTGGTTCCCATCCAACAAAATCACACTCGTTGGTAGAACAAACATAGCAGTCATGAAACGGATTCTTCCTATTGAGAGACAAGAAACATGTGCTACAATTAGTGCAGCACATTGTTATTTTTAGTGACCATTGAAACAAGTTTTTAAAAATATAAAGCAAATGAAAGAGATACCAAAACAAGAAGATTTATCAAATCCCGAACATTCGGTGTTCAGTAGGGTGCATGTGGTGTCTAATCTCCACCAAAATACCATTGAATGCAGAATCTGATTTCGGGCCATACAACCAGATGACCCCGCTGTAAACAACAAACATTTACCCACATTTAACGATTCGAATACATTACTCCACTGTGAAATTGATGAATATAAGTTATAACAGTATCAATCATAATAAGCTCTAAGCGAAAAAAAAAAAAAGTCTTTCAAATAACTCCAATCGTCAGAATGCTCGGATTGGTGGTTCCCAACTAACAAAATCACACTAAAAGGGAGAACAAACATAGCAGTCATTAAAAGGAATCTCCCTGCTGAGAGAATCTGCTTTGTAGCCATACAACCAAATGACCCTGTTGTAAACAACAAACATTTACCCGCATTTCACGATTCAAATACATTAACCCACTGTGAAATTGATGAATATAAGTGAGAAGGGTAACAATCAAAAGAAGCACCTAGCAAACCAAAGAAGGCTTTCCTTATAACTCGAATAGTCAGAATGTTCAGAGTGGTGGTTCCCATCCAACAAATTACACTCGAAGGTGGAACAAACATAGTAGTCATGAAACGAAATTTCCCTATTGAGACGGAAGAAACATGTACCACAATTTGTGCACCACATTGATTATTGTTAGTGACCATTGCAATAACATTTTTAAAAATATAAAGCAATTAAAGGAGATTCTTAAAATAGAAGATTTATCAAATTCTGAACATTCGTTATTCAGTTAAGTGCATGTGCTGTAAACAGCAAACATTTACCCACATTTCACAAATCAAATACATTACTCCACTGTGAAATTGATGAGTATAAGTGACAATAGTAGCAATCAAAAGAAGCAACAAGCAAAAGAAAAAAGTCTTTATAATAACTCCAATCATCAGAATGTTTGGACTGGTGGTTCCCATCCAACAAAATTACACTCGATGATTGAACAAACATAGCAGTCATAAAACGGACTCTCCCTATTGAGAGGGAAGAAACATGTACTACAATTAGTGCAGCACATTGTTATTCTTAGTGACCATTGAAATAAGATTTTAAAAAATATTAAGCAAATGAAGGAGATACCTAAACAAGAAGATTTGTTACATTCCGAACATTCGGTGTTCAGTAGGGTGCATGTGGTGTCCAATCTCCACCAAAAAACCATTGAATGCTGAATCTACTTTCTGGCCATACAACCAGATGACCCTGCTGTAAACAATAAACACATTTCACGATTCAAATATATTAACCCACTGTGAAATTGATGAATATAAATGATAAAGGAAATAATCAAAACAAGCACCTAGCAAAACAATGAAGTCTTTCCTAATAACTCCAATACTCAGAATGCTCGGAGTGGTGGTTCCCATTAAACAAAATCACACTAAAAGGGAGAACAAACATAGCCGTCATGAAACGGAATGTCCCTGCTGAGAGGGAAGAAACATGTACCACAATTTGTGCAGCACATTGAGCATTTTTAGTGACCATTGGAATAACATTTTTAAAAATCTAAAGCAAATGAAGGAGATACCAAAACAAGAAGATTTATCAAATTCCTAACAGCCGTTATTAAGTAAGGTGCATGTGGTGTCCAATCTGCACCATAAGAACATTGAAAGGAGAATCTGCTTTATGACCCTCTCGTAAACAACAAACATTTACCAACATTTCACAAATGAAATACATTACTCCACTGTGAAATTGATGAATATAAGTGATTAAGGTATCAATCAACGGAAGCACCTAGCAAAAGAAAAAAGTCTTTCTAATAACTACAATCGTCAGAATGCTCGGAGTGGTGGTTCCCATCCAACAAAATCACACTTGATGTTTGAACAAACATAGCAGTCATGAAAAGGAGTCTCCCTGCTGAGAGGAAGAAACAAGTACCACAATTTGTGCAGCACATTGATTATTTTAAGTGAACATTGTAATAACATTTATTAAAAATATAAAGCAAATGATGGAGATCCCAAAACCAAAACATTTATCAAATTATGTACATTCGGTGTTAAGTAAGGTGCATGTGGTGTCCAACCTGCACCAAAAACCCTTTGAATACAGAATCTGCTTTCTGGAGATACAACCAGATGACCCTGCTGTAAACAACAAACACATAATCACATTTCACGATTCAAATATATTAAACCACTTTGAAGTTGATTATTATATGTGATAAGGGCAACAATCAAAATAGGAACATAGCAAAACAATGAAATCTTTCCTACTAACTCCAATACTCAGGATGCTCGGAGTGGTGGTTCCCATCCAACAAAACCACACTCGATGTTTCAACAAAACATAGCAGTCATGAAACAGCATCTCCCTGTTGAGAGGTAAGAAACAAGTACCATAATTTGTGGAGCACATTGATTGTTTTTAGTGACCATTGCAATAAGATTTTTAAACATATAAAGAAAATGAAGGAGATACCTAAACAAGAAGATTTATCAAATTCTGACCATTTGTTATTCAGTAAAGTGCATGTGGTGTATAATTGGCACCAAAAAACACTTGAATGGAGAATCTGCTTTCTGGCCTTACAACCAGATGACCCTGCTGTAAACAACAAACATTTACCCACAGTTCACGATTCAAATACATTACTCCACAGTGAAATTGATGAATATAAGTGATAAGGGGAAGAATCAAAACAAGCACCTAGCAAAACAATGAAGTCTTTCCTAATTACTCCAATACTCAGGATGCTCGGAGTGGTGGTTCCCATCCAACAAAATCACACTCGATGGTAGAACAATTATAGCAGTCACGAAACGGAATCTCCCTGCTGAGAGGAAAGAAACATGTACCACAATTTGTGCAGCACATTGATTGTTTTTAGTGACCATTGCAATAAGGCTATAAAAAATATAAAGCAAATGAAGAAGATACCTAAAGACGAAGATATATCACATTCCGTACATTCGTTATTGAGTAAAGTGCATGTGGTGTCCAATCTGTACCAAAAGACCATTTAATGGAGAATCTGCTTTCTGGCCATACAACCAGAGGCCCTGCTGTAAGCAACAAACCTTTACCCTCATTTCACAAATCAAATACATTACTCCACTGTGAAATTGATGAATATAAGTTATAAGGCCCCCCCATGAACAATGGACCTTGCCGTTGGCGGGGAGGCTTGCGTGCCTCAGCGATACAGATGGCCGTGCCGTAGGTGCAAACACAACGGAAGGGGTATCTGTTGAGAGGCCAGACAAACGTGTGGTTCCTGAAGAGGGGCAGCAGCCTTTTCAGTAGTTGCAGGGGCAACAGTCTGGATGATTGACTGATCTGGCCTTGCAACATTAACCAAAACGGCCTTGCTGTGCTGGTACTGCGAACAGCTGAAAGCAAGGGGAAACTACAGCCGTAATTTTTCCCGAGGACATGCAGCTTTACTGTATGATTAAACGATGATGGCATCCTCTTGGGTAAAATATTCCGGAGGTAAAATAGTCCCCCATTCGGATCTCCGGGCGGGGACTACTCAGGAGGATGTCGTTATCAGGAGAAAGAAAACTGGCGTTCTACGGATCAGAGCGCGGAATGTCAGATCCCTTAATCGGGAAGGTAGGTTAGAAAATTTAAAAAGGGAAATGGATAGGTTAAAGTTAGATATAGTGGGAATTAGTGAAGTTCGGTGGCAGGAGGAACAAGACTTCTGGTCAGGTGACTACAGGGTTATAAACACAAAATCAAATAGGGGTACTGCAGGAGTATGTTTAATAATGAATCGGAAAATAGGAATGCGGGTAAGCTACTACAAACAGCATAGTGAACGCATTATTGTGGCCAAGATAGATACGAAGCCCACACCTACTACAGTAGTACAAGTTTATATGCCAACTAGCTCTGCAGATGACGAAGAAATTGAAGAAATGTACGATGAATTAAAAGAAATTATTCAGATAGTGAAGGGAGACGAAAATTTAATAGTAATGGGTGACTGGAATTCGAGTGTAGGAAAAGGGAGAGAAGGAAACATAGTAGGTGAATATGGATTGGGGCTAAGAAATGAAAGAGGAAGCCGCCTAGTAGAATTTTGTACAGAGCACAACTTAATTATAGGTAACACTTGGTTTAAGAATCATGAAAGAAGGTTGTATACGTGGAAGAACCCTGGAGATACTAAAAGGTATCAGATAGATTATATAATGGTAAGACAGAGATTTAGGAACCAGGTTTTAAGTTGTAAGACATTTCCAGGGGCAGATGTGGACTCTGACCACAATGTATTGGTTATGACCTGTAGATTAAAACTGAAGAAACTGCAAAAATGTGGGAAATTAAGGAGATGGGACCTGGATAAACTGAAAGAACCAGAGGTTGTACAGAGTTTCAGGGAGAGCATAAGGGAACAATTGACAGGAATAGGGGAAAGAAATACAGTAGAAGAAGAATGGGTAGCTCTGAGGGATGAAGTAGTGAAGGCAGCAGAGGATAAAGTAGGTAAAAAGACGAGGGCTGCTAGAAATCCTTGGGTAACAGAAGAAATATTGAATTTAATTGATGAAAGGAGAAAATATAAAAATGCAGTAAATGAAGCAGGCAAAAAGGAATACAAACGTCTCAAAAATGAGATCGACAGGAAGTGCAAAATGGCTAAACAGGTATGGCTAGAGGACAAATGTAAGGATGTAGAAGCTTATCTCACTAGGGGTAAGATAGATACTGCCTACAGGAAAATTAAAGAGACCTTTGGAGAGAAGAGAACCAGGTGTATGAATATCAAGAGCTCAGGTGGCAACCCAGTTGTAAGCAAAGAAGGGAAGGCAGAAAGGTGGAAGGAGTATATAGAGGGCCTATACAAGGGTGATGTACTTGAGGACAATATTATGGAAATGGAAGAGGATGTAGATGAAGACGAAATGGGAGATACGATACTGCGTGAAGAGTTTGACAGAGCACTGAAAGACCTGAGTCGAAACAAGGCCCCCGGAGTAGACAACATTCCATTAGAACTACTGACGGCCTTGGGAGAGCCAGTCATGACAAAACTCTACCAGCTGGTGAGCAAGATGTATGAGACAGGCGAAATTCCTTCAGACTTCAAGAAGAATATAATAATTCCAATCCCAAAGAAAGCAGGTGCTGACAGATGTGAAAATTACCGAACTATCAGTTTAATAAGTCACAGCTGCAAAATACTAACGCAAATTCTTTACAGACGAATGGAAAAACTGGTAGATGCGGACCTCGGGGAGGATCAGTTTGGATTCCGTCGAAATGTTGGAACACGTGAGGCAATACTGACCTTACGACTTATCTTAGAAGAAAAATTAAGAAAAGGCAAACCTACTTTTCTAGCATTTGTACACTTAGAGAAAGCTTTTGACAATGTTGACTGGAATACTCTTTTTCAAATTCTAAAGGTGGCAGGGGTAAAATACAGGGAGCGGAAGGCTACTTACAATTTGTACAGAAACCAGATGGCAGTCATAAGAGTCGAGGGGCATGAAAGGGAAGCAGTGGTTGGGAAAGGAGTGAGACAGGGTTGTAGCCTCTCCCCGATGTTATTCAATCTGTATATTGAGCAAGCAGTAAAGGAAACAAAAGAAAAATTTGGAGTAGGTATTAAAATTCATGGAGACGAAGTAAAAACTTTGAGGTTCGCCGATGACATTGTAATTCTGTCAGACACGGCAAAGGACTTGGAAGAGCAGTTGAACGGAATGGACAGTGTCTTGAAAGGAAGATATACGATGAACATCAACAAAAGCAAAACGAGGATAATGGAATGTAGTCCAATTAAATCGGGTGATGTGAGGGAATTAGATTTGGAAATGAGACACTTAAAGCAGTAAAGGAGTTTTGCTATTTAGGAAGTAAAATAACTGATGATGGTCGAAGTAGAGAGGATATAAAATGTAGACTGGCAATGGCAAGGAAAGCGTTTCTGAAGAAGAGAAATTTGTTAACATCGAGTATAGATTTAAGTGTCAGGAAGTCATTTCTGAAAATATTTGTTTGGAGTGTAGCCATGTATGGAAGTGAAACATGGGCGATAACTAGTTTGGACAAGAAGAGAATAGAAGCTTTCGAAATGTGGTGCTACAGAAGAATACTGAAGATAAGGTGGATAGATCACGTAACTAATGAGGAGGTATTGAATAGGATTGGGGAGAAGAGAAGTTTGTGGCACAACTTGACTAGAAGAAGGGATCGGTTGGTAGGACATGTTTTGAGGCATCAAGGGATCACAAATTTAGCATTGGAGGGCAGTGTGGAGGGTAAAAATCGTAGAGGGAGACCGAGAGATGAGTACACTAAGCAGATTCAGAAGGATGTAGGTTGCAGTAGGTACTGGGAGATGAAGAAGCTTGCACAGGATAGAGTAGCATGGAGAGCTGCATCAAACCAGTCTCAGGACTGAACACCACAACAACAACAACAACAAGCTATAAGGGTATCAATCAAAAAAAGCTCCAAGCAAAAGAAAAAAGTCTTTCTAATAACTCCAATCGTAAGAATGCTCGGAGTGGTAGTTCCCATCCAACAAAATCACACTCGATGATTGAACAAACATAGCAGTCATGAAACGGAATCACCTATTGAGAGGGAAGAAACATGTACCACAATTTGTGGAGCACATTGATTATTTTTAGTGACCATTGCAACAAGATTTTGAAACATATAAAGCAAATGAAAGAGATACCTAAACAGAAAGATTTATAAAATTCCGAGCATTCGTTATTCAGTAAAGCGCATGTGGTGTCCAATCTGCACCAAAAACCCATTGAATGAAGAATCTGTTTTCTGGTCTTACAACAAGATGACCCTGCTGTAAACAACAAACATTAACCCACTTTTCACGATTCAAATACATTACTCCACTGTGAAATTGATGTATATATATGATAAGGGAAAGAATCAATGCAAGCACCTAGCAAAACAACAAAGTCTTTCCTAATACTTCCAATACTCAGGATGCTCGGAGTGGTGGTTCCCATCCAACAAAATCACACTAAAAGGTAGAACGAACATAGCAGTCATTAAAAGGAATCTCCCTGCTGAGAGAATCTGCTTTGTGGCCATACAACCAAATGACCCTGTTGTAAACAACAAACATTTACCCACATTTCACGATTCAAATACATTACTCCCCTGTGAAGTTACTGAATATAAGCGATAAGAGTACTAATCAAAACAAGTACTTAGCAAAAGAAAAAAGTCTTTCCTATTAACTCCAGTCGTCACAATGTTTGGAGTGGTGGTTCCCATCCAACAAAATCACACTCGTTGGTAGAACAAACATAGCAGTCATGAAACGGATTCTCCCTATTGAGAGACAAGAAACATGTGCTACAATTAGTGCAGCACATTGTTATTTTTAGTGACCATTGAAACAAGTTTTTAAAAATATAAAGCAAATGAAAGAGATACCAAAACAAAAAGATTTATCAAATCCCGAACATTCGGTGTTCAGTAGGGTGCATGTGGTGTCCAATCTCCACCAAAATACCATTGAATGCAGAATCTGATTTCGGGCCATACAACCAGATGACCCCGCTGTAAACAACAAACATTTACCCACATTTAACGATTCGAATACATTACTCCACTGTGAAATTGATGAATATAAGTTATAACAGTATCAATCATAATAAGCTACAAGCAAAAAAAAGAAAACAAGTATTTCAAATAACTCCAATCGTCAGAATGCTCGGATTGGTGGTTCCCAACCAACAAAATCACACTATAAGGGAGAACAAACATAGCAGTCATTAAAAGGAATCTCCCTGCTGAGAGAATCTGCTTTGTAGCCATACAACCAAATGACCCTGTTGTAAACAACAAACATTTGCCCGCATTTCACGATTAAAATACATTAACCCACTGTGAAATTGATGAATATAAGTGAGAAGGGTAACAATCAAAAGAAGCACCTAGCAAACCAAAGAAGGCTTTCCTTATAACTCGAATAGTCAGAATGTTCAGAGTGGTGGTTCCCATCCAACAAATCACACTCGAAGGTGGAACAAACATAGTAGTCATGAAACGAAATTTCCCTATTGAGACGGAAGAAACATGTACCACAATTTGTGCACCACATTGATTATTGTTAGTGACGATTGCAATACCATGTTTAAAAATATAAAACAATTAAAGGAGATTCTTAAAATAGAAGATTTATCAAATTCCGAACATTCGTTATTCAGTTAAGTGCATGTGCTGTAAACAGCAAACATTTACCCACATTTCACAAATCAAATACATTACTCCACTGTGAAATTGATGAGTATAAGTGACAATAGTAGCAATCAAAAGAAGCAACAAGCAAAAGAAAAAAGTCTTTATAATAACTCCAATCATCAGAATGTTTGGACTGGTGGTTCCCATCCAACAAAATTACACTCGATGATTGAACAAACATAGCAGTCATAAAACGGACTCTCCCTATTGAGAGGGAAGAAACATGTACTACAATTAGTGCAGCACATTGTTATTCTTAGTGACCATTGAAATAAGATTTTAAAAAATATTAAGCAAATGAAGGAGATACCTAAACAAGAAGATTTGTTACATTCCGAACATTCGGTGTTCAGTAGGGTGCATGTGGTGTCCAATCTCCACCAAAAAACCATTGAATGCTGAATCTACTTTCTGGCCATACAACCAGATGACCCTGCTGTAAACAATAAACACATTACCACATTTCACGATTCAAATATATTAACCCACTGTGAAATTGATGAATATAAATGAAAAGGAAATAATCAAAACAAGCACCTAGCAAAACAATGAAGTCTTTCCTAATAACTCCAATACTCAGAATGCTCGGAGTGGTGGTTCCCATTAAACAAAATCACACTAAAAGGGAGAACAAACATAGCCGTCATGAAACGGAATGTCCCTGCTGAGAGGGAAGAAACATGTACCACAATTTGTGCAGCACATTGAGCATTTTTAGTGACCATTGGAATAACATTTTTAAAAATCTAAAGCAAATGAAGGAGATACCAAAACAAGAAGATTTATCAAATTCCTAACAGCCGTTATTAAGTAAGGTGCATGTGGTGTCCAATCTGCACCATAAGAACATTGAAAGGAGAATCTGCTTTCTGGCCATACAACCAGATGACCCTCTCGTAAACAACAAACATTTACCAACATTTCACAAATGAAATACATTACTCCACTGTGAAATTGATGAATATAAGTGATTAAGGTATCAATCAACAGAAGCACCTAGCAACGGAAGCACCTCGTTATTCAGTAAATTGATGAATATAAGTTATAAGGCCCCCCCATGAACCATGGACCTTGCCGTTGGTGGGGAGGCTTGCGTGCCTCAGCTATACAGATGGCCGTGCCGTAGGTGCAACCACAACGGAGGGGTATCTGTTGAGAGGCCAGACAAACGTGTGGTTCCTGAAGAGGGGCAGCAGCCTTTTCAGTAGTTGCAGGGGCAACAGTCTGGATGATTGACTGATCCTGCCTTGCAACATTAACCAAAACGGCCTTGCTGTGCTGGTACTGCGAACGGCTGAAAGCAAGGGGAAACTACAGCCGTAATTTTTCCGGAGGACATGCAGCTTTACTGTATGATTAAATGATGATAGCATCCTCTTGGGTAAAATATTCCGGAGGTAAAATAGTCCCCCATTCGGATCTCCGGGCGGGGACTACTCAGGAGGATGTCGTTATCAGGAGAAAGAAAACTGGCGTTCTACGGATCGGAGCGTGGAATGTCAGATCCCTTAATCGGGCAGGTAGGTTAGAAAATTTAAAAAGGGAAATGGATAGGTTAAAGTTAGATATAGTGGGAATTAGTGAAGTTCGGTGGCAGGAGGAACAAGACTTCTGGTCAGCTGACTACAGGGTTATAAACACAAAATCAAATAGGGGTAATGCAGGAATATGTTTAATAATGAATAGGAAAATAGGAATGCGGGTAAGCTACTACAAACAGCATAGTGAACGCATTATTGTGGCCAAGATAGATACGAAGCCCACACCTACTACAGTAGTACAAGTTTATATGCCAACTAGCTCTGCAGATGACGAAGAAATTGAAGAAATGTACGATGAATTAAAAGAAATTATTCAGATAGTGAAGGGAGACGAAAATTTAATAGTAATGGGTGACTGGAATTCGGGTGTAGGAAAAGGGAGAGAAGGAAACATAGTAGGTGAATATGGATTGGGACTAAGAAATGAAAGAGGAAGCCGCCTAGTAGAATTTTGTACCGAGCACAACTTAATCATAGGTAACACTTGGTTTAAGAATCATGAAAGAAGGTTGTATACGTGGAAGAACCCTGGAGATACTAAAAGGTATCAGATAGATTATACAATGGTAAGACAGAGATTTAGGAACCAGGTTTTAAGTTGTAAGACATTTCCAGGGGCAGATGTGGACTCTGACCACAATGTATTGGTTATGACCTGTAGATTAAAACTGAAGAAACTGCAAAAATGTGGGAAATTAAGGAGATGGGACCCTGGATAAACTGAAAGAACCAGAGGTTGTACAGAGTTTCAGGGAGAGCATAAGGGAACAATTGACAGGAATAGGGGAAAGAAATACAGTAGAAGAAGAATGTGTAGCTCTGAGGGATGAAGTAGTGAAGGCAGCAGAGGATAAAGTAGGTAAAAAGACGAGGGCTGCTAGAAATCCTTGGGTAACAGAAGAAATATTGAATTTAATTGATGAAAGGAGAAAATATAAAAATGCAGTAAATGAAGCAGGCAAAAAGGAATACAAACGTCTCAAAAATGAGATCGACAGGAAGTGCAAAATGGCTAAACAGGGATGGCTAGAGGACAAATGTAAGGATGTAGAAGCTTATCTCACTAGGGGTAAGATAGATACTGCCTACAGGAAAATTAAAGAGACCTTTGGAGAGAAGAGAACCACGTGTATGAATTTCAAGAGCTCAGATGGCAACCCAGTTGTAAGCAAAGAAGGGAAGGCAGAAAGGTGGAAGGAGTATATAGAGGGTCTATACAAGGGTGATGTACTTGAGGACAATATTATGGAAATGGAAGAGCATGTAGATGAAGACGAAATGGGAGATACGATACTGCGTGAAGAGTTTGACAGAGCACTGAAAGACCTGAGTCGAAACAAGGCCCCTGGAGTAGACAACATTCCAATTGAACTACTGACGGCCTTGGGAGAGCCAGTCATGACAAAACTCTACCAGCTGGTGAGCAAGATGTATGAGACAGGCGAAATTCCCTCAGACTTCAAGAAGAATATAATAATTCCAATCCCAAAGAAAGCAGGTGCTAACAGATGTGAAAATTACCGAACTATCAGTTTAATAAGTCACAGCTGCAAAATACTAACGCAAATTCTTTACAGACGAATGGAAAAACTGGTAGATGCGGACCTCGGGGAGGATCAGTTTGGATTCCGTCGAAATGTTGGAACACGTGAGGCAATACTGACCTTACGACTTATGTTAGAAGAAAGATTAAGAAAAAGCAAACCTACGTTTCTAGCATTTGTACACTTAGAGAAAGCTTTTGACAATGTTGACTGGAATACTCTTTTTCAAATTCTAAAGGTGGCAGGGGTAAAATACAGGGAGCGGAAGGCTACTAACAATTTGTACAAAACCAGATGGCAGTCATAAGAGTCGAGAGGCATGAAAGGGAAGCAGTGGTTGGGAAAGGAGTGAGACAGGGTTGTAGCCTCTCCCCGATGTTATTCAATCTGTATATTGAGCAAGCAGTAAAGGAAACAAAAGAAAAATTTGGAGTAGGTATTAAAATTCATGGAGACGAAGTAAAAACTTTGAGGTTCGCCGATGACATTGTAATTCTGTCAGAGACGGCAAAGGACTTGGAAGAGCAGTTGAACGGAATGGACAGTGTCTTGAAAGGAGGATATAAGATGAACATCAACAAAAGCAAAACGAGGATAATGGAATGTAGTCCAATTAAATCGGGTGATGCTGAGGGAATTAGATTTGGAAATGAGACACTTAAAGCAGTAAAGGAGTTTTGCTATTTAGGAAGTAAAATAACTGATGATGGTCGAAGTAGAGAGGATATAAAATGTAGACTGGCAATGGCAAGGAAAGCGTTTCTGAAGAAGAGAAATTTGTTAACATCGAGTATAGATTTAAGTGTCAGGAAATCATTTCTGAAAATATTTGTTTGGAGTGTAGCCATGTATGGAAGTGAAACATGGGCGATAACTAGTTTGGACAAGAAGAGAATAGAAGCTTTCGAAATGTGGTGCTACAGAAGAATACTGAAGATAAGGTGGATAGATGAGGAGGTATTGAATAGGATTGGGGAGAAGAGAAGTTTGTGGCACAACTTGACTAGAAGAAGGGATCGGTTGGTAGGACATGTTTTGAGGCATCAAGGGATCACAAATTTAGCATTGGAGGGCAGTGTGGAGGGTAAAAATCGTAGAGGGAGACCGAGAGATGAGTACACTAAGCAGATTCAGAAGGATGTAGGTTGCAGTAGGTACTGGGAGATGAAGAAGCTTGCACAGGATAGAGTAGCATGGAGAGCTGCATCAAACCAGTCTCAGGACTGAACACCACAACAACAACAACAACAACAAGCTATAAGGGTATCAATCAAAAAAAGCTCCAAGCAAAAGAAAAAAAGTCTTTCTAATAACTCCAATCGTAAAAATGCTCGGAGTGGTAGTTCCCATCCAACAATATTACACTCGATGATTGAACAAACATAGCAGTCATGAAACGGAATCACCTATTGAGAGGGAAGAAACATGTACCACAATTTGTGGAGCACATTGATTATTTTTAGTAACCATTGAAACAAGATTTTGAAACATATAAAGCAAATGAAAAGAGATACCTAAACAAGAAGATTTATAAAATTCCGAGCATTCGTTATTCAGTAAAGCGCATGTGGTGTCCAATCTGCACCAAAAACCCATTGAATGGAGAATCTGTTTTCTGGTCTTACAACAAGATGACCCTGCTGTAAACTACAAACATTAACCCACTTTTCACGATTCAAATACATTACTCCACTGTGAAATTGATGTATATATATGATAAGGGAAATAATCAATACAAGCACCTAGCAAAACAACAAAGTCTTTCCTAATACTTCCAATACTCAGGATGCTCGGAGTGGTGGTTCCCATCCAACAAAATCACACTAAAAGGTAGAACAAACATAGCAGTCATTAAAAGGAATCTCCCTGCTGAGAGAATCTGCTTTGTGGCCATACAACCAAATGACCCTGTTGTAAACAACAAACATTTACCCACATTTCACGATTCAAATACATTACTCCCCTGTGAAGTTACTGAATATAAGCGATAAGAGTACTAACCAAAACAAGTACTTAGCAAAAGAAAATAGTCTTTCCTATTAACTCCAGTCGTCACAATGTTTGGAGTGGTGGTTCCCATCCAACAAAATCACACTCGTTGGTAGAACAAACATAGCAGTCATGAAACGGATTCTCCCTATTGAGAGACAAGAAACGTGCTACAATTAGTGCAGCACATTGTTATTTTTAGTGACCACTGAAACAAGTTTTTAAAAATATAAAGCAAATGAAAGAGATACCAAAACAAAAAGATTTATCAAATCCCGAACATTCGGTGTTCAGTAGGGTGCATGTGGTGTCCAATCTCCACCAAAATACCATTGAATGCAGAATCTGATTTCGGGCCATACAACCAGATGACCCCGCTGTAAACAACAAACATTTACCCACATTTAACGATTCGAATACATTACTCCACTGTGAAATTGATGAATATAAGTTATAACAGTATCAATCATAATAAGCTACAAGCAAAAAAAAAAAAAAAAAAAAAAGTCTTTCAAATAACTAAAATCGTCAGAATGCTCGGATTGGTGGTTGCCAATCAACAAAATCACACTAAAATGGAGAACAAACATAGCAGTCATTAAAAGGAATCTCCCTGCTGAGAGAATCTGCTTTGTAGCCATACAACCAAATGACCCTGTTGTATACAACAAACATTTACCCGCATTTCACGATTAAAATACATTAACCCACTGTGAAATTGATGAATATAAGTGAGAAGGGTAACAATCAAAAGAAGCACCTAGCAAAACAAAGAAGGCTTTCCTTATAACTCGAATAGTCAGAATGTTCAGAGTGGTGGTTCCCATCCAACAAATCACACTCGAAGGTGGAACAAACATAGTAGTCATGAAACGAAATTTCCCTATGGAGACAGAAGAAACATGTACTACAATTAGTGCAGCACATTGTTGTTCTTAGTGACCATTGAAATAAGATTTTAAAAAATATAAAGCAATTAAAGGAGATTCTTAAAATAGAAGATTTATCAAATTCCGAACATTCGTTATTCAGTTAAGTGCATGTGCTGTAAACAGCAAACATTTACCCACATTTCACAAATCAAATACATTACTCCACTGTGAAATTGATGAGTATAAGTGACAATAGTAGCAATCAAAAGAAGCAACAAGAAAAAGAAAAAAGTCTTTATAATAACTCCAATCATCAGGATGTTTGGACTGGTGTTTCCCATCCAACAAAATTACACTCGATGATTGAACAAACATAGCAGTCATAAAACGGACTCTCCCTACTGAGAGGGAAGAAACATGTACTACAATTAGTGCAGCACATTGTTATTCTTAGTGACCATTGAAATAAGATTTTAAAAAATATTAAGCAAATGAAGGAGATACCTAAACAAGAAGATTTGTCACATTCCGAACATTCGGTGTTCAGTAGGGTGCATGTGGTGTCCAATCTCCACCAAAAAACCATTGAATGCTGAATCTACTTTCTGGCCATACAACCAGATGACCCTCTCGTGAACAACAAACATTTACCAACATTTCACAAATGAAATACATTACTCCACTGTGAAATTGATGAATATAAGTGATTAAGGTATCAATCAACGGAAGCACCTAGCAAAAGAAAAAAGTCTTTCTAATAACTACAATCGTCAGAATGCTCGGAGTGGTGGTTCCCATCCAACAAAATCACACTCGATGTTTGAACAAACATAGCAGTCATGAAAAGGAGTCTCCCTGCTGAGAGGGAAGAAACAAGTACCACAATTTGTGCAGCACATTGATTATTTTAAGTGAACATTGTAATAACATTTATTAAAAATATAAAGCAAATGATGGAGATCCCAAAACCAAAACATTTATCAAATTATGTACATTCGGTGTTAAGTAAGGTGCATGTGGTGTCCAACCTGCACCAAAAACCCTTTGAATACAGAATCTGCTTTCTGGAAATACAACCAGATGACCCTGCTGTAAACAACAAACACATAACCACATTTCACGATTCAAATATATTAAACCACTTTGAAGTTGATGATTATATGTGATAAGGGCAACAATCAAAATAGGAACATAGCAAAACAATGAAATCTTTCCTACTAACTCCAATACTCAGGATGCTCGGAGTGGTGGTTCCCATCCAACAAAACCACACTCGATGTTTCAACAAAACATAGCAGTCATGAAACAGCATCTCCCTGTTGAGAGGTAAGAAACAAGTACCATAATTTGTGGAGCACATTGATTGTTTTTAGTGACCATTGCAATAAGATTTTTAAACATATAAAGAAAATGAAGGAGATACCTAAACAAGAAGATTTATCAAATTCTGACCATTTGTTATTCAGTAAAGTGCATGTGGTGTATAATTGGCACCAAAAAACACTTGAATGGAGAATCTGCTTTCTGGCCTTACAACCAGATGACCTTGCTGTAAACAACAAACATTTACCCACAGTTCACGATTCAAATACATTACTCCACAGAGAAATTGATGAATATAAGTGATAAGGGGAAGAATCAAAACAAGCACCTAGCAAAACAATGAAGTCTTTCCTAATTACTCCAATACTCAGGATGCTCGGAGTGGTGGTTCCCATCCAACAAAATCACACTCGATGGTAGAACAATTATAGCAGTCACGAAACGGAATCTCCCTGCTGAGAGGAAAGAAACATGTACCACAATTTGTGCAGCACATTAATTGTTTTTAGTGACCATTGCAATAAGGCTATAAAAAATATAAAGCAAATGAAGAAGATACCTAAAGACGAAGATATATCACATTCCGAACATTCGTTATTGAGTAAAGTGCATGTGGTGTCCAATCTGTACCAAAAGACCATTTAATGGAGAATCTGCTTTCTGGCCATACAACCAGAGGCCCTGCTGTAAGCAACAAACCTTTACCCTCATTTCACAAATCAAATACATTACTCCGCTGTGAAATTGATGAATATAAGTTATAAGGCCCCCCCATGAACAATGGACCTTGCCGTTGGCGGGGAGGCTTGCGTGCCTCAGCGATACAGATGGCCGTGCCGTAGGTGCAAACACAACGGAAGGGGTATCTGTTGAGAGGCCAGACAAACGTGTGGTTCCTGAAGAGGGGCAGCAGCCTTTTCAGTAGTTGCAGGGGCAACAGTCTGGATGATTGACTGATCTGGCCTTGCAACATTAACCAAAACGGCCTTGCTGTGCTGGTACTGCGAACAGCTGAAAGCAAGGGGAAACTACAGCCGTAATTTTTCCCGAGGACATGCAGCTTTACTGTATGATTAAACGATGATGGCATCCTCTTGGGTAAAATATTCCGGAGGTAAAATAGTCCCCCATTCGGATCTCCGGGCGGGGACTACTCAGGAGGATGTCGTTATCAGGAGAAAGAAAACTGGCGTTCTACGGATCGGAGCGCGGAATGTCAGATCCCTTAATCGGGAAGGTAGGTTAGAAAATTTAAAAAGGGAAATGGATAGGTTAAAGTTAGATATAGTGGGAATTAGTGAAGTTCGGTGGCAGGAGGAACAAGACCTCTGGTCAGGTGACTACAGGGTTATAAACACAAAATCAAATAGGGGTACTGCAGGAGTATGTTTAATAATGAATAGGAAAATAGGAATGCGGGTAAGCTACTACAAACAGCATAGTGAACGCATTATTGTGGCCAAGATAGATACGAAGCCCACACCTACTACAGTAGTACAAGTTTATATGCCAACTAGCTCTGCAGATGACGAAGAAATTGAAGAAATGTACGATGAATTAAAAGAAATTATTCAGATAGTGAAGGGAGACGAAAATTTAATAGTAATGGGTGACTGGAATTCGGGTGTAGGAAAAGGGAGAGAAGGAAACATAGTAGGTGAATATGGATTGGGGCTAAGAAATGAAAGAGGAAGCCGCCTAGTAGAATTTTGTACAGAGCACAACTTAATCATAGGTAACACTTGGTTTCAGAATCATGAAAGAAGGTTGTATACGTGGAAGAACCCTGGAGATACTAAAAGGTATCAGATAGATTATATAATGGTAAGACAGAGATTTAGGAACCAGGTTTTAAGTTGTAAGACATTTCCAGGGGCAGATGTGGACTCTGACCACAATGTATTGGTTATGACCTGTAGATTAAAACTGAAGAAACTGCAAAAATGTGGGAAATTAAGGAGATGGGACCTGGATAAACTGAAAGAACCAGAGGTTGTACAGAGTTTCAGGGAGAGCATAAGGGAACAATTGACAGGAATAGGGGAAAGAAATACAGTAGAAGAAGAATGGGTAGCTCTGAGGGATGAAGTAGTGAAGGCAGCAGAGGATAAAGTAGGTAAAAAGACGAGGGCTGCTAGAAATCCTTGGGTAACAGAAGAAATATTGAATTTAATTGATGAAAGGAGAAAATATAAAAATGCAGTAAATGAAGCAGGCAAAAAGGAATACAAACGTCTCAAAAATGAGATCGACAGGAAGTGCAAAATGGCTAAACAGGGATGGCTAGAGGACAAATGTAAGGATGTAGAAGCTTATCTCACTAGGGGTAAGATAGATACTGCCTACAGGAAAATTAAAGAGACCTTTGGAGAGAAGAGAACCACGTGTATGAATATCAAGAGCTCAGGTGGCAACCCAGTTGTAAGCAAAGAAGGGAAGGCAGAAAGGTGGAAGGAGTATATAGAGGGCCTATACAAGGGTGATGTACTTGAGGACAATATTATGGAAATGGAAGAGGATGTAGATGAAGACGAAATGGGAGATACGATACTGCGTGAAGAGTTTGACAGAGCACTGAAAGACCTGAGTCGAAACAAGGCCCCCGGAGTAGACAACATTCCATTAGAACTACTGACGGCCTTGGGAGAGCCAGTCATGACAAAACTCTACCAGTTGGTGAGCAAGATGTATGAGACAGGCGAAATTCCCTCAGACTTCAAGAAGAATATAATAATTCCAATCCCAAAGAAAGCAGGTGCTGACAGATGTGAAAATTACCGAACTATCAGTTTAATAAGTCACAGCTGCAAAATACTAACGCGAATTCTTTACAGACGAATGGAAAAACTGGTAGATGCGGACCTCGGGGAGGATCAGTTTGGATTCCGTCGAAATGTTGGAACACGTGAGGCAATACTGACCTTACGACTTATCTTAGAAGAAAAATTAAGAAAAGGCAAACCTACTTTTCTAGCATTTGTACACTTAGAGAAAGCTTTTGACAATGTTGACTGGAATACTCTTTTTCAAATTCTAAAGGTGGCAGGGGTAAAATACAGGGAGCGGAAGGCTACTTACAATTTGTACAGAAACCAGATGGCAGTCATAAGAGTCGAGGGGCATGAAAGGGAAGCAGTGGTTGGGAAAGGAGTGAGACAGGGTTGTAGCCTCTCCCCGATGTTATTCAATCTGTATATTGAGCAAGCAGTAAAGGAAACAAAAGAAAAATTTGGAGTAGGTATTAAAATTCATGGAGACGAAGTAAAAACTTTGAGGTTCGCCGATGACATTGTAATTCTGTCAGACACGGCAAAGGACTTGGAAGAGCAGTTGAACGGAATGGACAGTGTCTTGAAAGGAAGATATAAGATGAACATCAACAAAAGCAAAACGAGGATAATGGAATGTAGTCCAATTAAATCGGGTGATGCGAGGGAATTAGATTTGGAAATGAGACACTTAAAGCAGTAAAGGAGTTTTGCTATTTAGGAAGTAAAATAACTGATGATGGTCGAACTAGAGAGGATATAAAATGTAGACTGGCAATGGCAAGGGAAGCGTTTCTGAAGAAGAGAAATTTGTTAACATCGAGTATAGATTTAAGTGTCAGGAAGTCATTTCTGAAAATATTTGTTTTGAGTGTAGCCATGTATGGAAGTGAAACATGGGCGATAACTAGTTTGGACAAGAAGAGAATAGAAGCTTTCGAAATGTGGTGCTACAGAAGAATACTGAAGATAAGGTGGATAGATCACGTAACTAATGAGGAGGTATTGAATAGGATTGGGGAGAAGAGAAGTTTGTGGCACAACTTGACTAGAAGAAGGGATCGGTTGGTAGGACATGTTTTGAGGCATCAAGGGATCACAAATTTAGCATTGGAGGGCAGTGTGGAGGGTAAAAATCGTAGAGGGAGACCGAGAGATGAGTACACTAAGCAGATTCAGAAGGATGTAGGTTGCAGTAGGTACTGGGAGATGAAGAAGCTTGCACAGGATAGAGTAGCATGGAGAGCTGCATCAAACCAGTCTCAGGACTGAACACCACAACAACAACAACAACAAGCTATAAGGGTATCAATCAAAAAAAGCTCCAAGCAAAAGAAAAAAGTCTTTCTAATAACTCCAATCGTAAGAATGCTCGGAGTGGTAGTTCCCATCCAACAAAATCACACTCGATGATTGAACAAACATAGCAGTCATGAAACGGAATCACCTATTGAGAGGGAAGAAACATGTACCACAATTTGTGGAGCACATTGATTATTTTTAGTGACCATTGCAACAAGATTTTGAAACATATAAAGCAAATGAAAGAGATACCTAAACAGAAAGATTTATAAAATTCCGAGCATTCGTTATTCAGTAAAGCGCATGTGGTGTCCAATCTGCACCAAAAACCCATTGAATGAAGAATCTGTTTTCTGGTCTTACAACAAGATGACCCTGCTGTAAACAACAAACATTAACCCACTTTTCACGATTCAAATACATTACTCCACTGTGAAATTGATGTATATATATGATAAGGGAAAGAATCAATACAAGCACCTACCAAAACAACAAAGTCTTTCCTAATACTTCCAATACTCAGGATGCTCGGAGTGGTGGTTCCCATCCAACAAAATCACACTAAAAGGTAGAACGAACATAGCAGTCATTAAAAGGAATCTCCCTGCTGAGAGAATCTGCTTTGTGGCCATACAACCAAATGACCCTGTTGTAAACAACAAACATTTACCCACATTTCACGATTCAAATACATTACTCCCCTGTGAAGTTACTGAATATAAGCGATAAGAGTACTAATCAAAACAAGTACTTAGCAAAAGAAAAAAGTCTTTCCTATTAACTCCAGTCGTCACAATGTTTGGAGTGGTGGTTCCCATCCAACAAAATCACACTCGTTGGTAGAACAAACATAGCAGTCATGAAACGGATTCTCCCTATTGAGAGACAAGAAACATGTGCTACAATTAGTGCAGCACATTGTTATTTTTAGTGACCATTGAAACAAGTTTTTAAAAATATAAAGCAAATGAAAGAGATACCAAAACAAGAAGATTTATCAAATCCCGAACATTCGGTGTTCAGTAGGGTGCATGTGGTGTCCAATCTCCACCAAAATACCATTGAATGCAGAATCTGATTTCGGGCCATACAACCAGATGACCCCGCTGTAAACAACAAACATTTACCCACATTTAACGATTCGAATACATTACTCCACTGTGAAATTGATGAATATAAGTTATAACAGTATCAATCATAATAAGCTACAAGCAAAAAAAAGAAAACAAGTATTTCAAATAACTCCAATCGTCAGAATGCTCGGATTGGTGGTTCCCAACCAACAAAATCACACTATAAGGGAGAACAAACATAGCAGTCATTAAAAGGAATCTCCCTGCTGAGAGAATCTGCTTTGTAGCCATACAACCAAATGACCCTGTTGTAAACAACAAACATTTGCCCGCATTTCACGATTAAAATACATTAACCCACTGTGAAATTGATGAATATAAGTGAGAAGGGTAACAATCAAAAGAAGCACCTAGCAAACCAAAGAAGGCTTTCCTTATAACTCGAATAGTCAGAATGTTCAGAGTGGTGGTTCCCATCCAACAAATCACACTCGAAGGTGGAACAAACATAGTAGTCATGAAACGAAATTTCCCTATTGAGACGGAAGAAACATGTACCACAATTTGTGCACCACATTGATTATTGTTAGTGACCATTGCAATACCATGTTTAAAAATATAAAACAATTAATGGAGATTCTTAAAATAGAAGATTTATCAAATTCCGAACATTCGTTATTCAGTTAAGTGCATGTGCTGTAAACAGCAAACATTTACCCACATTTCACAAATCAAATACATTACTCCACTGTGAAATTGATGAGTATAAGTGACAATAGTAGCAATCAAAAGAAGCAACAAGCAAAAGAAAAAAGTCTTTATAATAACTCCAATCATCAGAATGTTTGGACTGGTGGTTCCCATCCAACAAAATTACACTCGATGATTGAACAAACATAGCAGTCATAAAACGGACTCTCCCTATTGAGAGGGAAGAAACATGTACTACAATTAGTGCAGCACATTGTTATTCTTAGTGACCATTGAAATAAGATTTTAAAAAATATTAAGCAAATGAAGGAGATACCTAAACAAGAAGATTTGTCACATTCCGAACATTCGGTGTTCAGTAGGGTGCATGTGGTGTCCAATCTCCACCAAAAAACCATTGAATGCTGAATCTACTTTCTGGCCATACAACCAGATGACCCTGCTGTAAACAATAAACACATTACCACATTTCACGATTCAAATATATTAACCCACTGTGAAATTGATGAATATAAATGATAAAGGAAATAATCAAAACAAGCACCTAGCAAAACAATGAAGTCTTTCCTAATAACTCCAATACTCAGAATGCTCGGAGTGGTGGTTCCCATTAAACAAAATCACACTAAAAGGGAGAACAAACATAGCCGTCATGAAACGGAATGTCCCTGCTGAGAGGGAAGAAACATGTACCACAATTTGTGCAGCACATTGAGCATTTTTAGTGACCATTGGAATAACATTTTTAAAAATCTAAAGCAAATGAAGGAGATACCAAAACAAGAAGATTTATCAAATTCCTAACAGCCGTTATTAAGTAAGGTGCATGTGGTGTCCAATCTGCACAATAAGAACATTGAAAGGAGAATCTGCTTTCTGGCCATACAACCAGATGACCCTCTCGTAAACAACAAACATTTACCAACATTTCACAAATGAAATACATTACTCCACTGTGAAATTGATGAATATAAGTGATTAAGGTATCAATCAACGGAAGCACCTAGCAAAAGAAAAAAGTCTTTCTAATAACTACAATCGTCAGAATGCTCGGAGTGGTGGTTCCCATCCAACAAAATCACACTTGATGTTTGAACAAACATAGCAGTCATGAAAAGGAGTCTCCCTGTTGAGAGGGAAGAAACAAGTACCACAATTTGTGCAGCACATTGATTATTTTAAGTGAACATTGTAATAACATTTATTAAAAATATAAAGCAAATGATGGAGATCCCAAAACCAAAACATTTATCAAATTATGTACATTCGGTGTTAAGTAAGGTGCATGTGGTGTCCAACCTGCACCAAAAACCCTTTGAATGCAGAATCTGCTTTCTGGAAATACAACCAGATGACCCTGCTGTAAACAACAAACACATAACCACATTTCACGATTCAAATATATTAAACCACTTTGAAGATGATGATTATATGTGATAAGGGCAACAATCAAAATAGGAACATAGCAAAACAATGAAATCTTTCCTACTAACTCCAATACTCAGGATGCTCGGAGTGGTGGTTCCCATCCAACAAAACCACACTCGATGTTTCAACAAAACATAGCAGTCATGAAACAGCATCTCCCTGTTGAGAGGTAAGAAACATGTACCATAATTTGTGGAGCACATTTATTGTTTTTAGTGACCATTGCAATAAGATTTTTAAACATATAAAGAAAATGAAGGAGATACCTAAACAAGAAGATTTATAAAATTCTGACCATTTGTTATTCAGTAAAGTGCATGTGGTGTATAATTGGCACCAAAAAACACTTGAATGGAGAATCTGCTTTCTGGCCTTACAACCAGATGACCCTGCTGTAAACAACAAACATTTACCCACAGTTCACAATTCAAATACATTACTCCACAGTGAAATTGATGAATATAAGTGATAAGGGGAAGAATCAAATCAAGCACCTAGCAAAACAATGAAGTCTTTCCTAATTACTCCAATACTCAGGATGCTCGGAGTGGTGGTTCCCATCCAACAAAATCACACTCGATGGTAGAACAATTATAGCAGTCACGAAACGGAATCTCCCTGCTGAGAGGAAAGAAACATGTACCACAATTTGTGCAGCACATTGATTGTTTTTAGTGACCATTGCAATAAGGCTATAAAAAATATAAAGCAAATGAAGAAGATACCTAAACACGAAGATATATCACATTCCGAACATTCGTTATTGAGTAAAGTGCATGTGGTGTCCAATCTGTACCAAAAGACCATTTAATGGAGAATCTGCTTTCTGGCCATACAACCAGAGGCCCTGCTGTAAGCAACAAACCTTTACCCTCATTTCACAAATCAAATACATTACTCCACTGTGAAATTGATGAATATAAGTTATAAGGGTATCAATCAAAAAAAGCTCCAAGCAAAAGAAAAAAGTCTTTCTAATAACTCCAATCGTAAGAATACTCGGAGTGGTAGTTCCCATCCAACAAAATCACACTCGATGATTGAACAAACATAGCAGTCATGAAACGGAATCAAGTATTGAGAGGGAAGAAACATGTACCACAATTTGTGGAGCACATTGATTATTTTTAGTGACCATTGCAACAAGATTTTGAAACATATAAAGCAAATGAAAAGAGATACCTAAACAAGAAGATTTATAAAATTCCGAGCACTCGTTATTCAGTAAATTGATGAATATAAGTTATACGGCCCCCCCATGAACCATGGACCTTGCCGTTGGTGGGGAGGCTTGCGTGCCTCAGCGATACAGATGGCCGTGCCGTAGATGCAACCACAACGGAGGGGTATCTGTTGAGAGGCCAGACAAACGTGTGGTTCCTGAAGAGGGGCAGCAGCCTTTTCAGTAGTTGCAGGGGCAACAGTCTGGATGATTGACTGATCTGGCCTTGCAACATTAACCAAAATGGCCTTGCTGTGCTGGTACTGCGAATGGCTGAAAGCAAGGGGAAACTACAGCCGTAATTTTTCCCAAGGACATGCAGCTTTACTGTATGATTAAACGATGATGGCATCCTCTTGGGTAAAATATTCCGGAGGTAAAATAGTCCCCCATTCGGATCTCCGGGCGGGGACTACTCAGGAGGATGTCGTTATCAGGAGAAAGAAAACTGGCGTTCTACGGACCGGAGCGTGGAATGTCAGATCCCTTAATCGGGCAGGTAGGTTAGAAAATTTAAAAAGGGAAATGGATAGGTTAAAGTTAGATATAGTGGGAATTAGTGAAGTTCGGTGGCAGGAGGAACAAGACTTCTGGTCAGGTGAGTACAGGGTTAGAAACACAAAATCAAATAGGGGTAATGCAGGAGTATGTTTAATAATGAATAGGAAAATAGGAATGCAGGTAAGCTACTACAAACAGCATAGTGAACGCATTATTGTGGCCAAGATAGATACGAAGCGCACACCTACTACAGTAGTACAAGTTTATATGCCAACTAGCTCTGCAGATGACGAAGAAATTGAAGAAATGTACGATGAATTAAAAGAAATTATTCAGATAGTGAAGGGAGACAAAAATTTAATAGTAATGGGTGACTGGAATTCGAGTGTACGAAAAGGGAGAGAAGGAAACATAGTAGGTGAATATGGATTGGGGCTAAGAAATGAAAGAGGAAGCCGCCTAGTAGAATTTTGTACCAAGCACAACTTAATCATAGGTAACACTTGGTTTAAGAATCAGGAAAGAAGGTTGTATACGTGGAAGAACCCTGGAGATACTAAAAGGTATCAGATAGATTATATAATGGTAAGACAGAGATTTAGGAACCAGGTTTTAAGTTGTAAGACATTTCCTGGGGCAGATGTGGACTCTGACCACAATGTATTGGTTATGACCTGTAGATTAAAACTGAAGAAACTGCAAAAATGTGGGAAATTAAGGAGATGGGACCTGGATAAACTGAAAGAACCAGAGGTTGTACAGAGTTTCAGGGAGAGCATAAGGGAACATTTGACAGGAATAGGGGAAAGAAATACAGTAGAAGAAGAATGGGTAGCTCTGAGGGATGAAGTAGTGAAGGCAGCAGAGGATAAAGTAGGTAAAAAGACGAGGGCTGCTAGAAATCCTTGGGTAACAGAAGAAATATTGAATTTAATTGATGAAAGGAGAAAATATAAAAATGCAGTAAATGAAGCAGGCAAAAAGGAATACAAACGTCTCAAACATGAGATCGACAGGAAGTGCAAAATGGCTAAACAGGGATGGCTAGAGGACAAATGTAAGGATGTAGAAGCTTATCTCACTAGGGGTAAGATAGATACTGCCTACAGGAAAATTAAAGAGACCTTTGGAGAGAAGAGAACCACGTGTATGAATTTCAAGAGCTCAGATGGCAACCCAGTTCTAAGCAAAGAAGGGAAGGCAGAAAGGTGGAAGGAGTATATAGAGGGTCTATACAAGGGTGATGTACTTGAGGACAATATTATGGAAATGGAAGAGCATGTAGATGAAGACGAAATGGGAGATACGATACTGCGTGAAGAGTTTGACAGAGCACTGAAAGACCTGAGTCGAAACAAGGCCCCTGGAGTAGACAACATTTCAATTGAACTACTGACGGCCTTGGGAGAGCCAGTCATGACAAAACTCTACCAGCTGGTGAGCAAGATGTATGAGACAGGCGAAATTCCCTCAGACTTCAAGAAGAATATAATAATTCCAATCCCAAAGAAAGCAGGTGCTAACAGATGTGAAAATTACCGAACTATCAGTTTAATAAGTCACAGCTGCAAAATACTAACGCAAATTCTTTACAGACGAATGGAAAAACTGGTAGATGCGGACCTCGGGGAGGATCAGTTTGGATTCCGTCGAAATGTTGGAACACGTGAGGCAATACTGACCTTACGACTTATGTTAGAAGAAAGATTAAGAAAAAGCAAACCTACGTTTCTAGCATTTGTACACTTAGAGAAAGCTTTTGACAATGTTGACTGGAATACTCTTTTTCAACATCTAAAGGTGGCAGGGGTAAAATACAGGGAGCGGAAGGCTACTAACAATTTGTACAAAACCAGATGGCAGTCATAAGAGTCGAGGGGCATGAAAGGGAAGCAGTGGTTGGGAAAGGAGTGAGACAGGGTTGTAGCCTCTCCCCGATGTTATTCAATCTGTATATTGAGCAAGCAGTAAAGGAAACAAAAGAAAAATTTGGAGTAGGTATTAAAATTCATGGAGACGAAGTAAAAACTTTGAGGTTCGCCGATGACATTGTAATTCTGTCAGAGACGGCAAAGGACTTGGAAGAGCAGTTGAACGGAATGGACAGTGTCTTGAAAGGAGGATATAAGATGAACATCAACAAAAGCAAAACGAGGATAATGGAATGTAGTCCAATTAAATCGGGTGATGCTGAGGGAATTAGATTTGGAAATGAGACACTTAAAGCAGTAAAGGAGTTTTGCTATTTAGGAAGTAAAATAACTGATGATGGTCGAAGTAGAGAGGATATAAAATGTAGACTGGCAATGGCAAGGAAAGCGTTTCTGAAGAAGAGAAATTTGTTAACATCGAGTATAGATTTAAGTGTCAGGAAGTCATTTCTGAAAATATTTGTTTTGAGTGTAGCCATGTATGGAAGTGAAACATGGGCGATAACTAGTTTGGACAAGAAGAGAATAGAAGCTTTCGAAATGTGGTGCTACAGAAGAATACTGAAGATAAGGTGGATAGATCACGTAACTAATGAGGAGGTATTGAATAGGATTGGGGAGAAGAGAAGTTTGTGGCACAACTTGACTAGAAGAAGGGATCGGTTGGTAGGACATGTTTTGAGGCATCAAGGGATCACAAATTTAGCATTGGAGGGCAGTGTGGAGGGTAAAAATCGTAGAGGGAGACCGAGAGATGAGTACACTAAGCAGATTCAGAAGGATGTAGGTTGCAGTAGGTACTGGGAGATGAAGAAGCTTGCACAGGATAGAGTAGCATGGAGAGCTGCATCAAACCAGTCTCAGGACTGAACACCACAACAACAACAACAACAACAAGCTATAAGGGTATCAATCAAAAAAAGCTCCAAGCAAAAGAAAAAAAGTCTTTCTAATAACTCCAATCGTAAAAATGCTCGGAGTGGTAGTTCCCATCCAACAATATTACACTCGATGATTGAACAAACATAGCAGTCATGAAACGGAATCACCTATTGAGAGGGAAGAAACATGTACCACAATTTGTGGAGCACATTGATTATTTTTAGTAACCATTGAAACAAGATTTTGAAACATATAAAGCAAATGAAAAGAGATACCTAAACAAGAAGATTTATAAAATTCCGAGCATTCGTTATTCAGTAAAGCGCATGTGGTGTCCAATCTGCACCAAAAACCCATTGAATGGAGAATCTGTTTTCTGGTCTTACAACAAGATGACCCTGCTGTAAACAACAAACATTAACCCACTTTTCACGATTCAAATACATTACTCCACTGTGAAATTGATGTATATATATGATAAGGGAAAGAATCAATACAAGCACCTACCAAAACAACAAAGTCTTTCCTAATACTTCCAATACTCAGGATGCTCGGAGTGGTGGTTCCCATCCAACAAAATCACACTAAAAGGTAGAACAAACATAGCAGTCATTAAAAGGAATCTCCCTGCTGAGAGAATCTGCTTTGTGGCCATACAACCAAATGACCCTGTTGTAAACAACAAACATTTACCCACATTTCACGATTCAAATACATTACTCCCCTGTGAAGTTACTGAATATAAGCGATAAGAGTACTAACCAAAACAAGTACTTAGCAAAAGAAAATAGTCTTTCCTATTAACTCCAGTCGTCACAATGTTTGGAGTGGTGGTTCCCATCCAACAAAATCACACTCGTTGGTAGAACAAACATAGCAGTCATGAAACGGATTCTCCCTATTGAGAGACAAGAAACGTGCTACAATTAGTGCAGCACATTGTTATTTTTAGTGACCACTGAAACAAGTTTTTAAAAATATAAAGCAAATGAAAGAGATACCAAAACAAAAAGATTTATCAAATCCCGAACATTCGGTGTTCAGTAGGGTGCATGTGGTGTCCAATCTCCACCAAAATACCATTGAATGCAGAATCTGATTTCGGGCCATACAACCAGATGACCCCGCTGTAAACAACAAACATTTACCCACATTTAACGATTCGAATACATTACTCCACTGTGAAATTGATGAATATAAGTTATAACAGTATCAATCATAATAAGCTACAAGCAAAAAAAAAAAAAAAAAAAAAAAAGTCTTTCAATTAACTAAAATCGTCAGAATGCTCGGATTGGTGGTTGCCAATCAACAAAATCACACTAAAATGGAGAACAAACATAGCAGTCATTAAAAGGAATCTCCCTGCTGAGAGAATCTGCTTTGTAGCCATACAACCAAATGACCCTGTTGTATACAACAAACATTTACCCGCATTTCACGATTAAAATACATTAACCCACTGTGAAATTGATGAATATAAGTGAGAAGGGTAACAATCAAAAGAAGCACCTAGCAAAACAAAGAAGGCTTTCCTTATAACTCGAATAGTCAGAATGTTCAGAGTGGTGGTTCCCATCCAACAAATCACACTCGAAGGTGGAACAAACATAGTAGTCATGAAACGAAATTTCCCTATTGAGACAGAAGAAACATGTACTACAATTAGTGCAGCACATTGTTGTTCTTAGTGACCATTGAAATAAGATTTTAAAAAATATAAAGCAATTAAAGGAAATTCTTAAAATAGAAGATTTATCAAATTCCGAACATTCGTTATTCAGTTAAGTGCATGTGCTGTAAACAGCAAACATTTACCCACATTTCACAAATCAAATACATTACTCCACTGTGAAATTGATGAGTATAAGTGACAATAGTAGCAATCAAAAGAAGCAACAAGCAAAAGAAAAAAGTCTTTATAATAACTCCAATCATCAGGATGTTTGGACTGGTGTTTCCCATCCAACAAAATTACACTCGATGATTGAACAAACATAGCAGTCATAAAACGGACTCTCCCTACTGAGAGGGAAGAAACATGTACTACAATTAGTGCAGCACATTGTTATTCTTAGTGACCATTGAAATAAGATTTTAAAAAATATTAAGCAAATGAAGGAGATACCTAAACAAGAAGATTTGTCACATTCCGAACATTCGGTGTTCAGTAGGGTGCATGTGGTGTCCAATCTCCACCAAAAAACCATTGAATGCTGAATCTACTTTCTGGCCATACAACCAGATGACCCTGCTGTAAACAATAAACACATAACCACATTTCACGATTCAAATATATTAACCCACTGTGAAATTGATGAATATAAATGATAAAGCAAAACAAGCACCTAGCAAAACAATGAAGTCTTTCCTAATAACTCCAATACTCAGGATGCTCGGAGTGGTGGTTCCCATTAAACAAAATCATACTCAATGGTAGAACAAATATAGCCGTCATGAAACGGAATGTCCCTGCTGAGAGGGAAGAAACATGTACCACAATTTGTGCAGCACATTGAGCATTTTTAGTGACCATTGGAATAACATTTTTAAAAATCTAAAGCAAATGAAGGAGATACCAAAACAAGAAGATTTATCAAATTCCTAACAGCCGTTATTAAGTAAGGTGCATGTGGTGTCCAATCTGCACCATAAGAACATTGAAAGGAGAATCTGCTTTCTGGCCATACAACCAGATGACCCTCTGGTAAACAACAAACATTTACCAACATTTCACAAATGAAATACATTACTACACTGTGAAATTGATGAATATAAGTGATTAAGGTATCAATCAACGGAAGCACCTAGCAAAAGAAAAAAGTCTTTCTAATAACTACAATCGTCAGAATGCTCGGAGTGGTGGTTCCCATCCAACAAAATCACACTCGATGTTTGAACAAACATAGCAGTCTGAAAAGGTGTCTCCCTGTTGAGAGGGAAGAAACAAGTACCACAATTTGTGCAGCACATTGATTATTTTAAGTGAACATTGTAATAACATTTATTAAAAATATAAAGCAAATGATGGAGATCCCAAAACCAAAACATTTATCAAATTATGTACATTCGGTGTTAAGTAAGGTGCATGTGGTGTCCAACCTGCACCAAAAACCCTTTGAATACAGAATCTGCTTTCTGGCCTTACAACCAGATGACCCTGCTGTAAACAACAAACATTTACCCACAGTTCACGATTCAAATACATTACTCCACAGTGAAATTGATGAATATAAGTGATAAGGGGAAGAATCAAAACAAGCACCTAGCAAAACAATGAAGTCTTTCCTAATTACTCCAATACTCAGGATGCTCGGAGTGGTGGTTCCCATCCAACAAAATCACACTCGATGGTAGAACAATTATAGCAGTCACAAAACGGAATCTCCCTGCTGAGAGGAAAGAAACATGTACCACAATTTGTGCAGCACATTGATTGTTTTTAGTGACCATTGCAATAAGGCTATAAAAAATATAAAGCAAATGAAGAAGATACCTAAACACGAAGATATATCACATTCCGAACATTTGTTATTGAGTAAAGTGCATGTGGTGTCCAATCTGTACCAAAAGACCATTTAATGGAGAATCTGCTTTCTGGCCATACAACCAGAGGCCCTGCTGTAAGCAACAAACCTTTACCCTCATTTCACAAATCAAATACATTACTCCACTGTGAAATTGATGAATATAAGTTATAAGGCCCCCCCATGAACCATGGACCTTGCCGTTGGTGGGGAGGCTTGCGTGCCTCAGCGATACAGATGGCCGTGCCGTAGGTGCAACCACAACGGAGGGGTATCTGTTGAGAGGCCAGACAAACGTGTGGTTCCTGAAGAGGGGCAGCAGCCTTTTCAGTAGTTGCAGGGGCAACAGTCTGGATGATTGACTGATCTGGCGCGCAAAATTAACCAAAACGGCCTTGCAGTGCTGGTACTGTGAACGGCTAAAAGCAAGGGGAAACTACAGCCGTAATTTTTCCCGAGGACATGCAGCTTTACTGTATGATTAAATGATGATGGCATCCTCTTGGGTAAAATATTCCGGAGGTAAAATAGTCCCCCATTCGGATCTCCGGGCGGGGACTACTCAGGAGGATGTCGTTATCAGGAGAAAGAAAACTGGCGTTCTACGGATCGGAGCGTGGAATGTCAGATCCCTTAATCGGGCAGGTAGGTTAGAAAATTTAAAAAAGGGAAATGGATAGGTTAAAGTTAGATATAGTGGGGATTAGTGAAGTTCGGTGGCAGGAGGAACAAGACTTCTGGTCAGGTGACTACAGGGTTATAAACACAAAATCAAATAGGGGTACTGCAGGAGTATGTTTAATAATGAATAGGAAAATAGGAATGCGGATAAGCTACTACAAACAGCATAGTGAACGCATTATTGTGGCCAAGATAGATACGAAGCCCACACCTACTACAGTAGTACAAGTTTATATGCCAACTAGCTCTGCAGATGACGAAGAAATTGAAGAAATGTACGATGAATTAAAAGAAATTATTCAGATAGTGAAATGAGACGAAAATTTAATAGTAATGGGTGACTGGAATTCGAGTGTAGGAAAAGGGAGAGAAGGAAACATAGTAGGTGAATATGGATTGGGGCTAAGAAATGAAAGAGGAAGCCGCCTAGTAGAATTTTGTACAGAGCACAACTTAATCATAGGTAACACTTGGTTTAAGAATCATGAAAGAAGGTTGTATACGTGGAAGAACCCTGGAGATACTAAAAGGTATCAGATAGATTATATAATGGTAAGACAGAGATTTAGGAACCAGGTTTTAAGTTGTAAGACATTTCCAGGGGCAGATGTGGACTCTGACCACAATGTATTGGTTATGACCTGTAGATTAAAACTGAAGAAACTGCAAAAATGTGGGAAATTAAGGAGATGGGACCTGGATAAACTGAAAGAACCAGAGGTTGTACAGAGTTTCAGGGAGAGCATAAGGGAACATTTGACAGGAATAGGGGAAACAAATACAGTAGAAGAAGAATGGGTAGCTCTGAGGGATGAAGTAGTGAAGGCAGCAGAGGATAAAGTAGGTAAAAAGACGAGGGCTGCTAGAAATCCTTGGGTAACAGAAGAAATATTGAATTTAATTGATGAAAGGAGAAAATATAAAAATGCAGTAAATGAAGCAGGCAAAAAGGAATACAAACGTCTCAAAAATGAGATCGACAGGAAGTGCAAAATGGCTAAACAGGGATGGCTAGAGGACAAATGTAAGGATGTAGAAGCTTATCTCACTAGGGGTAAGATAGATACTGCCTACAGGAAAATTAAAGAGACCTTTGGAGAGAAGAGAACCACGTGTATGAATATCAAGAGCTCAGGTGGCAACCCAGTTGTAAGCAAAGAAGGGAAGGCAGGAAGGTGGAAGGAGTATATAGAGGGTCTATACAAGGGCGATGTACTTGAGGACAATATTATGGAAATGGAAGAGGATGTAGATGAAGACGAAATGGGAGATACGATACTGCGTGAAGAGTTTGACAGAGCACTGAAAGACCTGAGTCGAACAAGGACCCCGGAGTAGACAACATTCCATTAGAACTACTGACGGCCTTGAGAGAGCCAGTCATGATAAAACTCTACCAGCTGGTGAGCAAGATGTATGAGAAAGGCGAAATTCCCTCAGACTTCAAGAAGAATATAATAATTCCAATCCCAAAGAAAGCAGGTGCTGACAGATGTGAAAATTACCGAACTATCAGTTTAATAAGTCACAGCTGCAAAATACTAACGCGAATTCTTTACAGACGAATGGAAAAACTGGTAGATGCGGACCTCGGGGAGGATCAGTTTGGATTCCGTCGAAATGTTGGAACACGTGAGGCAATACTGACCTTACGACTTATCTTAGAAGAAAGATTAAGAAAAGGCAAACCTACATTTCTAGCATTTGTACACTTAGAGAAAGCTTGTGACAATGCTGACTGGAATACTCTTTTTCAAATTCTAAAGGTGGCAGGGGTAAAATACAGGGAGCGGAAGGCTACTTACAATTTGTACAGAAACCAGATGGCAGTCATAAGAGTCGAGGGGCATGAAAGGGAAGCAGTGGTTGGGAAAGGAGTGAGACAGAGTTGTAGCCTCTCCCCGATGTTATTCAATCTGTATATTGAGCAAGCAGTAAAGGAAACAAAAGAAAAATTTGGAGTAGGTATTAAAATTCATGGAGACGAAGTAAAAACTTTGAGGTTCGCCGATGACATTGTAATTCTGTCAGAGACGGCAAAGGACTTGGAAGAGCAGTTGAACGGAATGGACAGTGTCTTGAAAGGAGGATATAAGATGAACATCAACAAAAGCAAAACGAGGATAATGGAATGTAGTCCAATTAAATCGGGTGATGCTGAGGGAATTAGATTTGGAAATGAGACACTTAAAGCAGTAAAGGAGTTTTGCTATTTAGGAAGTAAAATAACTGATGATGGTCGAAGTAGAGAGGATATAAAATGTAGACTGGCAATGGCAAGGAAAGCGTTTCTGAAGAAGAGAAATTTGTTAACATCGAGTATAGATTTAAGTGTCAGGAAGTCATTTCTGAAAATATTTGTTTGGAGTGCAGCCATGTATGGAAGTGAAACATGGACGATAACTAGTTTGGACAAGAAGAGAATAGAAGCTTTCGAAATGTGGTGCTGCCGAAGAATACTGAAGATAAGGTGGATAGATCACGTAACTAATGAGGAGGTATTGAATAGGATTAGGGAGAAGAGAAGTTTGTGGCACAACTTGACTAGAAGAAGGGATCGGTTGGTAGGACATGTTTTGAGGCATCAAGGGATCACAAATTTAGCATTGGAGGGCAGTGTGGAGGGTAAAAATCGTAGAGGGAGACCGAGAGATGAGTACACTAAGCAGATTCAGAAGGATGTAAGTTGCAGTAGGTACTGGGAGATGAATAAGCTTGCACAGGATAGAGTAGCATGGAGAGCTGCATCAAACCAGTCTCAGGACCGAACACCACAACAACAACAACAACAAGTTATAAGGGTATCAATCAAAAAAAGCTCCAAGCAAAAGAAAAAAGTCTTTCTAATAACTCCAATCGTAAGAATGCTCGGAGTGGTAGTTCCCATCCAACAAAATCACACTCGATGATTGAACAAACATAGCAGTCATGAAACGGAATCACCTATTGAGAGGGAAGAAACATGTACCACAATTTGTGGAGCACATTGATTATTTTTAGTGACCATTGCAACAAGATTTTGAAACATATAAACGAAATGAAAAGAGATACCTAAACAAGAAGATTTATAAAATTCCGAGCATTCGTTATTCAGTAAAGCGCATGTGGTGTCCAATCTGCACCAAAAACCCATTGAATGGAGAATCTGTTTTCTGGTCTTACAACAAGATGACCCTGCTGTAATCAACAAACATTAACCCACTTTTCACGATTCAAATACATTACTCCACTGTGAAATTGATGTATATATATGATAAGGGAAAGAATCAATACAAGCACCTAGCAAAACAACAAAGTCTTTCCTAATACTTCCAATACTCAGGATGCTCGGAGTGGTGGTTCCCATCACACAAAATCACACTAAAAGGTAGAACAAACATAGCAGTCATTAAAAGGAATCTCCCTGCTGAGAGAATCTGCTTTGTGGCCATACAACCAAATGACCCTGTTGTAAACAACAAACATTTACCCACATTTCACGATTCAAATACATTACTCCCCTGTGAAGTTACTGAATATAAGCGATAAGAGTACTAATCAAAACAAGTACTTAGCAAAAGAAAAAAGTCTTTCCTATTAACTCCAGTCGTCACAATGTTTGGAGTGGTGGTTCCCATCCAACAAAATCACACTCGTTGGTAGAACAAACATAGCAGTCATGAAACGGATTCTTCCTATTGAGAGACAAGAAACATGTGCTACAATTAGTGCAGCACATTGTTATTTTTAGTGACCATTGAAACAAGTTTTTAAAAATATAAAGCAAATGAAAGAGATACCAAAACAAGAAGATTTATCAAATCCCGAACATTCGGTGTTCAGTAGGGTGCATGTGGTGTCCAATCTCCACCAAAATACCATTGAATGCAGAATCTGATTTCGGGCCATACAACCAGATGACCCCGCTGTAAACAACAAACATTTACCCACATTTAACGATTCGAATACATTACTCCACTGTGAAATTGATGAATATAAGTTATAACAGTATCAATCATAATAAGCTACAAGAAAAAAAAAAAAAAAAAAAAAAAAAAAAAAAAAAAAAAAAAAAAATAAGTCTTTCAAATAAGTCCAATCGTCAGAATGCTCGGATTGGTGGTTCACAACTAACAAAATCACACTAAAAGGGAGAACAAACATAGCAGTCATTAAAAGGAATCTCCCTGCTGAGAGAATCTGCTTTGTAGCCATACAACCAAATGACCCTGTTGTAAACAACAAACATATACCCGCATTTCACGATTAAAGTACATTAACCCACTGTGAAATTGATGAATATAAGTGAGAAGGGTAACAATCAAAAGAAGCACCTAGCAAAACAAAGAAGGCTTTCCTTATAACTCGAATAGTCAGAATGTTCAGAGTGGTGGTTCCCATCCAACAAATTACACTCGAAGGTGGAACAAACATAGTAGTCATGAAACGAAATTTCCCTATTGAGACGGAAGAAACATGTACCACAATTTGTGCACCACATTGATTATTGTTAGTGACCATTGCAATAACATTTTTAAAAATATAAAGCAATTAAAGGAGATTCTTAAAATAGAAGATTTATCAAATTCTGAACATTCGTTATTCAGTTAAGTGCATGTGCTGTAAACAGCAAACATTTACCCACATTTCACAAATCAAATACATTACTCCACTGTGAAATTGATGAGTATAAGTGACAATAGTAGCAATCAAAAGAAGCAACAAGCAAAAGAAAAAAGTCTTTATAATAACTCCAATCATCAGAATGTTTGGACTGGTGGTTCCCATCCAACAAAATTACACTCGATGATTGAACAAACATAGCAGTCATAAAACGGACTCTCCCTATTGAGAGGGAAGAAACATGTACTACAATTAGTGCAGCACATTGTTATTCTTAGTGACCATTGAAATAAGATTTTAAAAAATATTAAGCAAATGAAGGAGATACCTAAACAAGAAGATTTGTCACATTCCGAACATTCGGTGTTCAGTAGGGTGCATGTGGTGTCCAATCTCCACCAAAAAACCATTGAATGCTGAATCTACTTTCTGGCCATACAACCAGATGACCCTCTCGTAAACAACATACATTTACCAACATTTCACAAATGAAATACATTACTCCACTGTGAAATTGATGAATATAAGTGATTAAGGTATCAATCAACGGAAGCACCTAGCAAAAGAAAAAAGTCTTTCTAATAACTACAATCGTCAGAATGCTCGGAGTGGTGGTTCCCATCCAACAAAATCACACTCGATGTTTGAACAAACATAGCAGTCATGAAAAGGAGTCTCCCTGCTGAGAGGGAAGAAACAAGTACCACAATTTGTGCAGCACATTGATTATTTTAAGTGAACATTGTAATAACATTTATTAAAAATATAAAGCAAATGATGGAGATCCCAAAACCAAAACATTTATCAAATTATGTACATTCGGTGTTAAGTAAGGTGCATGTGGTGTCCAACCTGCACCAAAAACCCTTTGAATACAGAATCTGCTTTCTGGAAATACAACCAGATGACCCTGCTGTAAACAACAAACACATAATCACATTTCACGATTCAAATATATTAAACCACTTTGAAGTTGATGATTATATGTGATAAGGGCAACAATCAAAATAGGAACATAGCAAAACAATGAAATCTTTCCTACTAACTCCAATACTCAGGATGCTCGGAGTGGTGGTTCCCATCCAACAAAACCACACTCGATGTTTCAACAAAACATAGCAGTCATGAAACAGCATCTCCCTGTTGAGAGGTAAGAAACAAGTACCATAATTTGTGGAGCACATTGATTGTTTTTAGTGACCATTGCAATAAGATTTTTAAACATATAAAGAAAATGAAGGAGATACCTAAACAAGAAGATTTATCAAATTCTGACCATTTGTTATTCAGTAAAGTGCATGTGGTGTATAATTGGCACCAAAAAACACTTGAATGGAGAATCTGCTTTCTGGCCTTACAACCAGATGACCCTGCTGTAAACAACAAACATTTACCCACAGTTCACGATTCAAATACATTACTCCACAGTGAAATTGATGAATATAAGTGATAAGGGGAAGAATCAAAACAAGCACCTAGCAAAACAATGAAGTCTTTCCTAATTACTCCAATACTCAGGATGCTCGGAGTGGTGGTTCCCATCCAACAAAATCACACTCGATGGTAGAACAATTATAGCAGTCACGAAACGGAATCTCCCTGCTGAGAGGAAAGAAACATGTACCACAATTTGTGCAGCACATTAATTGTTTTTAGTGACCATTGCAATAAGGCTATAAAAAATATAAAGCAAATGAAGAAGATACCTAAAGACGAAGATATATCACATTCCGAACATTCGTTATTGAGTAAAGTGCATGTGGTGTCCAATCTGTACCAAAAGACCATTTAATGGAGAATCTGCTTTCTGGCCATACAACCAGAGGCCCTGCTGTAAGCAACAAACCTTTACCCTCATTTCACAAATCAAATACATTACTCCACTGTGAAATTGATGAATATAAGTTATAAGGCCCCCCCATGAACAATGGACCTTGCCGTTGGCGGGGAGGCTTGCGTGCCTCAGCGATACAGATGGCCGTGCCGTAGGTGCAAACACAACGGAAGGGGTATCTGTTGAGAGGCCAGACAAACGTGTGGTTCCTGAAGAGGGGCAGCAGCCTTTTCAGTAGTTGCAGGGGCAACAGTCTGGATGATTGACTGATCTGGCCTTGCAACATTAACCAAAACGGCCTTGCTGTGCTGGTACTGCGAACAGCTGAAAGCAAGGGGAAACTACAGCCGTAATTTTTCCCGAGGACATGCAACTTTACTGTATGATTAAACGATGATGGCATCCTCTTGGGTAAAATATTCCGGAGGTAAAATAGTCCCCCATTCGGATCTCCGGGCGGGGACTACTCAGGAGGATGTCGTTATCAGGAGAAAGAAAACTGGCGTTCTACGGATCGGAGCGCGGAATGTCAGATCCCTTAATCGGGAAGGTAGGTTAGAAAATTTAAAAAGGGAAATGGATAGGTTAAAGTTAGATATAGTGGGAATTAGTGAAGTTCGGTGGCAGGAGGAACAAGACTTCTGGTCAGGTGACTACAGGGTTATAAACACAAAATCAAATAGGGGTACTGCAGGAGTATGTTTAATTATGAATAGGAAAATAGGAATGCGGGTAAGCTACTACAAACAGCATATTGAACGCATTATTGTGGCCAAGATAGATACGAAGCCCACACCTACTACAGTAGTACAAGTTTATATGCCAACTAGCTCTGCAGATGACGAAGAAATTGAAGAAATGTACGATGAATTAAAAGAAATTATTCAGATAGTGAAGGGAGACGAAAATTTAATAGTAATGGGTGACTGGAATTCGAGTGTAGGAAAAGGAAGAGAAGGAAACATAGTAGGTGAATATGGATTGGGGCTAAGAAATGAAAGAGGAAGCCGCCTAGTAGAATTTTGTACAGAGCACAACTTAATTATAGGTAACACTTGGTTTAAGAATCATGAAAGAAGGTTGTATACGTGGAAGAACCCTGGAGATACTAAAAGGTATCAGATAGATTATATAATGGTAAGACAGAGATTTAGGAACCAGGTTTTAAGTTGTAAGACATTTCCAGGGGCAGATGTGGACTCTGACCACAATGTATTGGTTATGACCTGTAGATTAAAACTGAAGAAACTGCAAAAATGTGGGAAATTAAGGAGATGGGACCTGGATAAACTGAAAGAACCAGAGGTTGTACAGAGTTTCAGGGAGAGCATAAGGGAACAATTGACAGGAATAGGGGAAAGAAATACAGTAGAAGAAGAATGGGTAGCTCTGAGGGATGAAGTAGTGAAGGCAGCAGAGGATAAAGTAGGTAAAAAGACGAGGGCTGCTAGAAATCCTTGGGTAACAGAAGAAATATTGAATTTAATTGATGAAAGGAGAAAATATAAAAATGCAGTAAATGAAGCAGGCAAAAAGGAATACAAACGTCTCAAAAATGAGATCGACAGGAAGTGCAAAATGGCTAAACAGGGATGGCTAGAGGACAAATGTAAGGATGTAGAAGCTTATCTCACTAGGGGTAACATAGATACTGCCTACAGGAAAATTAAAGAGACCTTTGGAGAGAAGAGAACCACGTGTATGAATATCAAGAGCTCAGGTGGCAACCCAGTTGTAAGCAAAGAAGGGAAGGCAGAAAGGTGGAAGGAGTATATAGAGGGCCTATACAAGGGTGATGTACTTGAGGACAATATTATGGAAATGGAAGAGGATGTAGATGAAGACGAAATGGGAGATACGATACTGCGTGAAGAGTTTGACAGAGCACTGAAAGACCTGAGTCGAAACAAGGCCCCCGGAGTAGACAACATTCCATTAGAACTACTGACGGCCTTGGGAGAGCCAGTCATGACAAAACTCTACCAGCTGGTGAGCAAGATGTATGAGACAGGCGAAATTCCCTCAGACTTCAAGAAGAATATAATAATTCCAATCCCAAAGAAAGCAGGTGCTGACAGATGTGAAAATTACCGAACTATCAGTTTAATAAGTCACAGCTGCAAAATACTAACGCGAATTCTTTACAGACGAATGGAAAAACTGGTAGATGCGGACCTCGGGGAGGATCAGTTTGGATTCCGTCGAAATGTTGGAACACGTGAGGCAATACTGACCTTACGACTTATCTTAGAAGAAAAATTAAGAAAAGGCAAACCTACGTTTCTAGCATTTGTACACTTAGAGAAAGCTTTTGACAATGTTGACTGGAATACTCTTTTTCAAATTCTAAAGGTGGCAGGGGTAAAATACAGGGAGCGGAAGGCTACTTACAATTTGTACAGAAACCAGATGGCAGTCATAAGAGTCGAGGGGCATGAAAGGGAAGCAGTGGTTGGGAAAGGAGTGAGACAGGGTTGTAGCCTCTCCCCGATGTTATTCAATCTGTATATTGAGCAAGCAGTAAAGGAAACAAAAGAAAAATTTGGAGTAGGTATTAAAATTCATGGAGACGAAGTAAAAACTTTGAGGTTCGCCGATGACATTGTAATTCTGTCAGACACGGCAAAGGACTTGGAAGAGCAGTTGAACGGAATGGACAGTGTCTTGAAAGGAGGATATAAGATGAACATCAACAAAAGCAAAACGAGGATAATGGAATGTAGTCCAATTAAATCGGGTGATGTGAGGGAATTAGATTTGGAAATGAGACACTTAAAGCAGTAAAGGAGTTTTGCTATTTAGGAAGTAAAATAACTGATTATGGTCGAAGTAGAGAGGATATAATATGTAGACTGGCAATGGCAAGGAAAGCGTTTCTGAAGAAGAGAAATTTGTTAACATCGAGTATAGATTTAAGTGTCAGGAAGTCATTTCTGAAAATATTTGTTTGGAGTGTAGCCATGTATGGAAGTGAAACATGGACGATAACTAGTTTGGACAAGAAGAGAATAGAAGCTTTCAAAATGTGGTGCTACCGAAGAATACTGAAGATAAGGTGGACAGATCACGTAACTAATGAGGAGGATTGGGGAGAAGAGAAGTTTGTGGCACAACTTGACCAGAAGAAGTGATCGGTTGGTAGGACATGTTTTGAGGCATCAAGGGATCACAAATTTAGCATTGGAGGGCAGTGTGGAGGGTAAAAATCGTAGAGGGAGACCGAGAGATGAGTACACTAAGCAGATTCAGAAGGATGTAGGTTGCAGTAGGTACTGGGAGATGAAGAAGCTTGCACAGGATAGAGTAGCATGGAGAGCTGCATCAAACCAGTCTCAGGACTGAACACCACAACAACAACAACAACAAGTTATAAGGGTATCAATCAAAAAAAGCTCCAAGCAAAAGAAAAAAGTCTTTCTAATAACTCCAATCGTAAGAATGTCCGGAGTGGTAGTTCCCATCCAACAAAATCACACTCGATGATTGAACAAACATAGCAGTCATGAAACGGAATCACCTATTGAGAGGGAAGAAACATATACCACAATTTGTGGAGCACATTGATTATTTTTAGTGACCATTGCAACAAGATTTGAAACATATAAAGCAAATGAAAAGAGATACCTAAACAAGAAGATTTATAAAATTCCGAGCATTCGTTATTCAGTAAAGCGCATGTGGTGTCCAATCTGCACCAAAAACCCATTGAATGGAGAATCTGTTTTCTGGTCTTACAACAAGATGACCCTGCTGTAAACAACAAACATTAACCCACTTTTCACGATTCAAATACATTACTCCACTGTGAAATTGATGTATATATATGATAAGGGAAAGAATCAATACAAGCACCTAGCAAAACAATGAAGTCTTTCCTAATACTTCCAATACTCAGGATGCTTGGAGTGGTGGTTCCCATCCAACAAAATCACACTAACAGGTAGAACAAACATAGCAGTCATTAAAAGGAATCTCCCTGCTGAGAGAATCTGCTTTGTGGCCATACAACCAAATGACCCTGTTGTAAACAACAAACATTTACCCACATTTCACGATTCAAATACATTACTCCCCTGTGAAGTTACTGAATATAAGCGATAAGAGTACTAATCAAAACAAGTACTTAGCAAAAGAAAAAAGTCTTTCCTATTAACTCCAGTCGTCACAATGTTTGGAGTGGTGGTTCCCATCCAACAAAATCACACTCGTTGGTAGAACAAACATAGCAGTCATGAAACGGATTCTCCCTATTGAGAGACAAGAAACATGTGCTACAATTAGTGCAGCACATTGTTATTTTTAGTGACCATTGAAACAAGTTTTTAAAAATATAAAGCAAATGAAAGAGATACCAAAACAAGAAGATTTATCAAATCCCGAACATTCGGTGTTCAGTAGGGTGCATGTGGTGTCCAATCTCCACCAAAATACCATTGAATGCAGAATCTGATTTCGGGCCATACAACCAGATGACCCCGCTGTAAACAACAAACATTTACCCACATTTAACGATTCGAATACATTTATCCACTGTGAAATTGATGAATATAAGTTATAACAGTATCAATCATAATAAGCTACAAGCAAAAAAAAGAAAACAAGTATTTCAAATAACTCCAATCGTCAGAATGCTCGGATTGGTGGTTCCCAACCAACAAAATCACACTAAAAGGGAGAACAAACATAGCAGTCATTAAAAGGAATCTTCCTGCTGAGAGAATCTGCTTTGTAGCCATACAACCAAATGACCCTGTTGTAAACAACAAACATTTACCCGCATTTCACGATTAAAATACATTAACCCACTGTGAAATTGATGAATATAAGTGAGAAGGGTAACAATCAAAAGAAGCACCTAGCAAAACAAAGAAGGCTTTCTTTATAACTCGAATAGTCAGAATGTTCAGAGTGGTGGTTCCCATCCAACAAATCACACTCGAAGGTGGAACAAACATAGTAGTCATGAAACGAAATTTCCCTATTGAGACGGAAGAAACATGTACCACAATTTGTGCAACACATTGATTATTGTTAGTGACAATTGCAATAACATTTTTAAAAATATAAAGCAATTAAAGGAGATTCTTAAAATAGAAGATTTATCAAATTCCGAACATTCGTTATTCAGTTAAGTGCATGTGCTGTAAACAGCAAACATTTACCCACATTTCACAAATCAAATACATTACTCCACTGTGAAATTGATGAGTATAAGTGACAATAGTAGCAATCAAAAGAAGCAACAAGCAAAAGAAAAAAGTCTTTATAATAACTCCAATCATCAGAATGTTTGGACTGGTGGTTCCCATCCAACAAAATTACACTCGATGATTGAACAAACATAGCAGTCATAAAACGGACTCTCCCTATTGAGAGGGAAGACACATGTACTACAATTAGTGCAGCACATTGTTATTCTTAGTGACCATTGAAATAAGATTTAAAAAAATATTAAGCAAATGAAGGAGATACCTAAACAAGAAGATTTGTCACATTCCGAACATTCGGTGTTCAGTAGGGTGCATGTGGTGTCCAATCTCCACCAAAAAACCATTGAATGCTGAATCTACTTTCTGGCCATACAACCAGATGACCCTGCTGTAAACAATAAACACATAACCACATTTCGCGATTCAAATATATTAACCCACTGTGAAATTGATGAATATAAATGATAAAGGAAATAATCAAAACAAGCACCTAGCAAAACAATGAAGTCTTTCCTAATAACTCCAATACTCAGGATGCTCGGAGTGGTGGTTCCCATTAAACAAAATCATACTCAATGGTTGAACAAATATAGCCGTCATGAAACGGAATGTCCCTGCTGAGAGGGAAGAAACATGTACCACAATTTGTGCAGCACATTGAGCATTTTTAGTGACCATTGGAATAACATTTTTAAAAATCTAAAGCAAATGAAGGAGATACCAAAACAAGAAGATTTATCAAATTCCTAACAGCCGTTATTAAGTAAGGTGCATGTGGTGTCCAATCTGCACCATAAGAACATTGAAAGGAGAATCTGCTTTCTGGCCATACAACCAGATGACCCTCTCGTAAACAACAAACATTTACCAACATTTCACAAATGAAATACATTACTCCACTGTGAAATTGATGAATATAAGTGATTAAGGTATCAATCAACGGAAGCACCTAGCAAAAGAAAAAAGTCTTTCTAATAACTACAATCGTCAGAATGCTCGGAGTGGTGGTTCCCATCCAACAAAACCACACTCGATGTTTCAACAAAACATAGCAGTCATGAAACAGCATCTCCCTGTTGAGAGGTAAGAAACAAGTACCATAATTTGTGGAGCACATTGATTGTTTTTAGTGACCATTGCAATAAGATTTTTAAACATATAAAGAAAATGAAGGAGATACCTAAACAAGAAGATTTATCAAATTCTGACCATTTGTTATTCAGTAAAGTGCATGTGGTGTATAATTGGCACCAAAAAACACTTGAATGGAGAATCTGCTTTCTGGCCTTACAACCAGATGACCCTGCTGTAAACAACAAACATTTACCCACAGTTCACGATTCAAATACATTAATCCACAGTGAAATTGATGAATATAAGTGATAAGGGGAAGAATCAAAACAAGCACCTAGCAAAACAATGAAGTCTTTCCAAATTACTCCAATACTCAGGATGCTCGGAGTGGTGGTTCCCATCCAACAAAATCACACTTGATGGTAGAACAATTATAGCAGTCACAAAACGGAATCTCCCTGCTGAGAGGAAAGAAACATGTACCACAATTTGTGCAGCACATTGATTGTTTTTAGTGACCATTGCAATAAGGCTATAAAAAATATAAAGCAAATGAAGAAGATACCTAAACACGAAGATATATCACATTCCAAACATTTGTTATTGAGTAAAGTGCATGTGGTGTCCAATCTGTACCAAAAGACCATTTAATGGAGAATCTGCTTTCTGGCCATACAACCAGAGGCCCTGCTGTAAGCAACAAACCTTTACCCTCATTTCACAAATCAAATACATTACTCCACTGTGAAATTGATGAATATAAGTTATAAGGGTATCAATCAAAAAAAGCTCCAAGCAAAAGAAAAAAGTCTTTCTAATAACTCCAATCGTAAGAATGCTCGGAGTGGTAGTTCCCATCCAACAAAATCACACTCGATGATTGAACAAACATAGCAGTCTAGAAACGGAATCACCTATTGAGAGGGAAGAAACATGTACCACAATTTGTGGAGCACATTGATTATTTTTAGTGACCATTGCAACAAGATTTTGAAACATATAAAACAAATGAAAAGAGATACCTAAACAAGAAGATTTATAAAATTCCGAGCACTCGTTATTCAGTAAATTGATGAATATAAGTTATAAGGCCCCCCCAATGAACCATGGACCTTGCCGTTGGTGGGGAGGCTTGCGTGCCTCAGCTATACAGATGGCCGTGCCGTAGGTGCAACCACAACGGAGGGGTATCTGTTGAGAGGCCAGACAAACGTGTGGTTCCTGAAGAGGGGCAGCAGCCTTTTCAGTAGTTGCAGGGGCAACAGTCTGGATGATTGACTGATCTGGCCTTGCAACATTAACCAAAATGGCCTTGCTGTGCTGGTACTGCGAACGGCTGAAAGCAAGGGGAAACTACAGCCGTAATTTTTCCCGAGGACATGCAGCTTTACTGTATAATTAAACGATGATGGCATCCTCTTGGGTAAAATATTCCGGAGGTAAAATAGTCCCCCATTCGGATCTCCGGGCGGGGACTACTCAGGAGGACGTCGTTATCAGGAGAAAGAAAACTGGCGTTCTACGGATCGGAGCGTGGAATGTCAGATCCCTTAATCGGGCAGGTAGGTTAGAAAATTTAAAAAGGGAAATGGATAGGTTAAAGTTAGATATAGTGGGAATTAGTGAAGTTCGGTGGCAGGAGGAACAAGACTTCTGGTCAGGTGACTACAGGGTTATAAACACAAAATCAAATAGGGGTAATGCAGGAGTATGTTTAATAATGAATAGGAAAATAGGAATGCGGGTAAGCTACTACAAACAGCATAGTGAACGCATTATTGTGGCCAAGATAGATACGAAGCCCACACCTACTACAGTAGTACAAGTTTATATGCCAACTAGCTCTGCAGATGACGAAGAAATTGAAGAAATGTACGATGAATTAAAAGAAATTATTCAGATAGTGAAGGGAGACGAAAATTTAATAGTAATGGGTGACTGGAATTCGAGTGTAGGAAAAGGGAGAGAAGGAAACATAGTAGGTGAATATGGATTGGGGCTAAGAAATGAAAGAGGAAGCCGCCTAGTAGAATTTTGTACCAAGCACAACTTAATCATAGGTAACACTTGGTTTAAGAATCAGGAAAGAAGGTTGTATACGTGGAAGAACCCTGGAGATACTAAAAGGTATCAGATAGATTATATAATGGTAAGACAGAGATTTAGGAACCAGGTTTTAAGTTGTAAGACATTTCCAGGGGCAGATGTGGACTCTGACCACAATGTATTGGTTATGACCTGTAGATTAAAACTGAAGAAACTGCAAAAATGTGGGAAATTAAGGAGATGGGACCTGGATAAACTGAAAGAACCAGAGGTTGTACAGAGTTTCAGGGAGAGCATAAGGGAACAATTGACAGGAATAGGGGAAAGAAATACAGTAGAAGAAGAATGGGTAGCTCTGAGGGATGAAGTAGTGAAGGCAGCAGAGGATAAAGTAGGTAAAAAGACGAGGGCTGCTAGAAATCCTTGGGTAACAGAAGAAATATTGAATTTAATTGATGAAAGGAGAAAATATAAAAATGCAGTAAATGAAGCAGGCAAAAAGGAATACAAACGTCTCAAAAATGAGATCGACAGGAAGTGCAAAATGGCTAAACAGGGATGGCTAGAGGACAAATGTAAGGATGTAGAAGCTTATCTCACTAGGGGTAAGATAGATACTGCCTACAGGAAAATTAAAGAGACCTTTGGAGAGAAGAGAACCACGTGTATGAATATCAAGAGCTCAGGTGGCAACCCAGTTGTAAGCAAAGAAGGGAAGGCAGAAAGGTGGAAGGAGTATATAGAGGGCCTATACAAGGGTGATGTACTTGAGGACAATATTATGGAAATGGAAGAGGATGTAGATGAAGACGAAATGGGAGATACGATACTGCGTGAAGAGTTTGACAGAGCACTGAAAGACCTGAGTCGAAACAAGGCCCCCGGAGTAGACAACATTCCATTAGAACTACTGACGGCCTTGGGAGAGCCAGTCATGACAAAACTCTACCAGCTGGTGAGCAAGATGTATGAGACAGGCGAAATTCCCTCAGACTTCAAGAAGAATATAATAATTCCAATCCCAAAGAAAGCAGGTGCTGACAGATGTGAAAATTACCGAACTATCAGTTTAATAAGTCACAGCTGCAAAATACTAACGCGAATTCTTTACAGACGAATGGAAAAACTGGTAGATGCGGACCTCGGGGAGGATCAGTTTGGATTCCGTCGAAATGTTGGAACACGTGAGGCAATACTGACCTTACGACTTATCTTAGAAGAAAAATTAAGAAAAGGCAAACCTACGTTTCTAGCATTTGTACACTTAGAGAAAGCTTTTGACAATGTTGACTGGAATACTCTTTTTCAAATTCTAAAGGTGGCAGGGGTAAAATACAGGGAGCGGAAGGCTACTTACAATTTGTACAGAAACCAGATGGCAGTCATAAGAGTCGAGGGGCATGAAAGGGAAGCAGTGGTTGGGAAAGGAGTGAGACAGGGTTGTAGCCTCTCCCCGATGTTATTCAATCTGTATATTGAGCAAGCAGTAAAGGAAACAAAAGAAAAATTTGGAGTAGGTATTAAAATTCATGGAGACGAAGTAAAAACTTTGAGGTTCGCCGATGACATTGTAATTCTGTCAGACACGGCAAAGGACTTGGAAGAGCAGTTGAACGGAATGGACAGTGTCTTGAAAGGAGGATATAAGATGAACATCAACAAAAGCAAAACGAGGATAATAGAATGTAGTCCAATTAAATCGGGTGATGTGAGGGAATTAGATTTGGAAATGAGACACTTAAAGCAGTAAAGGAGTTTTGCTATTTAGGAAGTAAAATAACTGATTATGGTCGAAGTAGAGAGGATATAATATGTAGACTGGCAATGGCAAGGAAAGCGTTTCTGAAGAAGAGAAATTTGTTAACATCGAGTATAGATTTAAGTGTCAGGAAGTCATTTCTGAAAATATTTGTTTTGAGTGTAGCCATGTATGGAAGTGAAACATGGACGATAACTAGTTTGGACAAGAAGAGAATAGAAGCTTTCAAAATGTGGTGCTACCGAAGAATACTGAAGATAAGGTGGACAGATCACGTAACTAATGAGGAGGTATTGAATAGGATTGGGGAGAAGAGAAGTTTGTGGCACAACTTGACCAGAAGAAGTGATCGGTTGGTAGGACATGTTTTGAGGCATCAAGGGATCACAAATTTAGCATTGGAGGGCAGTGTGGAGGGTAAAAATCGTAGAGGGAGACCGAGAGATGAGTACACTAAGCAGATTCAGAAGGATGTAGGTTGCAGTAGGTACTGGGAGATGAAGAAGCTTGCACAGGATAGAGTAGCATGGAGAGCTGCATCAAACCAGTCTCAGGACTGAACACCACAACAACAACAACAACAAGTTATAAGGGTATCAATCAAAAAAAGCTCCAAGCAAAAGAAAAAAGTCTTTCTAATAACTCCAATCGTAAGAATGTCCGGAGTGGTAGTTCCCATCCAACAAAATCACACTCGATGATTGAACAAACATAGCAGTCATGAAACGGAATCACCTATTGAGAGGGAAGAAACATGTACCACAATTTGTGGAGCACATTGATTATTTTTAGTGACCATTGCAACAAGATTTTGAAACATATAAAGCAAATGAAAAGAGATACCTAAACAAGAAGATTTATAAAATTCCGAGCATTCGTTATTCAGTAAAGCGCATGTGGTGTCCAATCTGCACCAAAAACCCATTGAATGGATAATCTGTTTTCTGGTCTTACAACAAGATGACCCTGCTGTAAACAACAAACATTAACCCACTTTTCACGATTCAAATACATTACTCCACTGTGAAATTGATGTATATATATGATAAGGGAAAGAATCAATACAAGCACCTAGCATAACAATGAAGTCTTTCCTAATACTTCCAATACTCAGGATGCTCGGAGTGGTGGTTCCCATCCAACAAAATCACACTAAAAGGTAGAACAAAAATAGCAGTCATTAAAAGGAATCTCCCTGCTGAGAGAATCTGCTTTGTGGCCATACAACCAAATGACCCTGTTGTAAACAACAAACATTTACCCACATTTCACGATTCAAATACATTACTCCCCTGTGAAGTTACTGAATATAAGCGATAAGAGTACTAATCAAAACAAGTACTTAGCAAAAGAAAAAAGTCATTCCTATTAACTCCAGTCGTCACAATGTTTGGAGTGGTGGTTCCCATCCAACAAAATCACACTCGTTGGTAGAACAAACATAGCAGTCATGAAACGGATTCTCCCTATTGAGAGACAAGAAACATGTGCTACAATTAGTGCAGCACATTGTTATTTTTAGTGACCATTGAAACAAGTTTTTAAAAATATAAAGCAAATGAAAGAGATACCAAAACAAGAAGATTTATCAAATCCCGAACATTCGGTGTTCAGTAGGGTGCATGTGGTGTCCAATCTCCACCAAAATACCATTGAATGCAGAATCTGATTTCGGGCCATACAACCAGATGACCCCGCTGTAAACAACAAACATTTACCCACATTTAACGATTCGAATACATTACTCCACTGTGAAATTGATGAATATAAGTTATAACAGTATCAATCATATTAAGCTACAAAAAAAAAAAAAAAAAAAAAAAAAAAAAAAAAAAAAAAAAAAGTCTTTCAAATAACTCCAATCGTCAGAATGCTCGGATTGGTGGTTCCCAACCAACAAAATCACACTAAAAGGGAGAACAAACATAGCAGTCATTAAAAGGAATCTTCCTGCTGAGAGAATCTGCTTTGTAGCCATACAACCAAATGACCCTGTTGTAAACAACAAACATTTACCCGCATTTCACGATTAAAATACATTAACCCACTGTGAAATTGATGAATATAAGTGAGAAGGGTAACAATCAAAAGAAGCACCTAGCAAAACAAAGAAGGCTTTCTTTATACCTCGAATAGTCAGAATGTTCAGAGTGGTGGTTCCCATCCAACAAATCACACTCGAAGGTGGAACAAACATAGTAGTCATGAAACGAAATTTCCCTATTGAGACGGAAGAAACATGTACCACAATTTGTGCAACACATTGATTATTGTTAGTGACAATTGCAATAACATTTTTAAAAATATAAAGCAATTAAAGGAGATTCTTAAAATAGAAGATTTATCAAATTCCGAACATTCGTTATTCAGTTAAGTGCATGTGCTGTAAACAGCAAATATTTACCCACATTTCACAAATCAAATACATTACTCCACTGTGAAATTGATGAGTATAAGTGACAATAGTAGCAATCAAAAGAAGCAACAAGCAAAAGAAAAAAGTCTTTATAATAACTCCAATCATCAGAATGTTTGGACTGGTGGTTCCCATCCAACAAAATTACACTCGATGATTGAACAAACATAGCAGTCATAAAACGGACTCTCCCTATTGAGAGGGAAGAAACATGTACTACAATTAGTGCAGCACATTGTTATTCTTAGTGACCATTGAAATAAGATTTAAAAAAATATTAAGCAAATGAAGGAGATACCTAAACAAGAAGATTTGTCACATTCCGAACATTCGGTGTTCAGTAGGGTGCATGTGGTGTCCAATCTCCACCAAAAAACCATTGAATGCTGAATCTACTTTCTGGCCATACAACCAGATGACCCTGCTGTAAACAATAAACACATAACCACATTTCGCGATTCAAATATATTAACCCACTGTGAAATTGATGAATATAAATGATAAAGGAAATAATCAAAACAAGCACCTAGCAAAACAATGAAGTCTTTCCTAATAACTCCAATACTCAGGATGCTCGGAGTGGTGGTTCCCATTAAACAAAATCATACTCAATGGTAGAACAAATATAGCCGTCATGAAACGGAATGTCCCTGCTGAGAGGGAAGAAACATGTACCACAATTTGTGCAGCACATTGAGCATTTTTAGTGACCATTGGAATAACATTTTTAAAAATCTAAAGCAAATGAAGGAGATACCAAAACAAGAAGATTTATCAAATTCCTAACAGCCGTTATTAAGTAAGGTGCATGTGGTGTCCAATCTGCACCATAAGAACATTGAAAGGAGAATCTGCTTTCTGGCCATACAACCAGATGACCCTCTCGTAAACAACAAACATTTACCAACATTTCACAAATGAAATACATTACTCCACTGTGAAATTGATGAATATAAGTGATTAAGGTATCAATCAACGGAAGCACCTAGCAAAAGAAAAAAGTCTTTCTAATAACTACAATCGTCAGAATGCTCGGAGTGGTGGTTCCCATCCAACAAAACCACACTCGATGTTTCAACAAAACATAGCAGTCATGAAACAGCATCTCCCTGTTGAGAGGTAAGAAACAAGTACCATAATTTGTGGAGCACATTGATTGTTTTTAGTGACCATTGCAATAAGATTTTTAAACATATAAAGAAAATGAAGGAGATACCTAAACAAGAAGATTTATCAAATTCTGACCATTTGTTATTCAGTAAAGTGCATGTGGTGTATAATTGGCACCAAAAAACACTTGAATGGAGAATCTGCTTTCTGGCCTTACAACCAGATGACCCTGCTGTAAACAACAAACATTTACCCACAGTTCACGATTCAAATACATTACTCCACAGTGAAATTGATGAATATAAGTGATAAGGGGAAGAATCAAAACAAGCACCTAGCAAAACAATGAAGTCTTTCCTAATTACTCCAATACTCAGGATGCTCGGAGTGGTGGTTCCCATCCAACAAAATCACACTCGATGGTAGAACAATTATAGCAGTCACAAAACGGAATCTCCCTGCTGAGAGGAAAGAAACATGTACCACAATTTGTGCAGCACATTGATTGTTTTTAGTGACCATTGCAATAAGGCTATAAAAAATATAAAGCAAATGAAGAAGATACCTAAACACGAAGATATATCACATTCCAAACATTTGTTATTGAGTAAAGTGCATGTGGTGTCCAATCTGTACCAAAAGACCATTTAATGGAGAATCTGCTTTCTGGCCATACAAAAAGAGGCCCTGCTGTAAGCAACAAACCTTTACCCTCATTTCACAAATCAAATACATTACTCCACTGTGAAATTGATGAATATAAGTTATAAGGGTATCAATCAAAAAAAGCTCCAAGCAAAAGAAAAAAGTCTTTCTAATAACTCCAATCGTAAGAATGCTCGGAGTGGTAGTTCCCATCCAACAAAATCACACTCGATGATTGAACAAACATAGCAGTCATGAAACGGAATCACCTATTGAGAGGGAAGAAACATGTACCACAATTTGTGGAGCACATTGATTATTTTTAGTGACCATTGCAACAAGATTTTGAAACATATAAAACAAATGAAAAGAGATACCTAAACAAGAAGATTTATAAAATTCCGAGCACTCGTTATTCAGTAAATTGATGAATATAAGTTATAAGGCCCCCCCCATGAACCATGGACCTTGCCGTTGGTGGGGAGGCTTGCGTGCCTCAGCTATACAGATGGCCGTGCCGTAGGTGCAACCACAACGGAGGGGTATCTGTTGAGAGGCCAGACAAACGTGTGGTTCCTGAAGAGGGGCAGCAGCCTTTTCAGTAGTTGCAGGGGCAACAGTCTGGATGATTGACTGATCTGGCCTTGCAACATTAACCAAAATGGCCTTGCTGTGCTGGTACTGCGAACGGCCGAAAGCAAGGGGAAACTACAGCCGTAATTTTTCCCGAGGACATGCAGCTTTACTGTATAATTAAACGATGATGGCATCCTCTTGGGTAAAATATTCCGGAGGTAAAATAGTCCCCCATTCGGATCTCCGGGCGGGGACTACTCAGGAGGATGTCGTTATCAGGAGAAAGAAAACTGGTGTTCTACGGATCGGAGCGTGGAATGTCAGATCCCTTAATCGGGCAGGTAGGTTAGAAAATTTAAAAAGGGAAATGGATAGGTTAAAGTTAGATATAGTGGGAATTAGTGAAGTTCGGTGGCAGGAGGAACAAGACTTCTGGTCAGGTGACTACAGGGTTATAAACACAAAATCAAATAGGGGTAATGCAGGAGTATGTTTAATAATGAATAGGAAAATAGGAATGCGGGTAAGCTACTACAAACAGCATAGTGAACGCATTATTGTGGCCAAGATAGATACGAAGCCCACACCTACTACAGTAGTACAAGTTTATATGCCAACTAGCTCTGCAGATGACGAAGAAATTGAAGAAATGTACGATGAATTAAAAGAAATTATTCAGATAGTGAAGGGAGACGAAAATTTAATAGTAATGGGTGACTGGAATTCGAGTGTAGGAAAAGGGAGAGAAGGAAACATAGTAGGTGAATATGGATTGGGGCTAAGAAATGAAAGAGGAAGCCGCCTAGTAGAATTTTGTACCAAGCACAACTTAATCATAGGTAACACTTGGTTTAAGAATCAGGAAAGAAGGTTGTATACGTGGAAGAACCCTGGAGATACTAAAAGGTATCAGATAGATTATATAATGGTAAGACAGAGATTTAGGAACCAGGTTTTAAGTTGTAAGACATTTCCAGGGGCAGATGTGGACTCTGACCACAATGTATTGGTTATGACCTGTAGATTAAAACTGAAGAAACTGCAAAAATGTGGGAAATTAAGGAGATGGGACCTGGATAAACTGAAAGAACCAGAGGTTGTACAGAGTTTCAGGGAGAGCATAAGGGAACAATTGACAGGAATAGGGGAAAGAAATACAGTAGAAGAAGAATGGGTAGCTCTGAGGGATGAAGTAGTGAAGGCAGCAGAGGATAAAGTAGGTAAAAAGACGAGGGCTGCTAGAAATCCTTGGGTAACAGAAGAAATATTGAATTTAATTGATGAAAGGAGAAAATATAAAAATGCAGTAAATGAAGCAGGCAAAAAGGAATACAAACGTCTCAAAAATGAGATCGACAGGAAGTGCAAAATGGCTAAACAGGGATGGCTAGAGGACAAATGTAAGGATGTAGAAGCTTATCTCACTAGGGGTAAGATAGATACTGCCTACAGGAAAATTAAAGAGACCTTTGGAGAGAAGAGAACCACGTGTATGAATATCAAGAGCTCAGGTGGCAACCCAGTTGTAAGCAAAGAAGGGAAGGCAGAAAGGTGGAAGGAGTATATAGAGGGCCTATACAAGGGTGATGTACTTGAGGACAATATTATGGAAATGGAAGAGGATGTAGATGAAGACGAAATGGGAGATACGATACTGCGTGAAGAGTTTGACAGAGCACTGAAAGACCTGAGTCGAAACAAGGCCCCCGGAGTAGACAACATTCCATTAGAACTACTGACGGCCTTGGGAGAGCCAGTCATGACAAAACTCTACCAGCTGGTGAGCAAGATGTATGAGACAGGCGAAATTCCCTCAGACTTCAAGAAGAATATAATAATTCCAATCCCAAAGAAAGCAGGTGCTGACAGATGTGAAAATTACCGAACTATCAGTTTAATAAGTCACAGCTGCAAAATACTAACGCGAATTCTTTACAGACGAATGGAAAAACTGGTAGATGCGGACCTCGGGGAGGATCAGTTTGGATTCCGTCGAAATGTTGGAACACGTGAGGCAATACTGACCTTACGACTTATCTTAGAAGAAAAATTAAGAAAAGGCAAACCTACGTTTCTAGCATTTGTACACTTAGAGAAAGCTTTTGACAATGTTGACTGGAATACTCTTTTTCAAATTCTAAAGGTGGCAGGGGTAAAATACAGGGAGCGGAAGGCTACTTACAATTTGTACAGAAACCAGATGGCAGTCATAAGAGTCGAGGGGCATGAAAGGGAAGCAGTGGTTGGGAAAGGAGTGAGACAGGGTTGTAGCCTCTCCCCGATGTTATTCAATCTGTATATTGAGCAAGCAGTAAAGGAAACAAAAGAAAAATTTGGAGTAGGTATTAAAATTCATGGAGACGAAGTAAAAACTTTGAGGTTCGCCGATGACATTGTAATTCTGTCAGACACGGCAAAGGACTTGGAAGAGCAGTTGAACGGAATGGACAGTGTCTTGAAAGGAGGATATAAGATGAACATCAACAAAAGCAAAACGAGGATAATGGAATGTAGTCCAATTAAATCGGGTGATGTGAGGGAATTAGATTTGGAAATGAGACACTTAAAGCAGTAAAGGAGTTTTGCTATTTAGGAAGTAAAATAACTGATTATGGTCGAAGTAGAGAGGATATAATATGTAGACTGGCAATGGCAAGGAAAGCGTTTCTGAAGAAGAGAAATTTGTTAACATCGAGTATAGATTTAAGTGTCAGGAAGTCATTTCTGAAAATATTTGTTTGGAGTGTAGCCATGTATGGAAGTGAAACATGGACGATAACTAGTTTGGACAAGAAGAGAATAGAAGCTTTCAAAATGTGGTGCTACCGAAGAATACTGAAGATAAGGTGGACAGATCACGTAACTAATGAGGAGGTATTGAATAGGATTGGGGAGAAGAGAAGTTTGTGGCACAACTTGACCAGAAGAAGTGATCGGTTGGTAGGACATGTTTTGAGGCATCAAGGGATCACAAATTTAGCATTGGAGGGCAGTGTGGAGGGTAAAAATCGTAGAGGGAGACCGAGAGATGAGTACACTAAGCAGATTCAGAAGGATGTAGGTTGCAGTAGGTACTGGGAGATGAAGAAGCTTGCACAGGATAGAGTAGCATGGAGAGCTGCATCAAACCAGTCTCAGGACTGAACACCACAACAACAACAACAACAAGTTATAAGGGTATCAATCAAAAAAAGCTCCAAGCAAAAGAAAAAAGTCTTTCTAATAACTCCAATCGTAAGAATGTCCGGAGTGGTAGTTCCCATCCAACAAAATCACACTCGATGATTGAACAAACATAGCAGTCATGAAACGGAATCACCTATTGAGAGGGAAGAAACATGTACCACAATTTGTGGAGCACATTGATTATTTTTAGTGACCATTGCAACAAGATTTTGAAACATATAAAGCAAATGAAAAGAGATACCTAAACAAGAAGATTTATAAAATTCCGAGCATTCGTTATTCAGTAAAGCGCATGTGGTGTCCAATCTGCACCAAAAACCCATTGAATGGAGAATCTGTTTTCTGGTCTTACAACAAGATGACCCTGCTGTAAACAACAAACATTAACCCACTTTTCACGATTCAAATACATTACTCCACTGTGAAATTGATGTATATATATGATAAGGGAAAGAATCAATACAAGCACCTAGCAAAACAATGAAGTCTTTCCTAATACTTCCAATACTCAGGATGCTCGGAGTGGTGGTTCCCATCCAACAAAATCACACTAAAAGGTAGAACTGAAATAGCAGTCATTAAAAGGAATCTCCCTGCTGAGAGAATCTGCTTTGTGGCCATACAACCAAATGACCCTGTTGTAAACAACAAACATTTACCCACATTTCACGATTCAAATACATTACTCCCCTGTGAAGTTACTGAATATAAGCGATAAGAGTACTAATCAAAACAAGTACTTAGCAAAAGAAAAAAGTCTTTCCTATTAACTCCAGTCGTCACAATGTTTGGAGTGGTGGTTCCCATCCAACAAAATCACACTCGTTGGTAGAACAAACATAGCAGTCATGAAACGGATTCTCCCTATTGAGAGACAAGAAACGTGCTACAATTAGTGCAGCACATTGTTATTTTTAGTGACCATTGAAACAAGTTTTTAAAAATATAAAGCAAATGAAAGAGATACCAAAACAAGAAGATTTATCAAATCCTGAACATTCGGTGTTCAGTAGGGTGCATGTGGTGTCCAATCTCCAACAAAATACCATTGAATGCAGAATCTGATTTCGGGCCATACAACCAGATGACCCCGCTGTAAACAACAAACATTTACCCACATTTAACGATTCGAATACATTACTCCACTGTGAAATTGATGAATATAAGTTATAACAGTATCAATCATAATAAGCTCCAAGCAAAAAAAAAAAAAAAAAAAAAAAAAGTCTTTCAAATAACTAAAATCGTCAGAATGCTCGGATTGGTGGTTCCCAACCAGCAAAATCACACTAAAAGGGAGAACAAACATAGCAGTCATTAAAAGGAATCTCCCTGCTGAGAGAATCTGCTTTGTAGCCATACAACCAAATGACCCTGTTGTAAACAACAAACATTTACCCGCATTTCACGATTCAAATACATTAACCCACTGTGAAATTGATGAATATAAGTGAGAAGGGTAACAATCAAAAGAAGCACCTAGCAAAACAAAGAAGGCTTTCCTTATAACTCGAATAGTCAGAATGTTCAGAGTGGTGGTTCCCATCCAACAAATCACACTCGAAGGTGGAACAAACATAGTAGTCATGAAACGAAATTTCCCTATTGAGACGGAAGAAACATGTACCACAATTTGTGCAACACATTGATTATTGTTAGTGACGATTGCAATAACATTTTTAAAAATATAAAGCAATTAAAGGAGATTCTTAAAATAGAAGATTTATCAAATTCCGAACATTCGTTATTCAGTTAAGTGCATGTGCTGTAAACAGCAAACATTTACCCACATTTCACAAATCAAATACATTACTCCACTGTGAAATTGATGAGTATAAGTGACAATAGTAGCAATCAAAAGAAGCAACAAGCAAAAGAAAAAAGTCTTTATAATAACTCCAATCATCAGAATGTTTGGACTGGTGGTTCCCATCCAACAAAATTACACTCGATGATTGAACAAACATAGCAGTCATAAAACGGACTCTCCCTATTGAGAGGGAAGAAACATGTACTACAATTAGTGCAGCACATTGTTATTCTTAGTGACCATTGAAATAAGATTTAAAAAAATATTAAGCAAATGAAGGAGATACCTAAACAAGAAGATTTGTCACATTCCGAACATTCGGTGTTCAGTAGGGTGCATGTGGTGTCCAATCTCCACCAAAAAACCATTGAATGCTGAATCTACTTTCTGGCCATACAACCAGATGACCCTGCTGTAAACAATAAACACATAACCACATTTCGCGATTCAAGTATATTAACCCACTGTGAAATTGATGAATATAAATGATAAAGGAAATAATCAAAACAAGCACCTAGCAAAACAATGAAGTCTTTCCTAATAACTCCAATACTCAGGATGCTCGGAGTGGTGGTTCCCATTAAACAAAATCATACTCAATGGTAGAACAAATATAGCCGTCATGAAACGGAATGTCCCTGCTGAGAGGGAAGAAACATGTACCACAATTTGTGCAGCACATTGAGCATTTTTAGTGACCATTGGAATAACATTTTTAAAAATCTAAAGCAAATGAAGGAGATACCAAAACAAGAAGATTTATCAAATTCCTAACAGCCGTTATTAAGTAAGGTGCATGTGGTGTCCAATCTGCACCATAAGAACATTGAAAGGAGAATCTGCTTTCTGGCCATACAACCAGATGACCCTCTCGTAAACAACAAACATTTACCAACATTTCACAAATGAAATACATTACTCCACTGTGAAATTGATGAATATAAGTGATTAAGGTATCAATCAACGGAAGCACCTAGCAAAAGAAAAAAGTCTTTCTAATAACTACAATCGTCAGAATGCTCGGAGTGGTGGTTCCCATCCAACAAAACCACACTCGATGTTTCAACAAAACATAGCAGTCATGAAACAGCATCTCCCTGTTGAGAGGTAAGAAACAAGTACCATAATTTGTGGAGCACATTGATTGTTTTTAGTGACCATTGCAATAAGATTTTTAAACATATAAAGAAAATGAAGGAGATACCTAAACAAGAAGATTTATCAAATTCGGACCATTTGTTATTCAGTAAAGTGCATGTGGTGTATAATTGGCACCAAAAAACACTTGAATGGAGAATCTGCTTTCTGGCCTTACAACCAGATGACCCTGCTGTAAACAACAAACATTTACCCACAGTTCACGATTCAAATACATTACTCCACAGTGAAATTGATGAATATAAGTGATAAGGGGAAGAATCAAAACAAGCACCTAGCAAAACAATGAAGTCTTTCCTAATTACTCCAATACTCAGGATGCTCGGAGTGGTGGTTCCCATCCAACAAAATCACACTCGATGGTAGAACAATTATAGCAGTCACAAAACGGAATCTCCCTGCTGAGAGGAAAGAAACATGTACCACAATTTGTGCAGCACATTGATTGTTTTTAGTGACCATTGCAACAAGGCTATAAAAAATATAAAGCAAATGAAGAAGATACCTAAACACGAAGATATATCACATTCCAAACATTTGTTATTGAGTAAAGTGCATGTGGTGTCCAATCTGTACCAAAAGACCATTTAATGGAGAATCTGCTTTCTGGCCATACAACCAGAGGCCCTGCTGTAAGCAACAAACCTTTACCCTCATTTCACAAATCAAATACATTACTCCACTGTGAAATTGATGAATATAAGTTATAAGGGTATCAATCAAAAAAAGCTCCAAGCAAAAGAAAAAAGTCTTTCTAATAACTCCAATCGTAAGAATGCTCGGAGTGGTAGTTCCCATCCAACAAAATCACACTCGATGATTGAACAAACATAGCAGTCATGAAACGGAATCACCTATTGAGAGGGAAGAAACATGTACCACAATTTGTGGAGCACATTGATTATTTTTAGTGACCATTGCAACAAGATTTTGAAACATATAAAACAAATGAAAAGAGATACCTAAACAAGAAGATTTATAAAATTCCGAGCACTCGTTATTCAGTAAATTGATGAATATAAGTTATAAGGCCCCCCCATGAACCATGGACCTTGCCGTTGGTGGGGAGGCTTGCGTGCCTCAGCTATACAGATGGCCGTGCCGTAGGTGCAACCACAACGGAGGGGTATCTGTTGAGAGGCCAGACAAACGTGTGGTTCCTGAAGAGGGGCAGCAGCCTTTTCAGTAGTTGCAGGGGCAACAGTCTGGATGATTGACTGATCTGGCCTTGCAACATTAACCAAAATGGCCTTGCTGTGCTGGTACTGCGAACGGCTGAAAGCAAGGGGAAACTACAGCCGTAATTTTTCCCGAGGACATGCAGCTTTACTGTATAATTAAACGATGATGGCATCCTCTTGGGTAAAATATTCCGGAGGTAAAATAGTCCCCCATTCGGATCTCCGGGCGGGGACTACTCAGGAGGACGTCGTTATCAGGAGAAAGAAAACTGGCGTTCTACGGATCGGAGCGTGGAATGTCAGATCCCTTAATCGGGCAGGTAGGTTAGAAAATTTAAAAAGGGAAATGGATAGGTTAAAGTTAGATATAGTGGGAATTAGTGAAGTTCGGTGGCAGGAGGAACAAGACTTCTGGTCAGGTGACTACAGGGTTATAAACACAAAATCCAATAGGGGTAATGCAGGAGTATGTTTAATAATGAATAGGAAAATAGGAATGCGGGTAAGCTACTACAAACAGCATAGTGAACGCATTATTGTGGCCAAGATAGATACGAAGCCCACACCTACTACAGTAGTACAAGTTTATATGCCAACTAGCTCTGCAGATGACGAAGAAATTGAAGAAATGTACGATGAATTAAAAGAAATTATTCAGATAGTGAAGGGAGACGAAAATTTAATAGTAATGGGTGACTGGAATTCGAGTGTAGGAAAAGGGAGAGAAGGAAACATAGTAGGTGAATATGGATTGGGGCTAAGAAATGAAAGAGGAAGCCGCCTAGTAGAATTTTGTACAGAGCACAACTTAATTATAGGTAACACTTGGTTTTAGAATCATGAAAGAAGGTTGTATACGTGGAAGAACCCTGGAGATACTAAAAGGTATCAGATAGATTATATAATGGTAAGACAGAGATTTAGGAACCAGGTTTTAAGTTGTAAGACATTTCCTGGGGCAGATGTGGACTCTGACCACAATGTATTGGTTATGACCTGTAGATTAAAACTGAAGAAACTGCAAAAATGTGGGAAATTAAGGAGATGGGACCTGGATAAACTGAAAGAACCAGAGGTTGTACAGAGTTTCAGGGAGAGCATAAGGGAACATTTGACAGGAATAGGGGAAAGAAATACAGTAGAAGAAGAATGGGTAGCTCTGAGGGATGAAGTAGTGAAGGCAGCAGAGGATAAAGTAGGTAAAAAGACGAGGGCTGTTAGAAATCCTTGGGTAACAGAAGAAATATTGAATTTAATTGATGAAAGGAGAAAATATAAAAATGCAGTAAATGAAGCAGGCAAAAAGGAATACAAACGTCTCAAAAATGAGATCGACAGGAAGTGCAAAATGGCTAAACAGGGATGGCTAGAGGACAAATGTAAGGATGTAGAAGCTTATCTCACTAGGGGTAAGATAGATACTGCCTACAGGAAAATTAAAGAGACCTTTGGAGAGAAGAGAACCACGTGTATGAATATCAAGAGCTCAGGTGGCAACCCAGTTGTAAGCAAAGAAGGGAAGGCAGAAAGGTGGAAGGAGTATATAGAGGGCCTATACAAGGGTGATGTACTTGAGGACAATATTATGGAAATGGAAGAGGATGTAGATGAAGACGAAATGGGAGATACGATACTGCGTGAAGAGTTTGACAGAGCACTGAAAGACCTGAGTCGAAACAAGGCCCCCGGAGTAGACAACATTCCATTAGAACTACTGACGGCCTTGGGAGAGCCAGTCATGACAAAACTCTACCAGCTGGTGAGCAAGATGTATGAGACAGGCGAAATTCCCTCAGACTTCAAGAAGAATATAATAATTCCAATCCCAAAGAAAGCAGGTGCTGACAGATGTGAAAATTACCGAACTATCAGTTTAATAAGTCACAGCTGCAAAATACTAACGCGAATTCTTTACAGACGAATGGAAAAACTGGTAGATGCGGACCTCGGGGAGGATCAGTTTGGATTCCGTCGAAATGTTGGAACACGTGAGGCAATACTGACCTTACGACTTATCTTAGAAGAAAAATTAAGAAAAGGCAAACCTACGTTTCTAGCATTTGTACACTTAGAGAAAGCTTTTGACAATGTTGACTGGAATACTCTTTTTCAAATTCTAAAGGTGGCAGGGGTAAAATACAGGGAGCGGAAGGCTACTTACAATTTGTACAGAAACCAGATGGCAGTCATAAGAGTCGAGGGGCATGAAAGGGAAGCAGTGGTTGGGAAAGGAGTGAGACAGGGTTGTAGCCTCTCCCCGATGTTATTCAATCTGTATATTGAGCAAGCAGTAAAGGAAACAAAAGAAAAATTTGGAGTAGGTATTAAAATTCATGGAGACGAAGTAAAAACTTTGAGGTTCGCCGATGACATTGTAATTCTGTCAGACACGGCAAAGGACTTGGAAGAGCAGTTGAACGGAATGGACAGTGTCTTGAAAGGAGGATATAAGATGAACATCAACAAAAGCAAAACGAGGATAATGGAATGTAGTCCAATTAAATCGGGTGATGTGAGGGAATTAGATTTGGAAATGAGACACTTAAAGCAGTAAAGGAGTTTTGCTATTTAGGAAGTAAAATAACTGATTATGGTCGAAGTAGAGAGGATATAATATGTAGACTGGCAATGGCAAGGAAAGCGTTTCTGAAGAAGAGAAATTTGTTAACATCGAGTATAGATTTAAGTGTCAGGAAGTCATTTCTGAAAATATTTGTTTGGAGTGTAGCCATGTATGGAAGTGAAACATGGACGATAACTAGTTTGGACAAGAAGAGAATAGAAGCTTTCAAAATGTGGTGCTACCGAAGAATACTGAAGATAAGGTGGACAGATCACGTAACTAATGAGGAGGTATTGAATAGGATTGGGGAGAAGAGAAGTTTGTGGCACAACTTGACCAGAAGAAGTGATCTGTTGGTAGGACATGTTTTGAGGCATCAAGGGATCACAAATTTAGCATTGGAGGGCAGTGTGGAGGGTAAAAATCGTAGAGGGAGACCGAGAGATGAGTACACTAAGCAGATTCAGAAGGATGTAGGTTGCAGTAGGTACTGGGAGATGAAGAAGCTTGCACAGGATAGAGTAGCATGGAGAGCTGCATCAAACCAGTCTCAGGACTGAACACCACAACAACAACAACAACAAGTTATAAGGGTATCAATCAAAAAAAGCTCCAAGCAAAAGAAAAAAGTCTTTCTAATAACTCCAATCGTAAGAATGTCCGGAGTGGTAGTTCCCATCCAACAAAATCACACTCGATGATTGAACAAACATAGCAGTCATGAAACGGAATCACCTATTGAGAGGGAAGAAACATGTACCACAATTTGTGGAGCACATTGATTATTTTTAGTGACCATTGCAACAAGATTTTGAAACATATAAAGCAAATGAAAAGAGATACCTAAACAAGAAGATTTATAAAATTCCGAGCATTCGTTATTCAGTAAAGCGCATGTGGTGTCCAATCTGCACCAAAAACCCATTGAATGGAGAATCTGTTTTCTGGTCTTACAACAAGATGACCCTGCTGTAAACAACAAACATTAACCCACTTTTCACGATTCAAATACATTACTCCACTGTGAAATTGATGTATATATATGATAAGGGAAAGAATCAATACAAGCACCTAGCAAAACAATGAAGTCTTTCCTAATACTTCCAATACTCAGGATGCTCGGAGTGGTGGTTCCCATCCAACAAAATCACACTAAAAGGTAGAACTGAAATAGCAGTCATTAAAAGGAATCTCCCTGCTGAGAGAATCTGCTTTGTGGCCATACAACCAAATGACCCTGTTGTAAACAACAAACATTTACCCACATTTCACGATTCAAATACATTACTCCCCTGTGAAGTTACTGAATATAAGCGATAAGAGTACTAATCAAAACAAGTACTTAGCAAAAGAAAAAAGTCTTTCCTATTAACTCCAGTCGTCACAATGTTTGGAGTGGTGGTTCCCATCCAACAAAATCACACTCGTTGGTAGAACAAACATAGCAGTCATGAAACGGATTCTCCCTATTGAGAGACAAGAAACGTGCTACAATTAGTGCAGCACATTGTTATTTTTAGTGACCATTGAAACAAGTTTTTAAAAATATAAAGCAAATGAAAGAGATACCAAAACAAGAAGATTTATCAAATCCTGAACATTCGGTGTTCAGTAGGGTGCATGTGGTGTCCAATCTCCAACAAAATACCATTGAATGCAGAATCTGATTTCGGGCCATACAACCAGATGACCCCGCTGTAAACAACAAACATTTACCCACATTTAACGATTCGAATACATTACTCCACTGTGAAATTGATGAATATAAGTTATAACAGTATCAATCATAATAAGCTCCAAGCAAAAAAAAAAAAAAAAAAAAAAAAAGTCTTTCAAATAACTAAAATCGTCAGAATGCTCCGATTGGTGGTTCCCAACCAGCAAAATCACACTAAAAGGGAGAACAAACATAGCAGTCATTAAAAGGAATCTCCCTGCTGAGAGAATCTGCTTTGTAGCCATACAACCAAATGACCCTGTTGTAAACAACAAACATTTACCCGCATTTCACGATTCAAATACATTAACCCACTGTGAAATTGATGAATATAAGTGAGAAGGGTAACAATCAAAAGAAGCACCTAGCAAAACAAAGAAGGCTTTCCTTATAACTCGAATAGTCAGAATGTTCAGAGTGGTGGTTCCCATCCAACAAATCACACTCGAAGGTGGAACAAACATAGTAGTCATGAAACGAAATTTCCCTATTGAGACGGAAGAAACATGTACCACAATTTGTGCAACACATTGATTATTGTTAGTGACGATTGCAATAACATTTTTAAAAATATAAAGCAATTAAAGGAGATTCTTAAAATAGAAGATTTATCAAATTCCGAACATTCGTTATTCAGTTAAGTGCATGTGCTGTAAACAGCAAACATTTACCCACATTTCACAAATCAAATACATTACTCCACTGTGAAATTGATGAGTATAAGTGACAATAGTAGCAATCAAAAGAAGCAACAAGCAAAAGAAAAAAGTCTTTATAATAACTCCAATCATCAGAATGTTTGGACTGGTGGTTCCCATCCAACAAAATTACACTCGATGATTGAACAAACATAGCAGTCATAAAACGGACTCTCCCTATTGAGAGGGAAGAAACATGTACTACAATTAGTGCAGCACATTGTTATTCTTAGTGACCATTGAAATAAGATTTTAAAAAATATTAAGCAAATGAAGGAGATACCTAAACAAGAAGATTTGTCACATTCCGAACATTCGGTGTTCAGTAGGGTGCATGTGGTGTCCAATCTCCACCAAAAAACCATTGAATGCTGAATCTACTTTCTGGCCATACAACCAGATGACCCTGCTGTAAACAATAAACACATAACCACATTTCGCGATTCAAATATATTAACCCACTGTGAAATTGATGAATATAAATGATAAAGGAAATAATCAAAACAAGCACCTAGCAAAACAATGAAGTCTTTCCTAATAACTCCAATACTCAGGATGCTCGGAGTGGTGGTTCCCATTAAACAAAATCATACTCAATGGTAGAACAAATATAGCCGTCATGAAACGGAATGTCCCTGCTGAGAGGGAAGAAACATGTACCACAATTTGTGCAGCACATTGAGCATTTTTAGTGACCATTGGAATAACATTTTTAAAAATCTAAAGCAAATGAAGGAGATACCAAAACAAGAAGATTTATCAAATTCCTAACAGCCGTTATTAAGTAAGGTGCATGTGGTGTCCAATCTGCACCATAAGAACATTGAAAGGAGAATCTGCTTTCTGGCCATACAACCAGATGACCCTCTCGTAAACAACAAACATTTACCAACATTTCACAAATGAAATACATTACTCCACTGTGAAATTGATGAATATAAGTGATTAAGGTATCAATCAACGGAAGCACCTAGCAAAAGAAAAAAGTCTTTCTAATAACTACAATCGTCAGAATGCTCGGAGTGGTGGTTCCCATCCAACAAAATCACACTCGATGTTTGAACAAACATAGCAGTCATGAAAAGGAGTCTCCCTGCTGAGAGGGAAGAAACAAGTACCACAATTTGTGCAGCACATTGATTATTTTAAGTGAACATTGTAATAACATTTATTAAAAATATAAAGCAAATGATGGAGATCCCAAAACCAAAACATTTATCAAATTATGTACATTCGGTGTTAAGTAAGGTGCATGTGGTGTCCAACCTGCACCAAAAACCCTTTGAATACAGAATCTGCTTTCTGGAAATACAACCAGATGACCCTGCTGTAAACAACAAACACATAATCACATTTCACGATTCAAATATATTAAACCACTTTGAAGTTGATGATTATATGTGATAAGGGCAACAATCAAAATAGGAACATAGCAAAACAATGAAATCTTTCCTACTAACTCCAATACTCAGGATGCTCGGAGTGGTGGTTCCCATCCAACAAAACCACACTCGATGTTTCAACAAAACATAGCAGTCATGAAACAGCATCTCCCTGTTGAGAGGTAAGAAACAAGTACCATAATTTGTGGAGCACATTGATTGTTTTTAGTGACCATTGCAATAAGATTTTTAAACATATAAAGAAAATGAAGGAGATACCTAAACAAGAAGATTTATCAAATTCTGACCATTTGTTATTCAGTAAAGTGCATGTGGTGTATAATTGGCACCAAAAAACACTTGAATGGAGAATCTGCTTTCTGGCCTTACAACCAGATGACCCTGCTGTAAACAACAAACATTTACCCACAGTTCACGATTCAAATACATTACTCCACAGTGAAATTGATGAATATAAGTGATAAGGGGAAGAATCAAAACAAGCACCTAGCAAAACAATGAAGTCTATCCTAATTACTCCAATACTCAGGATGCTCGGAGTGGTGGTTCCCATCCAACAAAATCACACTCGATGGTAGAACAATTATAGCAGTCACAAAACGGAATCTCCCTGCTGAGAGGAAAGAAACATGTACCACAATTTGTGCAGCACATTGATTGTTTTTGGTGACCATTGCAATAAGGCTATAAAAAATATAAAGCAAATGAAGAAGATACCTAAACACGAAGATATATCACATTCCGAACATTTGTTATTGAGTAAAGTGCATGTGGTGTCCAATCTGTACCAAAAGACCATTTAATGGAGAATCTGCTTTCTGGCCATACAACCAGAGGCCCTGCTGTAAGCAACAAACCTTTACCCTCATTTCACAAATCAAATACATTACTCCACTGTGAAATTGATGAATATAAGTCATAAGGGTATCAATCAAAAAAAGCTCCAAGCAAAAGAAAAAAGTCTTTCTAATAACTCCAATCGTAAGAATGCTCGGAGTGGTAGTTCCCATCCAACAAAATCACACTCGATGATTGAACAAACATAGCAGTCATGAAACGGAATCACCTATTGAGAGGGAAGAAACATGTACCACAATTTGTGGAGCACATTGATTATTTTTAGTGACCATTGCAACAAGATTTTGAAACATATAAAACAAATGAAAAGAGATACCTAAACAAGAAGATTTATAAAATTCCGAGCACTCGTTATTCAGTAAATTGATGAATATAAGTTATAAGGCCCCCCCATGAACCATGGACCTTGCCGTTGGTGAGGAGGCTTGCGTGCCTCAGCTATACAGATGGCCGTGCCGTAGGTGCAACCACAACGGAGGGGTATCTGTTGAGAGGCCAGACAAACGTGTGGTTCCTGAAGAGGGGCAGCAGCCTTTTCAGTAGTTGCAGGGGCAACAGTCTGGATGATTGACTGATCTGGCCTTGCAACATTAACCAAAATGGCCTTGCTGTGCTGGTACTGCGAACGGCTGAAAGCAAGGGGAAACTACAGCCGTAATTTTTCCCGAGGACATGCAGCTTTACTGTATGATTAAATGATGATGGCATCCTCTTGGGTAAAATATTCCGGAGGTAAAATAGTCCCCCATTCGGATCTCCGGGCGGGGACTACTCAGGAGGATGTCGTTATCAGGAGAAAGAAAACTGACGTTCTACGGATCGGAGCGTGGAATGTCAGATCCCTTAATCGGGCAGGTAGGTTAGAAAATTTAAAAAGGGAAATGGATAGGTTAAAGTTAGATATAGTGGGAATTAGTGAAGTTCGGTGGCAGGAGGAACAAGACTTCTGGTCAGGTGACTACAGGGTTATAAACACAAAATCAAATAGGGGTAATGCAGGAGTATGTTTAATAATGAATAGGAAAATAGGAATGCGGGTAAGCTACTACAAACAGCATAGTGAACGCATTATTGTGGCCAAGATAGATACGAAGCCCACACCTACTACAGTAGTACAAGTTTATATGCCAACTAGCTCTGCAGATGACGAAGAAATTGAAGAAATGTACGATGAATTAAAAGAAATTATTCAGATAGTGAAGGGAGACGAAAATTTAATAGTAATGGGTGACTGGAATTCGAGTGTAGGAAAAGGGAGAGAAGGAAACATAGTAGGTGAATATGGATTGGGGCTAAGAAATGAAAGAGGAAGCCGCCTAGTAGAATTTTGTACCAAGCACAACTTAATCATAGGTAACACTTGGTTTAAGAATCAGGAAAGAAGGTTGTATACGTGGAAGAACCCTGGAGATACTAAAAGGTATCAGATAGATTATATAATGGTAAGACAGAGATTTAGGAACCAGGTTTTAAGTTGTAAGACATTTCCAGGGGCAGATGTGGACTCTGACCACAATGTATTGGTTATGACCTGTAGATTAAAACTGAAGAAACTGCAAAAATGTGGGAAATTAAGGAGATGGGACCTGGATAAACTGAAAGAACCAGAGGTTGTACAGAGTTTCAGGGAGAGCATAAGCGAACAATTGACAGGAATAGGGGAAAGAAATACAGTAGAAGAAGAATGGGTAGCTCTGAGGGATGAAGTAGTGAAGGCAGCAGAGGATAAAGTAGGTAAAAAGACGAGGGCTGCTAGAAATCCTTGGGTAACAGAAGAAATATTGAATTTAATTGATGAAAGGAGAAAATATAAAAATGCAGTAAATGAAGCAGGCAAAAAGGAATACAAACGTCTCAAAAATGAGATCGACAGGAAGTGCAAAATGGCTAAACAGGGATGGCTAGAGGACAAATGTAAGGATGTAGAAGCTTATCTCACTAGGGGTAAGATAGATACTGCCTACAGGAAAATTAAAGAGACCTTTGGAGAGAAGAGAACCACGTGTATGAATATCAAGAGCTCAGGTGGCAACCCAGTTCTAAGCAAAGAAGGGAAGGCAGAAAGGTGGAAGGAGTATATAGAGGGCCTATACAAGGGTGATGTACTTGAGGACAATATTATGGAAATGGAAGAGGATGTAGATGAAGACGAAATGGGAGATACGATACTGCGTGAAGAGTTTGACAGAGCACTGAAAGACCTGAGTCGAAACAAGGCCCCCGGAGTAGACAACATTCCATTAGAACTACTGACGGCCTTGGGAGAGCCAGTCATGACAAAACTCTACCAGCTGGTGAGCAAGATGTATGAGACAGGCGAAATTCCCTCAGACTTCAAGAAGAATATAATAATTCCAATCCCAAAGAAAGCAGGTGCTGACAGATGTGAAAATTACCGAACTATCAGTACAATAAGTCACAGCTGCAAAATACTAACGTGAATTCTTTACAGACGAATGGAAAAACTGGTAGATGCGGACCTCGGGGAGGATCAGTTTGGATTCCGTCGAAATGTTGGAACACGTGAGGCAATACTGACCTTACGTCTTATCTTAGAAGAAAGATTAAGAAAAGGCAAACCTACGTTTCTAGCATTTGTAGACTTAGAGAAAGCTTTTGACAATGTTGACTGGAATACTCTTTTTCAAATTCTAAAGGTGGCAGGGGTAAAATACAGGGAGCGGAAGGCTACTTACAATTTGTACAGAAACCAGATGGCAGTCATAAGAGTCGAGGGGCATGAAAGGGAAGCAGTGGTTGGGAAAGGAGTGAGACAGGGTTGTAGCCTCTCCCCGATGTTATTCAATCTGTATATTGAGCAAGCAGTAAAGGAAACAAAAGAAAAATTTGGAGTAGGTATTAAAATTCATGGAGACGAAGTAAAAACTTTGAGGTTCGCCGATGACATTGTAATTCTGTCAGAGACGGCAAAGGACTTGGAAGAGCAGTTGAACGGAATGGACAGTGTCTTGAAAGGAGGATATAAGATGAACATCAACAAAAGCAAAACGAGGATAATGGAATGTAGTCCAATTAAATCGGGTGATGCTGAGGGAATTAGATTTGGAAATGAGACACTTAAAGCAGTAAAGGAGTTTTGCTATTTAGGAAGTAAAATAACTGATGATGGTCAAAGTAGAGAGGATATAAAATGTAGACTGGCAATGGCAAGGAAAGCGTTTCTGAAGAAGAGAAATTTGTTAACATCGAGTATAGATTTAAGTGTCAGGAAGTCATTTCTGAAAATATTTGTTTGGAGTGTAGCCATGTATGGAAGTGAAACATGGACGATAACTAGTTTGGACAAGAAGAGAATAGAAGCTTTCGAAATGTGGTGCTACAAAAGAATACTGAAGATAAGGTGGATAGATCACGTAACTAATGAGGAGGTATTGAATAGGATTGGGGAGAAGAGAAGTTTGTGGCACAACATGACCAGAAGAAGTGATCGGTTGGTAGGACATGTTTTGAGGCATCAAGGGATCACAAATTTAGCATTGGAGGGCAGTGTGGAGGGTAAAGATCGTAGAGGGAGACCGAGAGATGAGTACACTAAGCAGATTCAGAAGGATGTAGGTTGCAGTAGGTACTGGGAGATGAAGAAGCTTGCACAGGATAGAGTAGCATGGAGAGCTGCATCAAACCAGTCTCAGGACTGAACACCACAACAACAACAACAACAACAAGTTATAAGGGTATCAATCAAAAAAAGCTCCAAGCAAAAGAAAAAAGTCTTTCTAATAACTCCAATCGTAAGAATGTCCGGAGTGGTAGTTCCCATCCAACAAAATCACACTCGATGATTGAACAAACATAGCAGTCATGAAACGGAATCACCTATTGAGAGGGAAGAAACATATACCACAATTTGTGGAGCACATTGATTATTTTTAGTGACCATTGCAACAAGATTTTGAAACATATAAAGCAAATGAAAAGAGATACCTAAACAAGAAGATTTATAAAATTCCGAGCATTCGTTATTCAGTAAAGCGCATGTGGTGTCCAATCTGCACCAAAAACCCATTGAATGGAGAATCTGTTTTCTGGTCTTACAACAAGATGACCCTGCTGTAATCAACAAACATTAACCCACTTTTCACGATTCAAATACATTACTCCACTGTGAAATTGATGTATATATATGATAAGGGAAAGAATCAATACAAGCACCTAGCAAAACAACAAAGTCTTTCCTAATACTTCCAATACTCAGGATGCTCGGAGTGGTGGTTCCCATCACATAAATCACACTAAAAGGTAGAACAAACATAGCAGTCATTAAAAGGAATCTCCCTGCTGAGAGAATCTGCTTTGTGGCCATACAACCAAATGACCCTGTTGTAAACAACAAACATTTACCCACATTTCACGATTCAAATACATTACTCCCCTGTGAAGTTACTGAATATAAGCGATAAGAGTACTAATCAAAACAAGTACTTAGCAAAAGAAAAAAGTCTTTCCTATTAACTCCAGTCGTCACAATGTTTGGAGTGGTGGTTCCCATCCAACAAAATCACACTCGTTGGTAGAACAAACATAGCAGTCATGAAACGGATTCTTCCTATTGAGAGACAAGAAACATGTGCTACAATTAGTGCAGCACATTGTTATTTTTAGTGACCATTGAAACAAGTTTTTAAAAATATAAAGCAAATGAAAGAGATACCAAAACAAGAAGATTTATCAAATCCCGAACATTCGGTGTTCAGTAGGGTGCATGTGGTGTCCAATCTCCACCAAAATACCATTGAATGCAGAATCTGATTTCGGGCCATACAACCAGATGACCCCGCTGTAAACAACAAACATTTACCCACATTTAACGATTCGAATACATTACTCCACTGTGAAATTGATGAATATAAGTTATAACAGTATCAATCATAATAAGCTCCAAGCAAAAAAAAAAAAAAAAAAAAAAAAAGTCTTTCAAATAACTAAAATCGTCAGAATGCTCCGATTGGTGGTTCCCAACCAGCAAAATCACACTAAAAGGGAGAACAAACATAGCAGTCATTAAAAGGAATCTCCCTGCTGAGAGAATCTGCTTTGTAGCCATACAACCAAATGACCCTGTTGTAAACAACAAACATTTACCCGCATTTCACGATTCAAATACATTAACCCACTGTGAAATTGATGAATATAAGTGAGAAGGGTAACAATCAAAAGAAGCACCTAGCAAAACAAAGAAGGCTTTCCTTATAACTCGAATAGTCGGAATGTTCAGAGTGGTGGTTCCCATTCAACAAATTACACTCGAAGGTGGAACAAACATAGTAGTCATGAAACGAAATTTCCCTATTGAGACGGAAGAAACATGTACCACAATTTGTGCACCACATTGATTATTGTTAGTGACCATTGCAATAACATTTTTAAAAATATAAAGCAATTAAAGGAGATTCTTAAAATAGAAGATTTATCAAATTCTGAACATTCGTTATTCAGTTAAGTGCATGTGCTGTAAACAGCAAACATTTACCCACATTTCACAAATCAAATACATTACTCCACTGTGAAATTGATGAGTATAAGTGACAATAGTAGCAATCAAAAGAAGCAACAAGCAAAAGAAAAAAGTCTTTATAATAACTCCAATCATCAGAATGTTTGGACTGGTGGTTCCCATCCAACAAAATTACACTCGATGATTGAACAAACATAGCAGTCATAAAACGGACTCTCCCTATTGAGAGGGAAGAAACATGTACTACAATTAGTGCAGCACATTGTTATTCTTAGTGACCATTGAAATAAGATTTTAAAAAATATTAAGCAAATGAAGGAGATACCTAAACAAGAAGATTTGTCACATTCCGAACATTCGGTGTTCAGTAGGGTGCATGTGGTGTCCAATCTCCACCAAAAAACCATTGAATGCTGAATCTACTTTCTGGCCATACAACCAGATGACCCTGCTGTAAACAATAAACACATTTCACGATTCAAATATATTAACCCACTGTGAAATTGATGAATATAAATGATAAAGGAAATAATCAAAACAAGCACCTAGCAAAACAATGAAGTCTTTCCTAATAACTTCAATACTCAGAATGCTCGGAGTGGTGGTTCCCATTAAACAAAATCACACTAAAAGGGAGAACAAACATAGCCGTCATGAAACGGAATGTCCCTGCTGAGAGGGAAGAAACATGTACCACAATTTGTGCAGCACATTGAGCATTTTTAGTGACCATTGGAATAACATTTTTAAAAATCTAAAGCAAATGAAGGAGATACCAAAACAAGAAGATTTATCAAATTCCTAACAGCCGTTATTAAGTAAGGTGCATGTGGTGTCCAATCTGCACCATAAGAACATTGAAAGGAGAATCTGCTTTCTGGCCATACAACCAGATGACCCTCTCGTAAACAACAAACATTTACCAACATTTCACAAATGAAATACATTACTCCACTGTGAAATTGATGAATATAAGTGATTAAGGTATCAATCAACGGAAGCACCTAGCAAAAGAAAAAAGTCTTTCTAATAACTACAATCGTCAGAATGCTCGGAGTGGTGGTTCCCATCCAACAAAATCACACTCGATGTTTGAACAAACATAGCAGTCATGAAAAGGAGTCTCCCTGCTGAGAGGGAAGAAACAAGTACCACAATTTGTGCAGCACATTGATTATTTTAAGTGAACATTGTAATAACATTTATTAAAAATATAAAGCAAATGATGGAGATCCCAAAACCAAAACATTTATCAAATTATGTACATTCGGTGTTAAGTAAGGTGCATGTGGTGTCCAACCTGCACCAAAAACCCTTTGAATACAGAATCTGCTTTCTGGAAATACAACCAGATGACCCTGCTGTAAACAACAAACACATAATCACATTTCACGATTCAAATATATTAAACCACTTTGAAGTTGATGATTATAAGTGATAAGGGAAACAATCAAAATAGGAACATAGCAAAACAATGAAATCTTTCCTACTAACTCCAATACTCAGGATGCTCGGAGTGGTGGTTCCCATCCAACAAAACCACACTCGATGTTTCAACAAAACATAGCAGTCACGAAACAGCATCTCCCTGTTGAGAGGTAAGAAACAAGTACCATAATTTGTGGAGCACATTGATTGTTTTTAGTGACCATTGCAATAAGATTTTTAAACATATAAAGAAAATGAAGGAGATACCTAAACAAGAAGATTTATCAAATTCTGACCATTTGTTATTCAGTAAAGTGCATGTGGTGTATAATTGGCACCAAAAAACACTTGAATGGAGAATCTGCTTTCTGGCCTTACAACCAGATGACCCTGCTGTAAACAACAAACATTTACCCACAGTTCACGATTCAAATACATTACTCCACAGTGAAATTGATGAATATAAGTGATAAGGGGAAGAATCAAAACAAGCACCTAGCAAAACAATGAAGTCTTTCCTAAATACTCCAATACTCAGGATGCTCGGAGTGGTGGTTCCCATCCAACAAAATCACACTCGATGGTAGAACAATTATAGCAGTCACGAAACGGAATCTCCCTGCTGAGAGGAAAGAAACATGTACCACAATTTGTGCAGCACATTGATTGTTTTTAGTGACCATTGCAATAAGGCTATAAAAAATATAAAGCAAATGAAGAAGATACCTAAACACGAAGATATATCACATTCCGAACATTCGTTATTGAGTAAAGTGCATGTGGTGTCCAATCTGTACCAAAAGACCATTTAATGGAGAATCTGCTTTCTGGCCATACAACCAGAGGCCCTGCTGTAAGCAACAAACCTTTACCCTCATTTCACAAATCAAATACATTACTCCACTGTGAAATTGATGAATATAAGTTATAAGGCCCCCCCATGAACAATGGACCTTGCCGTTGGCAGGGAGGCTTGCGTGCCTCAGCGATACAGATGGCCGTGCCGTAGGTGCAAACACAACGGAAGGGGTATCTGTTGAGAGGCCAGACAAACGTGTGGTTCCTGAAGAGGGGCAGCAGCCTTTTCAGTAGTTGCAGGGGCAACATTCTGGATGATTGACTGATCTGGCCTTGCAACATTAACCAAAACGGCCTTGCTGTGCTGGTACTGCGAACAGCTGAAAGCAAGGGGAAACTACAGCCGTAATTTTTCCCGAGGACATGCAGATTTACTGTATGATTAAACGATGATGGCATCCTCTTGGGTAAAATATTCCGGAGGTAAAATAGTCCCCCATTCGGATCTCCGGGCGGGGACTACTCAGGAGGATGTCGTTATCAGGAGAAAGAAAACTGGCGTTCTACGGATCGGAGCGCGGAATGTCAGATCCCTTAATCGGGAAGGTAGGTTAGAAAATTTAAAAAGGGAAATGGATAGGTTAAAGTTAGATATAGTGGGAATTAGTGAAGTTCGGTGGCAGGAGGAACAAGACTTCTGGTCAGGTGACTACAGGGTTAAAAACACAAAATCCAATAGGGGTACTGCAGGAGTATGTTTAATAATGAATCGGAAAATAGGAATGCGGGTAAGCTACTACAAACAGCATAGTGAACGCATTATTGTGGCCAAGATAGATACGAAGCCCACACCTACTACAGTAGTACAAGTTTATATGCCAACTAGCTCTGCAGATGACGAAGAAATTGAAGAAATGTACGATGAATTAAAAGAAATTATTCAGATAGTGAAGGGAGACGAAAATTTAATAGTAATGGGTGACTGGAATTCGAGTGTAGGAAAAGGGAGAGAAGGAAACATAGTAGGTGAATATAGATTGGGGCTAAGAAATGAAAGAGGAAGCCGCCTAGTAGAATTTTGTACAGAGCACAACTTAATTATAGGTAACACTTGGTTTAAGAATCATGAAAGAAGGTTGTATACGTGGAAGAACCCTGGAGATACTAAAAGGTATCAGATAGATTATATAATGGTAAGACAGAGATTTAGGAACCAGGTTTTAAGTTGTAAGACATTTCCAGGGGCAGATGTGGACTCTGACCACAATGTACTGGTTATGACCTGTAGATTAAAACTGAAGAAACTGCAAAAATGTGGGAAATTAAGGAGATGGGACCTGGATAAACTGAAAGAACCAGAGGTTGTACAGAGTTTCAGGGAGAGCATAAGGGAACAATTGACAGGAATAGGGGAAAGAAATACAGTAGAAGAAGAATGGGTAGCTCTGAGGGATGAAGTAGTGAAGGCAGCAGAGGATAAAGTAGGTAAAAAGACGAGGGCTGCTAGAAATCCTTGGGTAACAGAAGAAATATTGAATTTAATTGATGAAAGGAGAAAATATAAAAATGCAGTAAATGAAGCAGGCAAAAAGGAATACAAACGTCTCAAAAATGAGATCGACAGGAAGTGCAAAATGGCTAAACAGGGATAGCTAGAGGACAAATGTAAGGATGTAGAAGCTTATCTCACTAGGGGTAACATAGATACTGCCTACAGAAAAATTAAAGAGACCTTTGGAGAGAAGAGAACCACGTGTATGAATATCAAGAGCTCAGGTGGCAACCCAGTTCTAAGCAAAGAAGGGAAGGCAGAAAGGTGGAAGGAGTATATAGAGGGCCTATACAAGGGTGATGTACTTGAGGACAATATTATGGAAATGGAAGAGGATGTAGATGAAGACGAAATGGGAGATACGATACTGCGTGAAGAGTTTGACAGAGCACTGAAAGACCTGAGTCGAAACAAGGCCCCCGGAGTAGACAACATTCCATTAGAACTACTGACGGCCTTGGGAGAGCCAGTCATGACAAAACTCTACCAGCTGGTGAGCAAGATGTATGAGACAGGCGAAATTCCCTCAGACTTCAAGAAGAATATAATAATTCCAATCCCAAAGAAAGCAGGTGCTGACAGATGTGAAAATTACCGAACTATCAGTTTAATAAGTCACAGCTGCAAAATACTAACGCGAATTCTTTACAGACGAATGGAAAAACTGGTAGATGCGGACCTCGGGGAGGATCAGTTTGGATTCCGTCGAAATGTTGGAACACGTGAGGCAATACTGACCTTACGACTTATCTTAGAAGAAAAATTAAGAAAAGGCAAACCTACGTTTCTAGCATTTGTACACTTAGAGAAAGCTTTTGACAATGTTGACTGGAATACTCTTTTTCAAATTCTAAAGGTGGCAGGGGTAAAATACAGGGAGCGGAAGGCTACTTACAATTTGTACAGAAACCAGATGGCAGTCATAAGAGTCGAGGGGCATGAAAGGGAAGCAGTGGTTGGGAAAGGAGTGAGACAGGGTTGTAGCCTCTCCCCGATGTTATTCAATCTGTATATTGAGCAAGCAGTAAAGGAAACAAAAGAAAAATTTGGAGTAGGTATTAAAATTCATGGAGACGAAGTAAAAACTTTGAGGTTCGCCGATGACATTGTAATTCTGTCAGACACGGCAAAGGACTTGGAAGAGCAGTTGAACGGAATGGACAGTGTCTTGAAAGGAGGATATAAGATGAACATCAACAAAAGCAAAACGAGGATAATGGAATGTAGTCCAATTAAATCGGGTGATGTGAGGGAATTAGATTTGGAAATGAGACACTTAAAGCAGTAAAGGAGTTTTGCTATTTAGGAAGTAAAATAACTGATTATGGTCGAAGTAGAGAGGATATAAAATGTAGACTGGCAATGGCAAGGAAAGCGTTTCTGAAGAAGAGAAATTTGTTAACATCGAGTATAGATTTAAGTGTCAGGAAGTCATTTCTGAAAATATTTGTTTGGAGTGTAGCCATGTATGGAAGTGAAACATGGACGATAACTAGTTTGGACAAGAAGAGAATAGAAGCTTTCGAAATGTGGTGCTACCGAAGAATACTGAAGATAAGGTGGACAGATCACGTAACTAATGAGGAGGTATTGAATAGGATTGGGGAGAAGAGAAGTTTGTGGCACAACTTGACCAGAAGAAGTGATCGGTTGGTAGGACATGTTTTGAGGCATCAAGGGATCACAAATTTAGCATTGGAGGGCAGTGTGGAGGGTAAAAATCGTAGAGGGAGACCGAGAGATGAGTACACTAAGCAGATTCAGAAGGATGTAGGTTGCAGTAGGTACTGGGAGATGAAGAAGCTTGCACAGGATAGAGTAGCATGGAGAGCTGCATCAAACCAGTCTCAGGACTGAACACCACAACAACAACCACAACAAGTTATAAGGGTATCAATCAAAAAAAGCTCCAAGCAAAAGGAAAAAGTCTTTCTAATAACTCCAATCGTAAGAATGTCCGGAGTGGTAGTTCCCATCCAACAAAATCACACTCGATGATTGAACAAACATAGCAGTCATGAAACGGAATCACCTATTGAGAGGGAAGAAACATATACCACAATTTGTGGAGCACATTGATTATTTTTAGTGACCATTGCAACAAGATTTTGAAACATATAAAGCAAATGAAAAGAGATACCTAAACAAGAAGATTTATAAAATTCCGAGCATTCGTTATTCAGTAAAGCGCATGTGGTGTCCAATCTGCACCAAAAACCCATTGAATGGAGAATCTGTTTTCTGGTCTTACAACAAGATGACCCTGCTGTAAACAACAAACATTAACCCACTTTTCACGATTCAAATACATTACTCCACTGTGAAATTGATGTATATATATGATAAGGGAAAGAATCAATACAAGCACCTAGCAAAACAATGAAGTCTTTCCTAATACTTCCAATACTCAGGATGCTCGGAGTGGTGGTTCCCATCCAACAAAATCACACTAAAAGGTAGAACAAACATATCAGTCATTAAAAGGAATCTCCCTGCTGAGAGAATCTGCTTTGTGGCCATACAACCAAATGACCCTGTTGTAAACAACAAACGTTTACCCACATTTCACGATTCAAATACATTACTCCCCTGTGAAGTTACTGAATATAAGCGATAAGAGTACTAATCAAAACAAGTACTTAGCAAAAGAAAAAAGTCTTTACTATTAACTCCAGTCGTCACAATGTTTGGAGTGGTGGTTCCCATCCAACAAAATCACACTCGTTGGTAGAACAAACATAGCAGTCATGAAACGGATTCTCCCTATTGAGAGACAAGAAACATGTGCTACAATTAGTGCAGCACATTGTTATTTTTAGTGACCATTGAAACAAGTTTTTAAAAATATAAAGCAAATGAAAGAGATACCAAAACAAGAAGATTTATCAAATCCCGAACATTCGGTGTTCAGTAGGGTGCATGTGGTGTCCAATCTCCACCAAAATACCATTGAATGCAGAATCTGATTTCGGGCCATACAACCAGATGACCCCGCTGTAAACAACAAACATTTACCCACATTTAACGATTCGAATACACTACTCCACTGTGAAATTGATGAATATAAGTTATAACAGTATCAATCATAATAAGCTAAAAAAAAAAAAAAAAAAAAAAAAAAAAAAAAAAAAAAAAAAAAAAGTCTTTCAAATAACTCCAATCGTCAGAATGCTCGGATTGGTGGTTCCCAACCAACAAAATCACACTAAAAGGGAGAACAAACATAGCAGTCATTAAAAGGAATCTTCCTGCTGACAGAATCTGCTTTGTAGCCATACAACCAAATGACCCTGTTGTAAACAACAAACATTTACCCGCATTTCACGATTCAAATACATTAACCCACTGTGAAATTGATGAATATAAGTGAGAAGGGTAACAATCAAAAGAAGCACCTAGCAAAACAAAGAAGGCTTTCCTTATAACTCGAATAGTCAGAATGTTCAGAGTGGTGGTTCCCATCCAACAAATCACACTCGAAGGTGGAACAAACATAGTAGTCATGAAACGAAATTTCCCTATTGAGACGGAAGAAACATGTACCACAATTTGTGCAACACATTGATTATTGTTAGTGACGATTGCAATAACATTTTTAAAAATATAAAGCAATTAAAGGAGATTCTTAAAATAGAAGATTTATCAAATTCCGAACATTCGTTATTCAGTTAAGTGCATGTGCTGTAAACAGCAAACATTTACCCACATTTCACAAATCAAATACATTACTCCACTGTGGAATTGATGCGTATAAGTGACAATAGTAGCAATCAAAAGAAGCAACAAGCAAAAGAAAAAAGTCTTTATAATAACTCCAATCATCAGAATGTTTGGACTGGTGGTTCCCATCCAACAAAATTACACTCGATGATTGAACAAACATAGCAGTCATAAAACGGACTCTCCCTATTGAGAGGGAAGAAACATGTACTACAATTAGTGCAGCACATTGTTATTCTTAGTGACCATTGAAATAAGATTTAAAAAAATATTAAGCAAATGAAGGAGATACCTAAACAAGAAGATTTGTCACATTCCGAACATTCGGTGTTCAGTAGGGTGCATGTGGTGTCCAATCTCCACCAAAAAACCATTGAATGCTGAATCTACTTTCTGGCCATACAACCAGATGACCCTGCTGTAAACAATAAACACATAACCACATTTCGCGATTCAAATATATTAACCCACTGTGAAATTGATGAATATAAATGATAAAGGAAATAATCAAAACAAGCACCTAGCAAAACAATGAAGTCTTTCCTAATAACTCCAATACTCAGGATGCTCGGAGTGGTGGTTCCCATTAAACAAAATCATACTCAATGGTAGAACAAATATAGCCGTCATGAAACGGAATGTCCCTGCTGAGAGGGAAGAAACATGTACCACAATTTGTGCAGCACATTGAGCATTTTTAGTGACCATTGGAATAACATTTTTAAAAATCTAAAGCAAATGAAGGAGATACCAAAACAAGAAGATTTATCAAATTCCTAACAGCCGTTATTAAGTAAGGTGCATGTGGTGTCCAATCTGCACCATAAGAACATTGAAAGGAGAATCTGCTTTCTGGCCATACAACCAGATGACCCTCTCGTAAACAACAAACATTTACCAACATTTCACAAATGAAATACATTACTCCACTGTGAAATTGATGAATATAAGTGATTAAGGTATCAATCAACGGAAGCACCTAGCAAAAGAAAAAAGTCTTTCTAATAACTACAATCGTCAGAATGCTCGGAGTGGTGGTTCCCATCCAACAAAACCACACTCGATGTTTCAACAAAACATAGCAGTCATGAAACAGCATCTCCCTGTTGAGAGGTAAGAAACAAGTACCATAATTTGTGGAGCACATTGATTGTTTTTAGTGACCATTGCGATAAGATTTTTAAACATATAAAGAAAATGAAGGAGATACCTAAACAAGAAGATTTATCAAATTCTGACCATTTGTTATTCAGTAAAGTGCATGTGGTGTATAATTGGCACCAAAAAACACTTGAATGGAGAATCTGCTTTCTGGCCTTACAACCAGATGACCCTGCTGTAAACAACAAACATTTACCCACAGTTCACGATTCAAATACATTAATCCACAGTGAAATTGATGAATATAAGTGATAAGGGGAAGAATCAAAACAAGCACCTAGCAAAACAATGAAGTCTTTCCTAATTACTCCAATACTCAGGATGCTCGGAGTGGTGGTTCCCATCCAACAAAATCACACTCGATGGTAGAACAATTATAGCAGTCACAAAACGGAATCTCCCTGCTGAGAGGAAAGAAACATGTACCACAATTTGTGCAGCACATTGATTGTTTTTAGTGACCATTGCAATAAGGCTATAAAAAATATAAAGCAAATGAAGAAGATACCTAAACACGAAGATATATCACATTCCGAACATTTGTTATTGAGTAAAGTGCATGTGGTGTCCAATCTGTACCAAAAGACCATTTAATGGAGAATCTGCTTTCTGGCCATACAACCAGAGGCCCTGCTGTAAGCAACAAACCTTTACCCTCATTTCACAAATCAAATACATTACTCCACTGTGAAATTGATGAATATAAGTTATAAGGGTATCAATCAAAAAAAGCTCCAAGCAAAAGAAAAAAGTCTTTCTAATAACTCCAATCGTAAGAATGCTCGGAGTGGTAGTTCCCATCCAACAAAATCACACTCGATGATTGAACAAGCATAGCAGTCATGAAACGGAATCACCTATTGAGAGGGAAGAAACATGTACCACAATTTGTGGAGCACATTGATTATTTTTAGTGACCATTGCAACAAGATTTTGAAACATATAAAACAAATGAAAAGAGATACCTAAACAAGAAGATTTATAAAATTCCGAGCACTCGTTATTCAGTAAATTGATGAATATAAGTTATAAGGCCCCCCCCATGAACCATGGACCTTGCCGTTGGTGGGGAGGCTTGCGTGCCTCAGCTATACAGATGGCCGTGCCGTAGGTGCAACCACAACGGAGGGGTATCTGTTGAGAGGCCAGACAAACGTGTGGTTCCTGAAGAGGGGCAGCAGCCTTTTCAGTAGTTGCAGGGGCAACAGTCTGGATGATTGACTGATCTGGCCTTGCAACATTAACCAAAATGGCCTTGCTGTGCTGGTACTGCGAACGGCCGAAAGCAAGGGGAAACTACAGCCGTAATTTTTCCCGAGGACATGCAGCTTTACTGTATAATTAAACGATGATGGCATCCTCTTGGGTAAAATATTCCGGAGGTAAAATAGTCCCCCATTCGGATCTCCGGGCGGGGACTACTCAGGAGGACGTCGTTATCAGGAGAAAGAAAACTGGCGTTCTACGGATCGGAGCGTGGAATGTCAGATCCCTTAATCGGGCAGGTAGGTTAGAAAATTTAAAAAGGGAAATGGATAGGTTAAAGTTAGATATAGTGGGAATTAGTGAAGTTCGGTGGCAGGAGTAACAAGACTTTTGGTCAGGTGACTACAGGGTTATAAACACAAAATCAAATAGGGGTAATGCAGGAGTATGTTTAATAATGAATAGGAAAATAGGAATGCGGGTAAGCTACTACAAACAGCATAGTGAACGCATTATTGTGGCCAAGATAGATACGAAGCCCACACCTACTACAGTAGTACAAGTTTATATGCCAACTAGCTCTGCAGATGACGAAGAAATTGAAGAAATGTACGATGACTTAAAAGAAATTATTCAGATAGTGAAGGGAGACGAAAATTTAATAGTAATGGGTGACTGGAATTCGAGTGTAGGAAAAGGGAGAGAAGGAAACATAGTAGGTGAATATGGATTGGGGCTAAGAAATGAAAGAGGAAGCCGCCTAGTAGAATTTTGTACAGAGCACAACTTAATCATAGGTAACACTTGGTTTAAGAATCAGGAAAGAAGGTTGTATACGTGGAAGAACCCTGGAGATACTAAAAGGTATCAGATAGATTATATAATGGTAAGACAGAGATTTAGGAACCAGGTTTTAAGTTGTAAGACATTTCCAGGGGCAGATGTGGACTCTGACCACAATGTATTGGTTATGACCTGTAGATTAAAACTGAAGAAACTGCAAAAATGTGGGAAATTAAGGAGATGGGACCTGGATAAACTGAAAGAACCAGAGGTTGTACAGAGTTTCAGGGAGAGCATAAGGGAACAATTGACAGGAATAGGGGAAAGAAATACAGTAGAAGAAGAATGGGTAGCTCTGAGGGATGAAGTAGTGAAGGCAGCAGAGGATAAAGTAGGTAAAAAGACGAGGGCTGCTAGAAATCCTTGGGTAACAGAAGAAATATTGAATTTAACTGATGAAAGGAGAAAATATAAAAATGCAGTAAATGAAGCAGGCAAAAAGGAATACAAACGTCTCAAAAATGAGATCGACAGGAAGTGCAAAATGGCTAAACAGGGATGGCTAGAGGACAAATGTAAGGATGTAGAAGCTTATCTCACTAGGGGTAAGATAGATACTGCCTACAGGAAAATTAAAGAGACCTTTGGAAAGAAGAGAACCACGTGTATGAATATCAAGAGCTCAGATGGCAACCCAGTTCTAAGCAAAGAAGGGAAGGCAGAAAGGTGGAAGGAGTATATAGAGGGTCTATACAAGGGCAATGTACTTGAGGACAATATTATGGAAATGGAAGAGGATGTAGATGAAGACGAAATGGGAGATACGATACTGTGTGAAGAGTTTGACAGAGCACTGAAAGACCTGAGTCGAAACAAGGCCCCCGGAGTAGACAACATTGCATTAGAACTACTGACGGCCTTGGGAGAGCCAGTCATGACAAAACTCTACCAGCTGGTGAGCAAGATGTATGAGACAGACGAAATTCCCTCAGACTTCAAGAAGAATATAATAATTCCAATCCCAAAGAAAGCAGGTGCTGACAGATGTGAAAATTACCGAACTATCAGTTTAATAAGTCACAGCTGCAAAATACTAACGCGAATTCTTTACAGACGAATGGAAAAACTGGTAGATGCGGACCTCGGGGAGGATCAGTTTGGATTCCGTCGAAATGTTGGAACACGTGAGGCAATACTGACCTTACGACTTATCTTAGAAGAAAAATTAAGAAAAGGCAAACCTACGTTTCTAGCATTTGTACACTTAGAGAAAGCTTTTGACAATGTTGACTGGAATACTCTTTTTCAAATTCTAAAGGTGGCAGGGGTAAAATACAGGGAGCGGAAGGCTACTTACAATTTGTACAGAAACCAGATGGCAGTCATAAGAGTCGAGGGGCATGAAAGGGAAGCAGTGGTTGGGAAAGGAGTGAGACAGGGTTGTAGCCTCTCCCCGATGTTATTCAATCTGTATATTGAGCAAGCAGTAAAGGAAACAAAAGAAAAATTTGGAGTAGGTATTAAAATTCATGGAGACGAAGTAAAAACTTTGAGGTTCGCCGATGACATTGTAATTCTGTCAGACACGGCAAAGGACTTGGAAGAGCAGTTGAACGGAATGGACAGTGTCTTGAAAGGAGGATATAAGATGGACATCAACAAAAGCAAAACGAGGATAATGGAATGTAGTCCAATTAAATCGGGTGATGCGAGGGAATTAGATTTGGAAATGAGACACTTAAAGCAGTAAAGGAGTTTTGCTATTTAGGAAGTAAAATAACTGATGATGGTCGAAGTAGAGAGGATATAAAATGTAGACTGGCAATGGCAAGGAAAGCGTTTCTGAAGAAGAGAAATTTGTTAACATCGAGTATAGATTTAAGTGTCAGGAAGTCATTTCTGAAAATATTTGTTTGGAGCGTAGCCATGTATGGAAGTGAAACATGGGCGATAACTAGTTTGGACAAGAAGAGAATAGAAGCTTTCGAAATGTGGTGCTACAGAAGAATACTGAAGATAAGGTGGATAGATCACGTAACTAATGAGGAGGTATTGAATAGGATTGGGGAGAAGAGAAGTTTGTGGCACAACTTGACTAGAAGAAGGGATCGGTTGGTAGGACATGTTTTGAGGCATCAAGGGATCACAAATTTAGCATTGGAGGGCAGTGTGGAGAGTAAAAATCGTAGAGGGAGACCTAGAGATGAGTACACTAAGCAGATTCAGAAGGATGTAAGTTGCAGTAGGTACTGGGAGATGAAGAAGCTTGCACAGGATAGAGTAGCATGGAGAGCTGCATCAAACCAGTCTCAGGACTGAACACCACAACAACAACAACAACAAGCTATAAGGGTATCAATCAAAAAAAAGCTCCAAGCAAAAGAAAAAAGTCTTTCTAATAACTCCAATCGTAAGAATGCTCGGAGTGGTAGTTCCCATCCAACAAAATCACACTCGATGATTGAACAAACATAGCAGTCATGAAACGGAATCACCTATTGAGAGGGAAGAAACATGTACCACAATTTGTGGAGCACATTGATTATTTTTAGTGACCATTGCAACAAGATTTTGAAACATATAAAGCAAATGAAAAGAGATACCTAAACAAGAAGATTTATAAAATTCCGAGCATTCGTTATTCAGTAAAGCGCATGTGGTGTCCAATCTGCACCAAAAACCCATTGAATGGAGAATCTGTTTTCTGGTCTTACAACAAGATGACCCTGCTGTAAACAACAAACATTAACCCACTTTTCACGATTCAAATACATTACTCCACTGTGAAATTGATGTATATATATGATAAGGGAAAGAATCAATACAAGCACCTAGCAAAACAATGAAGTCTTTCCTAATACTTCCAATACTCAGGATGCTCGGAGTGGTGGTTCCCATCCAACAAAATCACACTAAAAGGTAGAACTAAAATAGCAGTCATTAAAAGGAATCTCCCTGCTGAGAGAATCTGCTTTGTGGCCATACAACCAAATGACCCTGTTGTAAACAACAAACATTTACCCACATTTCACGATTCAAATACATTACTCCCCTGTGAAGTTACTGAATATAAGCGATAAGAGTACTAATCAAAACAAGTACTTAGCAAAAGAAAAAAGTCTTTCCTATTAACTCCAGTCGTCACAATGTTTGGAGTGGTGGTTCCCATCCAACAAAATCACACTCGTTGGTAGAACAAACATAGCAGTCATGAAACGGATTCTCCCTATTGAGAGACAAGAAACGTGCTACAATTAGTGCAGCACATTGTTATTTTTAGTGACCATTGAAACAAGTTTTTAAAAATATAAAGCAAATGAAAGAGATACCAAAACAAGAAGATTTATCAAATCCTGAACATTCGGTGTTCAGTAGGGTGCATGTGGTGTCCAATCTCCACCAAAATACCATTGAATGCAGAATCTGATTTCGGGCCATACAACCAGATGACCCCGCTGTAAACAACAAACATTTACCCACATTTAACGATTCGAATACATTACTCCACTGTGAAATTGATGAATATAAGTTATAACAGTATCAATCATAATAAGCTCCAAGCAAAAAAAAAAAAAAAAAAAGTCTTTCAAATAACTAAAATCGTCAGAATGCTCGGATTGGTGGTTCCCAACCAGCAAAATCACACTAAAAGGGAGAACAAACATAGCAGTCATTAAAAGGAATCTCCCTGCTGAGAGAATCTGCTTTGTAACCATACAACCAAATGACCCTGTTGTAAACAACAAACATTTACCCGCATTTCACGATTCAAATACATTAACCCACTGTGAAATTGATGAATATAAGTTAGAAGGGTAACAATCAAAAGAAGCACCTAGCAAAACAAAGAAGGCTTTCCTTATAACTCGAATAGTCAGAATGTTCAGAGTGGTGGTTCCCATCCAACAAATCACACTCGAAGGTGGAACAAACATAGTAGTCATGAAACGAAATTTCCCTATTGAGACGGAAGAAACATGTACCACAATTTGTGCAACACATTGATTATTGTTAGTGACGATTGCAATAACATTTTTAAAAATATAAAGCAATTAAAGGAGATTCTTAAAATAGAAGATTTATCAAATTCCGAACATTCGTTATTCAGTTAAGTGCATGTGCTGTAAACAGCAAACATTTACCCACATTTCACAAATCAAATACATTACTCCACTGTGAAATTGATGAGTATAAGTGACAATAGTAGCAATCAAAAGAAGCAACAAGCAAAAGAAAAAAGTCTTTATAATAACTCCAATCATCAGAATGTTTGGACTGGTGGTTCCCATCCAACAAAATTACACTCGATGATTGAACAAACATAGCAGTCATAAAACGGACTCTCCCTATTGAGAGGGAAGAAACATGTACTACAATTAGTGCAGCACATTGTTATTCTTAGTGACCATTGAAATAAGATTTTAAAAAATATTAAGCAAATGAAGGAGATACCTAAACAAGAAGATTTGTCACATTCCGAACATTCGGTGTTCAGTAGGGTGCATGTGGTGTCCAATCTCCACCAAAAAACCATTGAATGCTGAATCTACTCTCTGGCCATACAACCAGATGACCCTGCTGTAAACAATAAACACATTTCACGATTCAAATATATTAACCCACTGTGAAATTGATGAATATAAATGATAAAGGAAATAATCAAAACAAGCACCTAGCAAAACAATGAAGTCTTTCCTAATAACTCCAATACTCAGGATGCTCGGAGTGGTGGTTCCCATTAAACAAAATCATACTCAATGGTAGAACAAATATAGCCGTCATGAAACGGAATGTCCCTGCTGAGAGGGAAGAAACATGTACCACAATTTGTGCAGCACATTGAGCATTTTTAGTGACCATTGGAATAACATTTTTAAAAATCTAAAGCAAATGAAGGAGATACCAAAACAAGAAGATTTATCAAATTCCTAACAGCCGTTATTAAGTAAGGTGCATGTGGTGTCCAATCTGCACCATAAGAACATTGAAAGGAGAATCTGCTTTCTGGCCATACAACCAGATGACCCTCTTGTAAACAACAAACATTTACCAACATTTCACAAATGAAATACATTACTCCACTGTGAAATTGATGAATATAAGTGATTAAGGTATCAATCAACGGAAGCACCTAGCAAAAGAAAAAAAGTCTTTCTAATAACTACAATCGTCAGAATGCTCGGAGTGGTGGTTCCCATCCAACAAAATCACACTCGATGGTAGAACAATTATAGCAGTCACAAAACGGAATCTCCCTGCTGAGAGGAAAGAAACATGTACCACAATTTGTGCAGCACATTGATTGTTTTTAGTGACCATTGCAATAAGGCTATAAAAAATATAAAGCAAATGAAGAAGATACCTAAACACGAAGATATATCACATTCCGAACATTTGTTATTGAGTAAAGTGCATGTGGTGTCCAATCTGTACCAAAAGACCATTTAATGGAGAATCTGCTTTCTGGCCATACAACCAGAGGCCCTGCTCTAAGCAACAAACCTTTACCCTCATTTCACAAATCAAATACATTACTCCACTGTGAAATTGATGAATATAAGTTATAAGGGTATCAATCAAAAAAAGCTCCAAGCAAAAGAAAAAAGTCTTTCTAATAACTCCAATCGTAAGAATGCTCGGAGTGGTAGTTCCCATCCAACAAAATCACACTCGATGATTGAACAAACATAGCAGTCATGAAACGGAATCACCTATTGAGAGGGAAGAAACATGTACCACAATTTGTGGAGCACATTGATTATTTTTAGTGACCATTGCAACAAGATTTTGAAACATATAAAACAAATGAAAAGAGATACCTAAACAAGAAGATTTATAAAATTCCGAGCACTCGTTATTCAGTAAATTGATGAATATAAGTTATAAGGCCCCCCCATGAACCATGGACCTTGCCGTTGGTGGGGAGGCTTGCGTGCCTCAGCTATACAGATGGCCGTGCCGTAGGTGCAACCACAACGGAGGGGTATCTGTTGAGAGGCCAGACAAACGTGTGGTTCCTGAAGAGGGGCAGCAGCCTTTTCAGTAGTTGCAGGGGCAACAGTCTGGATGATTGACTGATCCTGCCTTGCAACATTAACCAAAACGGCCTTGCTGTGCTGGTACTGCGAACGGCTGAAAGCAAGGGGAAACTACAGCCGTAATTTTTCCCGAGGACATGCAGCTTTACTGTATAATTAAACGATGATGGCATCCTCTTGGGTAAAATATTCCGGAGGTAAAATAGTCCCCCATTTGGATCTCCGGGCGGGGACTACTCAGGAGGACGTCGTTATCAGGAGAAAGAAAACTGGCGTTCTACGGATCGGAGCGTGGAATGTCAGATCCCTTAATCGGGCAGGTAGGTTAGAAAATTTAAAAAGGGAAATGGATAGGTTAAAGTTAGATATAGTGGGAATTAGTGAAGTTCGGTGGCAGGAGTAACAAGACTTCTGGTCAGGTGACTACAGGGTTATAAACACAAAATCAAATAGGGGTAATGCAGGAGTATGTTTAATAATGAATAGGAAAATAGGAATGCGGGTAAGCTACTACAAACAGCATAGTGAACGCATTATTGTGGCCAAGATAGATACGAAGCCCACACCTACTACAGTAGTACAAGTTTATATGCCAACTAGCTCTGCAGATGACGAAGAAATTGAAGAAATGTACGATGACTTAAAAGAAATTATTCAGATAGTGAAGGGAGACGAAAATTTAATAGTAATGGGTGACTGGAATTCGAGTGTAGGAAAAGGGAGAGAAGGAAACATAGTAGGTGAATATGGATTGGGGCTAAGAAATGAAAGAGGAAGCCGCCTAGTAGAATTTTGTACAGAGCACAACTTAATCATAGGTAACACTTGGTTTAAGAATCAGGAAAGAAGGTTGTATACGTGGAAGAACCCTGGAGATACTAAAAGGTATCAGATAGATTATATAATGGTAAGACAGAGATTTAGGAACCAGGTTTTAAGTTGTAAGACATTTCCAGGGGCAGATGTGGACTCTGACCACAATGTATTGGTTATGACCTGTAGATTAAAACTGAAGAAACTGCAAAAATGTGGGAAATTAAGGAGATGGGACCTGGATAAACTGAAAGAACCAGAGGTTGTACAGAGTTTCAGGGAGAGCATAAGGGAACAATTGACAGGAATAGGGGAAAGAAATACAGTAGAAGAAGAATGGGTAGCTCTGAGGGATGAAGTAGTGAAGGCAGCAGAGGATAAAGTAGGTAAAAAGACGAGGGCTGCTAGAAATCCTTGGGTAACAGAAGAAATATTGAATTTAACTGATGAAAGGAGAAAATATAAAAATGCAGTAAATGAAGCAGGCAAAAAGGAATACAAACGTCTCAAAAATGAGATCGACAGGAAGTGCAAAATGGCTAAACAGGGATGGCTAGAGGACAAATGTAAGGATGTAGAAGCTTATCTCACTAGGGGTAACATAGATACTGCCTACAGGAAAATTAAAGAGACCTTTGGAGAGAAGAGAACCACGTGTATGAATATCAAGAGCTCAGATGGCAACCCAGTTCTAAGCAAAGAAGGGAAGGCAGAAAGGTGGAAGGAGTATATAGAGGGTCTATACAAGGGCGATGTACTTGAGGACAATATTATGGAAATGGAAGAGGATGTAGATGAAGACGAAATGGGAGATACGATACTGCGTGAAGAGTTTGACAGAGCACTGAAAGACCTGAGTCGAAACAAGGCCCCCGGAGTAGACAACATTCCATTAGAACTACTGACGGCCTTGGGAGAGCCAGTCATGACAAAACTCTACCAGCTGGTGAGCAAGATGTATGAGACAGGCGAAATTCCCTCAGACTTCAGGAAGAATATAATAATTCCAATCCCAAAGAAAGCAGGTGCTGACAGATGTGAAAATTACCGAACTATCAGTTTAATAAGTCACAGCTGCAAAATACTAACGCGAATTCTTTACAGACGAATGGAAAAACTGGTAGATGCGGACCTCGGGGAGGATCAGTTTGGATTCCGTCGAAATGTTGGAACACGTGAGGCAATACTGACCTTACGACTTATCTTAGAAGAAAGATTAAGAAAAGGCAAACCTACGTTTCTAGCATTTGTACACTTAGAGAAAGCTTTTGACAATGTTGACTGGAATACTCTTTTTCAAATTCTAAAGGTGGCAGGGGTAAAATACAGGGAGCGGAAGGCTACTTACAATTTGTACAGAAACCAGATGGCAGTCATAAGAGTCGAGGGGCATGAAAGGGAAGCAGTGGTTGGGAAAGGAGTGAGACAGGGTTGTAGCCTCTCCCCGATGTTATTCAATCTGTATATTGAGCAAGCAGTAAAGGAAACAAAAGAAAAATTTGGAGTAGGTATTAAAATTCATGGAGACGAAGTAAAAACTTTGAGGTTCGCCGATGACATTGTAATTCTGTCAGACACGGCAAAGGACTTGGAAGAGCAGTTGAACGGAATGGACAGTGTCTTGAAAGGAAGATATAAGATGAACATCAACAAAAGCAAAACGAGGATAATGGAATGTAGTCCAATTAAATCGGGTGATGCGAGGGAATTAGATTTGGAAATGAGACACTTAAAGCAGTAAAGGAGTTTTGCTATTTAGGAAGTAAAATAACTGATGATGGTCGAAGTAGAGAGGATATAAAATGTAGACTGGCAATGGCAAGGAAAGCGTTTCTGAAGAAGAGAAATTTGTTAACATCGAGTATAAATTTAAGTGTCAGGAAGTCATTTCTGAAAATATTTGTTTGGAGTGTAGCCATGTATGGAAGTGAAACATGGGCGATAACTAGTTTGGACAAGAAGAGAATAGAAGCTTTCGAAATGTGGTGCTACAGAAGAATACTGAAGATAAGGTGGATAGATCACGTAACTAATGAGGAGGTATTGAATAGGATTGGGGAGAAGAGAAGTTTGTGGCACAACTTGACTAGAAGAAGGGATCGGTTGGTAGGACATGTTTTGAGGCATCAAGGGATCACAAATTTAGCATTGGAGGGCAGTGTGGAGAGTAAAAATCGTAGAGGGAGACCAAGAGATGAGTACACTAAGCAGATTCAGAAGGATGTAAGTTGCAGTAGGTACTGGGAGATGAAGAAGCTTGCACAGGATAGAGTAGCATGGAGAGCTGCATCAAACCAGTCTCAGGACTGAACACCACAACAACAACAACAACAAGCTATAAGGGTATCAATCAAAAAAAGCTCCAAGCAAAAGAAAAAAGTCTTTCTAATAACTCCAATCGTAAGAATGCTCGGAGTGGTAGTTCCCATCCAACAAAATCACACTCGATGATTGAACAAACATAGCAGTCATGAAACGGAATCACCTATTGAGAGGGAAGAAACATGTACCACAATTTGTGGAGCACATTGATTATTTTTAGTGACCATTGCAACAAGATTTTGAAACATATAAAGCAAATGAAAAGAGATACCTAAACAAGAAGATTTATAAAATTCCGAGCATTCGTTATTCAGTAAAGCGCATGTGGTGTCCAATCTGCACCAAAAACCCATTGAATGGAGAATCTGTTTTCTGGTCTTACAACAAGATGACCCTGCTGTAAACAACAAACATTAACCCACTTTTCACGATTCAAATACATTACTCCACTGTGAAATTGATGTATATATATGATAAGGGAAAGAATCAATACAAGCACCTAGCAAAACAATGAAGTCTTTCCTAATACTTCCAATACACAGGATGCTCGGAGTGGTGGTTCCCATCCAACAAAATCACACTAAAAGGTAGAACTAAAATAGCAGTCATTAAAAGGAATCTCCCTGCTGAGAGAATCTGCTTTGTGGCCATACAACCAAATGACCCTGTTGTAAACAACAAACATTTACCCACATTTCACGATTCAAATACATTACTCCCCTGTGAAGTTACTGAATATAAGCGATAAGAGTACTAATCAAAACAAGTACTTAGCAAAAGAAAAAAGTCTTTCCTATTAACTCCAGTCGTCACAATGTTTGGAGTGGTGGTTCCCATCCAACAAAATCACACTCGTTGGTAGAACAAACATAGCAGTCATGAAACGGATTCTCCCTATTGAGAGACAAGAAACGTGCTACAATTAGTGCAGCACATTGTTATTTTTAGTGACCATTGAAACAAGTTTTTAAAAATATAAAGCAAATGAAAGAGATACCAAAACAAGAAGATTTATCAAATCCTGAACATTCGGTGTTCAGTAGGGTGCATGTGGTGTCCAATCTCCAACAAAATACCATTGAATGCAGAATCTGATTTCGGGCCATACAACCAGATGACCCCGCTGTAAACAACAAACATTTACCCACATTTAACGATTCGAATACATTACTCCACTGTGAAATTGATGAATATAAGTTATAACAGTATCAATCATAATAAGCTCCAAGCAAAAAAAAAAAAAAAAAAAAAAAAAAAGTCTTTCAAATAACTAAAATCGTCAGAATGCTCGGATTGGTGGTTCCCAACCAGCAAAATCACACTAAAAGGGAGAACAAACATAGCAGTCATTAAAAGGAATCTCCCTGCTGAGAGAATCTGCTTTGTAGCCATACAACCAAATGACCCTGTTGTAAACAACAAACATTTACCCGCATTTCACGATTCAAATACATTAACCCACTGTGAAATTGATGAATATAAGTGAGAAGGGTAACAATCAAAAGAAGCACCTAGCAAAACAAAGAAGGCTTTCCTTATAACTCGAATAGTCAGAATGTTCAGAGTGGTGGTTCCCATCCAACAAATCACACTCGAAGGTGGAACAAACATAGTAGTCATGAAACGAAATTTCCCTATTGAGACGGAAGAAACATGTACCACAATTTGTGCAACACATTGATTATTGTTAGTGACGATTGCAATAACATTTTTAAAAATATAAAGCAATTAAAGGAGATTCTTAAAATAGAAGATTTATCAAATTCCGAACATTCGTTATTCAGTTAAGTGCATGTGCTGTAAACAGCAAACATTTACCCACATTTCACAAATCAAATACATTACTCCACTGTGAAATTGATGAGTATAAGTGACAATAGTAGCAATCAAAAGAAGCAACAAGCAAAAGAAAAAAGTCTTTATAATAACTCCAATCATCAGAATGTTTGGACTGGTGGTTCCCATCCAACAAAATTACACTCGATGATTGAACAAACATAGCAGTCATAAAACGGACTCTCCCTATTGAGAGGGAAGAAACATGTACTACAATTAGTGCAGCACATTGTTATTCTTAGTGACCATTGAAATAAGATTTTAAAAAATATTAAGCAAATGAAGGAGATACCTAAACAAGAAGATTTGTCACATTCCGAACATTCGGTGTTCAGTAGGGTGCATGTGGTGTCCAATCTCCACCAAAAAACCATTGAATGCTGAATCTACTTTCTGGCCATACAACCAGATGACCCTGCTGTAAACAATAAACACATAACCACATTTCGCGATTCAAATATATTAACCCACTGTGAAATTGATGAATATAAATGATAAAGGAAATAATCAAAACAAGCACCTAGCAAAACAATGAAGTCTTTCCTAATAACTCCAATACTCAGGATGCTCGGAGTGGTGGTTCCCATTAAACAAAATCATACTCAATGGTAGAACAAATATAGCCGTCATGAAACGGAATGTCCCTGCTGAGAGGGAAGAAACATGTACCACAATTTGTGCAGCACATTGAGCATTTTTAGTGACCATTGGAATAACATTTTTAAAAATCTAAAGCAAATGAAGGAGATACCAAAACAAGAAGATTTATCAAATTCCTAACAGCCGTTATTAAGTAAGGTGCATGTGGTGTCCAATCTGCACCATAAGAACATTGAAAGGAGAATCTGCTTTCTGGCCATACAACCAGATGACCCTCTCGTAAACAACAAACATTTACCAACATTTCACAAATGAAATACATTACTCCACTGTGAAATTGATGAATATAAGTGATTAAGGTATCAATCAACGGAAGCACCTAGCAAAAGAAAAAAAGTCTTTCTAATAACTACAATCGTCAGAATGCTCGGAGTGGTGGTTCCCATCCAACAAAATCACACTCGATGTTTGAACAAACATAGCAGTCATGAAAAGGAGTCTCCCTGCTGAGAGGGAAGAAACAAGTACCACAATTTGTGCAGCACATTGATTATTTTAAGTGAACATTGTAATAACATTTATTAAAAATATAAAGCAAATGATGGAGATCCCAAAACCAAAACATTTATCAAATTATGTACATTCGGTGTTAAGTAAGGTGCATGTGGTGTCCAACCTGCACCAAAAACCCTTTGAATACAGAATCTGCTTTCTGGAAATACAACCAGATGACCCTGCTGTAAACAACAAACACATAATCACATTTCACGATTCAAATATATTAAACCACTTTGAAGTTGATGATTATATGTGATAAGGGCAACAATCAAAATAGGAACATAGCAAAACAATGAAATCTTTCCTACTAACTCCAATACTCAGGATGCTCGGAGTGGTGGTTCCCATCCAACAAAACCACACTCGATGTTTAAACAAAACATAGCAGTCATGAAACAGCATCTCCCTGTTGAGAGGTAAGAAACAAGTACCATAATTTGTGGAGCACATTGATTGTTTTTAGTGACCATTGCAATAAGGCTATAAAAAATATAAAGCAAATGAAGAAGATACCTAAACACGAAGATATATCACATTCCGAACATTTGTTATTGAGTAAAGTGCATGTGGTGTCCAATCTGTACCAAAAGACCATTTAATGGAGAATCTGCTTTCTGGCCATACAACCAGAGGCCCTGCTGTAAGCAACAAACCTTTACCCTCATTTCACAAATCAAATACATTACTCCACTGTGAAATTGATGAATATAAGTTATAAGGGTATCAATCAAAAAAAGCTCCAAGCAAAAGAAAAAAGTCTTTCTAATAACTCCAATCGTAAGAATGCTCGGAGTGGTAGTTCCCATCCAACAAAATCACACTCGATGATTGAACAAACATAGCAGTCATGAAACGGAATCACCTATTGAGAGGGAAGAAACATGTACCACAATTTGTGGAGCACATTGATTATTTTTAGTGACCATTGCAACAAGATTTTGAAACATATAAAACAAATGAAAAGAGATACCTAAACAAGAAGATTTATAAAATTCCGAGCACTCGTTATTCAGTAAATTGATGAATATAAGTTATAAGGCCCCCCCATGAACCATGGACCTTGCCGTTGGTGGGGAGGCTTGCGTGCCTCAGCGATACAGATGGCCGTGCCGTAGGTGCAACCACAACGGAGGGGTATCTGTTGAGAGGCCAGACAAACGTGTGGTTCCTGAAGAGGGGCAGCAGCCTTTTCAGTAGTTGCAGGGGCAACAGTCTGGATGATTGACTGATCTGGCCTTGCAACATTAATCAAAACGGCCTTGCTGTGCTGGTACTGCAAACGGCTGAAAGCAAGGGGAAACTACAGCCGTAATTTTTCCCGAGGACATGCAGCTTTACTGTATGATTAAATGATGATGGCATCCTCTTGGGTAAAATATTCCGGAGGTAAAATAGTCCCCCATTCGGATCTCCGGGCGGGGACTACTCAGGAGGATGTCGTTATCAGGAGAAAGAAAACTGGCGTTCTATGGATCGAAGCGTGGAATGTCAGATCCCTTAATGGGGCAGGTAGGTTAGAAAATTTAAAAAGGGAAATGGATAGGTTAAAGTTAGATATAGTGGGAATTAGTGAAGTTCGGTGGCAGGAGGAACAAGACTTCTGGTCAGGTGACTACAGGGTTATAAACACAAAATCAAATAGGGGTAATGCAGGAGTATGTTTAATAATGAATAGGAAAATAGGAATGCGGGTAAGCTACTACAAACAGCATAGTGAACGCATTATTGTGGCCAAGATAGATACGAAGCCCACACCTACTACAGTAGTACAAGTTTATATGCCAACTAGCTCTGCAGATGACGAAGAAATTGAAGAAATGTACGATGAATTAAAAGAAATTATTCAGATAGTGAAGGGAGACGAAAATTTTAATAGTAATGGGTGACTGGAATTCGAGTGTAAGAAAAGGGAGAGAAGTAAACATAGTAGGTGAATATGGATTGGGGCTAAGAAATGAAAGAGGAAGCCGCCTAGTAGAATTTTGTACAGAGCACAACTTAATCATAGGTAACACTTGGTTTAAGAATCAGGAAAGAAGGTTGTATACGTGGAAGAACCCTGGAGATACTAAAAGGTATCAGATAGATTATATAATGGTAAGACAGAGATTTAGGAACCAGGTTTTAAGTTGTAAGACATTTCCAGGGGCAGATGTGGACTCTGACCACAATGTATTGGTTATGACCTGTAGATTAAAACTGAAGAAACTGCAAAAATGTGGGAAATTAAGGAGATGGGACCTGGATAAACTGAAAGAACCAGAGGTTGTACAGAGTTTCAGGGAGAGCATAAGGGAACATTTGACAGGAATAGGGGAAAGAAATATAGTAGAAGAAGAATGGGTAGCTCTGAGGGATGAAGTAGTGAAGGCAGCAGAGGATAAAGTAGGTAAAAAGACGAAGGCTGCTAGAAATCCTTGGGTAACAGAAGAAATATTGAATTTAATTGATGAAAGGAGAAAATATAAAAATGCAGTAAATGAAGCAGGCAAAAATGAGATCGACAGGAAGTGCAAAATGGCTAAACAGGGATGGCTAGAGGACAAATGTAAGGATGTAGAAGCTTATCTCACTAGGGGTAAGATAGATACTGCCTATAGGAAAATTAAAGAGACCTTTGGAGAGAAGAGAACCACGTGTATGAATATCAAGAGCTCAGATGGCAACCCAGTTCTAAGCAAAGAAGGGAAGGCAGAAAGGTGGAAGGAGTATATAGAGGGCCTATACAAGGGCGATGTACTTGAGGACAATATTATGGAAATGGAAGAGGATGTAGATGAAGACGAAATGGGAGATACGATACTGCGTGAAGAGTTTGACAGAGCACTGAAAGACCTGAGTCGAAACAAGGCCCCCGGAGTAGACAACATTCCATTAGAACTACTGACGGCCTTGGGAGAGCCAGTCATGACAAAACTCTACCAGCTGGTGAGCAAGATGTATGAGACAGGCGAAATTCCCTCAGACTTCAAGAAGAATATAATAATTCCAATCCCAAAGAAAGCAGGTGCTGACAGATGTGAAAATTACCGAACTATCAGTTCAATAAGTCACAGCTGCAAAACACTAAGGGGAATTCTTTACAGACAAATGGAAAAACTGGTAGATGCGGACCTCGGGGAGGATCAGTTTGGATTCCGTCGAAATGTTGGAACACGTGAGGCAATACTGACCTTACGTCTTATCTTAGAAGAAAGATTAAGAAAAGGCAAACCTACGTTTCTAGCATTTGTACACTTAGAGAAAGCTTTTGACAATGTTGACTGGAATACTCTTTTTCAAATTCTAAAGGTGGCAGGGGTAAAATACAGGGAGCGGAAGGCTACTTACAATTTGTACAGAAACCAGATGGCAGTCATAAGAGTCGAGGGGCATGAAAGGGAAGCAGTGGTTGGGAAAGGAGTGAGACAGGGTTGTAGCCTCTCCCCGATGTTATTCAATCTGTATATTGAGCAAGCAGTAAAGGAAACAAAAGAAAAATTTGGAGTAGGTATTAAAATTCATGGAGACGAAGTAAAAACTTTGAGGTTCGCCGATGACATTGTAATTCTGTCAGAGACGGAAAAGGACTTGGTAGAGCAGTTGAACGGAATGGACAGTGTCTTGAAAGGAGGATATAAGATGAACATCAACAAAAGCAAAACGAGGATAATGGAATGTAGTCCAATTAAATCGGGTGATGCTGAGGGAATTAGATTTGGAAATGAGACACTTAAAGCAGTAAAGGAGTTTTGCTATTTAGGAAGTAAAATAACTGATGATGGTCAAAGTAGAGAGGATATAAAATGTAGACTGGCAATGGCAAGGAAAGCGTTTCTGAAGAAGAGAAATTTGTTAACATCGAGTATAGATTTAAGTGTCAGGAAGTCATTTCTGAAAATATTTGTTTGGAGTGTAGCCATGTATGGAAGTGAAACATGGGCGATAACTAGTTTGGACAAGAAGAGAATAGAAGCTTTCGAAATGTGGTGCTACAGAAGAATACTGAAGATAAGGTGGATAGATCACGTAACTAATGAGGAGGTATTGAATAGGATTGGGGAGAAGAGAAGTTTGTGGCACAACTTGACTAGAAGAAGGGATCGGTTGGTAGGACATGTTTTGAGGCATCAAGGGATCACAAATTTAGCATTGGAGGGCAGTGTGGAGAGTAAAAATCGTAGAGGGAGACCAAGAGATGAGTACACTAAGCAGATTCAGAAGGATGTAAGTTGCAGTAGGTACTGGGAGATGAAGAAGCTTGCACAGGATAGAGTAGCATGGAGAGCTGCATCAAACCAGTCTCAGGACTGAACACCACAACAACAACAACAACAAGCTATAAGGGTATCAATCAAAAAAAGCTCCAAGCAAAAGAAAAAAGTCTTTCTAATAACTCCAATCGTAAGAATGCTCGGAGTGGTAGTTCCCATCCAACAAAATCACACTCGATGATTGAACAAACATAGCAGTCATGAAACGGAATCACCTATTGAGAGGGAAGAAACATGTACCACAATTTGTGGAGCACATTGATTATTTTTAGTGACCATTGCAACAAGATTTTGAAACATATAAAGCAAATGAAAAGAGATACCTAAACAAGAAGATTTATAAAATTCCGAGCATTCGTTATTCAGTAAAGCGCATGTGGTGTCCAATCTGCACCAAAAACCCATTGAATGGAGAATCTGTTTTCTGGTCTTACAACAAGATGACCCTGCTGTAAACAACAAACATTAACCCACTTTTCACGATTCAAATACATTACTCCACTGTGAAATTGATGTATATATATGATAAGGGAAAGAATCAATACAAGCACCTAGCAAAACAATGAAGTCTTTCCTAATACTTCCAATACTCAGGATGCTCGGAGTGGTGGTTCCCATCCAACAAAATCACACTAAAAGGTAGAACTGAAATAGCAGTCATTAAAAGGAATCTCCCTGCTGAGAGAATCTGCTTTGTGGCCATACAACCAAATGACCCTGTTGTAAACAACAAACATTTACCCACATTTCACGATTCAAATACATTACTCCCCTGTGAAGTTACTGAATATAAGCGATAAGAGTACTAATCAAAACAAGTACTTAGCAAAAGAAAAAAGTCTTTCCTATTAACTCCAGTCGTCACAATGTTTGGAGTGGTGGTTCCCATCCAACAAAATCACACTCGTTGGTAGAACAAACATAGCAGTCATGAAACGGATTCTCCCTATTGAGAGACAAGAAACGTGCTACAATTAGTGCAGCACATTGTTATTTTTAGTGACCATTGAAACAAGTTTTTAAAAATATAAAGCAAATGAAAGAGATACCAAAACAAGAAGATTTATCAAATCCTGAACATTCGGTGTTCAGTAGGGTGCATGTGGTGTCCAATCTCCAACAAAATACCATTGAATGCAGAATCTGATTTCGGGCCATACAACCAGATGACCCCGCTGTAAACAACAAACATTTACCCACATTTAACGATTCGAATACATTACTCCACTGTGAAATTGATGAATATAAGTTATAACAGTATCAATCATAATAAGCTCCAAGCAAAAAAAAAAAAAAAAAAAAAAAAAAAAAAAAAAAAAAAAAAAAAAAAAAAGTCTTTCAAATAACTAAAATCGTCAGAATGCTCGGATTGGTGGTTCCCAACCAGCAAAATCACACTAAAAGGGAGAACAAACATAGCAGTCATTAAAAGGAATCTCCCTGCTGAGAGAATCTGCTTTGTAGCCATACAACCAAATGACCCTGTTGTAAACAACAAACATTTACCCGCATTTCACGATTCAAATACATTAACCCACTGTGAAATTGATGAATATAAGTGAGAAGGGTAACAATCAAAAGAAGCACCTAGCAAAACAAAGAAGGCTTTCCTTATAACTCGAATAGTCAGAATGTTCAGAGTGGTGGTTCCCATCCAACAAATCACACTCGAAGGTGGAACAAACATAGTAGTCATGAAACGAAATTTCCCTATTGAGACGGAAGAAACATGTACCACAATTTGTGCAACACATTGATTATTGTTAGTGACGATTGCAATAACATTTTTAAAAATATAAAGCAATTAAAGGAGATTCTTAAAATAGAAGATTTATCAAATTCCGAACATTCGTTATTCAGTTAAGTGCATGTGCTGTAAACAGCAAACATTTACCCACATTTCACAAATCAAATACATTACTCCACTGTGGAATTGATGCGTATAAGTGACAATAGTAGCAATCAAAAGAAGCAACAAGCAAAAGAAAAAAGTCTTTATAATAACTCCAATCATCAGAATGTTTGGACTGGTGGTTCCCATCCAACAAAATTACACTCGATGATTGAACAAACATAGCAGTCATAAAACGGACTCTCCCTATTGAGAGGGAAGAAACATGTACTACAATTAGTGCAGCACATTGTTATTCTTAGTGACCATTGAAATAAGATTTTAAAAAATATTAAGCAAATGAAGGAGATACCTAAACAAGAAGATTTGTCACATTCCGAACATTCGGTGTTCAGTAGGGTGCATGTGGTGTCCAATCTCCACCAAAAAACCATTGAATGCTGAATCTACTCTCTGGCCATACAACCAGATGACCCTGCTGTATACAATAAACACATAACCACATTTCACGATTCAAATATATTAACAAACTGTGAAATTGATGAATATAAATGATAAAGGAAATAATCAAAACACGCACCTAGCAAAACAATGAAGTCTTCCCTATAACTCCAATACTCAGGATGCTCGGAGTGGTGGTTCCCATTAAACAAAATCATACTCAATGGTAGAACAAATATAGCCGTCATGAAACGGAATGTCCCTGCTGAGAGGGAAGAAACATGTACCACAATTTGTGCAGCACATTGAGCATTTTTAGTGACCATTGGAATAACATTTTTAAAAATCTAAAGCAAATGAAGGAGATACCAAAACAAGAAGATTTATCAAATTCCTAACAGCCGTTATTAAGTAAGGTGCATGTGGTGTCCAATCTGCACCATAAGAACATTGAAAGGAGAATCTGCTTTCTGGCCATACAACCAGATGACCCTCTCGTAAACAACAAACATTTACCAACATTTCACAAATGAAATACATTACTCCACTGTGAAATTGATGAATATAAGTGATTAAGGTATCAATCAACGGAAGCACCTAGCAAAAGAAAAAAAGTCTTTCTAATAACTACAATCGTCAGAATGCTCGGAGTGGTGGTTCCCATCCAACAAAATCACACTCGATGTTTGAACAAACATAGCAGTCATGAAAAGGAGTCTCCCTGCTGAGAGGGAAGAAACAAGTACCACAATTTGTGCAGCACATTGATTATTTTAAGTGAACATTGTAATAACATTTATTAAAAATATAAAGCAAATGATGGAGATCCCAAAACCAAAACATTTATCAAATTATGTACATTCGGTGTTAAGTAAGGTGCATGTGGTGTCCAACCTGCACCAAAAACCCTTTGAATACAGAATCTGCTTTCTGGAAATACAACCAGATGACCCTGCTGTAAACAACAAACACATAATCACATTTCACGATTCAAATATATTAAACCACTTTGAAGTTGATGATTATATGTGATAAGGGCAACAATCAAAATAGGAACATAGCAAAACAATGAAATCTTTCCTACTAACTCCAATACTCAGGATGCTCGGAGTGGTGGTTCCCATCCAACAAAACCACACTCGATGTTTCAACAAAACATAGCAGTCATGAAACAGCATCTCCCTGTTGAGAGGTAAGAAACAAGTACCATAATTTGTGGAGCACATTGATTGTTTTTAGTGACCATTGCAATAAGGCTATAAAAAATATAAAGCAAATGAAGAAGATACCTAAACACGAAGATATATCACATTCCGAACATTTGTTATTGAGTAAAGTGCATGTGGTGTCCAATCTGTACCAAAAGACCATTTAATGGAGAATCTGCTTTCTGGCCATACAACCAGAGGCCCTGCTGTAAGCAACAAACCTTTACCCTCATTTCACAAATCAAATACATTACTCCACTGTGAAATTGATGAATATAAGTTATAAGGGTATCAATCAAAAAAAGCTCCAAGCAAAAGAAAAGAGTCTTTCTAATAACTCCAATCGTAAGAATGCTCGGAGTGGTAGTTCCCATCCAACAAAATCACACTCGATGATTGAACAAACATAGCAGTCATGAAACGGAATCACCTATTGAGAGGGAAGAAACATGTACCACAATTTGTGGAGCACATTGATTATTTTTAGTGACCATTGCAACAAGATTTTGAAACATATAAAACAAATGAAAAGAGATACCTAAACAAGAAGATTTATAAAATTCCGAGCACTCGTTATTCAGTAAATTGATGAATATAAGTTATAAGGCCCCCCCATGAACCATGGACCTTGCCGTTGGTGGGGAGGCTTGCGTGCCTCAGCTATACAGATGGCCGTGCCGTAGGTGCAACCACAACGGAGGGGTATCTGTTGAGAGGCCAGACAAACGTGTGGTTCCTGAAGAGGGGCAGCAGCCTTTTCAGTAGTTGCAGGGGCAACAGTCTGGATGATTGACTGATCTGGCCTTGCAACATTAATCAAAACGGCCTTGCTGTGCTGGTACTGCAAACGGCTGAAAGCAAGGGGAAACTACAGCCGTAATTTTTCCCGAGGACATGCAGCTTTACTGTATGATTAAATGATGATGGCATCCTCTTGGGTAAAATATTCCGGAGGTAAAATAGTCCCCCATTCGGATCTCCGGGCGGGGACTACTCAGGAGGATGTCGTTATCAGGAGAAAGAAAACTGGCGTTCTATGGATCGAAGCGTGGAATGTCAGATCCCTTAATGGGGCAGGTAGGTTAGAAAATTTAAAAAGGGAAATGGATAGGTTAAAGTTAGATATAGTGGGAATTAGTGAAGTTCGGTGGCAGGAGGAACAAGACTTCTGGTCAGGTGACTACAGGGTTATAAACACAAAATCAAATAGGGGTAATGCAGGAGTATGTTTAATAATGAATAGGAAAATAGGAATGCGGGTAAGCTACTACAAACAGCATAGTGAACGCATTATTGTGGCCAAGATAGATACGAAGCCCACACCTACTACAGTAGTACAAGTTTATATGCCAACTAGCTCTGCAGATGACGAAGAAATTGAAGAAATGTACGATGAATTAAAAGAAATTATTAAGATAGTGAAGGGAGACGAAAATTTTAATAGTAATGGGTGACTGGAATTCGAGTGTAGGAAAAGGGAGAGAAGTAAACATAGTAGGTGAATATGGATTGGGGCTAAGAAATGAAAGAGGAAGCCGCCTAGTAGAATTTTGTACAGAGCGCCACTTAATCATAGGTAACACTTGGTTTAAGAATCAGGAAAGAAGGTTGTATACGTGGAAGAACCCTGGAGATACTAAAAGGTATCAGATAGATTATATAATGGTAAGACAGAGATTTAGGAACCAGGTTTTAAGTTGTAAGACATTTCCAGGGGCAGATGTGGACTCTGACCACAATGTATTGGTTATGACCTGTAGATTAAAACTGAAGAAACTGCAAAAATGTGGGAAATTAAGGAGATGGGACCTGGATAAACTGAAAGAACCAGAGGTTGTACAGAGTTTCAGGGAGAGCATAAGGGAACATTTGACAGGAATAGGGGAAAGAAATATAGTAGAAGAAGAATGGGTAGCTCTGAGGGATGAAGTAGTGAAGGCAGCAGAGGATAAAGTAGGTAAAAAGACGAAGGCTGCTAGAAATCCTTGGGTAACAGAAGAAATATTGAATTTAATTGATGAAAGGAGAAAATATAAAAATGCAGTAAATGAAGCAGGCAAAAAGGAATACAAACGTCTCAAAAATGAGATCGACAGGAAGTGCAAAATGGCTAAACAGGGATGGCTAGAGGACAAATGTAAGGATGTAGAAGCTTATCTCACTAGGGGTAAGATAGATACTGCCTATAGGAAAATTAAAGAGACCTTTGGAGAGAAGAGAACCACGTGTATGAATATCAAGAGCTCAGATGGCAACCCAGTTCTAAGCAAAGAAGGGAAGGCAGAAAGGTGGAAGGAGTATATAGAGGGCCTATACAAGGGCGATGTACTTGAGGACAATATTATGGAAATGGAAGAGGATGTAGATGAAGACGAAATGGGAGATACGATACTGCGTGAAGAGTTTGACAGAGCACTGAAAGACCTGAGTCGAAACAAGGCCCCCGGAGTAGACAACATTCCATTAGAACTACTGACGGCCTTGGGAGAGCCAGTCATGACAAAACTCTACCAGCTGGTGAGCAAGATGTATGAGACAGGCGAAATTCCCTCAGACTTCAAGAAGAATATAATAATTCCAATCCCAAAGAAAGCAGGTGCTGACAGATGTGAAAATTACCGAACTATCAGTTCAATAAGTCACAGCTGCAAAATACTAACGGGAATTCTTTACAGACGAATGGAAAAACTGGTAGATGCGGACCTCGGGGAGGATCAGTTTGGATTCCGTCGAAATGTTGGAACACGTGAGGCAATACTGACCTTACGACTTATCTTAGAAGAAAGATTAAGAAAAGGCAAACCTACGTTTCTAGCATTTGTACACTTAGAGAAAGCTTTTGACAATGTTGACTGGAATACTCTTTTTCAAATTCTAAAGGTGGCAGGGGTAAAATACAGGGAGCGGAAGGCTACTTACAATTTGTACAGAAACCAGATGGCAGTCATAAGAGTCGAGGGGCATGAAAGGGAAGCAGTGGTTGGGAAAGGAGTGAGACAGGGTTGTAGCCTCTCCCCGATGTTATTCAATCTGTATATTGAGCAAGCAGTAAAGGAAACAAAAGAAAAATTTGGAGTAGGTATTAAAATTCATGGAGACGAAGTAAAAACTTTGAGGTTCGCCGATGACATTGTAATTCTGTCAGAGACGGAAAAGGACTTGGAAGAGCAGTTGAACGGAATGGACAGTGTCTTGAAAGGAGGATATAAGATGAACATCAACAAAAGCAAAACGAGAATAATGGAATGTAGTCCAATTAAATCGGGTGATGCTGAGGGAATTAGATTTGGAAATGAGACACTTAAAGCAGTAAAGGAGTTTTGCTATTTAGGAAGTAAAATAACTGATGATGGTCAAAGTAGAGAGGATATAAAATGTAGACTGGCAATGGCAAGGAAAGCGTTTCTGAAGAAGAGAAATTTGTTAACATCGAGTATAGATTTAAGTGTCAGGAAGTCATTTCTGAAAATATTTGTTTGGAGTGTAGCCATGTATGGAAGTGAAACAAGGACGATAACTAGTTTGGACAAGAAGAGAATAGAAGCTTTCGAAATGTGGTGCTACAAAAGAAGACTGAAGATAAGGTGGATAGATCACGTAACTAATGAGGAGGTATTGAATAGGATTGGGGAGAAGAGAAGTTTGTGGCACAACTTGACCAGAAGAAGTGATCGGTTGGTAGGACATGTTTTGAGGCATCAAGGGATCACAAATTTAGCATTGGAGGGCAGTGTGGAGGGTAAAAATCGTAGAGGGAGACCGAGAGATGAGTACACTAAGCAGATTCAGAAGGATGTAGGTTGCAGTAGGTACTGGGAGATGAAGAAGCTTGCACAGGATAGAGTAGCATGGAGAGCTGCATCAAACCAGTCTCAGGACTGAACACCACAACAACAACAACAACAACAAGTTATAAGGGTATCAATCAAAAAAAGCTCCAAGCAAAAGAAAAAAGTCTTTCTAATAACTCCAATCGTAAGAATGCTCGGAGTGGTAGTTCCCATCCAACAAAATCACACTCGATGATTGAACAAACATAGCAGTCATGAAACGGAATCACCTATTGAGAGGGAAGAAACATATACCACAATTTGTGGAGCACATTGATTATTTTTAGTGACCATTGCAACAAGATTTTGAAACATATAAAGCAAATGAAAAGAGATACCTAAACAAGAAGATTTATAAAATTCCGAGCATTCGTTATTCAGTAAAGCGCATGTGGTGTCCAATCTGCACCAAAAACCCATTGAATGGAGAATCTGTTTTCTGGTCTTACAACAAGATGACCCTGCTGTAAACAACAAACATTAACCCACTTTTCACGATTCAAATACATTACTCCACTGTGAAATTGATGTATATATATGATAAGGGAAAGAATCAATACAAGCACCTAGCAAAACAATGAAGTCTTTCCTAATACTTCCAATACTCAGGATGCTCGGAGTGGTGGTCCCCGTCCAACAAAATCACACTAAAAGGTAGAACAAACATATCAGTCATTAAAAGGAATCTCCCTGCTGAGAGAATCTGCTTTGTGGCCATACAACCAAATGACCCAGTTGTAAACAACAAACATTTACCCACATTTCACGATTCAAATACATTACTCCCCTGTGAAGTTACTGAATATAAGCGATAAGAGTACTAATCAAAACAAGTACTTAGCAAAAGAAAAATGTCTTTCCTATTAACTCCAGTCGTCACAATGTTTGGAGTGGTGGTTCCCATCCAACAAAATCACACTCGTTGGTAGAACAAACATAGCAGTCATGAAACTGACTCTCCCTATTGAGAGACAAGAAACATGTGCTACAATTAGTGCAGTACATTGTTATTTTTAGTGACCATTGAAACAAGTTTTTAAAAATATAAAGCAAATGAAAGAGATACCAAAACAAAAAGATTTATCAAATCCCGAAGATTCGGTGTTCAGTAGGGTGCATGTGGTGTCCAATCTCCACCAAAATACCATTGAATGCACAATCTGATTTCGGGCCATACAACCAGATGACCCCACTGTAAACAACAAACATTTACCCACATTTAACGATTCGAATACATTACTCCACTGTGAAATTGATGAATATAAGTTATAACAGTATCAATCATAATAAGCTCCAAGCAAAAACAAAAAAAAAGTCTTTCAAATAACTCCAATCGTCAGAATGCTCGGATTGGTGGTTCCCAACCAACAAAATCACACTAAAAGGGAGAACAAACATAGCAGTCATTAAAAGGAATCTCCCTGCTGAGGGAATCTGCTTTGTAGCCATACAACCAAATGACCCTGTTGTATACAACAAACATTTACCCGCATTTCACGATTCAAATACATTAACCCACTGTGAAATTGATGAATATAAGTGAGAAGGGTAACAATCAAAACACCTTGCAAAACAAAGAAGGCTTTCCTTATAAATCGAATAGTCAGAATGTTCAGAGTGGTGGTTCCCATCCAACAAATCACACTCGAAGGTGGAACAAACATAGTAGTCATGAAACGAAATTTCCGTATTGAGACGGAAGAAACATGTACCACAATTTGTGCACCACATTGATTATTGTTAGTGACGATTGCAATAACATTTTTAAAAATATAAAGCAATTAAAGGAGATTCTTAAAATAGAAGATTTATCAAATTCCGAACAGTCGTTATTCAGTTAAGTGCATGTGCTGTAAACAGCAAACATTTACCCACATTTCACAAATCAAATACATTACTCCACTGTCAAATTGATGAGTATAAGTGACAATAGTAGCAAACAAAAGAAGCAACAAGCAAAAGAAAAAAGTCTTTATAATAACTCCAATCATCAGAATGTTTGGACTGGTGGTTCCCATCCAACAAAATTACACTCGATGATTGAACAAACATAGCAGTCATAAAACGGACTCTCCCTATTGAGAGGGAAGAAACATGTACTACAATTAGTGCAGTACATTGTTATTCTTAGTGACCATTGAAATAAGATTTTAAAAAATACTAAGCAAATGAAGGAGATACCTAAACAAGAAGATTTGTCACATTCCGAACATTCGGTGTTCAGTAGGGTGCATGTGGTGTCCAATCTCCACCAAAAAACCATTGAATGCTGAATCTACTTTCTGGCCATACAACCAGATGACCCTGCTGTAAACAATAAACACATAACCACATTTCACAATTCAAATATATTAACCCACTGTGAAATTGATGAATATAAATGATAAAGGAAATAATCAAAACACGCACCTAGCAAAACAATGAAGTCTTTCCTAATAACTCCAATACTCAGGATGCTCGGAGTGGTGGTTCCCATTAAACAAAATCATACTCAATGGTAGAACAAACATAGCCGTCATGAAACGGAATGTCCCTGCTGAGAGGGAAGAAACATGTACCACAATTTGTGCAGCACATTGAGCATTTTTAGTGACCACTGGAATAACATTTTTAAAAATCTAAAGCAAATGAAGGAGATACCAAAACAAGAAGATTTATCAAATTCCTAACAGCCGTTATTAAGTAAGGTGCATGTGGTGTCCAATCTGCACCATAAGAACATTGAAAGGAGAATCTGCTTTCTGGCCATACAACCAGATGACCCTCTCGTAAACAACAAACATTTACCAACACTTCACAAATGAAATACATTACTCCACTGTGAAATTGATGAATATAAGTGATTAAGGTATCAATCAACGGAAGCACCTAGCAAAAGAAAAAAGTCTTTCTAATAACTACAATCGTCAGAATGCTCGGAGTGGTGGTTCCCATCCAACAAAATCACACTCGATGTTTGAACAAACATAGCAGTCATGAAAAGGAGTCTCCCTGCTGAGAGGGAAGAAACAAGTACCACAATTTGTGCAGCACATTGATTATTTTAAGTGAACATTGTAATAACATTTATTAAAAATATAAAGCAAATGATGGAGATCCCAAAACCAAAATATTTATCAAATTATGTACATTCGGTGTTAAGTAAGGTGCATGTGGTGTCCAATCTGCACCAAAAACCCTTTGAATACAGAATCTGCTTTCTGGAAATACAACCAGATGACCCTGCTGTAAACAACAAACACATAACCACATTTCACGATTCAAATATATTAAACCACTTTGAAGTTGATGATTATATGTGATAAGGGCAACAATCAAAATAGGAACATAGCAAAACAATGAAATCTTTCCTACTAACTCCAATACTCAGGATGCTCGGAGTGGTGGTTCCCATCCAACAAAACCACACTCGATGTTTCAACAAAACATAGCAGTCATGAAACAGCATCTCCCTGTTGAGAGGTAAGAAACATGTACCATAATTTGTGGACCACATTAATTGTTTTTAGTGACCATTGCAATAAGATTTTTAAACATATAAAGAAAATGAAGGAGATACCTAAACAAGAAGATTTATCAAATTCTGACCATTTGTTATTCAGTAAAGTGCATGTGGTGTATAATTGGCACCAAAAAACACTTGAATGGAGAATCTGCTTTCTGGCCTTACAACCAGATGACCCTGCTGTAAACAACAAACATTTACCCACAGTTCACGATTCAAATACATTAGTCCACAGTGAAATTGATGAATATAAGTGATAAGGGGAAGAATCAAAACAGGCACCTAGCAAAACAATGAAGTCTTTCCTAATTACTCCAATACTCAGGATGCTCGGAGTGGTGGTTCCCATCCAACAAAATCACACTCGATGGTAGAACAATTATAGCAGTCACGAAACGGAATCTCCCTGCTGAGAGGAAAGAAACATGTACCACAATTTGTGCAGCACATTGATTGTTTTTTGTGACCATTGCAACAAGATTTTGAAACATATAAAACAAATGAAAAGAGATACCTAAACAAGAAGATTTATAAAATTCCGAGCACTCGTTATTCAGTAAATTGATGAATATAAGTTATAAGGCCCCCCCATGAACCATGGACCTTGCCGTTGGTGGGGAGGCTTGCGTGCCTCAGCGATACAGATGGCCGTGCCGTAGGTGCAACCACAACGGAGGGGTATCTGTTGAGAGGCCAGACAAACGTGTGGTTCCTGAAGAGGGGCAGCAGCCTTTTCAGTAGTTGCAGGGGCAACAGTCTGGATGATTGACTGATCTGGCCTTGCAACATTAACCAAAATGGCCTTGCTGTGCTGGTACTGCGAACGGCTGAAAGCAAGGGGAAACTACAGCCGTAATTTTTCCCGAGGACATGCAGCTTTACTGTATAATTAAACGATGATGGCATCCTCTTGGGTAAAATATTCCGGAGGTAAAATAGTCCCCCATTCGGATCTCCGGGCGGGGACTACTCAGGAGGATGTCGTTATCAGGAGAAAGAAAACTGGCGTTCTACGGATCGGAGGGTGGAATGTCAGATCCCTTAATCGGGCAGGTAGGTTAGAAAATTTAAAAAGGGAAATGGATAGGTTAAAGTTAGATATAGTGGGAATTAGTGAAGTTCGGTGGCAGGAGGAACAAGACTTCTGGTCAGGTCACTACAGGGTTATAAACACAAAATCAAATAGGGGTAATGCAGGAGTATGTTTAATAATGAATAGGAAAATAGGAATGCGGGTAAGCTACTACAAACAGCATAGTGAACGCATTATTGTGGCCAAGATAGATACGAAGCCCACACCTACTACAGTAGTACAAGCTTATATGCCAACTAGCTCTGCAGATGACGAAGAAATTGAAGAAATGTACGATGAATTAAAAGAAATTATTCAGATAGTGAAGGGAGATGAAAATTTAATAGTAATGGGTGACTGGAATTCGAGTGTAGGAAAAGGGAGAGAAGGAAACATAGTAGGTGAATATGGATTGGGGCTAAGAAATGAAAGAGGAAGCCGCCTAGTAGAATTTTGTACAGAGCACCACTTAATCATAGGTAACACTTGGTTTAAGAATCATGAAAGAAGGTTGTATACGTGGAAGAACCCTGGAGATACTAAAAGGTATCAGATAGATTATATAATGGTAAGACAGAGATTTAGGAACCAGGTTTTAAGTTGTAAGACATTTCCAGGGGCAGATGTGGACTCTGACCACAATGTATTGGTTATGACCTGTAGATTAAAACTGAAGAAACTGCAAAAATGTGGGAAATTAAGGAGAGGGGACCTGGATAAACTGAAAGAACCATAGGTTGTACTGAGTTTCAGGGAGAGCATAAGGGAACAATTGACAGGAATAGGGGAAAGAAATACAGTAGAAGAAGAATGGGTAGCTCTGATTAGATTAGAGATTAGATTAATACTTGTTCCATAGATCATGAATACGACACTTCATAATGATGTGGAACGTGTCAGGTTAATAAAAGATGTCTGTACAAGAAATTACATTACACAAAATATTGCATGACACTAATGATTAAGTTTTTTTTTTTTTTTTTTTTTTTTTTTTTTTTTTTTTTTTTTTTTTTTTAAATCTAAAAATTCAGCCAATGAGTAGAAGGAGTTGTCATCTAGAAATTCTTTTAATTTATTTTTAAATGTTAGTTGGCTATCTGTCAGGCTTTTGATGCTGTTTGGTAGGTGCCCAAAGACTTTTGTGGCAGCATAATTTACCCCTTTCTGTGCCAAAGTCAGATTTAACCCTGCATAGTGAAGATCATCCTTTCTCCTGGTGTTATAGGTATGCACACTGCTATTACTTTTGAATTGGGTTGGATTATTATCAACAAATTTCATAAGGGAATATATATACTGTGAGGTTACTGTGAGGATCCCTAGATCCTTAAATAGATGTCTGCAGGATGACCGTGGGTGGGCTCCAGCAATTATTCTGATTACACGTTTTTGTGCAATGAATACTTTTCTACTCAACGATGAATTACCCCAGAATATGATGCCATACGAAAGCAGTGAATGAAAGTAGGCATAGTAAGCTAATTTACTGAGATTCTTATCACCAAAATTTGCAATAACCCTAATAGCATACGTAGCTGAACTCAGACGTTTCAGCAGACCATCAATGTGTTGCTTCCAGTTTAACCTCTCATCAATGGACACACCTAAAAATTTTGAAAATTCTACCTTAGCTACAGACTTCTGTTCAAATTCTATATTTATTACTGGAGTTTTGCCATTTACTGTACGGAACTGTATATACTGTGTTTTATCAAAATTTAAAGAGAGTCCGTTTGCTGAGAACCACTTAATAATTTTGTGAAAAACATCATTTACAATTACATCACTTAGTTCTTGGTTTTTGGATGTTATTACTATACTTGTATCATCAGCAAAAAGAACTAACTTTGCATCTTCATCAATGTGGAATGGTAAGTCATTAATGTATATCAAGAACAGTAAAGGACCTAAGACCGAACCCTGTGGGACCCCGTGCTTGATAGCACCCCAGTTTGAGGAATCAGCTGTTTTAACATTACACGAACCACTTATTTCAACTTTCTGCATTCTTCCAGTTAAGTATGAATTAAACCATTTGTGCACTGCCCCACTCAAACCATAATGATTTAGCTTATCTAAAAGAATTCCATGATTTACACAATCAAAGGCCTTTGAGAGATCACAAAAAATACCAATGGGTGATGTCCGGTTATTCAGAGCATTTAATATTTGATCAGTGAAAGCATATATAGCATTTTCTGTTGAAAAGCCTTTCTGAAAACCAAACTGACATTTTGTTAGTACTTTATTTTTACAAATATGGGAGGCTACTCTTGAATACATTACTTTCTCAAAAATTTTTGATAGAGCTGTCAGAAGAGAGATTGGGCGGTAGTTGTTGACATCCGACATATCCCCCTTTTTATGCAATGGTTTTACAATGGCATATTTCAGTCTATCAGGGAAAACACCCTGCTCCAAAGAGCTATTACATACGTGGCTGAGAATTCTACTTATCTGTGGGGAACAAGCTTTAAGTACTTTGCTGGAAATGCCATCAATTCCGTAAGAGCTTTTACTTTTCAGTGAGTTTATTATTTTACTGATTTCAGAGGGAGAGGTTGGTGGAATTACAGCTGTTTCAAACTGTGCAGGTATGGCCTCTTCTATTAATAGCCTTGCCTCTTCTAGTGAAGATCTAGATCCTATTTTCTCCACAACATTTAAAAAATGATTATTCAAAATATTTTCAATTTCTGATTGTTTGTTAGTGCACTTGTCATTCAATTTTATTGCACTAAAGTCTTCCTGTGCTCTTGGTTGCCCTGTTTCCCTTTCAATAATATTCCAAATTGCTTTAATTTTATTATCAGAGTTACTGATCTCAGACATGATACACATGCTTCTGGACTTTTTAATAACTTTTCTTAGTACCGCACAATAGTTTTTATAATATTGAACAATTTCGGGGTCAGTACTCCATCTTGCTGTTAGATACAGTTCTCTTTTGCGGTTGCAGATATTCATCTGAGGGATGAAGTAGTGAAAGCAGCAGAGGATAAAGTAGGTAAAAAGACGAGGGCTGCTAGAAATCCTTGGGTAACAAAAGAAATATTGAATTTAACTGATGAAAGGAGAAAATATAAAAATGCAGTAAATGAAGCTGGCAAAAAGGAATACAAACGTCTCAAAAATGAGATTGACAGGAATTGCAAAATGGCTAAACAGGGATGGCTAGAGGACAAATGTAAGGATGTAGAAGCTTATTTCACTAGGGGTAAGATAGATACTGCCTACAGGAAAATTAAAGAGACCTTTGGAGAGAAGAGAACCACGTGTATGAATATCAAGAGCTCAGATGGCAACCCAGTTCTAAGCAAAGAAGGGAAGGCAGAAAGGTGGAAGGAGTATATAGAGGGTCTATACAAGGGCGATGTACTTGAGGACAATATTATGGAAATGGAAGAGGATGTAGATGAAGACGAAATGGGAGATACGATACTGCGTGAAGAGTTTGACAGAGCACTGAAAGACCTGAGTCGAAACAAGGCCCCCGGAGTAGACAACATTCCATTAGAACTACTGACGGCCTTGGGAGAGCCAGTCATGACAAAACTCTACCAGCTGGTGAGCAAGATGTATGAGACAGGAGAAATTCCCTCAGACTTCAAGAAGAATATAATAATTCCAATCCCAAAGAAAGCAGGTGCTGACTGATGTGAAAATTACCGAACTATCAGTTTAATAAGTCACAGCTGCAAAATACTAACGCGAATTCTTTACAGACGAATGGAAAAACTGGTAGATGCGGACCTCGGGGAGGATCAGTTTGGATTCCGTCGAAATGTTGGAACACGTGAGGCAATACTGACCTTACGACTTATCTTAGAAGAAAAATTAAGAAAAGGCAAACCTACGTTTCTAGCATTTGTACACTTAGAGAAAGCTTTTGACAATGTTGACTGGAATACTCTTTTTCAAATTCTAAAGGTGGCAGGGGTAAAATACAGGGAGCGGAAGGCTACTTACAATTTGTACAGAAACCAGATGGCAGTCATAAGAGTCGAGGGGCATGAAAGGGAAGCAGTGGTTGGGAAAGGAGTGAGACAGGGTTGTAGCCTCTCCCCGATGTTATTCAATCTGTATATTGAGCAAGCAGTAAAGGAAACAAAAGAAAAATTTGGAGTAGGTATTAAAATTCATGGAGACGAAGTAAAAACTTTGAGGTTCGCCGATGACATTGTAATTCTGTCAGACACGGCAAAGGACTTGGAAGAGCAGTTGAACGGAATGGACAGTGTCTTGAAAGGAGGATATAAGATGAACATCAACAAAAGCAAAACGAGGATAATGGAATGTAGTCCAATTAAATCGGGTGATGCGAGGGAATTAGATTTGGAAATGAGACACTTGATGGTCGAAGTAGAGAGGATATAAAATGTAGACTGGCAATGGCAAGGAAAGCGTTTCTGAAGAAGAGAAATTTGTTAACATCGAGTATAGATTTAAGTGTCACGAAGTCATTTCTGAAAATATTTGTTTGGAGTGTAGCCATGTATGGAAGTGAAACATGGACGATAACTAGTTTGGACAAGAAGAGAATAGAAGCTTTCGAAATGTGGTGCTACAGAAGAATACTGAAGATAAGGTGGATAGATCACGTAACTAATGAGGAGGTATTGAATAGGATTGGGGAGAAGAGAAGTTTGTGGCACAACTTGACTAGAAGAAGGGACCGGTTGGTAGGACATGTTTTGAGGTATCAAGGGAAGACAAATTTAGCATTGGAGGGCAGTGTGGAGAGTAAAAATCGTAGAGGGAGACCAAGAGATGAGTACACTAAGCAGATTCAGAAGGATGTAAGTTGCAGTAGGTACTGGGAGATGAAGAAGCTTGCACAGGATAGAGTAGCATGGAGAGCTGCATCAAACCAGTCTCAGGACTGAACACCACAACAACAACAACAACAAGCTATAAGGGTATCAATCAAAAAAAGCTCCAAGCAAAAGAAAAAAGTCTTTCTAATAACTCCAATCGTACGAATGCTCGGAGTGGTAGTTCCCATCCAACAAAATCACACTCGATGATTGAACAAACATAGCAGTCATGAAACGGAATCACCTATTGAGAGGGAAGAAACATGTACCACAATTTGTGGAGCACATTGATTATTTTTAGTGACCATTGCAACAAGATTTTGAAGCTGACCTCGGAGAAGATCAGTTTGGATACCGTAGAAATACTGGAACACGTAAGGCAATACTGACCTTACGACTTAGCTTAGAAGAAAGATTAAGGAAAGGCAAACCTACGTTTCTAGCATTTGTAGACTTAGAGAAAGCTTTTGACAATGTTGACTGGAATACTCTCTATCAAATTCTAAAGGTGGCAGGGGTAAAATACAGGGAGCAAGAGGCTATTTACAATTTATACAGAAAACAGATGGCAGTTATAAGAGTCGACGGGCATGAAAGGGAAGCAGCGGTTGGGAAGGGAGTAAGACAGGGTTGTAGCCTCTCCCCGATGTTATTCAATCTATATAATGAGACAAAAATAAAGGAAACAAATGAAAATTTCGGAGTAGGTGTTAAAGTCCATGGAGAAGAAATAAAAACTTTGTGGTTTATTGGATAGGAATAACCACTCCGAGTGTTCTTACGATTGGAGTTATTAGAAAGACTTTTTTCTTTTGCTAGGTGCTTCCTTTGATACCTTTATCACTTATATTCATCAGCTTCACAGTGGAGTAATGTATTTGAATCGTGAAATGTGGTTAAGAGTTTGTTCTTTACGGGAGGGTCATCTGGTAGTATGGCCAGAAAGCAGATTATACGATCAATGGGTTTTTGGTGCAGATGGGACGCCACTTGCACCTTAGATAATAACGAATGTTCTGAATTTGATAAATCTTCTTGTAAGATCTCTACTTCATTAGTTTTATATGTTTAAAAACTTGTTCCAATGGTCACTAAAAGTGACCAATGTGCTGCACAAATTGTGGTACATGTTTCTTCCCTCTCAACAGGGAGATTAAGTTTAATGACTGCGATGTTTGTTTTATCATCGAGTGTGGTTTTGTTGGATGGGAACCACCACTCCGAGCATCCTGAGTATTGGTGTTATTAGGAAAGACTTCATTGTTTTGCTAGGTGCTTGCTTTGATTGTTACCCTTATGACATATATTCATAAATTTCGCAGTGGGTTAATATATTTGAATCTTGAAATGTTGTTATGTGTTTGTTGTTTACAGCAGCGTCATCTGGTTGTATGGCTAGAAAGCAGATTTTCCATTCAGTGGGTTTTTGTTGTAGATTGGACACCACATGCACTTTACTGAACACCGTATGTTCGGAATTTAATAGATCTTCTTATTTGGTATCTCCATCAATTGCTTTATTTTTTAATAAATCTTATTGCAATGGTCACTTAAAATAATCAATGTGCTGCTCAAATTGTGGTACATGTTTGTTCCCTCTCAACAGGGAGACTCCTTTTCATGACTGCTATGTTTGTTCAAACATCGACTGTGATTTTGTTGGATGGGAACCACCACTCCGAGCATTCTGACGATTGGAGTTATTAGAAAGACTTTTTTCTTTTGCTAAGTGCTTCTTTTGTTTGTTACGCTTATCACTTATATTCATCAATTTCACAGTGGGGTAACATATTTTAATCGTGAAATGTGGGTAAATGTTTGCGGTTTACAGCAGGGTCATTTGGTTGTATGGCCACAAAGCAGATTCTCTCGGCAGGAAGATTCCGTTTCATGAGTGCTATTTATGTTCAACCGTCGAGTGTGATTTTGTTGGATTGAAACCACCCCCCAGACTTCTTCCTTTTTTCTAGGTGCTTATTTTGATTAATACTTTTATCACTGATATTAATCAATTTCACAGTGGGGTAATGTATTTGAATCGTGAAATGTGGTTAAGAGTTTGTTCTTTACGGCAAGGTCGTCTGGTGATATGGCCAGAAAACAAATTATACAATGAAGGGGATTTTGTGCAGATGGGACACCACAAGCACCTTACTGAATAACTGCTATTCGGAACTTGACAAATCTTCTTGTTTTGGTATCTGCGTCATTTGATTTATATTTTTTAAAATCTTATTGTATTATCACTAAAAATAATCAATGTGCTTCAAAAATGGTGGTACATGTTTCTTCCCTCTCAACAGAGAGATTCTGTTTCATGGCTGCTATGTTTGTTCAAACATCGAGTGTGATTTTGTTGTATGAGAACCACCACTCCGAGCATTCTGATGATTGGAGTTATTAGAAAGACTTCTTTCTTTTGCTTGTAGCTTCTTTTGATTGATACCCTTATAACTTATATTCATCAATTTCACAGTGGGGTAATGTATTTGAATCGTTAAATGTTGTTAAATATTTGTTGTTTACAGCAGGGTCATCTGGTTGTATGGCCAGAAAGCAGATTCTCCATTCAATGGGTTTTTGTTGCAGATTGGACTCCACATGCACTTTACTGAATAATGAATGTTCGGAGTTTGTTAAATCTTATTGTTTAAGTGTCTCCTTCATTTGCTTTATATTTTTTAAAAAATCTTATTGCAATGGTCACTAAAAATAATCAGTGTGCTGCACAAAATGTGGTACATATTTCTTCCCTCTCAACAGGGAGATTCTTTTTCATGACTGCTATGTTTGTTCTGCCATCGAGTGTGATTTTGTGGAATGGGAACCACCACTCCGAGCATCATGAGTATTGGAGTTATTAGGAAAGACTTTTTTCTTTTACATTGTGCTTTTCTAAATTGTTACCCTGATCACTTATATTCATCAATTACACAGTGGAGTATTGTATTTCAATCGTGTAATCTTATTAAGTGTTTGTACTTTACAGCAGGGTCATCTGGTTGTGTGGGCACAAACGAGGTTCGTCATTCAATGGGTTTTTGTTGCAGATTGGACACCACATGCAACTTACTGAATTATTGATGTTCGGAATATGATTCTTGTTTAGTCCTTCCTCTGCTTGATAATTTTAAAAATCTTATTGCAATTGTCACTAAAAATAATCAATGTGCTGCACAAATTGTGGTACATGTTTCTTCCCTCTCAACAGGGAGACTCCGTTTCATGACTGCTATGTTTTTTCAATCATCGAGTGAGATTTTGTTGGATGGGAACCACCTCTCCGAGCATTCTGACGATTGGAGTTATTTTCTTTTGCTTGGAGCTTCTTTTGATTGTTACCCTTATCAATTATATTCAAGAATTTCACAGTGGAGTAATGCATTTGAATCATGAAATGTGGTTAAGAGTTTGTTGTTTACAGCAGGGTCATCCGGTTGTATGGGGAGAAAGCAGATTCTCTATTCAATGGGTTTTTGGTGCAGATTTGACACCACATGCACCTTGCCGAATATCAGCTGTACGGAATTTGATAAATCTTCTTGTTAGGTATCTCCTTCAAATGCTTAAAATTTTTAAAAATCTTATTGCAATGGTCACTAAAAATTATCAGTTTGCTGCACAAATTGTGGTACATGTTTCTTCCCTCTCAACAAGGAGATTCATTTTCATGACAGCTATGTTTGTACTACCTTCGAGTGTGATTTTGTTGGATGGGAACCACCACTGCGAGCATTTTAATTACTGGAGTTATTAGGAAACACTTTATTGTTTTGCTTGGTGCTTCTTTTGATTGTTACTCTGGTTATTTATATTCATCAATTTCACAGTGGAGTAATGTATTTGAATCGTGAAATGTGAGTAAATGTTTGTTGTTTATAGCAGTGTCATCTGGTTGTATGGCCAGAAAGCAAATTCTCCATTCAATGGGTTTTTGGTGCAGATAGGACACCACATGCAAGTTACTGAATAACGAATGTTCAGAGTTTGATAAATCTTCTATTTTAGGTATCTCCTTTATTTACTTTATATTTTTAAAAATGTTATTGCAATGGTCACTAAAAATAATCAATGTGGTGCACAAATTGTGGTACATATTTCTTCTCTCTCAATAGGGAAATTTCTTTTCATGACTACTATTGTTTGTTCCACCTTCGAGTGTGATTTTGTTGGATGGTCCGAACACACTGACTATTTGAGTTATAAGGAATGCCCTCTTTGTTTTACTAGGTGATTTCTTTGATTGTTACCCTTCTCACTTATATTCATCAGTTTCACAATGGAGTAATGTAGTTGAATCGTGAAATGTGGGTAAATGTTTGTTGTTTACAGCTGGGTCATCATGTTGAATGGCCAGAAAGCAATTTCTGCATTCAATGGTTTTTTGGTGGAGATTGGACACCACATGCACCCTACCAAACACCGAATGTTCGGAATTTGATAAATCTTCTTATTTTGGTATCTCCTTCATTTGCTTTATATTTTTAATAATCGTATTGCAATGGTTACTACAAATAATCAACGTGCTGCACAAATTGTGGTACAGGTTTCTTGCCTCTCATCATCGAGACTCCGTTTCATGACTGCTATGTTTGTTCTGCCATCGAGTGTGATTTTGTTGGATGGGAACCACCACTCCAAGCATCCTGAGTAATTGAGTTACTCTTATCACTAATATTGATCAATTTCACAAAGGAGTAATGTATTTGATTCGTGAAATGTGTGTAAATGTTTGTGGTTTACAGCTGGGTCATCTGGTTGTATGGCCAGAATGCAGATTCTCAATTGAATGGATTTTCGGTGCCGATTGCACACCACATGCACTTTACTGAATAACGAATGTACGGAATTTGATAAATCTTCTTGTTAGGTATCTCCTTCAAATGCTGAAAATTTTTGAAAATCTTATTGCAATGGTCACTAAAAAATATCAATATGCTGCACAAATTGTGGTACATTTTTCTTCCCTCTCAACAAGGAGATTCTGTTTCAGGACAGCTATGTTTGTACTACCTTCGAGTGTGATTTTGTAGGGTGGGAACCACCATTTCGAGCATTCTGATTGTTGGTGTAATTAGGAATAACTTTATTGTTTTGCTGGGTGCTTCTTTTGATCGTTACGCTTATCACATATATTCATCAATTTCACAATGGGTTAATATATTTGAATCATTAAATGTGATTATGTGTTTGTTGTTTACAGCAGGGTCATCTGCTTGTATGGCCAGAAAGCAGATTCTGCATTCAATGGGTTTTTGTTTCAGATTGGACACCACATTCACCTTACTGAACACCGAAAGTTTGGAATTTGATAAATCTTCTTGTTTTGGTATCTTCTTCATTTACTTTATATTTTTAAAAATCTTATTTCAGTGGTTATTAAAAATAAACAATGCGCTGCACAAATTATAGTACTAGTTTCTTCCCTCTCAACAGGGAGCTTCCGTTTCATGATTGCTATGTTTGTACAACCATCGAGTGTGATTTTGTTGGATGGGAATCACCACTGCGAGCATTTTGATTACTGGAGTTATTAGGAAATACTTTATTGTTTTGCTAGGTGCTTATTTTGATTGTTACTCTGGTCACTTATATTCATCAATTTCACAGTGGAGTAATGTATTTGAATAGTGAAATGTGAGTAAATGTTTGTTGTTTATAGCAGTGTCATCTGGTTGTATGGCCAGAAAGCAAATTCTCCAGTCAGTGGGTTTTTGGTGCAGATAGGACACCACATGCACTTTACTGAATAACGAATGTTCGGAATTTGATAAATCTTCCTGTTTAGGTGTCCCCTTCATTTGCTTTATATCTTTAAAAATCTTATTGCAATGGCCACTAAAAATAATCAATGTTCTGCACACATTGTGGTACATGTTTCTTCCCTCACAACAGGGATAATCCGTTTCATGACTGCTACGTTTTTTCAAACATCGAGTGTGATTTTATTTAATGGGAATCACCACTCCGAGCGTTCTGACGATTGGAGTTATTAGAAAGATTTTTTTTTTTTCTTTTGCTAGGTGCTTCCTTTGATTCTTTAGCACTTATATTCATCAATTTCACAGTGGAGTAATGTATTTGATTCGTGAAATGTTGGTAAATGTTCGTTGTTTACAGCAGTGTCATCTGGTTGTATGGCCAGAAAGCAAATTCTCTATTCAATGGGATTTGGTGCAGATTGGACACCACATGCACCTTTCTGAATAACGAATGTACGGAATTTGATAAATCTTCTATTTTAGGTATCTCCTTTATTTGCTTTATATTTTTAAAAATGTTATTGCAATAGTCACTAAAGATAATCAATGTGGTGCGCAAATTGTGGTACATGTTTCTTCCCTCTCAATAGAGAAATTTCATTTCATGACTACTATGTTTGTTCCACCTTTGAGTGTGATTTTGTTGGACGGGAACCACCACTCCGAACACTCTGACTATTTGTGTTATAAGGAAAGCCCTCTTTGTTTTGCTAGGTGATTTCTTTGATTGTTACCCTTCTCACTTATATTCATCAATTTCACAGTGGGGTAACGTATTTTAATCGTGAAATGTTTGTAAATGTTTGTTGTTTACAGCAGGGTTATCTGGTTGTATGGCCACAAAGTAGATTCTCTCAGCAGGGAGATTCCGTTTCATGAGTGCTATGTTTGTTTAACCGTTGAGTGTGATTTTGTTGGATTGGAACCACCTCTCTGACCTTTTTGACTATTGGAGTTATAAGGAAAACTTCTTCCTTTTTTCTAGGTGCTTCTTTTGATTGTTAATTTTATCACTGATATTAATCAAGACCTCTGGTCAGGTGACTACAGGGTTATAAACACAAAATCAAATATGGGTAATGTGCAGGAGTAGGTTTAATAATGAATAGGAAAATAGGAATGCGGGTAAGCTTCTACAAACAGCATAGTGAACGCATTTTTGTGGCCAAGATAGATACGAAGCCCACACCTACTACAGTAGTACAAGTTTATATGCCAACTAGCTCTGCAGATGACGAAGAAATTGAAGAAATGTATGATGAAATAAAAGAAATTATTCAGATAGTGAAGGGAGACGAAAATTTAATAGTAATGGGTGACTGGAATTCGGGTGTAGGAAAAGGGAGAGAAGGAAACGTAGTAGGTGAATATGGATTGGGACTAAGAAATGAAAGAGGAAGTCGCCTAGTAGAATTTTCTACAGAGCACAACTTAATCATAGGTAACACTTGGTTTCAGAATCATGAAAGAAGGTTGTATACGTGGAAGAACCCTGGAGATACTAAAAGGTATCAGATAGATTATATAATGGTAAGACAGAGATTTAGGAACCAGGTTTTAAGTTGTAAGACATTTCCAGGGGCAGATGTGGACTCTGACCACAATGTATTGGTTATGACCTGTAGATTAAAACTGAAGAAACTGCAAAAATGTGGGAAATTAAGGAGATAGGACCTGGATAAACTGAAAGAACCAGAGGTTGTACAGAGTTTCAGGGAGAGCATAAGGGAACAATTGACAGGAATAGGGGAAAGAAATACAGTAGAAGAAGAATGTGTAGCTCTGAGGGATGAAGTAGTGAAGGCAGCAGAGGATAAAGTAGGTAAAAAGACGAGGGCTGCTAGAAATCCTTGGGTAACAGAAGAAATATTGAATTTAATTGATGAAAGGAGAAAATATAAAAATGCAGTAAATGAAGCAGGCAAAAAGGAATACAAACGTCTCAAAAATGAGATCGACAGGAAGTGCAAAATGGCTAAACAGGGATGGCTAGAGGAAAAATGTAAGGATGTAGAAGCTTATCTCAATAGGGGTAAGATAGATACTGCCTACAGGAAAATTAAAGAGACCTTTGGAGAGAAGAGAACCACGTGTATGAATATCAAGAGCTCAGATGGCAACCCAGTTCTAAGCAAAGAAGGGAAGGCAGAAAGGTGGAAGGAGTATATAGAGGGTCTATACAAGGGCGATGTACTTGAGGACAATACTATGGAAATGGAAGAGGATGTAGATGAAGACGAAATGGGAGATACGATACTGCGTGAAGAGTTTGACAGAGCACTGAAAGACCTGAGTCGAAACAAGGCCCCCGGAGTAGACAACATTCCATTAGAACTACTGACGGCCTTGGGAGAGCCAGTCATGACAAAACTCTACCAGCTGGTGAGCAAGATGTATGAGACAGGCGAAATTCCCTCAGACTTCAAGAAGAATATAATAATTACAATCCCAAAGAAAGCAGGTGCTGACAGATGTGAAAATTACCGAACTATCAGTTTAATAAGTCACAGCTGCAAAATACTAACGCGAATTCTTTACAGACGAATGGAAAAACTGGTAGATGCGGACCTCGGGGAGGATCAGTTTGGATTCCGTCGAAATGTTGGAACACGTGAGGCAATACTGACCTTACGACTTATCTTAGAAGAAAGATTAAGAAAAGGCAAACCTACGTTTCTAGCATTTGTACACTTAGAGAAAGCTTTTGACAATGTTGACTGGAATACTCTTTTTCAAATTCTAAAGGTGGCAGGGGTAAAATACAGGGAGCGGAAGGCTACTTACAATTTGTACAGAAACCAGATGGCAGTCATAAGAGTCGAGGGGCATGAAAGGGAAGCAGTGGTTGGGAAAGGAGTGAGACAGGGTTGTAGCCTCTCCCCGATGTTATTCAATCTGTATATTGAGCAAGCAGTAAAGGAAACAAAAGAAAAATTTGGAGTAGGTATTAAAATTCATGGAGACGAAGTAAAAACTTTGAGGTTCGCCGATGACATTGTAATTCTGTCAGAGACGGCAAAGGACTTGGAAGAGCAGTTGAACGGAATGGACAGTGTCTTGAAAGGAGGATATAACATGAACATCAACAAAAGCAAAACGAGGATAATGGAATGTAGTCCAATTAAATCGGGTGATGCTGAGGGAATTAGATTTGGAAATGAGACACTTAAAGCAGTAAAGGAGTTTTGCTATTTAGGAAGTAAAATAACTGATGATGGTCGAAGTAGAGAGGATATAAAATGTAGACTGGCAATGGCAAGGAAAGCATTTCTGAAGAAGAGAAATTTGTTAACATCGAGTATAGATTTAAGTGTCACGAAGTCATTTCTGAAAATATTTGTTTGGAGTGTAGCCATGTATGGAAGTGAAACATGGACGATAACTAGTTTGGACAAGAAGAGAATAGAAGCTTTCGAAATGTGGTGCTACAGAAGAATACTGAAGATAAGGTGGATAGATCACGTAACTAATGAGGAGGTATTGAATAGGATTGGGGAGAAGAGAAGTTTGTGGCACAACTTGACTAGAAGAAGGGACCGGTTGGTAGGACATGTTTTGAGGCATCAAGGGAAGACAAATTTAGCATTGGAGGGCAGTGTGGAGGGTAAAAATCGTAGAGGGAGACCGAGAGATGAGTACACTAAGCAGATTCAGAAGGATGTAGGTTGCAGTAGGTACTGGGAGATGAAGAAGCTTGCACAGGATAGAGTAGCATGGAGAGCTGCATAAACCCAGTCTCAGGACTGAACACCACAACAACAACAACAACAACAAGTTATAAGGGTATCAATCAAAAAAAGCTCCAAGCAAAAGAAAAAAGTCTTTCTAATAACTCCAATCGTAAGAATGCTCGGAGTGGTAGTTCCCATCCAACAAAATCACACTCGATTATTGAACAAACATAGCAGTCATGAAACGGAATCACCTATTGAGAGGGAAGAAACATGTACCACAATTTGTGGAGCACATTGATTACTTTTAGTGACCATTGCAACAAGATTTTGAAACATATAAAGCAAATGAAAAGAGATACCTAAACAAGAAGATTTATAAAATTCCGAGCATTCGTTATTCAGTAAAGCGCATGTGGTGTCCAATCTGCACCAAAAACCCATTGAATGGAGAATCTGTTTTCTGGTCTTACAACAAGATGACCCTGCTGTAAACAACAAACATTAACCCACGTTTCACGATTCAAATACATTACTCCACTGTGAAATTGATGTATATATATGATAAGGGAAAGAATCAATACAAGCACCTAGCAAAACAACAAAGTCTTTCCTAATACTTCCAATACTCAGGATGCTCGGAGTGGTGGTTCCCATCCAACAAAATCACACTAAAAGGGAGAACAAACATAGCAGTCATTAAAAGGAATCTCCCTGCTGAGAGAATCTGCTTTGTGGCCATACAACCAAATGACCCTGTTGTAAACAACAAACATTTACCCACATTTCACGATTCAAATACATTACTCCCCTGTGAAGTTACTGAATATAAGCGATAAGAGTACTAATCAAAACAAGTACTTAGCAAAAGAAAAAAGTCTTTCCTAATAACTCCAGTCGTCACAATGTTTGGAGTGGTGGTTCCCATCCAACAAAATCACACTCGTTGGTAGAACAAACATAGCAGTCATGAAACTGACTCTCCCTATTGAGAGACAAGAAACATGTGCTACAATTAGTGCAGCACATTGTTATTTTTAGTGACCATTGAAACAAGTTTTTAAAAATATAAAGCAAATGAAAGAGATACCAAAACAAGAAGATTTATCAAATCCCGAACATTCGGTGTTCAGTAGGGTGCATGTGGTGTCCAATCTCCACCAAAATACCATTGAATGCAGAATCTGATTTCGGGCCATACAACCAGATGACCCCGCTGTAAACAACAAACATTTACCCACAGTTAACGATTCGAATACATTACTCCACTGTGAAATTGATGAATATAAGTTATAACAGTATCAATCGTAATAAGCTACAAGCAAAAAAAAAAGAAAAAAAGTCTTTCAAATAACTCCAATCGTCAGAATGCTCGGATTGGTGGTTCCCAACCAACAAAATCACACTAAAAGGGAGAACAAACATAGCAGTCATTAAAAGGAATCTCCCTGCTGAGAGAATCTGCTTTGTAGCCATACAACCAAATGACCCTGTTGTAAACAACAAACATTTACCCGCATTTCACGATTAAAATCATTAACCCACAGTGAAATTGATGAATATAAGTGAGAAGGGTAACAATCAAAAGAAGCACCTAGCAAAACAAAGATGGCTTTCCTTATAACTCGAATAGTCAGAATGTTCAGAGTGGTGGTTCCCATCCAACAAATCACACTCGAAGGTGGAACAAACATAGTAGTCATGAAACGAAATTTCCCTATTGAGACAGAAGAAACATGCACCACAATTTGTGCACCACATTGATTATTGTTAGTGACGATTGCAATAACATTTTTAAAAATATAAAGCAATTAAAGGAGATTCTTAAAATAGAAGATTTATCAAATTCCGAACATTCGTTATTCAGTTCAGTGCATGTGCTGTAAACAGCAAACATTTACCCACATTTCACAAATCAAATACATTACTCCACTGTGGAATTGATGCGTATAAGTGACAATAGTAGCAATCAAAAGAAGCAACAAGCAAAAGAAAAAAGTCTTTATAATAACTCCAATCATCAGAATGTTTGGACTGGTGGTTCCCATCCAACAAAATTACACTCGATGATTGAACAAACATAGCAGTCATAAAACGGACTCTCCCTATTGAGAGGGAAGAAACATGTACTACAATTAGTGCAGCATATTGTTATTCTTAGTGACCATTGAAATAAGATTTTAAAAAATATTAAGCAAATGAAGGAGATACCTAAACAAGAAGATTTGTCACATTCCGAACATTCGGTGTTCAGTAGGGTGCATGTGGTGTCCAATCTCCACCAAAAAACCATTGAATGCTGAATCTACTCTCTGGCCATACAACCAGATGACCCTGCTGTAAACAATAAACACATAACCACATTTCATGATTCAAATATATTAACCCACTGTGAAATTGATGAATATAAATGATAAAGGAAATAATCAAAACACGCACCTAGCAAAACAATGAAGTCTTCCCTATAACTCCAATACTCAGCATGCTCGGAGTGGTGGTTCCCATTAAACAAAATCATACTCAATGGTAGAACAAATATAGCCGTCATGAAACGGAATGTCCCTGCTGAGAGGGAAGAAACATGTACCACAATTTGTGCAGCACATTGAGCATTTTTAGTGACCATTGGAATAACATTTTTAAAAATCTAAAGCAAATGAAGGAGATACCAAAACAAGAAGATTTATCAAATTCCTAACAGCCGTTATTAAGTAAGGTGCATGTGGTGTCCAATCTGCACCATAAGAACATTGAAAGGAGAATCTGCTTTCTGGCCATACAACCAGATGACCCTCTCGTAAACAACAAACATTTACCAACATTTCACAAATGAAATACATTACTCCACTGTGACATTGATGAATATAAGTGATTAAGGTATCAATCAACGGAAGCACCTAGCAAAAGAAAAAAGTCTTTCTAATAACTACAATCGTCAGAATGCTCGGAGTGGTGGTTCCCATCCAACAAAATCACACTCGATGTTTGAACAAACATAGCAGTCATGAAAAGGAGTCTCCCTGTTGAGAGGGAAGAAACAAGTACCACAATTTGTGCAGCACATTGATTATTTTAAGTGAACATTGTAATAACATTTATTAAAAATATAAAGCAAATCATGGAGATCCCAAAACCAAAACATTTATCAAATTATGTACATTCGGTGTTAAGTAAGGTGCATGTGGTGTCCAATCTGCACCAAAAACCCTTTGAATACAGAATCTGCTTTCTGGAAATACAACCAGATGACCCTGCTGTAAACAACAAACACATAACCACATTTCACGTTTCAAATATATTAAACCACTTTGAAGTTGATGATTATATGTGACAAGGGCAACAATCAAAATAGGAACATAGCAAAACAATGAAATCTTTCCTACTAACTCCAATACTCAGGATGCTCGGAGTGGTGGTTCCCATCCAACAAAACCACACTCGATGTTTCAACAAAACATAGCAGTCATGAAACAGCATCTCCCTGTTGAGAGGTAAGAAACATGAACCATAATTTGTGGAGCACATTGATTGTTTTTAGTGACCATTGCAATAAGATTTTTAAACATATAAAGAAAATGAAGGAGATACCTAAACAAGAAGATTTATCAAATTCTGACCATTTGTTATTCAGTAAAGTGCATGTGGTGTATAATTGGCACCAAAAAACACTTGAATGGAGAATCTGCTTTCTGGCCTTACAACCAGATGACCCTGCTGTAAACAACAAACATTTACCCACAGTTCACGATTCAAATACATTACTCCACAGTGAAATTGATGAATATAAGTGATAAGGGGAAGAATCAAAACAAGCACCTAGCAAAACAATGAAGTCTTTCCTAATTACTCCAATACTCAGGATGCTCGGAGTGGTGGTTCCCATCCAACAAAATCACACTCGATGGTAGAACAATTATAGCAGTCACGAAACGGAATCTCCCTGCTGAGAGGAAAGAAACATGTACCACAATTTGTGCAGCACATTGATTGTTTTTAGTGACCATTGCAATAAGGCTATAAAAAATATAAAGCAAATGAAGAAGATACCTAAACACGAAGATATATCACATTCCGAACATTCGTTATTGAGTAAAGTGCATGTGGTGTCCAATCTGTACCAAAAGACCATTTAATGGAGAATCTGCTTTCTGGCCATACAACCAGAGGCCCTGCTGTAAGCAACAAACCTTTACCCTCATTTCACAAATCAAATACATTACTCCACTGTGAAATTGATGAGTATAAGTTATAAGGCCCCCCCATGAACCATGGACCTTTCCGTTGGTGGGAAGGCTTGCGTGCCACAGCGATACAGATGGCCGTGCCGCAGGTGCAACCACAACGGAGGGGTATCTGTTGAGAGGCCAGACAAACGTGTGGTTCCTGAAGAGGGGCAGCAGCCTTTTCAGTAGTTGCAGGGGCAACAGTCTGGATGATTGACTGATCCTGCCTTGCAACATTAACCAAAACGGCCTTGCTGTGCTGGTACTGCGAACGGCTGAAAGCAAGGGGAAACTACAGCCGTAATTTTTCCGGAGGACATGCAGCTTTACTGTATGATTAAATGATGATAGCATCCTCTTGGATAAAATATTCCGGAGGTAAAATAGTCCCCCATTCGGATCTCCGGGCGGGGACTACTCAGGAGGATGTCGTTATCAGGAGAAAGAAAACTGGCGTTCTACGGATCGGAGCGTGGAATGTCAGATCCCTTAATCGGGCAGGTAGGTTAGAAAATTTAAAAAGGGAAATGGATAGGTTAAAGTTAGATATAGTGGGAATTAGTGAAGTTCGGTGGCAGGAGGAACAAGACTTCTGGTCAGCTGACTACAGGGTTATAAACACAAAATCAAATAGGGGTAATGCAGGAGTATGTTTAATAATGAATAGGAAAATAGGAATGCACGTAAGCTACTACAAACAGCATAGTGAACGCATTATTGTGGCCAAGATAGATACGAAGCCCACACCTACTACAGTAGTACAAGTTTATATGCCAACTAGCTCTGCAGATGACGAAGAAATTGAAGAAATGTACGATGAATTAAAAGAAATTATTCAGATAGTGAAGGGAGACGAAAATTTAATAGTAATGGGTGACTGGAATTCGAGTGTAGGAAAAGGGAGAGAAGGAAACATAGTAGGTGAATATGGATTGGGGCTAAGAAATGAAAGAGGAAGCCGCCTAGTAGAATTTTGTACAGAGCACAACTTAATCATAGGTAACACTTGGTTTCAGAATCATGAAAGAAGGTTGTATACGTGGAAGAACCCTGGAGATACTAAAAGGTATCAGATAGATTATATAATGGTAAGACAGAGATTTAGGAACCAGGTTTTAAGTTGTAAGACATTTCCAGGGGCAGATGTGGACTCTGACCACAATGTATTGGTTATGACCTGTAGATTAAAACTGAAGAAACTGCAAAAATGTGGGAAATTAAGGAGATGGGACCTGGATAAACTGAAAGAACCAGAGGTTGTACAGAGTTTCAGGGAGAGCATAAGGGAACAATTGACAGGAATAGGGGAAAGAAATACAGTAGAAGAAGAATGGGTAGCTCTGAGGGATGAAGTAGTGAAGGCAGCAGAGGATAAAGTAGGTAAAAAGACGAGGGCTGCTAGAAATCCTTGGGTAACAGAAGAAATATTGAATTTAATTGATGAAAGGAGAAAATATAAAAATGCAGTAAATGAAGCAGGCAAAAAGGAATACAAACGTCTCAAAAATGAGATCGACAGGAAGTGCAAAATGGCTAAACAGGGATGGCTAGAGGAAAAATGTAAGGATGTAGAAGCTTATCTCACTAGGGGTAAAATAGATACTGCCTACAGGAAAATTACAGAGACCTTTGGAGAGAAGAGAACCACGTGTATGAATATCAAGAGCTCAGATGGCAACCCAGTTCTAAGCAAAGAAGGGAAGGCAGAAAGGTGGAAGGAGTATATAGAGGGTCTATACAAGGGCGATGTACTTGAGGACAATATTATGGAAATGGAAGAGGATGTAGATGAAGACGAAATGGGAGATACGATACTGCGTGAAGAGTTTGACAGAGCACTGAAAGACCTGAGTCGAAACAAGGCCCCCGGAGTAGACAACATTCCATTAGAACTACTGACGGCCTTGGGAGAGCCAGTCATGACAAAACTCTACCAGCTGGTGAGCAAGATGTATGAGACAGGCGAATTTCCCTCAGACTTCAAGAAGAATATAATAATTCCAATCCCAAAGAAAGCAGGTGCTGACAGATGTGAAAATTACCGAACGATCAGTTTAATAAGTCACAGCTGCAAAATACTAACGCGAATTCTTTACAGACGAATGGAAAAACTGGTAGATGCGGACCTCGGGGAGGATCAGTTTGGATTCCGTCGAAATGTTGGAACACGTGAGGCAATACTGACCTTACGACTTATCTTAGAAGAAAGATTAAGAAAAGGCAAACCTACGTTTCTAGCATTTGTACACTTAGAGAAAGCTTTTGACAATGTTGACTGGAATACTCTTTTTCAAATTCTAAAGGTGGCAGGGGTAAAATACAGGGAGCGGAAGGCTACTTACAATTTGTACAGAAACCAGATGGCAGTCATAAGAGTCGAGGGGCATGAAAGGGAAGCAGTGGTTGGGAAAGGAGTGAGACAGGGTTGTAGCCTCTCCCCGATGTTATTCAATCTGTATATTGAGCAAGCAGTAAAGGAAACAAAAGAAAAATTTGGAGTAGGTATTAAAATTCATGGAGACGAAGTAAAAACTTTGAGGTTCGCCGATGACATTGTAATTCTGTCAGAGACGGCAAAGGACTTGGAAGAGCAGTTGAACGGAATGGACAGTGTCTTGAAAGGAGGATATAACATGAACATCAACAAAAGCAAAACGAGGATAATGGAATGTAGTCCAATTAAATCGGGTGATGCTGAGGGAATTAGATTTGGAAATGAGACACTTAAAGCAGTAAAGGAGTTTTGCTATTTAGGAAGTAAAATAACTGATGATGGTCGAAGTAGAGAGGATATAAAACGTAGACTGGCAATGGCAAGGAAAGCGTTTCTGAAGAAGAGAAATTTGTTAACATCGAGTATAGATTTAAGTGTCACGAAGTCATTTCTGAAAATATTTGTTTGGAGTGTAGCCATGTATGGAAGTGAAACATGGACGATAACTAGTTTGGACAAGAAGAGAATAGAAGCTTTCGAAATGTGGTGCTACAGAAGAATACTGAAGATAAGGTGGATAGATCACGTAACTAATGAGGAGGTATTGTATAGGATTGGGGAGAAGAGAAGTTTGTGGCACAACTTGACTAGAAGAAGGGACCGGTTGGTAGGACATGTTTTGAGGCATCAAGGGAAGACAAATTTAGCATTGGAGGGCAGTGTGGAGGGTAAAAATCGTAGAGGGAGACCGAGAGATGAGTACACTAAGCAGATTCAGAAGGATGTAGGTTGCAGTAGGTACTGGGAGATGAAGAAGCTTGCACAGGATAGAGTAGCATGGAGAGCTGCATCAAACCAGTCTCAGGACTGAACACCACAACAACAACAACAACAAGTTATAAGGGTATCAATCAAAAAAAGCTCCAAGCAAAAGAAAAAAGTCTTTCTAATAACTCCAATCGTAAGAATGCTCGGAGTGGTAGTTCCCATCCAACAAAATCACACTCGATGATTGAACAAACATAGCAGTCATGAAACGGAATCACCTATTGAGAGGGAAGAAACATGTACCACAATTTGTGGAGCACATTGATTATTTTTAGTGACCATTGCAACAAGATTTTGAAACATATAAAGCAAATGAAAAGAGATACCTAAACAAGAAGATTTATAAAATTCCGAGCATTCGTTATTCAGTAAAGCGCATGTGGTGTCCAATCTGCACCAAAAACCCATTGAATGGAGAATCTGTTTTCTGGTCTTACAACAAGATGACCCTGCTGTAAACAACAAACATTAACCCACGTTTCACGATTCAAATACATTACTCCACTGTGAAATTGATGTATATATATGATAAGGGAAAGAATCAATACAAGCACCTAGCAAAACAACAAAGTCTTTCCTAATACTTCCAATACTCAGGATGCTCGGAGTGGTGGTTCCCATCCAACAAAATCACACTAAAAGGGAGAACAAACATAGCAGTCATTAAAAGGAATCTCCCTGCTGAGAGAATCTGCTTTGTGGCCATACAACCAAATGACCCTGTTGTAAACAACAAACATTTACCCACATTTCACGATTCAAATACATTACTCCCCTGTGAAGTTACTGAATATAAGCGATAAGAGTACTAATCAAAACAAGTACTTAGCAAAAGAAAAAAGTCTTTCCTAATAACTCCAGTCGTCACAATGTTTGGAGTGGTGGTTCCCATCCAACAAAATCACACTCGTTGGTAGAACAAACATAGCAGTCATGAAACTGACTCTCCCTATTGAGAGACAAGAAACATGTGCTACAATTAGTGCAGCACATTGTTATTTTTAGTTACCATTGAAACAAGTTTTTAAAAATATAAAGCAAATGAAAGAGATACCAAAACAAGAAGATTTATCAAATCCCGAACATTCGGTGTTCAGTAGGGTGCATGTGGTGTCCAATCTCCACCAAAATACCATTGAATGCAGAATCTGATTTCGGGCCATACAACCAGATGACCCCGCTGTAAACAACAAACATTTACCCACAGTTAACGATTCGAATACATTACTCCACTGTGAAATTGATGAATATAAGTTATAACAGTATCAATCGTAATAAGCTACAAGCAAAAAAAAAAGAAAAAAAGTCTTTCAAATAACTCCAATCGTCAGAATGCTCGGATTGGTGGTTCCCAACCAACAAAATCACACTAAAAGGGAGAACAAACATAGCAGTCATTAAAAGGAATCTCCCTGCTGAGAGAATCTGCTTTGTAGCCATACAACCAAATGACCCTGTTGTAAACAACAAACATTTACCCGCATTTCACGATTAAAATCATTAACCCACAGTGAAATTGATGAATATAAGTGAGAAGGGTAACAATCAAAAGAAGCACCTAGCAAAACAAAGATGGCTTTCCTTATAACTCGAATAGTCAGAATGTTCAGAGTGGTGGTTCCCATCCAACAAATCACACTCGAAGGTGGAACAAACATAGTAGTCATGAAACGAAATTTCCCTATTGAGACGGAAGAAACATGCACCACAATTTGTGCACCACATTGATTATTGTTAGTGACGATTGCAATAACATTTTTAAAAATATAAAGCAATTAAAGGAGATTCTTAAAATAGAAGATTTATCAAATTCCGAACATTCGTTATTCAGTTCAGTGCATGTGCTGTAAACAGCAAACATTTACCCACATTTCACAAATCAAATACATTACTCCACTGTGGAATTGATGCGTATAAGTGACAATAGTAGCAATCAAAAGAAGCAACAAGCAAAAGAAAAAAGTCTTTATAATAACTCCAATCATCAGAATGTTTGGACTGGTGGTTCCCATCCAACAAAATTACACTCGATGATTGAACAAACATAGCAGTCATAAAACGGACTCTCCCTATTGAGAGGGAAGAAACATGTACTACAATTAGTGCAGCATATTGTTATTCTTAGTGACCATTGAAATAAGATTTTAAAAGATATTAAGCAAATGAAGGAGATACCTAAACAAGAAGATTTGTCACATTCCGAACATTCGGTGTTCAGTAGGGTGCATGTGGTGTCCAATCTCCACCAAAAAACCATTGAATGCTGAATCTACTCTCTGGCCATACAACCAGATGACCCTGCTGTAAACAATAAACACATAACCACATTTCATGATTCAAATATATTAACCCACTGTGAAATTGATGAATATAAATGATAAAGGAAATAATCAAAACACGCACCTAGCAAAACAATGAAGTCTTCCCTATAACTCCAATACTCAGGATGCTCGGAGTGGTGGTTCCCATTAAACAAAATCATACTCAATGGTAGAACAAATATAGCCGTCATGAAACGGAATGTCCCTGCTGAGAGGGAAGAAACACGTACCACAATTTGTGCAGCACATTGAGCATTTTTAGTGACCATTGGAATAACATTTTTAAAAATCTAAAGCAAATGAAGGAGATACCAAAACAAGAAGATTTATCAAATTCCTAACAGCCGTTATTAAGTAAGGTGCATGTGGTGTCCAATCTGCACCATAAGAACATTGAAAGGAGAATCTGCTTTCTGGCCATACAACCAGATGACCCTCTCGTAAACAACAAACATTTACCAACATTTCACAAATGAAATACATTACTCCACTGTGACATTGATGAATATAAGTGATTAAGGTATCAATCAACGGAAGCACCTAGCAAAAGAAAAAAGTCTTTCTAATAACTACAATCGTCAGAATGCTCGGAGTGGTGGTTCCCATCCAACAAAATCACACTCGATGTTTGAACAAACATAGCAGTCATGAAAAGGAGTCTCCCTGTTGAGAGGGAAGAAACAAGTACCACAATTTGTGCAGCACATTGATTATTTTAAGTGAACATTGTAATAACATTTATTAAAAATATAAAGCAAATCATGGAGATCCCAAAACCAAAACATTTATCAAATTATGTACATTCGGTGTTAAGTAAGGTGCATGTGGTGTCCAATCTGCACCAAAAACCCTTTGAATACAGAATCTGCTTTCTGGAAATACAACCAGATGACCCTGCTGTAAACAACAAACACATAACCACATTTCACGATTCAAATATATTAAACCACTTTGAAGTTGATGATTATATGTGACAAGGGCAACAATCAAAATAGGAACATAGCAAAACAATGAAATCTTTCCTACTAACTCCAATACTCAGGATGCTCGGAGTGGTGGTTCCCATCCAACAAAGCCACACTCGATGTTTCAACAAAACATAGCAGTCATGAAACAGCATCTCCCTGTTGAGAGGTAAGAAACATGTACCATAATTTGTGGAGCACATTGATTGTTTTTAGTGACCATTGCAATAAGATTTTTAAACATATAAAGAAAATGAAGGAGATACCTAAACAAGAAGATTTATCAAATTCTGACCATTTGTTATTCAGTAAAGTGCATTTGGTGTATAATTGGCACCAAAAAACACTTGAATGGAGAATCTGCTTTCTGGCCTTACAACCAGATGACCCTGCTGTAAACAACAAACATTTACCCACAGTTCACGATTCAAATACATTACTCCACAGTGAAATTGATGAATATATGTGATAAGGGGAAGAATCAAAACAAGCACCTAGCAAAACAATGAAGTCTTTCCTAATTACTCCAATACTCAGGATGCTCGGAGTGGTGGTTCCCATCCAACAAAATCACACTCGATGGTAGAACAATTATAGCAGTCACGAAACGGAATCTCCCTGCTGAGAGGAAAGAAACATGTACCACAATTTGTGCAGCACATTGATTGTTTTTAGTGACCATTGCAATAAGGCTATAAAAAATATAAAGCAAATGAAGAAGATACCTAAACACGAAGATATATCACATTCCGAACATTCGTTATTGAGTAAAGTGCATGTGGTGTCCAATCTGTACCAAAAGACCATTTAATGGAGAATCTGCTTTCTGGCCATACAACCAGAGGCCCTGCTGTAAGCAACAAACCTTTACCCTCATTTCACAAATCAAATACATTACTCCACTGTGAAATTGATGAGTATAAGTTATAAGGCCCCCCCATGAACCATGGACCTTTCCGTTGGTGGGAAGGCTTGCGTGCCACAGCGATACAGATGGCCGTGCCGCAGGTGCAACCACAACGGAGGGGTATCTGTTGAGAGGCCAGACAAACGTGTGGTTCCTGAAGAGGGGCAGCAGCCTTTTCAGTAGTTGCAGGGGCAACAGTCTGGATGATTGACTGATCCTGCCTTGCAACATTAACCAAAACGGCCTTGCTGTGCTGGTACTCGCGAACGGCTGAAAGCAAGGGGAAACTACAGCCGTAATTTTTCCGGAGGACATGCAGCTTTACTGTATGATTAAATGATGATAGCATCCTCTTGGATAAAATATTCCGGAGGTAAAATAGTCCCCCATTCGGATCTCCGGGCGGGGACTACTCAGGAGGATGTCGTTATCAGGAGAAAGAAAACTGGCGTTCTACGGATCGGAGCGTGGAATGTCAGATCCCTTAATCGGGCAGGTAGGTTAGAAAATTTAAAAAGGGAAATGGATAGGTTAAAGTTAGATATAGTGGGAATTAGTGAAGTTCGGAGGCAGGAGGAACAAGACTTCTGGTCAGCTGACTACAGGGTTATAAACACAAAATCAAATAGGGGTAATGCAGGAGTATGTTTAATAATGAATAGGAAAATAGGAATGCACGTAAGCTACTACAAACAGCATAGTGAACGCATTATTGTGGCCAAGATAGATACGAAGCCCACACCTACTACAGTAGTACAAGTTTATATGCCAACTAGCTCTGCAGATGACGAAGAAATTGAAGAAATGTACGATGAATTAAAAGAAATTATTCAGATAGTGAAGGGAGACGAAAATTTAATAGTAATGGGTGACTGGAATTCGAGTGTAGGAAAAGGGAGAGAAGGAAACATAGTAGGTGAATATGGATTGGGGCTAAGAAATGAAAGAGGAAGCCGCCTAGTAGAATTTTGTACAGAGCACAACTTAATCATAGGTAACACTTGGTTTCAGAATCATGAAAGAAGGTTGTATACGTGGAAGAACCCTGGAGATACTAAAAGGTATCAGATAGATTATATAATGGTAAGACAGAGATTTAGGAACCAGGTTTTAAGTTGTAAGACATTTCCAGGGGCAGATGTGGACTCTGACCACAATGTATTGGTTATGACCTGTAGATTAAAACTGAAGAAACTGCAAAAATGTGGGAAATTAAGGAGATGGGACCTGGATAAACTGAAAGAACCAGAGGTTGTACAGAGTTTCAGGGAGAGCATAAGGGAACAATTGACAGGAATAGGGGAAAGAAATACAGTAGAAGAAGAATGGGTAGCTCTGAGGGATGAAGTAGTGAAGGCAGCAGAGGATAAAGTAGGTAAAAAGACGAGGGCTGCTAGAAATCCTTGGGTAACAGAAGAAATATTGAATTTAATTGATGAAAGGAGAAAATATAAAAATGCAGTAAATGAAGCAGGCAAAAAGGAATACAAACGTCTCAAAAATGAGATCGACAGGAAGTGCAAAATGGCTAAACAGGGATGGCTAGAGGAAAAATGTAAGGATGTAGAAGCTTATCTCACTAGGGGTAAAATAGATACTGCCTACAGGAAAATTACAGAGACCTTTGGAGAGAAGAGAACCACGTGTATGAATATCAAGAGCTCAGATGGCAACCCAGTTCTAAGCAAAGAAGGGAAGGCAGAAAGGTGGAAGGAGTATATAGAGGGTCTATACAAGGGCGATGTACTTGAGGACAATATTATGGAAATGGAAGAGGATGTAGATGAAGATGAAATGGGAGATACGATACTGCGTGAAGAGTTTGACAGAGCACTGAAAGACCTGAGTCGAAACAAGGCCCCCGGAGTAGACAACATTCCATTAGAACTACTGACGGCCTTGGGAGAGCCAGTCATGACAAAACTCTACCAGCTGGTGAGCAAGATGTATGAGACAGGCGAATTTCCCTCAGACTTCAAGAAGAATATAATAATTCCAATCCCAAAGAAAGCAGGTGCTGACAGATGTGAAAATTACCGAACGATCAGTTTAATAAGTCACAGCTGCAAAATACTAACGCGAATTCTTTACAGACGAATGGAAAAACTGGTAGATGCGGACCTCGGGGAGGATCAGTTTGGATTCCGTCGAAATGTTGGAACACGTGAGGCAATACTGACCTTACGACTTATCTTAGAAGAAAGATTAAGAAAAGGCAAACCTACGTTTCTAGCATTTGTACACTTAGAGAAAGCTTTTGACAATGTTGACTGGAATACTCTTTTTCAAATTCTAAAGGTGGCAGGGGTAAAATATAGGGAGCGGAAGGCTACTTACAATTTGTACAGAAACCAGATGGCAGTCATAAGAGTCGAGGGGCATGAAAGGGAAGCAGTGGTTGGGAAAGGAGTGAGACAGGGTTGTAGCCTCTCCCCGATGTTATTCAATCTGTATATTGAGCAAGCAGTAAAGGAAACAAAAGAAAAATTTGGAGTAGGTATTAAAATTCATGGAGACGAAGTAAAAACTTTGAGGTTCGCCGATGACATTGTAATTCTGTCAGAGACGGCAAAGGACTTGGAAGAGCAGTTGAACGGAATGGACAGTGTCTTGAAAGGAGGATATAACATGAACATCAACAAAAACAAAACGAGGATAATGGAATGTAGTCCAATTAAATCGGGTGATGCTGAGGGAATTAGATTTGGAAATGAGACACTTAAAGCAGTAAAGGAGTTTTGCTATTTAGGAAGTAAAATAACTGATGATGGTCGAAGTAGAGAGGATATAAAATGTAGACTGGCAATGGCAAGGAAAGCGTTTCTGAAGAAGAGAAATTTGTTAACATCGAGTATAGATTTAAGTGCCACGAAGTCATTTCTGAAAATATTTGTTTGGAGTGTAGCCATGGAAGTGAAACATGGACGATAACTAGTTTGGACAAGAAGAGAATAGAAGCTTTCGAAATGTGGTGCTACAGAAGAATACTGAAGATGAGGTGGATAGATCACGTAACTAATGAGGAGGTATTGAATAGGATTGGGGAGAAGAGAAGTTTGTGGCACAACTTGACTAGAAGAAGGGACCAGGTTGGTAGGACATGTTTTGAGGCATCAAGGGAAGACAAATTTAGCATTGGAGGGCAGTGTGGAGGGTAAAAATCGTAGAGGGAGACCGAGAGATGAGTACACTAAGCAGATTCAGAAGGATGTAGGTTGCAGTAGGTACTGGGAGATGAAGAAGCTTGCACAGGATAGAGTAGCATGGAGAGCTGCATCAAACCAGTCTCAGGACTGAACACCACAACAACAACAACAACAAGTTATAAGGGTATCAATCAAAAAAAGCTCCAAGCAAAAGAAAAAAGTCTTTCTAATAACTCCAATCGTAAGAATGCTCGGAGTGGTAGTTCCCATCCAACAAAATCACACTCGATGATTGAACAAACATAGCAGTCATGAAACGGAATCACCTATTGAGAGGGAAGAAACATGTACCACAATTTGTGGAGCACATTGATTATTTTTAGTGACCATTGCAACAAGATTTTGAAACATATAAAGCAAATGAAAAGAGATACCTAAACAAGAAGATTTATAAAATTCCGAGCATTCGTTATTCAGTAAAGCGCATGTGGTGTCCAATCTGCACCAAAAACCCATTGAATGGAGAATCTGTTTTCTGGTCTTACAACAAGATGACCCTCCTGTAAACAACAAACACTAACCCACTTTTCACGATTCAAATACATTACTCCACTGTGAAATTGATGTATATATATGATAAGGGAAAGAATCAATACAAGCACCTAGCAAAACAACAAAGTCTTTCCTAATACTTCCAATACTCAGGATGCTCGGAGTGGTGGTTCCCATCCAACAAAATCACACTAAAAGGGAGAACAAACATAGCAGTCATTAAAAGGAATCTCCCTGCTGAGAGAATCTGCTTTGTGGCCATACAACCAAATGACCCTGTTGTAAACAACAAACATTTACCCACATTTCACGATTCAAATACATTACTCCCCTGTGAAGTTACTGAATATAAGCGATAAGAGTACTAATCAAAACAAGTACTTAGCAAAAGAAAAAAGTCTTTCCTAATAACTCCAGTCGTCACAATGTTTGGAGTGGTGGTTCCCATCCGACAAAATCACACTCGTTGGTAGAACAAACATAGCAGTCATGAAACTGACTCTCCCTATTGAGAGACAAGAAACATGTGCTACAATTAGTGCAGCACATTGTTATTTTTAGTGACCATTGAAACAAGTTTTTAAAAATATAAATCAAATGAAAGAGATACCAAAACAAGAAGATTTATCAAATTGCGAACATTCGGTGTTCAGTAGGGTGCATGTGGTGTCCAATCTCCACCAAAATACCATTGAATGCACAATCTGATTTCGGGCCATACAACCAGATGACCCCGCTGTAAACAACAAACATTTACCCACATTTAACGATTCGAATACATTACTCCACTGTGAAATTGATGAATATAAGTTATAACAGTATCAATCATAATAAGCTACAAGCAAAAAAAAAAAGAAAAAAAGTCTTTCAAATAACTCCAATCGTCAGAATGCTCGGATTGGTGGTTCCCAACCAGCAAAATCACACTAAAAGGGAGAACAAACATAGCAGTCATTAAAAGGAATCACCCTGCTGAGAGAATCTGCTTTGTAGCCATACAACCAAATGACCCTGTTGTAAACAACAAACATTTACCCGCATTTCACGATTAAAATACATTAACCCACAGTGAAATTGATGAATATAAGTGAGAAGGGTAACAATCAAAAGAAGCACCTAGCAAAACAAAGATGGCTTTCCTTATAACTCGAATAGTCAGAATGTTCAGAGTGGTGGTTCCCATCCAACAAATCACACTCGAAGGTGGAACAAACATAGTAGTCATGAAACGAAATTTCCCTATTGAGACGGAAGAAACATGCACCACAATTTGTGCACCACATTGATTATTGTTAGTGACGATTGCAATAACATTTTTAAAAATATAAAGCAATTAAAGGAGATTCTTAAAATAGAAGATTTATCAAATTCCGAACATTTGTTATTCAGTTAAGTGCATGTGCTGTAAACAGCAAACATTTACCCACATTTCACAAATCAAATACATTACTCCACTGTGGAATTGATGCGTATAAGTGACAATAGTAGCAATCAAAAGAAGCAACAAGCAAAAGAAAAAAGTCTTTATAATAACTCCAATCATCAGAATGTTTGGACTGGTGGTTCCCATCCAACAAAATTACACTCGATGATTGAACAAACATAGCAGTCATAAAACGGACTCTCCCTATTGAGAGGGAAGAAACATGTACTACAATTAGTGCAGCATATTGTTATTCTTAGTGACCATTGAAATAAGATTTTAAAAAATATTAAGCAAATGAAGGAGATACCTAAACAAGAAGATTTGTCACATTCCGAACATTCGGTGTTCAGTAGGGTGCATGTGGTGTCCAATCTCCACCAAAAAACCATTGAATGCTGAATCTACTTTCTGGCCATACAACCAGATGACCCTGCTGTAAACAACAAACATTTACCCACATTTCACGATTCAAATACATTAATCCACTGTTAAATTGATTAATGTTGTTGTTGTTGTTGTAGTGTTCTTGTGATCTTCAGTCCTGAGACCGGTTTGATGCAGCCCTCCATGCTACTCTATCCTGTGCAAGTTGCTTTATCTCCCAGTACCTACTGCAACCTACATCCTTCTAAATCTGCTTAGTGTATTCATCTCTTGGTCTCCCTCTACGATTTTTACCCTCCACACTGCCCTCCAATATTAAATTGGTGATCCCTTGATGCCTCAGAACATGTCCTACCAACCCATCCCTTATTCTTGTCAAGTTGTGCCACAAACTTCTCTTCTCCCCAATCCTATTCTATACTTCCTCATTAGTTATGTGATCTACCCATCTAATATTCAGCATTCTTCTGTAGCACCACATTTCGAAAGCTTCTATTCTCTTCTTGTCCAAACTATTTATCGCCCATGTTTCACTTCCATACATGGCTACACTCCATACAAATACTTTCAGAAAAGACTTCCTGACATTTAAATCTATATTCGATGTTAACAAATTTCTCTTCTTCAGAAACGCTTTCCTTGGCATTGCCAGTCTACATTTTAGATCCTCTCTACTTCGACCATCATCAGTTATTTTGCTCCCCAAATAGCAAAACTCCTTTACTACTTTAAGTGTCTCATTTCCTAATCTAATTCCCTCAGCATCATCCCACTTAATTCGACTACATTCCATTATCCTCGTTTTGCTTTTGTTGATGTACATCTTATATACTCCTCTCAAGGCATTGTCCATTCCATTCAACTGCTCTTCCAAGTCCCTTGCTGTCTCTGACAGAATGACAATGTCATCAGCGAACCACAAAGTTTTTATTTCTTCTCCATGGACTTTAATACCTACTCCGAAATTTTCTTTTGTTTCCTTTAATGCTTGCTCAATATACAGATTGAATAACATCGGGAAGAGGCTACAACCCTGTCTTACTCCCTTCCCAACCGCTGCTTCCCTTTCATGCCACTCGACTCTTATAACTGCCATCTGGTTTCTGTACAAATTGTAAATAGCCTTTCGCTCCCTGTATTTTACCCCTGCCACCTTTAGAATTTGAAAGAGAGTATTCCACTCAACATTGTCAAAAGCTTTCTCTAAGTCTACAAATGCTAGAAACGTAGGTTTGCCTTTCTTTAATCTTTCTTCTTCTTCTTGTATCAACTAAGTCTTAAGGTCAGTATTGCCTCACGTGTTCCAATATTTCTACGGAATCCAAACTGATCTTCCCGGAGGTCGGCTTCTACCAGTTTTTCCATTCGTCTGTAAAGAATTCGCGTTAGTATTTTGCAGCTGTGACTTATTAAACTGATAGTTCGGTAATTTTCACATCTGTCAGCACCTGCTTTCTTTGGGATTGTAATTATTATATTCTTCTTGGGGTCTGAAGGTATTTCACCTGCCTCATACATCTTGCTCACCAGCTGGTAGAGTTTTGTCATGACTGGCTCTCCCAAGGCTGTCAGTAGTTCTAATTGAATGTTGTCTACTCCGGGGGCCTTGTTTCGACTCAGGTCTTTCAGTGCTCTGTCAAACTCTTCACGCAGTATCTTACCTCCCATTTCGTCTTCATCTACATCCTCTTCCATTTCCATAATATTGTCCTCAAGTACATTGCCCTTAAATAAACCTTCTATATACTCCTTCCAACTTTTTGCCTTCCCTTCTTTGCTTAGAACTGGGTTGCCATCTGAGCTCTTGATATTCATACACGTGGTTCTCTTCTCTCCAAAGGTCTCTCTAATTTTCCTGTACGCAGTATCTATCTTACCCCTAGAGAGATAATCTTCTACATCCTTACATTTGTCCTCTAGCCATCCCTGCTTAGCCATTTTGCACTTCCTGTCGATCTCATTTTTCAGACGTTTGTATTCCTTTTTGCCTGCTTCATTTACTGCATTTTTATATTTTCTCCTTTCATCAATTAAATTCAATATTTCTTCTGTTACCCAAGGATTTCTAGCAGCTCTCGTCTTTTTACCTACTTTATCCTCTGATGCCTTCACTACTTCATCCCTCAGAGCCACCCATACCTCTTCAACTGTGTTTCTTTCCCCCATTGCTGCCAATTGTTCCCTTATCCTCTCCTTAAAACTCTGTACAACCTCTGGTTCTTTCAGCTTATCCAGATCCCATGTCCTTAAATTCCCACCTTTTTGCAGTTTCTTCAGTTTTAACCTACAGGTCATAACCAATAGATTGTGGTCAGAGTCCACATCTGCCCCTGGAAATGTCCTACAATTTAAAACCTGATTCCTAAATCTCTGTCTTACCATTATATAATCTATCTGATACCTTTTGGTATCTCCAGGATTCTTCCATGTATACAACAACAAGAATAAGATTTTTAAAAATATAAAGCAAATCAAGGAGATACCAAAACACGAAGATATATCACATTCAGAACATTCGTTATTGAGTAAAGTGCATGTGGTGTCCAATCTGTACCAAAAGACCATTTAATGGAGAATCTGCTTTCTGGCCATACAACCAGAGGCCCTGCTGTAAGCAACAAACCTTTACCCTCATTTCACAAATGAAATACATTACTCCACTGTGAAATTGATGAATATAAGTTATAAGGCCCCCCCATGAACCATGGACCTTTCCGTTGGTGGGGAGGCTTGCGTGCCACAGCGATACAGATGGCCGTGCCGCAGGTGCAACCACAACGGAGGGGTATCTGTTGAGAGGCCAGACAAACGTGTGGTTCCTGAAGAGGGGCAGCAGCCTTTTCAGTAGTTGCAGGGGCAACAGTCTAGATGATTGACTGATCCTGCCTTGCAACATTAACCAAAACGGCCTTGCTGTGCTGGTACTGCGAACGGCTGAAAGCAAGGGGAAACTACAGCCGTAATTTTTCCGGAGGACATGCAGCTTTACTGTATGATTAAATGATGATAGCATCCTCTTGGGTAAAATATTCCGGAGGTAAAATAGTCCCCCATTCGGATCTCCGGGCGGGGACTACTCAGGAGGATGTCGTTATCAGGAGAAAGAAAACTGGCGTTCTACGGATCGGAGCGTGGAATGTCAGATCCCTTAATCGGGCAGGTAGGTTAGAAAATTTAAAAAGGGAAATGGATAGGTTAAAGTTAGATATAGTGGGAATTAGTGAAGTTCAGTGGCAGGAGGAACAAGACTTCTGGTCAGCTGACTACAGGGTTATAAACACAAAATCAAATAGGGGTAATGCAGGAGTATGTTTAATAATGAATAGGAAAATAGGAATGCGGGTAAGCTACTACAAACAGCATAGTGAACGCATTATTGTTGCCAAGATAGATACGAAGCCCACACCTACTACAGTAGTACAAGTTTATATGCCAACTAGCTCTGCAGATGACGAAGAAATTGAAGAAATGTACGATAAATTAAAAGAAATTATTCAGATAGTGAAGGGAGACGAAAATTTAATAGTAATGGGTGACTGGAATTCGAGTGTAGGAAAAGGGAGAGAAGGAAACATAGTAGGTGAATATGGATTGGGGCTAAGAAATGAAAGAGGAAGCCGCCTAGTAGAATTTTGTACAGAGCACAACTTAATCATAGCTAACACTTGGTTTCAGAATCATGAAAGAAGGTTGTATACGTGGAAGAACCCTGGAGATACTAAAAGGTATCAGATAGATTATATAATGGTAAGACAGAGATTTAGGAATCAAGTTTTAAGTTGTAAGACATTTCCAGGGGCAGATGTGGACTCTGACCACAATGTATTGGTTATGACCTGTAGATTAAAACTGAAGAAACTGCAAAAATGTGGGAAATTAAGGAGATGGGACCTGGATAAACTGAAAGAACCAGAGGTTGTACAGAGTTTCAGGGAGAGCATAAGGGAACAATTGACAGGAATAGGGGAAAGAAATACAGTAGAAGAAGAATGGGTAGCTCTGAGGGATGAAGTAGTGAAGGCAGCAGAGGATAAAGTAGGTAAAAAGACGAGGGCTGCTAGAAATCCTTGGGTAACAGATGAAATATTGAATTTAATTGATGAAAGGAGAAAATATAAAAATGCAGTAAATGAAGCAGGCAAAAAGGAATACAAACGTCTCAAAAATGAGATCGACAGGAAGTGCAAAATGGCTAAACAGGGATGGCTAGAGGAAAAATGTAAGGATGTAGAAGCTTATCTCACTAGGGGTAAGATAGATACTGCCTACAGGAAAATTAAAGAGACCTTTGGAGAGAAGAGAACCACGTGTATGAATATCAAGAGCTCAGATGGCAACCCAGTTCTAAGCAAAGAAGGGAAGGCAGAAAGGTGGAAGGAGTATATAGAGGGTTTATACAAGGGCGATGTACTTGAGGACAATACTATGGAAATGGAAGAGGATGTAGATGAAGACGAAATGGGAGATACGATACTGCGTGAAGAGTTTGACAGAGCACTGAAAGACCTGAGTCGAAACAAGGCCCCCGGAGTAGACAACATTCCATTAGAACTACTGACGGCCTTGGGAGAGCCAGTCATGACAAAACTCTACCAGCTGGTGAGCAAGATGTATGAGACAGGCGAAATTCCCTCAGACTTCAAGAAGAATATAATAATTACAATCCCAAAGAAAGCAGGTGCTGACAGATGTGAAAATTACCGAACTATCAGTTTAATAAGTCACAGCTGCAAAATACTAACGCGAATTCTTTACAGACGAATGGAAAAACTGGTAGATGCGGACCTCGGGGAGGATCAGTTTGGATTCCGTCGAAATGTTGGAACACGTGAGGCAATACTGACCTTATGACTTATCTTAGAAGAAAGATTAAGAAAAGGCAAACCTACGTTTCTAGCATTTGTACACTTAGAGAAAGCTTTTGACAATGTTGACTGGAATACTCTTTTTCAAATTCTAAAGGTGGCAGGGGTAAAATACAGGGAGCGGAAGGCTACTTACAATTTGTACAGAAACCAGATGGCAGTCATAAGAGTCGAGGGGCATGAAAGGGAAGCAGTGGTTGGGAAAGGAGTGAGACAGGGTTGTAGCCTCTCCCCGATGTTATTCAATCTGTATATTGAGCAAGCAGTAAAGGAAACAAAAGAAAAATTTGGAGTAGGTATTAAAATTCATGGAGACGAAGTAAAAACTTTGAGGTTCGCCGATGACATTGTAATTCTGTCAGAGACGGCAAAGGACTTGGAAGAGCAGTTGAACGGAATGGACAGTGTCTTGAAAGGAGGATATAACATGAACATCAACAAAAGCAAAACGAGGATAATGGAATGTAGTCCAATTAAATCGGTTGATGCTGAGGGAATTAGATTTGGAAATGAGACACTTAAAGCAGTAAAGGAGTTTTGCTATTTAGGAAGTAAAATAACTGATGATGGTCGAAGTAGAGAGGATATAAAATGTAGACTGGCAATGGCAAGGAAAGCGTTTCTGAAGAAGAGAAATTTGTTAACATCGAATATAGATTTAAATGTCAGGAAGTCTTTTCTGAAAGTATTTGTATGGAGTGTAGCCATGTATGGAAGTGAAACATGGGCGATAAATAGTTTGGACAAGAAGAGAATAGAAGCTTTCGAAATGTGGTGCTACAGAAGAATACTGAAGATGAGGTGGATAGATCACGTAACTAATGAGGAGGTATTGAATAGGATTGGGGAGAAGAGAAGTTTGTGGCACAACTTGACTAGAAGAAGGGACCGGTTGGTAGGACATGTTTTGAGGCATCAAGGGAAGACAAATTTAGCATTGGAGGGCAGTGTGGAGGGTAAAAATCGTAGAGGGAGACCGAGAGATGAGTACACTAAGCAGATTCAGAAGGATGTAGGTTGCAGTAGGTACTGGGAGATGAAGAAGCTTGCACAGGATAGAGTAGCATGGAGAGCTGCATCAAACCAGTCTCAGGACTGAACACCACAACAACAACAACAACAAGTTATAAGGGTATCAATCAAAAAAAGCTCCAAGCAAAAGAAAAAAGTCTTTCTAATAACTCCAATCGTAAGAATGCTCGGAGTGGTAGTTCCCATCCAACAAAATCACACTCGATGATTGAACAAACATAGCAGTCATGAAACGGAATCACCTATTGAGAGGGAAGAAACATGTACCACAATTTGTGGAGCACATTGATTATTTTTAGTGACCATTGCAACAAGATTTTGAAACATATAAAGCAAATGAAAAGAGATACCTAAACAAGAAGATTTATAAAATTCCGAGCATTCGTTATTCAGTAAAGCGCATGTGGTGTCCAATCTGCACCAAAAACCCATTGAATGGAGAATCTGTTTTCTGGTCTTACAACAAGATGACCCTGCTGTAAACAACAAACATTAACCCACTTTTCACGATTCAAATACATTACTCCACTGTGAAATTGATGTATATATATGATAAGGGAAAGAATCAATACAAGCACCTAGCAAAACAATGAAGTCTTTCCTAATACTTCCAATACTCAGGATGCTCGGAGTGGTGGTTCCCATCCAACAAAATCACACTAAAAGGGAGAACAAACATAGCAGTCATTAAAAGGAATCTCCCTGCTGAGAGAATCTGCTTTGTGGCCATACAACCAAATGACCCTGTTGTAAACAACAAACATTTACCCACATTTCACGATTCAAATACATTACTCCCCTGTGAAGTTACTGAATATAAGCGATAAGAGTACTAATCAAAACAAGTACTTAGCAAAAGAAAAAAGTCTTTCCTAATAACTCCAGTCGTCACAATGTTTGGAGTGGTGGTTCCCATCCAACAAAATCACACTCGTTGGTAGAACAAACATAGCAGTCATGAAACTGACTCTCCCTATTGAGAGACAAGAAACATGTGCTACAATTAGTGCAGCACATTGTTATTTTTAGTGACCATTGAAACAAGTTTTTAAAAATATAAAGCAAATGAAAGAGATACCAAAACAAGAAGATTTATCAAATCCCGAACATTCGGTGTTCAGTAGGGTGCATGTGGTGTCCAATCTCCACCAAAATACCATTGAATGCAGAATCTGATTTCGGGCCATACAACCAGATGACCCCGCTGTAAACAACAAACATTTACCCACATTTAACGATTCGAATACATTACTCCACTGTGAAATTGATGAATATAAGTTATAACAGTATCAATCATAATAAGCTACAAGCAAAAAAAAAAAAAAAAAACAAGTATTTCAAATAACTCCAATCGTCAGAATGCTCGGATTGGTGGTTCCCAACCAACAAAATCACACTAAAAGGGAGAACAAACATAGCAGTCATTAAAAGGAATCTCCCTGCTGAGAGAATCTGCTTTGTAGCCATACAACCAAATGACCCTGTTGTAAACAACAAACATTTACCCGCATTTCACGATTAAAATACATTAACCCACAGTGAAATTGATGAATATAAGTGATAAGGGTAACAATCAAAAGAAGCACCTAGCAAAACAAAGATGGCTTTCCTTATAACTCGAATAGTCAGAATGTTCAGAGTGGTGGTTCCCATCCAACAAATCACACTCGAAGGTGGAACAAACATAGTAGTCATGAAACGAAATTTCCCTATTGAGACGGAAGAAACATGCACCACAATTTGTGCACCACATTGATTATTGTTAGTGACGATTGCAATAACATTTTTAAAAATATAAAGCAATTAAAGGAGATTCTTAAAATAGAAGATTTATCAAATTCCGAACATTCGTTATTCAGTTAAGTGCATGTGCTGTAAACAGCAAACATTTACCCACATTTCACAAATCAAATACATTACTCCACTGTGGAATTGATGCGTATAAGTGACAATAGTAGCAATCAAAAGAAGCAACAAGCAAAAGAAAAAAGTCTTTATAATAACTCCAATCATCAGAATGTTTGGACTGGTGGTTCCCATCCAACAAAATTACACTCGATGATTGAACAAACATAGCAGTCATAAAACGGACTCTCCCTATTGAGAGGGAAGAAACATGTACTACAATTAGTGCAGCATATTGTTATTCTTAGTGACCATTGAAATAAGATTTTAAAAAATATTAAGCAAATGAAGGAGATACCTAAACAAGAAGATTTGTCACATTCCGAACATTCGGTGTTCAGTAGGGTGCATGTGGTGTCCAATCTCCACCAAAAAACCATTGAATGCTGAATCTACTCTCTGGCCATACAACCAGATGACCCTGCTGTATACAATAAACACATAACCACATTTCACGATTCAAATATATTAACAAACTGTGAAATTGATGAATATAAATGATAAAGGAAATAATCAAAACACGCACCTAGCAAAACAATGAAGTCTTCCCTATAACTCCAATACTCAGGATGCTCGGAGTGGTGGTTCCCATTAAACAAAATCATACTCAATGGTAGAACAAATATAGCCGTCATGAAACGGAATGTCCCTGCTGAGAGGGAAGAAACATGTACCACAATTTGTGCAGCACATTGAGCATTTTTAGTGACCATTGGAATAACATTTTTAAAAATCTAAAGCAAATGAAGGAGATACCAAAACAAGAAGATTTATCAAATTCCTAACAGCCGTTATTAAGTAAGGTGCATGTGGTGTCCAATCTGCACCATAAGAACATTGAAAGGAGAATCTGCTTTCTGGCCATACAACCAGATGACCCTCTCGTAAACAACAAACATTTACCAACATTTCACAAATGAAATACATTACTCCACTGTGACATTGATGAATATAAGTGATTAAGGTATCAATCAACGGAAGCACCTAGCAAAAGAAAAAAGTCTTTCTAATAACTACAATCGTCAGAATGCTCGGAGTGGTGGTTCCCATCCAACAAAATCACACTCGATGTTTGAACAAACATAGCAGTCATGAAAAGGAGTCTCCCTGTTGAGAGGGAAGAAACAAGTACCACAATTTGTGCAGCACATTGATTATTTTAAGTGAACATTGTAATAACATTTATTAAAAATATAAAGCAAATCATGGAGATCCCAAAACCAAAACATTTATCAAATTATGTACATTCGGTGTTAAGTAAGGTGCATGTGGTGTCCAATCTGCACCAAAAACCCTTTGAATACAGAATCTGCTTTCTGGAAATACAACCAGATGACCCTGCTGTAAACAACAAACACATAACCACATTTCACGTTTCAAATATATTAAACCACTTTGAAGTTGATGATTATATGTGACAAGGGCAACAATCAAAATAGGAACATAGCAAAACAATGAAATCTTTCCTACTAACTCCAATACTCAGGATGCTCGGAGTGGTGGTTCCCATCCAACAAAACCACACTCGATGTTTCAACAAAACATAGCAGTCATGAAACAGCATCTCCCTGTTGAGAGGTAAGAAACATGAACCATAATTTGTGGAGCACATTGATTGTTTTTAGTGACCATTGCAATAAGATTTTTAAACATATAAAGAAAATGAAGGAGATACCTAAACAAGAAGATTTATCAAATTCTGACCATTTGTTATTCAGTAAAGTGCATGTGGTGTATAATTGGCACCAAAAAACACTTGAATGGAGAATCTGCTTTCTGGCCTTACAACCAGATGACCCTGCTGTAAACAACAAACATTTACCCACAGTTCACGATTCAAATACATTACTCCACAGTGAAATTGATGAATATAAGTGATAAGGGGAAGAATCAAAACAAGCACCTAGCAAAACAATGAAGTCTTTCCTAATTACTCCAATACTCAGGATGCTCGGAGTGGTGGTTCCCATCCAACAAAATCACACTCGATGGTAGAACAATTATAGCAGTCACGAAACGGAATCTCCCTGCTGAGAGGAAAGAAACATGTACCACAATTTGTGCAGCACATTGATTGTTTTTAGTGACCATTGCAATAAGGCTATAAAAAATATAAAGCAAATGAAGAAGATACCTAAACACGAAGATATATCACATTCCGAACATTCGTTATTGAGTAAAGTGCATGTGGTGTCCAATCTGTACCAAAAGACCATTTAATGGAGAATCTGCTTTCTGGCCATACAACCAGAGGCCCTGCTGTAAGCAACAAACCTTTACCCTCATTTCACAAATCAAATACATTACTCCACTGTGAAATTGATGAGTATAAGTTATAAGGCCCCCCCATGAACCATGGACCTTTCCGTTGGTGGGGAGGCTTGCGTGCCACAGCGATACAGATGGCCGTGCCGCAGGTGCAACCACAACGGAGGGGTATCTGTTGAGAGGCCAGACAAACGTGTGGTTCCTGAAGAGGGGCAGCAGCCTTTTCAGTAGTTGCAGGGGCAACAGTCTGGATGATTGACTGATCCTGCCTTGCAACATTAACCAAAACGGCCTTGCTGTGCTGGTACTGCGAACGGCTGAAAGCAAGGGGAAACTACAGCCGTAATTTTTCCGGAGGACATGCAGCTTTACTGTATGATTAAATGATGATAACATCCTCTTGGATAAAATATTCCGGAGGTAAAATAGTCCCCCATTCGGATCTCCGGGCGGGGACTACTCAGGAGGATGTCGTTATCAGGAGAAAGAAAACTGGCGTTCTACGGATCGGAGCGTGGAATGTCACATCCCTTAATCGGGCAGGTAGGTTAGAAAATTTAAAAAGGGAAATGGATAGGTTAAAGTTAGATATAGTGGGAATTAGTGAAGTTCGGTGGCAGGAGGAACAAGACTTCTGGTCAGGTGACTACAGGGTTATAAACACAAAATCAAATAGGGGTAATGCAGGAGTATGTTTAATAACGAATAGGAAAATAGGAATGCACGTAAGCTACTACAAACAGCATAGTGAACGCATTATTGTGGCCAAGATAGATACGAAGCCCACACCTACTACAGTAGTACAAGTTTATATGCCAACTAGCTCTGCAGATGACGAAGAAATTGAAGAAATGTACGATGAATTAAAAGAAATTATTCAGATAGTGAAGGGAGACGAAAATTTAATAGTAATGGGTGACTGGAATTCGAGTGTAGGAAAAGGGAGAGAAGGAAACATAGTAGGTGAATATGGATTGGGGCTAAGAAATGAAAGAGGAAGCCGCCTAGTAGAATTTTGTACAGAGCACAACTTAATCATAGGTAACACTTGGTTTCAGAATCATGAAAGAAGGTTGTATACGTGGAAGAACCCTGGAGATACTAAAAGGTATCAGATAGATTATATAATGGTAAGACAGAGATTTAGGAACCAGGTTTTAAGTTGTAAGACATTTCCAGGGGCAGATGTGGACTCTGACCACAATGTATTGGTTATGACCTGTAGATTAAAACTGAAGAAACTGCAAAAATGTGGGAAATTAAGGAGATGGGACCTGGATAAACTGAAAGAACCAGAGGTTGTACAGAGTTTCAGGGAGAGCATAAGGGAACAATTGACAGGAATAGGGGAAAGAAATACAGTAGAAGAAGAATGGGTAGCTCTGAGGGATGAAGTAGTGAAGGCAGCAGAGGATAAAGTAGGTAAAAAGACGAGGGCTGCTAGAAATCCTTGGGTAACAGAAGAAATATTGAATTTAATTGATGAAAGGAGAAAATATAAGAATGCAGTAAATGAAGCAGGCAAAAAGGAATACAAACGTCTCAAAAATGAGATCGACAGGAAGTGCAAAATGGCTAAACAGGGATGGCTAGAGGAAAAATGTAAGGATGTAGAAGCTTATCTCACTAGGGGTAAGATAGATACTGCCTACAGGAAAATTACAGAGACCTTTGGAGAGAAGAGAACCACGTGTATGAATATCAAGAGCTCAGATGGCAACCCAGTTCTAAGCAAAGAAGGGAAGGCAGAAAGGTGGAAGGAGTATATAGAGGGTCTATACAAGGGCGATGTACTTGAGGACAATATTATGGAAATGGAAGAGGATGTAGATGAAGACGAAATGGGAGATACGATACTGCGTGAAGAGTTTGACAGAGCACTGAAAGACCTGAGTCGAAACAAGGCCCCCGGAGTAGACAACATTCCATTAGAACTACTGACGGCCTTGGGAGAGCCAGTCATGACAAAACTCTACCAGCTGGTGAGCAAGATGTATGAGACAGGCGAAATTCCCTCAGACTTCAAGAAGAATATAATAATTACAATCCCAAAGAAAGCAGGTGCTGACAGATGTGAAAATTACCGAACTATCAGTTTAATAAGTCACAGCTGCAAAATACTAACGCGAATTCTTTACAGACGAATGGAAAAACTGGTAGATGCGGACCTCGGGGAGGATCAGTTTGGATTCCGTCGAAATGTTGGAACACGTGAGGCAATACTGACCTTACGACTTATCTTAGAAGAAAGATTAAGAAAAGGCAAACCTACGTTTCTAGCATTTGTACACTTAGAGAAAGCTTTTGACAATGTTGACTGGAATACTGTTTTTCAAATTCTAAAGGTGGCAGGGGTAAAATACAGGGAGCGGAAGGCTACTTACAATTTGTACAGAAACCAGATGGCAGTCATAAGAGTCGAGGGGCATGAAAGGGAAGCAGTGGTTGGGAAAGGAGTGAGACAGGGTTGTAGCCTCTCCCCGATGTTATTCAATCTGTATATTGAGCAAGCAGTAAAGGAAACAAAAGAAAAATTTGGAGTAGGTATTAAAATTCATGGAGACAGAGTAAAAACTTTGAGGTTCGCCGATGACATTGTAATTCTGTCAGAGACGGCAAAGGACTTGGAAGAGCAGTTGAACGGAATGGACAGTGTCTTGAAAGGAGGATATAACATGAACATCAACAAAAGCAAAACGAGGATAATGGAATGTAGTCCAATTAAATCGGGTGATGCTGAGGGAATTAGATTTGGAAATGAGACACTTAAAGCAGTAAAGGAGTTTTGCTATTTAGGAAGTAAAATAACTGATGATGGTCGAAGTAGAGAGGATATAAAATGTAGACTGGCAATGGCAAGGAAAGCGTTTCTGAAGAAGAGAAATTTGTTAACATCGAGTATAGATTTAAGTGTCACGAAGTCATTTCTGAAAATATTTGTTTGGAGTGTTGCCATGGAAGTGAAACATGGACGATAACTAGTTTGGACAAGAAGAGAATAGAAGCTTTCGAAATGTGGTGCTACAGAAGAATACTGAAGATGAGGTGGATAGATCACGTAACTAATGAGGAGGTATTGAATAGGATTGGGGAGAAGAGAAGTTTGTGGCACAACTTGACTAGAAGAAGGGACCGGTTGGTAGGACATGTTTTGAGGCATCAAGGGAAGACAAATTTAGCATTGGAGGGCAGTGTGGAGGGTAAAAATCGTAGAGGGAGACCGAGAGATGAGTACACTAAGCAGATTCAGAAGGATGTAGGTTGCAGTAGGTACTGGGAGATGAAGAAGCTTGCACAGGATAGAGTAGCATGGAGAGCTGCATCAAACCAGTCTCAGGACTGAACACCACAACAACAACAACAACAACAACAAGTTATAAGGGTATCAATCAAAAAAAGCTCCAAGCAAAAGAAAAAAGTCTTTCTAATAACTCCAATCGTAAGAATGCTCGGAGTGGTAGTTCCCATCCAACAAAATCACACTCGATGATTGAACAAACATAGCAGTCATGAAACGGAATCACCTATTGAGAGGGAAGAAACATGTACCACAATTTGTGGAGCACATTGATTATTTTTTGTGACCATTGCAACAAGATTTTGAAACATATAAAGCAAATGAAAAGAGATACCTAAACAAGAAGATTTATAAAATTCCGAGCATTCGTTATTCAGTAAAGCGCATGTGGTGTCCAATCTGCACCAAAAACCCATTGAATGGAGAATCTGTTTTCTGGTCTTACAACAAGATGACTCTGCTGTAAACAACAAACATTAACCCACTTTTCACGATTCAAATACATTACTCCACTGTGAAATTGATGTATATATATGATAAGGGAAAGAATCAATACAAGCACCTAGCAAAACAACAAAGTCTTTCCTAATACTTCCAATACTCAGGATGCTCGGAGTGGTGGTTCCCATCCAACAAAATCACACTAAAAGGGAGAACAAACATAGCAGTCATTAAAAGGAATCTCCGTGCTGAGAGAATCTGCTTTGTGGCCATACAACCAAATGACCCTGTTGTAAACAACAAACATTTACCCACATTTCACGATTCAAATACATTACTCCCCTGTGAAGTTACTGAATATAAGCGATAAGAGTACTAATCAAAACAAGTACTTAGCAAAAGAAAAAAGTCTTTCCTAATAACTCCAGTCGTCACAATGTTTGGAGTGGTGGTTCCCATCCGACAAAATCACACTCGTTGGTAGAACAAACATAGCAGTCATGAAACTGACTCTCCCTATTGAGAGACAAGAAACATGTGCTACAATTAGTGCAGCACATTGTTATTTTTAGTGACCATTGAAACAAGTTTTTAAAAATATAAAGCAAATGAAAGAGATACCAAAACAAGAAGATTTATCAAATCCCGAACATTCGGTGTTCAGTAGGGTGCATGTGGTGTCCAATCTCCACCAAAATACCATTGAATGCAGAATCTGATTTCGGGCCATACAACCAGATGACCCCGCTGTAAACAACAAACATTTACCCACATTTAACGATTCGAATACATTACTCCACTGTGAAATTGATGAATATAAGTTATAACAGTATCAATCATAATAAGCTACAAGCAAAAAAAAAAAAGAAAAAAGTCTTTCAAATAACTCCAATCGTCAGAATGCTCGGATTGGTGGTTCCCAACCAGCAAAATCACACTAAAAGGGAGAACAAACATAGCAGTCATTAAAAGGAATCTCCCTGCTGAGAGAATCTGCTTTGTAGCCATACAACCAAATGACCCTGTTGTAAACAACAAACATTTACCCGCATTTCACGATTAAAATACATTAACCCACAGTGAAATTGATGAATATAAGTGAGAAGGGTAACAATCAAAAGAAGCACCTAGCAAAACAAAGATGGCTTTCCTTATAACTCGAATAGTCAGAATGTTCAGAGTGGTGGTTCCCATCCAACAAATCACACTCGAAGGTGGAACAAACATAGTAGTCATGAAACGAAATTTCCCTATTGAGACGGAAGAAACATGCACCACAATTTGTGCACCACATTGATTATTGTTAGTGACGATTGCAATAACATTTTTAAAAATATAAAGCAATTAAAGGAGATTCTTAAAATAGAAGATTTATCAAATTCCGAACATTTGTTATTCAGTTAAGTGCATGTGCTGTAAACAGCAAACATTTACCCACATTTCACAAATCAAATACATTACTCCACTGTGGAATTGATGCGTATAAGTGACAATAGTAGCAATCAAAAGAAGCAACAAGCAAAAGAAAAAAGTCTTTATAATAACTCCAATCATCAGAATGTTTGGACTGGTGGTTCCCATCCAACAAAATTACACTCGATGATTGAACAAACATAGCAGTCATAAAACGGACTCTCCCTATTGAGAGGGAAGAAACATGTACTACAATTAGTGCAGCATATTGTTATTCTTAGTGACCATTGAAATAAGATTTTAAAAAATATTAAGCAAATGAAGGAGATACCTAAACAAGAAGATTTGTCACATTCCGAACATTCGGTGTTCAGTAGGGTGCATGTGGTGTCCAATCTCCACCAAAAAACCATTGAATGCTGAATCTACTTTCTGGCCATACAACCAGATGACCCTGCTGTAAACAATAAACACATAACCACATTTCACGATTCAAATATATTAACCCACTGTGAAATTGATGAATATAAATGATAAAGGAAATAATCAAAACACGCACCTAGCAAAACAATGAAGTCTTTCCTAATAACTCCAATACTCAGGATGCTCGGAGTGGTGGTTCCCATTAAACAAAATCATACTCAATGGTAGAACAAATATAGCCGTCATGAAACGGAATGTCCCTGCTGAGAGGGAAGAAACATGTACCACAATTTGTGCAGCACATTGAGCATTTTTAGTGACCATTGGAATAACATTTTTAAAAATCTAAAGCAAATGAAGGAGATACCAAAACAAGAAGATTTATCAAATTCCTAACAGCCGTTATTAAGTAAGGTGCATGTGGTGTCCAATCTGCACCATAAGAACATTGAAAGGAGAATCTGCTTTCTGGCCATACAACCAGATGACCCTCTCGTAAACAACAAACATTTACCAACATTTCACAAATGAAATACATTACTCCACTGTGACATTGATGAATATAAGTGATTAAGGTATCAATCAACGGAAGCACCTAGCAAAAGAAAAAAGTCTTTCTAATAACTACAATCGTCAGAATGCTCGGAGTGGTGGTTCCCATCCAACAAAATCACACTCGATGTTTGAACAAACATAGCAGTCATGAAAAGGAGTCTCCCTGTTGAGAGGGAAGAAACAAGTACCACAATTTGTGCAGCACATTGATTATTTTAAGTGAACATTGTAATAACATTTATTAAAAATATAAAGCAAATCATGGAGATCCCAAAACCAAAACATTTATCAAATTATGTACATTCGGTGTTAAGTAAGGTGCATGTGGTGTCCAATCTGCACCAAAAACCCTTTGAATACAGAATCTGCTTTCTGGAAATACAACCAGATGACCCTGCTGTAAACAACAAACACATAACCACATTTCACGATTCAAATATATTAAACCACTTTGAAGTTGATGATTATATGTGACAAGGGCAACAATCAAAATAGGAACATAGCAAAACAATGAAATCTTTCCTACTAACTCCAATACTCAGGATGCTCGGAGTGGTGGTTCCCATCCAACAAAACCACACTCGATGTTTCAACAAAACATAGCAGTCACGAAACAGCATCTCCCTGTTGAGAGGTAAGAAACATGTACCATAATTTGTAGAGCACATTGATTGTTTTTAGTGACCATTGCAATAAGATTTTTAAACATATAAAGAAAATGAAGGAGATACCTAAACAAGAAGATTTATCAAATTCTGACCATTTGTTATTCAGTAAAGTGCATGTGGTGTATAATTGGCACCAAAAAACACTTGAATGGAGAATCTGCTTTCTGGCCTTACAACCAGATGACCCTGCTGTAAACAACAAACATTTACCCACAGTTCACGATTCAAATACATTACTCCACAGTGAAATTGATGAATATAAGTGATAAGGGGAAGAATCAAAACAAGCACCTAGCAAAACAATGAAGTCTTTCCTAATTACTCCAATACTCAGGATGCTCGGAGTGGTGGTTCCCATCCAACAAAATCACACTCGATGGTAGAACAATTATAGCAGTCACGAAACGGAATCTCCCTGCTGAGAGGAAAGAAACATGTACCACAATTTGTGCAGCACATTGATTGTTTTTAGTGACCATTGCAATAAGGCTATAAAAAATATAAAGCAAATGAAGAAGATACCTAAACACGAAGATATATCACATTCCGAACATTCGTTATTGAGTAAAGTGCATGTGGTGTCCAATCTGTACCAAAAGACCATTTAATGGAGAATCTGCTTTCTGGCCATACAACCAGAGGCCCTGCTGTAAGCAACAAACCTTTACCCTCATTTCACAAATCAAATACATTACTCCACTGTGAAATTGATGAGTATAAGTTATAAGGCCCCCCCATGAACCATGGACCTTTCCGTTGGTGGGGAGGCTTGCGTGCCACAGCGATACAGATGGCCGTGCCGCAGGTGCAACCACAACGGAGGGGTATCTGTTGAGAGGCCAGACAAACGTGTGGTTCCTGAAGAGGGGCAGCAGCCTTTTCAGTAGTTGCAGGGGCAACAGTCTGGATGATTGACTGATCCTGCCTTGCAACATTAACCAAAACGGCCTTGCTGTGCTGGTACTGCGAACGGCTGAAAGCAAGGGGAAACTACAGCCGTAATTTTTCCGGAGGACATGCAGCTTTACTGTATGATTAAATGATGATAGCATCCTCTTGGGTAAAATATTCCGGAGGTAAAATAGTCCCCCATTCGGATCTCCGGGCGGGGACTACTCAGGAGGATGTCGTTATCAGGAGAAAGAAAACTGGCGTTCTACGGATCGGAGCGTGGAATGTCACATCCCTTAATCGGGCAGGTAGGTTAGAAAATTTAAAAAGGGAAATGGATAGGTTAAAGTTAGATATAGTGGGAATTAGTGAAGTTCGGTGGCAGGAGGAACAAGACTTCTGGTCAGCTGACTACAGGGTTATAAACACAAAATCAAATAGGGGTAATGCAGGAGTATGTTTAATAATGAATAGGAAAATACGAATGCGGGTAAGCTACTACAAACAGCATAGTGAACGCATTTTTGTGGCCAAGATAGATACGAAGCCCACACCTACTACAGTAGTACAAGTTTATATGCCAACTAGCTCTGCAGATGACGAAGAAATTGAAGAAATGTACGATGAATTAAAAGAAATTATTCAGATAGTGAAGGGAGACGAAAATTTAATAGTAATGGGTGACTGGAATTCGGGTGTAGGAAAAGGGAGAGAAGGAAACATAGTAGGTGAATATGGATTGGGACTAAGAAATGAAAGAGGAAGTCGCCTAGTAGAATTTTGTACAGAGCACAACTTAATCATAGGTAACACTTGGTTTCAGAATCATGAAAGAAGGTTGTATACGTGGAAGAACCCTGGAGATACTAAAAGGTATCAGATAGATTATATAATGGTAAGACAGAGATTTAGGTACCAGGTTTTAAGTTGTAAGACATTTCCAGGGGCAGATGTGGACTCTGACCACAATGTATTGGTTATGACCTGTAGATTAAAACTGAAGAAACTGCAAAAATGTGGGAAATTAAGGAGATAGGACCTGGATAAACTGAAAGAACCAGAGGTTGTACAGAGTTTCAGGGAGAGCATAAGGGAACAATTGACAGGAATAGGGGAAAGAAATACAGTAGAAGAAGAATGTGTAGCTCTGAGGGATGAAGTAGTGAAGGCAGCAGAGGATAAAGTAGGTAAAAAGACGAGGGCTGCTAGAAATCCTTGGGTAACAGAAGAAATATTGAATTTAATTGATGAAAGGAGAAAATATAAAAATGCAGTAAATGAAGCAGGCAAAAAGGAATACAAACGTCTCAAAAATGAGATCGACAGGAAGTGCAAAATGGCTAAACAGGGATGGCTAGAGGAAAAATGTAAGGATGTAGAAGCTTATCTCACTAGGGGTAAGATAGATACTGCCTACAGGAAAATTAAAGAGACCTTTGGAGAGAAGAGAACCACGTGTATGAATATCAAGAGCTCAGATGGCAACCCAGTTCTAAGCAAAGAAGGGAAGGCAGAAAGGTGGAAGGAGTATATAGAGGGTCTATACAAGGGCGATGTACTTGAGGACAATACTATGGAAATGGAAGAGGATGTAGATGAAGACGAAATGGGAGATACGATACTGCGTGAAGAGTTTGACAGAGCACTGAAAGACCTGAGTCGAAACAAGGCCCCCGGAGTAGACAACATTCCATTAGAACTACTGACGGCCTTGGGAGAGCCAGTCATGACAAAACTCTACCAGCTGGTGAGCAAGATGTATGAGACAGGCGAAATTCCCTCAGACTTCAAGAAGAATATAATAATTCCAATCCCAAAGAAAGCAGGTGCTGACAGATGTGAAAATTACCGAACTATCAGTTTAATAAGTCACAGCTGCAAAATACTAACGCGAATTCTTTACAGACGAATGGAAAAACTGGTAGATGCGGACCTCGGGGAGGATCAGTTTGGATTCCGTCGAAATGTTGGAACACGTGAGGCAATACTGACCTTACGACTTATCTTAGAAGAAAGATTAAGAAAAGGCAAACCTACGTTTCTAGCATTTGTACACTTAGAGAAAGCTTTTGACAATGTTGACTGGAATACTGTTTTTCAAATTCTAAAGGTGGCAGGGGTAAAATACAGGGAGCGGAAGGCTACTTACAATTTGTACAGAAACCAGATGGCAGTCATAAGAGTCGAGGGGCATGAAAGGGAAGCAGTGGTTGGGAAAGGAGTGAGACAGGGTTGTAGCCTCTCCCCGATGTTATTCAATCTGTATATTGAGCAAGCAGTAAAGGAAACAAAAGAAAAATTTGGAGTAGGTATTAAAATTCATGGAGACGAAGTAAAAACTTTGAGGTTCGCCGATGACATTGTAATTCTGTCAGAGACGGCAAAGGACTTGGAAGAGCAGTTGAACGGAATGGACAGTGTCTTGAAAGGAGGATATAACATGAACATCAACAAAAGCAAAACGAGGATAATGGAATGTAGTCCAATTAAATCGGGTGATGCTGAGGGAATTAGATTTGGAAATGAGACACTTAAAGCAGTAAAGGAGTTTTGCTATTTAGGAAGTAAAATAACTGATGATGGTCGAAGTAGAGAGGATATAAAATGTAGACTGGCAATGGCAAGGAAAGCATTTCTGAAGAAGAGAAATTTGTTAACATCGAGTATAGATTTAAGTGTCACGAAGTCATTTCTGAAAATATTTGTTTGGAGTGTAGCCATGTATGGAAGTGAAACATGGACGATAACTAGTTTGGACAAGAAGAGAATAGAAGCTTTCGAAATGTGGTGCTACAGAAGAATACTGAAGATAAGGTGGATAGATCACGTAACTAATGAGGAGGTATTGAATAGGATTGGGGAGAAGAGAAGTTTGTGGCACAACTTGACTAGAAGAAGGGACCGGTTGGTAGGACATGTTTTGAGGCATCAAGGGAAGACAAATTTAGCATTGGAGGGCAGTGTGGAGGGTAAAAATCGTAGAGGGAGACCGAGAGATGAGTACACTAAGCAGATTCAGAAGGATGTAGTTTGCAGTAGGTACTGGGAGATGAAGAAGCTTGCACAGGATAGAGTAGCATGGAGAGCTGCATAAAACCAGTCTCAGGACTGAACACCACAACAACAACAACAACAACAAGTTATAAGGGTATCAATCAAAAAAAGCTCCAAGCAAAAGAAAAAAGTCTTTCTAATAACTCCAATCGTAAGAATGCTCGGAGTGGTAGTTCCCATCCAACAAAATCACACTCGATTATTGAACAAACATAGCAGTCATGAAACGGAATCACCTATTGAGAGGGAAGAAACATGTACCACAATTTGTGGAGCACATTGATTATTTTTAGTGACCATTGCAACAAGATTTTGAAACATATAAAGCAAATGAAAAGAGATACCTAAACAAGAAGATTTATAAAATTCCGAGCATTCGTTATTCAGTAAAGCGCATGTGGTGTCCAATCTGCACCAAAAACCCATTGAATGGAGAATCTGTTTTCTGGTCTTACAACAAGATGACCCTGCTGTAAACAACAAACATTAACCCACGTTTCACGATTCAAATACATTACTCCACTGTGAAATTGATGTATATATATGATAAGGGAAAGAATCAATACAAGCACCTAGCAAAACAACAAAGTCTTTCCTAATACTTCCAATACTCAGGATGCTCGGAGTGGTGGTTCCCATCCAACAAAATCACACTAAAAGGGAGAACGAACATAGCAGTCATTAAAAGGAATCTCCCTGCTGAGAGAATCTGCTTTGTGGCCATACAACCAAATGACCCTGTTGTAAACAACAAACATTTACCCACATTTCACGATTCAAATACATTACTCCCCTGTGAAGTTACTGAATATAAGCGATAAGAGTACTAATCAAAACAAGTACTTAGCAAAAGAAAAAAGTCTTTCCTAATAACTCCAGTCGTCACAATGTTTGGAGTGGTGGTTCCCATCCAACAAAATCACACTCGTTGGTAGAACAAACATAGCAGTCATGAAACTGACTCTCCCTATTGAGAGACAAGAAACATGTGCTACAATTAGTGCAGCACATTGTTATTTTTAGTGACCATTGAAACAAGTTTTTAAAAATATAAAGCAAATGAAAGAGATACCAAAACAAGAAGATTTATCAAATCCCGAACATTCGGTGTTCAGTAGGGTGCATGTGGTGTCCAATCTCCACCAAAATACCATTGAATGCAGAATCTGATTTCGGGCCATACAACCAGATGACCCCGCTGTAAACAACAAACATTTACCCACATTTAACGATTCGAATACATTACTCCACTGTGAAATTGATGAATATAAGTTATAACAGTATCAATCATAATAAGCTACAAGCAAAAAAAAGAAAACAAGTATTTCAAATAACTCCAATCGTCAGAATGCTCGGATTGGTGGTTCCCAACCAACAAAATCACACTAAAAGGGAGAACAAACATAGCAGTCATTAAAAGGAATCTCCCTGCTGAGAGAATCTGCTTTGTAGCCATACAACGAAATGACCCTGTTGTAAACAACAAACATTTACCCGCATTTCACGATTAAAATACATTAACCCACAGTGAAATTGATGAATATAAGTGAGAAGGGTAACAATCAAAAGAAGCCCCTAGCAAAACAAAGATGGCTTTCCTTATAACTCGAATAGTCAGAATGTTCAGAGTGGTGGTTCCCATCCAACAAATCACACTCGAAGGTGGAACAAACATAGTAGTCATGAAACGAAATTTCCCTATTGAGACGGAAGAAACATGCACCACAATTTGTGCACCACATTGATTATTGTTAGTGACGATTGCAATAACATTTTTAAAAATATAAAGCAATTAAAGGAGATTCTTAAAATAGAAGATTTATCAAATTCCGAACATTCGTTATTCAGTTAAGTGCATGTGCTGTAAACAGCAAACATTTACCCACATTTCACAAATCAAATACATTACTCCACTGTGAAATTGATGAGTATAAGTGACAATAGTAGCAATCAAAAGAAGCAACAAGCAAAAGAAAAAAGTCTTTATAATAACTCCAATCATCAGGATGTTTGGACTGGTGGTTCCCATCCAACAACATTACACTCGATGATTGAACAAACATAGCAGTCATAAAACGGACTCTCCCTATTGAGAGGGAAGAAACATGTACTACAATTAGTGCAGCATATTGTTATTCTTAGTGACCATTGAAATAAGATTTTAAAAAATATTAAGCAAATGAAGGAGATACCTAAACGAGAAGATTTGTCACATTCCGAACATTCGGTGTTCAGTAGGGTGCATGTGGTGTCCAATCTCCAACAAAAAACCATTGAATGCTGAACCTACTTTCTGGCCATACAACCAGATGACCCTGCTGTAAACAATAAACACATAACCACATTTCACGATTCAAATATATTAACAAACTGTGAAATTGATGAATATAAATGATAAAGGAAATAATCAAAACAAGCACCTAGCAAAACAATGAAGTCTTTCCTAATAACTCCAATACTCAGGATGCTCGGAGTGGTGGTCCCCATCCAACAAAATCACACTCGATGGTAGAACAATTATAGCAGTCACGAAACGGAATCTCCCTGCTGAGAGGAAAGAAACATGTACCACAATTTGTGCAGCACATTGATTGTTTTTAGTGACCATTGCAATAAGGCTATAAAAAATATAAAGCAAATGAAGAAGATACCTAAACACGAAGATATATCACATTCCGAACATTCGTTATTGAGTAAAGTGCATGTGGTGTCCAATCTGTACCAAAAGACCATTTAATGGAGAATCTGCTTTCTGGCCATACAACCAGAGGCCCTGCTGTAAGCAACAAACCTTTACCCTCATTTCACAAATCAAATACATTACTCCACTGTGAAATTGATGAATATAAGTTATAAGGCCCCCCCATGAACCATGGACCTTTCCGTTGGTGGGGAGGCTTGCGTGCCACAGCGATACAGATGGCCGTGCCGCAGGTGCAACCACAACGGAGGGGTATCTGTTGAGAGGCCAGACAAATGTGTGGTTCCTGAAGAGGGGCAGCAGCCTTTTCAGTAGTTGCAGGGGCAACAGTCTGGATGATTGACTGATCCTGCCTTGCAACATTAACCAAAACGGCCTTGCTGTGCTGGTACTGCGAACGGCTGAAAGCAAGGGGAAACTACAGCCGTAATTTTTCCGGAGGACATGCAGCTTTACTGTATGATTAAATGATGATAGCATCCTCTTGGGTAAAATATTCCGGAGGTAAAATAGTCCCCCATTCGGATCTCCGGGCGGGGACTACTCAGGAGGATGTCGTTATCAGGAGAAAGAAAACTGGCGTTCTACGGATCGGAGCGTGGAATGTCAGATCCCTTAATCGGGCAGGTAGGTTAGAAAATTTAAAAAGGGAAATGGATAGGTTAAAGTTAGATATAGTGGGAATTAGTGAAGTTCGGTGGCAGGAGGAACAAGACTTCTGGTCAGCTGACTACAGGGTTATAAACACAAAATCAAATAGGGGTAATGCAGGAGTATGTTTAATAATGAATAGGAAAATAGGAATGCACGTAAGCTACTACAAACAGCATAGTGAACGCATTATTGTGGCCAAGATAGATACGAAGCCCACACCTACTACAGTAGTACAAGTTTATATGCCAACTAGCTCTGCAGATGACGAAGAAATTGAAGAAATGTACGATGAATTAAAAGAAATTATTCAGATAGTGAAGGGAGACGAAAATTTAATAGTAATGGGTGACTGGAATTCGGGTGTAGGAAAAGGGAGAGAAGGAAACATAGTAGGTGAATATGGATTGGGACTAAGAAATGAAAGAGGAAGCCGCCTAGTAGAATTTTGTACAGAGCACAACTTAATCATAGGTAACACTTGGTTTCAGAATCATGAAAGAAGGTTGTATACGTGGAAGAACCCTGGAGATACTAAAAGGTATCAGATAGATTATATAATGGTAAGACAGAGATTTAGGAACCAGGTTTTAAGTTGTAAGACATTTCCAGGGGCAGATGTGGACTCTGACCACAATGTATTGGTTATGACCTGTAGATTAAAACTGAAGAAACTGCAAAAATGTGGGAAATTAAGGAGATAGGACCCTGGATAAACTGAAAGAACCAGAGGTTGTACAGAGTTTCAGGGAGAGCATAAGGGAACAATTGACAGGAATAGGGGAAAGAAATACAGTAGAAGAAGAATGTGTAGCTCTGAGGGATGAAGTAGTGAAGGCAGCAGAGGATAAAGTAGGTAAAAAGACGAGGGCTGCTAGAAATCCTTGGGTAACAGAAGAAATATTGAATTTAATTGATGAAAGGAGAAAATATAAAAATGCAGTAAATGAAGCAGGCAAAAAGGAATACAAACGTCTCAAAAATGAGATCGACAGGAAGTGCAAAATGGCTAAACAGGGATGGCTAGAGGAAAAATGTAAGGATGTAGAAGCTTATCTCACTAGGGGTAAGATAGATACTGCCTACAGGAAAATTAAAGAGACCTTTGGAGAGAAGAGAACCACGTGTATGAATATCAAGAGCTCAGATGGCAACCCAGTTCTAAGCAAAGAAGGGAAGGCAGAAAGGTGGAAGGAGTATATAGAGGGTCTATACAAGGGCGATGTACTTGAGGACAATACTATGGAAATGGAAGAGGATGTAGATGAAGACGAAATGGGAGATACGATACTGCGTGAAGAGTTTGACAGAGCACTGAAAGACCTGAGTCGAAACAAGGCCCCCGGAGTAGACAACATTCCATTAGAACTACTGACGGCCTTGGGAGAGCCAGTCATGACAAAACTCTACCAGCTGGTGAGCAAGATGTATGAGACAGGCGAAATTCCCTCAGACTTCAAGAAGAATATAATAATTCCAATCCCAAAGAAAGCAGGTGCTGACAGATGTGAAAATTACCGAACTATCAGTTTAATAAGTCACAGCTGCAAAATACTAACGCGAATTCTTTACAGACGAATGGAAAAACTGGTAGATGCGGACCTCGGGGAGGATCAGTTTGGATTCCGTCGAAATGTTGGAACACGTGAGGCAATACTGACCTTACGACTTATCTTAGAAGAAAGATTAAGAAAAGGCAAACCTACGTTTCTAGCATTTGTACACTTAGAGAAAGCTTTTGACAATGTTGACTGGAATACTGTTTTTCAAATTCTAAAGGTGGCAGGGGTAAAATACAGGGAGCGGAAGGCTACTTACAATTTGTACAGAAACCAGATGGCAGTCATAAGAGTCGAGGGGCATGAAAGGGAAGCAGTGGTTGGGAAAGGAGTGAGACAGGGTTGTAGCCTCTCCCCGATGTTATTCAATCTGTATATTGAGCAAGCAGTAAAGGAAACAAAAGAAAAATTTGGAGTAGGTATTAAAATTCATGGAGACGAAGTAAAAACTTTGAGGTTCGCCGATGACATTGTAATTCTGTCAGAGACGGCAAAGGACTTGGAAGAGCAGTTGAACGGAATGGACAGTGTCTTGAAAGGAGGATATAACATGAACATCAACAAAAGCAAAACGAGGATAATGGAATGTAGTCCAATTAAATCGGGTGATGCTGAGGGAATTAGATTTGGAAATGAGACACTTAAAGCAGTAAAGGAGTTTTGCTATTTAGGAATTAAAATAACTGATGATGGTCGAAGTAGAGAGGATATAAAATGTAGACTGGCAATGGCAAGGAAAGCGTTTCTGAAGAAGAGAAATTTGTTAACATCGAGTATAGATTTAAGTGTCACGAAGTCATTTCTGAAAATATTTGTATGGAGTGTAGCCATGTATGGAAGTGAAACATGGACGATAACTAGTTTGGACAAGAAGAGAATAGAAGCTTTCGAAATGTGGTGCTACAGAAGAATACTGAAGATAAGGTGGATAGATCACGTAACTAATGAGGAGGTATTGAATAGGATTGGGGAGAAGAGAAGTTTGTGGCACAACTTGACTAGAAGAAGGGACCGGTTGGTAGGACATGTTTTGAGGCATCAAGGGAAGACAAATTTAGCATTGGAGGGCAGTGTGGAGGGTAAAAATCGTAGAGGGAGACCGAGAGATGAGTACACTAAGCAGATTCAGAAGGATGTAGGTTGCAGTAGGTACTGGGAGATGAAGAAGCTTGCACAGGATAGAGTAGCATGGAGAGCTGCATCAAACCTGTCTCAGAACTGAACACCACAACAACAACAACAACAAGTTATAAGGGTATCAATCAAAAAAAGCTCCAAGCAAAAGAAAAAAGTCTTTCTAATAACTCCAATCGTAAGAATGCTCGGAGTGGTAGTTCCCATCCAACAAAATCACACTCGATGATTGAACAAACATAGCAGTTATGAAACGGAATCACCTATTGAGAGGGAAGAAACATGTACCACAATTTGTGGAGCACATTGATTATTTTTAGTGACCATTGCAACAAGATTTTGAAACATATAAAGCAAATGAAAAGAGATACCTAAACAAGAAGATTTATAAAATTCCGAGCATTCGTTATTCAGTAAAGCGCATGTGGTGTCCAATCTGCACCAAAAACCCATTGAATGGAGAATCTGTTTTCTGGTCTTACAACAAGATGACCCTGCTGTAAACAACAAACATTAACCCACTTTTCACGATTCAAATACATTACTCCACTGTGAAATTGATGTATATATATGATAAGGGAAAGAATCAATACAAGCACCTAGCAAAACAACAAAGTCTTTCCTAATACTTCCAATACTCAGGATGCTCGGAGTGGTGGTTCCCATCCAACAAAATCACACTAAAAGGGAGAACAAACATAGCAGTCATTAAAAAGAATCTCCGTGCTGAGAGAATCTGCTTTGTGGCCATACAACCAAATGACCCTGTTGTAAACAACAAACATTTACCCACATTTCACGATTCAAATACATTACTCCCCTGTGAAGTTACTGAATATAAGCGATAAGAGTACTAATCAAAACAAGTACTTAGCAAAAGAAAAAAGTCTTTCCTAATAACTCCAGTCGTCACAATGTTTGGAGTGGTGGTTCCCATCCAACAAAATCACACTCGTTGGTAGAACAAACATAGCAGTCATGAAACTGACTCTCCCTATTGAGTGACAAGAAACATGTGCTACAATTAGTGCAGCACATTGTTATTTTTAGTGACCATTGAAACAAGTTTTTAAAAATATAAAGCAAATGAAAGAGATACCAAAACAAGAAGATTTATCAAATCCCGAACATTCGGTGTTCAGTAGGGTGCATGTGGTGTCCAATCTCCACCAAAATACCATTGAATGCAGAATCTGATTTCGGGCCATACAACCAGATGACCCCGCTGTAAACAACAAACATTTACCCACAGTTAACGATTCGAATACATTACTCCACTGTGAAATTGATGAATATAAGTTATAACAGTATCAATCGTAATAAGCTACAAGCAAAAAAAAAAAAGAAAAAAAGTCTTTCAAATAACTCCAATCGTCAGAATGCTCGGATTGGTGGTTCCCAACCAACAAAATCACACTAAAAGGGAGAACAAACATAGCAGTCATTAAAAGGAATCTCCCTGCTGAGAGAATCTGCATTGTAGCCATACAACCAAATGACCCTGTTGTAAACAACAAACATTTACCCGCATTTCACGATTAAAATCATTAACCCACAGTGAAATTGATGAATATAAGTGAGAAGGGTAACAATCAAAAGAAGCACCTAGCAAAACAAAGATGGCTTTCCTTATAACTCGAATAGTCAGAATGTTCAGAGTGGTGGTTCCCATCCAACAAATCACACTCGAAGGTGGAACAAACATAGTAGTCATGAAACGAAATTTCCCTATTGAGACGGAAGAAACATGCACCACAATTTGTGCACCACATTGATTATTGTTAGTGACGATTGCAATAACATTTTTAAAAATATAAAGCAATTAAAGGAGATTCTTAAAATAGAAGATTTATCAAATTCCGAACATTCGTTATTCAGTTAAGTGCATGTGCTGTAAACAGCAAACATTTACCCACATTTCACAAATCAAATACATTACTCCACTGTGGAATTGATGCGTATAAGTGACAATAGTAGCAATCAAAAGAAGCAACAAGCAAAAGAAAAAAGTCTTTATAATAACTCCAATCATCAGAATGTTTGGACTGGTGGTTCCCATCCAACAAAATTACACTTGATGATTGAACAAACATAGCAGTCATAAAACGGACTCTCCCTATTGAGAGGGAAGAAACATGTACTACAATTAGTGCAGCATATTGTTATTCTTAGTGACCATTGAAATAAGATTTTAAAAAATATTAAGCAAATGAAGGAGATACCTAAACAAGAAGATTTGTCACATTCCGAACATTCGGTGTTCAGTAGGGTGCATGTGGTGTCCAATCTCCACCAAAAAACCATTGAATGCTGAATCTACTTTCTGGCCATACAACCAGATGACCCTGCTGTAACCAATAAACACATAACCACATTTCACGATTCAAATATATTAACCCACTGTGAAATTGATGAATATAAATGATAAAGGAAATAATCAAAACACGCACCTAGCAAAACAATGAAGTCTTCCCTATAACTCCAATACTCAGGATGCTCGGAGTGGTGGTTCCCATTAAACAAAATCATACTCAATGGTAGAACAAATATAGCCGTCATGAAACGGAATGTCCCTGCTGAGAGGGAAGAAACATGTACCACAATTTGTGCAGCACATTGAGCATTTTTAGTGACCATTGGAATAACATTTTTAAAAATCTAAAGCAAATGAAGGAGATACCAAAACAAGAAGATTTATCAAATTCCTAACAGCCGTTATTAAGTAAGGTGCATGTGGTGTCCAATCTGCACCATAAGAACATTGAAAGGAGAATCTGCTTTCTGGCCATACAACCAGATGACCCTCTCGTAAACAACAAACATTTACCAACATTTCACAAATGAAATACATTACTCCACTGTGACATTGATGAATATAAGTGATTAAGGTATCAATCAACGGAAGCACCTAGCAAAAGAAAAAAGTCTTTCTAATAACTACAATCGTCAGAATGCTCGGAGTGGTGGTTCCCATCCAACAAAATCACACTCGATGTTTGAACAAACATAGCAGTCATGAAAAGGAGTCTCCCTGTTGAGAGGGAAGAAACAAGTACCACAATTTGTGCAGCACATTGATTATTTTAAGTGAACATTGTAATAACATTTATTAAAAATATAAAGCAAATCATGGAGATCCCAAAACCAAAACATTTATCAAATTATGTACATTCGGTGTTAAGTAAGGTGCATGTGGTGTCCAATCTGCACCAAAAACCCTTTGAATACAGAATCTGCTTTCTGGAAATACAACCAGATGACCCTGCTGTAAACAACAAACACATAACCACATTTCACGTTTCAAATATATTAAACCACTTTGAAGTTGATGATTATATGTGACAAGGGCAACAATCAAAATAGGAACATAGCAAAACAATGAAATCTTTCCTACTAACTCCAATACTCAGGATGCTCGGAGTGGTGGTTCCCATCCAACAAAACCACACTCGATGTTTCAACAAAACATAGCAGTCATGAAACAGCATCTCCCTGTTGAGAGGTAAGAAACATGAACCATAATTTGTGGAGCACATTGATTGTTTTTAGTGACCATTGCAATAAGATTTTTAAACATATAAAGAAAATGAAGGAGATACCTAAACAAGAAGATTTATCAAATTCTGACCATTTGTTATTCAGTAAAGTGCATGTGGTGTATAATTGGCACCAAAAAACACTTGAATGGAGAATCTGCTTTCTGGCCTTACAACCAGATGACCCTGCTGTAAACAACAAACATTTACCCACAGTTCACGATTCAAATACATTACTCCACAGTGAAATTGATGAATATAAGTGATAAGGGGAAGAATCAAAACAAGCACCTAGCAAAACAATGAAGTCTTTCCTAATTACTCCAATACTCAGGATGCTCGGAGTGGTGGTTCCCATCCAATAAAATCACACTCGATGGTAGAACAATTATAGCAGTCACGAAACGGAATCTCCCTGCTGAGAGGAAAGAAACATGTACCACAATTTGTGCAGCACATTGATTGTTTTTAGTGACCATTGCAATAAGGCTATAAAAAATATAAAGCAAATGAAGAAGATACCTAAACACGAAGATATATCACATTCCGAACATTCGTTATTGAGTAAAGTGCATGTGGTGTCCAATCTGTACCAAAAGACCATTTAATGGAGAATCTGCTTTCTGGCCATACAACCAGAGGCCCTGCTGTAAGCAACAAACCTTTACCCTCATTTCACAAATCAAATACATTACTCCACTGTGAAATTGATGAGTATAAGTTATAAGGCCCCCCCATGAACCATGGACCTTTCCGTTGGTGGGAAGGCTTGCGTGCCACAGCGATACAGATGGCCGTGCCGCAGGTGCAACCACAACGGTTGTATGGCCAGAAAGCAGATTCTCCATTAAATGGTCTTTTGGTACAGATTGGACACCACATGCACTTTACTCAATAACGAATGTTCGGAATGTGATATATCTTCGTGTTTAGGTATCTTCTTCATTTGCTTTATATTTTTTATAGCCTTATTGCAATGGTCACTAAAAACAATCAATGTGCTGCACAAATTGTGGTACATGTTTCTTTCCTCTCAGCAGGGAGATTCCGTTTCGTGACTGCTATAATTGTTCTACCATCGAGTGTGATTTTGTTGGATGGGAACCACCACTCCGAGCATCCTGAGTATTGGAGTAATTAGGAAAGACTTCATTGTTTTGCTAGGTGCTTGTTTTGATTCTTCCCCTTATCACTTATATTCATCAATTTCACTGTGGAGTAATGTATTTGAATCGTGAACTGTGGGTAAATGTTTGTTGTTTACAGCAGGGTCATCTGGTTGTAAGGCCAGAAAGCAGATTCTCCATTCAAGTGTTTTTTGGTGCCAATTATACACCACATGCACTTTACTGAATAACAAATGGTCAGAATTTGATAAATCTTCTTGTTTAGGTATCTCCTTCATTTTCTTTATATGTTTAAAAATCTTATTGCAATGGTCACTAAAAACAATCAATGTGCTCCACAAATTATGGTTCATGTTTCTTACCTCTCAACAGGGAGATGCTGTTTCATGAAGAGGGGCAGCAGCCTTTTCAGTAGTTGCAGGGGCAACAGTCTGGATGATTGACTGATCCTGCCTTGCAACATTAACCAAAACGGCCTTGCTGTGCTGGTACTGCGAACGGCTGAAAGCAAGGGGAAACTACAGCCGTAATTTTTCCGGAGGACATGCAGCTTTACTGTATGATTAAATGATGATAGCATCCTCTTGGATAAAATATTCCGGAGGTAAAATAGTCCCCCATTCGGATCTCCGGGCGGGGACTACTCAGGAGGATGTCGTTATCAGGAGAAAGAAAACTGGCGTTCTACGGATCGGAGCGTGGAATGTCAGATCCCTTAATCGGGCAGGTAGGTTAGAAAATTTAAAAAGGGAAATGGATAGGTTAAAGTTAGATATAGTGGGAATTAGTGAAGTTCGGTGGCAGGAGGAACAAGACTTCTGGTCAGCTGACTACAGGGTTATAAACACAAAATCAAATAGGGGTAATGCAGGAGTATGTTTAATAATGAATAGGAAAATAGGAATGCACGTAAGCTACTACAAACAGCATAGTGAACGCATTATTGTGGCCAAGATAGATACGAAGCCCACACCTACTACAGTAGTACAAGTTTATATGCCAACTAGCTCTGCAGATGACGAAGAAATTGAAGAAATGTACGATGAATTAAAAGAAATTATTCAGATAGTGAAGGGAGACGAAAATTTAATAGTAATGGGTGACTGGAATTCGAGTGTAGGAAAAGGGAGAGAAGGAAACATAGTAGGTGAATATGGATTGGGGCTAAGAAATGAAAGAGGAAGCCGCCTAGTAGAATTTTGTACAGAGCACAACTTAATCATAGGTAACACTTGGTTTCAGAATCATGAAAGAAGGTTGTATACGTGGAAGAACCCTGGAGATACTAAAAGGTATCAGATAGATTATATAATGGTAAGACAGAGATTTAGGAACCAGGTTTTAAGTTGTAAGACATTTCCAGGGGCAGATGTGGACTCTGACCACAATCTATTGGTTATGACCTGTAGATTAAAACTGAAGAAACTGCAAAAATGTGGGAAATTAAGGAGATGGGACCTGGATAAACTGAAAGAACCAGAGGTTGTACAGAGTTTCAGGGAGAGCATAAGGGAACAATTGACAGGAATAGGGGAAAGAAATACAGTAGAAGAAGAATGGGTAGCTCTGAGGGATGAAGTAGTGAAGGCAGCAGAGGATAAAGTAGGTAAAAAGGCGAGGGCTGCTAGAAATCCTTGGGTAACAGAAGAAATATTGAATTTAATTGATGAAAGGAGAAAATATAAAAATGCAGTAAATGAAGCAGGCAAAAAGGAATACAAACGTCTCAAAAATGAGATCGACAGGAAGTGCAAAATGGCTAAACAGGGATGGCTAGAGGAAAAATGTAAGGATGTAGAAGCTTATCTCACTAGGGGTAAAATAGATACTGCCTACAGGAAAATTACAGAGACCTTTGGAGAGAAGAGAACCACGTGTATGAATATCAAGAGCTCAGATGGCAACCCAGTTCTAAGCAAAGAAGGGAAGGCAGAAAGGTGGAAGGAGTATATAGAGGGTCTATACAAGGGCGATGTACTTGAGGACAATATTATGGAAATGGAAGAGGATGTAGATGAAGACGAAATGGGAGATACGATACTGCGTGAAGAGTTTGACAGAGCACTGAAAGACCTGAGTCGAAACAAGGCCCCCGGAGTAGACAACATTCCATTAGAACTACTGACGGCCTTGGGAGAGCCAGTCATGACAAAACTCTACCAGCTGGTGAGCAAGATGTATGAGACAGGCGAATTTCCCTCAGACTTCAAGAAGAATATAATAATTCCAATCCCAAAGAAAGCAGGTGCTGACAGATGTGAAAATTACCGAACGATCAGTTTAATAAGTCACAGCTGCAAAATACTAACGCGAATTCTTTACAGACGAATGGAAAAACTGGTAGATGCGGACCTCGGGGAGGATCAGTTTGGATTCCGTCGAAATGTTGGAACACGTGAGGCAATACTGACCTTACGACTTATCTTAGAAGAAAGATTAAGAAAAGGCAAACCTACGTTTCTAGCATTTGTACACTTAGAGAAAGCTTTTGACAATGTTGACTGGAATACTGTTTTTCAAATTCTAAAGGTGGCAGGGGTAAAATACAGGGAGCGGAAGGCTACTTACAATTTGTACAGAAACCAGATGGCAGTCATAAGAGTCGAGGGGCATGAAAGGGAAGCAGTGGTTGGGAAAGGAGTGAGACAGGGTTGTAGCCTCTCCCCGATGTTATTCAATCTGTATATTGAGCAAGCAGTAAAGGAAACAAAAGAAAAATTTGGAGTAGGTATTAAAATTCATGGAGACGAAGTAAAAACTTTGAGGTTCGCCGATGACATTGTAATTCTGTCAGAGACGGCAAAGGACTTGGAAGAGCAGTTGAACGGAATGGACAGTGTCTTGAAAGGAGGATATAACATGAACATCAACAAAAACAAAACGAGGATAATGGAATGTAGTCCAATTAAATCGGGTGATGCTGAGGGAATTAGATTTGGAAATGAGACACTTAAAGCAGTAAAGGAGTTTTGCTATTTAGGAAGTAAAATAACTGATGATGGTCGAAGTAGAGAGGATATAAAATGTAGACTGGCAATGGCAAGGAAAGCGTTTCTGAAGAAGAGAAATTTGTTAACATCGAGTATAGATTTAAGTGCCACGAAGTCATTTCTGAAAATATTTGTTTGGAGTGTAGCCATGGAAGTGAAACATGGACGATAACTAGTTTGGACAAGAAGAGAATAGAAGCTTTCGAAATGTGGTGCTACAGAAGAATACTGAAGATGAGGTGGATAGATCACGTAACTAATGAGGAGGTATTGAATAGGATTGGGGAGAAGAGAAGTTTGTGGCACAACTTGACTAGAAGAAGGGACCGGTTGGTAGGACATGTTTTGAGGCATCAAGGGAAGACAAATTTAGCATTGGAGGGCAGTGTGGAGGGTAAAAATCGTAGAGGGAGACCGAGAGATGAGTACACTAAGCAGATTCAGAAGGATGTAGGTTGCAGTAGGTACTGGGAGATGAAGAAGCTTGCACAGGATAGAGTAGCATGGAGAGCTGCATCAAACCAGTCTCAGGACTGAACACCACAACAACAACAACAACAACAACAACAAGTTATAAGGGTATCAATCAAAAAAAGCTCCAAGCAAAAGAAAAAAGTCTTTCTAATAACTCCAATCGTAAGAATGCTCGGAGTGGTAGTTCCCATCCAACAAAATCACACTCGATGACTGAACAAACATAGCAGTCATGAAACGGAATCACCTATTGAGAGGGAAGAAACATGTACCACAATTTGTGGAGCACATTGATTATTTTTAGTGACCATTGCAACAAGATTTTGAAACATATAAAGCAAATGAAAAGAGATACCTAAACAAGAAGATTTATAAAATTCCGAGCATTCGTTATTCAGTAAAGCGCATGTGGTGTCCAATCTGCACCAAAAACCCATTGAATGGAGAATCTGTTTTCTGGTCTTACAACAAGATGACCCTGCTGTAAACAACAAACATTAACCCACTTTCCACGATTCAAATACATTACTCCACTGTGAAATTGATGTATATATATGATAAGGGAAAGAATCAATACAAGCACCTAGCAAAACAACAAAGTCTTTCCTAATACTTCCAATACTCAGGATGCTCGGAGTGGTGGTTCCCATCCAACAAAATCACACTAAAAGGGAGAACAAACATAGCAGTCATTAAAAGGAATCTCCCTGCTGAGAGAATCTGCTTTGTGGCCATACAACCAAATGACCCTGTTGTAAACAACAAACATTTACCCACATTTCACGATTCAAATACATTACTCCCCTGTGAAGTTACTGAATATAAGCGATAAGAGTACTAATCAAAACAAGTACTTAGCAAAAGAAAAAAGTCTTTCCTAATAACTCCAGTCGTCACAATGTTTGGAGTGGTGGTTCCCATCCGACAAAATCACACTCGTTGGTAGAACAAACATAGCAGTCATGAAACTGACTCTCCCTATTGAGAGACAAGAAACATGTGCTACAATTAGTGCAGCACATTGTTATTTTTAGTGACCATTGAAACAAGTTTTTAAAAATATAAATCAAATGAAAGAGATACCAAAACAAGAAGATTTATCAAATTGCGAACATTCGGTGTTCAGTAGGGTGCATGTGGTGTCCAATCTCCACCAAAATACCATTGAATGCACAATCTGATTTCGGGCCATACAACCAGATGACCCCGCTGTAAACAACAAACATTTACCCACATTTAACGATTCGAATACATTACTCCACTGTGAAATTGATGAATATAAGTTATAACAGTATCAATCATAATAAGCTACAAGCAAAAAAAAAAAAGAAAAAAAGTCTTTCAAATAACTCCAATCGTCAGAATGCTCGGATTGGTGGTTCCCAACCAGCAAAATCACACTAAAAGGGAGAACAAACATAGCAGTCATTAAAAGGAATCTCCCTGCTGAGAGAATCTGCTTTGTAGCCATACAACCAAATGACCCTGTTGTAAACAACAAACATTTACCCGCATTTTACGATTAAAATACATTAACCCACAGTGAAATTGATGAATATAAGTGAGAAGGGTAACAATCAAAAGAAGCACCTAGCAAAACAAAGATGGCTTTCCTTATAACTCGAATAGTCAGAATGTTCAGAGTGGTGGTTCCCATCCAACAAATCACACTCGAAGGTGGAACAAACATAGTAGTCATGAAACGAAATTTCCCTATTGAGACGGAAGAAACATGCACCACAATTTGTGCACCACATTGATTATTGTTAGTGACGATTGCAATAACATTTTTAAAAATATAAAGCAATTAAAGGAGATTCTTAAAATAGAAGATTTATCAAATTCCGAACATTTGTTATTCAGTTAAGTGCATGTGCTGTAAACAGCAAACATTTACCCACATTTCACAAATCAAATACATTACTCCACTGTGGAATTGATGCGTATAAGTGACAATAGTAGCAATCAAAAGAAGCAACAAGCAAAAGAAAAAAGTCTTTATAATAACTCCAATCATCAGAATGTTTGGACTGGTGGTTCCCATCCAACAAAATTACACTCGATGATTGAACAAACATAGCAGTCATAAAACGGACTCTCCCTATTGAGAGGGAAGAAACATGTACTACAATTAGTGCAGCATATTGTTATTCTTAGTGACCATTGAAATAAGATTTTAAAAAATATTAAGCAAATGAAGGAGATACCTAAACAAGAAGATTTGTCACATTCCGAACATTCGGTGTTCAGTAGGGTGCATGTGGTGTCCAATCTGCACCAAAAACCCTTTGAATACAGAATCTGCTTTCTGGAAATACAACCAGATGACCCTGCTGTAAACAACAAACACATAACCACATTTCACGATTCAAATATATTAAACCACTTTGAAGTTGATGATTATATGTGATAAGGGCAACAATCAAAATAGGAACATAGCAAAACAATGAAATCTTTCCTACTAACTCCAATACTCAGGATGCTCGGAGTGGTGGTTCCCATCCAACAAAACCACACTCGATGTTTCAACAAAACATAGCAGTCACGAAACAGCATCTCCCTGTTGAGAGGTAAGAAACATGTACCATAATTTGTGGAGCACATTGATTGTTTTTAGTGACCATTGCAATAAGATTTTTAAACATATAAAGAAAATGAAGGAGATACCTAAACAAGAAGATTTATCAAATTCTGACCATTTGTTATTCAGTAAAGTGCATGTGGTGTATAATTGGCACCAAAAAACACTTGAATGGAGAATCTGCTTTCTGGCCTTACAACCAGATGACCCTGCTGTAAACAACAAACATTTACCCACAGTTCACGATTCAAATACATTACTCCACAGTGAAATTGATGAATATAAGTGATAAGGGGAAGAATCAAAACAAGCACCTAGCAAAACAATGAAGTCTTTCCTAATTACTCCAATACTCAGGATGCTCGGAGTGGTGGTTCCCATCCAACAAAATCACACTCGATGGTAGAACAATTATAGCAGTCACGAAACGGAATCTCCCTGCTGAGAGGAAAGAAACATGTACCACAATTTGTGCAGCACATTGATTGTTTTTAGTGACCATTGCAATAAGGATATAAAAAATATAAAGCAAATGAAGAAGATACCTAAACACGAAGATATATCACATTCAGAACATTCGTTATTGAGTAAAGTGCATTTGGTGTCCAATCTGTACCAAAAGACCATTTAATGGAGAATCTGCTTTCTGGCCATACAACCAGAGGCCCTGCTGTAAGCAACAAACCTTTACCCTCATTTCACAAATCAAATACATTACTCCACTGTGAAATTGATGAATATAAGTTATAAGGCAGTCTCAGGACTGAACACCACAACAACAACAACAACAACAACAACAAGTTATAAGGGTATCAATCAAAAAGAGCTCCAAGCAAAAGAAAAAAGTCTTTCTAATAACTCCAATCGTAAGAATGCTCGGAGTGGTAGTTCCCATCCAACAAAATCACACTCGATGATTGAACAAACATAGCAGTCATGAAACGGAATCACCTATTGAGAGGGAAGAAACATGTACCACAATTTGTGGAGCACATTGATTATTTTTAGTGACCATTGCAACAAGATTTTGAAACATATAAAGCAAATGAAAAGAGATACCTAAACAAGAAGATTTATAAAATTCCGAGCATTCGTTATTCAGTAAAGCGCATGTGGTGTCCAATCTGCACCAAAAACCCATTGAATGGAGAATCTGTTTTCTGGTCTTACAACAAGATGACCCTGCTGTAAACAACAAACATTAACCCACTTTTCACGATTCAAATACATTACTCCACTGTGAAATTGATGTATATATATGATAAGGGAAAGAATCAATACAAGCACCTAGCAAAACAACAAAGTCTTTCCTAATACTTCCAATACTCAGGATGCTCGGAGTGGTGGTTCCCATCCAACAAAATCACACTAAAAGGGAGAACAAACATAGCAGTCATTAAAAGGAATCTCCGTGCTGAGAGAATCTGCTTTGTGGCCATACAACCAAATGACCCTGTTGTAAACAACAAACATTTACCCACATTTCACGATTCAAATACATTACTCCCCTGTGAAGTTACTGAATATAAGCGATAAGAGTACTAATCAAAACAAGTACTTAGCAAAAGAAAAAAGTCTTTCCTAATAACTCCAGTCGTCACAATGTTTGGAGTGGTGGTTCCCATCCAACAAAATCACACTCGTTGGTAGAACAAACATAGCAGTCATGAAACTGACTCTCCCTATTGAGAGACAAGAAACATGTGCTACAATTAGTGCAGCACATTGTTATTTTTAGTGACCATTGAAACAAGTTTTTAAAAATATAAAGCAAATGAAAGAGATACCAAAACAAGAAGATTTATCAAATCCCGAACATTCGGTGTTCAGTAGGGTGCATGTGGTGTCCAATCTCCACCAAAATACCATTGAATGCAGAATCTGATTTCGGGCCATACAACCAGATGACCCCGCTGTAAACAACAAACATTTACCCACAGTTAACGATTCGAATACATTACTCCACTGTGAAATTGATGAATATAAGTTATAACAGTATCAATCATAATAAGCTACAAGCAAAAAAAAAAGAAAAAAAGTCTTTCAAATAACTCCAATCATCAGAATGCTCGGATTGGTGGTTCCCAACCAACAAAATCACACTAAAAGGGAGAACAAACATAGCAGTCATTAAAAGGAATCTCCCTGCTGAGAGAATCTGCTTTGTAGCCATACAACCAAATGACCCTGTTGTAAACAACAAACATTTACCCGCATTTCACGATTAAAATCATTAACCCACAGTGAAATTGATGAATATAAGTGAGAAGGGTAACAATCAAAAGAAGCACCTAGCAAAACAAAGATGGCTTTCCTTATAACTCGAATAGTCAGAATGTTCAGAGTGGTGGTTCCCATCCAACAAATCACACTCGAAGGTGGAACAAACATAGTAGTCATGAAACGAAATTTCCCTATTGAGACGGAAGAAACATGCACCACAATTTGTGCACCACATTGATTATTGTTAGTGACGATTGCAATAACATTTTTAAAAATATAAAGCAATTAAAGGAGATTCTTAAAATAGAAGATTTATCAAATTCCGAACATTCGTTATTCAGTTAAGTGCATGTGCTGTAAACAGCAAACATTTACCCACATTTCACAAATCAAATACATTACTCCACTGTGGAATTGATGCGTATAGGTGACAATAGTAGCAATCAAAAGAAGCAACAAGCAAAAGAAAAAAGTCTTTATAATAACTCCAATCATCAGAATGTTTGGACTGGTGGTTCCCATCCAACAAAATTACACTCGATGATTGAACAAACATAGCAGTCATAAAACGGACTCTCCCTATTGAGAGGGAAGAAACATGTACTACAATTAGTGCAGCATATTGTTATTCTTAGTGACCATTGAAATAAGATTTTAAAAAATATTAAGCAAATGAAGGAGATACCTAAACAAGAAGATTTGTCACATTCCGAACATTCGGTGTTCAGTAGGGTGCATGTGGTGTCCAATCTCCAACAAAAAACCATTGAATGCTGAACCTACTTTCTGGCCATACAACCAGATGACCCTGCTGTAAACAATAAACACATAACCACATTTCACGATTCAAATATATTAACCCACTGTGAAATTGATGAATATAAATGATGAAGGAAATAATCAAAACAAGCACCTAGCAAAACAATGAAGTCTTTCCTAATAACTCCAATACTCAGGATGCTCGGAGTGGTGGTTCCCATTAAACAAAATCATACTCAATGGTAGAACAAATATAGCCGTCATGAAATGGAATGTCCCTGCTGAGAGGGAAGAAACATGTACCACAATTTGTGCAGCACATTGAGCATTTTTAGTGACCATTGGAATAACATTTTTAAAAATCTAAAGCAAATGAAGGAGATACCAAAACAAGAAGATTTATCAAATTCCTAACAGCCGTTATTAAGTAAGGTGCATGTGGTGTCCAATCTGCACCATAAGAACATTGAAAGGAGAATCTGCTTTCTGGCCATACAACCAGATGACCCTCTCGTAAACAACAAACATTTACCAACATTTCACAAATGAAATACATTACTCCACTGTGACATTGATGAATATAAGTGATTAAGGTATCAATCAACGGAAGCACCTAGCAAAAGAAAAAAGTCTTTCTAATAACTACAATCGTCAGAATGCTCGGAGTGGTGGTTCCCATCCAACAAAATCACACTCGATGTTTGAACAAACATAGCAGTCATGAAAAGGAGTCTCCCTGTTGAGAGGGAAGAAACAAGTACCACAATTTGTGCAGCACATTGATTATTTTAAGTGAACATTGTAATAACATTTATTAAAAATATAAAGCAAATCATGGAGATCCCAAAACCAAAACATTTATCAAATTATGTACATTCGGTGTTAAGTAAGGTGCATGTGGTGTCCAATCTGCACCAAAAACCCTTTGAATACAGAATCTGCTTTCTGGAAATACAACCAGATGACCCTGCTGTAAACAACAAACACATAACCACATTTCACGATTCAAATATATTAAACCACTTTGAAGTTGATGATTATATGTGACAAGGGCAACAATCAAAATAGGAACATAGCAAAACAATGAAATCTTTCCTACTAACTCCAATACTCAGGATGCTCGGAGTGGTGGTTCCCATCCAACAAAGCCACACTCGATGTTTCAATAAAACATAGCAGTCATGAAACAGCATCTCCCTGTTGAGAGGTAAGAAACATGTACCATAATTTGTGGAGCACATTGATTGTTTTTAGTGACCATTGCAATAAGATTTTTAAACATATAAAGAAAATGAAGGAGATACCTAAACAAGAAGATTTATCAAATTCTGACCATTTGTTATTCAGTAAAGTGCATGTGGTGTATAATTGGCACCAAAAAACACTTGAATGGAGAATCTGCTTTCTGGCCTTACAACCAGATGACCCTGCTGTAAACAACAAACATTTACCCACAGTTCACGATTCAAATACATTACTCCACAGTGAAATTGATGAATATATGTGATAAGGGGAAGAATCAAAACAAGCACCTAGCAAAACAATGAAGTCTTTCCTAATAACTCCAATACTCAGGATGCTCGGAGTGGTGGTTCCCATCCAACAAAATCACACTCGATGGTAGAACAATTATAGCAGTCACGAAACGGAATCTTCCTGCTGAGAGGAAAGAAACATGTACCACAATTTGTGCAGCACATTGATTGTTTTTAGTGATCATTGCAATAAGGCTATAAAAAATATAAAGCAAATGAAGAAGATACCTAAACACGAAGATATATCACATTCCGAACATTCGTTATTGAGTAAAGTGCATGTGGTGTCCAATCTGTACCGAAAGACCATTTAATGGAGAATCTGCTTTCTGGCCATACAACCAGAGGCCCTGCTGTAAGCAACAAACCTTTACCCTCATTTCACAAATCAAATACATTACTCCACTGTGAAATTGATGAATATAAGTTATAAGGCCCCCCCATGAACCATGGACCTTTCCGTTGGTGGGGAGGCTTGCGTGCCACAGCGATACAGATGGCCGTGCCGCAGGTGCAACCACAACGGAGGGGTATCTGTTGAGAGGCCAGACAAACGTGTGGTTCCTGAAGAGGGGCAGCAGCCTTTTCAGTAGTTGCAGGGGCAACAGTCTGGATGATTGACTGATCCTGCCTTGTAACATTAACCAAAACGGCCTTGCTGTGCTGGTACTGCGAACGGCTGAAAGCAAGGGGAAACTACAGCCGTAATTTTTCCGGAGGACATGCAGCTTTACTGTATGATTAAATGATGATAGCATCCTCTTGGGTAAAATATTCCGGAGGTAAAATAGTCCCCCATTCGGATCTCCGGGCGGGGACTACTCAGGAGGATGTCGTTATCAGGAGAAAGAAAACTGGCGTTCTACGGATCGGAGCGTGGAATGTCAGATCCCTTAATCGGGCAGGTAGGTTAGAAAATTTAAAAAGGGAAATGGATAGGTTAAAGTTAGATATAGTGGGAATTAGTGAAGTTCGGTGGCAGGAGGAACAAGACTTCTGGTCAGCTGACTACAGGGTTATAAACACAAAATCAAATAGGGGTAATGCAGGATTATGTTTAATAATGAATAGGAAAATAGGAATGCGGGTAAGCTACTACAGACAGCATAGTGAACGCATTATTGTGGCCAAGATAGATACGAAGCCCACACCTACTACAGTAGTACAAGTTTATATGCCAACTAGCTCTGCAGATGACGAAGAAATTGAAGAAATGTACGATGAATTAAAAGAAATTATTCAGATAGTGAAGGGAGACGAAAATTTAATAGTAATGGGTGACTGGAATTCGGGTGTAGGAAAAGGGAGAGAAGGAAACATAGTAGGTGAATATGGATTGGGACTAAGAAATGAAAGAGGAAGCCGCCCAGTAGAATTTTGTACAGAGCACAACTTAATCATAGGTAACACTTGGTTTCAGAATCATGAAAGAAGGTTGTATACGTGGAAGAACCCTGGAGATACTAAAAGGTATCAGATAGATTATATAATGGTAAGACAGAGATTTAGGAACCAGGTTTTAAGTTGTAAGACATTTCCAGGGGCAGATGTGGACTCTGACCACAATGTATTGGTTATGACCTGTAGATTAAAACTGAAGAAACTGCAAAAATGTGGGAAATTAAGGAGATAGGACCTGGATAAACTGAAAGAACCAGAGGTTGTACAGAGTTTCAGGGAGAGCATAAGGAAACAATTGACAGGAATAGGGGAAAGAAATACAGTAGAAGAAGAATGTGTAGCTCTGAGGGATGAAGTAGTGAAGGCAGCAGAGGATAAAGTAGGTAAAAAGACGAAGGCTGCTAGAAATCCTTGGGTAACAGAAGAAATATTGAATTTAATTGATGAAAGGAGAAAATATAAAAATGCAGTAAATGAAGCAGGCAAAAAGGAATACAAACGTCTCAAAAATGAGATCGACAGGAAGTGCAAAATGGCTAAACAGGGATGGCTAGAGGAAAAATGTAAGGATGTAGAAGCTTATCTCACTAGGGGTAAAATAGATACTGCCTACAGGAAAATTACAGAGACCTTTGGAGAGAAGAGAACCACGTGTATGAATATCAAGAGCTCAGATGGCAACCCAGTTCTAAGCAAAGAAGGGAAGGCAGAAAGGTGGAAGGAGTATATAGAGGGTCTATACAAGGGCGATGTACTTGAGGACAATATTATGGAAATGGAAGAGGATGTAGATGAAGACGAAATGGGAGATACGATACTGCGTGAAGAGTTTGACAGAGCACTGAAAGACCTGAGTCGAAACAAGGCCCCCGGAGTAGACAACATTCCATTAGAACTACTGACGGCCTTGGGAGAGCCAGTCATGACAAAACTCTACCAGCTGGTGAGCAAGATGTATGAGACAGGCGAATTTCCCTCAGACTTCAAGAAGAATATAATAATTCCAATCCCAAAGAAAGCAGGTGCTGACAGATGTGAAAATTACCGAACGATCAGTTTAATAAGTCACAGCTGCAAAATACTAACGCGAATTCTTTACAGACGAATGGAAAAACTGGTAGATGCGGACCTCGGGGAGGATCAGTTTGGATTCCGTCGAAATGTTGGAACACGTGAGGCAATACTGACCTTACGACTTATCTTAGAAGAAAGATTAAGAAAAGGCAAACCTACGTTTCTAGCATTTGTACACTTAGAGAAAGCTTTTGACAATGTTGACTGGAATACTGTTTTTCAAATTCTAAAGGTGGCAGGGGTAAAATACAGGGAGCGGAAGGCTACTTACAATTTGTACAGAAACCAGATGGCAGTCATAAGAGTCGAGGGGCATGAAAGGGAAGCAGTGGTTGGGAAAGGAGTGAGACAGGGTTGTAGCCTCTCCCCGATGTTATTCAATCTGTATATTGAGCAAGCAGTAAAGGAAACAAAAGAAAAATTTGGAGTAGGTATTAAAATTCATGGAGACGAAGTAAAAACTTTGAGGTTCGCCGATGACATTGTAATTCTGTCAGAGACGGCAAAGGACTTGGAAGAGCAGTTGAACGGAATGGACAGTGTCTTGAAAGGAGGATATAACATGAACATCAACAAAAACAAAACGAGGATAATGGAATGTAGTCCAATTAAATCGGGTGATGCTGAGGGAATTAGATTTGGAAATGAGACACTTAAAGCAGTAAAGGAGTTTTGCTATTTAGGAAGTAAAATAACTGATGATGGTCGAAGTAGAGAGGATATAAAATGTAGACTGGCAATGGCAAGGAAAGCGTTTCTGAAGAAGAGAAATTTGTTAACATCGAGTATAGATTTAAGTGCCACGAAGTCATTTCTGAAAATATTTGTTTGGAGTGTAGCCATGGAAGTGAAACATGGACGATAACTAGTTTGGACAAGAAGAGAATAGAAGCTTTCGAAATGTGGTGCTACAGAAGAATACTGAAGATGAGGTGGATAGATCACGTAACTAATGAGGAGGTATTGAATAGGATTGGGGAGAAGAGAAGTTTGTGGCACAACTTGACTAGAAGAAGGGACCGGTTGGTAGGACATGTTTTGAGGCATCAAGGGAAGACAAATTTAGCATTGGAGGGCAGTGTGGAGGGTAAAAATCGTAGAGGGAGACCGAGAGATGAGTACACTAAGCAGATTCAGAAGGATGTAGGTTGCAGTAGGTACTGGGAGATGAAGAAGCTTGCACAGGATAGAGTAGCATGGAGAGCTGCATCAAACCAGTCTCAGGACTGAACACCACAACAACAACAACAACAACAACAACAAGTTATAAGGGTATCAATCAAAAAAAGCTCCAAGCAAAAGAAAAAAGTCTTTCTAATAACTCCAATCGTAAGAATGCTCGGAGTGGTAGTTCCCATCCAACAAAATCACACTCGATGACTGAACAAACATAGCAGTCATGAAACGGAATCACCTATTGAGAGGGAAGAAACATGTACCACAATTTGTGGAGCACATTGATTATTTTTAGTGACCATTGCAACAAGATTTTGAAACATATAAAGCAAATGAAAAGAGATACCTAAACAAGAAGATTTATAAAATTCCGAGCATTCGTTATTCAGTAAAGCGCATGTGGTGTCCAATCTGCACCAAAAACCCATTGAATGGAGAATCTGTTTTCTGGTCTTACAACAAGATGACCCTGCTGTAAACAACAAACATTAACCCACTTTCCACGATTCAAATACATTACTCCACTGTGAAATTGATGTATATATATGATAAGGGAAAGAATCAATACAAGCACCTAGCAAAACAACAAAGTCTTTCCTAATACTTCCAATACTCAGGATGCTCGGAGTGGTGGTTCCCATCCAACAAAATCACACTAAAAGGGAGAACAAACATAGCAGTCATTAAAAGGAATCTCCCTGCTGAGAGAATCTGCTTTGTGGCCATACAACCAAATGACCCTGTTGTAAACAACAAACATTTACCCACATTTCACGATTCAAATACATTACTCCCCTGTGAAGTTACTGAATATAAGCGATAAGAGTACTAATCAAAACAAGTACTTAGCAAAAGAAAAAAGTCTTTCCTAATAACTCCAGTCGTCACAATGTTTGGAGTGGTGGTTCCCATCCGACAAAATCACACTCGTTGGTAGAACAAACATAGCAGTCATGAAACTGACTCTCCCTATTGAGAGACAAGAAACATGTGCTACAATTAGTGCAGCACATTGTTATTTTTAGTGACCATTGAAACAAGTTTTTAAAAATATAAATCAAATGAAAGAGATACCAAAACAAGAAGATTTATCAAATTGCGAACATTCGGTGTTCAGTAGGGTGCATGTGGTGTCCAATCTCCACCAAAATACCATTGAATGCACAATCTGATTTCGGGCCATACAACCAGATGACCCCGCTGTAAACAACAAACATTTACCCACATTTAACGATTCGAATACATTACTCCACTGTGAAATTGATGAATATAAGTTATAACAGTATCAATCATAATAAGCTACAAGCAAAAAAAAAAAAGAAAAAAAGTCTTTCAAATAACTCCAATCGTCAGAATGCTCGGATTGGTGGTTCCCAACCAGCAAAATCACACTAAAAGGGAGAACAAACATAGCAGTCATTAAAAGGAATCTCCCTGCTGAGAGAATCTGCTTTGTAGCCATACAACCAAATGACCCTGTTGTAAACAACAAACATTTACCCGCATTTTACGATTAAAATACATTAACCCACAGTGAAATTGATGAATATAAGTGAGAAGGGTAACAATCAAAAGAAGCACCTAGCAAAACAAAGATGGCTTTCCTTATAACTCGAATAGTCAGAATGTTCAGAGTGGTGGTTCCCATCCAACAAATCACACTCGAAGGTGGAACAAACATAGTAGTCATGAAACGAAATTTCCCTATTGAGACGGAAGAAACATGCACCACAATTTGTGCACCACATTGATTATTGTTAGTGACGATTGCAATAACATTTTTAAAAATATAAAGCAATTAAAGGAGATTCTTAAATTAGAAGATTTATCAAATTCCGAACATTTGTTATTCAGTTAAGTGCATGTGCTGTAAACAGCAAACATTTACCCACATTTCACAAATCAAATACATTACTCCACTGTGGAATTGATGCGTATAAGTGACAATAGTAGCAATCAAAAGAAGCAACAAGCAAAAGAAAAAAGTCTTTATAATAACTCCAATCATCAGAATGTTTGGACTGGTGGTTCCCATCCAACAAAATTACACTCGATGATTGAACAAACATAGCAGTCATAAAACGGACTCTCCCTATTGAGAGGGAAGAAACATGTACTACAATTAGTGCAGCATATTGTTATTCTTAGTGACCATTGAAATAAGATTTTAAAAAATATTAAGCAAATGAAGGAGATACCTAAACAAGAAGATTTGTCACATTCCGAACATTCGGTGTTCAGTAGGGTGCATGTGGTGTCCAATCTGCACCAAAAACCCTTTGAATACAGAATCTGCTTTCTGGAAATACAACCAGATGACCCTGCTGTAAACAACAAACACATAACCACATTTCACGATTCAAATATATTAAACCACTTTGAAGTTGATGATTATATGTGATAAGGGCAACAATCAAAATAGGAACATAGCAAAACAATGAAATCTTTCCTACTAACTCCAATACTCAGGATGCTCGGAGTGGTGGTTCCCATCCAACAAAACCACACTCGATGTTTCAACAAAACATAGCAGTCACGAAACAGCATCTCCCTGTTGAGAGGTAAGAAACATGTACCATAATTTGTGGAGCACATTGATTGTTTTTAGTGACCATTGCAATAAGATTTTTAAACATATAAAGAAAATGAAGGAGATACCTAAACAAGAAGATTTATCAAATTCTGACCATTTGTTATTCAGTAAAGTGCATGTGGTGTATAATTGGCACCAAAAAACACTTGAATGGAGAATCTGCTTTCTGGCCTTACAACCAGATGACCCTGCTGTAAACAACAAACATTTACCCACAGTTCACGATTCAAATACATTACTCCACAGTGAAATTGATGAATATAAGTGATAAGGGGAAGAATCAAAACAAGCACCTAGCAAAACAATGAAGTCTTTCCTAATTACTCCAATACTCAGGATGCTCGGAGTGGTGGTTCCCATCCAACAAAATCACACTCGATGGTAGAACAATTATAGCAGTCACGAAACGGAATCTCCCTGCTGAGAGGAAAGAAACATGTACCACAATTTGTGCAGCACATTGATTGTTTTTAGTGACCATTGCAATAAGGATATAAAAAATATAAAGCAAATGAAGAAGATACCTAAACACGAAGATATATCACATTCAGAACATTCGTTATTGAGTAAAGTGCATTTGGTGTCCAATCTGTACCAAAAGACCATTTAATGGAGAATCTGCTTTCTGGCCATACAACCAGAGGCCCTGCTGTAAGCAACAAACCTTTACCCTCATTTCACAAATCAAATACATTACTCCACTGTGAAATTGATGAATATAAGTTATAAGGCAGTCTCAGGACTGAACACCACAACAACAACAACAACAACAACAACAAGTTATAAGGGTATCAATCAAAAAGAGCTCCAAGCAAAAGAAAAAAGTCTTTCTAATAACTCCAATCGTAAGAATGCTCGGAGTGGTAGTTCCCATCCAACAAAATCACACTCGATGATTGAACAAACATAGCAGTCATGAAACGGAATCACCTATTGAGAGGGAAGAAACATGTACCACAATTTGTGGAGCACATTGATTATTTTTAGTGACCATTGCAACAAGATTTTGAAACATATAAAGCAAATGAAAAGAGATACCTAAACAAGAAGATTTATAAAATTCCGAGCATTCGTTATTCAGTAAAGCGCATGTGGTGTCCAATCTGCACCAAAAACCCATTGAATGGAGAATCTGTTTTCTGGTCTTACAACAAGATGACCCTGCTGTAAACAACAAACATTAACCCACTTTTCACGATTCAAATACATTACTCCACTGTGAAATTGATGTATATATATGATAAGGGAAAGAATCAATACAAGCACCTAGCAAAACAACAAAGTCTTTCCTAATACTTCCAATACTCAGGATGCTCGGAGTGGTGGTTCCCATCCAACAAAATCACACTAAAAGGGAGAACAAACATAGCAGTCATTAAAAGGAATCTCCGTGCTGAGAGAATCTGCTTTGTGGCCATACAACCAAATGACCCTGTTGTAAACAACAAACATTTACCCACATTTCACGATTCAAATACATTACTCCCCTGTGAAGTTACTGAATATAAGCGATAAGAGTACTAATCAAAACAAGTACTTAGCAAAAGAAAAAAGTCTTTCCTAATAACTCCAGTCGTCACAATGTTTGGAGTGGTGGTTCCCATCCAACAAAATCACACTCGTTGGTAGAACAAACATAGCAGTCATGAAACTGACTCTCCCTATTGAGAGACAAGAAACATGTGCTACAATTAGTGCAGCACATTGTTATTTTTAGTGACCATTGAAACAAGTTTTTAAAAATATAAAGCAAATGAAAGAGATACCAAAACAAGAAGATTTATCAAATCCCGAACATTCGGTGTTCAGTAGGGTGCATGTGGTGTCCAATCTCCACCAAAATACCATTGAATGCACAATCTGATTTCGGGCCATACAACCAGATGACCCCGCTGTAAACAACAAACATTTACCCACAGTTAACGATTCGAATACATTACTCCACTGTGAAATTGATGAATATAAGTTATAACAGTATCAATCATAATAAGCTACAAGCAAAAAAAAAAGAAAAAAAGTCTTTCAAATAACTCCAATCATCAGAATGCTCGGATTGGTGGTTCCCAACCAACAAAATCACACTAAAAGGGAGAACAAACATAGCAGTCATTAAAAGGAATCTCCCTGCTGAGAGAATCTGCTTTGTAGCCATACAACCAAATGACCCTGTTGTAAACAACAAACATTTACCCGCATTTCACGATTAAAATCATTAACCCACAGTGAAATTGATGAATATAAGTGAGAAGGGTAACAATCAAAAGAAGCACCTAGCAAAACAAAGATGGCTTTCCTTATAACTCGAATAGTCAGAATGTTCAGAGTGGTGGTTCCCATCCAACAAATCACACTCGAAGGTGGAACAAACATAGTAGTCATGAAACGAAATTTCCCTATTGAGACGGAAGAAACATGCACCACAATTTGTGCACCACATTGATTATTGTTAGTGACGATTGCAATAACATTTTTAAAAATATAAAGCAATTAAAGGAGATTCTTAAAATAGAAGATTTATCAAATTCCGAACATTCGTTATTCAGTTAAGTGCATGTGCTGTAAACAGCAAACATTTACCCACATTTCACAAATCAAATACATTACTCCACTGTGGAATTGATGCGTATAGGTGACAATAGTAGCAATCAAAAGAAGCAACAAGCAAAAGAAAAAAGTCTTTATAATAACTCCAATCATCAGAATGTTTGGACTGGTGGTTCCCATCCAACAAAATTACACTCGATGATTGAACAAACATAGCAGTCATAAAACGGACTCTCCCTATTGAGAGGGAAGAAACATGTACTACAATTAGTGCAGCATATTGTTATTCTTAGTGACCATTGAAATAAGATTTTAAAAAATATTAAGCAAATGAAGGAGATACCTAAACAAGAAGATTTGTCACATTCCGAACATTCGGTGTTCAGTAGGGTGCATGTGGTGTCCAATCTCCAACAAAAAACCATTGAATGCTGAACCTACTTTCTGGCCATACAACCAGATGACCCTGCTGTAAACAATAAACACATAACCACATTTCACGATTCAAATATATTAACCCACTGTGAAATTGATGAATATAAATGATGAAGGAAATAATCAAAACAAGCACCTAGCAAAACAATGAAGTCTTTCCTAATAACTCCAATACTCAGGATGCTCGGAGTGGTGGTTCCCATTAAACAAAATCATACTCAATGGTAGAACAAATATAGCCGTCATGAAATGGAATGTCCCTGCTGAGAGGGAAGAAACATGTACCACAATTTGTGCAGCACATTGAGCATTTTTAGTGACCATTGGAATAACATTTTTAAAAATCTAAAGCAAATGAAGGAGATACCAAAACAAGAAGATTTATCAAATTCCTAACAGCCGTTATTAAGTAAGGTGCATGTGGTGTCCAATCTGCACCATAAGAACATTGAAAGGAGAATCTGCTTTCTGGCCATACAACCAGATGACCCTCTCGTAAACAACAAACATTTACCAACATTTCACAAATGAAATACATTACTCCACTGTGACATTGATGAATATAAGTGATTAAGGTATCAATCAACGGAAGCACCTAGCAAAAGAAAAAAGTCTTTCTAATAACTACAATCGTCAGAATGCTCGGAGTGGTGGTTCCCATCCAACAAAATCACACTCGATGTTTGAACAAACATAGCAGTCATGAAAAGGAGTCTCCCTGTTGAGAGGGAAGAAACAAGTACCACAATTTGTGCAGCACATTGATTATTTTAAGTGAACATTGTAATAACATTTATTAAAAATATAAAGCAAATCATGGAGATCCCAAAACCAAAACATTTATCAAATTATGTACATTCGGTGTTAAGTAAGGTGCATGTGGTGTCCAATCTGCACCAAAAACCCTTTGAATACAGAATCTGCTTTCTGGAAATACAACCAGATGACCCTGCTGTAAACAACAAACACATAACCACATTTCACGATTCAAATATATTAAACCACTTTGAAGTTGATGATTATATGTGACAAGGGCAACAATCAAAATAGGAACATAGCAAAACAATGAAATCTTTCCTACTAACTCCAATACTCAGGATGCTCGGAGTGGTGGTTCCCATCCAACAAAGCCACACTCGATGTTTCAATAAAACATAGCAGTCATGAAACAGCATCTCCCTGTTGAGAGGTAAGAAACATGTACCATAATTTGTGGAGCACATTGATTGTTTTTAGTGACCATTGCAATAAGATTTTTAAACATATAAAGAAAATGAAGGAGATACCTAAACAAGAAGATTTATCAAATTCTGACCATTTGTTATTCAGTAAAGTGCATGTGGTGTATAATTGGCACCAAAAAACACTTGAATGGAGAATCTGCTTTCTGGCCTTACAACCAGATGACCCTGCTGTAAACAACAAACATTTACCCACAGTTCACGATTCAAATACATTACTCCACAGTGAAATTGATGAATATATGTGATAAGGGGAAGAATCAAAACAAGCACCTAGCAAAACAATGAAGTCTTTCCTAATAACTCCAATACTCAGGATGCTCGGAGTGGTGGTTCCCATCCAACAAAATCACACTCGATGGTAGAACAATTATAGCAGTCACGAAACGGAATCTTCCTGCTGAGAGGAAAGAAACATGTACCACAATTTGTGCAGCACATTGATTGTTTTTAGTGATCATTGCAATAAGGCTATAAAAAATATAAAGCAAATGAAGAAGATACCTAAACACGAAGATATATCACATTCCGAACATTCGTTATTGAGTAAAGTGCATGTGGTGTCCAATCTGTACCGAAAGACCATTTAATGGAGAATCTGCTTTCTGGCCATACAACCAGAGGCCCTGCTGTAAGCAACAAACCTTTACCCTCATTTCACAAATCAAATACATTACTCCACTGTGAAATTGATGAATATAAGTTATAAGGCCCCCCCATGAACCATGGACCTTTCCGTTGGTGGGGAGGCTTGCGTGCCACAGCGATACAGATGGCCGTGCCGCAGGTGCAACCACAACGGAGGGGTATCTGTTGAGAGGCCAGACAAACGTGTGGTTCCTGAAGAGGGGCAGCAGCCTTTTCAGTAGTTGCAGGGGCAACAGTCTGGATGATTGACTGATCCTGCCTTGTAACATTAACCAAAACGGCCTTGCTGTGCTGGTACTGCGAACGGCTGAAAGCAAGGGGAAACTACAGCCGTAATTTTTCCGGAGGACATGCAGCTTTACTGTATGATTAAATGATGATAGCATCCTCTTGGGTAAAATATTCCGGAGGTAAAATAGTCCCCCATTCGGATCTCCGGGCGGGGACTACTCAGGAGGATGTCGTTATCAGGAGAAAGAAAACTGGCGTTCTACGGATCGGAGCGTGGAATGTCAGATCCCTTAATCGGGCAGGTAGGTTAGAAAATTTAAAAAGGGAAATGGATAGGTTAAAGTTAGATATAGTGGGAATTAGTGAAGTTCGGTGGCAGGAGGAACAAGACTTCTGGTCAGCTGACTACAGGGTTATAAACACAAAATCAAATAGGGGTAATGCAGGATTATGTTTAATAATGAATAGGAAAATAGGAATGCGGGTAAGCTACTACAGACAGCATAGTGAACGCATTATTGTGGCCAAGATAGATACGAAGCCCACACCTACTACAGTAGTACAAGTTTATATGCCAACTAGCTCTGCAGATGACGAAGAAATTGAAGAAATGTACGATGAATTAAAAGAAATTATTCAGATAGTGAAGGGAGACGAAAATTTAATAGTAATGGGTGACTGGAATTCGGGTGTAGGAAAAGGGAGAGAAGGAAACATAGTAGGTGAATATGGATTGGGACTAAGAAATGAAAGAGGAAGCCGCCCAGTAGAATTTTGTACAGAGCACAACTTAATCATAGGTAACACTTGGTTTCAGAATCATGAAAGAAGGTTGTATACGTGGAAGAACCCTGGAGATACTAAAAGGTATCAGATAGATTATATAATGGTAAGACAGAGATTTAGGAACCAGGTTTTAAGTTGTAAGACATTTCCAGGGGCAGATGTGGACTCTGACCACAATGTATTGGTTATGACCTGTAGATTAAAACTGAAGAAACTGCAAAAATGTGGGAAATTAAGGAGATAGGACCTGGATAAACTGAAAGAACCAGAGGTTGTACAGAGTTTCAGGGAGAGCATAAGGAAACAATTGACAGGAATAGGGGAAAGAAATACAGTAGAAGAAGAATGTGTAGCTCTGAGGGATGAAGTAGTGAAGGCAGCAGAGGATAAAGTAGGTAAAAAGACGAAGGCTGCTAGAAATCCTTGGGTAACAGAAGAAATATTGAATTTAATTGATGAAAGGAGAAAATATAAAAATGCAGTAAATGAAGCAGGCAAAAAGGAATACAAACGTCTCAAAAATGAGATCGACAGGAAGTGCAAAATGGCTAAACAGGGATGGCTAGAGGAAAAATGTAAGGATGTAGAAGCTTATCTCACTAGGGGTAAGATAGATACTGCCTACAGGAAAATTACAGAGACCTTTGGAGAGAAGAGAACCACGTGAATGAATATCAAGAGCTCAGATGGCAACCCAGTTCTAAGCAAAGAAGGGAAGGCAGAAAGGTGGAAGGAGTATATAGAGGGTCTATACAAGGGCGATGTACTTGAGGACAATACTATGGAAATGGAAGAGGATGTAGATGAAGACGAAATGGGAGATACGATACTGCGTGAAGAGTTTGACAGAGCACTGAAAGACCTGAGTCGAAACAAGGCCCCCGGAGTAGACAACATTCCATTAGAACTACTGACGGCCTTGGGAGCGCCAGTCATGACAAAACTCTACCAGCTGGTGAGCAAGATGTATGAGACAGGCGAAATTCCCTCAGACTTCAAGAAGAATATAATAATTCCAACCCCAAAGAAAGCAGGTGCTGACAGATGTGAAAATTACCGAACTATCAGTTTAATAAGTCACAGCTGCAAAATACTAACGCGAATTCTTTACAGACGAATGGAAAAACTGGTAGATGCGGACCTCGGGGAGGATCAGTTTGGATTCCGTCGAAATGTTGGAACACGTGAGGCAATACTGACCTTACGACTTATCTTAGAAGAAAGATTAAGAAAAGGCAAACCTACGTTTCTAGCATTTGTACACTTAGAGAAAGCTTTTGACAATGTTGACTGGAATACTCTTTCAAATTCTAAAGGTGGCAGGGGTAAAATACAGGGAGCGGAAGGCTACTTACAATTTGTACAGAAACCAGATGGCAGTCATAAGAGTCGAGGGGCATGAAAGGGAAGCAGTGGTTGGGAAAGGAGTGAGACAGGGTTGTAGCCTCTCCCCGATGTTATTCAATCTGTATATTGAGCAAGCAGTAAAGGAAACAAAAGAAAAATTTGGAGTAGGTATTAAAATTCATGGAGACGAAGTAAAAACTTTGAGGTTCGCCGATGACATTGTAATTCTGTCAGAGACGGCAAAGGACTTGGAAGAGCAGTTGAACGGAATGGACAGTGTCTTGAAAGGAGGATATAACATGAACATCAACAAAAGCAAAACGAGGATAATGGAATGTAGTCCAATTAAATCGGGTGATGCTGAGGGAATTAGATTTGGAAATGAGACACTTAAAGCAGTAAAGGAGTTTTGCTATTTAGGAAGTAAAATAACTGATGATGGTCGAAGTAGAGAGGATATAAAATGTAGACTGGCAATGGCAAGGAAAGCGTTTCTGAAGAAGAGAAATTTGTTAACATCGAGTATAGATTTAAGTGTCACGAAGTCATTTCTGAAAATATTTGTTTGGAGTGTAGCCATGTATGGAAGTGAAACATGGACGATAACTAGTTTGGACAAGAAGAGAATAGAAGCTTTCGAAATGTGGTGCTACAGAAGAATACTGAAGATAAGGTGGATAGATCACGTAACTAATGAGGAGGTATTGAATAGGATTGGGGAGAAGAGAAGTTTGTGGCACAACTTGACTAGAAGAAGGGACCGGTTGGTAGGACATGTTTTGAGGCATCAAAGGAAGACAAATTTAGCATTGGAGGGCAGTGTGGAGGGTAAAAATCGTAGAGGGAGACCGAGAGATGAGTACACTAAGCAGATTCAGAAGGATGTAGGTTGCAGTAGGTACTGGGAGATGAAGAAGCTTGCACAGGATAGAGTAGCATGGAGAGCTGCATCAAACCAGTCTCAGAACTGAACACCACAACAACAACAACAACAAGTTATAAGGGTATCAATCAAAAAAAGCTCCAAGCAAAAGAAAAAAGTCTTTCTAATAACTCCAATCGTAAGAATGCTCGGAGTGGTAGTTCCCATCCAACAAAATCACACTCGATGATTGAACAAACATAGCAGTCATGAAACGGAATCACCTATTGAGAGGGAAGAAACATGTACCACAATTTGTGGAGCACATTGATTATTTTTAGTGACCATTGCAACAAGATTTTGAAACATATAAAGCAAATGAAAAGAGATACCTAAACAAGAAGATTTATAAAATTCCGAGCATTCGTTATTCAGTAAAGCGCATGTGGTGTCCAATCTGCACCAAAAACCCATTGAATGGAGAATCTGTTTTCTGGTCTTACAACAAGATGACCCTGCTGTAAACAACAAACATTAACCCACGTTTCACGATTCAAATACATTACTCCACTGTGAAATTGATGTATATATATGATAAGGGAAAGAATCAATACAAGCACCTAGCAAAACAACAAAGTCTTTCCTAATACTTCCAATACTCAGGATGCTCGGAGTGGTGGTTCCCATCCAACAAAATCACACTAAAAGGGAGAACAAACATAGCAGTCATTAAAAGGAATCTCCCTGCTGAGAGAATCTGCTTTGTGGCCATACAACCAAATGACCCTGTTGTAAACAACAAACATTTACCCACATTTCACGATTCAAATACATTACTCCCCTGTGAAGTTACTGAATATAAGCGATAAGAGTACTAATCAAAACAAGTACTTAGCAAAAGAAAAAAGTCTTTCCTAATAACTCCAGTCGTCACAATGTTTGGAGTGGTGGTTCCCATCCAACAAAATCACCCTCGTTGGTAGAACAAACATAGCAGTCATGAAACTGACTCTCCCTATTGAGAGACAAGAAACATGTGCTACAATTAGTGCAGCACATTGTTATTTTTAGTGACCATTGAAACAAGTTTTTAAAAATATAAAGCAAATGAAAGAGATACCAAAACAAGAAGATTTCTCAAATCCCGAACATTCGGTGTTCAGTAGGGTGCATGTGGTGTCCAATCTCCACCAAATACCATTGAATGCAGAATCTGATTTCGGGCCATACAACCAGATGACCCCGCTGTAAACAACAAACATTTACCCACAGTTAACGATTCGAATACATTACTCCACTGTGAAATTGATGAATATAAGTTATAACAGTATCAATCATAATAAGCTACAAGCAAAAAAAAAAAGAAAAAAAGTCTTTCAAATAACTCCAATCATCAGAATGCTCGGATTGGTGGTTCCCAACCAACAAAATCACACTAAAAGGGAGAACAAACATAGCAGTCATTAAAAGGAATCTCCCTGCTCAGAGAATCTGCTTTGAAGCCATACAACCAAATGACCCTGTTGTAAACAACAAACATTTACCCGCATTTCAGGATTAAAATACATTAACCCACAGTGAAATTGATGAATATAAGTGAGAAGGGTAACAATCAAAAGAAGCACCTAGCAAAACAAAGATGGATTTCCTTATAACTCGAATAGTCAGAATGTTCAGAGTGGTGGTTCCCATCCAACAAATCACACTCGAAGGTGGAACAAACATAGTAGTCATGAAACGAAATTTCCCTATTGAGACGGAAGAAACATGCACCACAATTTGTGCACCACATTGATTATTGTTAGTGACGATTGCAATAACATTTTTAAAAATATAAAGCAATTAAAGGAGATTCTTAAAATAGAAGATTTATCAAATTCCGAACATTCGTTATTCAGTTAAGTGCATGTGCTGTAAACAGCAAACATTTACCCACATTTCACAAATCAAATACATTACTCCACTGTGGAATTGATGCGTATAAGTGACAATAGTAGCAATCAAAAGAAGCAACAAGCAAAAGAAAAAAGTCTTTATAATAACTCCAATCATCAGAATGTTTGGACTGGTGGTTCCCATCCAACAAAATTACACTCGATGATTGAACAAACATAGCAGTCATAAAACGGACTCTCCCTATTGAGAGGGAAGAAACATGTACCACAATTTGTGCAGCACATTGAGCATTTTTAGTGACCATTGGAATAACATTTTTAAAAATCTAAAGCAAATGAAGGAGATACCAAAACAAGAAGATTTATCAAATTCCTAACAGCCGTTATTAAGTAAGGTGCATGTGGTGTCCAATCTGCACCATAAGAACATTGAAAGGAGAATCTGCTTTCTGGCCATACAACCAGATGACCCTCTCGTAAACAACAAACATTTACCAACATTTCACAAATGAAATACATTACTCCACTGTGACATTGATGAATATAAGTGATTAAGGTATCAATCAACGGAAGCACCTAGCAAAAGAAAAAAGTCTTTCTAATAACTACAATCGTCAGAATGCTCGGAGTGGTGGTTCCCATCCAACAAAATCACACTCGATGTTTGAACAAACATAGCAGTCATGAAAAGGAGTCTCCCTGTTGAGAGGGAAGAAACAAGTACCACAATTTGTGCAGCACATTGATTATTTTAAGTGAACATTGTAATAACATTTATTAAAAATATAAAGCAAATCATGGAGATCCCAAAACCAAAACATTTATCAAATTATGTACATTCGGTGTTAAGTAAGGTGCATGTGGTGTCCAATCTGCACCAAAAACCCTTTGAATACAGAATCTGCTTTCTGGAAATACAACCAGATGACCCTGCTGTAAACAACAAACACATAACCACATTTCACGATTCAAATATATTAAACCACTTTGAAGTTGATGATTATATGTGACAAGGGCAACAATCAAAATAGGAACATAGCAAAACAATGAAATCTTTCCTACTAACTCCAATACTCAGGATGCTCGGAGTGGTGGTTCCCATCCAACAAAACCACACTCGATGTTTCAACAAAACATAGCAGTCACGAAACAGCATCTCCCTGTTGAGAGGTAAGAAACATGTACCATAATTTGTGGAGCACATTGATTGTTTTTAGTGACCATTGCAATAAGATTTTTAAACATATAAAGAAAATGAAGGAGATACCTAAACAAGAAGATTTATCAAATTCTGACCATTTGTTATTCAGTAAAGTGCATGTGGTGTATAATTGGCACCAAAAAACACTTGAATGGAGAATCTGCTTTCTGGCCTTACAACCAGATGACCCTGCTGTAAACAACAAACATTTACCCACAGTTCACGATTCAAATACATTACTCCACAGTGAAATTGATGAATATAAGTGATAAGGGGAAGAATCAAAACAAGCACCTAGCAAAACAATGAAGTCTTTCCTAATTACTCCAATACTCAGGATGCTCGGAGTGGTGGTTCCCATCCAACAAAATCACACTCGATGGTAGAACAATTATAGCAGTCACGAAACGGAATCTCCCTGCTGAGAGGAAAGAAACATGTACCACAATTTGTGCAGCACATTGATTGTTTTTAGTGACCATTGCAATAAGGCTATAAAAAATATAAATCAAATGAAGAAGATACCTAAACACGAAGATATATCACATTCCGAACATTCGTTATTGAGTAAAGTGCATGTGGTGTCCAATCTGTACCAAAAGACCATTTAATGGAGAATCTGCTTTCTGGCCATACAACCAGAGGCCCTGCTGTAAGCAACAAACCTTTACCCTCATTTCACAAATCAAATACATTACTCCACTGTGAAATTGATGAATATAAGTTATAAGGCCCCCCCATGAACCATGGACCTTTCCGTTGGTGGGGAGGCTTGCGTGCCACAGCGATACAGATGGCCGTGCCGCAGGTGCAACCACAACGGAGGGGTATCTGTTGAGAGGCCAGACAAACGTGTGGTTCCTGAAGAGGGGCAGCAGCCTTTTCAGTAGTTGCAGGGGCAACAGTCTGGATGATTGACTGATCCTGCCTTGCAACATTAACCAAAACGGCCTTGCTGTGCTGGTACTGCGAACGGCTGAAAGCAAGGGGAAACTACAGCCGTAATTTTTCCGGAGGACATGCAGCTTTACTGTATGATTAAATGATGACAGCATCCTCTTGGGTAAAATATTCCGGAGGTAAAATAGTCCCCCATTCGGATCTCCGGGCGGGGACTACTCAGGAGGATGTCGTTATCAGGAGAAAGAAAACTGGCGTTCTACGGATCGGAGCGTGGAATGTCACATCCCTTAATCGGGCAGGTAGGTTAGAAAATTTAAAAAGGGAAATGGATAGGTTAAAGTTAGATATAGTGGGAATTAGTGAAGTTCGGTGGCAGGAGGAACAAGACTTCTGGTCAGGTGACTACAGGGTTATAAACACAAAATCAAATAGGGGTAATGCAGGAGTATGTTTAATAATGAATAGGAAAATACGAATGCGGGTAAGCTACTACAAACAGCATAGTGAACGCATTTTTGTGGCCAAGATAGATACGAAGCCCACACCTACTACAGTAGTACAAGTTTATATGCCAACTAGCTCTGCAGATGACGAAGAAATTGAAGAAATGTACGATGAATTAAAAGAAATTATTCAGATAGTGAAGGGAGACGAAAATTTAATAGTAATGGGTGACTGGAATTCGGGTGTAGGAAAAGGGAGAGAAGGAAACATAGTAGGTGAATATGGATTGGGACTAAGAAATGAAAGAGGAAGCCGCCTAGTAGAATTTTGTACAGAGCACAACTTAATCATAGGTAACACTTGGTTTCAGAATCATGAAAGAAGGTTGTATACGTGGAAGAACCCTGGAGATACTAAAAGGTATCAGATAGATTATATAATGGTAAGACAGAGATTTAGGAACCAGGTTTTAAGTTGTAAGACATTTCCAGGGGCAGATGTGGACTCTGACCACAATGTATTGGTTATGACCTGTAGATTAAAACTGAAGAAACTGCAAAAATGTGGGAAATTAAGGAGATAAGACCTGGATAAACTGAAAGAACCAGAGGTTGTACAGAGTTTCAGGGAGAGCATAAGGGAACAATTGACAGGAATAGGGGAAAGAAATACAGTAGAAGAAGAATGTGTAGCTCTGAGGGATGAAGTAGTGAAGGCAGCAGAGGATAAAGTAGGTAAAAAGACGAGGGCTGCTAGAAATCCTTGGGTAACAGAAGAAATATTGAATTTAATTGATGAAAGGAGAAAATATAAAAATGCAGTAAATGAAGCAGGCAAAAAGGAATACAAACGTCTCAAAAATGAGATCGACAGGAAGTGCAAAATGGCTAAACAGGGATGGCTAGAGGAAAAATGTAAGGATGTAAAAGCTTATCTCACTAGGGGTAAGATAGATACTGCCTACAGGAAAATTACAGAGACCTTTGGAGAGAAGAGAACCACGTGAATGAATATCAAGAGCTCAGATGGCAACCCAGTTCTAAGCAAAGAAGGGAAGGCAGAAAGGTGGAAGGAGTATATAGAGGGTCTATACAAGGGCGATGTACTTGAGGACAATACTATGGAAATGGAAGAGGATGTAGATGAAGACGAAATGGGAGATACGATACTGCGTGAAGAGTTTGACAGAGCACTGAAAGACCTGAGTCGAAACAAGGCCCCCGGAGTAGACAACATTCCATTAGAACTACTGACGGCCTTGGGAGAGCCAGTCATGACAAAACTCTACCAGCTGGTGAGCAAGATGTATGAGACAGGCGAAATTCCCTCAGACTTCAAGAAGAATATAATAATTACAATCCCAAAGAAAGCAGGTGCTGACAGATGTGAAAATTACCGAACTACCAGTTTAATAAGTCACAGCTGCAAAATACTAACGCGAATTCTTTACAGACGAATGGAAAAACTGGTAGATGCGGACCTCGGGGAGGATCAGTTTGGGTTCCGTCGAAATGTTGGAACACGTGAGGCAATACTGACCTTACGACTTATCTTAGAAGAAAGATTAAGAAAAGGCAAACCTACGTTTCTAGCATTTGTACACTTAGAGAAAGCTTTTGACAATGTTGACTGGAATACTCTTTTTCAAATTCTAAAGGTGGCAGGGGTAAAATACAGGGAGCGGAAGGCTACTTACAATTTGTACAGAAACCAGATGGCAGTCATAAGAGTCGAGGGGCATGAAAGGGAAGCAGTGGTTGGGAAAGGAGTGAGACAGGGTTGTAGCCTCTCCCCGATGTTATTCAATCTGTATATTGAGCAAGCAGTAAAGGAAACAAAAGAAAAATTTGGAGTAGGTATTAAAATTCATGGAGACGAAGTAAAAACTTTGAGGTTCGCCGATGACATTGTAATTCTGTCAGAGACGGCAAAGGACTTGGAAGAGCAGTTGAACGGAATGGACAGTGTCTTGAAAGGAGGATATAACATGAACATCAACAAAAGCAAAACGAGGATAATGGAATGTAGTCCAATTAAATCGGGTGATGCTGAGGGAATTAGATTTGGAAATGAGACACTTAAAGCAGTAAAGGAGTTTTGCTATTTAGGAAGTAAAATAACTGATGATGGTCGAAGTAGAGAGGATATAAAATGTAGACTGGCAATGGCAAGGAAAGCGTTTCTGAAGAAGAGAAATTTGTTAACATCGAGTATAGATTTAAGTGTCACGAAGTCATTTCTGAAAATATTTGTTTGGAGTGTAGCCATGTATGGAAGTGAAACATGGACGATAACTAGTTTGGACAAGAAGAGAATAGAAGCTTTCGAAATGTGGTGCTACAGAAGAATACTGAAGATAAGGTGGATAGATCACGTAACTAATGAGAAGGTATTGAATAGGATTGGGGAGAAGAGAAGTTTGTGGCACAACTTGACTAGAAGAAGGGACCGGTTGGTAGGACATGTTTTGAGGCATCAAGGGAAGACAAATTTAGCATTGGAGGGCAGTGTGGAGGGTAAAAATCGTAGAGGGAGACCGAGAGATGAGTACACTAAGCAGATTCAGAAGGATGTAGGTTGCAGTAGGTACTGGGAGATGAAGAAGCTTGCACAGGATAGAGTAGCATGGAGAGATGCATCAAACCAGTCTCAGGACTGAACACCACAACAACAACAACAACAAGTTATAAGGGTATCAATCAAAAAAAGCTCCAAGCAAAAGAAAAAAGTCTTTCTAATAATTCCAATCGTAAGAATGCTCGGAGTGGTAGTTCCCATCCAACAAAATCACACTCGATGATTGAACAAACATAGCAGACATGAAACGGAGTCTCCCTGTTGAGTGGGAAAAAACATGTACCACAATTTGTGCAGCACATTGATTATTTTTAGTGGCCATTGCAATAACATTTTTAAAAATATAAAGCAAAAAAGGGAGATACCTAAAATAGAAGATTTATCAAGTTCCGAACATGCATTATTCAGTAAGGTGCATGTGGTGTCCAATCTGCACCAAAAACCCATTGAATGGAGAATTTGCTTTCTGGCCATACAACCAGATGACACTGCTGTAAACAACAAACATTTACCCACATTTCACGAATCAGATACATTACTCCACTGTGAAATTGATGTATATAAGTGATAAAGGAATCAAAGGAAGCACCTAGCAAAAGAAAAAAAGTCTTTCTTATAACTCCAATCGTCAGAACGCTCGAAATGGTGATTCCCATCCAACAAAACCACACTCGATGTTTGAAAAAACGTAGCAGTCATGAAACGGACTCTCCCCATTGTGAGGGAAGAAACATGTACCACAATTTGTGCGGCACATTGTCTATTTTTAGTGACCATTGAAATAAGATATTTAAAATTGTAAAGCAAATGAAGGAGAGACCAAAACAAGAAGATTTATATAATTCCGAACTTTCAGTGTTCAGTAAGGTGCATGTGGTCTCCCATCTGCACAACAACCCACTGATTGTATAATCTGCTTTGTGGCCATACCACCATATGACCCTGCTGTAAACAACAAACATTTACCCACATTTATCGATTCAAATACATTACTCCACTGCGAAATTGATGAATATAAGTTATAAGGTTATCCATCAAAATAAGATCCAAGCAAAACAAAAAAGTCTTTCTAATAACTCCAATCGTTAGAATGCTCGGAGTAGTAGTTCCCATCCATCAAAATCACACTCGATGATTGAACAAACATAGCACTCATGGAACGGAATCTCCCTATGGAGAGGGAAGAAACATGTACTACCATTAGTGCAGCACATTGTTATTTTTAGTGACCATTGAAATAAGATTTTTAAAAATATAAAGCAAATGAAGGAGATGCCAAAATAAGAAGATTTATCAAATTCCTAACATTCGGTGTTCAGTAGGGTGCACGTGTTGTCCAATCTGCAAAAAAAACCCATTGAATGCAGAATCTGCTTTGTGGCCACACAACCAGATGATCCTGCTGTGAACAACAAACACATAACCACATTTTACGATTCAAATATATTAACCCACTGTGAAATTGATGATTATATGTGATAAGGCTAACAATCAAAATTGGAAAGAAGCAAAACAATGAAGTCTTTCCTAATAACTCCAATACTCAAGATGCCCGGAGTGGTGGTTACCATCCAACAAAATCACTCTCGATGGTAGAACAAATATAGCAGTCATGAAACAGAATCTCCCTGCTGAGAGGGAAGAAACATATATCAGAATTTGTGCAGCACATTGATTATTTTTAGTGGACATTGGATTAAGATTTTTAAAAATATAAAGCAAATGAAGGAGATATCTAAACAAGAAGATTTATCAAATTCCAAAAACCCGTTATTCAGTAAGGTGAATGTGGTCCCCCGACTGCACAACAACCCACTGATTGTATAATTTCCTTCGTGGCCATACCACCCTATGACCCTGCTGTAAACAACAAACCTTTACCCACACTTCACGATTCAAACACATTACTCCACTGCGATAATAGAAGAATATAAGTTATAAAGGTATCAATCAAAGGAAGCTCCTAGCAGAAGAAAAAATCTTTCTAATAACTCCAATACTCAGAATGCACGGTGTGGTGGTTCCCATCCAACAAAATCACACTCGATGGTAGAACAAATATAGCCGTCATGAAACGGAATCACCCTGCTGAAGGGGAATAAACATGTACCAGAATTTGTGCAGCACAATGATTATTTTTAGTGGACATTGGATTAAGATTTTTAAAAATATAAAGCAAATGAAGGAAATATCTAAACAAGAAGATATATCAAAATCCGAACAGCCGTTATTCAGTAAAGTGCGTGTGGTCGCCAATCTGCACCAAATGACCATTGAATGGAGAATCTGCTTCCTGGCCATACAACCAGATAACTCTCCTATAATCAACAAACATTTACTCACATTTCTAGATTCAAATACATTACTCCACTGTGAATTTGATGAGTATAAGTGATACGAGTACTAATCAAAACAAGCACTTTGCAAAAGAAAGAAGTCCTCCCTATTAACTCCAGTCGTCATAATGTTTGGTGTGGTGGTTCCAATGAAACAAAATCACACTCAACGGTTAAACAAACATAGCACTCATGAAACGGAATCTCCCTGCTGATAGAATCTGTTTTGTGTCCATAAAACCAAATGACCCTGCTGTAAACAACAAACTTTTACCCACATTTCACGATTAAAATACATTACCCCACTGTGAAATTGATGAATATAAGTGATAAGCGTAACTATCAAAAGAAGCACCTAGGAAAAGAAAAAAAATGATTCTAATAACTCCAATCGTGAGTATGCTCGGAGTGGTGGTTCCCATCCAACAAGATCACACTTCATGGTTGAACAAACATAGCAGTCATGAAACAGCATCTCCCTGTTGAGAGGAAAGAAACATATACCACAATTTGTGCAGTACATTGATTAGTTTTAGTGACCATTGCAATAAGATTTTTAAAAATACAAAACAAATGAAGGAGATACCTAAAAGAGAAGATTTCTCAAATTCTGAACATTTGATATTCAGTAAAGTGCATGTGGTGTCCAATCTGCACCAAAAGACCATTAAACGGAGAATTTGCTTTCTGGCCATACAACCAGATGACACTGCTGTAAACAACAAACATTTACCCACATTTCATGATTCAAATACATTACTCCACTGTGAAATTGATGAATATAAGTGATAAGGGGAAGAATCAAAACAAGCACTTAGCAAATCAATGAAGTCTTTCCTAATAACTCCAATACTCAGGATGCTCGGAGTGGTGGTTACCATCGAACAAAATCACACCAAAGGTAGAACAAACTTAGCAGTCATTAAACGAGATCTCACTGCTGAGAGAATCTGCTTTGTGGCCATACATCCAAATGACCCTGCAGTAAACAACAAACATTTACCCACATTTCACGACAAGAAGATTTAGCAAATTCTGAACATTCGTTATTATCTAAGGTGCTGGTGGCGTCCCATCTGCACGAAAAACATATTGATTGTATAATCTGCTTTCTGGCCATATTACCAGATTACCCTATCGTAAAGAAAAAACTCTTAACCACATTTCACGATTCAAATACATTACTCCACTGTGAAACTGATGAATATAAGTGAGACGGGTAACAATCAAAGGAAGCACCTAGCAAAACAAAGAAGGATTTCTTTATAACTCCAATAGTCATAATGCTCGGAGTGGTGGTTCACATCCAACAAAATCACACACGATGGTTGAAAAAACATACCAGTCATGAAACAGAATCTCCCTCCCTATAGGGAAGAAACATATGCCACAATTTGTGAAGCACATTGATTATTTTTAGTGACCATTGCGATAAGATTTTTAAAAATATCAAGCAAAGGAAGGACTGAATAAGAATCATATTGAAAACATCAATAATTCAGTAAAGTGCATGTGGTGTCCAATCTGCACAAAAAACCCATTAAATGGCGAACCTGGTTTGGGGCCAGACAGCCAGACGACCCTGCTGTAAAGTACAAACACTTAACCAGCTTTCAAGATAGAAATACGAAACTCCACTGTGAAATTGATGAATATAAGTGATCAGTGTATTAATTTAGAAAAGCACCAAATCAAAGGAAAAAGCGCTTCATAATAACTCGAATAGTCAAAATGCTCGGAGTGGTGGTTCTCATCCAACAAAACCACACTCGATGATTGAAAAAACAAAGCAGTCATGAAACAGAGTCTCCCTGTTGAGAGGGAAGAAACATGTACAACAATTTGTGCATCACATTGATTATTTTTAGTGAACATTGGAATAAGATTTTTAAAAATAGAAAGGAAATGAAGGAGATACTTAAACAAGAAGATTTATCAAATTCAGAAACGCCGTTATTCAGTAAAGTGCATGTGGTGTCCAATCTGCACCAAATGACCATTGAATGGAGAATCTGCTTTCTGGCCATACAACCAGATGACACTGCTGTAAACAACAAACATTTACCCACATTTCACAATTCAAATACATTACTCCACTGTGAAATTGATTAATATCAGTGATAAAAGTGACAATCAAAAGAAGCACCTAGAAAAAAGGAAGAAGTCTTTCCTTATAACTAGAATAGTCAAAAAGGTCAGAGTATGGTTCAAATCCAACAAAATCAGACTCAACGGTCGAACAAATATAGCACTCATGAAACGGAATCTCCCTGCTGACAGAATCTGCTAGTCGCCATACAACATAATGACCCTGCTGTAAACAACAAACATTTAGCCACATTTCACGATTAAAATACATTACCCCACTGTGAAATTGATGAATATAAGTGATAAGCGTAACAATCAAAAGAAACACCCAGCCAAACAAAAAAGTCTTTCCAATAACTCCAATCATCAGAATGCTCGGATTGGTGGTCCCATCCAACAAATTCACACTCGATGTTTGAACAAACATAGCAGTCATGAAAAGGAGTCTCCCTGTTGAGAGGGAAGAAACATGTACCACCATTTGTGAAGCACATTGAGCATTTTTAGTGACCATTGGAATAACATTTTTAAAAATCTAAAGCAAATGAAGGAGATTCTTAAAATAGAAGATTTATCAAATTCCGAACATTCGTTATTCAGTTAAGTGCATGTGCTGTAAACAGCAAACATTTACCCACATTTCACAAATCAAATACATTACTCCACTGTGAAATTGATGAGTATAAGTGACAATAGTAGCAATCAAAAGAAGCAACAAGCAAAAGAAAAAAGTCTTTATAATAACTCCAACTATCAGAATGTTTGGACTGGTGGTTCCCATCCAACAAAATTACACTTGATGATTGAACAAACATAGCAGTCATAAAAAGATATCTCCCTGTTGAGAGGGAAGAAATATGTACCACAATTTGTGCAGCACATTGATTATAGTAAGTGACCATTGCAATAAAATTTATTAAAAAATAAAGCAAATGATGGAGATACCAAATAAGAAGATTTATCAAATTCCGAACATACGGTTTCAATTAGGTGCATGTGGTGTCCAATCTCCACCAAAAAACCATTGAATACAGAATCTGCTTCCTGGCCATACAACCACATGACCCTGCTGTAAACAATAAACACATAACCACATTTCACGATTCAAATATATTAACCCACTGTGAAATTGATGAATATAAATGATAAAGGAAAGAATCAAAACAAGCACCAGCAAAACAATGAAGTCTTTCCTAATAACTACAACACTCAGGATGCTCGGAGTGGTGGTTCCCATTAAACAAAATCATACTCAATGGTAGAACAAATATAGCCGTCATGAAACAGAATGTCCCTGCTGAGAGGGAAGAAACATGTACCACAATTTGTGCAGCACATTGAGCATTTTTAGTGACCATTGGAATAACATTTTTTAAAATCTAAAGCAAATGAAGGAGATACCAAAACAAGAAGATTTATCAAATTCCTAACAGCCGTTATTAAGTAAGGTGCATGTGGTGTCCAATCTGCACCATAAGAACATTGAAAGGAGAATCTGCTTTCTGGCCTTACAACCAGATGACCCTGCTGTAAACAACAAACATTTACCCACAGTTCACGATTCAAATACATTACTCCACAGTGAAATTGATGAATATAAGTGATAAGGGGAAGAATCAAAACAAGCACCTAGCAAAACAATGAAGTCTTTCCTAATTACTCCAATACTCAGGATGCTCGGAGTGGTGGTTCCCATCCAACAAAATCACACTCGTTGGTAGAACAAACACAGCAGTCATGAAACGGATTCAAATACATTACTCCACTGTGAAATTGATGTATATATATGATAAGGGAAAGAATCAATACAAGCACCTAGCAAAACAATGAAGTCTTTCCTAATACTTCCAATACTCAGGATGCTCTGAGTGGTGGCTCCCATCCAACAAAATCACACTAAAAGGTAGAACAAACATAGCAGTCATTAAAAGGAATCTCCCTGCTGAGAGAATCTGCTTTGTGGCCATACAACCAAATGACCCTGTTGTAAACAACAAACATTTACCCACATTTCACGATTCAAATACATTACTCCCCTGTGAAGTTACTGAATATAAGCGATAAGAGTACTAATCAAAACAAGTACTTAGCAAAAGAAAAAAGTCTTTCCTATTAACTCCAGTCGTCACAATGTTTGGAGTGGTGGTTCCCATCCAACAAAATCACACTCGTTGGTAGAACAAACACAGCAGTCATGAAACGGATTCTCCCTATTGAGAGACAAGAAACATGTGCTACAATTAGTGCAGCACATTGTTATTTTTAGTGACCATTGAAACAAGTTTTTAAAAATATAAAGCAAATGAAAGAGATACCAAAACAAGAAGATTTATCAAATCCCGAACATTCGGTGTTCAGTAGGATGCATGTGGTGTCCAATCTCCACCAAAATACCATTGAATGCAGAATCTGATTTCGGGCCATACAACCTGATGACCCCGCTGTAAACAACAAACATTTACCCACATTTAACGATTCGAATACATTACTCCACTGTGAAATTGATGAATATAAGTTATAACAGTATCAATCATAATAAGCTCCATGCAAAAAAAAAAGTCTTTCAAATAACTCCAATCGTCAGAATGCTCGGATTGGTGGTTCCCAACCAACAAAATCACACTAAAAGGGAGAACAAACATAGCAGTCATTAAAAGGAATCTCCCTGCTGAGAGAATCTGCTTTGTGGCCATACAACCAAATGACCCTGTTGTAAACAACAAACATTTACCCGCATTTCACGATTAAATACATTAAGCCACTGTGAAATTGATGAATATAAGTGAGAAGAGTAACAATCAGAAGAAGCACCTAGCAAAACAAAGAAGGCTTTCCTTATAACTCGAATAGTCAGAATGTTCAGAGTGGTGGTTCCCATCCAACAAATCACACTCGAAGGTGGAACAAACATAGTAGTCATGAAAAGGAGTCTCCCAATGTGTGGATATGTGTGTGTGTATGTGTGTGTGTGCGAGTGTACACCTGTCCTTTATTTCCCGTAAGGGAAGTCTTTCCGCTCCCGGGATTGGAATGACTCCTTACCCTCTCCCTTAAAACCCACATCCTTTTGTCTTTCCAATGTGTGGATATGTGTGTGTGTATGTGTGTGTGCGAGTGTAAACCTGTCCTTTTTTTCCCCTAAGGGAAGTCTTTCCGCTCCCGGGATTGGAATGACTCCTTACCCTCTCCCTTAAAATCCACATCCTTTCGTCTTTCCCTCTCCTTCCTGAACAAGCAACCCTCGGTTGCGAAAGCTAGTAATTCTGTGTGTGTGTTTGTCTGTTTTGTTCATGTGCCTGTCTGCCGGCACTTTCTCGCTTGGTAAGTCTTGGAATCTTTGTTTTTAATATATTTTACCCCACTGTGAAATTGATGAATATAAGTGATAAGCCTAAAAATCAAAAGAAGCACATAGCAAAAGAAAAACGTCTTTCTAATAATTCCAATGATCAGAATACTCGGTGTGGTGGTTCCCATTCAACAAAATCACACTCGATGTTTGAACAAACATAGCAATCATGAAACAGAATCTCCCTGTTGAGAGTGAAGAGACATATACCACCATTTGTGAAGCACATTGATTATTTTTAGTGATAATTGCAATAAGATTTTAAAAAATATAAAGCTAATGACGGAGATACCAAAACAAGAAGATTTATCAACTTCCGAATAGCCATTATTCAGTAAGGAGCATGTGGTGACCCATCTGCACAAAAAACCATTGATTGTATAATTTGCTTCCTGGCCATACCACCAGACAACCCTGCCGTAAAGAAGAAACTCTTAACCACATTTCACTATCCAAATACATTACTCCACTGTGAAATTGATTAATATCAGTGATAAAAGTAACAATCAAAAGAAGCACCTAGAAAAAAGGAAGAAGTCTTTCCTTGTAACTCCAATAGTCAAAAAGGTCACAGTTGTGGTTCCAATCCAACAAAATCACAATCGACGGTTGAACAAACATACCACTCATGAAACGGAATCTCCCTGCTGAGAGAATCTGCTTTGTGGCCATACAAACAAATGACCCTGCTGTAAAAAACAAACAATTACCCACTTTTCACGATTAAAATACGTTACCACTCTGTGAAATTGATGAATATAAGTGATAAGCGTAACAATCAAAAGAAGCGCCTAGCAAAAGAAAAAAGTCTTTCTAATAACCCCAATCGTCAGAATGCTCCGAGTGATGGTTCCCATCCAACAAAATCACACTCGTTGGTAGAACAAACACAGCAGTCATGAAACGGATTCAAATACATTACTCCACTGTGAAATTGATGTATATATATGATAAGGGAAAGAATCAATCACCTAGCAAAACAATGAAGTCTTTCCTAACACTTCCAATACTCAGGATGCTCGGAGTGGTGGTTCCCATCCAACAAAATCACACTCGATGCTAGAACAAACGTAGCAGTGATGAAACAGAATTTCCCTGCTGAGTGGGAAAAATATGTACCAGTGGGAAAAATATGTACCACAATTTCTGCAGCACATTGATTATTTTTAGTGACCATTGCAATAAGATTTGTAAAAAATATAAAGCATATGATTGAGATACCTAAACACGAAGATATATCAAATTCCGAACAATCGTTATTCAGTAAAGTGCATGTGGTGTCCAATCGGCACCAAAAATCCATATAATGGAGAATTTGCTTTCTGGCCATACAACCAGATGACCCTGCTGTAAACTGCAAATATTTACCCACATTTAACGATTCAAATACATTACTCCACTGTGAAATTGATGAATTTAAGTTATAAGGGTATCAATCAAAAGAAGCTCCAAGCAAAAGAAATAAGTTCTTCTAATAACTCCAATCGTCAGAATGCTCGGAGTGGTAGTTAGTTCCCATCCAACAAAATCACACTCGATGACTGAACAAACATAGCAGTCATGAAACGGAGTCTCAATGATGAGAGGCAAGAAACATGTACTACAATTTGTGCAGCATATTGATTATTTTTAGTGAACATTGGAATAAGTTTTTTTTTTTTTTAATATAAAGCAAATGAAGGAGAAACCTCAACAAGAAGATTTATCAAATTCCGAACAGCCGTTATTCAGTAAAGTGCATGTGGTGTCCAATCTGCACCAAAAGACCATTGAATGGAGAATATGCACTCTGGCCATACAACTAGATGACACTGCTGTAAACAACAAACATTTACTCACATTTAACGATTCAAATACATTACTCCACTGCGAAATAAAAGAATATAAGTTATAAGTGTATCAATCAAAGGAAGCTGCTAGCAGAGGGAAAAATCTTTCTAAAAACTCCAACACTCAGGATGCTCGGAGTGGTGGTTCCCATCCTACAAAATCACACTCAACGGTAGAACAAATCATCATTTACTCACATTTCTAGATTCAAATACATTACTCCACTGTGAAATTGATGAGTATAAGTGATACGAGTACTAAACAAAACAAGCACTTTGCAAAAGAAAGAAGTCTTCCCTATTAACTCCAGTCGTCATAATGTTTGGTGTGGTGGTTCCAATGAAACAAAATCACACTCAACGGTTAAACAAACATAACACTCATGAAACGGAATCTCCCTGCTGATAGAATCTGTTTTGTGTCCATAAAACCAAATACCCTGCTGTAAACAACAAACTTTTACCCACATTTCACGATTAAAATACATTACCCCACTGTGAAATTGATGAATATAAGTGATAAACGTAACTATCAAAAGAAGCACCTAGGAAAAGAAAAAAAATGATTCTAATAACTCCAACCGTGAGAATGCTCGGCGTGGAGGTTCCCATCCAACAAGATCACACTTCATGGTTGAACAAACATAGCAGTCATGAAACAGCATCTCCCTGTTGAGAGGAAAGAAACATATACCACAATTTGTGCAGTACATTGATTAGTTTTAGTGACCATTGCAATAAGATTTTTAAAAATACAAAACAAATGAAGGAGATACCTAAAAGAGAAGATTTCTCAAATTCTGAACATTTGATACTCAGTAAAGTGCATGTGGTGTCCAATCTGCACCAAAAGACCATTAACGGAGAATTTGCTTTCTGGCCATACAACCAGATGACACTGCTGTAAACAACAAACATTTACCCACATTTCACTAATCAGATACATTACTCCACTGTGAAATTAATGAATATAAGTGATAAAGGAATCAAAGGAAGCACCTAGCAAAAGAAAAAAGTCTTAAAAATAACTCCAATCGTCAGAACGCTCGGACTTGTGATTCCCATCCAATAAAATCACACTCGATGTTTGAAAAAACGTAGCAGTCATGAAACGGACTCGCCCTGTTGCGAGGGAAGAAACATGTACTACAATTAGTGCAGCACATTGTTATTTTTAGTGACCATTGAAATAAGATTTTAAAAAGTATAAAGCAAATGAAGGAGATACCAAAACAAGAAGACAAATCAAATTCCGAACATTCGGTGTTCAGTAGGGTGCATGGGGTGTCAAATCTCCACCAGTAAACCATTGAATGCAGAATCTGCTTTCTGGCCATACAACCAGATGACACTGCTGTAAACAACAAACATTTACCCACATTTCATGATTCAAATACATTACTCCACTGTGAAATTGATGAATATAAGTGATAAAGGAAAGAATCAAAACAAGCACCAGCAAAACAATGAAGTCTTTCCTAATAACTACAACACTCAGGATGCTCGGAGTGGTGGTTCCCATTAAACAAAATCATACTCAATGGTAGAACAAATATAGCCGTCATGAAACGGAATGTCCCTGCTGAGAGGGAAGAAACATGTACCACAATTTGTGCAGCACATTGAGCATTTTTAGTGACCATTGGAATAACATTTTTAAAAATCTAAAGCAAATGAAGGAGATACCAAAACAAGAAGATTTATCAAATTCCTAACAGCCGTTATTAAGTAAGGTGCATGTGGTGTCCAATCTGCACCATAAGAACATTGAAAGGAGAATCTGCTTTCTGGCCTTACAACCAGATGACCCTGCTGTAAACTACAAACATTTACCCACAGTTCACGATTCAAATACATTACTCCACAGTGAAATTGATGAATATAAGTGATAAGGGGAAGAATCAAAACAAGCACCTAGCAAAACAATGAAGTCTTTCCTAATTACTCCAATACTCAGGATGCTCGGAGTGGTGGTTCCCATCCAACAAAATCACACTCGTTGGTAGAACAAACACAGCAGTCATGAAACGGATTCTCCCTATTGAGAGACAAGAAACATGTGCTACAATTAGTGCAGCACATTGTTATTTTTAGTGACCATTGAAACAAGTTTTTAAAAATATAAAGCAAATGAAAGAGATACCAAAACAAGAAGATTTATCAAATCCCGAACATTCGGTGTTCAGTAGGATGCATGTGGTGTCCAATCTCCACCAAAATACCATTGAATGCAGAATCTGATTTCGGGCCATACAACCTGATGACCCCGCTGTAAACAACAAACATTTACCCACATTTAACGATTCGAATACATTACTCCACTGTGAAATTGATGAATATAAGTTATAACAGTATCAATCATAATAAGCTCCATGCAAAAAAAAAAGTCTTTCAAATAACTCCAATCGTCAGAATGCTCGGATTGGTGGTTCCCAACCAACAAAATCACACTAAAAGGGAGAACAAACATAGCAGTCATTAAAAGGAATCTCCCTGCTGAGAGAATCTGCTTTGTGGCCATACAACCAAATGACCCTGTTGTAAACAACAAACATTTACCCGCATTTCACGATTAAATACATTAAGCCACTGTGAAATTGATGAATATAAGTGAGAAGAGTAACAATCAGAAGAAGCACCTAGCAAAACAAAGAAGGCTTTCCTTATAACTCGAATAGTCAGAATGTTCAGAGTGGTGGTTCCCATCCAACAAATCACACTCGAAGGTGGAACAAACATAGTAGTCATGAAAAGGAGTCTCCCAATGTGTGGATATGTGTGTGTGTATGTGTGTGTGTGCGAGTGTACACCTGTCCTTTATTTCCCGTAAGGGAAGTCTTTCCGCTCCCGGGATTGGAATGACTCCTTACCCTCTCCCTTAAAACCCACATCCTTTTGTCTTTCCAATGTGTGGATATGTGTGTGTGTATGTGTGTGTGCGAGTGTAAACCTGTCCTTTTTTTCCCCTAAGGGAAGTCTTTCCGCTCCCGGGATTGGAATGACTCCTTACCCTCTCCCTTAAAATCCACATCCTTTCGTCTTTCCCTCTCCTTCCTGAACAAGCAACCCTCGGTTGCGAAAGCTAGTAATTCTGTGTGTGTGTTTGTCTGTTTTGTTCATGTGCCTGTCTGCCGGCACTTTCTCGCTTGGTAAGTCTTGGAATCTTTGTTTTTAATATATTTTACCCCACTGTGAAATTGATGAATATAAGTGATAAGCCTAAAAATCAAAAGAAGCACATAGCAAAAGAAAAACGTCTTTCTAATAATTCCAATGATCAGAATACTCGGTGTGGTGGTTCCCATTCAACAAAATCACACTCGATGTTTGAACAAACATAGCAATCATGAAACAGAATCTCCCTGTTGAGAGTGAAGAGACATATACCACCATTTGTGAAGCACATTGATTATTTTTAGTGATAATTGCAATAAGATTTTAAAAAATATAAAGCTAATGACGGAGATACCAAAACAAGAAGATTTATCAACTTCCGAATAGCCATTATTCAGTAAGGAGCATGTGGTGACCCATCTGCACAAAAAACCATTGATTGTATAATTTGCTTCCTGGCCATACCACCAGACAACCCTGCCGTAAAGAAGAAACTCTTAACCACATTTCACTATCCAAATACATTACTCCACTGTGAAATTGATTAATATCAGTGATAAAAGTAACAATCAAAAGAAGCACCTAGAAAAAAGGAAGAAGTCTTTCCTTGTAACTCCAATAGTCAAAAAGGTCACAGTTGTGGTTCCAATCCAACAAAATCACAATCGACGGTTGAACAAACATACCACTCATGAAACGGAATCTCCCTGCTGAGAGAATCTGCTTTGTGGCCATACAAACAAATGACCCTGCTGTAAAAAACAAACAATTACCCACTTTTCACGATTAAAATACGTTACCACTCTGTGAAATTGATGAATATAAGTGATAAGCGTAACAATCAAAAGAAGCGCCTAGCAAAAGAAAAAAGTCTTTCTAATAACCCCAATCGTCAGAATGCTCCGAGTGGTGGTTCCCATCCAACAAAATCACACTCGTTGGTAGAACAAACACAGCAGTCATGAAACGGATTCAAATACATTACTCCACTGTGAAATTGATGTATATATATGATAAGGGAAAGAATCAATCACCTAGCAAAACAATGAAGTCTTTCCTAACACTTCCAATACTCAGGATGCTCGGAGTGGTGGTTCCCATCCAACAAAATCACACTCGATGCTAGAACAAACGTAGCAGTGATGAAACAGAATTTCCCTGCTGAGTGGGAAAAATATGTACCAGTGGGAAAAATATGTACCACAATTTCTGCAGCACATTGATTATTTTTAGTGACCATTGCAATAAGATTTGTAAAAAATATAAAGCATATGATTGAGATACCTAAACACGAAGATATATCAAATTCCGAACAATCGTTATTCAGTAAAGTGCATGTGGTGTCCAATCGGCACCAAAAATCCATATAATGGAGAATTTGCTTTCTGGCCATACAACCAGATGACCCTGCTGTAAACTGCAAATATTTACCCACATTTAACGATTCAAATACATTACTCCACTGTGAAATTGATGAATTTAAGTTATAAGGGTATCAATCAAAAGAAGCTCCAAGCAAAAGAAATAAGTTCTTCTAATAACTCCAATCGTCAGAATGCTCGGAGTGGTAGTTAGTTCCCATCCAACAAAATCACACTCGATGACTGAACAAACATAGCAGTCATGAAACGGAGTCTCAATGATGAGAGGCAAGAAACATGTACTACAATTTGTGCAGCATATTGATTATTTTTAGTGAACATTGGAATAAGTTTTTTTTTTTTTAATATAAAGCAAATGAAGGAGAAACCTCAACAAGAAGATTTATCAAATTCCGAACAGCCGTTATTCAGTAAAGTGCATGTGGTGTCCAATCTGCAGCAAAAGACCATTGAATGGAGAATATGCACTCTGGCCATACAACTAGATGACACTGCTGTAAACAACAAACATTTACTCACATTTAACGATTCAAATACATTACTCCACTGCGAAATAAAAGAATATAAGTTATAAGTGTATCAATCAAAGGAAGCTGCTAGCAGAGGGAAAAATCTTTCTAAAAACTCCAACACTCAGGATGCTCGGAGTGGTGGTTCCCATCCTACAAAATCACACTCAACGGTAGAACAAATCATCATTTACTCACATTTCTAGATTCAAATACATTACTCCACTGTGAAATTGATGAGTATAAGTGATACGAGTACTAAACAAAACAAGCACTTTGCAAAAGAAAGAAGTCTTCCCTATTAACTCCAGTCGTCATAATGTTTGGTGTGGTGGTTCCAATGAAACAAAATCACACTCAACGGTTAAACAAACATAACACTCATGAAACGGAATCTCCCTGCTGATAGAATCTGTTTTGTGTCCATAAAACCAAATACCCTGCTGTAAACAACAAACTTTTACCCACATTTCACGATTAAAATACATTACCCCACTGTGAAATTGATGAATATAAGTGATAAACGTAACTATCAAAAGAAGCACCTAGGAAAAGAAAAAAAATGATTCTAATAACTCCAACCGTGAGAATGCTCGGAGTGGTGGTTCCCATCCAACAAGATCACACTTCACGGTTGAACAAACATAGCAGTCATGAAACAGCATCTCCCTGTTGAGAAGAAAGAAACATATACCACAATTTGTGCAGTACATTGATTAGTTTTAGTGACCATTGCAATAAGATTTTTAAAAATACAAAACAAATGAAGGAGATACCTAAAAGAGAAGATTTCTCAAATTCTGAACATTTGATACTCAGTAAAGTGCATGTGGTGTCCAATCTGCACCAAAAGACCATTAACGGAGAATTTGCTTTCTGGCCATACAACCAGATGACACTGCTGTAAACAACAAACATTTACCCACATTTCACTAATCAGATACATTACTCCACTGTGAAATTAATGAATATAAGTGATAAAGGAATCAAAGGAAGCACCTAGCAAAAGAAAAAAGTCTTAAAAATAACTCCAATCGTCAGAACGCTCGGACTTGTGATTCCCATCCAATAAAATCACACTCGATGTTTGAAAAAACGTAGCAGTCATGAAACGGACTCGCCCTGTTGCGAGGGAAGAAACATGTACTACCATTAGTGCAGCACATTGTTATTTTTAGTGACCATTGAAATAAGATTTTAAAAAGTATAAAGCAAATGAAGGAGATACCAAAACAAGAAGACTTATCAAATTCCGAACATTCGGTGTTCAGTAGGGTGCATGGGGTGTCAAATCTCCACCAGAAAACCATTGAATGCAGAATCTGCTTTCTGGCCATACAACCAGATGACACTGCTGTAAACAACAAACATTTACCCACATTTCATGATTCAAATACATTACTCCACTGTGAAATTGATGAATATAAGTGATAAAGGAAAGAATCAAAACAAGCACCAGCAAAACAATGAAGTCTTTCCTAATAACTACAACACTCAGGATGCTCGGAGTGGTGGTTCCCATTAAACAAAATCATACTCAATGGTAGAACAAATATAGCCGTCATGAAACGGAATGTCCCTGCTGAGAGGGAAGAAACATGTACCACAATTTGTGCAGCACATTGAGCATTTTTAGTGACCATTGGAATAACATTTTTTAAAATCTAAAGCAAATGAAGGAGATACCAAAACAAGAAGATTTATCAAATTCCTAACAGCCGTTATTAAGTAAGGTGCATGTGGTGTCCAATCTGCACCATAAGAACATTGAAAGGAGAATCTGCTTTCTGGCCTTACAACCAGATGACCCTGCTGTAAACAACAAACATTTACCCACAGTTCACGATTCAAATACATTACTCCACAGTGAAATTGATGAATATAAGTGATAAGGGGAAGAATCAAAACAAGCACCTAGCAAAACAATGAAGTCTTTCCTAATTACTCCAATACTCAGGATGCTCGGAGTGGTGGTTCCCATCCAACAAAATCACACTCGTTGGTAGAACAAACACAGCAGTCATGAAACGGATTCAAATACATTACTCCACTGTGAAATTGATGTATATATATGATAAGGGAAAGAATCAATACAAGCACCTAGCAAAACAATGAAGTCTTTCCTAATACTTCCAATACTCAGGATGCTCTGAGTGGTGGCTCCCATCCAACAAAATCACACTAAAAGGTAGAACAAACATAGCAGTCATTAAAAGGAATCTCCCTGCTGAGAGAATCTGCTTTGTGGCCATACAACCAAATGACCCTGTTGTAAACAACAAACATTTACCCACATTTCACGATTCAAATACATTACTCCCCTGTGAAGTTACTGAATATAAGCGATAAGAGTACTAATCAAAACAAGTACTTAGCAAAAGAAAAAAGTCTTTCCTATTAACTCCAGTCGTCACAATGTTTGGAGTGGTGGTTCCCATCCAACAAAATCACACTCGTTGGTAGAACAAACACAGCAGTCATGAAACGGATTCTCCCTATTGAGAGACAAGAAACATGTGCTACAATTAGTGCAGCACATTGTTATTTTTAGTGACCATTGAAACAAGTTTTTAAAAATATAAAGCAAATGAAAGAGATACCAAAACAAGAAGATTTATCAAATCCCGAACATTCGGTGTTCAGTAGGATGCATGTGGTGTCCAATCTCCACCAAAATACCATTGAATGCAGAATCTGATTTCGGGCCATACAACCTGATGACCCCGCTGTAAACAACAAACATTTACCCACATTTAACGATTCGAATACATTACTCCACTGTGAAATTGATGAATATAAGTTATAACAGTATCAATCATAATAAGCTCCATGCAAAAAAAAAAGTCTTTCAAATAACTCCAATCGTCAGAATGCTCGGATTGGTGGTTCCCAACCAACAAAATCACACTAAAAGGGAGAACAAACATAGCAGTCATTAAAAGGAATCTCCCTGCTGAGAGAATCTGCTTTGTGGCCATACAACCAAATGACCCTGTTGTAAACAACAAACATTTACCCGCATTTCACGATTAAATACATTAAGCCACTGTGAAATTGATGAATATAAGTGAGAAGAGTAACAATCAGAAGAAGCACCTAGCAAAACAAAGAAGGCTTTCCTTATAACTCGAATAGTCAGAATGTTCAGAGTGGTGGTTCCCATCCAACAAATCACACTCGAAGGTGGAACAAACATAGTAGTCATGAAAAGGAGTCTCCCAATGTGTGGATATGTGTGTGTGTATGTGTGTGTGTGCGAGTGTACACCTGTCCTTTATTTCCCGTAAGGGAAGTCTTTCCGCTCCCGGGATTGGAATGACTCCTTACCCTCTCCCTTAAAACCCACATCCTTTTGTCTTTCCAATGTGTGGATATGTGTGTGTGTATGTGTGTGTGCGAGTGTAAACCTGTCCTTTTTTTCCCCTAAGGGAAGTCTTTCCGCTCCCGGGATTGGAATGACTCCTTACCCTCTCCCTTAAAATCCACATCCTTTCGTCTTTCCCTCTCCTTCCTGAACAAGCAACCATCGGTTGCGAAAGCTAGTAATTCTGTGTGTGTGTTTGTCTGTTTTGTTCATGTGCCTGTCTGCCGGCACTTTCTCGCTTGGTAAGTCTTGGAATCTTTGTTTTTAATATATTTTACCCCACTGTGAAATTGATGAATATAAGTGATAAGCCTAAAAATCAAAAGAAGCACATAGCAAAAGAAAAACGTCTTTCTAATAATTCCAATGATCAGAATACTCGGTGTGGTGGTTCCCATTCAACAAAATCACACTCGATGTTTGAACAAACATAGCAATCATGAAACAGAATCTCCCTGTTGAGAGTGAAGAGACATATACCACCATTTGTGAAGCACATTGATTATTTTTAGTGATAATTGCAATAAGATTTTAAAAAATATAAAGCTAATGACGGAGATACCAAAACAAGAAGATTTATCAACTTCCGAATAGCCATTATTCAGTAAGGAGCATGTGGTGACCCATCTGCACAAAAAACCATTGATTGTATAATTTGCTTTCTGGCCATACCACCAGACGACCCTGCCGTAAAGAAGAAACTCTTAACCACATTTCACTATCCAAATACATTACTCCACTGTGAAATTGATTAATATCAGTGATAAAAGTAACAATCAAAAGAAGCACCTAGAAAAAAGGAAGAAGTCTTTCCTTGTAACTCCAATAGTCAAAAAGGTCACAGTTGTGGTTCCAATCCAACAAAATCACAATCGACGGTTGAACAAACATACCACTCATGAAACGGAATCTCCCTGCTGAGAGAATCTGCTTTGTGGCCATACAAACAAATGACCCTGCTGTAAAAAACAAACAATTACCCACTTTTCACGATTAAAATACGTTACCACTCTGTGAAATTGATGAATATAAGTGATAAGCGTAACAATCAAAAGAAGCGCCTAGCAAAAGAAAAAAGTCTTTCTAATAACCCCAATCGTCAGAATGCTCCGAGTGGTGGTTCCCATCCAACAAAATCACACTCGTTGGTAGAACAAACACAGCAGTCATGAAACGGATTCAAATACATTACTCCACTGTGAAATTGATGTATATATATGATAAGGGAAAGAATCAATACAAGCACCTAGCAAAACAATGAAGTCTTTCCTAACACTTCCAATACTCAGGATGCTCGGAGTGGTGGTTCCCATCCAACAAAATCACACTCGATGCTAGAACAAACGTAGCAGTGATGAAACAGAATTTCCCTGCTGAGTGGGAAAAATATGTACCAGTGGGAAAAATATGTACCACAATTTCTGCAGCACATTGATTATTTTTAGTGACCATTGCAATAAGATTTGTAAAAAATATAAAGCATATGATTGAGATACCTAAACACGAAGATATATCAAATTCCGAACAATCGTTATTCAGTAAAGTGCATGTGGTGTCCAATCGGCACCAAAAATCCATATAATGGAGAATTTGCTTTCTGGCCATACAACCAGATGACCCTGCTGTAAACTGCAAATATTTACCCACATTTAACGATTCAAATACATTACTCCACTGTGAAATTGATGAATTTAAGTTATAAGGGTATCAATCAAAAGAAGCTCCAAGCAAAAGAAATAAGTTCTTCTAATAACTCCAATCGTCAGAATGCTCGGAGTGGTAGTTAGTTCCCATCCAACAAAATCACACTCGATGACTGAACAAACATAGCAGTCATGAAACGGAGTCTCAATGATGAGAGGCAAGAAACATGTACTACAATTTGTGCAGCATATTGATTATTTTTAGTGAACATTGGAATAAGTTTTTTTTTTTTTTAATATAAAGCAAATGAAGGAGAAACCTCAACAAGAAGATTTATCAAATTCCGAACAGCCGTTATTCAGTAAAGTGCATGTGGTGTCCAATCTGCACCAAAAGACCATTGAATGGAGAATATGCACTCTGGCCATACAACTAGATGACACTGCTGTAAACAACAAACATTTACTCACATTTAACGATTCAAATACATTACTCCACTGCGAAATAAAAGAATATAAGTTATAAGTGTATCAATCAAAGGAAGCTGCTAGCAGAGGGAAAAATCTTTCTAAAAACTCCAACACTCAGGATGCTCGGAGTGGTGGTTCCCATCCTACAAAATCACACTCAACGGTAGAACAAATCATCATTTACTCACATTTCTAGATTCAAATACATTACTCCACTGTGAAATTGATGAGTATAAGTGATACGAGTACTAAACAAAACAAGCACTTTGCAAAAGAAAGAAGTCTTCCCTATTAACTCCAGTCGTCATAATGTTTGGTGTGGTGGTTCCAATGAAACAAAATCACACTCAACGGTTAAACAAACATAACACTCATGAAACGGAATCTCCCTGCTGATAGAATCTGTTTTGTGTCCATAAAACCAAATACCCTGCTGTAAACAACAAACTTTTACCCACATTTCACGATTAAAATACATTACCCCACTGTGAAATTGATGAATATAAGTGATAAACGTAACTATCAAAAGAAGCACCTAGGAAAAGAAAAAAAATGATTCTAATAACTCCAACCGTGAGAATGCTCGGCGTGGTGGTTCCCATCCAACAAGATCACACTTCATGGTTGAACAAACATAGCAGTCATGAAACAGCATCTCCCTGTTGAGAGGAAAGAAACATATACCACAATTTGTGCAGTACATTGATTAGTTTTAGTGACCATTGCAATAAGATTTTTAAAAATACAAAACAAATGAAGGAGATACCTAAAAGAGAAGATTTCTCAAATTCTGAACATTTGATACTCAGTAAAGTGCATGTGGTGTCCAATCTGCACCAAAAGACCATTAACGGAGAATTTGCTTTCTGGCCATACAACCAGATGACACTGCTGTAAACAACAAACATTTACCCACATTTCACTAATCAGATACATTACTCCACTGTGAAATTAATGAATATAAGTGATAAAGGAATCAAAGGAAGCACCTAGCAAAAGAAAAAAGTCTTAAAAATAACTCCAATCGTCAGAACGCTCGGACTTGTGATTCCCATCCAATAAAATCACACTCGATGTTTGAAAAAACGTAGCAGTCATGAAACGGACTCGCCCTGTTGCGAGGGAAGAAACATGTACTACAATTAGTGCAGCACATTGTTATTTTTAGTGACCATTGAAATAAGATTTTAAAAAGTATAAAGCAAATGAAGGAGATACCAAAACAAGAAGACTTATCAAATTCCGAACATTCGGTGTTCAGTAGGGTGCATGGGGTGTCAAATCTCCACCAGTAAACCATTGAATGCAGAATCTGCTTTCTGGCCATACAACCAGATGACACTGCTGTAAACAACAAACATTTACCCACATTTCATGATTCAAATACATTACTCCACTGTGAAATTGATGAATATAAGTGATAAAGGAAAGAATCAAAACAAGCACCAGCAAAACAATGAAGTCTTTCCTAATAACTACAACACTCAGGATGCTCGGAGTGGTGGTTCCCATTAAACAAAATCATACTCAATGGTAGAACAAATATAGCCGTCATGAAACGGAATGTCCCTGCTGAGAGGGAAGAAACATGTACCACAATTTGTGCAGCACATTGAGCATTTTTAGTGACCATTGGAATAACATTTTTTAAAATCTAAAGCAAATGAAGGAGATACCAAAACAAGAAGATTTATCAAATTCCTAACAGCCGTTATTAAGTAAGGTGCATGTGGTGTCCAATCTGCACCATAAGAACATTGAAAGGAGAATCTGCTTTCTGGCCTTACAACCAGATGACCCTGCTGTAAACTACAAACATTTACCCACAGTTCACGATTCAAATACATTACTCCACAGTGAAATTGATGAATATAAGTGATAAGGGGAAGAATCAAAACAAGCACCTAGCAAAACAATGAAGTCTTTCCTAATTACTCCAATACTCAGGATGCTCGGAGTGGTGGTTCCCATCCAACAAAATCACACTCGTTGGTAGAACAAACACAGCAGTCATGAAACGGATTCAAATACATTACTCCACTGTGAAATTGATGTATATATATGATAAGGGAAAGAATCAATACAAGCACCTAGCAAAACAATGAAGTCTTTCCTAATACTTCCAATACTCAAGATGCTCTGAGTGGTGGCTCCCATCCAACAAAATCACACTAAAAGGTAGAACAAACATAGCAGTCATTAAAAGGAATCTCCCTGCTGAGAGAATCTGCTTTGTGGCCATACAACCAAATGACCCTGTTGTAAACAACAAACATTTACCCACATTTCACGATTCAAATACATTACTCCCCTGTGAAGTTACTGAATATAAGCGATAAGAGTACTAATCAAAACAAGTACTTAGCAAAAGAAAAAAGTCTTTCCTATTAACTCCAGTCGTCACAATGTTTGGAGTGGTGGTTCCCATCCAACAAAATCACACTCGTTGGTAGAACAAACACAGCAGTCATGAAACGGATTCTCCCTATTGAGAGACAAGAAACATGTGCTACAATTAGTGCAGCACATTGTTATTTTTAGTGACCATTGAAACAAGTTTTTAAAAATATAAAGCAAATGAAAGAGATACCAAAACAAGAAGATTTATCAAATCCCGAACATTCGGTGTTCAGTAGGATGCATGTGGTGTCCAATCTCCACCAAAATACCATTGAATGCAGAATCTGATTTCGGGCCATACAACCTGATGACCCCGCTGTAAACAACAAACATTTACCCACATTTAACGATTCGAATACATTACTCCACTGTGAAATTGATGAATATAAGTTATAACAGTATCAATCATAATAAGCTCCATGCAAAAAAAAAGTCTTTCAAATAACTCCAATCGTCAGAATGCTCGGATTGGTGGTTCCCAACCAACAAAATCACACTAAAAGGGAGAACAAACATAGCAGTCATTAAAAGGAATCTCCCTGCTGAGAGAATCTGCTTTGTGGCCATACAACCAAATGACCCTGTTGTAAACAACAAACATTTACCCGCATTTCACGATTAAATACATTAAGCCACTGTGAAATTGATGAATATAAGTGAGAAGAGTAACAATCAGAAGAAGCACCTAGCAAAACAAAGAAGGCTTTCCTTATAACTCGAATAGTCAGAATGTTCAGAGTGGTGGTTCCCATCCAACAAATCACACTCGAAGGTGGAACAAACATAGTAGTCATGAAAAGGAGTCTCCCAATGTGTGGATATGTGTGTGTGTATGTGTGTGTGTGCGAGTGTACACCTGTCCTTTATTTCCCGTAAGGGAAGTCTTTCCGCTCCCGGGATTGGAATGACTCCTTACCCTCTCCCTTAAAACCCACATCCTTTTGTCTTTCCAATGTGTGGATATGTGTGTGTGTATGTGTGTGTGCGAGTGTAAACCTGTCCTTTTTTTCCCCTAAGGGAAGTCTTTCCGCTCCCGGGATTGGAATGACTCCTTACCCTCTCCCTTAAAATCCACATCCTTTCGTCTTTCCCTCTCCTTCCTGAACAAGCAACCATCGGTTGCGAAAGCTAGTAATTCTGTGTGTGTGTTTGTCTGTTTTGTTCATGTGCCTGTCTGCCGGCACTTTCTCGCTTGGTAAGTCTTGGAATCTTTGTTTTTAATATATCTTACCCCACTGTGAAATTGATGAATATAAGTGATAAGCCTAAAAATCAAAAGAAGCACATAGCAAAAGAAAAACGTCTTTCTAATAATTCCAATGATCAGAATACTCGGTGTGGTGGTTCCCATTCAACAAAATCACACTCGATGTTTGAACAAACATAGCAATCATGAAACAGAATCTCCCTGTTGAGAGTGAAGAGACATATACCACCATTTGTGAAGCACATTGATTATTTTTAGTGATAATTGCAATAAGATTTTAAAAAATATAAAGCTAATGACGGAGATACCAAAACAAGAAGATTTATCAACTTCCGAATAGCCATTATTCAGTAAGGAGCATGTGGTGACCCATCTGCACAAAAAACCATTGATTGTATAATTTGCTTCCTGGCCATACCACCAGACGACCCTGCCGTAAAGAAGAAACTCTTAACCACATTTCACTATCCAAATACATTACTCCACTGTGAAATTGATTAATATCAGTGATAAAAGTAACAATCAAAAGAAGCACCTAGAAAAAAGGAAGAAGTCTTTCCTTGTAACTCCAATAGTCAAAAAGGTCACAGTTGTGGTTCCAATCCAACAAAATCACAATCGACGGTTGAACAAACATACCACTCATGAAATGGAATCTCCCTGCTGAGAGAATCTGCTTTGTGGCCATACAAACAAATGACCCTGCTGTAAAAAACAAACAATTACCCACTTTTCACGATTAAAATACGTTACCACTCTGTGAAATTGATGAATATAAGTGATAAGCGTAACAATCAAAAGAAGCGCCTAGCAAAAGAAAAAAGTCTTTCTAATAACCCCAATCGTCAGAATGCTCCGAGTGGTGGTTCCCATCCAACAAAATCACACTCGTTGGTAGAACAAACACAGCAGTCATGAAACGGATTCAAATACATTACTCCACTGTGAAATTGATGTATATATATGATAAGGGAAAGAATCAATACAAGCACCTAGCAAAACAATGAAGTCTTTCCTAACACTTCCAATACTCAGGATGCTCGGAGTGGTGGTTCCCATCCAACAAAATCACACTCGATGCTAGAACAAACGTAGCAGTGATGAAACAGAATTTCCCTGCTGAGTGGGAAAAATATGTACCAGTGGGAAAAATATGTACCACAATTTCTGCAGCACATTGATTATTTTTAGTGACCATTGCAATAAGATTTGTAAAAAATATAAAGCATATGATTGAGATACCTAAACACGAAGATATATCAAATTCCGAACAATCGTTATTCAGTAAAGTGCATGTGGTGTCCAATCGGCACCAAAAATCCATATAATGGAGAATTTGCTTTCTGGCCATACAACCAGATGACCCTGCTGTAAACTGCAAATATTTACCCACATTTAACGATTCAAATACATTACTCCACTGTGAAATTGATGAATTTAAGTTATAAGGGTATCAATCAAAAGAAGCTCCAAGCAAAAGAAATAAGTTCTTCTAATAACTCCAATCGTCAGAATGCTCGGAGTGGTAGTTAGTTCCCATCCAACAAAATCACACTCGATGACTGAACAAACATAGCAGTCATGAAACGGAGTCTCAATGATGAGAGGCAAGAAACATGTACTACAATTTGTGCAGCATATTGATTATTTTTAGTGAACATTGGAATAAGTTTTTTTTTTTTTTTTAATATAAAGCAAATGAAGGAGAAACCTCAACAAGAAGATTTATCAAGTTCCGAACAGCCGTTATTCAGTAAAGTGCATGTGGTGTCCAATCTGCACCAAAAGACCATTGAATGGAGAATATGCACTCTGGCCATACAACTAGATGACACTGCTGTAAACAACAAACATTTACTCACATTTAACGATTCAAATACATTACTCCACTGCGAAATAAAAGAATATAAGTTATAAGTGTATCAATCAAAGGAAGCTGCTAGCAGAGGGAAAAATCTTTCTAAAAACTCCAACACTCAGGATGCTCGGAGTGGTGGTTCCCATCCTACAAAATCACACTCAACGGTAGAACAAATCATCATTTACTCACATTTCTAGATTCAAATACATTACTCCACTGTGAAATTGATGAGTATAAGTGATACGAGTACTAAACAAAACAAGCACTTTGCAAAAGAAAGAAGTCTTCCCTATTAACTCCAGTCGTCATAATGTTTGGTGTGGTGGTTCCAATGAAACAAAATCACACTCAACGGTTAAACAAACATAACACTCATGAAACGGAATCTCCCTGCTGATAGAATCTGTTTTGTGTCCATAAAACCAAATACCCTGCTGTAAACAACAAACTTTTACCCACATTTCACGATTAAAATACATTACCCCACTGTGAAATTGATGAATATAAGTGATAAACGTAACTATCAAAAGAAGCACCTAGGAAAAGAAAAAAAATGATTCTAATAACTCCAACCGTGAGAATGCTCGGAGTGGTGGTTCCCATCCAACAAGATCACACTTCATGGTTGAACAAACATAGCAGTCATGAAACAGCATCTCCCTGTTGAGAGGAAAGAAACATATACCACAATTTGTGCAGTACATTGATTAGTTTTAGTGACCATTGCAATAAGATTTTTAAAAATACAAAACAAATGAAGGAGATACCTAAAAGAGAAGATTTCTCAAATTCTGAACATTTGATATTCAGTAAAGTGCATGTGGTGTCCAATCTGCACCAAAAGACCATTAACGGAGAATCTGCTTTCTGGCCATACAACCAGATGACACTGCTGTAAACAACAAACATTTACCCACATTTCACTAATCAGATACATTACTCCACTGTGAAATTAATGAATATAAGTGATAAAGGAATCAAAGGAAGCACCTCGCAAAAGAAAAAAGTCTTAAAAATAACTCCAATCGTCAGAACGCTCGGACTTGTGATTCCCATCCAATAAAATCACACTCGATGTTTGAAAAAACGTAGCAGTCATGAAACGGACTCGCCCTGTTGCGAGGGAAGAAACATGTACTACCATTAGTGCAGCACATTGTTATTTTTAGTGACCATTGAAATAAGATTTTAAAAAGTATAAAGCAAATGAAGGAGATACCAAAACAAGAAGACTTATCAAATTCCGAACATTCGGTGTTCAGTAGGGTGCATGGGGTGTCAAATCTCCAACAGAAAACCATTGAATGCAGAATCTGCTTTCTGGCCATACAACCAGATGACACTGCTGTAAACAACAAACATTTACCCACATTTCATGATTCAAATACATTACTCCACTGTGAAATTGATGAATATAAGTGATAAGGGGAAGAATCAAAACAAGCACTTAGCAAATCAATGAAGTCTTTCCTAATAACTCCAATACTCAGGATGCTCGGAGTGGTGGTTACCATCGAACAAAATCACACTCAAAGGTAGAACAAACTTAGCAGTCATTAAACGAGATCTCACTGCTGAGAGAATCTGCTTTGTGGCCATACATCCAAATGACCCTGCAGTAAACAACAAACATTTACCCACATTTCACGACAAGAAGATTTAGCAAATTCTGAACATTCGTTATAACTAAGGTACTAGTGGCGTCCCATCTGCACCAAAAACATATTGATTGTATAATCTGCTTTCTGGCCATATTACCAGATTACCCTATCGTAAAGAAAAAACTCTTAACCACATTTCACGATTCAAATACATTACTCCACTGTGAAACTGATGAATATAAGTGAGAAGGGTAAAAATCAAAGGAAGCACCTAGCAAAACAAAGAAGGATTTCTTTATAACTCCAATAGTCATAATGCTCGGAGTGGTGGTTCACATCCAACAAAATCACACACGATGGTTGAAAAAACATACCAGTCATGAAACAGAATCTCCCTGCTTATACGGAAGAAACATGTGCCACAATTTGTGAAGCACATTGATTATTGTTAGTGACCATTGCAATAACATTTTTAAAAATATAAAGCAAATAATGGAGATACCTAAAATAGGAGATTTATCAAATTCCGAACATTCAGTGTTCAGTAAGGTGCATGTGGTGTCCAATCTGCCCCAAAAACCCATTGAATGGAGAATTTGCTTTCTGGCCATACAACCAGATGACACTGCTGTAAACAACAAAAATTTACCCACATTTCACGAATCGAATACATTACTCCACTGTGAAATGGATGAATATAAATGATAAAGGTATCAAAGGAAACATCTAGCAAAAGAAAAAAGTCTTTCTAATAACTCCAATCATCAGAACGCTCGGAGTGCTGATTCCTATTCAATAAAATCACACTTGATGTTTGAAGAAACGTAGCAGTCATGAAACGGACTCTCCCTGTTGAGAGGGAAGATGCATGTACAACAATTTTTGCAGCACGTTGTCTATTATTAGTGACCATTGAAACAAGATTTTCAAAAATGTAAAGCAAATGAAGGAGTGACCAAAACAAGAAGATTTATCAAATTCCGAACATTCGGTGTTCAGTAAGGTGCATGTGATGCCCAATCTGCACCAAAAACCCATTGAATGCAGAATCAACACATTACTCCACTGCGAAATAGAAGAATATAAGTTATAAGGGTATCAATCAAAGGAAGCTCCTAGCAGAAGAAAAAATCTTTCTAATAACTCCAATACTCAGGATGCTCACGGTGGTGGTTCAAATCCAACAAAATCACACTTGATCGTAGAACAAATATAGCCGTCATGAAACGGAATCTCCCTGTTGAGAGGGAATAAACATGTACCACAATTTGTCCAGCACATTGATTATTTTTAGTGAACATTGGAATAAGATTTTTAAAAATAGAAAGCAAATGAAGGAGATACCTAAACAAGAAGATTTATCAAATTCAGAAAAGCCGTTATTCAGGAAAGTGCATGTGGTGTCCAATCTGCACCAAATGACAATTGAATGGAGAATCTGCTTTCTGGCCATACAACCAGATGACACTGCTGTAAACAACAAACAATTACCCACATTCCGCGATTAAAATACATTACCCCAACGTGAAATTGATGAATATAAGTGATAAGCGTAACAATCAAAAGAAGCACCTAGCAAAACAAAGAAGGCTTTCCTTATAACTCGAATAGTCAGAATGTTCGGAGTGGTGGTTCCCCTCCAACAAATCACACTCGAAGGTGGAACAAACATAGTAGTCATGAAACGAAATTTCCCTATTGAGAGGGAAGAAACATGTACCACAATTTGTGCACCACATTGATTATTGTTAGTGCAATAACATTTTTAAAAATATAAAGCAATTAAAGGAGATTCTTAAAATAGAAGATTTATCAAATTCCGAAGATTCATTATTCAGTAAAGTGCATGTGGTGTCCAATCTGCAACAAAAACCCATTAAATGGAGAATCTGCTTTCTGGCCATACAACCAGATGACGCTGCTGTAAACAACAAACATTTACTGACATTTAATGATCCAAATACATTACTCCACTGTGAAATTGATGAATATAAGTTACAAGGGTATCAATCAAAGGAAGCTCCAAGCAATAGAAAAAAGTCTTTCTAATAACCCCAATCATCAGAATGCTAGGAGTGGTAGTTCACTTCCAACAAAATCACACTCGATGATTGAACAAACATAGCAGTCATGAAACGGAGTCTCCCTATTGAGAGAGAAGAATCATGTACTACAATTAGTGCAGCACATTGTTATTTTTTGTGACCATTGAAATAAGATTTTAAAAAATATAAAGCAAATGAAAGAGATACAAAAATAAGAAGATTTATCAAATTCCGAACATTTGGAGTTCAGTGGGGTGCATGTGGTGTCTAATGTGCACCATAAGAACATTGAATGGAGAATCTGCTTTCTGGCCATACAACCAGATGACCCTGCTGTCAACAACAAGCATTTACCAACATTTCACGAAAGAAATACATTACTCCACTGTGAAATTGATGAATATTAGTCACAAAGGTATCAATCAAAGAAAGCAAATAGCAAAAGAGAAAAGTCTTTCTAATAACTACAATCGTCAGAATGCTCGGAGTGGTGGTTCCCATCCAACAAAATCACACTCAATGTTTGAACAAACACAGCAGTCATGAAAAGGAATCTGCCTGTTGAGAGGAAGAAACATGTACTACAATTTGTGCAGCACATTGTCTATTTTTAGTGACCAATGAAATAAGATTTTTGAAAATACAAAGCAAATGAACAAGATATCAAAACAAGAAGATTTATCAAATTACGAACATTCGAAGTTCAGTAAGGTGCATGTGGTGTCCAATCTGCACCAAAAACCCATTGAATGCTGAATCTGCTTTGTGGCCATACAACCAAATGACCCTGCTGTAAACAACAAACATTTACCCACATTTCACGATTCAAATACATTACTCCACTGTTAAATTGATTAATGTTGTAGTTGTTGTTGTAGTGTTCTTGTGATCTTCAGTCCTGAGACCGGTTTGATGCAGCCCTCCATGCTACTCTATCCTTTGCAAGTTGCTTTATCTCCCAGTACCTACTGCAACCTACATCCTTCTAAATCTGCTTAGTGTATTCATCTCTTGGTCTCCCTCTACGATTTTTACCCTCCACACGGCCCTCCAATATTAAATTGGTGATCCCTTGATGCCTCAGAACATGTCCTACCAACCCATCCCTTCTTCTTGTCAAGTTGTGCCACAACTTCTCTTCTCCCCAATCCTATTCAATACTTCCTCATTAGTTATGTGATCTACCCATCTAATCTTCAGCATTCTTCTGTAGCACCACATTTCGAAAGCTTCTATTCTCTTCTTGTCCAAACTATTTATCGCCCATGTTTCACTTCCATACATGGCTACACTCCATACAAATACTTTCAGAAAAGGCTTCCTGACATTTAAACCTATATTCCATGTTAACAAATTTCTCTTCTTCAGAAACGCTTTTCTTGCCATTGCCAGTCTACATTTTATATCCTCTCTACTTCGACCATCATCAGTTATTTTGCTCCCCAAATAGCAAAACTCCTTTACTATTTTAAGTGTCTCATTTCCTAATCTAATTCCCTCAGCATCACCCGACTTCATTCGACTACATTCCATTATCCTCGTTTTGCTTTTGTTGATGTACATCTTATATACTCCTCTCAAGGCATTGTCCATTCCATTCAACTGCTCTTCCAAGTCCCTTGCTGTCTCTGACAGAATGACAATGTCATCGGCGAACCTCAAAGTTTTTATTTCTTCTCCATGGACTTTAACACCTACTCCGAAATTTTCTTTTGTTTCCTTTATTGCTGTCTCATTATACAGATTGAATAACATCGCGGAGAGGCTACAACCCTGTCTTACTTCCTTCCCAACCGCTGCTTCCCTTTCATGCCCCTCGACTCTTATAACTGCCATCTGTTTTCTGTATAAATTGTAAATAGCCTCTCGCTCCCTGTATTTTACCCCTGCCACCTTTAGAATTTGAAAGAGAGTATTCTGGTCAACATTGTCAAAAGCTTTCTCTAAGTCTACAAATGCTAGAAACGTAGGTTTGCCTTTCCTTAATCTTTCTTCTAAGATAAGTCGTAAGGTCAGTATTGCCTTACGTGTTCCAGTATTTCTACGGAATCCAAACTGATCTTCTCCGAGGTCGGCTTCTACTACTTTTTCCATTCGTCTGTAAGGAATTCGTGTTAGTATTTTGCAGCTATGGCTTATTAAACTTATTGTTCGGTAATTTTCACATCTGTCAACACCTGCTTTCTTTGGGATTGGAATTATTATATTCTTCTTGATGTCTGAGGGTATTTCGTCTGTTTCATACATCTTGCTCTTCAGATGGTAGAATTTTGTCAGGACTGGCTCTCCCAAGGCCGTCAGTAGTTCCAATGGAATGCTGTCTTTTCCGGGGGCCTTGTATCGACTCAGGTCTTTCAGTGCTCTGTCAAACTCTTCACGCAGTATCGTATCTCCCATTTCATCTTCATCTACATCCTCTTCCATTTCCATAATATTGTCCTCAAGTACATCACAATTGTATAGACCCTCTATATACTCCTTCCACCTTTCTGCCTTCCCTTCTTTGCTTAGAACTGGGTTTCCATCTGAGCTCTTGATGTTTATACAAGTGGTTCTCTTTTCTGCAAAGGTATCTTTAATTTTCCTGTAGGCAGTATCTATCTTACCCCTAGTGAGATAACCCTCTACATCCTTACATTTGTCGACTAGCCATCCCTGCTTAGCCATTTTGCACTTCCTGTTGATCTTATTTTTGAGACGTTTGTATTCCTTTTTGCCTGCTTCATTTACTGCATTTTTATATTTTCTCCTTTCACTATTAAATTCAGTATTTCTTCTGTTACCCAAGGATTTCTACTAGCCCTCGTCTTCTTACCTACTTGATCCTCCGCTGCCTTCAGTACCTCATCCCTCAAAGCTACCCATCCTTCTTCTACTGTATTTATTTCCCCCATTCCTAACAATTGTTCCCTTATGCTCTCCCTGAAACTCTGTACAATCTCTGGTTCTTTCAGTTTATCCAGGTCCCCTCTCCTTAAATTCCCGCCTTTTTGCAGTTTCTTCAGTTTTAGTCTACAGGTCATAACCAATAGATTGTGGTCAGAGTCCACATCTGCCCCTGGAAATGTCTTACAATTTAAAACCTGGTTCCTAAATCTCTGCCTTACCATTATATAATCTATCTGATACCTTTTAGTATCTCCAGTGTTCTTCCATGTATACAACCTTCTTTCATGATTCTTACACCGAGTGTTAGCTATGATTAACTTGTGCTCTGTGCAAAATTATACCAGGCGGCTTCCTCTTTCATTTCTTACCCCCAATCAATATCCACCTACTACGTTTCCTTTTCTCCCTTTTCCTACACTCGAATTCCAGTCACCCATGACTATTAAATTTTCATCTCCCTTCACTATCGGAATAATTTCTTTTATTTCATCATACATTTCTTCAATTTCTTCGTCATCTGCAGAGCTAGTTGGCATATAAACTTGTACTACTGTAGTAGGTGTGGGCTTCATATCTATCTTGGCCACAAAAATGCGTTCACTATGCTGTTTGTAGTAGCTTACCCGCATTCCTACTTACCTATTCATTATTAAACCTACTCCTGCACATTACCCCTATTTGATTTTGTGTTTAAAACCCAGAAGTCACCTGACCAGAGGTCTTGATTAATATCAGTGATAAAATAAACAATCAAAAGAAGCACCTAGAAAAAAGGAAGTCTTTCCTTATAACTCCAGTAGTCAAAAAGGTCAGAGAGGTGGTTCCAATCCAACAAAATCACACTCGACGGTTAAACAAACATAGCACTCACGAAACGGAATCTCCCTGCTGAGAGAATCTACTTTGTGGCCATACAAACAAAATGACCCTGCAGTAAACAACAGACATTTACCCACATTTCACGATTAAAATACGTTACCCCAATGTGAAATCGATGAATATAAGTGTTAAGCGTAACAATCAAAAGAAGCACCTAGCAAAAGAAAAAAGTCTTTCTAATAACTCCAATCATCAGAATGCTCGGAGTGGTGGTTCCCATCCAACAAAATCACACTCGATGTTTGAACAAACATAGCAGTCATGAAAAGGAGTCTCCCTGTTGAAAGGAAAGAAACAAGTACCACAATTTGTGCAGCACATTGAGTATTTTAAGTGACCATCGCAACAAGATCTATTAAAAAATAAAGCAAATGATGGAGATACCAAATAAGAAGATTTATCAAATTCCGAACAAACGGTGTTCAGTTAGGTGCAATCTCCACCAAAAACCCATTGAATGCAGAATCTGCTTTCTGGCCTTACAATCAGATGATGCTGCTGTAAACAACAAACACATAACAACATTTCAAGATTGAAATATATTAATCCACTGTGAAATTTATGAATATATGTCATAAGGGAAACAATCAAAGCAAGCACATAGCAAAACAATGAAGTCTTTCCTAATAACTACAATACTCAGGATGCTCGGAGTGGTGGTTCCCATCCAACAAAATCACACTCGATGTTTGAACAGACATAGCAGTCATGAAAAGGAGTCTCCCTGTTGAGAGGGAAGAAACATGTACCACAATTTGTGCAGCACATAGATTATTTTTAGTGACCATTGCAATAAGATTTTAAAAAGTATAAAGCAAATGAAGGAGATACCAAAACAAGAAGACTTATCAAATTCCGAACATTCGGTGTTCAGTAGGGTGCATGGGGTGTCAAATCTCCACCAAAAAACCATTGAATGCAGAATCTGCTTTCTGGCCATACAACCACATGACCCTGCTGTAAACAGCAAACACATAACCACATTTTACGATTCAAATATATTAACCTACTGTGAAATTGATGATTATATGTGATAAGGGCAACAATCAAAAATGGAACCTAGCAAAACAATGAAGTCTTTCCTAATAACACTAATACTCAGGATGCCCGGAGTGGTGGTTACTATCCAAAAAAATCACTCTCGATGGTAGAACAAATATAGCCGTCATGAAACAGAATCTCCCTGCTAAGAGGGAAGAAACATGTACCACAATTTGTGCAGCACGTTCTCTATTTTTAATGACCATTGAAATAAGATTTTCAAAAATGTTAAGCAAATGATGCAGAGGCCAAAACAAGAAGATTTATCAAATGCCGAACAGCCATTATTCAGTAACGTGCATGTGGTCTCCCATCTGCACAACAACCCACTGATTATATAATCTGCTTTGTGGCCATGCCACCATATGACCCTGCTGTAAACAACAAAACTTTACCCACATTTAACGATTCAAATACATTACTCCACTGCGAAATAGAAGAATATCAGTTATAAGGGTATCAATCAAAGGAAGCTCCTAGCAAAAGAAAAAAATCTTTCAAATAACTACAATACTCAGAATGCTAAGGGTGCTGGTTCCCATCCAAAAAAATCACACTCGATGGTAGAACAAATATAGCCATCATGAAACGGAATCTCCCTGCTGAGGAGGAATAAACATGTACCACAATTTGTGCAGCACATTGATTATATTTAGTGAACATTGGAATAAGATTTTTAAAAATATAAAGCAAATGAAGGAGATACCTAGACAAGAAGATTTATCAAAATCCGTACAGCCGTTATTCAGTAAAGTGCATGTGGTGTCCAATCTGCACCAAATGACCATTGAATCTAGAATCTGCTTTCTGGCCATACAACCAGATGACCCTGCTGTAAACAACAAACATTTACCTGCATTTCATGATTCAAATACATTATTCCACTGTGAAATTGATGAATATAAGTGATAATGGGAAGAATCAAAACAAGCACTTAGCAAATCGATGAAGTCTTTCCTAATAACTCCAATACTCAGGATGCTGGAAGTGGTGGTTACCATCGAGCAAAATCACACTCAAAGGTAGAACAAACATAGCAGTCATTAAACGGAATCTCCCTGCTGAGAGAATCTGCTTTGTGGCCATACATATAAATGACCCTGCTGTAAACAACAAACATTTACCCACATTTCACGACAAGAAGATTTATCAAATTCTGAACATTCGTTATTATCTAAGGTGCAAGTGGCGTCCCATCTGCACCAAATACCCATTGATTAGATAATCTGCTTTCTGGCCATATTACCAGATGACCCTCCCGTAAAGAAAAAACTCTTAACCTCATTTTACGATTCAAATACATTACTCCACTGTGAAACTGATGAACATCAGTGAGAAGGGTAACAATCAAAAGAAGCACCTAGCAAAACAAAGAAGGCTTTCCTTATAACTCGAATAGTCATATGCTCGGAGTGGTGGTTCCCATCCAACAAAATCACACACGATGGTTGAAAAAACATACCAGTCATGAAACAGAATCTCCCTGCTTATACGGAAGAAACGTGTGATACAATTTGTGAAGCACGTTGATTATTTATAGTGACCATTGGAATAAAATTTTTATAATTGGAAGGCAAATGAAGTAGATAGCTAAACAAGAATATTTATCAGATTCCGAACATTCATTATTCAGTAAAGTGCATTTAGGGGTTCATTCTGCACCAAAAACCCACTGAATGGAGAAATTGCTTTCTGGCCATACAACCAGATGACCCAGCTGTAAACAACAAACATTTACCCACATTTCACGATTCAAATACATTACTCCATTGTGAAACTGATGAATATAAGTGAGAAGGTTAACAATCAAAAGAAGAACCTAGCAAAACAAAGAAGGCTTTCCTTATAACTCGAATAGTCAAAATGTTCGGAGTGGTGGTTCCCATCCAACAAATCACACTCGAAGGTGCAACAAACATAATAGTCATGAAACGAAATTTTCCTATTGAGAGGGAAGAAACATGTACCACGATCTGTGAACCACATTGATTATTGTTAGTGACCATTGCAATAACATTTTTAAAAATATAAAGCAAATAATGGAGATACCTAAAATAGGAGATTTATCAAATTCCGAACATTCAGTGTTCAGTAAGGTGCATGTGGTGTCCAATCTGCCCCAAAAACCCATTGAATGGAGAATTTGCTTTCTGGCCATACAACCAGATGACACTGCTGTAAACAACAAAAATTTACCTACATTTCACGAATCGAATACATTACTCCACTGTGAAATGGATGAATATAAATGATAAAGGTATCAAAGGAAACACCTAGCAAAAGAAAAAAGTCCAAAAAACTCCAATCATCAGAACGCTCGGAGTGCTGATTCCCATCCAATAAAATCACACTTGATGTTTGAAAAAAGGTAGCAGTCATGAAACGGACTCTCCCTGTTGAGAGGGAAGATGCAGGTACAACAATTTTTGCAGCACGTTGTCTATTTTTAGTGACCATTGAAACAAGATTTTCAAAAATGTAAAGCAAATGAAGGAGTGATCAAAACAAGATGATTTATCAAATTCCGAACATTCGGTGTTCAGTAGGGTGCATGTGGTGTCTAATGTGCACCATAAGAACATTGAATGGAGAATCTGCTTTCTGGCCATACAACCAGATGACCCTGCTGTCAACAACAAGCATTTACCAACATTTCACGAAAGAAATACATTACTCCACTGTGAAATTGATGAATATTAGTCACAAAGGTATCAATCAAAGAAAGCACATAGCAAAAGAGAAAAGTCTTTCTAATAACTACAATCGTCAGAATGCTCGGAGTGGTGGTTCCCATCCAACAAAATCACACTCAATGTTTGAACAAACACAGCAGTCATGAAATGGAATCTCACTGCTGAGAGGATAGAAACATGTACCACAATATGTGCAGCACATTGATTATTTTTAGTGGCCATTGCAATAAGACTATAAAAAATATAAAGCAAAAGAAGAAGATACCTAAACACGAAGATATATCACATTCCGAAAATTCAACATTCAGTAAGGTGATGTGGTGTCCAATCTGCACCAAAAGACCATTTAATGTAGAATCTGCTTTCTGGCCATACAACCAGATGACCCTGCTGTAAACAACAAACCTTTACCCTCATTTCACAAATCAAATACATTACACGACAGTAAAATTGATGAATATAAATGATAAAGGAATCAATTAAAGGAAGCACCCACCTAGCAAAAGAAAAAAAGTTTTTCTAATAACTACAATTGTCAGAATGTTCAGAGTGGTGGTTCCCTCCAACAAAATCACACTCGATGTTTGAACAAACATAGCAGTCATGAAAAGGAGTCTCCCTGTTGAAAGGAAAGAAACAAGTACCACAATTTGTGCAGCACATTGAGTATTTTAAGTGACCATCGCAACAAGATCTATTAAAAAATAAAGCAAATGATGGAGATACCAAATAAGAAGATTTATCAAATTCCGAACAAACGGTGTTCAGTTAGGTGCAATCTCCACCAAAAACCCATTGAATGCAGAATCTGCTTTCTGGCCTTACAATCAGATGATGCTGCTGTAAACAACAAACACATAACAACATTTCAAGATTGAAATATATTAATCCACTGTGAAATTTATGAATATATGTCATAAGGGAAACAATCAAAGCAAGCACATAGCAAAACAATGAAGTCTTTCCTAATAACTACAATACTCAGGATGCTCGGAGTGGTGGTTCCCATCCAACAAAATCACACTCGATGTTTGAACAGACATAGCAGTCATGAAAAGGAGTCTCCCTGTTGAGAGGGAAGAAACATGTACCACAATTTGTGCAGCACATAGATTATTTTTAGTGACCATTGCAATAAGATTTTAAAAAGTATAAAGCAAATGAAGGAGATACCAAAACAAGAAGACTTATCAAATTCCGAACATTCGGTGTTCAGTAGGGTGCATGGGGTGTCAAATCTCCACCAAAAAACCATTGAATGCAGAATCTGCTTTCTGGCCATACAACCACATGACCCTGCTGTAAACAGCAAACACATAACCACATTTTACGATTCAAATATATTAACCTACTGTGAAATTGATGATTATATGTGATAAGGGCAACAATCAAAAATGGAACCTAGCAAAACAATGAAGTCTTTCCTAATAACACTAATACTCAGGATGCCCGGAGTGGTGGTTACTATCCAAAAAAATCACTCTCGATGGTAGAACAAATATAGCCGTCATGAAACAGAATCTCCCTGCTAAGAGGGAAGAAACATGTACCACAATTTGTGCAGCACGTTCTCTATTTTTAATGACCATTGAAATAAGATTTTCAAAAATGTTAAGCAAATGATGCAGAGGCCAAAACAAGAAGATTTATCAAATGCCGAACAGCCATTATTCAGTAACGTGCATGTGGTCTCCCATCTGCACAACAACCCACTGATTATATAATCTGCTTTGTGGCCATGCCACCATATGACCCTGCTGTAAACAACAAAACTTTACCCACATTTAACGATTCAAATACATTACTCCACTGCGAAATAGAAGAATATCAGTTATAAGGGTATCAATCAAAGGAAGCTCCTAGCAAAAGAAAAAAATCTTTCAAATAACTACAATACTCAGAATGCTAAGGGTGCTGGTTCCCATCCAAAAAAATCACACTCGATGGTAGAACAAATATAGCCATCATGAAACGGAATCTCCCTGCTGAGGAGGAATAAACATGTACCACAATTTGTGCAGCACATTGATTATATTTAGTGAACATTGGAATAAGATTTTTAAAAATATAAAGCAAATGAAGGAGATACCTAGACAAGAAGATTTATCAAAATCCGTACAGCCGTTATTCAGTAAAGTGCATGTGGTGTCCAATCTGCACCAAATGACCATTGAATCTAGAATCTGCTTTCTGGCCATACAACCAGATGACCCTGCTGTAAACAACAAACATTTACCTGCATTTCATGATTCAAATACATTATTCCACTGTGAAATTGATGAATATAAGTGATAATGGGAAGAATCAAAACAAGCACTTAGCAAATCGATGAAGTCTTTCCTAATAACTCCAATACTCAGGATGCTGGAAGTGGTGGTTACCATCGAGCAAAATCACACTCAAAGGTAGAACAAACATAGCAGTCATTAAACGGAATCTCCCTGCTGAGAGAATCTGCTTTGTGGCCATACATATAAATGACCCTGCTGTAAACAACAAACATTTACCCACATTTCACGACAAGAAGATTTATCAAATTCTGAACATTCGTTATTATCTAAGGTGCAAGTGGCGTCCCATCTGCACCAAATACCCATTGATTAGATAATCTGCTTTCTGGCCATATTACCAGATGACCCTCCCGTAAAGAAAAAACTCTTAACCTCATTTTACGATTCAAATACATTACTCCACTGTGAAACTGATGAACATCAGTGAGAAGGGTAACAATCAAAAGAAGCACCTAGCAAAACAAAGAAGGCTTTCCTTATAACTCGAATAGTCATATGCTCGGAGTGGTGGTTCCCATCCAACAAAATCACACACGATGGTTGAAAAAACATACCAGTCATGAAACAGAATCTCCCTGCTTATACGGAAGAAACGTGTGATACAATTTGTGAAGCACGTTGATTATTTATAGTGACCATTGGAATAAAATTTTTATAATTGGAAGGCAAATGAAGTAGATAGCTAAACAAGAATATTTATCAGATTCCGAACATTCATTATTCAGTAAAGTGCATTTAGGGGTTCATTCTGCACCAAAAACCCACTGAATGGAGAAATTGCTTTCTGGCCATACAACCAGATGACCCAGCTGTAAACAACAAACATTTACCCACATTTCACGATTCAAATACATTACTCCATTGTGAAACTGATGAATATAAGTGAGAAGGTTAACAATCAAAAGAAGAACCTAGCAAAACAAAGAAGGCTTTCCTTATAACTCGAATAGTCAAAATGTTCGGAGTGGTGGTTCCCATCCAACAAATCACACTCGAAGGTGCAACAAACATAATAGTCATGAAACGAAATTTTCCTATTGAGAGGGAAGAAACATGTACCACGATCTGTGAACCACATTGATTATTGTTAGTGACCATTGCAATAACATTTTTAAAAATATAAAGCAAATAATGGAGATACCTAAAATAGGAGATTTATCAAATTCCGAACATTCAGTGTTCAGTAAGGTGCATGTGGTGTCCAATCTGCCCCAAAAACCCATTGAATGGAGAATTTGCTTTCTGGCCATACAACCAGATGACACTGCTGTAAACAACAAAAATTTACCTACATTTCACGAATCGAATACATTACTCCACTGTGAAATGGATGAATATAAATGATAAAGGTATCAAAGGAAACACCTAGCAAAAGAAAAAAGTCCAAAAAACTCCAATCATCAGAACGCTCGGAGTGCTGATTCCCATCCAATAAAATCACACTTGATGTTTGAAAAAAGGTAGCAGTCATGAAACGGACTCTCCCTGTTGAGAGGGAAGATGCAGGTACAACAATTTTTGCAGCACGTTGTCTATTTTTAGTGACCATTGAAACAAGATTTTCAAAAATGTAAAGCAAATGAAGGAGTGATCAAAACAAGATGATTTATCAAATTCCGAACATTCGGTGTTCAGTAGGGTGCATGTGGTGTCTAATGTGCACCATAAGAACATTGAATGGAGAATCTGCTTTCTGGCCATACAACCAGATGACCCTGCTGTCAACAACAAGCATTTACCAACATTTCACGAAAGAAATACATTACTCCACTGTGAAATTGATGAATATTAGTCACAAAGGTATCAATCAAAGAAAGCACATAGCAAAAGAGAAAAGTCTTTCTAATAACTACAATCGTCAGAATGCTCGGAGTGGTGGTTCCCATCCAACAAAATCACACTCAATGTTTGAACAAACACAGCAGTCATGAAATGGAATCTCACTGCTGAGAGGATAGAAACATGTACCACAATATGTGCAGCACATTGATTATTTTTAGTGGCCATTGCAATAAGACTATAAAAAATATAAAGCAAAAGAAGAAGATACCTAAACACGAAGATATATCACATTCCGAAAATTCAACATTCAGTAAGGTGATGTGGTGTCCAATCTGCACCAAAAGACCATTTAATGTAGAATCTGCTTTCTGGCCATACAACCAGATGACCCTGCTGTAAACAACAAACCTTTACCCTCATTTCACAAATCAAATACATTACACGACAGTAAAATTGATGAATATAAATGATAAAGGAATCAATTAAAGGAAGCACCCACCTAGCAAAAGAAAAAAAGTTTTTCTAATAACTACAATTGTCAGAATGTTCAGAGTGGTGGTTCCCTCCAACAAAATCACACTTGATGTTTGAACAAACACAGCAGTCATGAAACGGAATCGGCCTGTTGAGAGGAAGAAACATGTACTACAATTTGTGCAGCACATTGTCTATTTTTAGTGACCAATGAAATAAGATTTTTGAAAATACAAAGCAAATGAACAAGATATCAAAACAAGAAGATTTATCAAATTACGAACATTCAATATTCAGTAAGGTGCATGTGGTGTCCAATCTGCACCAAAAACCCATTGAATGCTGAATCTGCTTTCTGGCCATACAACCAGATGACCCTGCTGTAAACAACAAACATTTACAAACATTTTACGAATCAAATACATTACTCCACTGCGAAATACAAGAATATAAGTTATCAGTGTATCAATCAAAGGAAGCTCCTAGCAGAGGAAAAAATCTTTCTACAAACTCCAATACTCAGGATGCTCGGAGTGGTGGTTCCCGTCCTAAAAAATCACACTCAATGGTAGAACAAATATAGCCGTCATGAAACGGAATCTCCCTGCTGAGAGGGAATAAACATGTACCACAATTTGTGCAGCACATTGATCATTTTTAGTGAACATTGGAATAAGATTTTTAAAAATATCATGCAAATCAAGGAGATACCTAAACAAGAAGATTTATCAAATTCCGAACAGCCGTTATTCAGTAAAGTGCATGTGGTGTCCATTCTGCACCAAAAGACCATTGAATGGAGAATCTGCACTCTGGCCATACAACTAGATGACACTGCTGTAAACAACAAACATTTACCCACATTTCACAAATCAAATACATTACTCCACTGTGAATTGATGAATATAAGTTATAACAGTATCAATCAAAAGAAGCTCCAAGCAAAAGAAAAAAGTCTTTCTAATAACTTCAATAGTCAGAATGCTCGGAGTGGTGGTTCCCATCCAAACAAATCACACTCAAAGTTAGAACAAACATAGCAGTCATTTAACAGAATCTCCCTGCTGAGAGAATCTGCTTTGTGGCCATACAACCAAATGACCCTGCTGTAAACAACAAACATTTACCCACATTTCACGATTCAAATACATTACTCCACTGTTAAATTGATTAATGTTGTTGTTGTTGAAGTGTTCTTGTGATCTTCAGTCCTGAGACCGGTTTGATGCAGCCCTCCATGCTACTCTATCCTGTGCCAGTTGCTTTACCTCCCAGTACCTACTGCAACCTACATCCTTCTAAACCTGCTTAGTGTATTCATCTCTTGGTCTCCCTCTACGATTTTTACCCTCCACACTGCCCTCCAGTATTAAATTGGTGATCCCTTGATGCCTCAAAACATGTCCTACCAACCCATCCCTTCTTCTTGTCAAGTTGTGCCACAAACTTCTCTTCTCCCCAATCCTATTCAATACTTCCTCATTAGTTATGTGATCTACCCATCTCATCTTCAGCATTCTTCTGTAGCACCACATTTCGAAAGCTTCTATTCTCTTCTTGTCCAAACTATTTATCGCCCATGTTTCACTTCCATACATGGCTACACTCCATACAAATACTTTCAGATAAGGATTCCTGACATTTAAATCTATATTCCATGTTAACAAATTTCTCTTCTTCAGAAACGCTTTTCTTGCCATTGCCAGTCTACATTTTATATCCTCTCTACTTCGACCATCATCAGTTATTTTGCTCCCCAAATAGCAAAACTCCTTTACTATTTTAAGTGTCTCATATCCTAATCTAATTCCCTCAGCATCACCCGACTTAATTTGACTACATTCCATTATCCTCGTTTTGCTTTTGTTGATGTTAATCTTATATACTCCTCTCAAGGCACTGTCCATTCCATTCAACTGCTCTTCCAAGTCCCTTGCTGTCTCTGACAGAATGACAATGTCATCGGCAAACCTCAAAGTTTTTATTTCTTCTCCATGGACTTTAACACCTACTCCGAAATTTTCTTTTGTTTCCTTTATTGCTGTCTCATTATACAGATTGAATAACATCGCGGAGAGGCTACAACCCTGTCTTACTCCCTTCCCAACCGCTGCTTCCCTTTCATGCCCCTCGACTCTTATAACTGCCATCTGTTTTCTGTATAAATTGTAAATAGCCTCTTGCTCCCTGTATTTTACCCCTGCCACCTTTAGAATTTGAAAGAGAGTATTCTGGTCAACATTGTCAAAAGCTTTCTCTAAGTCTACAAATGCTAGAAACGTAGGTTTGCCTTTCCTTAATCTTTCTTCTAAGATAAGTCGTAAGGTCAGTATTGCCTTACGTGTTCCAGTATTTCTACGGAATCCAAACTGATCTTCTCCGAGGTCGGCTTCTACTAGTTTTTCCATTCGTCTGTAAGGAATTCGTGTTAGTATTTTGCAGCTATGGTTTATTAAACTTATTGTTCGGTAATTTTCACATCTGTCAACACCTGCTTTCTTTGGGATTGGAATTATTATATTCTTCTTGAAGTCTGAGGGTATTTCGCCTGTTTCATACATCTTGCTCACCAGATGGTAGAGTTTTGTCAGGACTGGCTCTCCCAAGGCCGTCAGTAGTTCCAATGGAATGCTGTCTTTTCCGGGGGCCTTGTTTCGACTCAGGTCTTTCAGTGCTCTGTCAAACTCTTCACGCAGTATCGTATCTCCCATTTCATCTTCATCTACATCCTCTTCCATTTCCATAATATTGTCCTCAAGTACATCGCCCTTGTATAGACCCTCTATATACTCCTTCCACCTTTCTGCTTTCCCTTGATGTTTATACAAGTGGTTCTCTTTTCTGCAAAGGTATCTTTAATCTTCCTGTAGGCAGTATCTATCTTACCCCTAGTGAGATAACCCTCTACATCCTTACATTTGTCCACTAGCCATCCCTGCTTAGCCATTTTGCACTTCCTGTTGATCTTATTTTTGAGACGTTTGTATTCCTTTTTGCCTGCTTCATTTACTGCATTTTTATATTTTCTCCTTTCACTATTAAATTCAGTATTTCTTCTGTTACCCAAGGATTTCTACTAGCCCTCGTCTTCTTACCTACTTGATCCTCTGCTGCCTTCAGTACCTCATCCCTCAAAGCTACCCATCCTTCTTCTACTGTATTTATTTCCCCCATTCCTAACAATTGTTCCCTTATGCTCTCCCTGAAACTCTGTACAATCTCTGGTTCTTTCAGTTTATCCAGGTCCCCTCTCCTTAAATTCCCGCCTTTTTGCAGTTTCTTCAGTTTTAGTCTACAGGTCATAACCAATAGATTGTGGTCAGAGTCCACATCTGCCCCTGGAAATGTCTTACAATTTAAAACCTGGTTCCTAAATCTCTGCCTTACCATTATATAATCTCTCTGATACCTTTTAGTATCTCCAGGGTTCTTCCATGTATACAACCTTCTTTCATGACTCTTACACCAAGTGTTAGCTATGATTAACTTGTGCTCTGTGCAAAATTATACCAGGCGGCTTCCTCTTTCATTTCTTACCCCCAATCAATATCCACCTACTACGTTTCCTTTTCTCCCTTTTCCTACACTCCAATTCCAGTCACCCATGACTATTACATTTTCATCTCCCTTCACTATCTGAATAATTTCTTTTATTTCATCATACATTTCTTCAATTTCTTCGTCATCTGCAGAGCTAGTTGGCATATAAACTTGTACTACTGTAGTAGGTGTGGGCTTCGTATCTATCTTGGCCACAAAAATGCGTTCACTATGCTGTTTGTAGTAGCTTACCCGCATTCCTATTTTCCTATTCATTATTAAACCTACTCCTGCACATTACCCCTATTTGATTTTGTGTTTAAAACCCTGAAGTCACCTGACTAGAGGTCTTGATGAAAATCAGTGATAAAATTAACAATCAAAAGAAGCACCTAGAAAAAAGGAAGAAATCTTTCCTTATAACTCCAATAGTCAAAAAGGTCAGAGAGGTGGTTCCAATCCAACAAAATCACACTCAACAGTTAAACAAACATAGCACTCATGAAACGGAATCTCCCTGCTGAGAGAATCTACTTTGTGGCCATACAACCAAATAACCCTGCTGTAAACAACAAACATTTACAAACATTTCACGATTAAAATACGTTACCCCGCTGTGAAATTGATGAATATAAGTGAGAAGGGTAACAATCAAAGAAATCACCTAGCAAAACAAAGAGGGCTTTCCTTATAACACATATAGTCAGAGTGTTCGGAGTGGTGGTTCCCGTCCAACAAAATCACACTCAAAGGTGGAACAAACATAGTAGTCATGAAATGAAATTTCTCTATTGAGAGGGAAGAAACATGTACCACAATTTGTGCATCACATTGATTATCTTTAGTGACTATTGCAATAACATTTTTAAAAATATAAAGCAAATAAAGGAGATACCTAAAATAGAAGATTTATCAAATTCCGAACATTCGTTATTCAGAAAGGTGCATTTGGTGTCCAATCTGCACCAAATCCCATTGAATAGAGAATTTGCTTTCTGGCCATACAAACAGATGACACTGCTATAAACAACAAACATTTACTCACATTTCACGATTCAAATACACTCCTGGAAATGGAAAAAAGAACACATTGACACCGGTGTGTCAGACCCACCATACTCGCTCCGGACACTGCGAGAGGGCTGTACAAGCAATGATCACACGCACGGCACAGCGGACACACCAGGAACCGCGGTGTTGGCCGTCGAATGGCGCTAGCTGCGCAGCATTTGTGCACCGCCGCCGTCAGTGTCAGCCAGTTTGCCGTGGCATACGGAGCTCCATCGCAGTCTTTAACACTGGTAGCATGCCGCGACAGCGTGGACGTGAACCGTATGTGCAGTTGACGGACTTTGAGCGAGGGCGTATAGTGGGCATGCGGGAGGCCGGGTGGACGTACCGCCGAATTGCTCAACACGTGGGGCGTGAGGTCTCCACAGTACATCGATGTTGTCGCCAGTGGTCGGCGGAAGGTGCACGTGCCCGTCGACCTGGGACCGGACCGCAGCGACGCACGGATGCACGCCAAGACCGTAGGATCCTACGCAGTGCCGTAGGGGACCGCACCGCCACTTCCCAGCAAATTAGGGACACTGTTGCTCCTGGGGTATCGGCGAGGACCATTCGCAACCGTCTCCATGAAGCTGGGCTACGGTCCCGCACACCGTTAGGCCGTCTTCCGCTCACGCCCCAACATCGTGCAGCCCGCCTCCAGTGGTGTCGCGACAGGCGTGAATGGAGGGACGAATGGAGACGTGTCGTCTTCAGCGATGAGTGTCGCTTCTGCCTCGGTGCCAATGATGGTCGTATGCGTGTTTGGCGCCGTGCACGTGAGCGCCACAATCAGGACTGCATACGACCGAGGCACACAGGGCCAACTCCCGGCATCATGGTGTGGGGAGTGATCTCCTACACTGGCCGTACACCTCTGGTGATCGTCGAGGGGACACTGAATAGTGCACGGTACATCCAAACCGTCATCGAACCCATCGTTCTACCATTCCTAGACCGGCAAGGGAACTTGCTGTTCCAACAGGACAATGCACGTCCGCATGTATCCCGTGCCACCCAACGTGCTCTAGAAGGTGTAAGTCAACTACCCTGGCCAGCAAGATCTCCGGATCTGTCCCCCATTGAGCATGTTTGGGACTGGATGAAGCGTCGTCTCACGCGGTCTGCACGTCCAGCACGAACGCTGGTCCAACTGAGGTGCCAGGTGGAAATGGCATGGCAAGCCGTTCCACAGGACTACATCCAGCATCTCTACGATCGTCTCCATGGGAGAATAGCAGTCTGCATTGCTGCGAAAGGTGGATATACACTGTACTAGTGCCGACATTGTGCATGCTCTGTTGCCTGTGTCTATGTGCCTGTAGTTCTGTCAGTGTGATCATGTGATGTATCTGACCCCAGTAATGTGTCAATAAAGTTTCCTCTTCCTGGGACAATGAATTCACGGTGTTCTTATTTCAATTTCCAGGAGTGTACATTACTCCACTGTGAAATTGATGAATATAAGTGACCAGAGTAACAATCAAAAGAAGCACCAAGCAAAACAATAAAGTATTTCCTAATAACTCCAGTAATCAAAATGCTCGCAGTGGTGGTTCCCATCCAACAAAATCACACTCGATGGTTGAACAAACATAGCAATCATGAAACGGAAGCTCCCTGTTGAGAGGGAAGAAACTTGTACTATAATTTGTGCAGCACATTGTTTATTTTTAGTAACCATTGAAATAAGATTTTTAAAAATATAAAGCAAATGAAGAAGATACCAAAACAAGAAGATTTATCAAATTCCAAACTTTGGGTGTTCAGTAAGGTGAATGTGGTGCCCAATCTGAAACAAAAACCCATTGAATGCAGAATCTGCTTTCTGGCCATACAAGCAGATGACCCTGCTGTAAACAACAAACACATAATCACATTTAATGATTCAAATACATTAACGCACTGTGAAATTGATGAATATATGTGATAAGCGTAACGATCAAAAGAAGCACCCAGCAAAACAATAAAGTTATTCCTAATTACACCAACAGTCGGAATGCTCGAAGTCGTGGTTCCCACCCTACAAAATCACACTCGAAGGTAGTACAAACATAGCTGTCCTGAAACAGAATCTCCTTGTTGAGAGGGAAAAAACATGTACCACAATTTGTGCAGCATATTGATATTTTTTAGTGACCATTGCAATAAGATTTTCAAAAATTTTAAGCATTTGAAGGAGATACCTAACAAGAAGATTTATCAAACTCCGCACATTCGTTATTCAGTAAAGTGCATGTGGTGTGCAATCGGCACCGAAAATCCATTCAATTGAGAATCTGCTTTCTGGCCATACAACCAGATGACCCAGCTGTAAACAACAAACATTTACACACATTTCACGAATCAAATACATTACCCCTTTGTGAAATTGATCAATATTAGTGATAAGGGTAACTCAATTACTCAGGATGCTTGGAGTGGTGGTTCCCATCCAACAAAATCACACTCGATGGCAGAACAAACATAGCAGTCATGAAACGGAGTCTTGATGAGGAGAGGCAAGAAACATGTACCACAATTTGTGCAGCACATTGATTATTTGTAGTAACCATTGCAATACGATTATTAAAAATATAAAGCAAATGAAGGAGATACCAAAATAAGAAGATTTATCAAATTCCCAACATTCGGTGTTCAGTAGGGTGCATGTGGTGTCCAATCTCCACCAAAAAACCATTGCATGCAGAATCTGCTTTCTGGCCATACAACCAGATGACCCTGCTGTAAACAATAAACACATAACCACATTTCACGATTCAAATATATTAACCCACTGTGAAATTGATGAATATAAATGATAAGGGAAAGAATCAAAACAAGCACCTAGCTAAACAATGAAGTCTTTCCTAATAACTCCAATACTCAGGATGCTCGGAGTGGTGGTTCCCATAAACAAAATCACACTCAATGGTAGAACAAATAGAGCTGTCATGAAACGGAATCTCCCTGCTGAGAGAGAAGCAACATGTACCACAATTTGTGCAGCACATTGATTACTTTTAGTGAACATTGGAATAAGATTTTTAGAAATACAAAGCAAATGTAGGAGATACCAAAACAAGAACATTTATCAAGTTACGAACGTTCGATGTTCAGTAAGGTTCAAGTGCTGTCCAATCTGCACCAAAAACCCATTGAAAACAGAATCTGCTTTCTGAAAATACAACCAGAAGACCCTGCTGTAAACTACAAACACATTACCACATTTCAAGATTCAAATATATTAAACAACTGTGAAATTGATGATTATATGTGATAAAGGCAACAATCAAAATATGAACCTAGCAAAACAATGAAGTCATTCCTAATAACTCCAATACTCATGATGCTCGGAGTGGTGGTTCCCAACCAACAAAATCACACTCGATGTTTGAACAAACATAGCAGTCATGAAACAGCATCTCCCTGTTGACAGGGAAGTAACATGTACCATAATTTGTGGAGCACATTGTTTGTTTTTAGTGACCATTGCGATTAGATATCTACACATATAAAGCAAATCAAGGCGAATTAATCAAATTCCGAGCATTTGTTATTCAGTAAAGTGCATGTGGTGTCCAATCAGCACCAAAAACCCATTGAATGGAGAATCTGCTTCCTGGAATTACAACCAGATGACCCTGCTGTAAACAACAAACATTTAGCCACAGTTCACGATTCAAATACATTACTCCACTGTAAAATTGATGAATATAAGTTATAAGGGTATCAATCAAAAGAAGTTCCAAGCAAAAGAAAGAAGTCTTTATAATAACTCCAATTGTCAGAATGCTCGGAGTGGTGGTTCTAATCAAAAAAAATCACACTCGATGATTGAACAAACATAGCAGTCATGAAACAGAATCTCCCTATTGAGAGGGAAGAAACATGTACTACAATTAGTGCAGCACATTGTCTATTTTTAGTGACCAATGAAATAAGATTTTTGAAAATACAAAGCAAATGAACGAGATATCAAAACAAGAAGATTTATCAAATTACGAACATTCGGTGTTCAGTAAGGTGCATGTGGTGTCCAACCTGCACCAAAAACCCTTTGAATGCAGAATCTGCTTTCTGGCCACACAACCAGATAAGATTTTTAGAAATATATAGCAAATGAAGGAAATACCTAAAAAAGATGATCTATCAAACTCGAAGCATTCTTTATTCAGTAAAGTGCATGTGGTGTCCAATCTGCACCAAAAACCCATTGAATGCTGAATCTGCTTTCTGGCCATACAACCAGATGACCCTGCTGTAAACAACAAACATTTACAAACATTTTAAGATTCAAATACATTACTCCACTGCGAAATACAATAATATAAGTTATAAGTGTATCAATCAAAGGAAGCTCCTAGCAGAGGAAAAAATCTTTCTGCAAACTCCAATACTCAGGATTCTCGGAGTGGTGGTTCCCATCCTACAAAATCACACTCAATGGTAGAACAAATATAGCCGTCATGAAACGGAATCTCCCTGCTGAGAGGGAATAAACATGTACCACAATTTGTGCAGCACATTGATCATTTTTAGTGAACATTGGAATTGTTGTTGTTGTCTTCAGTCCTGAGACTGGTTTGATGCAGCTCTCCATGCTACTCTATCCTGTGCAAGCTTCTTCATCTCCCAGTACCTACTGCAACCTACATCCTTCTGAATCTGCTTAGTGTATTCATCTCTTGGTCTCCCTCTACGATTTTTACCCTCCACGCTGCCCTCCAATGCTAAATTTGTGATCCCTTGATGCCTCAAAACATGTCCTACCAACCGATCCCTTCTTCTAGTCAAGTTGTGCCACAAATTTCTCTTCTCCCCAATCCTATTCAATACCTCCTCATTAGTTACGTGATCTACCCACCTAATCTTCAACATTCTTCTGTAGCACCACATTTTGAAAGCTTTTATTCTCTTCTTGTCCAAACTAGTTATCGTCCATGTTTCACTTCCATACATGGCTACACTCCAAACAAATTCTTTCATAAACGTCCTCCTGATACATAAATCTATATTCCATGTTAACAAATTTCTCTTCTTGAGAAACGCTTTCCTTGCCATTGCCAGTCTACATTTTATATCCTCTCTACTTCGACCATCATCAGTTATTTTACTTCCTAAATAGCAAAACTGCTTTACTACTTTAAGTGTCTCATTTCCTAATCTAATTCCCTCAGCATCACCCGATTTAATTGGACTACATTCCATTATCCTCGTTTTGCTTTTGTTGATGTTCATCTTATATCCTCTTTTCAAGACACTGTCCATTCCATTCAACTGCTCTCCCAAGTCCTTTGCCGTCTCTGACAGAATTACAATGTCATCGGCGAATCTCAAAGTTTTTATTTCTTCTCCATGAATTTTAATACCTACTCCAAATTTTTCTTTTGTTTCCTTTACTGCTTGCTCAATATACAGATTGAATAACATCGGGGAGAGGCTACAACCCTGTCTTACTCCCTTCCCAACCGCTGCTTCCCTTTCATGCCCCTCGACTCTTATAACTGCCATCTGGTTTCTGTACAAATTGTAAATAGCCTTTCGCACCCTGTAGTTTACCCCTGCCACCTTCAGAATTTGAAAGAGAGTATTCGAGTCAACATTGTCAAAAGCTTACTCTAAGTCTACAAATGCTAGAAACGTAGGTTTGCCTTTTCTTAATCTTTCTCCTAAGATAAGTCGTAAGGTCAGTATTGCCTCACGTGTTCCAACATTCCTACGGAATCCAAACTGATCCTCCCCGAGGTCCGCATCTACTAGTTTTTCCATTCGTCTGTAAAGAATTCGCGTTAGTATTTTGCAGCTGTGACTTATTAAACTGATAGTTCGGTAATTTTCACATCTGTCAGCACCTGCTTTCTTTGGGATTGTAATTATTATATTCTTCTTGGGGTCTGAAGGTATTTCACCTGCCTCATACATCTTGCTCACCAGCTGGTAGAGTTTTGTCATGACTGGCTCTCCCAAGGCTGTCAGTAGTTCTAATGGAATGTTGTCTACTCCGGGGGCCTTGTTTCGACTCAGGTCTTTCAGTGCTCTGTCAAACTCTTCACGCAGTATCTTACCTCCCATTTCGTCTTCATCTACATCCTCTTCCATTTCCATAATATTGTCCTCAAGTACATCGCCCTTAAATAAACCTTCTATATACTCCTTCCAACTTTTTGCCTTCCCTTCTTTGCTTAGAACTGGGTTGCCATCTGAGCTCTTGATATTCATACACGTGGTTCTCTTCTCTCCAAAGGTCTCTCTAATTTTCCTGTAGGCAGTATCTATCTTACCCCTAGAGAGATAATCTTCTACATCCTTACATTTGTCCTCTAGCCATCCCTGCTTAGCCATTTTGCACTTCCTGTCGATCTCATTTTTCAGACGTTTGTATTCATTTTTGCCTGCTTCATTTACTGCATTTTTATATTTTCTCCTTTCATCAATTAAATTCAACATTTCTTCTGTTACCCAAGGATTTCTAGCAGCTCTCGTCTTTTTACCTACTTTATCCTCTGCTGCCTTCACTACTTCATCCCTCAGAGCTACCCATACCTCTTCAACTGTGTTTCTTTCCCCCATTGCTGCCAATTGTTCCCTTATCCTCTCCTTAAAACTCTGTACAACCTCTGGTTCTTTCAGCTTATCCAGATCCCATGTCCTTAAATTCCCACCTTTTTGCAGTTTCTTCAGTTTTAACCTACAGGTCATAACCAATAGATGGTGGTCAGAGTCCACATCTGCCCCTGGAAATGTCCTACAATTTAAAACCTGATTCCTAAATCTCTGTCTTACCATTATATAATCTATCTGATACCTTTTGGTATCTCCAGGATTCTTCCATGTATACAACAACAAGAATAAGATTTTTAAAAATATAAAGCAAATCAAGGAGATACCTAAACAAGAAGATTTATAAAATTCCGAACAGCCGTTATTCAGTAAAGTGCATGTGGTGTCCATTCTGCACCAAAAGACCATTGAATGGAGAATCTGCACTCTGGCCATACAACTAGATGACACTGCTGTAAACAACAAACATTTACCCACATTTCACAAATCAAATACATTACTCCACTGTGAATTGATGAATATAAGTTATAACAGTATCAATCAAAAGAAGCTCCAAGCAAAAGAAAAAAGTCTTTCTAATAACTCCAATAGTCAGAATGCTCAGAGTGGTGGTTCCCATCCAAACAAATCACACCCAAAGTTAGAACAAACATAGCAGTCATTAAACAGAATCTCCCTGCTGAGAGAATCTGCTTTGTGGCCATACAACCAAATGACCCTGCTGTAAACAACAAACATTTACCCACATTTCACAATTCAAATACATTACTCCACTGTTAAATTGATTAATGTTGTTGTTGTTGTAGTGTTCTTGTGATCTTCAGTCCTGAGACCGGTTTGATGCAGCCCTCCATGCTACTCTATCCTGTGCAAGTTGCTTTATCTCCCAGTACCTACTGCTACCTACATCCTTCTAAATCTGCTTAGTGTATTCATCTCTTGGTCTCCCTCTACGATTTTTACCCTCCGCACTGCCCTCCAATATTAAACTGGTGATCCCTTGATGCCTCAAAACATGTCCTACCAACCCATCCCTTCTTCTTGTCAAGTTGTGCCACAAACTTCTCTTCTCCCCAATCCTATTCAATACTTCCTCATTAGTTATGTGATCTACCCATCTAATCTTCATCATTCTTCTGTAGCACCACATTTCGAAAGCTTCTATTCTCTTCTTGTCCAAACTATTTATCGCCCATGTTTCATTTCCATACATGGCTACACTCCATACAAATACTTTCAGAAAAGGCTTCCTGACATTTAAATCTATATTCCATGTTAACAAATTTCTCTTCTTCAGAAACGCTTTTCTTGCCATTGCCAGTCTACATTTTATATCCTCTCTACTTCGACCATCATCAGTTATTTTACTTCCTAAATAGCAAAACTGCTTTACTACTTTAAGTGTCTCATTTCCTAATCTAATTCCCTCAGCATCACCCGATTTAATTGGACTACATTCCATTATCCTCGTTTTGCTTTTGTTGATGTTCATCTTATATCCTCTTTTCAAGACACTGTCCATTCCATTCAACTGCTCTCCCAAGTCCTTTGCCGTCTCTGACAGAATTACAATGTCATCGGCGAATCTCAAAGTTTTTATTTCTTCTCCATGAATTTTAATACCTACTCCAAATTTTTCTTTTGTTTCCTTTACTGCTTGCTCAATATACAGATTGAATAACATCGGGGAGAGGCTACAACTCTGTCTCACTCCTTTCCCAACCACTGCATCCCTTAAATGCCCCTCGACTCTTATGACTGCCATCTGGTTTCTGTACAAATTGAAAATAGCCTTTCGCACCCTGTAGTTTACCCCTGCCACCTTCAGAATTTGAAAGAGAGTATTCGAGTCAACATTGCCAAAAGCTTTCTCTAAGTCTACAAATGCTAGAAACGTAGGTTTGCCTTTTCTTAATCTTTCTCCTAAGATAAGTCGTAAGGTCAGTATTGCCTCACGTGTTCCAACATTCCTACGGAATCCAAACTGATCCTCCCCGAGGTCCGCATCTACCAGTTTTTCCATTCGTCTGTAAAGAATTCGCGTTAGTATTTTGCAGCTGTGACTTATTAAACTGATAGTTCGGTAATTTTCACATCTGTCAGCACCTGCTTTCTTTGGGATTGTAATTATTATATTCTTCTTGGGGTCTGAAGGTATTTCACCTGCCTCATACATCTTGCTCACCAGCTGGTAGAGTTTTGTCATGACTGGCTCTCCCAAGGCTGTCAGTAGTTCTAATGGAATGTTGTCTACTCCGGGGGCCTTGTTTCGACTCAGGTCTTTCAGTGCTCTGTCAAACTCTTCACGCAGTATCTTACCTCCCATTTCGTCTTCATCTACATCCTCTTCCATTTCCATAATATTGTCCTCAAGTACATCGCCCTTAAATAAACCTTCTATATACTCCTTCCAACTTTTTGCCTTCCCTTCTTTGCTTAGAACTGGGTTGCCATCTGAGCTCTCGATATTCATACACGTGGTTCTCTTCCCTCCAAAGGTCTCTCTAATTTTCCTGTAGGCAGTATCTATCTTACCCCTAGAGAGATAATCTTCTACATCCTTACATTTGTCCTCTAGCCATCCCTGCTTAGCCATTTTGCACTTCCTGTCGATCTCATTTTTCAGACGTTTGTATTCCTTTTTGCCTGCTTCATTTACTGCATTTTTATATTTTCTCCTTTCATCAATTAAATTCAACATTTCTTCTGTTACCCAAGGATTTCTAGCAGCTCTCGTCTTTTTACCTACTTTATACTCTGCTGCCTTCACTACTTCATCCCTCAGAGCTACCCATACCTCTTCAACTGTGTTTCTTTCCCCCATTGCTGCCAATTGTTCCCTTATCCTCTCCTTAAAACTCTGTACAACCTCTGGTTCTTTCAGCTTATCCAGATCCCATGTCCTTAAATTCCCACCTTTTTGCAGTTTCTTCAGTTTTAACCTACAGGTCATAACCAATAGATGGTGGTCAGAGTCCACATCTGCCCCTGGAAATGTCCTACAATTTAAAACCTGATTCCTAAATCTCTGTCTTACCATTATATAATCTATCTGATACCTTTTGGTATCTCCAGGATTCTTCCATGTATACAACAACAAGAATAAGATTTTTAAAAATATAAAGCAAATCAAGGAGATACCTAAACAAGAAGATTTATCAAATTCCGAACAGCCGTTATTCAGTAAAGTGCATGTGGTGTCCATTCTGCACCAAAAGAACATTGAATGGAGAATCTGCACTCTGGCCATACAACTAGATGACACTGCTGTAAACAACAAACATTTACCCACATTTCACAATTCAAATACATTACTCCACTGTTAAATTGATTAATGTTGTTGTTGTTGTAGTGTTCTTGTGATCTTCAGTCCTGAGACCGGTTTGATGCAGCCCTCCATGCTACTCTATCCTGTGCAAGTTGCTTTATCTCCCAGTACCTACTGCAACCTACATCCTTCTAAATCTGCTTAGTGTATTCATCTCTTGGTCTCCCTCTACGATTTTTACCCTCCACACTGCCCTCCAGTATTAAATTGGTGATCCCTTGATGCCTCAAAACATGTCCTACCAACCCATCCCTTCTTCTTGTCAAGTTGTGCCACAAACTTCTCTTCTCCCCAATCCTATTCAATACTTCCTCATTAGTTATGTGATCTACCCATCTCATCTTCAGCATTCTTCTGTAGCACCACATTTCGAAAGCTTCTATTCTCTTCTTGTCCAAACTATTTATCGCCCATGTTTCACTTCCATACATGGCTACACTCCATACAAATACTTTCAGATAAGGATTCCTGACATTTAAATCTATATTCCATGTTAACAAATTTCTCTTCTTCAGAAACGCTTTTCTTGCCATTGCCAGTCTACATTTTATATCCTCTCTACTTCGACCATCATCAGTTATTTTGCTCCCCAAATAGCAAAACTCCTTTACTATTTTAAGTGTCTCATATCCTAATCTAATTCCCTCAGCATCACCCGACTTAATTTGACTACATTCCATTATCCTCGTTTTGCTTTTGTTGATGTTCATCTTATATACTCCTCTCAAGGCATTGTCCATTCCATTCAACTGCTCTTCCAAGTCCCTTGCTGTCTCTGACAGAATGACAATGTCATCGGCAAACCTCAAAGTTTTTGTTTCTTCTCCATGGACTTTAACACCTACTCCGAAATTTTCTTTTGTTTCCTTTATTGCTGTCTCATTATACAGATTGAATAACATCGCGGAGAGGCTACAACCCTGTCTTACTCCCTTCCCAACCGCTGCTTCCCTTTCATGCCCCTCGACTCTTATAACTGCCATCTGTTTTCTGTATAAATTGTAAATAGCCTCTTGCTCCCTGTATTTTACCCCTGCCACCTTTAGAATTTGAAAGAGAGTATTCTGGTCAACATTGTCAAAAGCTTTCTCTAAGTCTACAAATGCTAGAAACGTAGGTTTGCCTTTCCTTAATCTTTCTTCTAAGATAAGTCGTAAGGTCAGTATTGCCTTACGTGTTCCAGTATTTCTACGGAATCCAAACTGATCTTCTCCGAGGTTGGCTTCTACTAGTTTTTCCATTCGTCTGTAAGGAATTCGTGTTAGTATTTTGCAGCTATGGTTTATTAAACTTATTGTTCGGTAATTTTCACATCTGTCAACACCTGCTTTCTTTGGGATTGGAATTATTATATTCTTCTTGAAGTCTGAGGGTATTTCGCCTGTTTCATACATCTTGCTCACCAGATGGTAGAGTTTTGTCAAGACTGGCTCTCCCAAGGCCGTCAGTAGTTTCAATGGAATATTGTCTACTCCGGGGGCCTTGTTTCGACTCAGGTCTTTCAGTGCTCTCTCAAACTCTTCACGCAGTATCGTATCTCCCATTTCATCTTCATCTACATCCTCTTCCATTTCCATAATATTGTCCTCAAGTACATCGCCCTTGTATAGACCCTCTATATACTCCTTCCACCTTTCTGCTTTCCCTTCTTTGCTTAGAACTGGGTTTCCATCTGAGCTCTTGATGTTTATACAAGTGGTTCTCTTTTCTGCAAAGGTATCTTTAATTTTCCTGTAGGCAGTATCTATCTTACCCCTAGTGAGATAACCCTCTACATCCTTACATTTGTCCTCTAGCCATCCCTGCTTAGCCATTTTGCACTTCCTGTTGATCTCATTTTTGAGACGTTTGTATTCCTTTTTGCCTGCTTCATTTACTGCATTTTTATATTTTCTCCTTTCACAATTAAATTAAGTATTTCTTCTGTTACCCAAGGATTTCTACTAGCCCTCGTCTTCTTACCTACTTGATCCTCTGCTGCCTTCGGTACCTCATCCCTCAAAGCTACCCATTCTTCTTCTACTGTATTTATTTCCCCCATTCCTAACAATTGTTCCCTTATGCTCTCCCTGAAACTCTGTACAATCTCTGGTTCTTTCAGTTTATCCAGATCCCCTCTCCTTAAATTCCCGCCTTTTTGCAGTTTCTTCAGTTTTAGTCTACAGGTCATAACCAATAGATTGTGGTCAGAGTCCACATCTGCCCCTGGAAATGTCTTACAATTTAAAACCTGGTTCCTAAATCTCTGCCTTACCATTATATAATCTCTCTGATACCTTTTAGTATCTCCAGGGTTCTTCCATGTATACAACCTTCTTTCATGATTCTTACACCAAGTGTTAGCTATGATTAACTTGTGCTCTGTGCAAAATTATACCAGGCGGCTTCCTCTTTCATTTCTTACCCCCAATCAATATCCACCTACTACGTTTCCTTTTCTCCCTTTTCCTACACTCCAATTCCAGTCACCCATGACTATTAAATTTTCATCTCCCTTCACTATCTGAATAATTTCTTTTATTTCATCATACATTTCTTCAATTTCTTCGTCATCTGCAGAGCTAGTTGGCATATAAACTTGTACTACTGTAGTAGGTGTGGGCTTCGTATCTATCTTGGCCACAAAAATGCGTTCACTATGCTGTTTGTAGTAGCTTACCTGCTTTCCTATTTTCCTATTCATTATTAAACCTACTCCTGCACATTACCCATATTTGATTTTGTGTTTATAACCCTGTAGTCACCTGACCAGAGGTCTTGATTAATATCAGTGATAAAATTAACAATCAAAAGAAGCACCTAGAAAAAAGGAAGAAGTCTTTCCTTATAACTCCAATAGTCAAAAAGGTCAGAGAGGTGGTTCCAATCCAACAAAATCATACTCAACAATTAAACAAACATAGCACTCATGAAACGGAATCTCCCTGCTGAGAGAATCTACTTTGTGGCCATACAACCAAATAACCCTGCTGTAAACAACAAACATTTACAAACATTTCACGATTAAAATACGTTACCCCGCTGTGAAATTGATGAATATAAGTGAGAAGGGTAACAATCAAAGAAATCACCTAGCAAAACAAAGAGGGCTTTCCTTATAACACAAATTGTCAGAGTGTTCGGAGTGGTGGTTCCCGTCCAACAAAATCACACTCGAAGGTGGAACAAACATAGTAGTCATGAAATGAAATTTCTCTATTGAGAGGGAAGAAACATGTACCACAATTTGTGCACCACATTGATTATCTTTAGTGACTATTGCAATAACATTTTTAAAAATATAAAGCAAATAAAGGAGATACCTAAAATAGAAGATTTATCAAATTCCGAACATTCGTTATTCAGAAAGGTGCATGTGGTGTCCAATCTGCACCAAATCCCATTGAATAGAGAATTTGCTTTCTGGCCATACAACCAGATGACACTGCTGCAAACAACGAACATTTACCAACATTTCACGAATCAAATACATTACTCCACTGTGAAATTGATGAATATAAGTGATAAAGAATCAAAGGAAGCACCTAGCAAAAGAAAAAAAAAAATCTTTCTAATAACTCCAATCGTCAGAACGCTCGGAGTGTTGATTCCCATTAAATAAAATCACACTCGATGTTTGAAAAAACGTAGCAGTCATGAAACGGATTATCCCTGTTGTGAGGGAAGAAACATGTACCACAATGTGTGCAGAACATTGATTATTTTTAGTGGCCATTGCAATAAGATTTTTAAAGATATAAAGCAAATGAAGGGGACACCTAAACAGTAAGATTTATCAAATTCCGAACATTCGTTATTTTGTAAAGTGCATGTGGTGTCCTATCTGCACCAAAAACCCATTGACTGGAGAATTTGCTTTCTGGCCATACAACCAGATGACACTGCTATAACAACAAACATTTACTCACATTTCACGATTCAAATACATTACTCCACTGTGAAATTGATGAATATAAGTGACCAGAGTAACAATCAAAAGAAGCACCTAGCAAAACAATAAAGTATTTCCTAATAACTCCAGTAATCAAAATGCTCGCAGTGGTGGTTCCCATCCAACAAAATCACACTCGATGTTTGAACAAACATAGCAATCATGAAACGGAAGCTCCCTGTTGAGAGGGAAGAAACTAGTACTATAATTTGTGCAGCGCATTGTCTATTTTTAATAACCACTGAAATAAGATTTTTAAAAATATAAAGCAAATGAAGAAGATACCAAAACAAGAAGATTTATCAAATTCCAAACTTTCGGTGTTCAGTAAGGTGAATGTGGTGTCCAATCTGAAACAAAAACCCATTGAATGCAGAATCTGCTTTCTGGCCATACAAGCAGATGACCCTGCTGTAAACAACAAACACATAATCACATTTAATGATTCAAATATATTAACCCACTGTGAAATTGATGAATATATGTGATAAGCGTTACGATCAAAAGAAGCACCCAGCAAAACAATAAAGTTATCCCTAATTACACCAACAATCAGAATGCTCGAAGTGGTGGTTCCCACCCTACAAAATCACACTCGAAGGTAGTACAAACATAGCTGTCCTGAAACAGAATCTCCTTGTTGAGAGGGAAGAAAAATGTACCACAATTTGTGCAGCATATTGATATCTTTTAGTGACCATTGCAATAAGATTTTCAAAAATTTTCAGCATTTGAAGGAGATACCTAACAAGAAGATTTATCAAACTCCGTACATTCGTTATTCAGTAAAGTGCATGTGGTGTGCAATCGGCACCGAAAATCCATTCAATTGAGAATCTGCATTCTGGCCATACAACCAGATGACCCAGCTGTAAACCACAAACATTTACACACATTTCACGAATCAAATACATTACTCCTTTGTGAAATTGATCAATATTAGTGATAAGGGTAACAATCAAAAGAAGCACCTAGCAAAAGAAAGAAGTCTTTCCTAATAACTCAATTACTCAGGATGCTTGGAGTGGTGGTTCCCATCCAACAAAATCACACTCGATGGCAGAACAAACATAGCAGTCATGAAACGGAGTCTCGATGATGAGAGGCAAGAAACATGTACCACAATTTGTGCAGCACATTGATTATTTGTAGTAACCATTGCAATACGTTTATTAAAAATATAAAGCAAATGAAGGAGATACCAAAATAAGAAGATTTATCAAATTCCGAACATTCGGTGTTCGGTAGGGTGCATGTGGTGTCCAATCTCCACCAAAAAACCATTGAATGCAGAAATTGCTTTCTGGCCATTCAACAAGATGACCCAGCTGTAAACAACAAACATTTACCCACATTTCACGATTCAACTACATTACTCCATTGTGAAACTGATGAATATAAGTGAGAAGGGTAACAATCAAAGAAATCACCTAGCAAAACAAAGAGGGCATTCCTTATAACTCAAATAGTCAGTGTGTTCGGACCATCCAACAAAATCACACTCGAAGGTGGAACAAACAATAGTAGTCATGAAAAGAAATTTCCCTATTGAGAGAGAAGAAACATGTACCACAATTTGTGCACCACATTGATTATTTTTAGTGACCATTGCAATAACATTTTTAAAAATATAAAGTAAATAAAGGAGATACCTAAAATAGAAGATTTATCAAACTCTGAACATTCGTTATTCAGTAAGTTGCATGTGGTGTCCTATCTGCACCAAAAACCCATTGAATGGAGAATTTGCTTTCTGGCCATACAACCAGATGACACTGCTATAAACAAAAAACATTTACTCACATTTCACGATTCAAATACATTACTCCACTGTGAAATTGATGAATATAAATAACCAGAGTAACAATCAAAAGAAGCACCAAGCAAAACAATAAAGTGTTTCCTAATAACTCCAGTAATTAAAATGCTCGCAGTGGTCGTTCCCATCCAACAAAATCACACTCGAAGGTAGTACAAACATAGCTGTCACGAAAATGAATCTCCTTGTTGAGAGGGAAGAAACATGTACCACAATTTGTACAGCAAACTGATAATTTTTGGTGACCATTGCAATAAGATTTTTAAAAATTTTAAGCATTTGAAGGAGATACCTAACAAGAAGATTTATCAAATTCCGTACAGCTGATATTCGGCAAGGTGCATGTGGTGTCAAATCTGCACCAAAATCCCATTGAATAGAGAATCTGCTTTCTCCCCATACAACCGGATGACCCTGCTCTAAACAACAAACTCTTAACCACATTTCATGATTCAAATGCATTACTCCACTGTGAAATTCTTGAATATAATTGATAAGGGTAACAATCAAAAGAAGCACCTAGCAAAAGAAAGAAGTCTTTCCTTATAACTCCAATAGTCAAAATGCTCCCAGTGGTGGTTCCCATCCAAAAAAATCACACGTAAAGGTGGAAAAAACATAACAATCATGAAGTGGAATCTCCATGCAGAGAGGGAAGAACCATGTACATTGGAAAAAAATTTTTAAAAATATAAAGCAAATGAAGGAGATACCTAAACAAGAAGATTTATTAATTTCCGAACAGCCGTTATTCAGTAAGGTGCATGTGGAGTCCAATCTGCACCAAAAACACATTGAATGGAGAATCTGCTTTCTGGCCTTACAACCGGATGACAATGCTGTAAACAACAAACATTTACCCACATTTAACGATTCAAACACATTACTCCTCTGCGAAATTGATGAATATAAGTTATAAGGTTAACAATCAAAAGAAGCTCCAAGCAAAAGAAAATAACTCCAATCGTCAGAATGCTCGGAGAGGTGGTTCCCATCCAACAAAATCTCACTCGATGATTGAACATACATAGCAGTCATGAAACGGAGTCTCCCTGTTGAGAGGGAAGAAACATGTACCACAATTTGTGCAGCACATTGATTATTTTTAGTGACAATTGCAATAAGATTTTTAAAATTATCAAGCAGAGGAAGGACTAAACAAGAATCATATTCCGAACATCAATAATTCAGTAAGTTGCATGTGGTGTCCAATCTGCAACAAAAACCCATTGAATGCCGAACCTCGTTTGTGCCCACACAACCAGATGACCCTGCTGTAAAGTACAAACACTTAATAAGATTTCACGATTGAAATACAATACTCCACTGTGTAATTGATGAATATAAGTGATCAGGGTATCAATTTAGAAAAGCACCAAGTAAAAGGAAAAAGTCTTTCCTAATAACTCCAATACTCATGATGCTCGGAGTGGTGGTTCCCATTCCACAAAACCACACTCGATGGCAGAACAAACATAGCAGTCATGAAAAAGAATCTCCCTGTTGAGAGGGAAGAAATATGTACCACATTTTGTGCAGAGCACTGATTATTTTTAGTGACCATTGCAATAAGATTTTTTAAAAAATATAAAGCAAATGAAGGAGACACTTAAACAATAAGATTTATCAAATTCCGAACATTCATTATTCAGTAAAGTGCATGTGGTGTCCAATATGCAACAAAAACCCATTCAATGGAGAATCTGCTTTCTGGCCATACAACCAGATGACCCTGCTGTAAACAACAAATATTTAACAACATTTAACGATTCAAATACATTACCCCACTGTGAAATTGATGAATATAAGTTATAAGGGTATCAATCAAAAGAAGCTACAAGCAAAAGAAAGAAGTCTTTCAAATAACTACAATCGTCAGAATGATCGAAATGCTAATTCCCATCCAACAAAATCACACTCAAAGGTAGAACAAACATAGCAGTCATTAAACGGAATCTCCCTGCTGAGAGAATCTGCTTTGTGGCCATACAACCAAATGATGCTGCTGTAAATTACAAACATTTACCCACATTTCACGATTCAAATACAATAGCCCACTGTGAAATTGATGAATATAAGTAATAAGCATAACAATCAAAAGAAGCACCTAGCAAAATAAAAACGTCTTTCTAATAACTCCAATCATCAGAATGCTCGGAGTGGTGGTTCTCATACAACAAAATCACATTCGATGTTTGAACAAACATAGCAGCCATGAAACAGAATCTCTCTGTTGAGAGGGAAGAAACATGTACCACCATTTGTGAAGCACATTGATTATTTTTAGTGATAATACAATAAGATTTTAAAAAATATAAAGCAAATGACGCAGATACCAAAACAAGAAGATTTATCAAGTTCCGAATAGCAGTTATTCAGTAAGGTGCTTGTGGTGTCCCATCTGCACAAAATCCCCTTCATTGTATAATTTGTTTTCTGGCCATATCACCAGACGACCCTGCCGTAAAGAACAAACTCTTAACCACATTTCACGATTCAAATACATTACCCCACTGTGAAATTGATTAATATCAGTGATAAAAGTAACAATCAAAATAAGCACCTAGAAAAAAGGAAGAAGTCTTTCCTTATAACTCCAATAGTCAAAAAGTCAGAGTGGTTGTTTCAATCCAACAAAATCACACTCGACGGTTGAACATAAATAGCACTCATGAAACGGAATCTTCCTGCCGAGAGAATCTGCTTTGTGGCCATACAACCAAATGACCCTGCTGTAAACCGCAAACATGTACCCACATTTCACGATTAAAATACGTTACCCCACTGTGAAATTGATGAATATAAGTGATAAGCGTAACAAACAAAAGAAGCACTTAGCAAAAGAAAAAAGTCTTTCTAATAACTCCAATCGTCAGAATGCTCGGAGTGGTGGTTCCCATCCAACAAAATCACACTCGATGTTTGAACAAACATAGCAGTCATGAAAAGGAGTCTCCCTGTTGAGAGGGAACAAACATGTACCACAATTTGAGCAGCACATTGATTATTTTAAGTGACCATTGCAATAAGATTTATTAAAAAATAAAGCAATTGATGGAGATACCAAATAAGAAGATCTATTAAATTCCGAACATACGGTGTTCAGTAAAGTGCATGTGGTGTCCAATCTACAACAAAAACCCATTGAATGGAAAATCTGCTTTCTAGCCATACAACCAGATGACGCTGCTGTAAACAACAAACACATAACAACATTTCAAGATTCAAATATATTAACCCACTACGAAATTTATGAATATATGTCATAAGGGTAACAATCAAAGCAAGCACCTAGCAAAACAATGAAGTCTTTCCTAATAACACCAATACTCAGGATGCTCGGAGTGGTGGTTCCCATCCAACAAAACCACACTCGATGATAAAACAAACATAGCAGTCATTAAACGTAATCTCCCTGTTCAGAGGGAAGAAACATGTACCACAATTTGTCCAGCACATTGATTATTCTTAGTGAACATTGGAATAAGATTTTTAAAAAAATCAAGCAAATGAAGGAGACACCTAAACAAGAAGATTTATTAAATTCCGAACAGCCCTTATTCAGTAAGGTGCATGTGGCGTCCAATCTGCACCGAAAACACACCGAATGGAGAAATCTGCTTTGTGGCCATACAACCAGATGACCCTGCTGTAAACAGCAAACACACAACCTCATTTCACGATTCTAATACATTAATCCATAGTCGAAGTGGTGAATATAAGTAATATGGGTAACAATCAAAAGAAGCACCTAGCAAAAAAATGAAGTCTTTCCTAATAAGTCCAAGAGTCAGGATGCTCGGAGTGGTGGTACCCATCCTACAAAATCACACTCGATTGTCGAACAAACATAGCAGCCATGAAACAGAAACTTCCTGTTGAGAGGGGAGAAACATGTACAAAAATTTGTACAGCACATTGACTATTTTTAGTGACCGTTTCAATAAGATTTATAAAAATATCAAGCAGAGGAAGGACTAAACAAGAATCATATTCCGAACATCAATAATTCAGTAAGTTGCATGTGGTGTCCAATCTGCACCAAAAACCCATTTAATGGCGAACCTGGTATGTGGCCACACAACCAGATGATCCTGCTGTAAAGTACAAACACTTAACCAGATTTCACGATTGAAATACAATACTCCACTGTGAAATTGATGAATATAAGTGATCAGGGTATCAATTTAGAAAAGCACCAAGTAAAAGAAAAAAGTCTTTCCTAATTAGTCCAATAGTCAAAATGCTCGGAGTGGTGGTTCCCATCCAACAAAATCACACTCGAAGGTGGAACAAACATAGTAGTCATGAAATGAAATTTCCCTATTGAGAGGGAACAAACATCTACGACAATTTGTGCACCACATTGATTATTTTTAGTGACCATTGCAAAAACATTTTTAAAAATATAAAGCAAATAAAGGAGATACCTAAAATAGAAGATTTATCAAACTCTGAACATTCGTTATTCAGTAAGGTGCATGTGGTGTCCAATCTGCACCAAAAACAAATTGAATGGAGAGTCTCTTTTTCTGGCCATACAACAAGATGACCTTGCTGTAAACAACAAACATTTACCCACATTTCACGATTCAAATACATTACACCACTGTGAAATTGATGAATATCAGTGATAAAAGTAACAATCAAACGAACTACCTAGAATAAAGAAAGAGGTCATTACTAATAAGTCCAATAGTTAAAAAGCACAGATTGGTGTTTCCAATCGAACAAAATCACACTCGATGGTTGAAGAAACATAGCACTCATGAAACGGAATTTCCCTCCTGAGAGAATCTGCTTTGTGACCATACAATCAAATGACCTTGCTGTAAACAATAAACATTTACCCACATTTAATGATTCAAATACATTACACCACTGTGAAAGCACCTAGCAAAAGAATAACGTCTTCCTCATAACTCCAATCGTCAGAATGCTCGGAGTGGTGGTACCCATCCAACAAAATCACACTCCATGTTTAAACAAACATAGCAGTCATGAAACAGTGTCTCCATGCTGAGAGGGAGGAAACATAGTTAGATATAGTGGGAATTAGTGAAGTTCGGTGGCAGGAGGAACAAGACTTCTGGTCAGCTGACTACAGGGTTATAAACACAAAATCAAATAGGGGTAATGCAGGAGTATGTTTAATAATGAATAGGAAAATAGGAATGCACGTAAGCTACTACAAACAGCATAGTGAACGCATTATTGTGGCCAAGATAGATACGAAGCCCACACCTACTACAGTAGTACAAGTTTATATGCCAACTAGCTCTGCAGATGACGAAGAAATTGAAGAAATGTACGGTGAATAAAAAGAAATTATTCAGATAGTGAAGGGAGACGAAAATTTAATAGTAATGGGTGACTGGAATTCGGGTGTAGGAAAAGGGAGAGAAGGAAACATAGTAGGTGAATATGGATTGGGACTAAGAAATGAAAGAGGAAGCCGCCTAGTAGAATTTTGTACAGAGCACAACTTAATCATAGGTAACACTTGGTTTCAGAATCATGAAAGAAGGTTGTATACGTGGAAGAACCCTGGAGATACTAAAAGGTATCAGATAGATTATATAATGGTAAGACAGAGATTTAGGAACCAGGTTTTAAGTTGTAAGACATTTCCAGGGGCAGATGTGGACTCTGACCACAATCTATTGGTTATGACCTGTAGATTAAAACTGAAGAAACTGCAAAAATGTGGGAAATTAAGGAGATAGGACCTGGATAAACTGAAAGAACCAGAGGTTGTACAGAGTTTCAGGGAGAGCATAAGGGAACAATTGACAGGAATAGGGGAAAGAAATACAGTAGAAGAAGAATGTGTAGCTCTGAGGGATGAAGTAGTGAAGGCAGCAGAGGATAAAGTAGGTAAAAAGACGAGGGCTGCTAGAAATCCTTGGGTAACAGAAGAAATATTGAATTTAATTGATGAAAGGAGAAAATATAAAAATGCAGTAAATGAAGCAGGCAAAAAGGAATACAAACGTCTCAAAAATGAGATCGACAGGAAGTGCAAAATGGCTAAACAGGGATGGCTAGAGGAAAAATGTAAGGATGTAGAAGCTTATCTCACTAGGGGTAAGATAGATACTGCCTACAGGAAAATTAAAGAGACCTTTGGAGAGAAGAGAACCACGTGTATGAATATCAAGAGCTCAGATGGCAACCCAGTTCTAAGCAAAGAAGGGAAGGCAGAAAGGTGGAAGGAGTATATAGAGGGTCTATACAAGGGCGATGTACTGGAGGACAATATTATGGAAATGGAAGAGGATGTAGATGAAGACGAAATGGGAGATACGATACTGCGTGAAGAGTTTGACAGAGCACTGAAAGACCTGAGTCGAAACAAGGCCCCCGGAGTAGACAACATTCCATTAGAACTACTGACGGCCTTGGGAGAGCCAGTCATGACAAAACTCTACCAGCTGGTGAGCAAGATGTATGAGACAGGCGAAATTCCCTCAGACTTCAAGAAGAATATAATAATTCCAATCCCAAAGAAAGCAGGTGCTGACAGATGTGAAAATTACCGAACTATCAGTTTAATAAGTCACAGCTGCAAAATACTAACGCGAATTCTTTACAGACGAATGGAAAAACTGGTAGATGCGGACCTCGGGGAGGATCAGTTTGGATTCCGTCGAAATGTTGGAACACGTGAGGCAATACTGACCTTACGACTTATCTTAGAAGAAAGATTAAGAAAAGGCAAACCTACGTTTCTAGCATTTGTACACTTAGAGAAAGCTTTTGACAATGTTGACTGGAATACTCTTTTTCAAATTCTAAAGGTGGCAGGGGTAAAATACAGGGAGCGGAAGGCTACTTACAATTTGTACAGAAACCAGATGGCAGTCATAAGAGTCGAGGGGCATGAAAGGGAAGCAGTGGTTGGGAAAGGAGTGAGACAGGGTTGTAGCCTCTCCCCGATGTTATTCAATCTGTATATTGAGCAAGCAGTAAAGGAAACAAAAGAAAAATTTGGAGTAGGTAGTAAAATTCATGGAGACGAAGTAAAAACTTTGAGGTTCGCCGATGACATTGTAATTCTGTCAGAGACGGCAAAGGACTTGGAAGAGCAGTTGAACGGAATGGACAGTGTCTTGAAAGGAGGATATAACATGAACATCAACAAAAGCAAAACGAGGATAATGGAATGTAGTCCAATTAAATCGGGTGATGCTGAGGGAATTAGATTTGGAAATGAGACACTTAAAGCAGTAAAGGAGTTTTGCTATTTAGGAAGTAAAATAACTAATGATGGTCGAAGTAGAGAGGATATAAAATGTAGACTGGCAATGGCAAGGAAAGCGTTTCTGAAGAAGAGAAATCTGTTAACATCGAGTATAGATTTAAGTGTCACGAAGTCATTTCTGAAAATATTTGTTTGGAGTGTAGCCATGTATGGAAGTGAAACATGGACGATAACTAGTTTGGACAAGAAGAGAATAGAAGCTTTCGAAATGTGGTGCTACAGAAGAATACTGAAGATAAGGTGGATAGATCACGTAACTAATGAGGAGGTATTGAATAGGATTGGGGAGAAGAGAAGTTTGTGGCACAACTTGACTAGAAGAAGGGATGGGTTGGTAGGACATGTTTTGAGGCATCAAGGGAAGACAAATTTAGCATTGGAGGGCAGTGTGGAGGGTAAAAATCGTAGAGGGAGACCGAGAGATGAGTACACTAAGCAGATTCAGAAGGATGTAGGTTGCAGTAGGTACTGGGAGATGAAGAAGCTTGCACAGGATAGAGTAGCATGGAGAGATGCATCAAACCAGTCTCAGGACTGAACACCACAACAACAACAACAACAAGTTATAAGGGTATCAATCAAAAAAAGCTCCAAGCAAAAGAAAAAAGTCTTTCTAATAATTCCAATCGTAAGAATGCTCGGAGTGGTAGTTCCCATTCAACAAAATCACACTCGATGATTGAACAAACATAGCAGACATGAAACGGAGTCTCCCTGTTGAGTGGGAAAAAACATGTACCACAATTTGTGCAGCACATTGATTATTTTTAGTGACCATTGCAATAACATTTTTAAAAATATAAAGCAAAAAAGGGAGATACCTAAAATAGAAGATTTATCAAGTTCCGAACATGCGTTATTCAGTAAGGTGCATGTGGTGTCCAATCTGCACCAAAAACCCATTGAATGGAGAATTTGCTTTCTGGCCATACAACCAGATGACACTGCTGTAAACAACAAACATTTACCCACATTTCACGAATCAGATACATTACTCCACTGTGAAATTGATGTATATAAGTGATAAAGGAATCAAAGGAAGCACCTAGCAAAAGAAAAAAAGTCTTTCTTATAACTCCAATCGTCAGAACGCTCGAAATGGTGATTCCCATCCAACAAAACCACACTCGATGTTTGAAAAAACGTAGCAGTCATGAAACGGACTCTCCCCATTGTGAGGGAAGAAACATGTACCACAATTTGTGCGGCACGTTGTCTATTTTTAGTGACCATTGAAATAAGATATTTAAAATTGTAAAGCAAATGAAGGAGAGACCAAAACAAGAAGATTTATATAATTCCGAACATTCAGTGTTCAGTAAGGTGCACGTGGTGTCCAATCTGCAAAAAAAAAACCATTGAATGCAGAATCTGCTTTTTGGCCACACAACCAGATGATCCTGCTGTGAACAACAAACACATAACCACATTTTACGATTCAAATATATTAACCCACTGTGAAATTGATGATTATATGTGATAAGGATAACAATCAAAACTGGAAAGTAGCAAAACAATGAAGTCTTTCCTAATAACTCCAATACTCAAGATGCCCGGAGTGGTGGTTACCATCCAACAAAATCACTCTCGATGGTAGAACAAATATAGCAGTCATGAAACAGAATCTCCCTGCTGAGAGGGAAGAAACATATATCAGAATTTGTGCAGCACATTGATTATTTTTAGTGGACATTGGATTAAGATTTTTAAAAATATAAAGCAAATGAAGGAGATATCTAAACAAGAAGATTTATCAAATTCCAAAAACCCGTTATTCAGTAAGGTGAATGTGGTCCCCCGACTGCACAACAACCCACTGATTGTATAATTTGCTTCGTGGCCATACCACCCTATGACCCTGCTGTAAACAACAAACCTTTACCCACACTTCACGATTCAAACACATTACTCCACTGCGATAATAGAAGAATATATAAGTTATAAAGGTATCAAACAAAGGAAGCTCCTAGCAGAAGAAAAAATCTTTCTAATAACTCCAATACTCAGAATGCACGGTGTGGTGGTTCCCATCCAACAAAATCACACTCGATGGTAGAACAAATATAGCCGTCATGAAACGGAATCACCCTGCTGAAGGGGAATAAACATGTACCAGAATTTGTGCAGCACAATGATTATTTTTAGTGGACATTGGATTAAGATTTTTAAAAATATAAAGCAAATGAAGGAGATATCTAAACAAGAAGATTTATCAAAATCCGAACAGCCGTTATTCAGTAAAGTGCATGTGGTGGCCAATCTGCACCAAATGACCATTGAATGGAGAATCTGCTTCCTGGCCATACAACCAGATAACTCTCCTATAATCAACAAACATTTACTCACATTTCTAGATTCAAATACATTACTCCACTGTGAATTTGATGAGTATAAGTGATACGAGTACTAATCAAAACAAGCACTTTGCAAAAGAAAGAAGTCCTCCCTATTAACTCCAGTCGTCATAATGTTTGGTGTGGTGGTTCCAATGAAACAAAATCACACTCAACGGTTAAACAAACATAGCACTCATGAAACGGAATCTCCCTGCTGATAGAATCTGTTTTGTGTCCATAAAACCAAATGACCCTGCTGTAAACAACAAACTTTTACCCACATTTCACGATTAAAATACATTACCCCACTGTGAAATTGATGAATATAAGTGATAAGCGTAACTATCAAAAGAAGCACCTAGGAAAAGAAAAAAAATGATTCTAATAACTCCAATCGTGAGTATGCTCGGAGTGGTGGTTCCCATCCAACAAGATCACACTTCATGGTTGAACAAACATAGCAGTCATGAAACAGCATCTCCCTGTTGAGAGGAAAGAAACATATACCACAATTTGTGCAGTACATTGATTAGTTTTAGTGACCATTGCAATAAGATTTTTAAAAATACAAAACAAATGAAGGAGATACCTAAAAGAGAAGATTTCTCAAATTCTGAACATTTGATATTCAGTAAAGTGCATGTGGTGTCCAATCTGCACCAAAAGACCATTAAACGGAGAATTTGCTTTCTGGCCATACAACCAGATGACACTGCTGTAAACAACAAACATTTACCCACATTTCATGATTCAAATACATTACTCCACTGTGAAATTGATGAATATAAGTGATAAGGGGAAGAATCAAAACAAGCACTTAGCAAATCAATGAAGTCTTTCCTAATAACTCCAATACTCAGGATGCTCGGAGTGGTGGTTACCATCGAACAAAATCACACCAAAGGTAGAACAAACTTAGCAGTCATTAAACGAGATCTCACTGCTGAGAGAATCTGCTTTGTGGCCATACATCCAAATGACCCTGCAGTAAACAACAAACATTTACCCACATTTCTCGACAAGAAGATTTAGCAAATTCTGAACATTCGTTATTATCTAAGGTGCTAGTGGCGTCCCATCTGCACGAAAAACATATTGATTGTATAATCTGCTTTCTGGCCATATTACCAGATTACCCTATCGTAAAGAAAAAACTCTTAACCACATTTCACGATTCAAATACATTACTCCACTGTGAAACTGATGAATATAAGTGAGACGGGTAACAATCAAAGGAAGCACCTAGCAAAACAAAGAAGGATTTCTTTATAACTCCAATAGTCATAATGCTCGGAGTGGTGGTTCACATCCAACAAAATCACACACGATGGTTGAAAAAACATACCAGTCATGAAACAGAATCTCCCTCCCTATAGGGAAGAAACATATGCCACAATTTGTGAAGCACATTGATTATTTTTAGTGACCATTGCGATAAGATTTTTAAAAATATCAAGCAAAGGAAGGACTGAATAAGAATCATATTGAAAACATCAATAATTCAGTAAAGTGCATGTGGTGTCCAATCTGCACAAAAAACCCATTAAATGGCGAACCTGGTTTGGGGCCAGACAGCCAGACGACCCTGCTGTAAAGTACAAACACTTAACCAGATTTCAAGATAGAAATACGAAACTCCACTGTGAAATTGATGAATATAAGTGATCAGTGTATTAATTTAGAAAAGCACCAAATCAAAGGAAAAAGCGCTTCATAATAACTCGAATAGTCAAAATGCTCGGAGTGGTGGTTCTCATCCAACAAAACCACACTCGATGATTGAAAAAACAAAGCAGTCATGAAACAGAGTCTCCCTGTTGAGAGGGAAGAAACATGTACAACAATTTGTGCATCACATTGATTATTTTTAGTGAACATTGGAATAAGATTTTTAAAAATAGAAAGGAAATGAAGGAGATACTTAAACAAGAAGATTTATCAAATTCAGAAACGCCGTTATTCAGTAAAGTGCATGTGGTGTCCAATCTGCACCAAATGACCATTGAATGGAGAATCTGCTTTCTGGCCATACAACCAGATGACACTGCTGTAAACAACAAACATTTACCCACATTTCACAATTCAAATACATTACTCCACTGTGAAATTGATTAATATCAGTGATAAAAGTGACAATCAAAAGAAGCACCTAGAAAAAAGGAAGAAGTCTTTCCTTATAACTAGAATAGTCAAAAAGGTCAGAGTATGGTTCAAATCCAACAAAATCAGACTCAACGGTCGAACAAATATAGCACTCATGAAACGGAATCTCCCTGCTGACAGAATCTGCTAGTCGCCATACAACATAATGACCCTGCTGTAAACAACAAACATTTAGCCACATTTCACGATTAAAATACATTACCCCACTGTGAAATTGATGAATATAAGTGATAAGCGTAACAATCAAAAGAAACACCTAGCCAAACAAAAAAGTCTTTCCAATAACTCCAATCATCAGAATGCTCGGATTGGTGGTCCCATCCAACAAATTCACACTCGATGTTTGAACAAACATAGCAGTCATGAAAAGGAGTCTCCCTGTTGAGAGGGAAGAAACATGTACCACCATTTGTGAAGCACATTAAGCATTTTTAGTGACCATTGGAATAACATTTTTAAAAATCTAAAGCAAATGAAGGAGATTCTTAAAATAGAAGATTTATCAAATTCCGAACATTCGTTATTCAGTTAAGTGCATGTGCTGTAAACAGCAAACATTTACCCACATTTCACAAATCAAATACATTACTCCACTGTGAAATTGATGAGTATAAGTGACAATAGTAGCAATCAAAAGAAGCAACAAGAAAAAGAAAAAAGTCTTTATAATAACTCCAACTATCAGAATGTTTGGACTGGTGGTTCCCATCCAACAAAATTACATTTGATGATTGAACAAACATAGCAGTCATAAAAAGATATCTCCCTGTTGAGAGGGAAGAAATATGTACCACAATTTGTGCAGCACATTGATTATAGTAAGTGACCATTGCAATAAAATTTATTAAAAAATAAAGCAAATGATGGAGATACCAAATAAGAAGATTTATCAAATTCCGAACATACGGTTTCAATTAGGTGCATGTGGTGTCCAATCTCCACCAAAAAACCATTGAATACAGAATCTGCTTCCTGGCCATACAACCACATGACCCTGCTGTAAACAATAAACACATAACCACATTTCACGATTTAAATATATTAACCCACTGTGAAATTGATGAATATAAATGATAAAGGAAAGAATCAAAACAAGCACCAGCAAAACAATGAAGTCTTTCCTAATAACTACAACACTCAGGATGCTCGGAGTGGTGGTTCCCATTAAACAAAATCATACTCAATGGTAGAACAAATATAGCCGTCATGAAACGGAATGTCCCTGCTGAGAGGGAAGAAACATGTACCACAATTTGTGCAGCACATTGAGCATTTTTAGTGACCATTGGAATAACATTTTTTAAAATCTAAAGCAAATGAAGGAGATACCAAAACAAGAAGATTTATCAAATTCCTAACAGCCGTTATTAAGTAAGGTGCATGTGGTGTCCAATCTGCACCATAAGAACATTGAAAGGAGAATCTGCTTTCTGGCCTTACAACCAGATGACCCTGCTGTAAACAACAAACATTTACCCACAGTTCACGATTCAAATACATTACTCCACAGTGAAATTGATGAATATAAGTGATAAGGGGAAGAATCAAAACAAGCACCTAGCAAAACAATGAAGTCTTTCCTAATTACTCCAATACTCAGGATGCTCGGAGTGGTGGTTCCCATCCAACAAAATCACACTCGTTGGTAGAACAAACACAGCAGTCATGAAACGGATTCAAATACATTACTCCACTGTGAAATTGATGTATATATATGATAAGGGAAAGAATCAATACAAGCACCTAGCAAAACAATGAAGTCTTTCCTAATACTTCCAATACTCAGGATGCTCGGAGTGGTGGCTCCCATCCAACAAAATCACACTAAAAGGTAGAACAAACATAGCAGTCATTAAAAGGAATCTCCCTGCTGAGAGAATCTGCTTTGTGGCCATACAACCAAATGACCCTGTTGTAAACAACAAACATTTACCCACATTTCACGATTCAAATACATTACTCCCCTGTGAAGTTACTGAATATAAGCGATAAGAGTACTAATCAAAACAAGTACTTAGCAAAAGAAAAAAGTCTTTCCTATTAACTCCAGTCGTCACAATGTTTGGAGTGGTGGTTCCCATCCAACAAAATCACACTCGTTGGTAGAACAAACACAGCAGTCATGAAACGGATTCTCCCTATTGAGAGACAAGAAACATGTGCTACAATTAGTGCAGCACATTGTTATTTTTAGTGACCATTGAAACAAGTTTTTAAAAATATAAAGCAAATGAAAGAGATACCAAAACAAGAAGATTTATCAAATCCCGAACATTCGGTGTTCAGTAGGATGCATGTGGTGTCCAATCTCCACCAAAATACCATTGAATGCAGAATCTGATTTCGGGCCATACAACCTGATGACCCCGCTGTAAACAACAAACATTTACCCACATTTAACGATTCGAATACATTACTCCACTGTGAAATTGATGAATATAAGTTATAACAGTATCAATCATAATAAGCTCCATGCAAAAAAAAAAAGTCTTTCAAATAGCTCCAATCGTCAGAATGCTCGGATTGGTGGTTCCCAACCAACAAAATCACACTAAAAGGGAGAACAAACATAGCAGTCATTAAAAGGAATCTCCCTGCTGAGAGAATCTGCTTTGTGGCCATACAACCAAATGACCCTGTTGTAAACAACAAACATTTACCCGCATTTCACGATTAAATACATTAACCCACTGTGAAATTGATGAATATAAGTGAGAAGAGTAACAATCAAAAGAAGCACCTAGCAAAACAAAGAAGGCTTTCCTTATAACTCGAATAGTCAGAATGTTCAGAGTGGTGGTTCCCATCCAACAAATCACACTCGAAGGTGGAACAAACATAGTAGTCATGAAAAGGAGTCTCCCAATGTGTGGATATGTGTGTGTGTATGTGTGTGTGTGCGAGTGTACACCTGTCCTTTATTTCCCGTAAGGGAAGTCTTTCCGCTCCCGGGATTGGAATGACTCCTTACCCTCTCCCTTAAAACCCACATCCTTTTGTCTTTCCAATGTGTGGATATGTGTGTGTGTATGTGTGTGTGCGAGTGTAAACCTGTCCTTTTTTTCCCCTAAGGGAAGTCTTTCCGCTCCCGGGATTGGAATGACTCCTTACCCTCTCCCTTAAAATCCACATCCTTTCGTCTTTCCCTCTCCTTCCTGAACAAGCAACCATCGGTTGCGAAAGCTAGTAATTCTGTGTGTGTGTTTGTCTGTTTTGTTCATGTGCCTGTCTGCCGGCACTTTCTCGCTTGGTAAGTCTTGGAATCTTTGTTTTTAATATATTTTACCCCACTGTGAAATTGATGAATATAAGTGATAAGCCTAAAAATCAAAAGAAGCACATAGCAAAAGAAAAACGTCTTTCTAATAATTCCAATGATCAGAATACTCGGTGTGGTGGTTCCCATTCAACAAAATCACACTCGATGTTTGAACAAACATAGCAATCATGAAACAGAATCTCCCTGTTGAGAGTGAAGAGACATATACCACCATTTGTGAAGCACATTGATTATTTTTAGTGATAATTGCAATAAGATTTTAAAAAATATAAAGCTAATGACGGAGATACCAAAACAAGAAGATTTATCAACTTCCGAATAGCCATTATTCAGTAAGGAGCATGTGGTGACCCATCTGCACAAAAAACCATTGATTGTATAATTTGCTTTCTGGCCATACCACCAGACGACCCTGCCGTAAAGAAGAAACTCTTAACCACATTTCACTATCCAAATACATTACTCCACTGTGAAATTGATTAATATCAGTGATAAAAGTAACAATCAAAAGAAGCACCTAGAAAAAAGGAAGAAGTCTTTCCTTGTAACTCCAATAGTCAAAAAGGTCACAGTTGTGGTTCCAATCCAACAAAATCACAATCGACGGTTGAACAAACATACCACTCATGAAACGGAATCTCCCTGCTGAGAGAATCTGCTTTGTGGCCATACAAACAAATGACCCTGCTGTAAAAAACAAACAATTACCCACTTTTCACGATTAAAATACGTTACCACTCTGTGAAATTGATGAATATAAGTGATAAGCGTAACAATCAAAAGAAGCGCCTAGCAAAAGAAAAAAGTCTTTCTAATAAACCCAATCGTCAGAATGCTCCGAGTGGTGGTTCCCATCCAACAAAATCACACTCGTTGGTAGAACAAACACAGCAGTCATGAAACGGATTCAAATACATTACTCCACTGTGAAATTGATGTATATATATGATAAGGGAAAGAATCAATACAAGCACCTAGCAAAACAATGAAGTCTTTCCTAACACTTCCAATACTCAGGATGCTCGGAGTGGTGGTTCCCATCCAACAAAATCACACTCGATGCTAGAACAAACGTAGCAGTGATGAAACAGAATTTCCCTGCTGAGTGGGAAAAATATGTACCAGTGGGAAAAATATGTACCACAATTTCTGCAGCACATTGATTATTTTTAGTGACCATTGCAATAAGATTTGTAAAAAATATAAAGCATATGATTGAGATACCTAAACACGAAGATATATCAAATTCCGAACAATCGTTATTCAGTAAAGTGCATGTGGTGTCCAATCGGCACCAAAAATCCATATAATGGAGAATTTGCTTTCTGGCCATACAACCAGATGACCCTGCTGTAAACTGCAAATATTTACCCACATTTAACGATTCAAATACATTACTCCACTGTGAAATTGATGAATTTAAGTTATAAGGGTATCAATCAAAAGAAGCTCCAAGCAAAAGAAATAAGTTCTTCTAATAACTCCAATCGTCAGAATGCTCGGAGTGGTAGTTAGTTCCCATCCAACAAAATCACACTCGATGATTGAACAAACATAGCAGTCATGAAACGGAGTCTCAATGATGAGAGGCAAGAAACATGTACCACAATTTGTGAAGCATATTGATTATTTTTAGTGAACATTGGAATAAGTTTTTTTTTTTAATATAAAGCAAATGAAGGAGAAACCTCAACAAGAAGATTTATCAAATTCCGAACAGCCGTTATTCAGTAAAGTGCATGTGGTGTCCAATCTGCACCAAAAGACCATTGAATGGAGAATATGCATTCTGGCCATACAACTAGATGACACTGCTGTAAACAACAAACATTTACTGACATTTAACGATTCAAATACATTACTCCACTGCGAAATAGAAGAATATAAGTTATAAGTGTATCAATCAAAGGAAGCTGCTAGCAGAGGGAAAAATCTTTCTAAAAACTCCAACACTCAGGATGCTCGGAGTGGTGGCTCCCATCCTACAAAATCACACTCAACGGTAGAACAAATCATCATTTACTCACATTTCTAGATTCAAATACATTACTCCACTGTGAAATTGATGAGTATAAGTGATACGAGTACTAAACAAAACAAGCACTTTGCAAAAGAAAGAAGTCTTCCCTATTAACTCCAGTCGTCATAATGTTTGGTGTGGTGGTTCCAATGAAACAAAATCACACTCAACGGTTAAACAAACATAACACTCATGAAACGGAATCTCCCTGCTGATAGAATCTGTTTTGTGTCCATAAAACCAAATACCCTGCTGTAAACAACAAACTTTTACCCACATTTCACGATTAAAATACATTACCCCACTGTGAAATTGATGAATATAAGTGATAAGCGTAACTATCAAAAGAAGCACCTAGGAAAAGAAAAAAAATGATTCTAATAACTCCAATCGTGAGAATGCTCGGAGTGGTGGTTCCCATCCAACAAGATCACACTTCATGGTTGAACAAACATAGCAGTCATGAAACAGCATCTCCCTGTTGAGAGGAAAGAAACATATACCACAATTTGTGCACTACATTGATTAGTTTTAGTGACCATTGCAATAAGATTTTTAAAAATACAAAACAAATGAAGGAGATACCTAAAAGAGAAGATTTCTCAAATTCTGAACATTTGATATTCAGTAAAGTGCATGTGGTGTCCAATCTGCACCAAAAGACCATTAAACGGAGAATTTGCTTTCTGGCCATACAACCAGATGACACTGCTGTAAACAACAAACATTTACCCACATTTCACTAATCAGATACATTACTCCACTGTGAAATTAATGAATATAAGTGATAAAGGAATAAAAGGAAGCACCTAGCAAAAGAAAAAAGTCTTAAAAATAACTCCAATCGTCAGAACGCTCGGACTTGTGATTCCCATCCAATAAAATCACACTCGATGTTTGAAAAAACGTAGCAGTCATGAAACGGACTCGCCCTGTTGCGAGGGAAGAAACATGTACTACCATTAGTGCAGCACATTGTTATTTTTAGTGACCATTGAAATAAGATTTTAAAAAGTATAAAGCAAATGAAGGAGATACCAAAACAAGAAGACTTATCAAATTCCGAACATTCGGTGTTCAGTAGGGTGCATGGGGTGTCAAATCTCCACCAGAAAACCATTGAATGCAGAATCTGCTTTCTGGCCATACAACCAGATGACACTGCTGTAAACAACAAACATTTAACCACATTTCATGATTCAAATACATTTCTCCACTGTGAAATTGATGAATATAAGTGATAAGGGGAAGAATCAAAACAAGCACTTAGCAAATCAATGAAGTCTTTCCTAATAACTCCAATACTCAGGATGCTCGGAGTGGTGGTTACCATCGAACAAAATCACACTCAAAGTTAGAACAAACTTAGCAGTCATTAAACGAGATCTCACTGCTGAGAGAATCTGCTTTGTGGCCATACATCCAAATGACCCTGCAGTAAACAACAAACATTTACCCACATTTCACGACAAGAAGATTTAGCAAATTCTGAACATTCGTTATAACTAAGGTGCTAGTGGCGTCCCATCTGCACCAAAAACATATTGATTGTATAATCTGCTTTCTGGCCATATTACCAGATTACCCTATCGTAAAGAAAAAACTCTTAACCACATTTCACGATTCAAATACATTACTCCACTGTGAAACTGATGAATATAAGTGAGAAGGGTAAAAATCAAAGGAAGCACCTAGCAAAACAAAGAAGGATTTCTTTATAACTCCAATAGTCATAATGCTCGGAGTGGTGGTTCACATCCAACAAAATCACACACGATGGTTGAAAAAACATACCAGTCATGAAACAGAATCTCCCTGCTTATACGGAAGAAACATGTGCCACAATTTGTGAAGCACATTGATTATTGTTAGTGACCATTGCAATAACATTTTTAAAAATATAAAGCAAATAATGGAGATACCTAAAATAGGAGATTTATCAAATTCCGAACATTCAGTGTTCAATAAGGTGCATGTGGTGTCCAATCTGCCCCAAAAACCCATTGAATGGAGAATTTGCTTTCTGGCCATACAACCAGATGACACTGCTGTAAACAACAAAAATTTACCCACATTTCACGAATCGAATACATTACTCCACTGTGAAATGGATGAATATAAATGATAAAGGTATCAAAGGAAACATCTAGCAAAAGAAAAAAGTCTTTCTAATAACTCCAATCATCAGAACGCTCGGAGTGCTGATTCCTATTCAATAAAATCACACTTGATGTTTGAAGAAACGTAGCAGTCATGAAACGGACTCTCCCTGTTGAGAGGGAAGATGCATGTACAACAATATTTGCAGCACGTTGTCTATTTTTAGTGACCATTGAAACAAGATTTTCAAAAATGTAAAGCAAAGGAAGGAGTGACCAAAACAAGAAGATTTATCAAATTCCGAACATTCGGTGTTCAGTAAGGTGCATGTGATGCCCAATCTGCACCAAAAACCCATTGAATGCAGAATCAACACATTACTCCACTGCGAAATAGAAGAATATAAGTTATAAGGGTATCAATCAAAGGAAGCTCCTAGCAGAAGAAAAAATCTTTCTAATAACTCTAATACTCAGGATGCTCAGGGTGGTGGTTCAAATCCAACAAGATCACACTTGATCGTAGAACAAATATAGCCGTCATGAAACGGAATCTCCCTGTTGAGAGGGAATAAACATGTACCACAATTTGTCCAGCACATTGATTATTTTTAGTGAACATTGGAATAAGATTTTTAAAAATAGAAAGCAAATGAAGGAGATACCTAAACAAGAAGATTTATCAAATTCAGAAAAGCCGTTATTCAGGAAAGTGCATGTGGTGTCCAATCTGCACCAAATGACAATTGAATGGAGAATCTGCTTTCTGGCCATACAACCAGATGACACTGCTGTAAACAACAAACAATTACCCACATTCCGCGATTAAAATACATTACCCCAACGTGAAATTGATGAATATAAGTGATAAGCGTAACAATCAAAAGAAGCACCTAGCAAAACAAAGAAGGCTTTCCTTATAACTCGAATAGTCAGAATGTTCGGAGTGGTGGTTCCCCTCCAACAAATCACACTCGAAGGTGGAACAAACATAGTAGTCATGAAACGAAATTTCCCTATTGAGAGGGAAGAAACATGTACCACAATTTGTGCACCACATTGATTATTGTTAGTGCAATAACATTTTTAAAAATATAAAGCAATTAAAGGAGATTCTTAAAATAGAAGATTTATCAAATTCCGAAGATTCATTATTCAGTAAAGTGCATGTGGTGTCCAATCTGCAACAAAAACCCATTAAATGGAGAATCTGCTTTCTGGCCATACAACCAGATGACGCTGCTGTAAACAACAAACATTTACTGACATTTAATGATCCAAATACATTACTCCACTGTGAAATTGATGAATATAAGTTACAAGGGTATCAATCAAAGGAAGCTCCAAGCAATAGAAAAAAGTCTTTCTAATAACCCCAATCATCAGAATGCTAGGAGTGGTAGTTCACTTCCAACAAAATCACACTCGATGATTGAACAAACATAGCAGTCATGAAACGGAGTCTCCCTATTGAGAGAGAAGAATCATGTACTACAATTAGTGCAGCACATTGTTATTTTTTGTGACCATTGAAATATGATTTTAAAAAATATAAAGCAAATGAAAGAGATACAAAAATAAGAAGATTTATCAAATTCCGAACATTCGGAGTTCAGTGGGGTGCATGTGGTGTCTAATGTGCACCATAAGAACATTGAATGGAGAATCTGCTTTCTGGCCATACAACCAGATGACCCTGCTGTCAACAACAAGCATTTACCAACATTTCACGAAAGAAATACATTACTCCACTGTTAAATTGATTAATGTTGTAGTTGTTGTTGTAGTGTTCTTGTGATCTTCAGTCCTGAGACCGGTTTGATGCAGCCCTCCATGCTACTCTATCCTTTGCAAGTTGCTTTATCTCCCAGTACCTACTGCAACCTACATCCTTCTAAATCTGCTTAGTGTATTCATCTCTTGGTCTCCCTCTACGATTTTTACCCTCCACACTGCCCTCCAATATTAAATTGGTGATCCCTTGATGCCTCAGAACATGTCCTACCAACCCATCCCTTCTTCTTGTCAAGTTGTGCCACAACTTCTCTTCTCCCCAATCCTATTCAATACTTCCTCATTAGTTATGTGATCTACCCATCTAATCTTCAGCATTCTTCTGTAGCACCACATTTTGAAAGCTTCTATTCTCTTCTTGTCCAAACTATTTATCGCCCATGTTTCACTTCCATACATGGCTACACTCCATACAAATACTTTCAGAAAAGGCTTCCTGACATTTAAACCTAAATTCCATGTTAACAAATTTCTCTTCTTCAGAAACGCTTTTCTTGCCATTGCCAGTCTACATTTTATATCCTCTCTACTTCGACCATCATCAGTTATTTTGCTCCCCAAATAGCAAAACTCCTTTACTATTTTAAGTGTCTCATTTCCTAATCTAATTCCCTCAGCATCACCCGACTTAATTCGACTACATTCCATTATCCTCGTTTTGCTTTTGTTGATGTACATCTTATATACTCCTCTCAAGGAATTGTCCATTCCATTCAACTGCTCTTCCAAGTCCCTTGCTGTCTCTGACAGAATGACAATGTCATCGGCGAACCTCAAAGTTTTTATTTCTTCTCCATGGACTTTAACACCTACTCCAAATTTTCTTTTGTTTCCTTTATTGCTGTCTCATTATACAGATTGAATAACATCGGGGAGAGGCTACAACCCTGTCTTACTTCCTTCCCAACCGCTGCTTCCCTTTCATGCCCCTCGACTCTTATAACTGCCATCTGTTTTCTGTATATATTGTAAATAGCCTTTCGCTCCCTGTATTTTACCCCTGCCACCTTTAGAATTTGAAAGAGAGTATTCTGGTCAACATTGTCAAAAGCTTTCTCTAAGTCTACAAATGCTAGAAACGTAGGATTGCCTTTCCTTAATCTTTCTTCTAAGATAAGTCGTAAGGTCAGTATTGCCTTACGTGTTCCAGTATTTCTACGGAATCCAAACTGATCTTCTCCGAGGTCGGCTTCTACTACTTTTTCCATTCGTCTGTAAGGAATTCGTGTTAGTATTTTGCAGCTATGGCTTATTAAACTTATTGTTCGGTAATTTTCACATCTGTCAACACCTGCTTTCTTTGGGATTGGAATTATTATATTCTTCTTGATGTCTGAGGGTATTTCGCCTGTTTCATACATCTTGCTCTTCAGATGGTAGAATTTTGTCAGGACTGGCTCTCCCAAGGCCGTCAGTAGTTCCAATGGAATGCTGTCTTTTCCGGGGGCCTTGTATCGACTCAGGTCTTTCAGTGCTCTGTCAAACTCTTCACGCAGTATCGTATCTCCCCTTTCATCTTCATCTACATCCTCTTCCATTTCCATAATATTGTCCTCAAGTACATCACCCTTGTATAGACCCTCTATATACTCCTTCCACCTTTCTGCTTTCCCTTCTTTGCTTAGAACTGGGTTTCCATCTGAGCTCTTGATGTTTATACAAGTGGTTCTCTTTTCTGCAAAGGTATCTTTAATTTTCCTGTAGGCAGTATCTATCTTACCCCTAGTGAGATAACCCTCTACATCCTTACATTTGTCCACTAGCCATCCCTGCTTAGCCATTTTGCACTTCCTGTTGATCTTATTTTTGAGACGTTTGTATTCCTTTTTGCCTGCTTCATTTACTGCATTTTTATATTTTCTCCTTTCACTATTAAATTCAGTATTTCTTCTGTTACCCAAGGATTTCTACTAGCCCTCGTCTTCTTACCTACTTGATCCTCCGCTGCCTTCAGTACCTCATCCCTCAAAGCTACCCATCCTTCTTCTACTGTATTTATTTCCCCCATTCCTAACAATTGTTCCCTTATGCTCTCCCTGAAACTCTGTACAATCTCTGGTTCTTTCAGTTTATCCAGGTCCCCTCTCCTTAAATTACCCGCCTTTTTGCAGTTTCTTCAGTTTTAGTCTACAGGTCATAACCAATAGATTGTGGTCAGAGTCCACATCTGCCCCTGGAAATGTCTTACAATTTAAAACCTGGTTCCTAAATCTCTGCCTTACCATTATATAATCTCTCTGATACCTTTTAGTATCTCCAGGGTTCTTCCATGTATACAACCTTCTTTCATGATTCTTACACCGAGTGTTAGCTATGATTAACTTGTGCTCTGTGCAAAATTATACCAGGCGGCTTCCTCTTTCATTTCTTACCCCCAATCAATATCCACCTACTACGTTTCCTTTTCTCCCTTTTCCTACACTCGATTTCCAGTCACCCATGACTATTAAATTTTCATCTCCCTTCACTATCGGAATAATTTCTTTTATTTCATCATACATTTCTTCAATTTCTTCGTCATCTGCAGAGCTAGTTGGCATATAAACTTGTACTACTGTAGTAGGTGTGGGCTTCATATCTATCTTGGCCACAAAAATGCGTTCACTATGCTGTTTGTAGTAGCTTACCCGCATTCCTACTTACCTATTCATTATTAAACCTACTCCTGCACATTACCCCTATTTAATTTTGTGTTTAAAACCCAGAAGTCACCTGACCAGAGGTCTTGATTAATATCAGTGATAAAATAAACAATCAAAAGAAGCACCTAGAAAAAAGGAAGAAGTCTTTCCTTATAACTCCAGTAGTCAAAAAGGTCAGAGAGGTGGTTCCAATCCAACAAAATCACACTCGACGGTTAAACAAACATAGCACTCACGAAACGGAATCTCCCTGCTGAGAGAATCTACTTTGTGGCCATACAAACAAAATGACCCTGCAGTAAACAACAGATATTTACCCACATTTCACGATTAAAATACGTTTCCCCAATGTGAAATCGATGAATATAAGTGTTAAGCGTAACAATCAAAAGAAGCACCTAGCAAAAGAAAAAAGTCTTTCTAATAACTCCAATCATCAGAATGCTCGGAGTGGTGGTTCCCATCCAACAAAATCACACTCGATGTTTGAACAAACATAGCAGTCATGAAAAGGAGTCTCCCTGTTGAAAGGAAAGAAACAAGTACCACAATTTGTGCAGCACATTGATTATATTTAGTGAACATTGGAATAAGATTTTTAAAAATATAAAGCAAATGAAGGAGATACCTAGACAAGAAGATTTATCAAAATCCGTACAGCCGTTATTCAGTAAAGTGCATGTGGTGTCCAATCTGCACCAAATGACCATTGAATCTAGAATCTGCTTTCTGGCCATACAACCAGATGACCCTGCTGTAAACAACAAACATTTACCTGCATTTCATGATTCAAATACATTATTCCACTGTGAAATTGATGAATATAAGTGATAATGGGAAGAATCAAAACAAGCACTTAGCAAATCGATGAAGTCTTTCCTAATAACTCCAATACTCAGGATGCTGGAAGTGGTGGTTACCATCGAGCAAAATTACACTCAAAGGTAGAACAAACATAGCAGTCATTAAACGGAATCTCCCTGCTGAGAGAATCTGCTTTGTGGCCATACATATAAATGACCCTGCTGTAAACAACAAACATTTACCCACATTTCACGACAAGAAGATTTATCAAATTCTGAACATTCGTTATTATCTAAGGTGCAAGTGGCATCCCATCTGCACCAAATACCCATTGATTAGATAATCTGCTTTCTGGCCATATTACCAGATGACCCTCCCGTAAAGAAAAAACTCTTAACCTCATTTTACGATTCAAATACATTACTCCACTGTGAAACTGATGAACATCAGTGAGAAGGGTAACAATCAAACGAAGCACCTAGCAAAACAAAGAAGGCTTTCCTTATAACTCGAATAGTCATAATGCTCGGAGTGGTGGTTCCCATCCAACAAAATCACACACGATGGTTGAAAAAACATACCAGTCATGAAACAGAATCTCCCTGCTTATACGGAAGAAACGTGTGATACAATTTGTGAAGCACGTTGATTATTTATAGTGACCATTGGAATAAAATTTTTATAATTGGAAGGCAAATGAAGTAGATAGATAAACAAGAATATTTATCAGATTCCGAACATTCATTATTCAGTAAAGTGCATTTAGGGGTTCATTCTGCACCAAAAACCCACTGAATGGAGAAATTGCTTTCTGGCCATACAACCAGATGACCCAGCTGTAAACAACAAACATTTACCCACATTTCACGATTCAAATACATTACTCCATTGTGAAACTGATGAATATAAGTGAGAAGGTTAACAATCAAAAGAAGAACCTAGCAAAACAAAGAAGGCTTTCCTTATAACTCGAATAGTCAAAATGTTCGGAGTGGTGGTTCCCATCCAACAAATCACACTCGAAGGTGCAACAAACATAATAGTCATGAAACGAAATTTTCCTATTGAGAGGGAAGAAACATGTACCACGATCTGTGAACCACATTGATTATTGTTAGTGACCATTGCAATAACATTTTTAAAAATATAAAGCAAATAATGGAGATACCTAAAATAGGAGATTTATCAAATTCCGAACATTCAGTGTTCAGTAAGGTGCATGTGGTGTCCAATCTGCCCCAAAAACCCATTGAATGGAGAATTTGCTTTCTGGCCATACAACCAGATGACACTTCTGTAAACAACAAAAATTTACCCACATTTCACGAATCGAATACATTACTCCACTGTGAAATGGATGATTATAAATGATAAAGGTATCAAAGGAAACACCTAGCAAAAGAAAAAAGTCCAAAAAACTCCAATCATCAGAACGCTCGGAGTGCTGATTCCCATCCAATAAAATCACACTTGATGTTTGAAAAAAGGTAGCAGTCATGAAACGGACTCTCCCTGTTGAGAGGGAAGATGCAGGTACAACAATTTTTGCAGCACGTTGTCTATTTTTAGTGACCATTGAAACAAGATTTTCAAAAATGTAAAGCAAATGAAGGAGTGATCAAAACAAGAAGATTTATCAAATTCCGAACATTCGGTGTTCAGTAGGGTGCATGTGGTGTCTAATGTGCACCATAAGAACATTGAATGGAGAATCTGCTTTCTGGCCATACAACCAGATGACCCTGCTGTCAACAACAAGCATTTACCTACATTTCACGAAAGAAATACATTACTCCACTGTGAAATTGATGAATATTAGTCACAAAGGTATCAATCAAAGAAAGCACATAGCAAAAGAGAAAAGTCTTTCTAATAACTACAATCGTCAGAATGCTCGGAGTGGTGGTTCCCATCCAACAAAATCACACTCAATGTTTGAACAAACACAGCAGTCATGAAATGGAATCTCACTGCTGAGAGGATAGAAACATGTACCACAATATGTGCAGCACATTGATTATTTTTAGTGGCCATTGCAATAAGACTATAAAAAATATAAAGCAAAAGAAGAAGATACCTAAACACGAAGATATATCACATTCCGAACATTCAACATTCAGTAAGGTGATGTGGTGTCCAATCTGCACCAAAAGACCATTTAATGGAGAATCTGCTTTCTGGCCATACAACCAGATGACCCTGCTGTAAACAACAAACCTTTACCCTCATTTCACAAATCAAATACATTATTCGACAGTAAAATTGATGAATATAAATGATAAAGGAGTCAATTAAAGGAAGCACCCACCTAGCAAAAGAAAAAAAGTTTTTCTAATAACTACAATTGACAGAATGTTCAGAGTGGTGGTTCCCTCCAACAAAATCACACTTGATGTTTGAACAAACACAGCAGTCATGAAACGGAATCTGCCTGTTGAGAGGAAGAAACATGTACTACAATTTGTGCAGCACATTGTCTATTTTTAGTTACCAATGAAATAAGATTTTTGAAAATACAAAGCAAATGAACAAGATATCAAAACAAGAAGATTTATCAAATTACGAACATTCAATATTCAGTAAGGTGCATGTGGTGTCCAATCTGCACCAAAAACCCATTGAATGCTGAATCTGCTTTCTGGCCATACAACCAGATGACCCTGCTGTAAACAACAAACATTTAAAAACATTTTACGAATCAAATACATTACTCCACTGCGAAATACAAGAATATAAGTTATCAGTGTATCAATCAAAGGTAGCTCCTAGCAGAGGAAAAAATCTTTCTACAAACTCCAATACTCAGGATGCTCGGAGTGGTGGTTCCGATCCTACAAAATCACACTCAATGGTAGAACACATATAGCCGTCATGAAACGGAATCTCCCTGCTGAGAGGGAATAAACATGTACCACAATTTGTGCAGCACATTGATCATAATTAGTGAACATTGGAATAAGATTTTTAAAAATATCATGCAAATCAAGGAGATACCTAAACAAGAAGATTTATCAAATTCCGAACAGCCGTTATTCAGTAAAGTGCATGTGGTGTCCATTCTGCACCAAAAGACCATTGAATGGAGAATCTGCACTCTGGCCATACAACTAGATGACACTGCTGTAAACAACAAACATTTACCCACATTTCACAAATCAAATACATTACTCCACTGTGAATTGATGAATATAAGTTATAACAGTATCAATCAAAGGAAGCTCCAAGCAAAAGAAAAAAGTCTTTCTAATAACTCCAATAGTCAGAATGCTCGGAGTGGTGGTTCCCATCCAAACAAATCACACCCAAAGTTAGAACAAACATAGCAGTCATTAAACAGAATCTCCCTGCTGAGAGAATCTGCTTTGTGGCCATACAACCAAATGACCCTGCTGTAAACAACAAACATTTACCCACATTTCACAATTCAAATACATTACTCCACTGTTAAATTGATTAATGTTGTTGTTGTTGTAGTGTTCTTGTGATCTTCAGTCCTGAGACCGGTTTGATGCAGCCCTCCATGCTACTCTATCCTGTGCAAGTTGCTTTATCTCCCAGTACCTACTGCAACCTACATCCTTCTAAATCTGCTTAGTGTATTCATCTCTTGGTCTCCCTCTATGATTTTTACCCTCCGCACTGCCCTCCAATATTAAATTGGTGATCCCTTGATGCCTCAAACCATGTCCTACCAACCCATCCCTTCTTCTTGTCAAGTTGTGCCACAAACTTCTCTTCTCCCCAATCCTATTCAATACTTCCTCATTAGTTATGTGATCTACCCATCTAATCTTCATCATTCTTCTGTAGCACCACATTTCGAAAGCTTCTATTCTCTTCTTGTCCAAACTATTTATCGCCCATTTAAATCTATATTCCATGTTAACAAATTTCTCTTCTTCAGAAACGCTTTTCTTGCCATTGCCAGTCTACATTTTATATCCTCTCTACTTCGACCATCATCAGTTATTTTGCTCCCCAAATAGCAAAACTCCTTTACTATTTTAAGTGTCTCATATCCTAATCTAATTCCCTCAGCATCACCCGACTTAATTTGACTACATTCCATTATCCTCGTTTTGCTTTTGTTGATGTTCATCTTATATACTCCTCTCAAGGCATTGTCCATTCCATTCAACTGCTCTTCCAAGTCCCTTGCTGTCTCTGACAGAATGACAATGTCATCGGCAAACCTCAAAGTTTTTATTTCTTCTCCATGGACTTTAACACCTACTCCGAAATTTTCTTTTGTTTCCTTTATTGCTGTCTCATTATACAGATTGAATAACATCGGGGAGAGGCTACAACCCTGTCTTACTTCCTTCCCAACCGCTGCTTCCCTTTCATGCCCCTCGACTCTTATAACTGCCATCTGTTTTCTGTATAAATTGTAAATAGCCTCTTGCTCCCTGTATTTTACCCCTGCCACCTTCAGAATTTGAAAGAGAGTATTCCAGTCAACATTGTCAAAAGCTTTCTCTAAGTCTACAAATGCTAGAAACGTAGGTTTGCCTTTCCTTAATCTTTCTTCTAAGATAAGTCGTAAGGTCAGTATTGCCTTACGTGTTCCAGTATTTCTACGGAATCCAAACTGATCTTCTCCGAGGTCGGCTTCTACTACTTTTTACATTCGTCTGTAAGGAATTCGTGTTAGTATTTTGCAGCTATGGTTTATTAAACTTATTGTTCGGTAATTTTCACATCTGTCAACACCTGCTTTCTTTGGGATTGGAATTATTATATTCTTCTTGAAGTCTGAGGGTATTTCGCCTGTTTCATACATCTTGCTCACCAGATGGTAGAGTTTTGTCAAGACTGGCTCTCCCAAGGCCGTCAGTAGTTTCAATGGAATATTGTCTACTCCGGGGGCCTTGTTTCGACTCAGGTCTTTCAGTGCTCTCTCAAACTCTTCACGCAGTATCGTATCTCCCATTTCATCTTCATCTACATCCTCTTCCATTTCCATAATATTGTCCTCAAGTACATCGCCCTTGTATAGACCCTCTATATACTCCTTCCACCTTTCTGCTTTCCCTTCTTTGCTTAGAACTGGGTTTCCATCTGAGCTCTTGATGTTTATACAAGTGGTTCTCTTTTCTGCAAAGGTATCTTTAATTTTCCTGTAGGCAGTATCTATCTTACCCCTAGTGAGATAACCCTCTACATCCTTACATTTGTCCTCTAGCCATCCCTGCTTAGCCATTTTGCACTTCCTGTTGATCTCATTTTTGAGACGTTTGTATTCCTTTTTGCCTGCTTCATTTACTGCATTTTTATATTTTCTCCTTTCACAATTAAATTCAGTATTTCTTCTGTTACCCAAGGATTTCTACTAGCCCTCGTCTTCTTACCTACTTGATCCTCTGCTGCCTTCAGTACCTCATCCCTCAAAGCTACCCATTCTTCTTCTACTGTATTTATTTCCCCCATTCCTAACATTTGTTCCCTTATGCTCTCCCTGAAACTCTGTACAATCTCTGGTTCTTTCAGTTTATCCAGGTCCCCTCTCCTTAAATTCCCGCCTTTTTGCAGTTTCTTCAGTTTTAGTCTACAGGTCATAACCAATAGATTGTGGTCAGAGTCCACATCTGCCCCTGGAAATGTCTTACAATTTAAAACCTGGTTCCTAAATCTCTGCCTTACCATTATATAATCTCTCTGATACCTTTTAGTATCTCCAGGGTTCTTCCATGTATACAACCTTCTTTCATGATTCTTACACCAAGTGTTAGCTATGATTAACTTGTGCTCTGTGCAAAATTATACCAGGCGGCTTCCTCTTTCATTTCTTACCCCCAATCAATATCCACCTACTACGTTTCCTTTTCTCCCTTTTCCTACACTCCAATTCCAGTCACCCATGACTATTAAATTTTCATCTCCCTTCACTATCTGAATAATTTCTTTTATTTCATCATACATTTCTTCAATTTCTTCGTCATCTGCAGAGCTAGTTGGCATATAAACTTGTACTACTGTAGTAGGTGTGGGCTTCGTATCTATCTTGGCCACAAAAATGCGTTCACTATGCTGTTTGTAGTAGCTTACCCGCTTTCCTATTTTCCTATTCATTATTAAACCTACTCCTGCACATTACCCATATTTGATTTTGTGTTTATAACCCCGTAGTCACCTGACCAGAGGTCTTGATTAATATCAGTGATAAAATTAACAATCAAAATAAGCACCTAGAAAAAAGGAAGAAGTCTTTCCTTATAACTCCAATAGTCAAAAAGTCAGAGTGGTTGTTTCAATCCAACAAAATCACACTCGACGGTTGAACATAAATAGCACTCATGAAACGGAATCTTCCTGCCGAGAGAATCTGCTTTGTGGCCATACAACCAAATGACCCTGCTGTAAACCGCAAACATGTACCCACATTTCACGATTAAAATACGTTACCCCACTGTGAAATTGATGAATATAAGTGATAAGCGTAACAAACAAAAGAAGCACTTAGCAAAAGAAAAAAGTCTTTCTAATAACTCCAATCGTCAGAATGCTCGGAGTGGTGGTTCCCATCCAACAAAATCACACTCGATGTTTGAACAAACATAGCAGTCATGAAAAGGAGTCTCCCTGTTGAGAGGGAACAAACATGTACCACAATTTGAGCAGCACATTGATTATTTTAAGTGACCATTGCAATAAGATTTATTAAAAAATAAAGCAATTGATGGAGATACCAAATAAGAAGATCTATTAAATTCCGAACATACGGTGTTCAGTAAAGTGCATGTGGTGTCCAATCTACAACAAAAACCCATTGAATGGAAAATCTGCTTTCTAGAAATACAACCAGATGACGCTGCTGTAAACAACAAACACATAACAACATTTCAAGATTCAAATATATTAACCCACTACGAAATTTATGAATATATGTCATAAGGGTAACAATCAAAGCAAGCACCTAGCAAAACAATGAAGTCTTTCCGAATAACACCAATACTCAGGATGCTCGGAGTGGTGGTTCCCATCCAACAAAACCACACTCGATGATAAAACAAACATAGCAGTCATTAAACGTAATCTCCCTGTTGAGAGGGAAGAAACATGTACCACAATTTGTGCAGCACATTGGTCACTTTTAGTGACCATTGGAATAAGTTTTTAAACATATAAAACTAATGAAGTAGAGATCTTACAAGAAGATTTATCAAATTCAGAACATTCGTTATTATCTAAGGTGCAAGTGGCGTCCCATCTGCACCAAAAACCCATTGATCGTATAATCTGCTTTCTGGCCATACTACCAGATGACCCTCCCGTAAAGAACAAACTCTTAACCACATTTCACGATTCAAATACATTACTCCACTGTGAAGCTGATGAATATAAGTGATAAAGGTATCAAAGGAAGCACCTAGCAAAAGAAAAAAGTCTTTCTAATAACTCCAATCGTAAGAACACTCGGAGTGGTTATTCCCATCCAATAAAATAATGAAACAGAACCATGTACCACAATTTGTGCAGCACATTGATTATTTTTAGTGACCATTGCAATAAGATTTTTAAAATTTCAAGCAGAGGAAGGACTAAACAAGAATCATATTCCGAATATCAATAATTCAGCAACTTGAATGTGGTGTCCAATCTGCACCAAAAACCCATTGAATGGCGACCTGGTTTGTGGCCAGACAACCAGATGATCCTGCTCTAAAGTACAAACACTTAACCAGATTTCACGATTGAAATACAATACTCCACTGTGAAACTGATGAAGATAAGTGATCAGGGTATCAATTTAGAAAAGCACCAAGTAAAAGAAAAAAGTCTTTCCTAATAAGTCCAATAATCAAAATGCTCGGAGTGGTGGTTCCCATACAATAAAATCACACTCGATGGCAGAACAAACATAGCAGTCATGAAACAGAATCTCCCTGTTCAGAGGGAAGAAACATGTACCACAATTTGTCCAGCACATTGATTATTCTTAGTGAACATTGGAATAAGATTTTTAAAAAAATCAAGCAAATGAAGGAGACACCTAAACAAGAAGATTTATTAAATTCCGAACAGCCCTTATTCAGTAAGGTGCATGTGGTGTCCAATCTGCACCGAAAACACACCGAATGGAGAAATCTGCTTTGTGGCCATACAACCAGATGACCCTGCTGTAAACAGCAAACACACAACCTCATTTCACGATTCTAATACATTAATCCATAGTCGAAGTGGTGAATATAAGTGATATGGGTAACAATCAAAAGAAGCACCTAGCAAAAAAATGAAGTCTTTCCTAATAAGTCCAAGAGTCAGGATGCTCGGAGTGGTGGTACCCATCCTACAAAATCACACTCGATTGTCGAACAAACATAGCAGCCATGAAACAGAATCTTCCTGTTGAGAGGGGAGAAACATGTACAAAAATTTGTACAGCACATTGACTATTTTTAGTGACCGTTTCAATAAGATTTATAAAAATATCAAGCAGAGGAAGGACTAAACAAGAATCATATTCCGAACATCAATAATTCAGTAAGTTGCATGTGGTGTCCAATCTGCACCAAAAACCCATTTAATGGCGAACCTGGTATGTGGCCACACAACCAGATGATCCTGCTGTAAAGTACAAACACTTAACCAGATTTCACGATTGAAATACAATACTCCACTGTGAAATTGATGAATATAAGTGATCAGGGTATCAATTTAGAAAAGCACCAAGTAAAAGAAAAAAGTCTTTCCTAATTAGTCCAATAGTCAAAATGCTCGGAGTGGTGGTTCCCATCCAACAAAATCACACTCGAAGGTGGAACAAACATAGTAGTCATGAAATGAAATTTCCCTATTGAGAGGGAACAAACATCTACGACAATTTGTGCACCACATTGATTATTTTTAGTGACCATTGCAAAAACATTTTTAAAAATATAAAGCAAATAAAGGAGATACCTAAAATAGAAGATTTATCAAACTCTGAACATTCGTTATTCAGTAAGGTGCATGTGGTGTCCAATCTGCACCAAAAACAAATTGAATGGAGAGTCTGTTTTTCTGGCCATACAACAAGATGACCTTGCTGTAAACAACAAACATTTACCCACATTTCACGATTCAAATACATTACACCACTGTGAAATTGATGAATATCAGTGATAAAAGTAACAATCAAACGAACTACCTAGAATAAAGAAAGAGGTCATTACTAATAAGTCCAATAGTTAAAAAGCACAGATTGGTGTTTCCAATCGAACAAAATCACACTCGATGGTTGAAGAAACATAGCACTCATGAAACGGAATTTCCCTCCTGAGAGAATCTGCTTTGTGACCATACAATCAAATGACCTTGCTGTAAACAATAAACATTTACCCACATTTAATGATTCAAATACATTACACCACTGTGAAAGCACCTAGCAAAAGAATAACGTCTTCCTCATAACTCCAATCGTCAGAATGCTCGGAGTGGTGGTACCCATCCAACAAAATCACACTCCATGTTTGAACAAACATAGCAGTCATGAAACAGTGTCTCCATGCTGAGAGGCAAGAAACATCTACCACAATTTGTGCAGCACATTGATTATTTTTAGTGACCATTGGAATAACATTTTTAAAAATATACAGCAAATGAAGGAATAAACACGAATATTTACATTTTCTGAACATCCATAATTCAGTAAGGTGCATGTGGTGTGCAATCTGCACCAAAAACCCATTTGATGTAGAATCTCCTTTCTGGCCATACAACCAGATGACCCTGCTGTAAACAACAAACATTTACCCACATTTCACGATTCAAATACATTACCCCACTGTGAAATTGATGAATATAAGTGATAAGCGTAACAATCAAAAGAAGCACCTAGCAAAATAAAAACGTCTTTCTAATAACTCCAATCGTCAGAATACTCGGAGTGGTGGTTCCCATACAACAAAATCACACTCGATGGTTGAACAACTATAGCAGTCAGGAAAAAGAATCTCATTGTTGAGAGGGAAGAAACATGTACCACAATTTGTGCAGCACATTGATTATTTTTAGTGATAATTGCAATAAGATGTTAAAAAATATAAAGCAAATGACGGAGATACCAACACAAGAAGATTTATCAAGTTCTGAATAGCCGTTATTCAGTAAGGTGCTTATGGTGTCCCATCTGCACAAAAACCCATTGATTGTATAATTTGTATTCTGGCCATACCACCAGACGACCCTGCCGTAAAGGACAAACTCTTAACCACATTTCACGATTCAAATACATTACCCCACTGTGAAATTGATTAATATCAGTGATAAAAGTAACAATCAAAAAAAGCACTTAGCAAAAGAAAAAAGTCTTTCTAATAACTCCAATCGTCAGAATGTTCGGACTGGTAGTTCCCATTAAACAAATTCACACTCGATGTTTAAACAAACATAGCAGTCAGGAAGCAGAATCTCCCTGTTGAGAAGGAAGATATTAGTACCACAATTTGTGCAGCCCATTGGTCATTTTTAGTGACCATTGGAATAAGTTTTTAAAAATATAAAACAAATGAAGTAGAGACCTTACAAGAAGATTTATCAAATTCAGAACATTCATTATTATCCAAGGTGCAAGTGGCGTCCCATCTGCACCAAAAACCCATTGATTGTATAATCTGCTTTCTGGCCATACTACCAGATGACCCTCCCGTAAAGAACAAACGCTTAACCACATTTCACGATTCAAATATATTACTCCAATGTGAAGCTGATAAATATAAGTGAGAAGGGTAACAATCAAAAGAAGCACCTAGCAAAACAAAGAAAGTTTTCCCTATAACTCGAATTGTCAGAGGGTTCGGAGTGGTGGTTCCCATCCAACAAAATCACACTCGAAGGTGGAACAAACATAGTAGTCATGAAATGAAATTTCCCTATTGAGAGGGAACAAACATCTACGACAATTTGTGCACCACATTGATTATTTTTAGTGACCATTGCAATAACATTTTTAAAAATATAAAGCAAATAAAGGAGATACCTAAAATAGAAGATTTATCTAACTCTGAACATTCGTTATTCAGTAAGGTGCATGTGGTGTCCAATCTGCACCAAAAACCCATTGAATGGAGAATTTGCTTTCTGGCCATACAACCAGATGACACTGCTGTAAACAACAAACATTTACTCACATTTCACGAATCAAATACTTTACTCAACTGTGTATTGATGAATATAAGTGATAAAGGAATCAAAGGAAGCCTCTAGCTAAAGAAAAAACGCTTTCTAATAACTCCAATCGTCAGAACGCTCGGAGTGGTGATTCCCATCCAATAAAATCATACTCGATATTTGAAAAAACGTAGCAGTCATGAAAAGGACTACGCCTGTTGTGAGTGAAGAAACATGTACTACAATTTGTGCAGCACGTTGTCTATTTTTAGTGACCATTGAAATAAGATTTTTAAAAATGTAAAGCAAATGAAGGAGATACCTAAACAAGAAGAAATATCAAATTCCGAACATTCGTTATTCAGTAAGGTGCATGTGGTGTCCAATCTGCAACAAAAACCCATGGAATGGAGAATCTGCTTTCTGGCCATACAACCAGATGACCCTGCTGTACAGAACAAACATTTACCCACATTTAACAATTCAAATAAATTACTCCACTACGAAATTGATGAATATAAGTTATAAGGTTATCAATCAAAAGAAACTCCAGGCAAAAGAAAAATGTCTGTCTAATAACTTCAATCGTCAGAATGCTCGGAGTGGTGGTTCCCATCCAACAAAATCACACTCGATGATTGAACATACATAGCAGTCATGAAACGGAGTCTCCGTGTTGAGAGGGAAGAAACATGTACCACAATTTGTGCAGCACATTGATTATTTTTAGTGACCATTGCAATAAGATTTATAAAAATATCAAGCAGAGGAAGGACTAAACAAGAATCATATTCCGAACATCAATAATTCAGTAAGTTGCATGTGGTGTCCAATCTGCACCAAAAACCCATTTAATGGCGAACCTGGTATGTGGCCACACAACCAGATGATCCTGCTGTAAAGTACAAACACTTAACCAGATTTCACGATTGAAATACAATACTCCACTGTGAAATTGATGAATATAAGTGATCAGGGTATCAATTTAGAAAAGCACCAAGTAAAAGAAAAAAGTCTTTCCTAATTAGTCCAATAGTCAAAATGCTCGGAGTGGTGGTTCCCATCCAACAAAATCACACTCGAAGGTGGAACAAACATAGTAGTCATGAAATGAAATTTCCCTATTGAGAGGGAACAAACATCTACGACAATTTGTGCACCACATTGATTATTTTTAGTGACCATTGCAAAAACATTTTTAAAAATATAAAGCAAATAAAGGAGATACCTAAAATAGAAGATTTATCAAACTCTGAACATTCGTTATTCAGTAAGGTGCATGTGGTGTCCAATCTGCACCAAAAACAAATTGAATGGAGAGTCTCTTTTTCTGGCCATACAACAAGATGACCTTGCTGTAAACAACAAACATTTACCCACATTTCACGATTCAAATACATTACACCACTGTGAAATTGATGAATATCAGTGATAAAAGTAACAATCAAACGAACTACCTAGAATAAAGAAAGAGGTCATTACTAATAAGTCCAATAGTTAAAAAGCACAGATTGGTGTTTCCAATCGAACAAAATCACACTCGATGGTTGAAGAAACATAGCACTCATGAAACGGAATTTCCCTCCTGAGAGAATCTGCTTTGTGACCATACAATCAAATGACCTTGCTGTAAACAATAAACATTTACCCACATTTAATGATTCAAATACATTACACCACTGTGAAAGCACCTAGCAAAAGAATAACGTCTTCCTCATAACTCCAATCGTCAGAATGCTCGGAGTGGTGGTACCCATCCAACAAAATCACACTCCATGTTTAAACAAACATAGCAGTCATGAAACAGTGTCTCCATGCTGAGAGGGAGGAAACATAGTTAGATATAGTGGGAATTAGTGAAGTTCGGTGGCAGGAGGAACAAGACTTCTGGTCAGCTGACTACAGGGTTATAAACACAAAATCAAATAGGGGTAATGCAGGAGTATGTTTAATAATGAATAGGAAAATAGGAATGCACGTAAGCTACTACAAACAGCATAGTGAACGCATTATTGTGGCCAAGATAGATACGAAGCCCACACCTACTACAGTAGTACAAGTTTATATGCCAACTAGCTCTGCAGATGACGAAGAAATTGAAGAAATGTACGGTGAATAAAAAGAAATTATTCAGATAGTGAAGGGAGACGAAAATTTAATAGTAATGGGTGACTGGAATTCGGGTGTAGGAAAAGGGAGAGAAGGAAACATAGTAGGTGAATATGGATTGGGACTAAGAAATGAAAGAGGAAGCCGCCTAGTAGAATTTTGTACAGAGCACAACTTAATCATAGGTAACACTTGGTTTCAGAATCATGAAAGAAGGTTGTATACGTGGAAGAACCCTGGAGATACTAAAAGGTATCAGATAGATTATATAATGGTAAGACAGAGATTTAGGAACCAGGTTTTAAGTTGTAAGACATTTCCAGGGGCAGATGTGGACTCTGACCACAATCTATTGGTTATGACCTGTAGATTAAAACTGAAGAAACTGCAAAAATGTGGGAAATTAAGGAGATAGGACCTGGATAAACTGAAAGAACCAGAGGTTGTACAGAGTTTCAGGGAGAGCATAAGGGAACAATTGACAGGAATAGGGGAAAGAAATACAGTAGAAGAAGAATGTGTAGCTCTGAGGGATGAAGTAGTGAAGGCAGCAGAGGATAAAGTAGGTAAAAAGACGAGGGCTGCTAGAAATCCTTGGGTAACAGAAGAAATATTGAATTTAATTGATGAAAGGAGAAAATATAAAAATGCAGTAAATGAAGCAGGCAAAAAGGAATACAAACGTCTCAAAAATGAGATCGACAGGAAGTGCAAAATGGCTAAACAGGGATGGCTAGAGGAAAAATGTAAGGATGTAGAAGCTTATCTCACTAGGGGTAAGATAGATACTGCCTACAGGAAAATTAAAGAGACCTTTGGAGAGAAGAGAACCACGTGTATGAATATCAAGAGCTCAGATGGCAACCCAGTTCTAAGCAAAGAAGGGAAGGCAGAAAGGTGGAAGGAGTATATAGAGGGTCTATACAAGGGCGATGTACTGGAGGACAATATTATGGAAATGGAAGAGGATGTAGATGAAGACGAAATGGGAGATACGATACTGCGTGAAGAGTTTGACAGAGCACTGAAAGACCTGAGTCGAAACAAGGCCCCCGGAGTAGACAACATTCCATTAGAACTACTGACGGCCTTGGGAGAGCCAGTCATGACAAAACTCTACCAGCTGGTGAGCAAGATGTATGAGACAGGCGAAATTCCCTCAGACTTCAAGAAGAATATAATAATTCCAATCCCAAAGAAAGCAGGTGCTGACAGATGTGAAAATTACCGAACTATCAGTTTAATAAGTCACAGCTGCAAAATACTAACGCGAATTCTTTACAGACGAATGGAAAAACTGGTAGATGCGGACCTCGGGGAGGATCAGTTTGGATTCCGTCGAAATGTTGGAACACGTGAGGCAATACTGACCTTACGACTTATCTTAGAAGAAAGATTAAGAAAAGGCAAACCTACGTTTCTAGCATTTGTACACTTAGAGAAAGCTTTTGACAATGTTGACTGGAATACTCTTTTTCAAATTCTAAAGGTGGCAGGGGTAAAATACAGGGAGCGGAAGGCTACTTACAATTTGTACAGAAACCAGATGGCAGTCATAAGAGTCGAGGGGCATGAAAGGGAAGCAGTGGTTGGGAAAGGAGTGAGACAGGGTTGTAGCCTCTCCCCGATGTTATTCAATCTGTATATTGAGCAAGCAGTAAAGGAAACAAAAGAAAAATTTGGAGTAGGTAGTAAAATTCATGGAGACGAAGTAAAAACTTTGAGGTTCGCCGATGACATTGTAATTCTGTCAGAGACGGCAAAGGACTTGGAAGAGCAGTTGAACGGAATGGACAGTGTCTTGAAAGGAGGATATAACATGAACATCAACAAAAGCAAAACGAGGATAATGGAATGTAGTCCAATTAAATCGGGTGATGCTGAGGGAATTAGATTTGGAAATGAGACACTTAAAGCAGTAAAGGAGTTTTGCTATTTAGGAAGTAAAATAACTAATGATGGTCGAAGTAGAGAGGATATAAAATGTAGACTGGCAATGGCAAGGAAAGCGTTTCTGAAGAAGAGAAATCTGTTAACATCGAGTATAGATTTAAGTGTCACGAAGTCATTTCTGAAAATATTTGTTTGGAGTGTAGCCATGTATGGAAGTGAAACATGGACGATAACTAGTTTGGACAAGAAGAGAATAGAAGCTTTCGAAATGTGGTGCTACAGAAGAATACTGAAGATAAGGTGGATAGATCACGTAACTAATGAGGAGGTATTGAATAGGATTGGGGAGAAGAGAAGTTTGTGGCACAACTTGACTAGAAGAAGGGATGGGTTGGTAGGACATGTTTTGAGGCATCAAGGGAAGACAAATTTAGCATTGGAGGGCAGTGTGGAGGGTAAAAATCGTAGAGGGAGACCGAGAGATGAGTACACTAAGCAGATTCAGAAGGATGTAGGTTGCAGTAGGTACTGGGAGATGAAGAAGCTTGCACAGGATAGAGTAGCATGGAGAGATGCATCAAACCAGTCTCAGGACTGAACACCACAACAACAACAACAACAAGTTATAAGGGTATCAATCAAAAAAAGCTCCAAGCAAAAGAAAAAAGTCTTTCTAATAATTCCAATCGTAAGAATGCTCGGAGTGGTAGTTCCCATTCAACAAAATCACACTCGATGATTGAACAAACATAGCAGACATGAAACGGAGTCTCCCTGTTGAGTGGGAAAAAACATGTACCACAATTTGTGCAGCACATTGATTATTTTTAGTGACCATTGCAATAACATTTTTAAAAATATAAAGCAAAAAAGGGAGATACCTAAAATAGAAGATTTATCAAGTTCCGAACATGCGTTATTCAGTAAGGTGCATGTGGTGTCCAATCTGCACCAAAAACCCATTGAATGGAGAATTTGCTTTCTGGCCATACAACCAGATGACACTGCTGTAAACAACAAACATTTACCCACATTTCACGAATCAGATACATTACTCCACTGTGAAATTGATGTATATAAGTGATAAAGGAATCAAAGGAAGCACCTAGCAAAAGAAAAAAAGTCTTTCTTATAACTCCAATCGTCAGAACGCTCGAAATGGTGATTCCCATCCAACAAAACCACACTCGATGTTTGAAAAAACGTAGCAGTCATGAAACGGACTCTCCCCATTGTGAGGGAAGAAACATGTACCACAATTTGTGCGGCACGTTGTCTATTTTTAGTGACCATTGAAATAAGATATTTAAAATTGTAAAGCAAATGAAGGAGAGACCAAAACAAGAAGATTTATATAATTCCGAACATTCAGTGTTCAGTAAGGTGCACGTGGTGTCCAATCTGCAAAAAAAAAACCATTGAATGCAGAATCTGCTTTTTGGCCACACAACCAGATGATCCTGCTGTGAACAACAAACACATAACCACATTTTACGATTCAAATATATTAACCCACTGTGAAATTGATGATTATATGTGATAAGGATAACAATCAAAACTGGAAAGTAGCAAAACAATGAAGTCTTTCCTAATAACTCCAATACTCAAGATGCCCGGAGTGGTGGTTACCATCCAACAAAATCACTCTCGATGGTAGAACAAATATAGCAGTCATGAAACAGAATCTCCCTGCTGAGAGGGAAGAAACATATATCAGAATTTGTGCAGCACATTGATTATTTTTAGTGGACATTGGATTAAGATTTTTAAAAATATAAAGCAAATGAAGGAGATATCTAAACAAGAAGATTTATCAAATTCCAAAAACCCGTTATTCAGTAAGGTGAATGTGGTCCCCCGACTGCACAACAACCCACTGATTGTATAATTTGCTTCGTGGCCATACCACCCTATGACCCTGCTGTAAACAACAAACCTTTACCCACACTTCACGATTCAAACACATTACTCCACTGCGATAATAGAAGAATATATAAGTTATAAAGGTATCAAACAAAGGAAGCTCCTAGCAGAAGAAAAAATCTTTCTAATAACTCCAATACTCAGAATGCACGGTGTGGTGGTTCCCATCCAACAAAATCACACTCGATGGTAGAACAAATATAGCCGTCATGAAACGGAATCACCCTGCTGAAGGGGAATAAACATGTACCAGAATTTGTGCAGCACAATGATTATTTTTAGTGGACATTGGATTAAGATTTTTAAAAATATAAAGCAAATGAAGGAGATATCTAAACAAGAAGATTTATCAAAATCCGAACAGCCGTTATTCAGTAAAGTGCATGTGGTGGCCAATCTGCACCAAATGACCATTGAATGGAGAATCTGCTTCCTGGCCATACAACCAGATAACTCTCCTATAATCAACAAACATTTACTCACATTTCTAGATTCAAATACATTACTCCACTGTGAATTTGATGAGTATAAGTGATACGAGTACTAATCAAAACAAGCACTTTGCAAAAGAAAGAAGTCCTCCCTATTAACTCCAGTCGTCATAATGTTTGGTGTGGTGGTTCCAATGAAACAAAATCACACTCAACGGTTAAACAAACATAGCACTCATGAAACGGAATCTCCCTGCTGATAGAATCTGTTTTGTGTCCATAAAACCAAATGACCCTGCTGTAAACAACAAACTTTTACCCACATTTCACGATTAAAATACATTACCCCACTGTGAAATTGATGAATATAAGTGATAAGCGTAACTATCAAAAGAAGCACCTAGGAAAAGAAAAAAAATGATTCTAATAACTCCAATCGTGAGTATGCTCGGAGTGGTGGTTCCCATCCAACAAGATCACACTTCATGGTTGAACAAACATAGCAGTCATGAAACAGCATCTCCCTGTTGAGAGGAAAGAAACATATACCACAATTTGTGCAGTACATTGATTAGTTTTAGTGACCATTGCAATAAGATTTTTAAAAATACAAAACAAATGAAGGAGATACCTAAAAGAGAAGATTTCTCAAATTCTGAACATTTGATATTCAGTAAAGTGCATGTGGTGTCCAATCTGCACCAAAAGACCATTAAACGGAGAATTTGCTTTCTGGCCATACAACCAGATGACACTGCTGTAAACAACAAACATTTACCCACATTTCATGATTCAAATACATTACTCCACTGTGAAATTGATGAATATAAGTGATAAGGGGAAGAATCAAAACAAGCACTTAGCAAATCAATGAAGTCTTTCCTAATAACTCCAATACTCAGGATGCTCGGAGTGGTGGTTACCATCGAACAAAATCACACCAAAGGTAGAACAAACTTAGCAGTCATTAAACGAGATCTCACTGCTGAGAGAATCTGCTTTGTGGCCATACATCCAAATGACCCTGCAGTAAACAACAAACATTTACCCACATTTCTCGACAAGAAGATTTAGCAAATTCTGAACATTCGTTATTATCTAAGGTGCTAGTGGCGTCCCATCTGCACGAAAAACATATTGATTGTATAATCTGCTTTCTGGCCATATTACCAGATTACCCTATCGTAAAGAAAAAACTCTTAACCACATTTCACGATTCAAATACATTACTCCACTGTGAAACTGATGAATATAAGTGAGACGGGTAACAATCAAAGGAAGCACCTAGCAAAACAAAGAAGGATTTCTTTATAACTCCAATAGTCATAATGCTCGGAGTGGTGGTTCACATCCAACAAAATCACACACGATGGTTGAAAAAACATACCAGTCATGAAACAGAATCTCCCTCCCTATAGGGAAGAAACATATGCCACAATTTGTGAAGCACATTGATTATTTTTAGTGACCATTGCGATAAGATTTTTAAAAATATCAAGCAAAGGAAGGACTGAATAAGAATCATATTGAAAACATCAATAATTCAGTAAAGTGCATGTGGTGTCCAATCTGCACAAAAAACCCATTAAATGGCGAACCTGGTTTGGGGCCAGACAGCCAGACGACCCTGCTGTAAAGTACAAACACTTAACCAGATTTCAAGATAGAAATACGAAACTCCACTGTGAAATTGATGAATATAAGTGATCAGTGTATTAATTTAGAAAAGCACCAAATCAAAGGAAAAAGCGCTTCATAATAACTCGAATAGTCAAAATGCTCGGAGTGGTGGTTCTCATCCAACAAAACCACACTCGATGATTGAAAAAACAAAGCAGTCATGAAACAGAGTCTCCCTGTTGAGAGGGAAGAAACATGTACAACAATTTGTGCATCACATTGATTATTTTTAGTGAACATTGGAATAAGATTTTTAAAAATAGAAAGGAAATGAAGGAGATACTTAAACAAGAAGATTTATCAAATTCAGAAACGCCGTTATTCAGTAAAGTGCATGTGGTGTCCAATCTGCACCAAATGACCATTGAATGGAGAATCTGCTTTCTGGCCATACAACCAGATGACACTGCTGTAAACAACAAACATTTACCCACATTTCACAATTCAAATACATTACTCCACTGTGAAATTGATTAATATCAGTGATAAAAGTGACAATCAAAAGAAGCACCTAGAAAAAAGGAAGAAGTCTTTCCTTATAACTAGAATAGTCAAAAAGGTCAGAGTATGGTTCAAATCCAACAAAATCAGACTCAACGGTCGAACAAATATAGCACTCATGAAACGGAATCTCCCTGCTGACAGAATCTGCTAGTCGCCATACAACATAATGACCCTGCTGTAAACAACAAACATTTAGCCACATTTCACGATTAAAATACATTACCCCACTGTGAAATTGATGAATATAAGTGATAAGCGTAACAATCAAAAGAAACACCTAGCCAAACAAAAAAGTCTTTCCAATAACTCCAATCATCAGAATGCTCGGATTGGTGGTCCCATCCAACAAATTCACACTCGATGTTTGAACAAACATAGCAGTCATGAAAAGGAGTCTCCCTGTTGAGAGGGAAGAAACATGTACCACCATTTGTGAAGCACATTAAGCATTTTTAGTGACCATTGGAATAACATTTTTAAAAATCTAAAGCAAATGAAGGAGATTCTTAAAATAGAAGATTTATCAAATTCCGAACATTCGTTATTCAGTTAAGTGCATGTGCTGTAAACAGCAAACATTTACCCACATTTCACAAATCAAATACATTACTCCACTGTGAAATTGATGAGTATAAGTGACAATAGTAGCAATCAAAAGAAGCAACAAGAAAAAGAAAAAAGTCTTTATAATAACTCCAACTATCAGAATGTTTGGACTGGTGGTTCCCATCCAACAAAATTACATTTGATGATTGAACAAACATAGCAGTCATAAAAAGATATCTCCCTGTTGAGAGGGAAGAAATATGTACCACAATTTGTGCAGCACATTGATTATAGTAAGTGACCATTGCAATAAAATTTATTAAAAAATAAAGCAAATGATGGAGATACCAAATAAGAAGATTTATCAAATTCCGAACATACGGTTTCAATTAGGTGCATGTGGTGTCCAATCTCCACCAAAAAACCATTGAATACAGAATCTGCTTCCTGGCCATACAACCACATGACCCTGCTGTAAACAATAAACACATAACCACATTTCACGATTTAAATATATTAACCCACTGTGAAATTGATGAATATAAATGATAAAGGAAAGAATCAAAACAAGCACCAGCAAAACAATGAAGTCTTTCCTAATAACTACAACACTCAGGATGCTCGGAGTGGTGGTTCCCATTAAACAAAATCATACTCAATGGTAGAACAAATATAGCCGTCATGAAACGGAATGTCCCTGCTGAGAGGGAAGAAACATGTACCACAATTTGTGCAGCACATTGAGCATTTTTAGTGACCATTGGAATAACATTTTTTAAAATCTAAAGCAAATGAAGGAGATACCAAAACAAGAAGATTTATCAAATTCCTAACAGCCGTTATTAAGTAAGGTGCATGTGGTGTCCAATCTGCACCATAAGAACATTGAAAGGAGAATCTGCTTTCTGGCCTTACAACCAGATGACCCTGCTGTAAACAACAAACATTTACCCACAGTTCACGATTCAAATACATTACTCCACAGTGAAATTGATGAATATAAGTGATAAGGGGAAGAATCAAAACAAGCACCTAGCAAAACAATGAAGTCTTTCCTAATTACTCCAATACTCAGGATGCTCGGAGTGGTGGTTCCCATCCAACAAAATCACACTCGTTGGTAGAACAAACACAGCAGTCATGAAACGGATTCAAATACATTACTCCACTGTGAAATTGATGTATATATATGATAAGGGAAAGAATCAATACAAGCACCTAGCAAAACAATGAAGTCTTTCCTAATACTTCCAATACTCAGGATGCTCGGAGTGGTGGCTCCCATCCAACAAAATCACACTAAAAGGTAGAACAAACATAGCAGTCATTAAAAGGAATCTCCCTGCTGAGAGAATCTGCTTTGTGGCCATACAACCAAATGACCCTGTTGTAAACAACAAACATTTACCCACATTTCACGATTCAAATACATTACTCCCCTGTGAAGTTACTGAATATAAGCGATAAGAGTACTAATCAAAACAAGTACTTAGCAAAAGAAAAAAGTCTTTCCTATTAACTCCAGTCGTCACAATGTTTGGAGTGGTGGTTCCCATCCAACAAAATCACACTCGTTGGTAGAACAAACACAGCAGTCATGAAACGGATTCTCCCTATTGAGAGACAAGAAACATGTGCTACAATTAGTGCAGCACATTGTTATTTTTAGTGACCATTGAAACAAGTTTTTAAAAATATAAAGCAAATGAAAGAGATACCAAAACAAGAAGATTTATCAAATCCCGAACATTCGGTGTTCAGTAGGATGCATGTGGTGTCCAATCTCCACCAAAATACCATTGAATGCAGAATCTGATTTCGGGCCATACAACCTGATGACCCCGCTGTAAACAACAAACATTTACCCACATTTAACGATTCGAATACATTACTCCACTGTGAAATTGATGAATATAAGTTATAACAGTATCAATCATAATAAGCTCCATGCAAAAAAAAAAAGTCTTTCAAATAGCTCCAATCGTCAGAATGCTCGGATTGGTGGTTCCCAACCAACAAAATCACACTAAAAGGGAGAACAAACATAGCAGTCATTAAAAGGAATCTCCCTGCTGAGAGAATCTGCTTTGTGGCCATACAACCAAATGACCCTGTTGTAAACAACAAACATTTACCCGCATTTCACGATTAAATACATTAACCCACTGTGAAATTGATGAATATAAGTGAGAAGAGTAACAATCAAAAGAAGCACCTAGCAAAACAAAGAAGGCTTTCCTTATAACTCGAATAGTCAGAATGTTCAGAGTGGTGGTTCCCATCCAACAAATCACACTCGAAGGTGGAACAAACATAGTAGTCATGAAAAGGAGTCTCCCAATGTGTGGATATGTGTGTGTGTATGTGTGTGTGTGCGAGTGTACACCTGTCCTTTATTTCCCGTAAGGGAAGTCTTTCCGCTCCCGGGATTGGAATGACTCCTTACCCTCTCCCTTAAAACCCACATCCTTTTGTCTTTCCAATGTGTGGATATGTGTGTGTGTATGTGTGTGTGCGAGTGTAAACCTGTCCTTTTTTTCCCCTAAGGGAAGTCTTTCCGCTCCCGGGATTGGAATGACTCCTTACCCTCTCCCTTAAAATCCACATCCTTTCGTCTTTCCCTCTCCTTCCTGAACAAGCAACCATCGGTTGCGAAAGCTAGTAATTCTGTGTGTGTGTTTGTCTGTTTTGTTCATGTGCCTGTCTGCCGGCACTTTCTCGCTTGGTAAGTCTTGGAATCTTTGTTTTTAATATATTTTACCCCACTGTGAAATTGATGAATATAAGTGATAAGCCTAAAAATCAAAAGAAGCACATAGCAAAAGAAAAACGTCTTTCTAATAATTCCAATGATCAGAATACTCGGTGTGGTGGTTCCCATTCAACAAAATCACACTCGATGTTTGAACAAACATAGCAATCATGAAACAGAATCTCCCTGTTGAGAGTGAAGAGACATATACCACCATTTGTGAAGCACATTGATTATTTTTAGTGATAATTGCAATAAGATTTTAAAAAATATAAAGCTAATGACGGAGATACCAAAACAAGAAGATTTATCAACTTCCGAATAGCCATTATTCAGTAAGGAGCATGTGGTGACCCATCTGCACAAAAAACCATTGATTGTATAATTTGCTTTCTGGCCATACCACCAGACGACCCTGCCGTAAAGAAGAAACTCTTAACCACATTTCACTATCCAAATACATTACTCCACTGTGAAATTGATTAATATCAGTGATAAAAGTAACAATCAAAAGAAGCACCTAGAAAAAAGGAAGAAGTCTTTCCTTGTAACTCCAATAGTCAAAAAGGTCACAGTTGTGGTTCCAATCCAACAAAATCACAATCGACGGTTGAACAAACATACCACTCATGAAACGGAATCTCCCTGCTGAGAGAATCTGCTTTGTGGCCATACAAACAAATGACCCTGCTGTAAAAAACAAACAATTACCCACTTTTCACGATTAAAATACGTTACCACTCTGTGAAATTGATGAATATAAGTGATAAGCGTAACAATCAAAAGAAGCGCCTAGCAAAAGAAAAAAGTCTTTCTAATAAACCCAATCGTCAGAATGCTCCGAGTGGTGGTTCCCATCCAACAAAATCACACTCGTTGGTAGAACAAACACAGCAGTCATGAAACGGATTCAAATACATTACTCCACTGTGAAATTGATGTATATATATGATAAGGGAAAGAATCAATACAAGCACCTAGCAAAACAATGAAGTCTTTCCTAACACTTCCAATACTCAGGATGCTCGGAGTGGTGGTTCCCATCCAACAAAATCACACTCGATGCTAGAACAAACGTAGCAGTGATGAAACAGAATTTCCCTGCTGAGTGGGAAAAATATGTACCAGTGGGAAAAATATGTACCACAATTTCTGCAGCACATTGATTATTTTTAGTGACCATTGCAATAAGATTTGTAAAAAATATAAAGCATATGATTGAGATACCTAAACACGAAGATATATCAAATTCCGAACAATCGTTATTCAGTAAAGTGCATGTGGTGTCCAATCGGCACCAAAAATCCATATAATGGAGAATTTGCTTTCTGGCCATACAACCAGATGACCCTGCTGTAAACTGCAAATATTTACCCACATTTAACGATTCAAATACATTACTCCACTGTGAAATTGATGAATTTAAGTTATAAGGGTATCAATCAAAAGAAGCTCCAAGCAAAAGAAATAAGTTCTTCTAATAACTCCAATCGTCAGAATGCTCGGAGTGGTAGTTAGTTCCCATCCAACAAAATCACACTCGATGATTGAACAAACATAGCAGTCATGAAACGGAGTCTCAATGATGAGAGGCAAGAAACATGTACCACAATTTGTGAAGCATATTGATTATTTTTAGTGAACATTGGAATAAGTTTTTTTTTTTAATATAAAGCAAATGAAGGAGAAACCTCAACAAGAAGATTTATCAAATTCCGAACAGCCGTTATTCAGTAAAGTGCATGTGGTGTCCAATCTGCACCAAAAGACCATTGAATGGAGAATATGCATTCTGGCCATACAACTAGATGACACTGCTGTAAACAACAAACATTTACTGACATTTAACGATTCAAATACATTACTCCACTGCGAAATAGAAGAATATAAGTTATAAGTGTATCAATCAAAGGAAGCTGCTAGCAGAGGGAAAAATCTTTCTAAAAACTCCAACACTCAGGATGCTCGGAGTGGTGGCTCCCATCCTACAAAATCACACTCAACGGTAGAACAAATCATCATTTACTCACATTTCTAGATTCAAATACATTACTCCACTGTGAAATTGATGAGTATAAGTGATACGAGTACTAAACAAAACAAGCACTTTGCAAAAGAAAGAAGTCTTCCCTATTAACTCCAGTCGTCATAATGTTTGGTGTGGTGGTTCCAATGAAACAAAATCACACTCAACGGTTAAACAAACATAACACTCATGAAACGGAATCTCCCTGCTGATAGAATCTGTTTTGTGTCCATAAAACCAAATACCCTGCTGTAAACAACAAACTTTTACCCACATTTCACGATTAAAATACATTACCCCACTGTGAAATTGATGAATATAAGTGATAAGCGTAACTATCAAAAGAAGCACCTAGGAAAAGAAAAAAAATGATTCTAATAACTCCAATCGTGAGAATGCTCGGAGTGGTGGTTCCCATCCAACAAGATCACACTTCATGGTTGAACAAACATAGCAGTCATGAAACAGCATCTCCCTGTTGAGAGGAAAGAAACATATACCACAATTTGTGCACTACATTGATTAGTTTTAGTGACCATTGCAATAAGATTTTTAAAAATACAAAACAAATGAAGGAGATACCTAAAAGAGAAGATTTCTCAAATTCTGAACATTTGATATTCAGTAAAGTGCATGTGGTGTCCAATCTGCACCAAAAGACCATTAAACGGAGAATTTGCTTTCTGGCCATACAACCAGATGACACTGCTGTAAACAACAAACATTTACCCACATTTCACTAATCAGATACATTACTCCACTGTGAAATTAATGAATATAAGTGATAAAGGAATAAAAGGAAGCACCTAGCAAAAGAAAAAAGTCTTAAAAATAACTCCAATCGTCAGAACGCTCGGACTTGTGATTCCCATCCAATAAAATCACACTCGATGTTTGAAAAAACGTAGCAGTCATGAAACGGACTCGCCCTGTTGCGAGGGAAGAAACATGTACTACCATTAGTGCAGCACATTGTTATTTTTAGTGACCATTGAAATAAGATTTTAAAAAGTATAAAGCAAATGAAGGAGATACCAAAACAAGAAGACTTATCAAATTCCGAACATTCGGTGTTCAGTAGGGTGCATGGGGTGTCAAATCTCCACCAGAAAACCATTGAATGCAGAATCTGCTTTCTGGCCATACAACCAGATGACACTGCTGTAAACAACAAACATTTAACCACATTTCATGATTCAAATACATTTCTCCACTGTGAAATTGATGAATATAAGTGATAAGGGGAAGAATCAAAACAAGCACTTAGCAAATCAATGAAGTCTTTCCTAATAACTCCAATACTCAGGATGCTCGGAGTGGTGGTTACCATCGAACAAAATCACACTCAAAGTTAGAACAAACTTAGCAGTCATTAAACGAGATCTCACTGCTGAGAGAATCTGCTTTGTGGCCATACATCCAAATGACCCTGCAGTAAACAACAAACATTTACCCACATTTCACGACAAGAAGATTTAGCAAATTCTGAACATTCGTTATAACTAAGGTGCTAGTGGCGTCCCATCTGCACCAAAAACATATTGATTGTATAATCTGCTTTCTGGCCATATTACCAGATTACCCTATCGTAAAGAAAAAACTCTTAACCACATTTCACGATTCAAATACATTACTCCACTGTGAAACTGATGAATATAAGTGAGAAGGGTAAAAATCAAAGGAAGCACCTAGCAAAACAAAGAAGGATTTCTTTATAACTCCAATAGTCATAATGCTCGGAGTGGTGGTTCACATCCAACAAAATCACACACGATGGTTGAAAAAACATACCAGTCATGAAACAGAATCTCCCTGCTTATACGGAAGAAACATGTGCCACAATTTGTGAAGCACATTGATTATTGTTAGTGACCATTGCAATAACATTTTTAAAAATATAAAGCAAATAATGGAGATACCTAAAATAGGAGATTTATCAAATTCCGAACATTCAGTGTTCAATAAGGTGCATGTGGTGTCCAATCTGCCCCAAAAACCCATTGAATGGAGAATTTGCTTTCTGGCCATACAACCAGATGACACTGCTGTAAACAACAAAAATTTACCCACATTTCACGAATCGAATACATTACTCCACTGTGAAATGGATGAATATAAATGATAAAGGTATCAAAGGAAACATCTAGCAAAAGAAAAAAGTCTTTCTAATAACTCCAATCATCAGAACGCTCGGAGTGCTGATTCCTATTCAATAAAATCACACTTGATGTTTGAAGAAACGTAGCAGTCATGAAACGGACTCTCCCTGTTGAGAGGGAAGATGCATGTACAACAATATTTGCAGCACGTTGTCTATTTTTAGTGACCATTGAAACAAGATTTTCAAAAATGTAAAGCAAAGGAAGTAGTGACCAAAACAAGAAGATTTATCAAATTCCGAACATTCGGTGTTCAGTAAGGTGCATGTGATGCCCAATCTGCACCAAAAACCCATTGAATGCAGAATCAACACATTACTCCACTGCGAAATAGAAGAATATAAGTTATAAGGGTATCAATCAAAGGAAGCTCCTAGCAGAAGAAAAAATCTTTCTAATAACTCTAATACTCAGGATGCTCAGGGTGGTGGTTCAAATCCAACAAGATCACACTTGATCGTAGAACAAATATAGCCGTCATGAAACGGAATCTCCCTGTTGAGAGGGAATAAACATGTACCACAATTTGTCCAGCACATTGATTATTTTTAGTGAACATTGGAATAAGATTTTTAAAAATAGAAAGCAAATGAAGGAGATACCTAAACAAGAAGATTTATCAAATTCAGAAAAGCCGTTATTCAGGAAAGTGCATGTGGTGTCCAATCTGCACCAAATGACAATTGAATGGAGAATCTGCTTTCTGGCCATACAACCAGATGACACTGCTGTAAACAACAAACAATTACCCACATTCCGCGATTAAAATACATTACCCCAACGTGAAATTGATGAATATAAGTGATAAGCGTAACAATCAAAAGAAGCACCTAGCAAAACAAAGAAGGCTTTCCTTATAACTCGAATAGTCAGAATGTTCGGAGTGGTGGTTCCCCTCCAACAAATCACACTCGAAGGTGGAACAAACATAGTAGTCATGAAACGAAATTTCCCTATTGAGAGGGAAGAAACATGTACCACAATTTGTGCACCACATTGATTATTGTTAGTGCAATAACATTTTTAAAAATATAAAGCAATTAAAGGAGATTCTTAAAATAGAAGATTTATCAAATTCCGAAGATTCATTATTCAGTAAAGTGCATGTGGTGTCCAATCTGCAACAAAAACCCATTAAATGGAGAATCTGCTTTCTGGCCATACAACCAGATGACGCTGCTGTAAACAACAAACATTTACTGACATTTAATGATCCAAATACATTACTCCACTGTGAAATTGATGAATATAAGTTACAAGGGTATCAATCAAAGGAAGCTCCAAGCAATAGAAAAAAGTCTTTCTAATAACCCCAATCATCAGAATGCTAGGAGTGGTAGTTCACTTCCAACAAAATCACACTCGATGATTGAACAAACATAGCAGTCATGAAACGGAGTCTCCCTATTGAGAGAGAAGAATCATGTACTACAATTAGTGCAGCACATTGTTATTTTTTGTGACCATTGAAATATGATTTTAAAAAATATAAAGCAAATGAAAGAGATACAAAAATAAGAAGATTTATCAAATTCCGAACATTCGGAGTTCAGTGGGGTGCATGTGGTGTCTAATGTGCACCATAAGAACATTGAATGGAGAATCTGCTTTCTGGCCATACAACCAGATGACCCTGCTGTCAACAACAAGCATTTACCAACATTTCACGAAAGAAATACATTACTCCACTGTTAAATTGATTAATGTTGTAGTTGTTGTTGTAGTGTTCTTGTGATCTTCAGTCCTGAGACCGGTTTGATGCAGCCCTCCATGCTACTCTATCCTTTGCAAGTTGCTTTATCTCCCAGTACCTACTGCAACCTACATCCTTCTAAATCTGCTTAGTGTATTCATCTCTTGGTCTCCCTCTACGATTTTTACCCTCCACACTGCCCTCCAATATTAAATTGGTGATCCCTTGATGCCTCAGAACATGTCCTACCAACCCATCCCTTCTTCTTGTCAAGTTGTGCCACAACTTCTCTTCTCCCCAATCCTATTCAATACTTCCTCATTAGTTATGTGATCTACCCATCTAATCTTCAGCATTCTTCTGTAGCACCACATTTTGAAAGCTTCTATTCTCTTCTTGTCCAAACTATTTATCGCCCATGTTTCACTTCCATACATGGCTACACTCCATACAAATACTTTCAGAAAAGGCTTCCTGACATTTAAACCTAAATTCCATGTTAACAAATTTCTCTTCTTCAGAAACGCTTTTCTTGCCATTGCCAGTCTACATTTTATATCCTCTCTACTTCGACCATCATCAGTTATTTTGCTCCCCAAATAGCAAAACTCCTTTACTATTTTAAGTGTCTCATTTCCTAATCTAATTCCCTCAGCATCACCCGACTTAATTCGACTACATTCCATTATCCTCGTTTTGCTTTTGTTGATGTACATCTTATATACTCCTCTCAAGGAATTGTCCATTCCATTCAACTGCTCTTCCAAGTCCCTTGCTGTCTCTGACAGAATGACAATGTCATCGGCGAACCTCAAAGTTTTTATTTCTTCTCCATGGACTTTAACACCTACTCCAAATTTTCTTTTGTTTCCTTTATTGCTGTCTCATTATACAGATTGAATAACATCGGGGAGAGGCTACAACCCTGTCTTACTTCCTTCCCAACCGCTGCTTCCCTTTCATGCCCCTCGACTCTTATAACTGCCATCTGTTTTCTGTATATATTGTAAATAGCCTTTCGCTCCCTGTATTTTACCCCTGCCACCTTTAGAATTTGAAAGAGAGTATTCTGGTCAACATTGTCAAAAGCTTTCTCTAAGTCTACAAATGCTAGAAACGTAGGATTGCCTTTCCTTAATCTTTCTTCTAAGATAAGTCGTAAGGTCAGTATTGCCTTACGTGTTCCAGTATTTCTACGGAATCCAAACTGATCTTCTCCGAGGTCGGCTTCTACTACTTTTTCCATTCGTCTGTAAGGAATTCGTGTTAGTATTTTGCAGCTATGGCTTATTAAACTTATTGTTCGGTAATTTTCACATCTGTCAACACCTGCTTTCTTTGGGATTGGAATTATTATATTCTTCTTGATGTCTGAGGGTATTTCGCCTGTTTCATACATCTTGCTCTTCAGATGGTAGAATTTTGTCAGGACTGGCTCTCCCAAGGCCGTCAGTAGTTCCAATGGAATGCTGTCTTTTCCGGGGGCCTTGTATCGACTCAGGTCTTTCAGTGCTCTGTCAAACTCTTCACGCAGTATCGTATCTCCCCTTTCATCTTCATCTACATCCTCTTCCATTTCCATAATATTGTCCTCAAGTACATCACCCTTGTATAGACCCTCTATATACTCCTTCCACCTTTCTGCTTTCCCTTCTTTGCTTAGAACTGGGTTTCCATCTGAGCTCTTGATGTTTATACAAGTGGTTCTCTTTTCTGCAAAGGTATCTTTAATTTTCCTGTAGGCAGTATCTATCTTACCCCTAGTGAGATAACCCTCTACATCCTTACATTTGTCCACTAGCCATCCCTGCTTAGCCATTTTGCACTTCCTGTTGATCTTATTTTTGAGACGTTTGTATTCCTTTTTGCCTGCTTCATTTACTGCATTTTTATATTTTCTCCTTTCACTATTAAATTCAGTATTTCTTCTGTTACCCAAGGATTTCTACTAGCCCTCGTCTTCTTACCTACTTGATCCTCCGCTGCCTTCAGTACCTCATCCCTCAAAGCTACCCATCCTTCTTCTACTGTATTTATTTCCCCCATTCCTAACAATTGTTCCCTTATGCTCTCCCTGAAACTCTGTACAATCTCTGGTTCTTTCAGTTTATCCAGGTCCCCTCTCCTTAAATTACCCGCCTTTTTGCAGTTTCTTCAGTTTTAGTCTACAGGTCATAACCAATAGATTGTGGTCAGAGTCCACATCTGCCCCTGGAAATGTCTTACAATTTAAAACCTGGTTCCTAAATCTCTGCCTTACCATTATATAATCTCTCTGATACCTTTTAGTATCTCCAGGGTTCTTCCATGTATACAACCTTCTTTCATGATTCTTACACCGAGTGTTAGCTATGATTAACTTGTGCTCTGTGCAAAATTATACCAGGCGGCTTCCTCTTTCATTTCTTACCCCCAATCAATATCCACCTACTACGTTTCCTTTTCTCCCTTTTCCTACACTCGATTTCCAGTCACCCATGACTATTAAATTTTCATCTCCCTTCACTATCGGAATAATTTCTTTTATTTCATCATACATTTCTTCAATTTCTTCGTCATCTGCAGAGCTAGTTGGCATATAAACTTGTACTACTGTAGTAGGTGTGGGCTTCATATCTATCTTGGCCACAAAAATGCGTTCACTATGCTGTTTGTAGTAGCTTACCCGCATTCCTACTTACCTATTCATTATTAAACCTACTCCTGCACATTACCCCTATTTAATTTTGTGTTTAAAACCCAGAAGTCACCTGACCAGAGGTCTTGATTAATATCAGTGATAAAATAAACAATCAAAAGAAGCACCTAGAAAAAAGGAAGAAGTCTTTCCTTATAACTCCAGTAGTCAAAAAGGTCAGAGAGGTGGTTCCAATCCAACAAAATCACACTCGACGGTTAAACAAACATAGCACTCACGAAACGGAATCTCCCTGCTGAGAGAATCTACTTTGTGGCCATACAAACAAAATGACCCTGCAGTAAACAACAGATATTTACCCACATTTCACGATTAAAATACGTTTCCCCAATGTGAAATCGATGAATATAAGTGTTAAGCGTAACAATCAAAAGAAGCACCTAGCAAAAGAAAAAAGTCTTTCTAATAACTCCAATCATCAGAATGCTCGGAGTGGTGGTTCCCATCCAACAAAATCACACTCGATGTTTGAACAAACATAGCAGTCATGAAAAGGAGTCTCCCTGTTGAAAGGAAAGAAACAAGTACCACAATTTGTGCAGCACATTGATTATATTTAGTGAACATTGGAATAAGATTTTTAAAAATATAAAGCAAATGAAGGAGATACCTAGACAAGAAGATTTATCAAAATCCGTACAGCCGTTATTCAGTAAAGTGCATGTGGTGTCCAATCTGCACCAAATGACCATTGAATCTAGAATCTGCTTTCTGGCCATACAACCAGATGACCCTGCTGTAAACAACAAACATTTACCTGCATTTCATGATTCAAATACATTATTCCACTGTGAAATTGATGAATATAAGTGATAATGGGAAGAATCAAAACAAGCACTTAGCAAATCGATGAAGTCTTTCCTAATAACTCCAATACTCAGGATGCTGGAAGTGGTGGTTACCATCGAGCAAAATTACACTCAAAGGTAGAACAAACATAGCAGTCATTAAACGGAATCTCCCTGCTGAGAGAATCTGCTTTGTGGCCATACATATAAATGACCCTGCTGTAAACAACAAACATTTACCCACATTTCACGACAAGAAGATTTATCAAATTCTGAACATTCGTTATTATCTAAGGTGCAAGTGGCATCCCATCTGCACCAAATACCCATTGATTAGATAATCTGCTTTCTGGCCATATTACCAGATGACCCTCCCGTAAAGAAAAAACTCTTAACCTCATTTTACGATTCAAATACATTACTCCACTGTGAAACTGATGAACATCAGTGAGAAGGGTAACAATCAAACGAAGCACCTAGCAAAACAAAGAAGGCTTTCCTTATAACTCGAATAGTCATAATGCTCGGAGTGGTGGTTCCCATCCAACAAAATCACACACGATGGTTGAAAAAACATACCAGTCATGAAACAGAATCTCCCTGCTTATACGGAAGAAACGTGTGATACAATTTGTGAAGCACGTTGATTATTTATAGTGACCATTGGAATAAAATTTTTATAATTGGAAGGCAAATGAAGTAGATAGATAAACAAGAATATTTATCAGATTCCGAACATTCATTATTCAGTAAAGTGCATTTAGGGGTTCATTCTGCACCAAAAACCCACTGAATGGAGAAATTGCTTTCTGGCCATACAACCAGATGACCCAGCTGTAAACAACAAACATTTACCCACATTTCACGATTCAAATACATTACTCCATTGTGAAACTGATGAATATAAGTGAGAAGGTTAACAATCAAAAGAAGAACCTAGCAAAACAAAGAAGGCTTTCCTTATAACTCGAATAGTCAAAATGTTCGGAGTGGTGGTTCCCATCCAACAAATCACACTCGAAGGTGCAACAAACATAATAGTCATGAAACGAAATTTTCCTATTGAGAGGGAAGAAACATGTACCACGATCTGTGAACCACATTGATTATTGTTAGTGACCATTGCAATAACATTTTTAAAAATATAAAGCAAATAATGGAGATACCTAAAATAGGAGATTTATCAAATTCCGAACATTCAGTGTTCAGTAAGGTGCATGTGGTGTCCAATCTGCCCCAAAAACCCATTGAATGGAGAATTTGCTTTCTGGCCATACAACCAGATGACACTTCTGTAAACAACAAAAATTTACCCACATTTCACGAATCGAATACATTACTCCACTGTGAAATGGATGATTATAAATGATAAAGGTATCAAAGGAAACACCTAGCAAAAGAAAAAAGTCCAAAAAACTCCAATCATCAGAACGCTCGGAGTGCTGATTCCCATCCAATAAAATCACACTTGATGTTTGAAAAAAGGTAGCAGTCATGAAACGGACTCTCCCTGTTGAGAGGGAAGATGCAGGTACAACAATTTTTGCAGCACGTTGTCTATTTTTAGTGACCATTGAAACAAGATTTTCAAAAATGTAAAGCAAATGAAGGAGTGATCAAAACAAGAAGATTTATCAAATTCCGAACATTCGGTGTTCAGTAGGGTGCATGTGGTGTCTAATGTGCACCATAAGAACATTGAATGGAGAATCTGCTTTCTGGCCATACAACCAGATGACCCTGCTGTCAACAACAAGCATTTACCTACATTTCACGAAAGAAATACATTACTCCACTGTGAAATTGATGAATATTAGTCACAAAGGTATCAATCAAAGAAAGCACATAGCAAAAGAGAAAAGTCTTTCTAATAACTACAATCGTCAGAATGCTCGGAGTGGTGGTTCCCATCCAACAAAATCACACTCAATGTTTGAACAAACACAGCAGTCATGAAATGGAATCTCACTGCTGAGAGGATAGAAACATGTACCACAATATGTGCAGCACATTGATTATTTTTAGTGGCCATTGCAATAAGACTATAAAAAATATAAAGCAAAAGAAGAAGATACCTAAACACGAAGATATATCACATTCCGAACATTCAACATTCAGTAAGGTGATGTGGTGTCCAATCTGCACCAAAAGACCATTTAATGGAGAATCTGCTTTCTGGCCATACAACCAGATGACCCTGCTGTAAACAACAAACCTTTACCCTCATTTCACAAATCAAATACATTATTCGACAGTAAAATTGATGAATATAAATGATAAAGGAGTCAATTAAAGGAAGCACCCACCTAGCAAAAGAAAAAAAGTTTTTCTAATAACTACAATTGACAGAATGTTCAGAGTGGTGGTTCCCTCCAACAAAATCACACTTGATGTTTGAACAAACACAGCAGTCATGAAACGGAATCTGCCTGTTGAGAGGAAGAAACATGTACTACAATTTGTGCAGCACATTGTCTATTTTTAGTTACCAATGAAATAAGATTTTTGAAAATACAAAGCAAATGAACAAGATATCAAAACAAGAAGATTTATCAAATTACGAACATTCAATATTCAGTAAGGTGCATGTGGTGTCCAATCTGCACCAAAAACCCATTGAATGCTGAATCTGCTTTCTGGCCATACAACCAGATGACCCTGCTGTAAACAACAAACATTTAAAAACATTTTACGAATCAAATACATTACTCCACTGCGAAATACAAGAATATAAGTTATCAGTGTATCAATCAAAGGTAGCTCCTAGCAGAGGAAAAAATCTTTCTACAAACTCCAATACTCAGGATGCTCGGAGTGGTGGTTCCGATCCTACAAAATCACACTCAATGGTAGAACACATATAGCCGTCATGAAACGGAATCTCCCTGCTGAGAGGGAATAAACATGTACCACAATTTGTGCAGCACATTGATCATAATTAGTGAACATTGGAATAAGATTTTTAAAAATATCATGCAAATCAAGGAGATACCTAAACAAGAAGATTTATCAAATTCCGAACAGCCGTTATTCAGTAAAGTGCATGTGGTGTCCATTCTGCACCAAAAGACCATTGAATGGAGAATCTGCACTCTGGCCATACAACTAGATGACACTGCTGTAAACAACAAACATTTACCCACATTTCACAAATCAAATACATTACTCCACTGTGAATTGATGAATATAAGTTATAACAGTATCAATCAAAGGAAGCTCCAAGCAAAAGAAAAAAGTCTTTCTAATAACTCCAATAGTCAGAATGCTCGGAGTGGTGGTTCCCATCCAAACAAATCACACCCAAAGTTAGAACAAACATAGCAGTCATTAAACAGAATCTCCCTGCTGAGAGAATCTGCTTTGTGGCCATACAACCAAATGACCCTGCTGTAAACAACAAACATTTACCCACATTTCACAATTCAAATACATTACTCCACTGTTAAATTGATTAATGTTGTTGTTGTTGTAGTGTTCTTGTGATCTTCAGTCCTGAGACCGGTTTGATGCAGCCCTCCATGCTACTCTATCCTGTGCAAGTTGCTTTATCTCCCAGTACCTACTGCAACCTACATCCTTCTAAATCTGCTTAGTGTATTCATCTCTTGGTCTCCCTCTATGATTTTTACCCTCCGCACTGCCCTCCAATATTAAATTGGTGATCCCTTGATGCCTCAAACCATGTCCTACCAACCCATCCCTTCTTCTTGTCAAGTTGTGCCACAAACTTCTCTTCTCCCCAATCCTATTCAATACTTCCTCATTAGTTATGTGATCTACCCATCTAATCTTCATCATTCTTCTGTAGCACCACATTTCGAAAGCTTCTATTCTCTTCTTGTCCAAACTATTTATCGCCCATTTAAATCTATATTCCATGTTAACAAATTTCTCTTCTTCAGAAACGCTTTTCTTGCCATTGCCAGTCTACATTTTATATCCTCTCTACTTCGACCATCATCAGTTATTTTGCTCCCCAAATAGCAAAACTCCTTTACTATTTTAAGTGTCTCATATCCTAATCTAATTCCCTCAGCATCACCCGACTTAATTTGACTACATTCCATTATCCTCGTTTTGCTTTTGTTGATGTTCATCTTATATACTCCTCTCAAGGCATTGTCCATTCCATTCAACTGCTCTTCCAAGTCCCTTGCTGTCTCTGACAGAATGACAATGTCATCGGCAAACCTCAAAGTTTTTATTTCTTCTCCATGGACTTTAACACCTACTCCGAAATTTTCTTTTGTTTCCTTTATTGCTGTCTCATTATACAGATTGAATAACATCGGGGAGAGGCTACAACCCTGTCTTACTTCCTTCCCAACCGCTGCTTCCCTTTCATGCCCCTCGACTCTTATAACTGCCATCTGTTTTCTGTATAAATTGTAAATAGCCTCTTGCTCCCTGTATTTTACCCCTGCCACCTTCAGAATTTGAAAGAGAGTATTCCAGTCAACATTGTCAAAAGCTTTCTCTAAGTCTACAAATGCTAGAAACGTAGGTTTGCCTTTCCTTAATCTTTCTTCTAAGATAAGTCGTAAGGTCAGTATTGCCTTACGTGTTCCAGTATTTCTACGGAATCCAAACTGATCTTCTCCGAGGTCGGCTTCTACTACTTTTTACATTCGTCTGTAAGGAATTCGTGTTAGTATTTTGCAGCTATGGTTTATTAAACTTATTGTTCGGTAATTTTCACATCTGTCAACACCTGCTTTCTTTGGGATTGGAATTATTATATTCTTCTTGAAGTCTGAGGGTATTTCGCCTGTTTCATACATCTTGCTCACCAGATGGTAGAGTTTTGTCAAGACTGGCTCTCCCAAGGCCGTCAGTAGTTTCAATGGAATATTGTCTACTCCGGGGGCCTTGTTTCGACTCAGGTCTTTCAGTGCTCTCTCAAACTCTTCACGCAGTATCGTATCTCCCATTTCATCTTCATCTACATCCTCTTCCATTTCCATAATATTGTCCTCAAGTACATCGCCCTTGTATAGACCCTCTATATACTCCTTCCACCTTTCTGCTTTCCCTTCTTTGCTTAGAACTGGGTTTCCATCTGAGCTCTTGATGTTTATACAAGTGGTTCTCTTTTCTGCAAAGGTATCTTTAATTTTCCTGTAGGCAGTATCTATCTTACCCCTAGTGAGATAACCCTCTACATCCTTACATTTGTCCTCTAGCCATCCCTGCTTAGCCATTTTGCACTTCCTGTTGATCTCATTTTTGAGACGTTTGTATTCCTTTTTGCCTGCTTCATTTACTGCATTTTTATATTTTCTCCTTTCACAATTAAATTCAGTATTTCTTCTGTTACCCAAGGATTTCTACTAGCCCTCGTCTTCTTACCTACTTGATCCTCTGCTGCCTTCAGTACCTCATCCCTCAAAGCTACCCATTCTTCTTCTACTGTATTTATTTCCCCCATTCCTAACATTTGTTCCCTTATGCTCTCCCTGAAACTCTGTACAATCTCTGGTTCTTTCAGTTTATCCAGGTCCCCTCTCCTTAAATTCCCGCCTTTTTGCAGTTTCTTCAGTTTTAGTCTACAGGTCATAACCAATAGATTGTGGTCAGAGTCCACATCTGCCCCTGGAAATGTCTTACAATTTAAAACCTGGTTCCTAAATCTCTGCCTTACCATTATATAATCTCTCTGATACCTTTTAGTATCTCCAGGGTTCTTCCATGTATACAACCTTCTTTCATGATTCTTACACCAAGTGTTAGCTATGATTAACTTGTGCTCTGTGCAAAATTATACCAGGCGGCTTCCTCTTTCATTTCTTACCCCCAATCAATATCCACCTACTACGTTTCCTTTTCTCCCTTTTCCTACACTCCAATTCCAGTCACCCATGACTATTAAATTTTCATCTCCCTTCACTATCTGAATAATTTCTTTTATTTCATCATACATTTCTTCAATTTCTTCGTCATCTGCAGAGCTAGTTGGCATATAAACTTGTACTACTGTAGTAGGTGTGGGCTTCGTATCTATCTTGGCCACAAAAATGCGTTCACTATGCTGTTTGTAGTAGCTTACCCGCTTTCCTATTTTCCTATTCATTATTAAACCTACTCCTGCACATTACCCATATTTGATTTTGTGTTTATAACCCCGTAGTCACCTGACCAGAGGTCTTGATTAATATCAGTGATAAAATTAACAATCAAAATAAGCACCTAGAAAAAAGGAAGAAGTCTTTCCTTATAACTCCAATAGTCAAAAAGTCAGAGTGGTTGTTTCAATCCAACAAAATCACACTCGACGGTTGAACATAAATAGCACTCATGAAACGGAATCTTCCTGCCGAGAGAATCTGCTTTGTGGCCATACAACCAAATGACCCTGCTGTAAACCGCAAACATGTACCCACATTTCACGATTAAAATACGTTACCCCACTGTGAAATTGATGAATATAAGTGATAAGCGTAACAAACAAAAGAAGCACTTAGCAAAAGAAAAAAGTCTTTCTAATAACTCCAATCGTCAGAATGCTCGGAGTGGTGGTTCCCATCCAACAAAATCACACTCGATGTTTGAACAAACATAGCAGTCATGAAAAGGAGTCTCCCTGTTGAGAGGGAACAAACATGTACCACAATTTGAGCAGCACATTGATTATTTTAAGTGACCATTGCAATAAGATTTATTAAAAAATAAAGCAATTGATGGAGATACCAAATAAGAAGATCTATTAAATTCCGAACATACGGTGTTCAGTAAAGTGCATGTGGTGTCCAATCTACAACAAAAACCCATTGAATGGAAAATCTGCTTTCTAGAAATACAACCAGATGACGCTGCTGTAAACAACAAACACATAACAACATTTCAAGATTCAAATATATTAACCCACTACGAAATTTATGAATATATGTCATAAGGGTAACAATCAAAGCAAGCACCTAGCAAAACAATGAAGTCTTTCCGAATAACACCAATACTCAGGATGCTCGGAGTGGTGGTTCCCATCCAACAAAACCACACTCGATGATAAAACAAACATAGCAGTCATTAAACGTAATCTCCCTGTTGAGAGGGAAGAAACATGTACCACAATTTGTGCAGCACATTGGTCACTTTTAGTGACCATTGGAATAAGTTTTTAAACATATAAAACTAATGAAGTAGAGATCTTACAAGAAGATTTATCAAATTCAGAACATTCGTTATTATCTAAGGTGCAAGTGGCGTCCCATCTGCACCAAAAACCCATTGATCGTATAATCTGCTTTCTGGCCATACTACCAGATGACCCTCCCGTAAAGAACAAACTCTTAACCACATTTCACGATTCAAATACATTACTCCACTGTGAAGCTGATGAATATAAGTGATAAAGGTATCAAAGGAAGCACCTAGCAAAAGAAAAAAGTCTTTCTAATAACTCCAATCGTAAGAACACTCGGAGTGGTTATTCCCATCCAATAAAATAATGAAACAGAACCATGTACCACAATTTGTGCAGCACATTGATTATTTTTAGTGACCATTGCAATAAGATTTTTAAAATTTCAAGCAGAGGAAGGACTAAACAAGAATCATATTCCGAATATCAATAATTCAGCAACTTGAATGTGGTGTCCAATCTGCACCAAAAACCCATTGAATGGCGACCTGGTTTGTGGCCAGACAACCAGATGATCCTGCTCTAAAGTACAAACACTTAACCAGATTTCACGATTGAAATACAATACTCCACTGTGAAACTGATGAAGATAAGTGATCAGGGTATCAATTTAGAAAAGCACCAAGTAAAAGAAAAAAGTCTTTCCTAATAAGTCCAATAATCAAAATGCTCGGAGTGGTGGTTCCCATACAATAAAATCACACTCGATGGCAGAACAAACATAGCAGTCATGAAACAGAATCTCCCTGTTCAGAGGGAAGAAACATGTACCACAATTTGTCCAGCACATTGATTATTCTTAGTGAACATTGGAATAAGATTTTTAAAAAAATCAAGCAAATGAAGGAGACACCTAAACAAGAAGATTTATTAAATTCCGAACAGCCCTTATTCAGTAAGGTGCATGTGGTGTCCAATCTGCACCGAAAACACACCGAATGGAGAAATCTGCTTTGTGGCCATACAACCAGATGACCCTGCTGTAAACAGCAAACACACAACCTCATTTCACGATTCTAATACATTAATCCATAGTCGAAGTGGTGAATATAAGTGATATGGGTAACAATCAAAAGAAGCACCTAGCAAAAAAATGAAGTCTTTCCTAATAAGTCCAAGAGTCAGGATGCTCGGAGTGGTGGTACCCATCCTACAAAATCACACTCGATTGTCGAACAAACATAGCAGCCATGAAACAGAATCTTCCTGTTGAGAGGGGAGAAACATGTACAAAAATTTGTACAGCACATTGACTATTTTTAGTGACCGTTTCAATAAGATTTATAAAAATATCAAGCAGAGGAAGGACTAAACAAGAATCATATTCCGAACATCAATAATTCAGTAAGTTGCATGTGGTGTCCAATCTGCACCAAAAACCCATTTAATGGCGAACCTGGTATGTGGCCACACAACCAGATGATCCTGCTGTAAAGTACAAACACTTAACCAGATTTCACGATTGAAATACAATACTCCACTGTGAAATTGATGAATATAAGTGATCAGGGTATCAATTTAGAAAAGCACCAAGTAAAAGAAAAAAGTCTTTCCTAATTAGTCCAATAGTCAAAATGCTCGGAGTGGTGGTTCCCATCCAACAAAATCACACTCGAAGGTGGAACAAACATAGTAGTCATGAAATGAAATTTCCCTATTGAGAGGGAACAAACATCTACGACAATTTGTGCACCACATTGATTATTTTTAGTGACCATTGCAAAAACATTTTTAAAAATATAAAGCAAATAAAGGAGATACCTAAAATAGAAGATTTATCAAACTCTGAACATTCGTTATTCAGTAAGGTGCATGTGGTGTCCAATCTGCACCAAAAACAAATTGAATGGAGAGTCTGTTTTTCTGGCCATACAACAAGATGACCTTGCTGTAAACAACAAACATTTACCCACATTTCACGATTCAAATACATTACACCACTGTGAAATTGATGAATATCAGTGATAAAAGTAACAATCAAACGAACTACCTAGAATAAAGAAAGAGGTCATTACTAATAAGTCCAATAGTTAAAAAGCACAGATTGGTGTTTCCAATCGAACAAAATCACACTCGATGGTTGAAGAAACATAGCACTCATGAAACGGAATTTCCCTCCTGAGAGAATCTGCTTTGTGACCATACAATCAAATGACCTTGCTGTAAACAATAAACATTTACCCACATTTAATGATTCAAATACATTACACCACTGTGAAAGCACCTAGCAAAAGAATAACGTCTTCCTCATAACTCCAATCGTCAGAATGCTCGGAGTGGTGGTACCCATCCAACAAAATCACACTCCATGTTTGAACAAACATAGCAGTCATGAAACAGTGTCTCCATGCTGAGAGGCAAGAAACATCTACCACAATTTGTGCAGCACATTGATTATTTTTAGTGACCATTGGAATAACATTTTTAAAAATATACAGCAAATGAAGGAATAAACACGAATATTTACATTTTCTGAACATCCATAATTCAGTAAGGTGCATGTGGTGTGCAATCTGCACCAAAAACCCATTTGATGTAGAATCTCCTTTCTGGCCATACAACCAGATGACCCTGCTGTAAACAACAAACATTTACCCACATTTCACGATTCAAATACATTACCCCACTGTGAAATTGATGAATATAAGTGATAAGCGTAACAATCAAAAGAAGCACCTAGCAAAATAAAAACGTCTTTCTAATAACTCCAATCGTCAGAATACTCGGAGTGGTGGTTCCCATACAACAAAATCACACTCGATGGTTGAACAACTATAGCAGTCAGGAAAAAGAATCTCATTGTTGAGAGGGAAGAAACATGTACCACAATTTGTGCAGCACATTGATTATTTTTAGTGATAATTGCAATAAGATGTTAAAAAATATAAAGCAAATGACGGAGATACCAACACAAGAAGATTTATCAAGTTCTGAATAGCCGTTATTCAGTAAGGTGCTTATGGTGTCCCATCTGCACAAAAACCCATTGATTGTATAATTTGTATTCTGGCCATACCACCAGACGACCCTGCCGTAAAGGACAAACTCTTAACCACATTTCACGATTCAAATACATTACCCCACTGTGAAATTGATTAATATCAGTGATAAAAGTAACAATCAAAAAAAGCACTTAGCAAAAGAAAAAAGTCTTTCTAATAACTCCAATCGTCAGAATGTTCGGACTGGTAGTTCCCATTAAACAAATTCACACTCGATGTTTAAACAAACATAGCAGTCAGGAAGCAGAATCTCCCTGTTGAGAAGGAAGATATTAGTACCACAATTTGTGCAGCCCATTGGTCATTTTTAGTGACCATTGGAATAAGTTTTTAAAAATATAAAACAAATGAAGTAGAGACCTTACAAGAAGATTTATCAAATTCAGAACATTCATTATTATCCAAGGTGCAAGTGGCGTCCCATCTGCACCAAAAACCCATTGATTGTATAATCTGCTTTCTGGCCATACTACCAGATGACCCTCCCGTAAAGAACAAACGCTTAACCACATTTCACGATTCAAATATATTACTCCAATGTGAAGCTGATAAATATAAGTGAGAAGGGTAACAATCAAAAGAAGCACCTAGCAAAACAAAGAAAGTTTTCCCTATAACTCGAATTGTCAGAGGGTTCGGAGTGGTGGTTCCCATCCAACAAAATCACACTCGAAGGTGGAACAAACATAGTAGTCATGAAATGAAATTTCCCTATTGAGAGGGAACAAACATCTACGACAATTTGTGCACCACATTGATTATTTTTAGTGACCATTGCAATAACATTTTTAAAAATATAAAGCAAATAAAGGAGATACCTAAAATAGAAGATTTATCTAACTCTGAACATTCGTTATTCAGTAAGGTGCATGTGGTGTCCAATCTGCACCAAAAACCCATTGAATGGAGAATTTGCTTTCTGGCCATACAACCAGATGACACTGCTGTAAACAACAAACATTTACTCACATTTCACGAATCAAATACTTTACTCAACTGTGTATTGATGAATATAAGTGATAAAGGAATCAAAGGAAGCCTCTAGCTAAAGAAAAAACGCTTTCTAATAACTCCAATCGTCAGAACGCTCGGAGTGGTGATTCCCATCCAATAAAATCATACTCGATATTTGAAAAAACGTAGCAGTCATGAAAAGGACTACGCCTGTTGTGAGTGAAGAAACATGTACTACAATTTGTGCAGCACGTTGTCTATTTTTAGTGACCATTGAAATAAGATTTTTAAAAATGTAAAGCAAATGAAGGAGATACCTAAACAAGAAGAAATATCAAATTCCGAACATTCGTTATTCAGTAAGGTGCATGTGGTGTCCAATCTGCAACAAAAACCCATGGAATGGAGAATCTGCTTTCTGGCCATACAACCAGATGACCCTGCTGTACAGAACAAACATTTACCCACATTTAACAATTCAAATAAATTACTCCACTACGAAATTGATGAATATAAGTTATAAGGTTATCAATCAAAAGAAACTCCAGGCAAAAGAAAAATGTCTGTCTAATAACTTCAATCGTCAGAATGCTCGGAGTGGTGGTTCCCATCCAACAAAATCACACTCGATGATTGAACATACATAGCAGTCATGAAACGGAGTCTCCGTGTTGAGAGGGAAGAAACATGTACCACAATTTGTGCAGCACATTGATTATTTTTAGTGACCATTGCAATAAGATTTATAAAAATATCAAGCAGAGGAAGGACTAAACAAGAATCATATTCCGAACATCAATAATTCAGTAAGTTGCATGTGGTGTCCAATCTGCACCAAAAACCCATTTAATGGCGAACCTGGTTTGTGGCCACACAACCAGATGATCCTGCTGTAAAGTACAAACACTTAACCACATTTCACGATTGAAATACAATACTCCATTGTGAAATTGGTGAATATAAGTGATGAGGGTATCAATTTAGAAAAGCACCAAGTAAAAGAAAAAAGTCTTTCCTAATAACTCCAATAGTCAAAATGCTCGGAGTGGTGGTTCCCATACAACAAAATCACACTCGATGGCAGAACAAACATAGCAGTCATGAAACAGAATCTCCCTGTTCAGAGGAAAGAAACATGTACCACAATTTGTGCAGCACATTGACTATTTTTAGTGACCATTGCAATAAGATTTTTAAAAACATAAAGCAAATGAAGGAGATACCTAAACAAGAAGATTTATCAAATTCCGAACATTCGTTATTCAGTAAAGTGCATGTGGTGTCCAATCTGCAACAAAAACCCATGGAATGGAGAATCTGCTTTCTGGCCATACAACCAGATGACCCTGCTGTAAACAACAAATATTTACCCACATTTAACGATTCAAATACATTACTCCACTGTGAAATTGATGAATATAAGTTATAAGGGCATCAATCAAAAGAAGCTCCAAGCAAAAGAAAGAAGTCTTTCTAACAACTCCAAACGACAGAATGCTCGGAGTGGTGGTTCCCATCCAACAAAATTACACTCGATGATTGAACAAACATAGCAGTCATGAAATGGAATCTCCGTGTTGAGAGGGAAGAAACGTGTACCACAATTTGTCCAGCACAACGATCATTTTTAGTGACCATGGCAATAAGATTTTTAAAGATATAAAGCAAATGAAGGAGGTACCTAAACACGAAGATATATCAAATTCCAAACATTCGTTATTCAGTAAAGTGCATGTTGTGTCCAATCTGCACCAAAAGACCATTGAATGGAGAATCTGCTTTCTGGCCATACAACCAGATGACACTGCTATAAACAACAAACATTTACTCACATTTCACAATTCAAATACATTACTCCATTGTGAAACTGATGAATATAAGTGAGAAGGATAACAATCAAAGAAATCACCTAGCAAAACAAAGAGGGCTTTCCTTATAACTCAAATAGTCAGAGTGTTCGGAGTGGTGGTTCCCATCCAACAAAATCACACTCGAAGGTGGAACAAACATAGTAGTCATGAAATGAAATTTCTCTATTGAGAGGGAAGAAACATTAACCACAATTTGTGCACCACATTGATTATCTTTAGTGACCATTGCAATAACATTTTTAAAAATATAAAGCAAATAAAGGAGATACCTAAAATAGAAGATTTATCAAATTCTGAACATCCGTTATTCAGTAATGTGCATGTGGTGTCCAATCTGCAACAAAAACCCATTGAATGGAGAATCTGCTTTCTGGCCATACAACCAGATGACCCTGCTGTAAACAACAAACATTTACCCACATTTCACGATTCAAATACAATACCCCACTGGGAAATTGATGAATATAAGTAATAAGCGTAACAATCAAAAGAAGCACCTAGCAAAATAAAAACGTCTTTCTAATAACTCCAATCATCAGAATGCTCGGAGTGGTGGTTCTCATACAACAAAATCACACTCGATGTTTGAACAAACATAGCAGTCATGAAACAGCATCTCCCTGTTGAGAGGGAAGAAACATGTACCACAATTTGTGCAGCACATTGATTATTTTTAGTGATAATTGCAATAAGATGTTAAAAAATATAAAGCAAATGACGGAGATAACAACACAAGAAGATTTATCAAGTTCTGAATAGCCGTTATTCAGTAAGGTGCTTATGGTGTCCCATCTGCACAAAAACCCATTGATTGTATAATTTGTATTCTGGCCATATCACCAGACGACCCTGCCGTAAAGAACAAACTGTTAACCACATTTCACGATTCAAATACATTACCCCACTGTGAAATTGATTAATATCAGTGATAAAAGTAACAATCAAAATAAGCATCTAGAAAAAAGGAAGAAGTCTTTCCTTAGAACTCCAATAGTCAAAAAGGTCAGAGTTGTGGTTTCAATCCAACAAAATCACACTCGACGGTTGAACATAAATAGCACTCATGAAATGGAATCTTCCTGCCGAGAGAATCTGCTTTGTGGCATACAACCAAATGACCCTGCTGTAAACAACAAACATTTACCCACATTTCATGAATAAAATACATTACTCCACTGTGAAATTGATGAAAATTAGTGATAAAGGTATGAAAGGAAGAACCTAGCAAAAGAAAAAAGTGTTTCTAATAACTCCCATCGTGAGAATGCTCGGAGTGGTTATTCCCATCCAACAAAATCTTGAAACAGAACCATGTACTACAATTTGTGCAGCACATTGATTAGTTTTTGTGACCATGGAATAACATTTATAAAAATATAAAGCAAATGAAGGAGACACCTAAACAAGAAGATTTATCAAATTCCGAACAGCTGTTATTCAGTAAAGTGCATGTGGTGTCCATTCTGCACCAAAAGACCATTGAATGGAGAATCTGCACTCTGGCCATACAACTAGATGACACTGCTGTAAACAACAAACATTTACCCACATTTCACAAATCAAATACATTACTCCACTGTGAATTGATGAATATAAGTTATAACAGTATCAATCAAAAGAAGCTCCAAGCAAAAGAAAAAAGTCTTTCTAATAACTTCAATAGTCAGAATGCTCGGAGTGGTGGTTCCCATCCAAACAAATCACACTCAAAGTTAGAACAAACATAGCAGTCATTAAACAGAATCTCCCTGCTGAGAGAATCTGCTTTGTGGCCATACAACCAAATGACCCTGCTGTAAACAACAAACATTTACCCACATTTAACGATTCAAATACATTACTCCACTGTTAAATTGATTAATGTTGTTGTTGTTGTAGTGTTCTTGTGATCTTCAGTCCTGAGACCGGTTTGATGCAGCCCTCCATGCTACTCTATCCTGTGCCAGTTGCTTTACCTCCCAGTACCTACTGCAACCTACATCCTTCTAAACCTGATTAGTGTATTCATCTCTTGGTCTCCCTCTACGATTTTTACCCTCCACACTGCCCTCCAATATTAAATTGGTGATCCCTTGATGCCTCAGAACATGTCCTACCAACCCATCCCTTCTTCTTGTCAAGTTGTGCCACAAACTTCTCTTCTCCCCAATCCTATTCAATACTTCCTCATTAGTTATGTGATCTACCCATCTCATCTTCAGCATTCTTCTGTAGCACCACATTTCGAAAGCTTCTATTCTCTTCTTGTCCAAACTATTTATCGCCCATATTTCACTTCCATACATGGCTACACTCCATACAAATACTTTCAGATAAGGATTCCTGACATTTAAATCTATATTCCATGTTAACAAATTTCTCTTCTTCAGAAACACTTTTCTTGCCATTGCCAGTCTACATTTTAGATCCTCTCTACTTCGACCATCATCAGTTATTTTGCTCCCCAAATAGCAAAACTCCTTTACTACTTCAAGTGTCTCATTTCCTAATCTAATTCCCTCAGCATCATCCCACTTAATTCGACTACATTCCATTATCCTCGTTTTGCTTTTGTTGATGTACATCTTATATACTCCTCTCAAGGCATTGTCCATTCCATTCAACTGCTCTTCCAAGTCCCTTGCTGTCTCTGACAGAATGACAATGTCATCGGCGAACCACAAAGTTTTTATTTCTTCTCCATGGACTTTAATACCTACTCCGAAATTTTCTTTTGTTTCCTTTAATGCTTGCTTAATATACAGATTGAATAACATCGGGGAGAGGCTACAACCCTGTCTTACTCCCTTCCCAACCGCTGCTTCCCTTTCATGTACCTCGACTCTTATAACTGCCATCTGGTTTCTGTACTAATTGTAAATAGCCTTTCGCTCCCTGTATTTTACCCCTGCCACCTTTAGAATTTGAAAGAGAGTATTCCACTCAACATTGTCAAAAGCTTTCTCTAAGTCTACAAATGCTAGAAACGTAGGTTTGCTTTTCTTTAATCTTTCTTCTTCTTCTTGTATCAACTAAGTCTTAAGGTCAGTATTGCCTCACGTGTTCCAATATTTCTACGGAATCCAAACTGATCTTCCCCGAGGTCGGCTTCTACTAGTTTTTCCATTCGTCTGTAAGGAATTCGTGTTAGTATTTTGCAGCTATGGCTTATTAAACTTATTGTTTGGTAATTTTCACATCTGTCAACACCTGCTTTCTTTGGGATTGGAATTATTATATTCTTCTTGAAGTCTGAGGGTATTTCGCCTGTTTCATACATCTTGCTCACCAGATGGTAGAGTTTTGTCAGGACTGGCTCTCCCAAGGCCGTCAGTAGTTCCAATGGAATGCTGTCTTTTCCGGGGGCCTTGTATCGACTCAGGTCTTTCAGTGCTCTGTCAAACTCTTCACGCAGTATCGTATCTCCCATTTCATCTTCATCTACATCCTCTTCCATTTCCATAATATTGTCCTCAAGTACATCGCCCTTGTATAGACCCTCTATATACTCCTTCCACCTTTCTGCTTTCCCTTGATGTTTATACAAGTGGTTCTCTTTTCTGCAAAGGTATCTTTAATCTTCCTGTAGGCAGTATCTATCTTACCCCTAGTGAGATAACCCTCTACATCCTTACATTTGTCCTCTAGCCATCCCTGCTAAGCCATTTTGCACTTCCTGTTGATCTCATTTTTGAGACGTTTGTATTCCTTTTTGCCTGCTTCATTTACTGCATTTTTATATTTTCTCCTTTCACAATTAAATTCAGTATTTCTTCTGTAACCCAAGGATTTCTACTAGCCCTCGTCTTCTTACCTACTTGATCCTCTGCTGCCTTCAGTACCTCATCCCTCAAAGCTACCCATCCATCTTCTACTGTATTTATTTCCCCCATTCCTGACAATTGTTCCCTTATGCTCTACCTGAAACTCTGTACAATCTCTGGTTCTTTCAGTTTATCCAGGTCCCCTCTCCTTAAATTCCTGCCTTTTTGCAGTTTCTTCAGTTTTAGTCTACAGGTCATAACCAATAGATTGTGGTCAGAGTCCACATCTGCCCCTGGAAATGTCTTACAATTTAAAACCTGGTTCCTAAATCTCTGCCTTACTATTATATAATCTATCTCCAGGGTTCTTCCATGTATACAACCTTCTTTCATGATTCTTACACCAAGTGTTAGCTATGATTAACTTGTGCTCTGTGCAAAATTATACCAGGCGGCTTCCTCTTTCATTTCTTAGCCCCAATCAATATCCACCTACTACGTTTCCTTTTCTCCCTTTTCCTACACTCCAATTCCAGTCACCCATGACTATTAAATTTTCATCTCCCTTCACTATCGGAATAATTTCTTTTATTTCATCATACATTTCTTCAATTTCTTCGTCATCTGCAGAGCTAGTTGGCATATAAACTTGTACTACTGTAGTAGGTGTGGGCTACGTATCTATCTTGGCCACAAAAATGCGTTCACTATGCTGTTTGTAGTAGCTTACCCGCATTCCTATTTTCCTATTCATTATTAAACCTACTCCTGCACATTACCCATATTTGATTTTGTGTTTATAACCCTGTAGTCACCTGACCAGAGGTCTTGATTAATATCAGTGATAAAATTAACAATCAAAAGAAGCACCTAGAAAAAAGGAAGAAGTCTTTCCTTATAACTCCAATAGTCAAAAAGGTCAGAGAGGTGGTTCCAATCCAACAAAATCACACTCAACGGTTAAACAAACATAGCACTCATGAAACGGAATCTCCCTGCTGAGAGAATCTACTTTGTGGCCATACAACCAGATAACCCTGCTGTAAACAACAAACATTTACAAACATTTCACGATTAAAATACGTTACCCCACTGTGAAATTGATGAATATAAGTGAGAAGGGTAACAATCAAAGAAATCACCTAGCAAAACAAAGAGGGCTTTACTTATAACACAAATAGTCAGAGTGTTCGGAGTGGTGGTTCCCGTCCGACAAAATCACACTCGAAGGTGGAACAAACATAGTAGTCATGAAATGAAATTTCTCTATTGAGAGGGAAGAAACATGTACCACAATTTGTGCACCACATTGATTATCTTTAGTGACTATTGCAATAACATTTTTAAAAATATAAAGCAAATAAAGGAGATACCTAAAATAGAAGATTTATCAAATTCCGAACATTCGTTATTCAGAAAGGTGCATGTGGTGTCCAATCTGCACCAAATCCCATTGAATAGAGAATTTGCTTTCTGGCCATACAACCAGATGACACTAACAACGAACATTTACCAACATTTCACGAATCAAATACATTACTCCACTGTGAAATTGATGAATATAAGTGATAAAGAATCAAAGGAAGCACCTAGCAAAAGAAAAAAAAAAAATCTTTCTAATAACTCCAATCGTCAGAACGCTCGGAGTGGTGATTCCCATTAAATAAAATCACACTCGATGTTTGAAAAAACGTAGCAGTCATGAAACGGATTATCCCTGTTGTGAGGGAAGAAACATGTACCACAATGTGTGCAGAACATTGATTATTTTTAGTGGCCATTGCAATAAGATTTTTAAAGATATAAAGCAAATGAAGGGGACACCTAAACAGTAAGATTTATCAAATTCCGAACATTCGTTATTCAGTAAAGTGCATGTGGTGTCCTATCTGCACCAAAAACCCATTGACTGGAGAATTTGCTTTCTGGCCATACAACCAGATGACACTGCTATAAACAACAAACATTTACTCACATTTCACTATTCAAATACATTACTCCACTGTGAAAATGATGAATATAAGTGACCAGAGTAACAATCAAAAGAAGCACCTAGCAAAACAATAAAGTATTTCCTAATAACTCCAGTAATCAAAATGCTCGCAGTGGTGGTTCCCATCCAACAAAATCACACTCGATGGTTGAACAAACATAGCAATCATGAAACGGAAGCTCCCTGTTGAGAGGGAAGAAACTAGTACTATAATTTGTGCAGCGCATTGTTTATTTTTAATAACCACTGAAATAAGATTTTTAAAAATATAAAGCAAATGAAGAAGATACCAAAACAAGAAGATTTATCAAATTCCAAACTTTGGGTGTTCAGTAAGGTGAATGTGGTGCCCAATCTGAAACAAAAACCCATTGAATGCAGAATCTGCTTTCTGGCCATACAAGCAGATGACCCTGCTGTAAACAACAAACACATAATCACATTTAATGATTCAACTATATTAACCCACTGTGAAATTGATGAATATATGTGATAAGCGTTACGATCAAAAGAAGCACCCAGCAAAACAATAAAGTTATTCCTAATTACACCAACAATCAGAATGCTCGAAGTGGTGGTTCCCACCCTACAAAATCACACTCGAAGGTAGTACAAACATAGCTGTCCTGAAACAGAATCTCCTTGTTGAGAGGGAAGAAAAATGTACCACAATTTGTGCAGCATATTGATATTTTTTAGTGACCATTGCAATAAGATTTTCAAAAATTTTCAGCATTTGAAGGAGATACCTAACAAGAAGATTTATCAAATTCCGTACATTCGTTATTCAGTAAAGTGCATGTGGTGTGCAATCGGAACCGAAAATCCATTCAATTGAGAATCTGCATTCTGGCCATACAACCAGATGACCCAGCTGAAAACCACAAACATTTACACACATTTCACGAATCAAATACATTACTCCTTTGTGAAATTGATCAATATTAGTGATAAGGGTAACAATCAAAAGAAGCACCTAGCAAAAGAAAGAAGTCTTTCCTAATAACTCAATTACTCAGGATGCTTGGAGTGGTGGTTCCCATCCAACAAAATCACACTCGATGGCAGAACAAACATAGCAGTCATGAAACGGAGTCTCGATGATGAGAGGCAAGAAACATGTACCACAATTTGTGCAGCACATTGATTATTTGTAGTAACCATTGCAATAACATTTTTAAAAATATAAAGTAAATAAAGGAGATACCTAAAATAGAAGATTTATCAAACTCTGAACATTCGTTATTCAGTAAGTTGCATGTGGTGTCCTATCTGCACCAAAAACCCATTGAATGGAGAATTTGCTTTCTGGCCATACAACCAGATGACACTGCTATAAACAACAAACATTCACTCACATTTCACGATTCAAATACATTACTCCACTGTGAAATTGATGAATATAAATAACCAGAGTAACAATCAAAAGAAGCACCAAGCAAAACAATAAAGTGTTTCCTAATAACTCCAGTAATTAAAATGCTCGCAGTGGTGGTTCCCATCCAACAAAATCACACTCGAAGGTAGTACAAACATAGCTGTCATGAAAATGAATCTCCTTGTTGAGAGGGAAGAAACATGTACCACAATTTGTGCAGCAAACTGATAATTTTTAGTGACCATTGCAATAAGATTTTTAAAAATTTTAAGCATTTAAAGGAGATACCTAACAAGAAGATTTATCAAATTCCGTACAGCTGATATTCGGCAAGGTGCATGTGGTGTCAAATCTGCACCAAAAACCCATTGAATAGAGAATCTGCTTTCTCCCCATACAACCGGATGACCCTGCTGTAAACAACAAACTCTTAACCACATTTCATGATTCAAATGCATTACTCCACTGTGAAATTCTTGAATATAATTGATAAGGGTAACAATCAAAAGAAGCACCTAGCAAAAGAAAGAAGTCTTTCCTTATAACTCCAATAGTCAAAATGCTCCCAGTGGTGGTTCCCATCCAAAAAAATCACACGTAAAGGTGGAAAAAACATAACAATCATGAAGTGGAATCTCCATGCAGAGAGGGAAGAACCATGTACATTGGAAAAAGATTTTTAAAAATATAAAGCAAATGAAGGAGATACCTAAACAAGAAGATTTATTAATTTCCGAACAGCCGTTATTCAGTAAGGTGCATGTGGAGTCCAATCTGCACCAAAAACACATTGAATGGAGAATCTGCTTTCTGGCCTTACAACCGGATGACAATGCTGTAAACAACAAACATTTACCCACATTTAACGATTCAAACACATTACTCCTCTGCGAAATTGATGAATATAAGTTATAAGGTTAACAATCAAAAGAAGCTCCAAGCAAAAGAAAATAACTCCAATCGTCAGAATGCTCGGAGAGGTCGTTCCCATCCAACAAAATCTCACTCGATGATTGAAAAAACATAGCAGTCATGAAACGGAGTCTCCCTGTTGAGAGGGAAGAAACATGTACCACAATTTGTGCAGCACATTGATTATTTTTAGTGACAATTGCAATAAGATTTTTAAAATTATCAAGCAGAGGCAGGACTAAACAAGAATCATATTCCGAACATCAATAATTCAGTAAGTTGCATGTGGTGTCCAATCTGCAACAAAAACCCATTGAATGCCGAACCTCGTTTGTGCCCACACAACCAGATGACCCTGCTGTAAAGTACAAACACTTAATAAGATTTCACGATTGAAATACAATACTCCACTGTGTAATTGATGAATATAAGTGATCAGGGTAACAATTTAGAAAAGCACCATGTAAAAGAAAAAAGTCTTTCCTAATAACTCCAATACTCATGATGCTCGGAGTGGTGGTTCCCATTCCACAAAATCACACTCGATGGCAGAACAAACATAGCAGTCATGAAAAAGAATCTCCCTGTTGAGAGGGAAGAAATATGTACCACATTTTGTGCAGCACACTGATTATTTTTAGTGACCATTGCAATAAGATTTTTTTAAAAATATAAAGCAAATGAAGGAGACACTTAAACAATAAGATTTAACAAATTCCGAACATTCATTATTCAGTAAAGTGCATGTGGTGTCCAATCTGCAACAAAAACCCATTGAATGGAGAATCTGCTTTCTGGCCATACAACCAGATGACCCTGCTGTAAACAACAAATATTTAACAACATTTAACGATTCAAATACATTACCCCACTGTGAAATTGATGAATATAAGTTATAAGGGTATCAATCAAAAGAAGCTACAAGCAAAAGAAAGAAGTCTTTCAAATAACTACAATCGTCAGAATGATCGAACTGCTAATTCCCATCCAACAAAATCACACTCAAAGGTAGAACAAACATAGCAGTCATTAAACGGAATCTCCCTGCTGAGAGAATCTGCTTTGTGGCCATACAACCAAATGATCCTGCTGTAAACAACAAACATTTACCCACATTTCACGATTCAAAAACAATAGCCCACTGTGAAATTGATGAATATAAGTAATAAGCGTAACAATCAAAAGAAGCACCTAGCAAAATAAAAACGTCTTTCTAATAACTCCAATCATCAGAATGCTCGGAGTGGTGGTTCTCATACAACAAAATCACACTCGATGTTTGAACAAACATAGCAGCCATGAAACAGAATCTCTCTGTTGAGAGGGAAGAAACATGTACCACCATTTTTGAAGCACATTGATTATTTTTAGTGATAATACAATAAGATGTTAAAAAACATAAAGCAAATGACGGAGATACCAAAACAAGAAGATTTATCAAGTTCCGAATAGCAGTTATTCAGTAAGGTGCTTGTGGTGTCCCATCTGCACAAAATCCCCTTCATTGTATAATTTGTTTTCTGGCCATATCACCAGACGACCCTGCCGTAAAGAACAAACTCTTAACCACATTTCACGATTCAAATACATTACCCCACTGTGAAATTGATTAATATCAGTGATAAAAGTAACAATCAAAATAAGCACCTAGAAAAAAGGAAGAAGTCTGGGGGGTGGTTTCAATCCAACAAAATCACACTCGACGGTTTAACATAAATAGCACTCATGAAACGGAATCTTCCTGCCGAGAGAATCTGCTTTGTGGCCATACAACCAAATGACCCTGCTGTAAACCGCAAACATTTACCCACATTTCACGATTAAAATATGTTACCCCACTGTGAAATTGATGAATATAAGTGATAAGCGTAACAAACAAAAGAAGCACTTAGCAAAAGAAAAAAGTCTTTCTAATAACTCCAATCGTCAGAATGCTCGGAGTGGTGGTTCCCATCCAACAAAATCACAGTCGATGTTTGAACAAACATAGCAGTCATGAAAAGGAGTCTCCCTGTTGAGAGGGAACAAACATGTACCACAATTTGAGCAGCACATTGATTATTTTAAGTGACCATTGCAATAAGATTTATTAAAAAATAAAGCAATTGATGGAGATACCAAATAAGAAGATCTATTAAATTCCGAACATACGGTGTTCAGTAAAGTGCATGTGGTGTCCAATCTACAACAAAAACCCACTGAATGGCAAATCTGCTTTCTAGCCATACAACCAGATGACGCTGCTGTAAACAACAAACACATAACAACATTTCAAGATTCAAATATATTAACCCACTGCGAAATTTATGAATATATGTCATAAGGGTAACAATCAAAGCAAGCACCTAGCAAAACAATGAAGTCTTTCCTAATAACACCAATACTCAGGATGCTCGGAGTGGTGGTTCCCATCCAACAAAATCACACTCAACGGTAGAACAAATCATCATTTACTCACATTTCTAGATTCAAATACATTACTCCACTGTGAAATTGATGAGTATAAGTGATACGAGTACTAAACAAATCAAGCACTTTGCAAAAGAAAGAAGTCTTCCCTATTAACTCCAGTCGTCATAATGTTTGGTGTGGTGGTTCCAATGAAACAAAATCACACTCAACGGTTAAACAAACATAACACTCATGAAACGGAATCTCCCTGCTGATAGAATCTGTTTTGTGTCCATAAAACCAAATACCCTGCTGTAAACAACAAACTTTTACCCACATTTCACGATTAAAATACATTACCCCACTGTGAAATTGATGAATATAAGTGATAAGCGTAACTATCAAAAGAAGCACCTAGGAAAAGAAAAAAAATGATTCTAATAACTCCAATCGTGAGAATGCTCGGAGTGGTGGTTCCCATCCAACAAGATCACACTTCATGGTTGAACAAACATAGCAGTCATGAAACAGCATCTCCCTGTTGAGAGGAAAGAAACATATACCACAATTTGTGCAGTACATTGATTAGTTTTAGTGACCATTGCAATAAGATTTTTAAAAATACAAAACAAATGAAGGAGATACCTAAAAGAGAAGATTTCTCAAATTCTGAACATTTGATATTCAGTAAAGTGCATGTGGTGTCCAATCTGCACCAAAAGACCATTAAACGGAGAATTTGCTTTCTGGCCATACAACCAGATGACACTGCTGTAAACAACAAACATTTACCCACATTTCACTAATCAGATACATTACTCCACTGTGAAATTAATGAATATAAGTGATAAAGGAATAAAAGGAAGCACCTAGCAAAAGAAAAAAGTCTTAAAAATAACTCCAATCGTCAGAACGCTCGGACTTGTGATTCTCATCCAATAAAATCACACTCGATGTTTGAAAAAACGTAGCAGTCATGAAACGGACTCGCCCTGTTGCGAGGGAAGAAACATGTACTACCATTAGTGCAGCACATTGTTATTTTTAGTGACCATTGAAATAAGATTTTAAAAAGTATAAAGCAAATGAAGGAGATACCAAAACAAGAAGACTTATCAAATTCCGAACATTCGGTGTTCAGTAGGGTGCATGGGGTGTCAAATCTCCACCAGAAAACCATTGAATGCAGAATCTGCTTTCTGGCCATACAACCAGATGACACTGCTGTAAACAACAAACATTTACCCACATTTCATGATTCAAATACATTTCTCCACTGTGAAATTGATGAATATAAGTGATAAGGGGAAGAATCAAAACAAGCACTTAGCAAATCAATGAAGTCTTTCCTAATAACTCCAATACTCAGGATGCTCGGAGTGGTGGTTACCATCGAACAAAATCACACTCAAAGGTAGAACAAACTTAGCAGTCATTAAACGAGATCTCACTGCTGAGAGAATCTGCTTTGTGGCCATACATCCAAATGACCCTGCAGTAAACAACAAACATTTACCCACATTTCACGACAAGAAGATTTAGCAAATTCTGAACATTCGTTATAACTAAGGTGCTAGTGGCGTCCCATCTGCACCAAAAACATATTGATTGTATAATCTGCTTTCTGGCCATATTACCAGATTACCCTATCGTAAAGAAAAAACTCTTAACCACATTTCACGATTCAAATACATTACTCCACTGTGAAACTGATGAATATAAGTGAGAAGGGTAAAAATCAAAGGAAGCACCTAGCAAAACAAAGAAGGATTTCTTTATAACTCCAATAGTCATAATGCTCGGAGTGGTGGTTCACATCCAACAAAATCACACACGATGGTTGAAAAAACATACCAGTCATGAAACAGAATCTCCCTGCTTATACGGAAGAAACATGTGCCACAATTTGTGAAGCACATTGATTATTGTTAGTGACCATTGCAATAACATTTTTAAAAATATAAAGCAAATAATGGAGATACCTAAAATAGGAGATTTATCAAATTCCGAACATTCAGTGTTCAATAAGGTGCATGTGGTGTCCAATCTGCCCCAAAAACCCATTGAATGGAGAATTTGCTTTCTGGCCATACAACCAGATGACACTGCTGTAAACAACAAAAATTTACCCACATTTCACGAATCGAATACATTACTCCACTGTGAAATGGATGAATATAAATGATAAAGGTATCAAAGGAAACATCTAGCAAAAGAAAAAAGTCTTTCTAATAACTCCAATCATCAGAACGCTCGGAGTGCTGATTCCTATTCAATAAAATCACACTTGATGTTTGAAGAAACGTAGCAGTCATGAAACGGACTCTCCCTGTTGAGAGGGAAGATGCATGTACAACAATATTTGCAGCACGTTGTCTATTTTTAGTGACCATTGAAACAAGATTTTCAAAAATGTAAAGCAAAGGAAGGAGTGACCAAAACAAGAAGATTTATCAAATTCCGAACATTCGGTGTTCAGTAAGGTGCATGTGATGCCCAATCTGCACCAAAAACCCATTGAATGCAGAATCAACACATTACTCCACTGCGAAATAGAAGAATATAAGTTATAAGGGTATCAATCAAAGGAAGCTCCTAGCAGAAGAAAAAATCTTTCTAATAACTCCAATACTCAGGATGCTCAGGGTGGTGGTTCAAATCCAACAAGATCACACTTGATCGTAGAACAAATATAGCCGTCATGAAACGGAATCTCCCTGTTGAGAGGGAATAAACATGTACCACAATTTGTCCAGCACATTGATTATTTTTAGTGAACATTGGAATAAGATTTTTAAAAATAGAAAGCAAATGAAGGAGATACCTAAACAAGAAGATTTATCAAATTCAGAAAAGCCGTTATTCAGGAAAGTGCATGTGGTGTCCAATCTGCACCAAATGACAATTGAATGGAGAATCTGCTTTCTGGCCATACAACCAGATGACACTGCTGTAAACAACAAACAATTACCCACATTCCGCGATTAAAATACATTACCCCAACGTGAAATTGATGAATATAAGTGATAAGCGTAACAATCAAAAGAAGCACCTAGCAAAACAAAGAAGGCTTTCCTTATAACTCGAATAGTCAGAATGTTCGGAGTGGTGGTTCCCCTCCAACAAATCACACTCGAAGGTGGAACAAACATAGTAGTCATGAAACGAAATTTCCCTATTGAGAGGGAAGAAACATGTACCACAATTTGTGCACCACATTGATTATTGTTAGTGCAATAACATTTTTAAAAATATAAAGCAATTAAAGGAGATTCTTAAAATAGAAGATTTATCAAATTCCGAAGATTCATTATTCAGTAAAGTGCATGTGGTGTCCAATCTGCAACAAAAACCCATTAAATGGAGAATCTGCTTTCTGGCCATACAACCAGATGACGCTGCTGTAAACAACAAACATTTACTGACATTTAATGATCCAAATACATTACTCCACTGTGAAATTGATGAATATAAGTTACAAGGGTATCAATCAAAGGAAGCTCCAAGCAATAGAAAAAAGTCTTTCTAATAACCCCAATCATCAGAATGCTAGGAGTGGTAGTTCACTTCCAACAAAATCACACTCGATGATTGAACAAACATAGCAGTCATGAAACGGAGTCTCCCTATTGAGAGAGAAGAATCATGTACTACAATTAGTGCAGCACATTGTTATTTTTTGTGACCATTGAAATATGATTTTAAAAAATATAAAGCAAATGAAAGAGATACAAAAATAAGAAGATTTATCAAATTCCGAACATTCGGAGTTCAGTGGGGTGCATGTGGTGTCTAATGTGCACCATAAGAACATTGAATGGAGAATCTGCTTTCTGGCCATACAACCAGATGACCCTGCTGTCAACAACAAGCATTTACCAACATTTCACGAAAGAAATACATTACTCCACTGTGAAATTGATGAATATTAGTCACAAAGGTATCAATCAAAGAAAGCAAATAGCAAAAGAGAAAAGTCTTTCTAATAACTACAATCGTCAGAATGCTCGGAGTGGTGGTTCCCATCCAACAAAATCACACTCAATGTTTGAACAAACACAGCAGTCATGAAATGGAATCTCACTGCTGAGAGGATAGAAACATGTACCACAATATGTGCAGCACATTGATTATTCTTAGTGGCCATTGCAATAAGACTATAAAAAATATAAAGTAAAAGAAGAAGATACCTAAACACGAAGATATATCACATTCCGAACATTCAATATTCAGTAAAGTGACGTGGTGTCCAATCTGCACCAAAAGCCCATTTAATAGAGAATCTGCTTTCTGGCCATACAACCAGATGACCCTGCTGTAAACAACAAACCTTTACCCTCATTTCACAAATCAAATACATTACTCGACAGTAAAATTTATGAATATAAATGATAAAGGAATCAATTAAAAGAAGCACCCACATAGCAAAAGAAAAAAAGTTTTTCTAATAACTACAATTGTCAGAATGCTCAGAGTGATGGTTCCCATCCAACAAAATCACACTTGATGTTTGAACAAACACAGCAGTCATGAAACGGAATCTGCCTGTTGAGAGGAAGACACATGTACTACAATTTGTGCAGCACATTGTCTATTTTTAGTGACCAATGAAATAAGATTTTTGAAAATACAAAGCAAATGAACAAGATATCAAAACAAGAAGATTTATCAAATTACGAACATTCGGTGTTCAGTAAGGTGCATGTGGTGTCCAATCTGCACCAAAAACCCATTGAATGCTGAATCTGCTTTCTGGCCATACAACCAGATGACCCTGCTGTAAACAACAAACATTTAAAAACCATTTTACGAATCAAATACATTACTCCACTGCGAAATACAAGAATATAAGTTATCAGTGCATCAATCAAAGGAAGCTCCTAGCAGAGGAAAAAATCTGTCTACAAACTCCAATACTCAGGATGCTCGGAGTGGTGGTTCCCATCCTACAAAATCACACTCAATGGTAGAACAAATATAGCCGTCATGAAACGGAATCTCCCTGCTGAGAGGGAAGAAACATGTACCACAATTTGTGCAGCACATTGATCATTTTTAGTGAACATTGGAATAAGATTTTTAAAAATATCATGCAAATCAAGGAGATAATTAAACAAGAAGATTTATCAAATTCCGAACAGCTGTTATTCAGTAAAGTGCATGTGGTGGCCATTCTGCACCAAAAGACCATTGAATGGAGAATCTGCACTCTGGCCATACAACTAGATGACACTGCTGTAAACAACAAACATTTACCCACATTTCACAAATCAAATACATTACTCCACTGTGAATTGATGAATATAAGTTATAACAGTATCAATCAAAAGAAGCTCCAAGCAAAAGAAAAAAGTCTTTCTAATAACTCCAATAGTCAGAATGCTCGGAGTGGTGGTTCCCATCCAAACAAATCACACTCAAGGTTAGAACAAACATAGCAGTCATTAAACAGAATCTCCCTGCTGAGAGAATCTGCTTTGTGGCCATACAACCAAATGACCCTGCTGTAAACAACAAACATTTACCCACATTTCACGATTCAAATACATTACTCCATTGTGAAACTGATCAATATAAGTGAGAAGGTTAACAATCAAAAGAAGAACCTAGCAAAACAAAGAAGGCTTTCCTTATAACTCGAATAGTCAAAATGTTCGGAGTGGTGGTTCCCATCCAACAAATCACACTCGAAGGTGGAACAAACATAATAGTCATGAAACGAAATTTTCCTATTGACAGGGAAGAAACATGTACCACGATCTGTGAACCACATTGATTATTGTTAGTGACCATTGCAATAACATTTTTAAAAATATAAAGCAAATAATGGAGATACCTAAAATAGGAGATTTATCAAATTCCGAACATTCAGTGTTCAGTAAGGTGCATGTGGTGTCCAATCTGCCCCAAAAACCCATTGAATGGAGAATTTGCTTTCTGGCCATACAACCAGATGACACTGCTGTAAACAACAAAAATTTACCCACATTTCACGAATCGAATACATTACTCCACTGTGAAATGGATGAATATAAATGATAAAGGTATCAAAGGAAACATCTAGCAAAAGAAAAAAGTCTTTCTACTAACTCCAATCATCAGAACGCTCGGAGTGCTGATTCCTATTCAATAAAATCACACTTGATGTTTGAAAAAACATAGCAGTCATGAAACGGACTCTCCCTGTTGAGAGGGAAGATGCATGTACAACAATTTTTGCAGCACGTTGTCTATTTTTAGTGACCATTGAAACAAGATTTTCAAAAATGTAAAGCAAATGAAGGAGTGACCAAAACAAGAAGATTTATCAAATTCCGAACATTCGGTGTTCAGTAAGGTGCATGTGGTGCCCAATCTGCACCAAAAACCCATTGAATGCAGAATCAAACACATTACTCCACTGCGAAATAGAAGAATATAAGTTATAAGGGTATCAATCAAAGGAAGCTCCTAGCAGAAGAAAAAATCTTTCTAATAACTCCAATACTCAGGATGCTCGGGGTGGTGGTTCAAATCTAACAAAATCACACTTGATCGTAGAACAAATATAGCCGTCATGAAACGGAATCTCCCTGTTGAGAGGGAATAAACATGTACCACAATTTGTGCAGCACATTGATTATTTTTAGTGAACATTGGAATAAGATTTTTAAAAATAGAAAGCAAATGAAGAAGATACCTAAACAAGAAGATTTATCAAATTCAGAAAAGCCGTTATTCAGGAAAGTGCATGTGGTGTCCAATCTGCACCAAATGACCATTGAATGGAGAATCTGCTTTCTGGCCATGCAACCAGATGACACTGCTGTAAACAACAAACATTTACCCACATTCCGCGATTAAAATACATTACCCCAACGTGAAATTGATGAATATAAGTGATAAGCGTAACAATCAAAAGAAGCACCTAGCAAAACAAAGAAGGCTTCCTTATAACTCGAATAGTCAGAATGTTCGGAGTGGTGGTTCCCATCCAACAAATCACACTCGATGATTGAACAAACATAGCAGTCATGAAACGGAGTCTCCCTATTGAGAGAGAAGAATCATGTACTACAATTAGTGCAGCACATTGTTATTTTTTGTGACCATTGAAATAAGATTTTAAAAAATATAAAGCAAATGAAAGAGATACAAAAATAAGAAGATTTATCAAATTCCGAACATTCGGAGTTCAGTGGGGTGCATGTGGTGTCTAATGTGCACCATAAGAACATTGAATGGAGAATCTGCTTTCTGGCCATACAACCAGATGACCCTGCTGTCAACAACAAGCATTTACCAACATTTCACGATTCAAATACATTAGTCCACTGTTAAATTGATTAATGTTGTAGTTGTTGTTGTAGTGTTCTTGTGATCTTCAGTCCTGAGACCGGTTTGATGCAGCCCTCCATGCTACTCTATCCTTTGCAAGTTGCTTTATCTCCCAGTACCTACTGCAACCTACATCCTTCTAAATCTGCTTAGTGTATTCATCTCTTGGTCTCCCTCTACGATTTTTACCCTCCACACTGCCCTCCAATATTAAATTGGTGATCCCTTGATGCCTCAGAACATGTCCTACCAACCCATCCCTTCTTCTTGTCAAGTTGTGCCACAACTTCTCTTCTCCCCAATCCTATTCAATACTTCCTCATTAGTTATGTGATCTACCCATCTAATCTTCAGCATTCTTCTGTAGCACCACATTTCGAAAGCTTCTATTCTCTTCTTGTCCAAACTATTTATCGCCCATGTTTCACTTCCATACATGGCTACACTCCATACAAATACTTTCAGAAAAGGCTTCCTGACATTTAAACCTAAATTCCATGTTAACAAATTTCTCTTCTTCAGAAACGCTTTTCTTGCCATTGCCAGTCTACATTTTATATCCTCTCTACTTCGACCATCATCAGTTATTTTGCTCCCCAAATAGCAAAACTCCTTTACTATTTTAAGTGTCTCATTTCCTAATCTAATTCCCTCAGCATCACCCGACTTAATTCGACTACATTCCATTATCCTCGTTTTGCTTTTGTTGATGTACATCTTATATACTCCTCTCAAGGAATTGTCCATTCCATTCAACTGCTCTTCCAAGTCCCTTGCTGTCTCTGACAGAATGACAATGTCATCGGCGAACCTCAAAGTTTTTATTTCTTCTCCATGGACTTTAACACCTACTCCAAATTTTCTTTTGTTTCCTTTATTGCTGTCTCATTATACAGATTGAATAACATCGGGGAGAGGCTACAACCCTGTCTTACTTCCTTCCCAACCGCTGCTTCCCTTTCATGCCCCTCGACTCTTATAACTGCCATCTGTTTTCTGTATATATTGTAAATAGCCTTTCGCTCCCTGTATTTTACCCCTGCCACCTTTAGAATTTGAAAGAGAGTATTCTGGTCAACATTGTCAAAAGCTTTCTCTAAGTCTACAAATGCTAGAAACGTAGGATTGCCTTTCCTTAATCTTTCTTCTAAGATAAGTCGTAAGGTCAGTATTGCCTTACGTGTTCCAGTATTTCTACGGAATCCAAACTGATCTTCTCCGAGGTCGGCTTCTACTACTTTTTCCATTCGTCTGTAAGGAATTCGTGTTAGTATTTTGCAGCTATGGCTTATTAAACTTATTGTTCGGTAATTTTCACATCTGTCAACACCTGCTTTCTTTGGGATTGGAATTATTATATTCTTCTTGATGTCTGAGGGTATTTCGCCTGTTTCATACATCTTGCTCTTCAGATGGTAGAATTTTGTCAGGACTGGCTCTCCCAAGGCCGTCAGTAGTTCCAATGGAATGCTGTCTTTTCCGGGGGCCTTGTATCGACTCAGGTCTTTCAGTGCTCTGTCAAACTCTTCACGCAGTATCGTATCTCCCCTTTCATCTTCATCTACATCCTCTTCCATTTCCATAATATTGTCCTCAAGTACATCACCCTTGTATAGACCCTCTATATACTCCTTCCACCTTTCTGCTTTCCCTTCTTTGCTTAGAACTGGGTTTCCATCTGAGCTCTTGATGTTTATACAAGTGGTTCTCTTTTCTGCAAAGGTATCTTTAATTTTCCTGTAGGCAGTATCTATCTTACCCCTAGTGAGATAACCCTCTACATCCTTACATTTGTCCACTAGCCATCCCTGCTTAGCCATTTTGCACTTCCTGTTGATCTTATTTTTGAGACGTTTGTATTCCTTTTTGCCTGCTTCATTTACTGCATTTTTATATTTTCTCCTTTCACTATTAAATTCAGTATTTCTTCTGTTACCCAAGGATTTCTACTAGCCCTCGTCTTCTTACCTACTTGATCCTCCGCTGCCTTCAGTACCTCATCCCTCAAAGCTACCCATCCTTCTTCTACTGTATTTATTTCCCCCATTCCTAACAATTGTTCCCTTATGCTCTCCCTGAAACTCTGTACAATCTCTGGTTCTTTCAGTTTATCCAGGTCCCCTCTCCTTAAATTACCCGCCTTTTTGCAGTTTCTTCAGTTTTAGTCTACAGGTCATAACCAATAGATTGTGGTCAGAGTCCACATCTGCCCCTGGAAATGTCTTACAATTTAAAACCTGGTTCCTAAATCTCTGCCTTACCATTATATAATCTCTCTGATACCTTTTAGTATCTCCAGGGTTCTTCCATGTATACAACCTTCTTTCATGATTCTTACACCGAGTGTTAGCTATGATTAACTTGTGCTCTGTGCAAAATTATACCAGGCGGCTTCCTCTTTCATTTCTTACCCCCAATCAATATCCACCTACTACGTTTCCTTTTCTCCCTTTTCCTACACTCGATTTCCAGTCACCCATGACTATTAAATTTTCATCTCCCTTCACTATCGGAATAATTTCTTTTATTTCATCATACATTTCTTCAATTTCTTCGTCATCTGCAGAGCTAGTTGGCATATAAACTTGTACTACTGTAGTAGGTGTGGGCTTCATATCTATCTTGGCCACAAAAATGCGTTCACTATGCTGTTTGTAGTAGCTTACCCGCATTCCTACTTACCTATTCATTATTAAACCTACTCCTGCACATTACCCCTATTTAATTTTGTGTTTAAAACCCAGAAGTCACCTGACCAGAGGTCTTGATTAATATCAGTGATAAAATAAACAATCAAAAGAAGCACCTAGAAAAAAGGAAGAAGTCTTTCCTTATAACTCCAGTAGTCAAAAAGGTCAGAGAGGTGGTTCCAATCCAACAAAATCACACTCGACGGTTAAACAAACATAGCACTCACGAAACGGAATCTCCCTGCTGAGAGAATCTACTTTGTGGCCATACAAACAAAATGACCCTGCAGTAAACAACAGATATTTACCCACATTTCACGATTAAAATACGTTTCCCCAATGTGAAATCGATGAATATAAGTGTTAAGCGTAACAATCAAAAGAAGCACCTAGCAAAAGAAAAAAGTCTTTCTAATAACTCCAATCATCAGAATGCTCGGAGTGGTGGTTCCCATCCAACAAAATCACACTCGATGTTTGAACAAACATAGCAGTCATGAAAAGGAGTCTCCCTGTTGAAAGGAAAGAAACAAGTACCACAATTTGTGCAGCACATTGATTATATTTAGTGAACATTGGAATAAGATTTTTAAAAATATAAAGCAAATGAAGGAGATACCTAGACAAGAAGATTTATCAAAATCCGTACAGCCGTTATTCAGTAAAGTGCATGTGGTGTCCAATCTGCACCAAATGACCATTGAATCTAGAATCTGCTTTCTGGCCATACAACCAGATGACCCTGCTGTAAACAACAAACATTTACCTGCATTTCATGATTCAAATACATTATTCCACTGTGAAATTGATGAATATAAGTGATAATGGGAAGAATCAAAACAAGCACTTAGCAAATCGATGAAGTCTTTCCTAATAACTCCAATACTCAGGATGCTGGAAGTGGTGGTTACCATCGAGCAAAATTACACTCAAAGGTAGAACAAACATAGCAGTCATTAAACGGAATCTCCCTGCTGAGAGAATCTGCTTTGTGGCCATACATATAAATGACCCTGCTGTAAACAACAAACATTTACCCACATTTCACGACAAGAAGATTTATCAAATTCTGAACATTCGTTATTATCTAAGGTGCAAGTGGCATCCCATCTGCACCAAATACCCACTGATTAGATAATCTGCTTTCTGGCCATATTACCAGATGACCCTCCCGTAAAGAAAAAACTCTTAACCTCATTTTACGATTCAAATACATTACTCCACTGTGAAACTGATGAACATCAGTGAGAAGGGTAACAATCAAAAGAAGCACCTAGCAAAACAAAGAAGGCTTTCCTTATAACTCGAATAGTCATAATGCTCGGAGTGGTGGTTCCCATCCAACAAAATCACACACGATGGTTGAAAAAACATACCAGTCATGAAACAGAATCTCCCTGCTTATACGGAAGAAACGTGTGATACAATTTGTGAAGCACGTTGATTATTTATAGTGACCATTGGAATAAAATTTTTATAATTGGAAGGCAAATGAAGTAGATAGATAAACAAGAATATTTATCAGATTCCGAACATTCATTATTCAGTAAAGTGCATTTAGGGGTTCATTCTGCACCAAAAACCCACTGAATGGAGAAATTGCTTTCTGGCCATACAACCAGATGACCCAGCTGTAAACAACAAACATTTACCCACATTTCACGATTCAAATACATTACTCCATTGTGAAACTGATGAATATAAGTGAGAAGGTTAACAATCAAAAGAAGAACCTAGCAAAACAAAGAAGGCTTTCCTTATAACTCGAATAGTCAAAATGTTCGGAGTGGTGGTTCCCATCCAACAAATCACACTCGAAGGTGCAACAAACATAATAGTCATGAAACGAAATTTTCCTATTGAGAGGGAAGAAACATGTACCACGATCTGTGAACCACATTGATTATTGTTAGTGACCATTGCAATAACATTTTTAAAAATATAAAGCAAATAATGGAGATACCTAAAATAGGAGATTTATCAAATTCCGAACATTCAGTGTTCAGTAAGGTGCATGTGGTGTCCAATCTGCCCCAAAAACCCATTGAATGGAGAATTTGCTTTCTGGCCATACAACCAGATGACACTTCTGTAAACAACAAAAATTTACCCACATTTCACGAATCGAATACATTACTCCACTGTGAAATGGATGATTATAAATGATAAAGGTATCAAAGGAAACACCTAGCAAAAGAAAAAAGTCCAAAAAACTCCAATCATCAGAACGCTCGGAGTGCTGATTCCCATCCAATAAAATCACACTTGATGTTTGAAAAAAGGTAGCAGTCATGAAACGGACTCTCCCTGTTGAGAGGGAAGATGCAGGTACAACAATTTTTGCAGCACGTTGTCTATTTTTAGTGACCATTGAAACAAGATTTTCAAAAATGTAAAGCAAATGAAGGAGTGATCAAAACAAGAAGATTTATCAAATTCCGAACATTCGGTGTTCAGTAGGGTGCATGTGGTGTCTAATGTGCACCATAAGAACATTGAATGGAGAATCTGCTTTCTGGCCATACAACCAGATGACCCTGCTGTCAACAACAAGCATTTACCAACATTTCACGAAAGAAATACATTACTCCACTGTGAAATTGATGAATATTAGTCACAAAGGTATCAATCAAAGAAAGCACATAGCAAAAGAGAAAAGTCTTTCTAATAACTACAATCGTCAGAATGCTCGGAGTGGTGGTTCCCATCCAACAAAATCACACTCAATGTTTGAACAAACACAGCAGTCATGAAATGGAATCTCACTGCTGAGAGGATAGAAACATGTACCACAATATGTGCAGCACATTGATTATTTTTAGTGGCCATTGCAATAAGACTATAAAAAATATAAAGCAAAAGAAGAAGATACCTAAACACGAAGATATATCACATTCCGAACATTCAACATTCAGTAAGGTGATGTGGTGTCCAATCTGCACCAAAAGACCATTTAATGGAGAATCTGCTTTCTGGCCATACAACCAGATGACCCTGCTGTAAACAACAAACCTTTACCCTCATTTCACAAATCAAATACATTATTCGACAGTAAAATTGATGAATATAAATGATAAAGGAGTCAATTAAAGGAAGCACCCACCTAGCAAAAGAAAAAAAGTTTTTCTAATAACTACAATTGACAGAATGTTCAGAGTGGTGGTTCCCTCCAACAAAATCACACTTGATGTTTGAACAAACACAGCAGTCATGAAACGGAATCTGCCTGTTGAGAGGAAGAAACATGTACTACAATTTGTGCAGCACATTGTCTATTTTTAGTTACCAATGAAATAAGATTTTTGAAAATACAAAGCAAATGAACAAGATATCAAAACAAGAAGATTTATCAAATTACGAACATTCAATATTCAGTAAGGTGCATGTGGTGTCCAATCTGCACCAAAAACCCATTGAATGCTGAATCTGCTTTCTGGCCATACAACCAGATGACCCTGCTGTAAACAACAAACATTTAAAAACATTTTACGAATCAAATACATTACTCCACTGCGAAATACAAGAATATAAGTTATCAGTGTATCAATCAAAGGTAGCTCCTAGCAGAGGAAAAAATCTTTCTACAAACTCCAATACTCAGGATGCTCGGAGTGGTGGTTCCGATCCTACAAAATCACACTCAATGGTAGAACACATATAGCCGTCATGAAACGGAATCTCCCTGCTGAGAGGGAATAAACATGTACCACAATTTGTGCAGCACATTGATCATTTTTAGTGAACATTGGAATAAGATTTTTAAAAATATCATGCAAATCAAGGAGATACCTAAACAAGAAGATTTATCAAATTCCGAACAGCCGTTATTCAGTAAAGTGCATGTGGTGTCCATTCTGCACCAAAAGACCATTGAATGGAGAATCTGCACTCTGGCCATACAACTAGATGACACTGCTGTAAACAACAAACATTTACCCACATTTCACAAATCAAATACATTACTCCACTGTGAATTGATGAATATAAGTTATAACAGTATCAATCAAAGGAAGCTCCAAGCAAAAGAAAAAAGTCTTTCTAATAACTCCAATAGTCAGAATGCTCGGAGTGGTGGTTCCCATCCAAACAAATCACACCCAAAGTTAGAACAAACATAGCAGTCATTAAACAGAATCTCCCTGCTGAGAGAATCTGCTTTGTGGCCATACAACCAAATGACCCTGCTGTAAACAACAAACATTTACCCACATTTCACAATTCAAATACATTACTCCACTGTTAAATTGATTAATGTTGTTGTTGTTGTAGTGTTCTTGTGATCTTCAGTCCTGAGACCGGTTTGATGCAGCCCTCCATGCTACTCTATCCTGTGCAAGTTGCTTTATCTCCCAGTACCTACTGCAACCTACATCCTTCTAAATCTGCTTAGTGTATTCATCTCTTGGTCTCCCTCTATGATTTTTACCCTCCGCACTGCCCTCCAATATTAAATTGGTGATCCCTTGATGCCTCAAACCATGTCCTACCAACCCATCCCTTCTTCTTGTCAAGTTGTGCCACAAACTTCTCTTCTCCCCAATCCTATTCAATACTTCCTCATTAGTTATGTGATCTACCCATCTAATCTTCATCATTCTTCTGTAGCACCACATTTCGAAAGCTTCTATTCTCTTATTGTCCAAACTATTTATCGCCCATTTAAATCTATATTCCATGTTAACAAATTTCTCTTCTTCAGAAACGCTTTTCTTGCCATTGCCAGTCTACATTTTATATCCTCTCTACTTCGACCATCATCAGTTATTTTGCTCCCCAAATAGCAAAACTCCTTTACTATTTTAAGTGTCTCATATCCTAATCTAATTCCCTCAGCATCACCCGACTTAATTTGACTACATTCCATTATCCTCGTTTTGCTTTTGTTGATGTTCATCTTATATACTCCTCTCAAGGCATTGTCCATTCCATTCAACTGCTCTTCCAAGTCCCTTGCTGTCTCTGACAGAATGACAATGTCATCGGCAAACCTCAAAGTTTTTATTTCTTCTCCATGGACTTTAACACCTACTCCGAAATTTTCTTTTGTTTCCTTTATTGCTGTCTCATTATACAGATTGAATAACATCGGGGAGAGGCTACAACCCTGTCTTACTTCCTTCCCAACCGCTGCTTCCCTTTCATGCCCCTCGACTCTTATAACTGCCATCTGTTTTCTGTATAAATTGTAAATAGCCTCTTGCTCCCTGTATTTTACCCCTGCCACCTTCAGAATTTGAAAGAGAGTATTCCAGTCAACATTGTCAAAAGCTTTCTCTAAGTCTACAAATGCTAGAAACGTAGGTTTGCCTTTCCTTAATCTTTCTTCTAAGATAAGTCGTAAGGTCAGTATTGCCTTACGTGTTCCAGTATTTCTACGGAATCCAAACTGATCTTCTCCGAGGTCGGCTTCTACTACTTTTTACATTCGTCTGTAAGGAATTCGTGTTAGTATTTTGCAGCTATGGTTTATTAAACTTATTGTTCGGTAATTTTCACATCTGTCAACACCTGCTTTCTTTGGGATTGGAATTATTATATTCTTCTTGAAGTCTGAGGGTATTTCGCCTGTTTCATACATCTTGCTCACCAGATGGTAGAGTTTTGTCAAGACTGGCTCTCCCAAGGCCGTCAGTAGTTTCAATGGAATATTGTCTACTCCGGGGGCCTTGTTTCGACTCAGGTCTTTCAGTGCTCTCTCAAACTCTTCACGCAGTATCGTATCTCCCATTTCATCTTCATCTACATCCTCTTCCATTTCCATAATATTGTCCTCAAGTACATCGCCCTTGTATAGACCCTCTATATACTCCTTCCACCTTTCTGCTTTCCCTTCTTTGCTTAGAACTGGGTTTCCATCTGAGCTCTTGATGTTTATACAAGTGGTTCTCTTTTCTGCAAAGGTATCTTTAATTTTCCTGTAGGCAGTATCTATCTTACCCCTAGTGAGATAACCCTCTACATCCTTACATTTGTCCTCTAGCCATCCCTGCTTAGCCATTTTGCACTTCCTGTTGATCTCATTTTTGAGACGTTTGTATTCCTTTTTGCCTGCTTCATTTACTGCATTTTTATATTTTCTCCTTTCACAATTAAATTCAGTATTTCTTCTGTTACCCAAGGATTTCTACTAGCCCTCGTCTTCTTACCTACTTGATCCTCTGCTGCCTTCAGTACCTCATCCCTCAAAGCTACCCATTCTTCTTCTACTGTATTTATTTCCCCCATTCCTAACATTTGTTCCCTTATGCTCTCCCTGAAACTCTGTACAATCTCTGGTTCTTTCAGTTTATCCAGGTCCCCTCTCCTTAAATTCCCGCCTTTTTGCAGTTTCTTCAGTTTTAGTCTACAGGTCATAACCAATAGATTGTGGTCAGAGTCCACATCTGCCCCTGGAAATGTCTTACAATTTAAAACCTGGTTCCTAAATCTCTGCCTTACCATTATATAATCTCTCTGATACCTTTTAGTATCTCCAGGGTTCTTCCATGTATACAACCTTCTTTCATGATTCTTACACCAAGTGTTAGCTATGATTAACTTGTGCTCTGTGCAAAATTATACCAGGCGGCTTCCTCTTTCATTTCTTACCCCCAATCAATATCCACCTACTACGTTTCCTTTTCTCCCTTTTCCTACACTCCAATTCCAGTCACCCATGACTATTAAATTTTCATCTCCCTTCACTATCTGAATAATTTCTTTTATTTCATCATACATTTCTTCAATTTCTTCGTCATCTGCAGAGCTAGTTGGCATATAAACTTGTACTACTGTAGTAGGTGTGGGCTTCGTATCTATCTTGGCCACAAAAATGCGTTCACTATGCTGTTTGTAGTAGCTTACCCGCTTTCCTATTTTCCTATTCATTATTAAACCTACTCCTGCACATTACCCATATTTGATTTTGTGTTTATAACCCCGTAGTCACCTGACCAGAGGTCTTGATTAATATCAGTGATAAAATTAACAATCAAAATAAGCACCTAGAAAAAAGGAAGAAGTCTTTCCTTATAACTCCAATAGTCAAAAAGTCAGAGTGGTTGTTTCAATCCAACAAAATCACACTCGACGGTTGAACATAAATAGCACTCATGAAACGGAATCTTCCTGCCGAGAGAATCTGCTTTGTGGCCATACAACCAAATGACCCTGCTGTAAACCGCAAACATGTACCCACATTTCACGATTAAAATACGTTACCCCACTGTGAAATTGATGAATATAAGTGATAAGCGTAACAAACAAAAGAAGCACTTAGCAAAAGAAAAAAGTCTTTCTAATAACTCCAATCGTCAGAATGCTCGGAGTGGTGGTTCCCATCCAACAAAATCACACTCGATGTTTGAACAAACATAGCAGTCATGAAAAGGAGTCTCCCTGTTGAGAGGGAACAAACATGTACCACAATTTGAGCAGCACATTGATTATTTTAAGTGACCATTGCAATAAGATTTATTAAAAAATAAAGCAATTGATGGAGATACCAAATAAGAAGATCTATTAAATTCCGAACATACGGTGTTCAGTAAAGTGCATGTGGTGTCCAATCTACAACAAAAACCCATTGAATGGAAAATCTGCTTTCTAGAAATACAACCAGATGACGCTGCTGTAAACAACAAACACATAACAACATTTCAAGATTCAAATATATTAACCCACTACGAAATTTATGAATATATGTCATAAGGGTAACAATCAAAGCAAGCACCTAGCAAAACAATGAAGTCTTTCCGAATAACACCAATACTCAGGATGCTCGGAGTGGTGGTTCCCATCCAACAAAACCACACTCGATGATAAAACAAACATAGCAGTCATTAAACGTAATCTCCCTGTTGAGAGGGAAGAAACATGTACCACAATTTGTGCAGCACATTGGTCACTTTTAGTGACCATTGGAATAAGTTTTTAAACATATAAAACTAATGAAGTAGAGATCTTACAAGAAGATTTATCAAATTCAGAACATTCGTTATTATCTAAGGTGCAAGTGGCGTCCCATCTGCACCAAAAACCCATTGATCGTATAATCTGCTTTCTGGCCATACTACCAGATGACCCTCCCGTAAAGAACAAACTCTTAACCACATTTCACGATTCAAATACATTACTCCACTGTGAAGCTGATGAATATAAGTGATAAAGGTATCAAAGGAAGCACCTAGCAAAAGAAAAAAGTCTTTCTAATAACTCCAATCGTAAGAACACTCGGAGTGGTTATTCCCATCCAATAAAATAATGAAACAGAACCATGTACCACAATTTGTGCAGCACATTGATTATTTTTAGTGACCATTGCAATAAGATTTTTAAAATTTCAAGCAGAGGAAGGACTAAACAAGAATCATATTCCGAATATCAATAATTCAGCAACTTGAATGTGGTGTCCAATCTGCACCAAAAACCCATTGAATGGCGACCTGGTTTGTGGCCAGACAACCAGATGATCCTGCTCTAAAGTACAAACACTTAACCAGATTTCACGATTGAAATACAATACTCCACTGTGAAACTGATGAAGATAAGTGATCAGGGTATCAATTTAGAAAAGCACCAAGTAAAAGAAAAAAGTCTTTCCTAATAAGTCCAATAATCAAAATGCTCGGAGTGGTGGTTCCCATACAATAAAATCACACTCGATGGCAGAACAAACATAGCAGTCATGAAACAGAATCTCCCTGTTCAGAGGGAAGAAACATGTACCACAATTTGTCCAGCACATTGATTATTCTTAGTGAACATTGGAATAAGATTTTTAAAAAAATCAAGCAAATGAAGGAGACACCTAAACAAGAAGATTTATTAAATTCCGAACAGCCCTTATTCAGTAAGGTGCATGTGGTGTCCAATCTGCACCGAAAACACACCGAATGGAGAAATCTGCTTTGTGGCCATACAACCAGATGACCCTGCTGTAAACAGCAAACACACAACCTCATTTCACGATTCTAATACATTAATCCATAGTCGAAGTGGTGAATATAAGTGATATGGGTAACAATCAAAAGAAGCACCTAGCAAAAAAATGAAGTCTTTCCTAATAAGTCCAAGAGTCAGGATGCTCGGAGTGGTGGTACCCATCCTACAAAATCACACTCGATTGTCGAACAAACATAGCAGCCATGAAACAGAATCTTCCTGTTGAGAGGGGAGAAACATGTACAAAAATTTGTACAGCACATTGACTATTTTTAGTGACCGTTTCAATAAGATTTATAAAAATATCAAGCAGAGGAAGGACTAAACAAGAATCATATTCCGAACATCAATAATTCAGTAAGTTGCATGTGGTGTCCAATCTGCACCAAAAACCTATTTAATGGCGAACCTGGTATGTGGCCACACAACCAGATGATCCTGCTGTAAAGTACAAACAACACCAGATTTCACGATTGAAATACAATACTCCACTGTGAAATTGATGAATATAAGTGATCAGGGTATCAATTTAGAAAAGCACCAAGTAAAAGAAAAAAGTCTTTCCTAATTAGTCCAATAGTCAAAATGCTCGGAGTGGTGGTTCCCATCCAACAAAATCACACTCGAAGGTGGAACAAACATAGTAGTCATGAAATGAAATTTCCCTATTGAGAGGGAACAAACATCTACGACAATTTGTGTACCACATTGATTATTTTTAGTGACCATTGCAAAAACATTTTTAAAAATATAAAGCAAATAAAGGAGATACCTAAAATAGAAGATTTATCAAACTCTGAACATTCATTATTCAGTAAGGTGCATGTGGTGTCCAATCTGCACCAAAAACAAATTGAATGGAGAGTCCGTTTTTCTGGCCATACAACAAGATGACCTTGCTGTAAACAACAAACATTTACCCACATTTCACGATTCAAATACATTACACCACTGTGAAATTGATGAATATCAGTGATAAAAGTAACAATCAAACGAACTACCTAGAATAAAGAAAGAGGTCATTCCTAATAAGTCCAATAGTTAAAAAGCACAGATTGGTGTTTCCAATCGAACAAAATCACACTCGATGGTTGAAGAAACATAGCACTCATGAAACGGAATTTCCCTCCTGAGAGAATCTGCTTTGTGACCATACAATCAAATGACCTTGCTGTAAACAATAAACATTTACCCACATTTAATGATTCAAATACATTACACCATTGTGAAAGCACCTAGCAAAAGAATAACGTCTTCCTCATAACTCCAATCATCAGAATGCTCGAAGAGGTGGTACCCATCCAACAAAATCACACTCCATGTTTGAACAAACATAGCAGTCATGAAACAGTGTCTCCATGCTGAGAGGGAAGAAACATCTACCACAATTTGTGCAGCACATTGATTATTTTTAGTGACCATTGGAATAACATTTTTAAAAATATACAGCAAATGAAGGAATAAACACGAATATTTACATTTTCTGAACATCCATAATTCAGTAAGGTGCATGTGGTGTGCAATCTGCACCAAAAACCCATTTGATGTAGAATCTCCTTTCTGGCCATACAACCAGATGACCCTGCTGTAAACAACAAACATTTACCCACATTTCACGATTCAAATACAATACCCCACTGTGAAATTGATGATTATAAGTGATAAGCGTAACAATCAAAAGAAGCACCTAGCAAAATAAAAACGTCTTTCTAATAACTCCAATCGTCAGAATGCTCGGAGTGGTGGTTCCCATACAACAAAATCACACTCGATGGTTGAACAACTATAGTAGTCAGGAAAAAGAATCTCATTGTTGAGAGGGAAGAAACATGTACCACAATTTGTGCAGCACATTGATTATTTTTAGTGATAATTGCAATAAGATGTTAAAAAATATAAAGCAAATGACGGAGATACCAACACAAGAAGATTTATCAAGTTCTGAATAGCCGTTATTCAGTAAGGTGCTTATGGTGTCCCATCTGCACAAAAACCCATTGATTGTATAATTTGTATTCTGGCCATACCACCAGACGACCCTGCTGTTAAGAACAAACTCTTAACCACATTTCACGATTCAAATACATTACCCCACTGTGAAATTGATTAATATCAGTGATAAAAGTAACAATCAAAAGAAGCACCTAGCAAAAGAACAAAATCTTTCTAATAACTCCAATCGTCAGAATGTTCGGACTGGTAGTTCCCATCCAACAAAATCACACTCGATGTTTAAACAAACATAGCAGTCAGGAAGCAGAATCTCCCTGTTGAGAAGGAAGATATTAGTACCACAATTTGTGCAGCCCATTGGTCATTTTTAGTGACCATTGGAATAAGATTTTTAAAAATATAAAACAAATGAAGTAGAGACCTTACAAGATGATTTATCAAATTCAGAACATTCGTTATTATCCAAGGTGCAAGTGGCGTCCCATCTGCACCAAAAACCCATTGATTGTATAATCTGCTTTCTGGCCATACTACCAGATGACCCTCCCGTAAAGAACAAACGCTTAACCACATTTCACGATTCAAATACATTACTCCACTGTGAAGCTGATTAATATAAGTGAGAAGGGTAACAATCAAAAGAAGCACCTAGCAAAACAAAGAAAGTTTTCCCTATAACTCGAATTGTCAGAGGGTTCGGAGTAGTGGTTCCCATCCAACCAAATCACACTCGAAGGTGGAACAAACATAGTAGTCATGAAATGAAATTTCCCTATTGAGAGGGAACAAACATCTACGACAATTTGTGCACCACATTGATTATTTTTAGTGACCATTGCAATAACATTTTTAAAAATATAAAGCAAATAAAGGAGATACCTAAAATAGAAGATTTATCTAACTCTGAACATTCGTTATTCAGTAAGGTGCATGTGGTGTCCAATCTGCACCAAAAACCCATTGAATGGAGAATTTGCTTTCTGGCCATACAACCAGATGACACTGCTGTAAACAACAAACATTTACTCACATTTCACGAATCAAATACTTTACTCAACTGTGTATTGATGAATATAAGTGATAAAGGAATCAAAGGAAGCCTCTAGCAAAAGAAAAAACGCTTTCTAATAACTCCAATCGTCAGAACGCTCGGAGTGGTGATTCCCATCCAATAAAATCATACTCGATATTTGAAAAAACGTAGCAGTCATGAAAAGGACTACGCCTGTTGTGAGTGAAGAAACATGTACTACAATTTGTGCAGCACGTTGTCTATTTTTAGTGACCATTGAAATAAGATTTTTAAAAATGTAAAGCAAATGAAGGAGAGACCAAACGAAGAAGATTTATCAAAATCCGATCATTCGGTGTTCAGTAAGGTGCGTGTGGTGTCCAATCTGCACCAAAAACCTATTGAATGCAGAATCTGCTTTCTGGCCATACAACCAGATGACCCTGCTGTACAGAACAAACATTTACCCACATTTAACAATTCAAATAAATTACTCCACTACGAAATTGATGAATATAAGTTATAAGGTTATCAATCAAAAGAAACTCCAAGCAAAAGAAAAAAGTATGTCTAATAACTTCAATCGTCAGAATGCTCGGAGTGGTGGTTCCCATCCAACAAAATCACACTCGATGATTGAACATACATAGCAGTCATGAAACGGAGTCTCCGTGTTGAGAGGGAAGAAACATGTACCACAATTTGTGCAGCACATTGATTATTTTTAGTGACCATTGCAATAAGATTTATAAAAATATCAAGCAGAGGAAGGACTAAACAAGAATCATATTACGAACATCAATAATTCAGTAAGTTGCATGTGGTGTCCAATCTGCACCAAAAACCCATTTAATGGCGAACCTCGTTTGTGCCCACACAACCAGATGACCCTGCTGTAAAGTACAAACACTTAATAAGATTTCACGATTGAAATACAATACTCCACTGTGTAATTGATGAATATAAGTGATCAGGGTATCAATTTAGAAAAGCACCAAGTAAAAGAAAAAGGTCTTTCCTAATAACTCCAATACTCATGATGCTCGGAGTGGTGGTTCCCATTCCACAAAATCACACTCGATGGCAGAACAAACATAGCAGTCATGAAAAAGAATCTCCCTGTTGAGAGGGAAGAAATATGTACCACATTTTGTGCAGCACACTGATTATTTTTAGTGACCATTGCAATAAGATTTTTTAAAAAATATAAAGCAAATGAAGGAGACACTTAAACAATAAGATTTATCAAATTCCGAACATTCATTATTCAGTAAAGTGCATGTGGTGTCCAATCTGCAACAAAAACCCATTGAATGGAGAATCTACTTTCTGGCCATAAAACCAGATGACCCTGCACTAGACAAAAGACTCTTAACCACATTTCACGATTCAAATTAATTACTCCATTGTGAAAATGACGAATATAAGTGGTAAGCGTAACAATCTAAACAAGCACCTAGTACAAAGTAGTCTTTCCCAATAAACCCAATACTCACGATGCTTGGAGTGGTGGTTCCCATACAATAAAATCACACTCGATGGCAGAACAAACATAGCAGTCATGAAACAGAATCTCCCTGTTCAGAGGGAAGAAACATGTACCACAATTTGTCCAGCACATTGATTATTCTTAGTGAACATTGGAATAAAATTTTTAAAAAAAATCAAGCAAATGAAGAGACACCTAAACAAGAAGATTTATTAAATTCCGAACAGCCCTTATTCAGTAAGGGGCATGTGGTGTCCAATCTGCACCGAAAACACACCGAATGGAGAAATCTGATTTGTGGCCATACAACCAGATGACCCTGCTGTAAACAGCAAACACACAACCTCATTTCACGATTCTAATACATTAAACCATAGTCGAATTGGTGAATATAAGTCACATGGGTAACAATCAAAAGAAGCACCTAGCAAAAAAAAAATGAAGTCTTTCCTAATATGTCCAAGAGTCAGGATGCTCGGAGTGGTGGTACCCATCCTACAAAATCACACTCGATTGTCGAACAAACATAGCAGCCATGAAACAGAATCTTCCTGTTGAGAGGGGAGAAACATGTACAAAAATTTGTACAGCACATTGACTATTTTTAGTGACCTTTTCAATAAGATTTTTAAAAATATAGAGCATATGAAGGAGATACCTATACAAGAAGATTTATAAAATTCCGAACATTCGTTATTCAGTAAAGTTCATGTCGTGTCCATTCTGCAGCAAAAACAAATTGAATGGAGAGTCTGTTTTTCTGGCCATACAAACAGATGACCCTGCTGTAAACAACAAATATTTAACAACATTTAACGATTCAAATACATTACCCCACTGTGAAATTGATGAATATAAGTTATAAGGGTATCAATCAAAAGAAGCTACAAGCAAAAGAAAGAAGTCTTTCAAATAACTACAATCGTCAGAATGATCGAACTGCTAATTCCCATCCAACAAAATCACACTCAAAGGTAGAACAAACATAGCAGTCATTAAACGCAATCTCCCTGCTGAGAGAATCTGCTCTGTGGCCATACAACCAAATGATCCTGCTGTAAACAACAAACATTTACCCACATTTCACGATTCAAAAACAATAGCCCACTGTGAAATTGATGAATATAAGTAATAAGCGTAACAATCAGAAGAAGCATCTAGCAAAATAAAAACGTCTTTCTAATAACTCCAATCATCAGAATGCTCGGAGTGGTGGTTCTCATACAACAAAATCACACTCGATGTTTGAACAAACATAGCAGCCATGAAACAGAATCTCTCTGTTGAGAGGGAAGAAACATGTACCACCATTTTTGAAGCACATTGATTATTTTTAGTGATAATACAATAAGATTTTAAAAAATATAAAGCAAATGACGCAGATACCAAAACAAGAAGATTTATCAAGTTCCGAATAGCAGTTATTCAGTAAGGTGCTTGTGGTGTCCCATCTGCACAAAATCCCCTTCATTGTATAATTTGTTTTCTGGCCATATCACCAGACGACCCTGCTGTAAAGAACAAACTCTTAACCACATTTCACGATTCAAATACATTACCCCACTGTGAAATTGATTAATATCAGTGATAAAAGTAACAATCAAAATAAGCACCTAGAAAAAAGGAAGAAGTCTTTCCTTATAACTCCAATAGTCAAAAAGTCAGAGTGGTGGTTTCAATCCAACAAAATCACACTCGACGGTTGAACATAAATAGCACTCATGAAACGGAATCTTCCTGCCGAGAGAATCTGCTTTGTGGCCATACAACCAAATGACCCTGCTGTAAACCGCAAACATTTACCCACATTTCACGATTAAAATACATTACCCCACTGTGAAATTGATGAATATAAGTGATAAGCGTAACAAACAAAAGAAGCACTTAGCAAAAGAAAAAAGTCTTTCTAATAACTCCAATCGTCAGAATGCTCGGAGTGGTGGTTCCCATCCAACAAAATCACACTCGATGTTTGCACAAACATAGCAGTCATGAAAAGGAGTCTCCCTGTTGAGAGGGAACAAACATGTACCACAATTTGAGCAGCACATTGATTATTTTAAGTGACCATTGCAATAAGATTTATTAAAAAATAAAGCAATTGATGGAGATACCAAATAAGAAGATCTATTAAATTCCGAACATACGGTGTTCAGTAAAGTGCATGTGGTGTCCAATCTACAACAAAAACCCATTGACTGGAAAATCTGCTTTCTAGAAATACAACCAGATGACGCTGCTGTAAACAACAAACACATAACAACATTTCAAGATTCAAATATATTAACCCACTGCGAAATTTATGAATATATGTCATAAGGGTAACAATCAAAGCAAGCACCTAGCAAAACAATGAAGTCTTTCCTAATAACACCAATACTCAGGATGCTCGGAGTGGTGGTTCCCATCCAACAAAACCACACTCGATGATAAAACAAACATAGCAGTCATTAAACGTAATCTCCCTGTTGAGAGGGAAGAAACATGTACCACAATTTGTGCAGCACATTGGTCACTTTTAGTGACCATTGGAATAAGTTTTTAAGCATATAAAACTAATGAAGTAGAGATCTTACAAGAAGATTTATCAAATTCAGAACATTTGTTATTATCTAAGGTGCAAGTGGCGTCCCATCTGCACCAAAAACCCATTGATCGTATAATCTGCTTTCTGGCCATACTACCAGATGACCCTCCCGTAAAGAACAAACTCTTAACCACATTTCACGATTCAAATACATTACTCCACTGTGAAGCTGATGAATATAAGTGATAAAGGTATCAAAGGAAGCACCTAGCAAAAGAAAAAAGTCTTTCTAATAACTCCAATCGTAAGAACACTTGGAGTGGTTATTCCCATCCAATAAAATAATGAAACAGAACCATGTACCACAATTTGTGCAGCACATTGATTATTTTTAGTGACCATTGCAATAAGATTCTTAAAATTTCAAGCAGAGGAAGGACTAAACAAGAATCATATTCCGAATATCAATAATTCAGCAACTTGAATGTGGTGTCCAATCTGCACCAAAAACCCATTGAATGGCGACCTGGTTTGTGGCCAGACAACCAGATGATCCTGCTCTAAAGTACAAACACTTAACCAGATTTCACGATTGAAATACAATACTCCACTGTGAAACTGATGAAGATAAGTGATCAGGGTATCAATTTTGAAAAGCACCAAGTAAAAGAAAAAAGTCTTTCCTAATAAGTCCAATAGTCAAAATGCTCGGAGTGGTGGTTCCCATACAACAAAATCACACTCGATGGCAGAACAAACATAGCAGTCATGAAACAGAATCTCCCTGTTCAGAGGGAAGAAACATGTACCACAATTTGTCCAGCACATTGATTATTCTTAGTGAACATTGGAATAAGATTTTTAAAAAAATCAAGCAAATGAAGGAGACACCTAAACAAGAAGATTTATTAAATTCCGAACAGCCCTTATTCAGTAAGGTGCATGAGGTGTCCAATCTGCACCGAAAACACACCGAATGGAGAAATCTGCTTTGTGGCCATACAACCAGATGACCCTTCTGTAAACAGCAAACACACAACCTCATTTCACGATTCTAATACATTAATCCATAGTCGAAGTGGTGAATATAAGTGATATGGGTAACAATCAAAAGAAGCACCTAGCAAAAAAATGAAGTCTTTCCTAATAAGTCCAAGAGTCAGGATGCTCGGAGTGGTGGTACCCATCCTACAAAATCACACTCGATTGTCGAACAAACATAGCAGCCATGAAACAGAATCTTCCTGTTGAGAGGGGAGAAACATGTACAAAAATTTGTACAGCACATTGACTATTTTTAGTGATCGTTTCAATAAGATTTATAAAAATATCAAGCAGAGGAAGGACTAAACAAGAATCATATTCCGAACATCAATAATTCAGTAAGTTGCATGTGGTGTCCAATCTGCACCAAAAACCCATTTAATGGCGAACCTGGTATGTGGCCACACAACCAGATGATCCTGCTGTAAAGTACAAACACTTAACCAGATTTCACGATTGAAATACAATACTCCACTGTGAAATTGATGAATATAAGTGATCAGGGTATCAATTTAGAAAAGCACCAAGTAAAAGAAAAAAGTCTTTCCTAATTAGTCCAATAGTCAAAATGCTCGGAGTGGTGGTTCCCATCCAACAAAATCACACTCGAAGGTGGAACAAACATAGTAGTCATGAAATGAAATTTCCCTATTGAGAGGGAACAAACATCTACGACAATTTGTGCACCACATTGATTATTTTTAGTGACCATTGCAAAAACATTTTTAAAAATATAAAGCAAATAAAGGAGATACCTAAAATAGAAGATTTATCAAACTCTGAACATTCGTTATTCAGTAAGGTGCATGTGGTGTCCAATCTGCACCAAAAACAAATTGAATGGAGAATCTGTTTTTCTGGCCATACAACAAGATGACCTTGCTGTAAACAACAAACATTTACCCACATTTCACGATTCAAATACATTACACCACTGTGAAATTGATGAATATCAGTGATAAAAGTAACAATCAAACGAACTACCTAGAATAAAGAAAGAGGTCATTACTAATAAGTCCAATAGTTAAAAAGCACAGATTGGTGTTTCCAATCGAACAAAATCACACTCGATGGTTGAAGAAACATAGCACTCATGAAACGGAATTTCCCTCCTGAGAGAATCTGCTTTGTGACCATACAATCAAATGACCTTGCTGTAAACAATAAACATTTACCCACATTTAATGATTCAAATACATTACACCACTGTGAAAGCACCTAGCAAAAGAATAACGTCTTCCTCATAACTCCAATCGTCAGAATGCTCGGAGTGGTGGTACCCATCCAACAAAATCACACTCCATGTTTGAACAAACATAGCAGTCATGAAACAGTGTCTCCATGCTGAGAGGCAAGAAACATCTACCACAATTTGTGCAGCACATTGATTATTTTTAGTGACCATTGGAATAACATTTTTAAAAATATAAAACAAATGAAGTAGAGACCTTACAAGAAGATTTATCAAATTCAGAACATTCATTATTATCCAAGGTGCAAGTGGCGTCCCATCTGCACCAAAAACCCATTGATTGTATAATCTGCTTTCTGGCCATACTACCAGATGACCCTCCCGTAAAGAACAAACGCTTAACCACATTTCACGATTCAAATATATTACTCCAATGTGAAGCTGATAAATATAAGTGAGAAGGGTAACAATCAAAAGAAGCACCTAGCAAAACAAAGAAAGTTTTCCCTATAACTCGAATTGTCAGAGGGTTCGGAGTGGTGGTTCCCATCCAACAAAATCACACTCGAAGGTGGAACAAACATAGTAGTCATGAAATGAAATTTCCCTATTGAGAGGGAACAAACATCTACGACAATTTGTGCACCACATTGATTATTTTTAGTGACCATTGCAATAACATTTTTAAAAATATAAAGCAAATAAAGGAGATACCTAAAATAGAAGATTTATCTAACTCTGAACATTCGTTATTCAGTAAGGTGCATGTGGTGTCCAATCTGCACCAAAAACCCATTGAATGGAGAATTTGCTTTCTGGCCATACAACCAGATGACACTGCTGTAAACAACAAACATTTACTCACATTTCACGAATCAAATACTTTACTCAACTGTGTATTGATGAATATAAGTGATAAAGGAATCAAAGGAAGCCTCTAGCTAAAGAAAAAACGCTTTCTAATAACTCCAATCGTCAGAACGCTCGGAGTGGTGATTCCCATCCAATAAAATCATACTCGATATTTGAAAAAAACGTAGCAGTCATGAAAAGGACTACGCCTGTTGTGAGTGAAGAAACATGTACTACAATTTGTGCAGCACGTTGTCTATTTTTAGTGACCATTGAAATAAGATTTTTAAAAATGTAAAGCAAATGAAGGAGATACCTAAACAAGAAGAAATATCAAATTCCGAACATTCGTTATTCAGTAAGGTGCATGTGGTGTCCAATCTGCAACAAAAACCCATGGAATGGAGAATCTGCTTTCTGGCCATACAACCAGATGACCCTGCTGTACAGAACAAACATTTACCCACATTTAACAATTCAAATAAATTACTCCACTACGAAATTGATGAATATAAGTTATAAGGTTATCAATCAAAAGAAACTCCAGGCAAAAGAAAAATGTCTGTCTAATAACTTCAATCGTCAGAATGCTCGGAGTGGTGGTTCCCATCCAACAAAATCACACTCGATGATTGAACATACATAGCAGTCATGAAACGGAGTCTCCGTGTTGAGAGGGAAGAAACATGTACCACAATTTGTGCAGCACATTGATTATTTTTAGTGACCATTGCAATAAGATTTATAAAAATATCAAGCAGAGGAAGGACTAAACAAGAATCATATTCCGAACATCAATAATTCAGTAAGTTGCATGTGGTGTCCAATCTGCACCAAAAACCCATTTAATGGCGAACCTGGTTTGTGGCCACACAACCAGATGATCCTGCTGTAAAGTACAAACACTTAACCACATTTCACGATTGAAATACAATACTCCATTGTGAAATTGGTGAATATAAGTGATGAGGGTATCAATTTAGAAAAGCACCAAGTAAAAGAAAAAAGTCTTTCCTAATAACTCCAATAGTCAAAATGCTCGGAGTGGTGGTTCCCATACAACAAAATCACACTCGATGGCAGAACAAACATAGCAGTCATGAAACAGAATCTCCCTGTTCAGAGGAAAGAAACATGTACCACAATTTGTGCAGCACATTGACTATTTTTAGTGACCATTGCAACAAGATTTTTAAAAACATAAAGCAAATGAAGGAGATACCTAAACAAGAAGATTTATCAAATTCCGAACATTCGTTATTCAGTAAAGTGCATGTGGTGTCCAATCTGCAACAAAAACCCATGGAATGGAGAATCTGCTTTCTGGCCATACAACCAGATGACCCTGCTGTAAACAACAAATATTTACCCACATTTAACGATTCAAATACATTACTCCACTGTGAAATTGATGAATATAAGTTATAAGGGCATCAATCAAAAGAAGCTCCAAGCAAAAGAAAGAAGTCTTTCTAACAACTCCAAACGACAGAATGCTCGGAGTGGTGGTTCCCATCCAACAAAATTACACTCGATGATTGAACAAACATAGCAGTCATGAAATGGAATCTCCGTGTTGAGAGGGAAGAAATGTGTACCACAATTTGTCCAGCACAACGATCATTTTTAGTGACCATGGCAATAAGATTTTTAAAGATATAAAGCAAATGAAGGAGGTACCTAAACACGAAGATATATCAAATTCCAAACATTCGTTATTCAGTAAAGTGCATGTTGTGTCCAATCTGCACCAAAAGACCATTGAATGGAGAATCTGCTTTCTGGCCATACAACCAGATGACACTGCTATAAACAACAAACATTTACTCACATTTCACAATTCAAATACATTACTCCATTGTGAAACTGATGAATATAAGTGAGAAGGATAACAATCAAAGAAATCACCTAGCAAAACAAAGAGGGCTTTCCTTATAACTCAAATAGTCAGAGTGTTCGGAGTGGTGGTTCCCATCCAACAAAATCACACTCGAAGGTGGAACAAACATAGTAGTCATGAAATGAAATTTCTCTATTGAGAGGGAAGAAACATTAACCACAATTTGTGCACCACATTGATTATCTTTAGTGACCATTGCAATAACATTTTTAAAAATATAAAGCAAATAAAGGAGATACCTAAAATAGAAGATTTATCAAATTCTGAACATCCGTTATTCAGTAATGTGCATGTGGTGTCCAATCTGCAACAAAAACCCATTGAATGGAGAATCTGCTTTCTGGCCATACAACCAGATGACCCTGCTGTAAACAACAAACATTTACCCACATTTCACGATTCAAATACAATACCCCACTGGGAAATTGATGAATATAAGTAATAAGCGTAACAATCAAAAGAAGCACCTAGCAAAATAAAAACGTCTTTCTAATAACTCCAATCATCAGAATGCTCGGAGTGGTGGTTCTCATACAACAAAATCACACTCGATGTTTGAACAAACATAGCAGTCATGAAACAGCATCTCCCTGTTGAGAGGGAAGAAACATGTACCACAATTTGTGCAGCACATTGATTATTTTTAGTGATAATTGCAATAAGATGTTAAAAAATATAAAGCAAATGACGGAGATACCAACACAAGAAGATTTATCAAGTTCTGAATAGCCGTTATTCAGTAAGGTGCTTATGGTGTCCCATCTGCACAAAAACCCATTGATTGTATAATTTGTATTCTGGCCATATCACCAGACGACCCTGCCGTAAAGAACAAACTGTTAACCACATTTCACGATTCAAATACATTACCCCACTGTGAAATTGATTAATATCAGTGATAAAAGTAACAATCAAAATAAGCATCTAGAAAAAAGGAAGAAGTCTTTCCTTAGAACTCCAATAGTCAAAAAGGTCAGAGTTGTGGTTTCAATCCAACAAAATCACACTCGACGGTTGAACATAAATAGCACTCATGAAATGGAATCTTCCTGCCGAGAGAATCTGCTTTGTGGCATACAACCAAATGACCCTGCTGTAAACAACAAACATTTACCCACATTTCATGAATAAAATACATTACTCCACTGTGAAATTGATGAAAATTAGTGATAAAGGTATGAAAGGAAGAACCTAGCAAAAGAAAAAAGTGTTTCTAATAACTCCCATCGTGAGAATGCTCGGAGTGGTTATTCCCATCCAACAAAATCTTGAAACAGAACCATGTACTACAATTTGTGCAGCACATTGATTAGTTTTTGTGACCATGGAATAACATTTATAAAAATATAAAGCAAATGAAGGAGACACCTAAACAAGAAGATTTATCAAATTCCGAACAGCTGTTATTCAGTAAAGTGCATGTGGTGTCCATTCTGCACCAAAAGACCATTGAATGGAGAATCTGCACTCTGGCCATACAACTAGATGACACTGCTGTAAACAACAAACATTTACCCACATTTCACAAATCAAATACATTACTCCACTGTGAATTGATGAATATAAGTTATAACAGTATCAATCAAAAGAAGCTCCAAGCAAAAGAAAAAAGTCTTTCTAATAACTTCAATAGTCAGAATGCTCGGAGTGGTGGTTCCCATCCAAACAAATCACACTCAAAGTTAGAACAAACATAGCAGTCATTAAACAGAATCTCCCTGCTGAGAGAATCTGCTTTGTGGCCATACAACCAAATGACCCTGCTGTAAACAACAAACATTTACCCACATTTAACGATTCAAATACATTACTCCACTGTTAAATTGATTAATGTTGTTGTTGTTGTAGTGTTCTTGTGATCTTCAGTCCTGAGACCGGTTTGATGCAGCCCTCCATGCTACTCTATCCTGTGCCAGTTGCTTTACCTCCCAGTACCTACTGCAACCTACATCCTTCTAAACCTGATTAGTGTATTCATCTCTTGGTCTCCCTCTACGATTTTTACCCTCCACACTGCCCTCCAATATTAAATTGGTGATCCCTTGATGCCTCAGAACATGTCCTACCAACCCATCCCTTCTTCTTGTCAAGTTGTGCCACAAACTTCTCTTCTCCCCAATCCTATTCAATACTTCCTCATTAGTTATGTGATCTACCCATCTCATCTTCAGCATTCTTCTGTAGCACCACATTTCGAAAGCTTCTATTCTCTTCTTGTCCAAACTATTTATCGCCCATATTTCACTTCCATACATGGCTACACTCCATACAAATACTTTCAGATAAGGATTCCTGACATTTAAATCTATATTCCATGTTAACAAATTTCTCTTCTTCAGAAACACTTTTCTTGCCATTGCCAGTCTACATTTTAGATCCTCTCTACTTCGACCATCATCAGTTATTTTGCTCCCCAAATAGCAAAACTCCTTTACTACTTCAAGTGTCTCATTTCCTAATCTAATTCCCTCAGCATCATCCCACTTAATTCGACTACATTCCATTATCCTCGTTTTGCTTTTGTTGATGTACATCTTATATACTCCTCTCAAGGCATTGTCCATTCCATTCAACTGCTCTTCCAAGTCCCTTGCTGTCTCTGACAGAATGACAATGTCATCGGCGAACCACAAAGTTTTTATTTCTTCTCCATGGACTTTAATACCTACTCCGAAATTTTCTTTTGTTTCCTTTAATGCTTGCTTAATATACAGATTGAATAACATCGGGGAGAGGCTACAACCCTGTCTTACTCCCTTCCCAACCGCTGCTTCCCTTTCATGTACCTCGACTCTTATAACTGCCATCTGGTTTCTGTACTAATTGTAAATAGCCTTTCGCTCCCTGTATTTTACCCCTGCCACCTTTAGAATTTGATAGAGAGTATTCCACTCAACATTGTCAAAAGCTTTCTCTAAGTCTACAAATGCTAGAAACGTAGGTTTGCTTTTCTTTAATCTTTCTTCTTCTTCTTGTATCAACTAAGTCTTAAGGTCAGTATTGCCTCACGTGTTCCAATATTTCTACGGAATCCAAACTGATCTTCCCCGAGGTCGGCTTCTACTAGTTTTTCCATTCGTCTGTAAGGAATTCGTGTTAGTATTTTGCAGCTATGGCTTATTAAACTTATTGTTTGGTAATTTTCACATCTGTCAACACCTGCTTTCTTTGGGATTGGAATTATTATATTCTTCTTGAAGTCTGAGGGTATTTCGCCTGTTTCATACATCTTGCTCACCAGATGGTAGAGTTTTGTCAGGACTGGCTCTCCCAAGGCCGTCAGTAGTTCCAATGGAATGCTGTCTTTTCCGGGGGCCTTGTATCGACTCAGGTCTTTCAGTGCTCTGTCAAACTCTTCACGCAGTATCGTATCTCCCATTTCATCTTCATCTACATCCTCTTCCATTTCCATAATATTGTCCTCAAGTACATCGCCCTTGTATAGACCCTCTATATACTCCTTCCACCTTTCTGCTTTCCCTTGATGTTTATACAAGTGGTTCTCTTTTCTGCAAAGGTATCTTTAATCTTCCTGTAGGCAGTATCTATCTTACCCCTAGTGAGATAACCCTCTACATCCTTACATTTGTCCTCTAGCCATCCCTGCTAAGCCATTTTGCACTTCCTGTTGATCTCATTTTTGAGACGTTTGTATTCCTTTTTGCCTGCTTCATTTACTGCATTTTTATATTTTCTCCTTTCACAATTAAATTCAGTATTTCTTCTGTAACCCAAGGATTTCTACTAGCCCTCGTCTTCTTACCTACTTGATCCTCTGCTGCCTTCAGTACCTCATCCCTCAAAGCTACCCATCCATCTTCTACTGTATTTATTTCCCCCATTCCTAACAATTGTTCCCTTATGCTCTCCCTGAAACTCTGTACAATCTCTGGTTCTTTCAGTTTATCCAGGTCCCCTCTCCTTAAATTCCCGCCTTTTTGCAGTTTCTTCAGTTTTAGTCTACAGGTCATAACCAATAGATTGTGGTCAGAGTCCACATCTGCCCCTGGAAATGTCTTACAATTTAAAACCTGGTTCCTAAATCTCTGCCTTACTATTATATAATCTATCTCCAGGGTTCTTCCATGTATACAACCTTCTTTCATGATTCTTACACCAAGTGTTAGCTATGATTAACTTGTGCTCTGTGCAAAATTATACCAGGCGGCTTCCTCTTTCATTTCTTAGCCCCAATCAATATCCACCTACTACGTTTCCTTTTCTCCCTTTTCCTACACTCCAATTCCAGTCACCCATGACTATTAAATTTTCATCTCCCTTCACTATCGGAATAATTTCTTTTATTTCATCATACATTTCTTCAATTTCTTCGTCATCTGCAGAGCTAGTTGGCATATAAACTTGTACTACTGTAGTAGGTGTGGGCTACGTATCTATCTTGGCCACAAAAATGCGTTCACTATGCTGTTTGTAGTAGCTTACCCGCATTCCTATTTTCCTATTCATTATTAAACCTACTCCTGCACATTACCCATATTTGATTTTGTGTTTATAACCCTGTAGTCACCTGACCAGAGGTCTTGATTAATATCAGTGATAAAATTAACAATCAAAAGAAGCACCTAGAAAAAAGGAAGAAGTCTTTCCTTATAACTCCAATAGTCAAAAAGGTCAGAGAGGTGGTTCCAATCCAACAAAATCACACTCAACGGTTAAACAAACATAGCACTCATGAAACGGAATCTCCCTGCTGAGAGAATCTACTTTGTGGCCATACAACCAGATAACCCTGCTGTAAACAACATACATTTACAAACATTTCACGATTAAAATACGTTACCCCACTGTGAAATTGATGAATATAAGTGAGAAGGGTAACAATCAAAGAAATCACCTAGCAAAACAAAGAGGGCTTTACTTATAACACAAATAGTCAGAGTGTTCGGAGTGGTGGTTCCCGTCCGACAAAATCACACTCGAAGGTGGAACAAACATAGTAGTCATGAAATGAAATTTCTCTATTGAGAGGGAAGAAACATGTACCACAATTTGTGCACCACATTGATTATCTTTAGTGACTATTGCAATAACATTTTTAAAAATATAAAGCAAATAAAGGAGATACCTAAAATAGAAGATTTATCAAATTCCGAACATTCGTTATTCAGAAAGGTGCATGTGGTGTCCAATCTGCACCAAATCCCATTGAATAGAGAATTTGCTTTCTGGCCATACAACCAGATGACACTAACAACGAACATTTACCAACATTTCACGAATCAAATACATTACTCCACTGTGAAATTGATGAATATAAGTGATAAAGAATCAAAGGAAGCACCTAGCAAAAGAAAAAAAAAAATCTTTCTAATAACTCCAATCGTCAGAACGCTCGGAGTGGTGATTCCCATTAAATAAAATCACACTCGATGTTTGAAAAAACGTAGCAGTCATGAAACGGATTATCCCTGTTGTGAGGGAAGAAACATGTACCACAATGTGTGCAGAACATTGATTATTTTTAGTGGCCATTGCAATAAGATTTTTAAAGATATAAAGCAAATGAAGGGGACACCTAAACAGTAAGATTTATCAAATTCCGAACATTCGTTATTCAGTAAAGTGCATGTGGTGTCCTATCTGCACCAAAAACCCATTGACTGGAGAATTTGCTTTCTGGCCATACAACCAGATGACACTGCTATAAACAACAAACATTTACTCACATTTCACTATTCAAATACATTACTCCACTGTGAAATTGATGAATATAAGTGACCAGAGTAACAATCAAAAGAAGCACCTAGCAAAACAATAAAGTATTTCCTAATAACTCCAGTAATCAAAATGCTCGCAGTGGTGGTTCCCATCCAACAAAATCACACTCGATGGTTGAACAAACATAGCAATCATGAAACGGAAGCTCCCTGTTGAGAGGGAAGAAACTAGTACTATAATTTGTGCAGCGCATTGTTTATTTTTAATAACCACTGAAATAAGATTTTTAAAAATATAAAGCAAATGAAGAAGATACCAAAACAAGAAGATTTATCAAATTCCAAACTTTCGGTGTTCAGTAAGGTGAATATGGTGTCCAATCTGAAACAAAAACCCATTGAATGCAGAATCTGCTTTCTGGCCATACAAGCAGATGACCCTGCTGTAAACAACAAACACATAATCACATTTAATGATTCAACTATATTAACCCACTGTGAAATTGATGAATATATGTGATAAGCGTTACGATCAAAAGAAGCACCCAGCAAAACAATAAAGTTAATCCTAATTACACCAACAATCAGAATGCTCGAAGTGGTGGTTCCCACCCTACAAAATCACACTCGAAGGTAGTACAAACATAGCTGTCCTGAAACAGAATCTCCTTGTTGAGAGGGAAGAAAAATGTACCACAATTTGTGCAGCATATTGATATTTTTTAGTGACCATTGCAATAAGATTTTCAAAAATTTTCAGCATTTGAAGGAGATACCTAACAAGAAGATTTATCAAATTCCGTACATTCGTTATTCAGTAAAGTGCATGTGGTGTGCAATCGGAACCGAAAATCCATTCAATTGAGAATCTGCATTCTGGCCATACAACCAGATGACCCAGCTGAAAACCACAAACATTTACACACATTTCACGAATCAAATACATTACTCCTTTGTGAAATTGATCAATATTAGTGATAAGGGTAACAATCAAAAGAAGCACCTAGCAAAAGAAAGAAGTCTTTCCTAATAACTCAATTACTCAGGATGCTTGGAGTGGTGGTTCCCATCCAACAAAATCACACTCGATGGCAGAACAAACATAGCAGTCATGAAACGGAGTCTCGATGATGAGAGGCAAGAAACATGTACCACAATTTGTGCAGCACATTGATTATTTGTAGTAACCATTGCAATACGATTATTAAAAATATAAAGCAAATGAAGGAGATACCAAAATAAGAAGATTTATCAAATTCCGAACATTCGGTGTTCGGTAGGGTGCATGTGGTGTCCAATCTCCACCAAAAAACCATTGAATGCAGAAATTGCTTTCTGGCCATTCAACAAGATGACGCAGCTGTAAACAACAAACATTTACCCACATTTCACGATTCAACTACATTACTCCATTGTGAAACTGATGAATATAAGTGAGAAGGGTAACAATCAAAGAAATCACCTACCAAAACAAAGAGGGCATTCCTTATAACTCAAATAGTCAGTGTGTTCGGACCATCTAACAAAATCACACTCGAAGGTGGAACAAACAATAGTAGTCATGAAAAGAAATTTCCCTATTGAGAGAGAAGAAACATGTACCACAATTTGTGCACCACATTGATTATTTTTAGTGACCATTGCAATAACATTTTTAAAAATATAAAGTAAATAAAGGAGATACCTAAAATAGAAGATTTATCAAACTCTGAACATTCGTTATTCAGTAAGTTGCATGTGGTGTCCTATCTGCACCAAAAACCCATTGAATGGAGAATTTGCTTTCTGGCCATACAACCAGATGACACTGCTATAAACAACAAACATTCACTCACATTTCACGATTCAAATACATTACTCCACTGTGAAATTGATGAATATAAATAACCAGAGTAACAATCAAAAGAAGCACCAAGCAAAACAATAAAGTGTTTCCTAATAACTCCAGTAATTAAAATGCTCGCAGTGGTGGTTCCCATCCAACAAAATCACACTCGAAGGTAGTACAAACAGAGCTGTCATGAAAATGAATCTCCTTGTTGAGAGGGAAGAAACATGTACCACAATTTGTGCAGCAAACTGATAATTTTTAGTGACCATTGCAATAAGATTTTTAAAAATTTTAAGCATTTAAAGGAGATACCTAACAAGAAGATTTATCAAATTCCGTACAGCTGATATTCGGCAAGGTGCATGTGGTGTCAAATCTGCACCAAAAACCCATTGAATAGAGAATCTGCTTTCTCCCCATACAACCGGATGACCCTGCTGTAAACAACAAACTCTTAACCACATTTCATGATTCAAATGCATTACTCCACTGTGAAATTCTTGAATATAATTGATAAGGGTAACAATCAAAAGAAGCACCTAGCAAAAGAAAGAAGTCTTTCCTTATAACTCCAATAGTCAAAATGCTCCCAGTGGTGGTTCCCATCCAAAAAAATCACACTTAATGGTGGAAAAAACATAACAATCATGAAGTGGAATCTCCATGCAGAGAGGGAAGAACCATGTACATTGGAAAAAGATTTTTAAAAATATAAAGCAAATGAAGGAGATACCTAAACAAGAAGATTTATTAATTTCCGAACAGCCGTTATTCAGTAAGGTGCATGTGGAGTCCAATCTGCACCAAAAACACATTGAATGGAGAATCTGCTTTCTGGCCTTACAACCGGATGACAATGCTGTAAACAACAAACATTTACCCACATTTAACGATTCAAACACATTACTCCTCTGCGAAATTGATGAATATAAGTTATAAGGTTAACAATCAAAAGAAGCTCCAAGCAAAAGAAAATAACTCCAATCGTCAGAATGCTCGGAGAGGTCGTTCCCATCCAACAAAATCTCACTCGATGATTGAAAAAACATAGCAGTCATGAAACGGAGTCTCCCTGTTGAGAGGGAAGAAACATGTACCACAATTTGTGCAGCACATTGATTATTTTTAGTGACAATTGCAATAAGATTTTTAAAATTATCAAGCAGAGGCAGGACTAAACAAGAATCATATTCCGAACATCAATAATTCAGTAAGTTGCATGTGGTGTCCAATCTGCAACAAAAACCCATTGAATGCCGAACCTCGTTTGTGCCCACACAACCAGATGACCCTGCTGTAAACAGCAAACACACAACCTCATTTCACGATTCTAATACATTAATCCATAGTCGAAGTGGTGAATATAAGTAATATGGGTAACAATCAAAAGAAGCACCTAGCAAAAAAATGAAGTCTTTCCTAATAAGTCCAAGAGTCAGGATGCTCGGAGTGGTGGTACCCATCCTACAAAATCACACTCGATTGTCGAACAAACATAGCAGCCATGAAACAGAAACTTCCTGTTGAGAGGGGAGAAACATGTACAAAAATTTGTACAGCACATTGACTATTTTTAGTGACCGTTTCAATAAGATTTATAAAAATATCAAGCAGAGGAAGGACTAAACAAGAATCATATTCCGAACATCAATAATTCAGTAAGTTGCATGTGGTGTCCAATCTGCACCAAAAACCCATTTAATGGCGAACCTGGTATGTGGCCACACAACCAGATGATCCTGCTGTAAAGTACAAACACTTAACCAGATTTCACGATTGAAATACAATACTCCACTGTGAAATTGATGAATATAAGTGATCAGGGTATCAATTTAGAAAAGCACCAAGTAAAAGAAAAAAGTCTTTCCTAATTAGTCCAATAGTCAAAATGCTCGGAGTGGTGGTTCCCATCCAACAAAATCACACTCGAAGGTGGAACAAACATAGTAGTCATGAAATGAAATTTCCCTATTGAGAGGGAACAAACATCTACGACAATTTGTGCACCACATTGATTATTTTTAGTGACCATTGCAAAAACATTTTTAAAAATATAAAGCAAATAAAGGAGATACCTAAAATAGAAGATTTATCAAACTCTGAACATTCGTTATTCAGTAAGGTGCATGTGGTGTCCAATCTGCACCAAAAACAAATTGAATGGAGAGTCTGTTTTTCTGGCCATACAACAAGATGACCTTGCTGTAAACAACAAACATTTACCCACATTTCACGATTCAAATACATTACACCACTGTGAAATTGATGAATATCAGTGATAAAAGTAACAATCAAACGAACTACCTAGAATAAAGAAAGAGGTCATTACTAATAAGTCCAATAGTTAAAAAGCACAGATTGGTGTTTCCAATCGAAAAAAATCACACTCGATGGTTGAAGAAACATAGCACTCATGAAACGGAATTTCCCTCCTGAGAGAATCTGCTTTGTGACCATACAATCAAATGACCTTGCTGTAAACAATAAACATTTACCCACATTTAATGATTCAAATACATTACACCACTGTGAAAGCACCTAGCAAAAGAATAACGTCTTCCTCATAACTCCAATCGTCAGAATGCTCGGAGTGGTGGTACCCATCCAACAAAATCACACTCCATGTTTGAACAAACATAGCAGTCATGAAACAGTGTCTCCATGCTGAGAGGGAAGAAACATCTACCACAATTTGTGCAGCACATTGATTATTTTTAGTGACCATTGGAATAACATTTTTAAAAATATACAGCAAATGAAGGAATAACCACGAATATTTACATTTTCTGAACATCCATAATTCAGTAAGGTGCATGTGGTGTGCAATCTGCACCAAAATCCCATTTGATGTAGAATCTCCTTTCTGGCCATACAACCAGATGACCCTGCTGTAAACAACAAACATTTACCCACATTTCACGATTCAAATACATTACCGCACTGTGAAATTGATGAATATAAGTGATAAGCGTAACAATCAAAAGAAGCACCTAGCAAAATAAAAACGTCTTCCTAATAACTCCAATCATCAGAATGCTCGGAGTGGTGGTTCCCATACAACAAAATCACACTCGATGGTTGAACAACTATAGTAGTCAGGAAAAAGAATCTCATTGTTGAGAGGGAAGAAACATGTACCACAATTTGTGCAGCACATTGATTATTTTTAGTGATAATTGCAATAAGATGTTAAAAAATATAAAGCAAATGACGGAGATACCAAAACAAGAAGATTTATCAAGTTCTGAATATCCGTTATTCAGTAAGGTGCTTATGGTGTCCCATCTGCACAAAAACCCATTGATTGTATAATTTGTTTTCTGGCCATACCACCGAATGACCCTGCCGTAAACAACAAACTCCTAACCACATTTCACGATTCAAATACATTACCCCACTGTGAAATTGATTAATATCAGTGATAAAAGTAACAATCAAAATAAGCACCTAGAAAAAAGGAAGAAGTCTGGGGGGTGGTTTCAATCCAACAAAATCACACTCGACGGTTGAACATAAATAGCACTCATGAAACGGAATCTTCCTGCCGAGAGAATCTGCTTTGTGGCCATACAACCAAATGACCCTGCTGTAAACCGCAAACATTTACCCACATTTCACGATTAAAATATGTTACCCCACTGTGAAATTGATGAATATAAGTGATAAGCGTAACAAACAAAAGAAGCACTTAGCAAAAGAAAAAAGTCTTTCTAATAACTCCAATCGTCATAATGCTCGGAGTGGTGGTTCCCATCCAACAAAATCACACTCGATGTTTGAACAAACATAGCAGTCATGAAAAGGAGTCTCCCTGTTGAGAGGGAACAAACATGTACCACAATTTGAGCAGCACATTGATTATTTTAAGTGACCATTGCAATAAGATTTATTAAAAAATAAAGCAATTGATGGAGATACCAAATAAGAAGATCTATTAAATTCCGAACATACGGTGTTCAGTAAAGTGCATGTGGTGTCCAATCTACAACAAAAACCCATTGAATGGAAAATCTGCTTTCTAGCCATACAACCAGATGACGCTGCTGTAAACAACAAACACATAACAACATTTCAAGATTCAAATATATTAACTCACTGCGAAATTTATGAATATATGTCATAAGGGTAACAATCAAAGCAAGCACCTAGCAAAACAATGAAGTCTTTCCTAATAACACCAATACTCAGGATGCTCGGAGTGGTGGTTCCCATCCAACAAAACCACACTCGATGATAAAACAAACATAGCAGTCATTAAACGTAATCTCCCTGTTGAGAGGGAAGAAACATGTACCACAATTTGTGCAGCACATTGGTCACTTTTAGTGACCATTGGAACAAGTTTTTAAACATATAAAACAAATGAAGTAGAGATCTTACAAGAAGATTTATCAAATTCAGAACATTCGTTATTATCTAAGGTGTAAGTGGCGTCCCATCTGCACCAAAAACCCATTGATCGTATAATCTGCTTTCTGGCCATACTACCAGATGACCCTCCCGTAAAGAACAAACTCTTAACCACATTTCACGATTCAAATACATTACTCCACTGTGAAGCTGATGAATATAAGTGATAAAGGTATCAAAGGAAGCACCTAGCAAAAGAAAAAAGTCTTTCTAATAACTCCAATCGTAAGAACACTCGGAGTGGTTATTCCCATCCAATAAAATAATGAAACAGAACCATGTACCACAATTTGTGCAGCACATTGATTATTTTTAGTGACCATTGCAATAAGATTTTTAAAATTTCAAGCAGAGGAAGGACTAAACAAGAATCATATTCCGAATATCAATTATTCAGCAACTTGAATGTGGTGTCCAATCTGCACCAAAAACCCATTGAATGGCGACCTGGTTTGTGGCCAGACAACCAGATGATCCTGCTCTAAAGTACAAACACTTAACCAGATTTCACGATTGAAATACAATACTCCACTGTGATACTGATGAAGATAAGTGATCAGGGTATCAATTTTGAAAAGCACCAAGTAAAAGAAAAAAGTCTTTCCTAATAAGTCCAATAGTCAAAATGCTCGGAGTGGTGGTTCCCATACAATAAAATCACACTCGATGGCAGAACAAACATAGCAGTCATGAAACAGAATCTCCCCGTTCAGAGGGAAGAAACATGTACCACAATTTGTCCAGCACATTGATTATTCTTAGTGAACATTGGAATAATATTTTTAAAAAAATCAAGCAAATGAAGGAGACACCTAAACAAGAAGATTTATTAAATTCCGAACAGCCCTTATTCAGTAAGGTGCATATGGTGTCCAATCAGCACCGAAAACACACCGAATGGAGAAATCTGCTTTGTGGCCATACAACCAGATGACCCTGCTGTAAACAGCAAACACACAACCTCATTTCACGATTCTAATACATTAATCCATAGTCGAAGTGGTGAATATAAGTAATATGGGTAACAATCAAAAGAAGCACCTAGCAAAAAAATGAAGTCTTTCCTAATAAGTCCAAGAGTCAGGATGCTCGGAGTGGTGGTACCCATCCTACAAAATCACACTCGATTGTCGAACAAACATAGCAGCCATGAAACAGAAACTTCCTGTTGAGAGGGGAGAAACATGTACAAAAATTTGTACAGCACATTGACTATTTTTAGTGACCGTTTCAATAAGATTTATAAAAATATCAAGCAGAGGAAGGACTAAACAAGAATCATATTCCGAACATCAATAATTCAGTAAGTTGCATGTGGTGTCCAATCTGCACCAAAAACCCATTTAATGGCGAACCTGGTATGTGGCCACACAACCAGATGATCCTGCTGTAAAGTACAAACACTTAACCAGATTTCACGATTGAAATACAATACTCCACTGTGAAATTGATGAATATAAGTGATCAGGGTATCAATTTAGAAAAGCACCAAGTAAAAGAAAAAAGTCTTTCCTAATTAGTCCAATAGTCAAAATGCTCGGAGTGGTGGTTCCCATCCAACAAAATCACACTCGAAGGTGGAACAAACATAGTAGTCATGAAATGAAATTTCCCTATTGAGAGGGAACAAACATCTACGACAATTTGTGCACCACATTGATTATTTTTAGTGACCATTGCAAAAACATTTTTAAAAATATAAAGCAAATAAAGGAGATACCTAAAATAGAAGATTTATCAAACTCTGAACATTCGTTATTCAGTAAGGTGCATGTGGTGTCCAATCTGCACCAAAAACAAATTGAATGGAGAGTCTGTTTTTCTGGCCATACAACAAGATGACCTTGCTGTAAACAACAAACATTTACCCACATTTCACGATTCAAATACATTACACCACTGTGAAATTGATGAATATCAGTGATAAAAGTAACAATCAAACGAACTACCTAGAATAAAGAAAGAGGTCATTACTAATAAGTCCAATAGTTAAAAAGCACAGATTGGTGTTTCCAATCGAACAAAATCACACTCGATGGTTGAAGAAACATAGCACTCATGAAACGGAATTTCCCTCCTGAGAGAATCTGCTTTGTGACCATACAATCAAATGACCTTGCTGTAAACAATAAACATTTACCCACATTTAATGATTCAAATACATTACACCACTGTGAAAGCACCTAGCAAAAGAATAACGTCTTCCTCATAACTCCAATCGTCAGAATGCTCGGAGTGGTGGTACCCATCCAACAAAATCACACTCCATGTTTGAACAAACATAGCAGTCATGAAACAGTGTCTCCATGCTGAGAGGGAAGAAACATCTACCACAATTTGTGCAGCACATTGATTATTTTTAGTGACCATTGGAATAACATTTTTAAAAATATACAGCAAATGAAGGAATAAACACGAATATTTACATTTTCTGAACATCCATAATTCAGTAAGGTGCATGTGGTGTGCAATCTGCACCAAAATCCCATTTGATGTAGAATCTCCTTTCTGGCCATACAACCAGATGACCCCGCTGTAAACAACAAACATTTACCCACATTTCACGATTCAAATACATTACCCCACTGTGAAATTGATGAATATAAGTGATAAGCGTAACAATCAAAAGAAGCACCTAGCAAAATAAAAACGTCTTCCTAATAACTCCAATCATCAGAATGCTCGGAGTGGTGGTTCCCATACAACAAAATCACACTCGATGGTTGAACAACTATAGTAGTCAGGAAAAAGAATCTCATTGTTGAGAGGGAAGAAACATGTACCACAATTTGTGCAGCACATTGATTATTTTTAGTGATAATTGCAATAAGATGTTAAAAAATATAAAGCAAATGACGGAGATACCAAAACAAGAAGATTTATCAAGTTCTGAATATCCGTTATTCAGTAAGGTGCTTATGGTGTCCCATCTGCACAAAAACCCATTGATTGTATAATTTGTTTTCTGGCCATACCACCGAATGACCCTGCCGTAAACAACAAACTCCTAACCACATTTCACGATTCAAATACATTACCCCACTGTGAAATTGATTAATATCAGTGATAAAAGTAACAATCAAAAGAAGCACTTAGCAAAAGAAAAAAGTCTTTCTAATAACTACAATCGTCAGAATGCTCGTAGTGGTGGTACCCATAAAAAAAAATCACACTCAATGTTTGAACAAACACAGCAGTCATGAAACGGAATCTCCCTGTTGAGAGGGAACAAGCATGTACCACAATTCGTGCAGCACATTGATTATTTTTAGTGACCATTGCAATAAGATTTATTAAAAAATAAAGCAAATGATGGAGATACCAAATTAGAAGATTTAACAAATTCCGAACAGCCGTTAATCAGTAAAGTGCATGTGGTGTCCATTCTGCAACAAAAGACCATTGACTGGAGAATATGCACTCTGGCCATACAACTAGATGACACTGCTGTAAACAACAAACATTTACCCACATTTCACAAATCAAATAGATTACTCCACTGTGAAACTGATGAATATAAGTGACAATAGGAGCAATCAAAAGAAGCAAAAAGCAAAAGAAAAAAGTCTTTATAATAACTCCAATCGTAACAATGCTCGGAGTGGTGGTTCCCATCCAACAAAATCACACTTGATGTTTGAACAAACACAGCAGTCATGAAACGGAATCTGCCTGTTGAGAGGAAGAAACATGTACCACAATTTGTGCAGCACATTGTCTATTTTTAGTGACCAATGAAATAAGATTTTTGAAAATACAAAGCAAATGAACGAGATATCAAAACAAGAAGATTTATCAAATTACGAACATTCGGTGTTCAGTAAGGTGCATGTGGTGTCCAACCTGCACCAAAAACCCTTTGAATGCAGAATCTGCTTTCTCGCCATACAACCAGATAAGATTTTTAGAAATATAAAGCAAATGAAGGAAATAATTAAAAAAGAAGATCTATCAAACTCGAAGCATTCTTTATTCTGTAAAGTGCATGTGGTGTCCAATCTGCACCAAAAACCCATTGAATGCTGAATCTGCTTTCTGGCCATACAACCAGATGACCCTGCTGTAAACAACAAACTTTTACAAACATTTTACGATTCAAATACATTACTCCACTGAGAAAAACAAGAATATAAGTTATAAGTGTATCAATCAAAGGAAGCTCCTAGCAGAGGAAAAAAAATCTTTCTAAAAACTCCAATACTCAGGATGCTCGGAGTGGTGGTAACCATCCAACAAAATCACACTCGATACTAGAACAAATATAGCAGTCATGAAACGGAATCTCCCTGCTGAGAGGGAAGAAACATATACCACATATTGTGCAGCACATTGATTATTTTTAGTGACCATTGGAATAAGATTTTAAAAAATGTAAAGCAAATGAAGGAGATAGCAAAACAAGAAGATTTACCAAATCCCAAAAAGATGTTATTCAGTAAGGTGCATGTGGTCTCCCATCTGCACAACAACAAACTGATTGTATAATCTGCTTTGTTGCCATACCACCATATGACCCTGCTGTAAACAACAAACATTTACTCACATTTAACGATTCAAATACATTAGTCCACAGCGAAATAGAAGAATATAAGTTATACGTGTATCAATCAAAGGAAGCTCCTAGCAGAGGAAAAAGCTTTCTACAAACTCCAATACTCAGGATGCTCGCAGTGGTGGTTCCCATCCTACAAAATCACACTCAATGGTAGAACAATAATAGCCGTCATGAAACGGAATCTCCCTGCTAAGAGGGAATAAACATGTACCACAATTTGTGCAGCACATTGATCATTTTTAGTGAACATTGGAATAAGATTTTTAAAAATATAAAGCAAATCAAGGAGATACCTAAACAAGAAGATTTATCAAATTCCGAACAGCCGTTATTCAGTAAAGTGCATGTGGTGTCCATTCTGCACCAAAAGACCATTGAAGGTAGAATCTGCACTCTGGCCATACAACTACAACAAACATAGCAGTCATTAAACAGAATCTCCCTGCTGAGAGAATCTGCTTTGTGGCCATAGAACCAGATGACCCTGCTGTAAACAACAAACATTTACCCACATTTCACAATTCAAATACATTAATCCACTGTTAAATTGATTAATGTTGTTGTTGTTGTAGTGTTCTTGTGATCTTCAGTCCTGAGACCGGTTTGATGCAGCCCTCCATGCTACTCTATCCTGTGCAAGTTGCTTTATCTCCCAGTACCTACTGCAACCTACATCCTTCTAACTCTGCTTAGTGTATTCATCTCTAGGTCTCCCACTACGATTTTTACCCTCCACACTGCCCTCCAATATTAAACTGGTGATCCCTTGATGCCTCAGAACATGTCCTACCAACCCATCCCTTCTTCTTGTCAAGTTGTGCCACAAACTTCTCTTCTCCCCAATTATATTCTATACTTCCTCGTTAGTTATGTGATCTACCCATCTAATCTTCAGCATTCTTCTGTAGCACCACATTTCGAAAGCTTCTATTCTCTTCTTGTCCAAACTATTTATCGCCCATGTTTCACTTCCATACATGGCTACACTCCATACAAATACTTTCAGAAAAGACTTCCTGACATTTAAATCTATATTCGATGTTAACAAATTTCTCTTCTTCAGAAACGCTTTCCTTGGCATTGCCAGTCTACATTTTAGATCCTCTCTACTTCGACCATCATCAGTTATTTTGCTCCCCAAATAGCAAAACTCCTTTACTACTTTAAGTGTCTCATTTCCTAATCTAATTCCCTCAGCATCATCCCACTTAATTCGACTACATTCCATTATCCTCGTTTTGCTTTTGTTGATGTACATCTTATATACTCCTCTCAAGGCATTGTCCATTCCATTCAACTGCTCTTCCAAGTCCCTTGCTGTCTCTGACAGAATGACAATGTCATCGGCGAACCACAAAGTTTTTATTTCTTCTCCATGGACTTTAATACCTACTCCGAAATTTTCTTTTGTTTCCTTTAATGCTTGCTCAATATACAGATTGAATAACATCGGGGAGAGGCTACAACCCTGTCTTACTCCCTTCCCAACCGCTGCTTCCCTTTCATGCCCCTCGACTCTTATAACTGCCATCTGGTTTCTGTACAAATTGTAAATAGCCTTTCGCTCCCTGTATTTTACCCCTGCCACCTTTAGAATTTGAAAGAGAGTATTCCACTCAACATTGTCAAAAGCTTTCTCTAAGTCTACAAATGCTAGAAACGTAGGTTTGCCTTTCTTTAATCTTTCTTCTTCTTCTTGTATCAACTAAGTCTTAAGGTCAGTATTGCCTCACGTGTTCCAATATTTCTACGGAATCCAAACTGATCTTCCCCGAGGTCGGCTTCTACTAGTTTTTCCATTCGTCTGTAAGGAATTCGTGTTAGTATTTTGCAGCTATGGCTTATTAAACTTTTTGTTCGGTAATTTTCACATCTGTTAACACCTGCTTTCTTTGGGATTGGAATTATTATATTCTTCTTGTAGTCTGAGGGTATTTCGCCTGTTTCATACATCTTGCTCACCAGATGGTAGAGTTTCGTCAAGACTGGCTCTCCCAGGGCCGTCAGTAGTTCCAATGGAATATTGTCTACTCCGGGGGCCTTGTTTCGACTCAGGTCTTTCAGTGCTCTCTCAAACTCTTCACGCAGTATCGTATCTCCCACTTCATCTTCATCTACATCCTCTTCCATTTCCATAATATTGTCCTCAAGTACATCGCCCTTGTATAGACCCTCTATATACTCCTTCCACCTTTCTGCTTTCCCTTCTTTGCTTAGAACTGGGTTTCCATCTGAGCTCTTCATGTTTATACAAGTGGTTCTCTTTTCTGCAAAGGTATCTTTAATTTTCCTGTAGGCAGTATCTATCTTACCCCTAGTGAGATAACCCTCTACATCCTTACATTTGTCCTCTAGCCATCCCTGCTTAGCCATTTTGCACTTCCTGTTGATCTCATTTTTGAGACGTTTGTATTCCTTTTTGCCTGCTTCATTTACTGCATTTTTATATTTTCTCCTTTCACAATTAAATTCAGTATTTCTTCTGTTACCCAAGGATTTCTACTAGCCCTCGTCTTCTTACCTACTTGATCCTCTGCTGCCTTCAGTACCTCATCCCTCAAAGCTACCCATTCTTCTTCTACTGTATTTATTTCCCCCATTCCTAACAATTGTTCCCTTATGCTCTCCCTGAAACTCTGTACAACCTCTGGTTCTTTCAGTTTATCCAGGTCCCCTCTCCTTAAATTACCGCCTTTTTGCAGTTTCTTCAGTTTTAGTCTACAGGTCATAACCAATAGATTGTGGTCAGAGTCCACATCTGCCCCTGGAAATGTCTTACAATTTAAAACCTGGTTCCTAAATCTCTGCCTTACTATTACATAATCTATCTGATACCTTTTAGTATCTCCAGGGTTCTTCCATGTATACAACCTTCTTTCATGATTCTTAAACCAAGTGTTAGCTATGATTAAGTTGTGCTCTGTGCAAAATTATACCAGGCGGCTTCCTCTTTCATTTCTTAGCCCCAATCAATATCCACCTACTACGTTTCCTTTTCTCCCTTTTCCTACACTCCAATTCCAGTCACCCATGACTATTAAATTTTCATCTCCCTTCACTATCGGAATAATTTCTTTTATTTCATCATACATTTCTTCAATTTCTTCGTCATCTGCAGAGCTAGTTGGCATATAAACTTGTACTACTGTAGTAGGTGTGGGCTTCGTATCTATCTTGGCCACAAAAATGCGTTCACTATGCTGTTTGTAGTAGCTTACCCGTATTCCTATTTTCCTATTCATTATTAAACCTACTCCTGCACATTACCCATATTTGATTTTGTGTTTATAACCCTGTAGTCACCTGACCAGAGGTCTTGATTAATATCAGTGATAAAATTAACAATCAAAAGAAGCACCTAGAAAAAAGGAAGAAGTCTTTCCTTATAACTCCAATAGTCAAAAAGGTCAGAGAGGTGGTTCCAATCCAACAAAATCACACTCAACGGTTAAACAAACATAGCACTCATGAAACGGAATCTCCCTGCTGAGAGAATCTACTTTGTGGCCACACAACCAAATAACCCTGCTGTAAACAACAAACATTTACAAACATTTCACGATTAAAATACGTTACCCCACTGTGAAATTGATGAATATAAGTGAGAAGGCTAACAATCAAAGAAATCACCTAGCAAAACAAAGAGGGCTTTCCTTATAACACAAATAGTCAGAGTGTTCGGAGTGGTGGTTCCCGTCCAACAAAATCACACTCGAAGGTGGAACAAACATAGTAGTCATGAAATGAAATTTCTCTATTGAGAGGGAAGAAACATGTACCACAATTTGTGCACCACATTGATTATCTTTAGTGACTATTGCAATAACGTTTTTAAAAATATAAAGCAAATAAAGGAGATACCTAAAATAGAAGATTTATCAAATTCCGAACATTCGTTATTCAGAAAGGTGCATCTGGTGTCCAATCTGCACCAAATCCCATTGAATAGAGAATTTGCTTTCTGGCCATACAACCAGATGACACTGCTGTAAACAACGAACATTTACCAACATTTCACGAATCAAATACATTACTCCACTGTGAAATTGATGAATATAAGTGATAAAGAATCAAAGGAAGCACCTAGCAAAAGGAAAAAAAAAAAAGATCTTTCTAATAACTCCAATCGTCAGAACGCTCGGAGTGGTGATTCCCATTAAATATAATCACACTCGATGTTTGAAAAAACGTAGCAGTCATGAAATGGATTATCCCTGTTGTGAGGGAAGAAACATGTACCACAATGTGTGCAGAACATTGATTATTTTTAGTGGCCATTGCAATAAGATTTTTAAAGATATAAAGCAAATGAAGGGGACACCTAAACAGTAAGATTTATCAAATTCCGAACATTCGTTATTCAGTAAAGTGCATGTGGTGTCCTATCTGCACCAAAAACCCATTGACTGGAGAATTTGCTTTCTGGCCATACAATCAGATGACACTGCTATAAACAACAAACATTTACTCACATTTCACGATTCAAATAAATTACTCCACTGTGAAATTGATGAATATAAGTGACCAGAGTAACAATCAAAAGAAGCACCTTGCAAAACAATAAAGTATTTCCTAATAACTCCAGTAATCAAAATGCTCGCAGTGGTGGTTCCCATCCAACAAAATCACACTCGATGGTTGAACAAACATAGCAATCATGAAACGGAAGCTCCCTGTTGAGAGGGAAGAAACTAGTACTATAATTTGTGCAGCGCATTGTTTATTTTTAATAACCACTGAAATAAGATTTTTAAAAATATAAAGCAAATATAAAGAAGATACCAAAACAAGAAGATTTATCAAATTCCAAACTTTCGGTGTTCAGTAAGGTGAATGTGGTGTCCAATCTGAAACAAAAACCCATTGAATGCAGAATCTGCTTTCTGGGCATACAAGCAGATGACCCTGTTGTAAACAACAAACACATAATCACATTTAATGATTCAAATATATTAACCCACTGTGAAATTGATGAATATATGTGATAAGCGTTACGATCAAAAGAAGCACCCAGCAAAACAATAAAGTTATTCCTAATTACACCAACAATCGGAATGCTCGAAGTGGTGGTTCCCACCCTACAAAATCACACTCGAAGGTAGTACAAACATAGCTGTCCTGAAACAGAATCTCCTTGTTGAGAGGGAAGAAAAATGTACCACAATTTGTGCAGCATATTGATATTTTTTAGTGACCATTACAATAAGATTTTCAAATATTTTCAGCATTTGAAGGAGATACCTAACAAGAAGATTTATCAAATTCCGTACATTCGTTATTCAGTGAAGTGCATGTGGTGTGCAATCGGCACCGAAAATCCATTCAATTGAGAATCTGCATTCTGGCCATACAACCAGATGACCCAGCTGTAAACCACAAACATTTACACACATTTCACGAATCAAATACATTACTCCTTTGTGAAATTGATCAATATTAGTGATAAGGGTAACAATCACAAAAGAAGCACCTAGCAAAATAAAGAAGTCTTTCCTAATAACTCAATTACTCAGGATGCTTGGAGTGGTGGTTCCCATCCAACAAAATCACACTCGATGGCAGAACAAACATAGCAGTCATGAAACGGAGTCTCGATGATGAGAGGCAAGAAACATGTACCACAATTTGCGCAGCACATTGATTATTTGTAGTAACCATTGCAATACGATTATTAAAAATATAAAGCAAATGAAGGAGATACCAAAATAAGAAGATTTATCAAATTCCAAACATTCGGTGTTCGGTAGGGTGCATGTGGTGTCCAATCTCCACCAAAAAACCATTGAATGCAGAAATTGCTTTCTGGCCATTCAACAAGATGACCCAGCTGTAAACAACAAACATTTACCCACATTTCACGATTCAACTACATTACTCCATTGTGAAACTGATGAATATAAGTGAGAAGGGTAACAATCAAAGAAATCACCTAGCAAAACAAAGAGGGCATTCCTTATAACTCAAATAGTCAGTGTGTTCGGACCATCCAACAAAATCACACTCGAAGGTGGAACAAACAATAGTAGTCATGAAAAGAAATTTCCCTATTGAGAGAGAAGAAACATGTACCACAATTTGTGCACCACATTGATTATTTTTAGTGACCATTGCAATAACATTTTTAAAAATATAAAGTAAATAAAGGAGATACCTAAAATAGAAGATTTATCAAACTCTGAACATTCGTTATTCAGTAAGTTGCATGTGGTGTCCTATCTGCACCAAAAACCCATTGAATGGAGAATTTGCTTTCTGGCCATACAACAAGATGACACTGCTATAAACAACAAACATTTACTCACATTTCACGATTCAAATACATTACTCCACTGTGAAATTGATGAATATAAATAACCAGAGTAACAATCAAAAGAAGCACCAAGCAAAACAATAAAGTGTTTCCTAATAACTCCAGTAATTAAAATGCTCGCAGTGGTGGTTCCCATCCAACAAAATCACACTCGAAGGTAGTACAAACAGCTGTCATGAAAATGAATCTCCTTCTTGAGAGGGAAGAAACATGTACCACAATTTGTGCAGCAAACTGATAATTTTTAGTGACCATTGCAATAAGATTTTTAAAAATTTTAAGCATTTGAAGGAGATACCTAACAAGAAGATTTATCAAATTCCGTACAGCTGATATTCGGCAAGGTGCATGTGGTGTCAAATCTGCACCAAAAACCCATTGAATAGAGAATCTGCTTTCTCCCCATACAACCGGATGACCCTGCTGTAAACAACAAACTCTTAACCACATTTCATGATTCAAATGCATTACTCCACTGTGAAATTCTTGAATATAATTGATAAGGGTAACAATCAAAAGAAGCACCTAGCAAAAGAAAGAAGTCTTTCCTTATAACTCCAATAGTCAAAATGCTCCCAGTGGTGGTTCCCATCCAAAAAAATCACACTTAATGGTGGAAAAAACATAACAATCATGAAGTGGAATCTCCATGCAGAGAGGGAAGAACCATGTACATTGGAAAAAGATTTTTAAAAATATAAAGCAAATGAAGGAGATACCTAAACAAGAAGATTTATTAATTTCCGAACAGCCGTTATTCAGTAAGGTGCATGTGGAGTCCAATCTGCACCAAAAACACATTGAATGGAGAATCTGCTTTCTGGCCTTACAACCGGATGACAATGCTGTAAACAACAAACATTTACCCACATTTAACGATTCAAACACATTACTCCTCTGCGAAATTGATGAATATAAGTTATAAGGTAAACAATCAAAAGAAGCTCCAAGCAAAAGAAAATAACTCCAATCGTCAGAATGCTCGGAGAGGTGGTTCCCATCCAACAAAATCTCACTCGATGATTGAAAAAACATAGCAGTCATGAAACGGAGTCTCCCTGTTGAGAGGGAAGAAACATGTACCACAATTTGTGCAGCACATTGATTATTTTTAGTGACAATTGCAATAAGATTTTTAAAATTATCAAGCAGAGGAAGGACTAAACAAGAATCATATTCCGAACATCAATTATTCAGTAAGTTGCATGTCGTGTCCAATCTGCAACAAAAACCCTTTGAATGCCGAACCTCGTTTGTGCCCACACAACCAGATGACCCTGCTGTAAAGTACAAACACTTAATAAGATTTCACGATTGAAATACAATACTCCACTGTGTAATTGATGAATATAAGTGATCAGGGTATCAATTTAGAAAAGCACCAAGTAAAAGAAAAAAGTCATTCCTAATAACTCCAATACTCATGATGCTCGGAGTGGTGGTTCCCATTCCACAAAATCACACTCGATGGCAGAACAAACATAGCAGTCATGAAAAAGAATCTCCCTGTTGAGAGGGAAGAAATATGTACCACATTTTGTGCAGCACACTGATTATTTTTAGTGACCATTGCAATAAGATTTTTTAAAAAAATATAAAGCAAATGAAGGAGACACTTAAACAATAAGATTTATCAAATTCCGAACATTCATTATTCAGTAAAGTGCATGTGGTGTCCAATCTGCAACAAAAACCCATTGAATGGAGAATCTGCTTTCTGGCCATACAACCAGATGACCCTGCTGTAAACAACAAATATTTAACAACATTTAACGATTCAAATACATTACCCCACTGTGAAATTGATGAATATAAGTTATAAGGGTATCAATCAAAAGAAGCTACAAGCAAAAGAAAGAAGTCTTTCAAATAACTACAATCGTCAGAATGATCGAACTGCTAATTCCCATCCAACAAAATCACACTCAAAGGTAGAACAAACATAGCAGTCATTAAACGGAATCTCCCTGCTGAGAGAATCTGCTTTGTGGCCATACAACCAAATGATCCTGCTGTAAACAACAAACATTTACCCACATTTCACGATTCAAATACAATAGCCCACTGTGAAATTGATGAATATAAGTAATAAGCGTAACAATCAAAAGAAGCACCTAGCAAAATAAAAACGTCTTTCTAATAACTCCAATCATCAGAATGCTCGGAGTGGTGGTTCTCATTCAACAAAATCACACTCGATGTTTGAACAAACATAGCAGCCATGAAACAGAATCTCTCTGTTGAGAGGGAAGAAACATGTACCACCATTTTTGAAGCACATTGATTATTTTTAGTGATAATACAATAAGATTTTAAAAAATATAAAGCAAATGACGCAGATACCAAAACAAGAAGATTTATCAAGTTCCGAATAGCAGTTATTCAGTAAGGTGCTTGTGGTGTCCCATCTGCACAAAATCCCCTTCATTGTATAATTTGTTTTCTGGCCATATCACCAGACGACCCTGCCGTAAAGAACAAACTCTTAACCACATTTCACGATTCAAATACATTACCCCACTGTGAAATTGATTAATATCAGTGATAAAAGTAACAATCAAAATAAGCACCTAGAAAAAAGGAAGAAGTCTTTCCTTATAACTCCAATAGTCAAAAAGTCAGAGTGGTGGTTTCAATCCAACAAAATCACACTCGACGGTTGAACATAAATAGCACTCATGAAACGGAATCTTCCTGCCGAAAGAATCTGCTTTGTGGCCATACAACCAAATGACCCTGCTGTAAACCGCAAACATTTACCCACATTTCATGATTAAAATACGTTACCCCACTGTGAAATTGATGAATATAAGTGATAAAGGTATCAAAGGAAGCACCTAGCAAAAGATAAAAGTCTTTCTAATAACTCCAATCGTAAGAACACTCGGAGTGGTTATTCCCATCCAATAAAATAATGAAACAGAACCATGTACCACAATTTGTGCAGCACATTGATTATTTTTAGTGATAATACAATAAGATTTTAAAAAATATAAAGCAAATGACGCAGATACCAAAACAAGAAGATTTATCAAGTTCCGAATAGCAGTTATTCAGTAAGGTGCTTGTGGTGTCCCATCTGCACAAAATCCCCTTCATTGTATAATTTGTTTTCTGGCCATATCACCAGACGACCCTGCCGTAAAGAACAAACTCTTAACCACATTTCACGATTCAAATACATTACCCCACTGTGAAATTGATTAATATCAGTGATAAAAGTAACAATCAAAATAAGCACCTAGAAAAAAGGAAGAAGTCTTTCCTTATAACTCCAATAGTCAAAAAGTCAGAGTGGTGGTTTCAATCCAACAAAATCACACTCGACGGTTGAACATAAATAGCACTCATGAAACGGAATCTTCCTGCCGAAAGAATCTGCTTTGTGGCCATACAACCAAATGACCCTGCTGTAAACCGCAAACATTTACCCACATTTCATGATTAAAATACGTTACCCCACTGTGAAATTGATGAATATAAGTGATAAAGGTATCAAAGGAAGCACCTAGCAAAAGATAAAAGTCTTTCTAATAACTCCAATCGTAAGAACACTCGGAGTGGTTATTCCCATCCAATAAAATAATGAAACAGAACCATGTACCACAATTTGTGCAGCACATTGATTATTTTTAGTGACCATTGCAATAAGATTTTTAAAATTTCAAGCAGAGGAAGGAGTAAACAAGAATCATATTCCGAATATCAATAATTCAGCAACTTGAATGTGGTGTCCAATCTGCTCCAAAAACCCATTGAATGGCGACCTGGTTTGTGGCCAGACAACCAGATGATCCTGCTCTAAAGTACAAACACTTAACCAGATTTCACGATTGAAATACAATACTCCACTGTGATACTGATGAAGATAAGTGATCAGGGTATCAATTTTGAAAAGCACCAAGTAAAAGAAAAAAGTCTTTCCTAATAAGTCCAATAGTCAAAATGCTCGGAGTGGTGGTTCCCATACAATAAAATCACACTCGATGGCAGAACAAACATAGCAGTCATGAAACAGAATCTCCCTGTTCAGAGGGAAGAAACATGTTCCACAATTTGTCCAGCACATTGATTATTCTTAGTGAACATTGGAATAATATTTTTAAAAAAATCAAGCAAATGAAGGAGACACCTAAACAAGAAGATTTATTAAATTCCGAACAGCCCTTATTCAGTAAGGTGCATGTGGCGTCCAATCTGCACCGAAAACACACCGAATGGAGAAATCTGCTTTGTGGCCATACAACCATATGACCCTGCTGTAAACAGCAAACACACAACCTCATTTCACGATTCTAATACATTAATCCATAGTCGAAGTGGTGAATATAAGTGATATGGGTAACAATCAAAAGAAGCACCTAGCAAAAAAATGAAGTCTTTCCTAATTAGTCCAATAGTCAAAATGCTCGGAGTGGTGGTTCCCATCCAACAAAATCACACTCGAAGGTGGAACAAACATAGTAGTCATGAAATGAAATTTCCCTATTGAGAGGGAACAAACATCTACGACAATTTGTGCACCACATTGATTATTTTTTGTGACCATTGCAAAAACATTTTTAAAAATATAAAGCAAATAAAGGAGATACCTAAAATAGAAGATTTATCAAACTCTGAACATTCGTTATTCAGTAACGTGCATGTGGTGTCCAATCTGCACCAAAAACAAATTGAATGGAGAGTCTGTTTTTCTGGCCATACAACGAGATGACCTTGCTGTAAACAACAAACATTTACCCACATTTCACGATTCAAATACATTACACCACTGTGAAATTGATGAATATCAGTGATAAAAGTAACAATCAAACGAACTACCTAGAATAAAGAAAGAGGTCATTCCTAATAAGTCCAATAGTTAAAAAGCACAGATTGGTGTTTCCAATCGAACAAAATCACACTCGATGGTTGAAGAAACATAGCACTCATGAAACGGAATTTCCCTCCTGAGAGAATCTGCTTTGTGACCATACAATCAAATGACCTTGCTGTAAACAATAAACATTTACCCACATTTAATGATTCAAATACATTACACCACTGTGAAAGCACCTAGCAAAAGAATAACGTCTTCCTCATAACTCCAATCGTCAGAATGCTCGGAGTGGTGGTACCCATCCAACAAAATCACACTCCATGTTTGAACAAACATAGCAGTCATGAAACAGTGTCTCCATGCTGAGAGGGAAGAAACATCTACCACAATTTGTGCAGCACATTGATTATTTTTAGTGACCATTGGAATAACATTTTTAAAAATATACAGCAAATGAAGGAATAAACACGAATATTTACATTTTCTGAACATCCATAATTCAGTAAGGTGCATGTGGTGTGCAATCTGCACCAAAAACCCATTTGATGTAGAATCTCCTTTCTGGCCATACAACCAGATGACCCTGTTGTAAACAACAAACATTTACCCACATTTCACGATTCAAATACATTACCCCACTGTGAAATTGATGAATATAAGTGATAAGCGTAACAATCAAAAGAAGCACCTAGCAAAATAAAAACGTCTTTCTAATAACTCCAATCGTCAGAATGCTCGGAGTGGTGGTTCCCATACAACAAAATCACACTCGATGGTTGAACAACTATAGAAGTCAGGAAAAAGCATCTCATTGTTGAGAGGGAAGAAACATGTACCACAATTTGTGCAGCACATTGATTATTTTTAGTGATAATTGCAATAAGATGTTAAAAAATATAAAGCAAATGACGGAGATACCAACACAAGAAGATTTATCAAGTTCTGAATAGCCGTTATTCAGTAAGGTGCTTATGGTGTCCCATCTGCACAAAAACCCATTGATTTTATAATTTGTATTCTGGCCATACCACCAGACGACCCTGCCGTAAAGAACAAACTCTTAACCACATTTCACGATTCAAATACATTACCCCACTGTGAAATTGATTAATATCAGTGATAAAAGTAACAATCAAAAGAAGCACTTAGCAAAAGAAAAAAGTCTTTCTAATAACTCCAATCGTCAGAATGTTCGGACTGGTAGTTCCCATCCAACAAAATCACACTCGATGTTTAAACAAACATAGCAGTCAGGAAGCAGAATCTCCCTGTTGAGAAGGAAGATATTAGTACCACAATTTGTGCAGCCCATTGGTCATTTTTAGTGACCATTGGAATAAGATTTTTAAAAATATAAAACAAATGAAGTAGAGACCTTACAAGAAGATTTACCAAATTCAGAACATTCGTTATTATCCAAGGTGCAAGTGGCGTCCCATCTGCACCAAAAACCCATTGATTGTTCAATCTGCTTTCTGGCCATACTACCAGATGACCCTCCCGTAAAGAACAAACGCTTAACCACATTTCACGATTCAAATACATTACTCCACTGTGAAGCTGATAAATATAAGTGAGAAGAGTAACAATCAAAAGAAGCACCTAGCAAAACAAAGAAAGTTTTCCCTATAACTCGAATTGTCAGAGGGTTCGGAGTGGTGGTTCCCATCCAACCAAATCACACTCGAAGGTGGAACAAACATAGTAGTCATGAAATGAAATTTCCCTATTGAGAGGGAACAAACATCTACGACAATTTGTGCACCACATTGATTATTTTTAGTGACCATTGCAATAACATTTTTAAAAATATAAAGCAAATAAAGGAGATACCTAAAATAGAAGATTTATCTAACTCTGAACATTCGTTATTCAGTAAGGTGCATGTGGTGTCCAATCTGCACCAAAAACCCTTGAATGGAGAATTTGCTTTCTGGCCATACAACCAGATGACACTGCTGTAAACAACAAACATTTACTCACATTTCACGAATCAAATACTTTACTCAACTGTGTATTGATGAATATAAGTGATAAAGGAATCAAAGGAAGCCTCTAGCTAAAGAAAAAACGCTTTCTAATAACTCCAATCGTCAGAACGCTCGGAGTGGTGATTCCCATCCAATAAAATCATACTCGATATTTGAAAAAAACGTAGCAGTCATGAAAAGGACTACGCCTGTTGTGAGTGAAGAAACATGTACTACAATTTGTGCAGCACGTTGTCTATTTTTAGTGACCACTGAAATAAGATTTTTAAAAATGTAAAGCAAATGAAGGAGAGACCAAACGAAGAAGATTTATCAAAATCCGATCATTCGGTGTTCAGTAAGGTGCGTGTGGTGTCCAATCTGCACCAAAAACCTATTGAATGCAGAATCTGCTTTCTGGCCATACATCCAGATGGCCCTGCTGTACAGAACAAACATTTACCCACATTTAACAATTCAAATAAATTACTCCACTACGAAATTGATGAATATAAGTTATAAGGTTATCAATCAAAAGAAACTCCAAGCAAAAGAAAAAAGTCTGTCTAATAACTTCAATCGTCAGAATGCTCGGAGTGGTGGTTCCCATCCAACAAAATCACACTCGATGATTGAACATACATAGCAGTCATGAAACGGAGTCTCCGTGTTGAGAGGGAAGAAACATGTACCACAATTTGTGCAGCACATTGATTATTTTTAGTGACCATTGCAATAAGATTTAAAAAAATATCAAGCAGAGGAAGGACTAAACAAGAATCATATTCCGAACATCAATAATTCAGTAAGTTGCATGTGGTTTCCAATCTGCAACAAAAACCCATTTAATGGCGAACCTGGTTTGTGGCCACACAACCAGATGATCCTGCTGTAAAGTACGAACACTTAACCACATTTCACGATTGAAATACAATACTCCATTGTGAAATTGGTGAATATAAGTGATCAGGGTAACAATTTAGAAAAGCACCAAGTAAAAGAAAAAAGTCTTTCCTAATAACTCCAATAGTCAAAATGCTCGGAGTGGTGGCTCCCATACAACAAAATCACACTCGATGGCAGAACAAACATAGCAGTCATGAAACAGAATCTCCCTGTTCAGAGGAAAGAAACATGTACCACAATTTGTGCAGCACATTGACTATTTTTAGTGACCATTGCAATAAGATTTTTAAAAACATAAAGCAAATGAAGGAGATACCTAAACAAGAAGATTTATCAAATTCCGAACATTCGTTATTCAGTAAAGTGCATGTGGTGTCCAATCTGCAACAAAAACCCATGGAATGGAGAATCTGCTTTCTGGCCATACAACCAGATGATCCTGCTGTAAACAACAAATATTTAACCACATTTAACGATTCAAATACATTACTCCACTGTGAAATTGATACATATAAGTTATAAGGGTATCAATCAAAAGAAGCTCCAAGCAAAAGAAAGAAGTCTTTCTAACAACTCCAAACGACAGAATGCTCGGAGTGGTGGTTCCCATCCAACAAAATTACACTCGATGATTGAACAAACATAGCAGTCATGAAATGGAATCTCCGTGTTGAGAGGGAAGAAACGTGTACCACAATTTGTCCAGCACAACGATCATTTTTAGTGACCATTGCAATAGGATTTTTAAAGATATAAAGCAAATGAAGGAGTTACCTAAACACGAAGATATATCAAATTCCAAACATTCGTTATTCAGTAAAGTGCATGTTGTGTCCAATCTGCACCAAAAGACCATTGAATGGAGAATCTGCTTTCTGGCCATACAACCAGATGACACTGCTATAAACAGCAAACATTTACTCACATTTCACGATTCAAATACATTACTCCATTGTGAAACTGATGAATATAAGTGAGAAGGATAACAATCAAAGAAATCACCTAGGAAAACAAAGAGGGCTTTCCTTATAACTCAAATAGTCAGAGTGTTCAGAGTGGTGGTTCCCATCCAACAAAATCACACTCGAAGGTGGAACAAACATAGTAGTCATGAAATGAAATTTCTCTATTGAGAGGGAAGAAACATGTACCACAATTTGTGCAGCACATTGATTATTTTTAGTGATAATTGCAATAAGATGTTAAAAAATATAAAGCAAATGACGGAGATACCAACACAAGAAGATTTATCAAGTTCTGAATAGCCGTTATTCAGTAAGGTGCTTATGGTGTCCCATCTGCACAAAAACCCATTGATTTTATAATTTGTATTCTGGCCATACCACCAGACGACCCTGCCGTAAAGAACAAACTGTTAACCACATTTCATGATTCAAATACAGTACCCCACTGTGAAATTGATTAATATCAGTGATAAAAGTAACAATCAAAATAAGCATCTAGAAAAAAGGAAGAAGTCTTTCCTTATAACTCCAATAGTCAAAAAGGTCAGAGTTGTGGTTTCAATCCAACAAAATCACACTCGACGGTTGAACATAAATAGCACTCATGAAATGGAATCTTCCTGCCGAGAGAATCTGCTTTGTGGCCATACAACCAAATGACCCTGCTGTAAACAACAAACATTTACCCACATTTCATGAATAAAATACATTACTCCACTGTGAAATTGATGAATATTAGTGATAAAGGTATGAAAGGAAGAACCTAGCAAAAGAAAAAAAGTGTTTCTAATAACTCCCATCGTCAGAATGCTCGGAGTGGTAGTTCCCATCCAACAAAATCACACTCGATGATTGAACAAACATAGCAGACATGAAACGGAGTCTCGATGTTGAGAGGGAATAAACATGTACCACAATTTGTGCAGAACATTGATTATTTTTAGTGACCATTCAAATCAGATTTTTAAAAATATGAAACAAATGAAGGAGATACCTGACAAGAAGATTTATCACATACCGTACAGCCGTTACTCAGTAAGGTGCTTGTGGTGTCCAATCTGCAACAAAAACCCATTGAATGGAGAATCTACTTTCTGGCCATAAAACCAGATGACCCTGCACTAGAGAAAAGACTCTTAACCACATTTAACGATTCAAATTAATTACTCCATTGTGAAAATGACGAATATAAGTGGTAAGCGTAACAATCTAAACAAGCACCTAGTACAAAGTAGTCTTTCCCAATAAACCCAATACTCAGGATGCTTGGAGTGGTGGTTCCCATACAATAAAATCACACTCGATGGCAGAACAAACATAGCAGTCATGAAACAGAATCTCCCTGTTCAGAGGGAAGAAACATGTACCACAATTTGTCCAGCACATTGATTATTCTTAGTGAACATTGGAATAAAATTTTTAAAAAAAATCAAGCAAATGAAGCGACACCAAAACAAGCAGATTTATTAAATTCCGAACAGCCCTTATTCAGTAAGGTGCATGTGGTGTCCAATCTGCACCGAAAACACACCGAATGGAGAAATCTGCTTTGTGGCCATACAACCAGATGACCCTGCTGTAAACAGCAAACACACAACCTCATTTCACGATTCTAATACATTAATCCATAGTCGAATTGGTGAATATAAGTCACATGGGTAACAATCAAAAGAAGCACCTAGCAAAAAAATGAAGTCTTTCCTAATATGTCCAAGAGTCAGGATGCTCGGAGTGGTGGTACCCATCCTACAAAATCACACTCGATTGTCGAACAAACATAGCAGCCATGAAACAGAATCTTCCTGTTGAGAGGGGAGAAACATGTACAAAAATTTGTACAGCACATTGGCTATTTTTAGTGACCGTTTCAATAAGATTTTTAAAAATATAGAGCATTTGAAGGAGATACCTATACAAGAAGATTTATAAAATTCCGAACATTCGTTATTCAGTAAAGTTCATGTCGTACCCATTCTGCAGCAAAAACAAATTGAATGGAGAGTCTGTTTTTCTGGCCATACAACAATATGACCTTGCTGTAAACAACAAACATTTACCCACATTTCACGATTCAAATACATTACACCACTGTGAAATTGATGAATATCAGTGATAAAAGTAACAATCAAACAAACTACCTAGAATAAAGAAAGAGGTCATTCCTAATAAGTCCAATAGTTCAAAAGCACAGATTGGTGTTTCCAATCGAACAAAATCACACTCGATGGTTGAAGAAACATAGCACTCATGAAACGGAATTTCCCTCCTGAGAGAATCTGCTTTGTGACCATACAATCAAATGACCTTGCTGTAAACAATAAACATTTACCCACATTTAATTATTCAAATACATTACACCACTGTGAAAGCACCTAGCAAAAGAATAACGTCTTCCTAATCACTCCATGTTTGAACAAACATAGCAGTCATGAAACAGTGTCTCCATGCTGAGAGGGAAGAAACATCTACCACAATTTGTGCAGCACATTCATTATTTTTAGTGACCATTGGAATAACATTTTTAAAAATATACAGCAAATGAAGGAATAAACACGAATATTTACATTTTCTGAACATCCATAATTCAGTAAGGTGCATAAGGAGTGCAATCTGCACCAAAAACCCATTTAATGTAAAATCTCCTTTCTGGCCATACAACCAAATGACCCTGCTGTAAATAACAAACATTTACCCTCATTTCACGATTCAAATACATTACCCCACTGTGTAATTGATGAATATAAGTGATAAGCGTAACAATCAAAAGAAGCACCTAGCAAAATAAAAACGTCTTTCTAATAACTCCAATCATCAGAATGCTCGGAGTGGTGGTTCCCATACAACAAAACCACACTCGATGGTTGAACAACTATAGTAGTCAGGAAAAAGAATCTCATTGTTGAAAGGGAAGAAACATGTACCACAATTTGTGCAGCACATTGATTATTTTTAGTGATAATTGCAATAAGATGTTAAAAAATATAAAGCAAATGACGGAGATACCAAAACAAGAAGATTTATCAAGTTCTGAATAGCCGTTATTCAGTAAGGTGCTTATGGTGTCCCATCTGCACAAAAACCCATTGATTGTATAATTTGTTTTCTGGCCATACCACCGAACGACCCTGCCGTACAGAACAAACTCTTAACCACATTTCACGATTCAAATACATTACCCCACTGTGAAATTGATTAATATCAGTGATAAAAGTAACAATCAAAAGCAGCACTTAGCAAAAGAAAAAAGTCTTTCTAATAACTACAATCGTCAGAATGCTCGTAGTGGTGGTACCCATCCAAAAAAATCACACTCAATGTTTGAACAAACACAGCAGTCATGAAACGGAATCTCCCTGTTGAGAGGGAACAAACATGTACCACAATTCGTGCAGCACATTGATTATTTTTAGTGACCATTGCAATAAGATTTATTAAAAAATAAAGCAAATGATGGAGATACCAAATTAGAAGATTTATCAAATTCCGAACAGCCGTTAATCAGTAAAGTGCATATGGTGTCCATTCTGCAACAAAAGACCATTGACTGGAGAATATGCACTCTGCCCATACAACTAGATGATACTGCTGTAAACAACAAACATTTACCCACATTTCACAAATCAAATAGATTACTCCACTGTGAAACTGATGAATATAAGTGACAATAGGAGCAATCAAAAGAAGCAACAATTAAAATACGTTACCCCACTGTGAAATTGATGAATATAAGTGATAAGCGTAACAAACAAAAGAAGCACTTAGCAAAAGAAAAAAGTCTTTATAATAACTCCAATCGTAAGAATGCTCGGAGTGGTGGTTCCCATCCAACAAAATCACACTTGATGTTTGAACAAACACAGCAGTCATGAAACGGAATCTGCCTGTTGAGAGGAAGAAACATGTACCACAATTTGTGCAGCAAATTGTCTATTTTTAGTGACCAATGAAATAAGATTTTTGAAAATACAAAGCAAATGAACGAGATATCAAAACAAGAAGATTTATCAAATTACGAACATTCGGTGTTCAGTAAGGTGCATGTGGTGTCCAACCTGCACCAAAAACCCTTTGAATGCAGAATCTGCTTTCTCGCCATACAACCAGATAAGATTTTTAGAAATATAAAGCAAATGAAGGAAATAATTAAAAAAGAAGGTCTATCAAACTCGAAGCATTCTTTATTCTGTAAAGTGCATGTGGTGTCCAATCTGCACCAAAAACCCATTGAATGCTGAATCTGCTTTCTGGCCATACAACCAGATGACCCTGCTGTAAACAACAAACTTTTACAAACATTTTACGATTCAAATACATTACTCCACTGAGAAAAACATGAATATAAGTTATAAGTGTATCAATCAAAGGAAGCTCCTAGCAGAGGAAAAAAATCTTTCTAAAAACTCCAATACTCAGGATGCTCGGAGTGGTAGTAACCATCCAACAAAATCACACTCGATACTAGAACAAATATAGCAGTCATGAAACGGAATCTCCCTGCTGAGAGGGAAGAAACATATACCACATGTTGTGCAGCACATTGATTATTTTTAGTGACCATTGGAATAAGATTTTTAAAAATGTAAAGCAAATGAAGGAGATAGCAAAACAAGAAGATTTACCAAATCCCAAAAAGATGTTATTCAGTAAGGTGCATGTGGTCTCCCATCTGCACAACAACCCACTGATTGTATAATCTGCTTTGTTGCCAGACCACCATATGACCCTGCTGTAAACAACAAACATTTACTCACATTTAACGATTCAAATACATTACTCCACTGCGAAATAGAAGAATATAAGTTATACGTGTATCAATCAAAGGAAGCTCCTAGCAGAGGAAAAAGCTTTCTACAAACTCCAATACTCAGGATGCTCGGAGTGGTGGTTCCCATCCTACAAAATCACACTCAATGGTAGAACAAATATAGCCGTCATGAAACGGAATCTCCCTGCTGAGAGGGAATAAACATGTACCACAATTTGTGCAGCACATTGATCATTTTTAGTGAACATTCGAATAAGATTTTTAAAAATATAAAGCAAATCAAGGAGATACCTAAACAAGAAGATTTATCAAATTCCGAACAGCCGTTATTCAGTAAAGTGCATGTGGTGTCCATTCTGCACCAAAAGACCATTGAAGGTAGAATCTGCACTCTGGCCATACAACTAGATGACACTGCTGTAAACAACAAACATTTACCCACATTTCACAAATCAAATACATTACTCCACTGTGAATTGATGAATATAAGTTATAACAGTATCAATCAAAAGAAGCTCCAAGCAAAAGAAAAAAGTCTTTCTAATAACTCCAATAATCAGAATGCTCGGAGTGGTGGTTCCCATCCAAAAAAATCACACTCAAAGTTAGAACAAACATAGCAGTCATTAAACAGAATCTCCCTGCTGAGAGAATCTGCTTTGTGGCCATAGAACCAGATGACCCTGCTGTAAACAACAAACATTTACCCACATTTCACGATTCAAATACATTAATCCACTGTTAAATTGATTAATGTTGTTGTTGTTGTAGTGTTCTTGTGATCTTCAGTCCTGAGACCGGTTTGATGCAGCCCTCCATGCTACTCTATACTGTGCAAGTTGCTTTATCTCCCAGTGCCTACTGCAACCTACATCCTTCTAAATCTGCTTAGTGTATTCATCTCTTGGTCTCCCACTACGATTTTTACCCTCCACACTGCCCTCCAATATTAAATTGGTGATCCCTTGATGCCTCAGAACATGTCCTACCAACCCATCCCTTCTTCTTGTCAAGTTGTGCCACAAACTTCTCTTCTCCCCAATCCTATTCTATACTTCCTCATTAGTTATGTGATCTACCCATCTCATCTTCAGCATTCTTCTGTAGCACCACATTTCGAAAGCTTCTATTCTCTTCTTGTCCAAACTATTTATCGCCCATGTTTCACTTCCATACATGGCTACACTCCATACAAATACTTTCAGAAAAGACTTCCTGACATTTAAATCTATATTCGAAGTTAACAAATTTCTCTTCTTCAGAAACGCTTTCCTTGGCATTGCCAGTCTACATTTTAGATCCTCTCTACTTCGACCATCATCAGTTATTTTCCTCCCCAAATAGCAAAACTCCTTTACTACTTTAAGTGTCTCATTTCCTAATCTAATTCCCTCAGCATCATCCCACTTAATTCGACTACATTCCATTATCCTCGTTTTGCTTTTGTTGATGTACATCTTATATACTCCTCTCAAGGCATTGTCCATTCCATTCAACTGCTCTTCCAAGTCCCTTGCTGTCTCTGACAGAATGACAATGTCATCGGCGAACCACAAAGTTTTTATTTCTTCTCCATGGACTTTAATACCTACTCCGAAATTTTCTTTTGTTTCCTTTATTGCTTGCTCAATATACAGATTGAATAACATCGGGGAGAGGCTACAACCCTGTCTTACTCCCTTCCCAACCGCTGCTTCCCTTTCATGCCCCTCGACTCTTATAACTGCCATCTGGTTTCTGTACAAATTGTAAATAGCCTTTCGCTCCCTGTATTTTACCCCTGCCACCTTTAGAATTTGAAAGAGAGTATTCCACTCAACATTGTCAAAAGCTTTCTCTAAGTCTACAAATGCTAGAAACGTAGGTTTGCCTTTCTTTAATCTTTCTTCTTCTTCTTGTATCAACTAAGTCTTAAGGTCAGTATTGCCTCACGTGTTCCAATATTTCTACGGAATCCAAACTGATCTTCCCCGAGGTCGGCTTCTACTAGTTTTTCCATTCGTCTGTAAGGAATTCGTGTTAGTATTTTGCAGCTATGGCTTATTAAACTTATTGTTTGGTAATTTTCACATCTGTCAACACCTGCTTTCTTTGGGATTGGAATTATTATATTCTTCTTGAAGTCTGAGGGTATTTCGCCTGTTTCATACATCTTGCTCACCAGATGGTAGAGTTTTGTCAGGACTGGCTCTCCCAAGGCCGTCAGTAGTTCCAATGGAATGTTGTCGACTCCGGTGGCCTTGTTTCGACTTAGGTCTTTCAGTGCTCTGTCAAACTCTTCACGCAGTATCGTATCACCCATTTCATCTTCATCTACATCCTCTTCCATTTCCATAATATTGTCCTCAAGTACATCGCCCTTGTATAGACCCTCTATATACTCCTTCCACCTTTCTGCTTTCCCTTCTTTGCTTAGAACTGGGTTTCCATCTGAGCTCTTCATGTTTATACAAGTGGTTCTCTTTTCTGCAAAGGTATCTTTAATTTTCCTGTAGGCAGTATCTATCTTACCCCTAGTGAGATAACCCTCTACATCCTTACATTTGTCCTCTAGCCATCCCTGCTTAGCCATTTTGCACTTCCTGTTGATCTCATTTTTGAGACGTTTGTATTCCTTTTTGCCTGCTTCATTTACTGCATTTTTATATTTTCTCCTTTCATCTATTAAATTCAGTATTTCTTCTGTTACCCAAGGATTTCTACTAGCCCTCGTCTTCTTACCTACTTGATCCTCTGCTGCCTTCAGTACCTCATCCCTCAAAGCTACCCATCCTCCTTCTACTGTATTTATTTCCCCCATTCCTAACAATTGTTCCCTTATGCTCTCCCTGAAACTCTGTACAATCTCTGGTTCTTTCAGTTTATCCAGGTCCCCTCTCCTTAAATTCCCGCCTTTTTGCAGTTTCTTCAGTTTTAGTCTACAGGTCATAACCAATTGATTGTGGTCAGAGTCCACATCTGCCCCTGGAAATGTCTTACAATTTAAAACCTGGTTCCTAAATCTCTGCCTTACCATTATATAATCTACCTGATACCTTTTAGTATCTCCAGGGTTCTTCCATGTATACAACCTTCTTTCATGATTCTTACACCAAGTGTTAGCTATGATTAACTTGTGCTCTGTGCAAAATTATACCAGGCGGCTTCCTCTTTCATTTCTTAGCCCCAATCAATATCCACCTACTACGTTTCCTTTTCTCCCTTTTCCTACACTCCAATTCCAGTCACCCATGACTATTAAATTTTCATCTCCCTTCACTATCGGAATAATTTCTTTTATTTCATCATACATTTCTTCAATTTCTTCGTCATCTGCAGAGCTAGTTGGCATATAAACTTGTACTACTGTAGTAGGTGTGGGCTTCGTATCTATCTTGGCCACAAAAATGCGTTCACTATGCTGTTTGTAGTAGCTTACCCGCATTCCTATTTTCCTATTCATTATTAAACCTACTCCTGCACATTACCCCTATTTGATTTTGTGTTTAAAACCCTGAAGTCACCTGACCAGAGGTCTTGATTAATATCAGTGATAAAATTAACAATCAAAAGAAGCACCTAGAAAAAAGGAAGAAATCTTTCCTTATAACTCCAATAGTCAAAAAGGTCAGAGAGGTGGTTCCAATCCAACAAAATCACACTCAACAGTTAAACAAACATAGCACTCATGAAACGGAATCTCCCTGCTGAGAGAATCTACTTTGTGGCCATACAACCAAATAACCCTGCTGTAAACAACAAACATTTACAAACATTTCACGATTAAAATACGTTACCCCACTGTGAAATTGATGAATATAAATGAGAAGGGTAACAATCAAAGAAATCACCTAGCAAAACAAAGAGGGCTTTCCTTATAACACAAATAGTCAGAGTGTTCGGAGTGGTGGTTCCCGTCCAACAAAATCACACTCGAAGGTGGAACAAACATAGTAGTCATGAAATGAAATTTCTCTATTGAGAGGGAAGAAACATGTACCACAATTTGTGCACCACATTGATTATCTTTAGTGACTATTGCAATAACATTTTTAAAAATATAAAGCAAATAAAGGAGATACCTAAAATACAAGATTTATCAAATTCCGAACATTCGTTATTCAGAAAGGTGCATGTGGTGTCCTATCTGCACCAAATCCCATTGAATAGAGAATTTGCTTTCTGGCCATACAACCAGATGACACTGCTATAAACAACAAACATTTACTCACATTTCACGATTCAAATACATTACTCTACTGTGAAATTGATGAATATAAGTGACCAGAGTAACAATCAAAAGAAGCACCAAGCAAAACAATAAAGTATTTCCTAATAACTCCAGTAATCAAAATGCTCGCAGTGGTGGTTCCCATCCAACAAAATCACACTCGATGGTTGAACAAACATAGCAATCATGAAACGGAAGCTCCCTGTTGAGAGGGAAGAAACTTGTACTATAATTTGTGCAGCACATTGTTTATTTTTAGTAACCATTGAAATAAGATTTTTAAAAATATAAAGCAAATGAAGAATATACCAAAACAAGAAGATTTATCAAATTCCAAACTTTGGGTGTTCAGTAAGGTGAATGTGGTGCCCAATCTGAAACAAAAACCCATTGAATGCAGAATCTGCTTTCTGGCCATACAAGCAGATGACCCTGCTGTAAACAACAAACACATAATCACATTTAATGATTCAAATACATTAACGCACTGTGAAATTGATGAATATATGTGATAAGCGTAACGATCAAAAGAAGCACTCAGCAAAACAATAAAGTTATTCCTAAGTACACCAACAGTCGGAATGCTCGAAGTGGTGGTTCCCACCCTACAAAATCACACTCGAAGGTAGTACAAACATAGCTGTCCTGAAACAGAATCTTCTTGTTGAGAGGGAAGAAACATGTACCACAATTTGTGCAGCATATTGATATTTTTTAGTGACCATTGCAATAAGATTTTCAAAAATTTTAAGCATTTGAAGGAGATACCTAACAAGAAGATTTATCAAATTCTGCACATTCGTTATTCAGTAAAGTGCATGTGGTGTGCAATCGGCACCGAAAATCCATTCAATTGAGAATCTGCTTTCTGGCCATACAACCAGATGACCCAGCTGTAAACAACAAACATTTACACACATTTCACGAATCAAATACATTACTCCTTTGTGAAATTGATCAATATTAGTGATAAGGGTAACTCAATTACTCAGGATGCTTGGAGTGGTGGTTCCCATCCAACAAAATCACACTCGATGGCAGAACAAACATAGCAGTCATGAAACGGAGTCTTGATGATGAGAGGCAAGAAACATGTACCACAATTTGTGCAGCACATTGATTATTTGTAGTAACCATTGCAATACGATTATTAAAAGTATAAAGCAAATGAAGGAGATACCAAAATAAGAAGATTTATCAAATTCCCAACATTCAGTGTTCAGTAGGGTGCATGTGGTGTCCAATCTCCACCAAAAATCCATTGAATGCAGAATCTGCTTTCTGGCCATACAACCAGATGACCCTGCTGTAAACAATAAACACATAACCAAATTTCACGATTCAAATATATTAACCCACTGTGAAATTGATGAATATAAATGATAAGGGAAAGAATCAAAACAAGCACCTAGCTAAACAATGAAGTCTTTCCTAATAACTCCAATACTCAGGATGCTCGGAGTGGTGGTTCCCATAAACAAAATCACACTCAATGGTAGAACAAATAGAGCTGTCATGAAACGGAATCTCCCTGCTGAGAGGGAAGCAACATGTACCACAATTTGTGCAGCACATTGATTACTTTTAGTGAACATTGGAATAAGATTTTTAGAAATATAAAGCAATTGAAGGAGATACCAAAAATAGAACATTTATCAAGTTACGAACATTCGATGTTCAGTAAGGTTCAAGTGCTGTGCAATCTGCACCAAAAACCCATTGAAAACAGAATCTGCTTTCTGAAAATACAACCAGAAGACCCTGCTGTAAACAACAAACACATTACCACATTTCAAGATTCAAATATATTAAACCACTGTGAAATTGATGATTATATGTGATAAAGGCAACAATCAAAATATGAACCTAGCAAAACAATGAAGTCATTCCTAATAACTCCAATACTCATGATGCTCGGAGTGGTGGTTCCCAACCAACAAAACCACACTCGATGTTTGAACAAACATAGCAGTCATGAAACAGCATCTCCCTGTTGACAGGGAAGAAACATGTACCATAATTTGTGGAGCACATTGTTTGTTTTAGTGACCATTGCGATTAGATATCTACACATATAAAGCAAACCAAGGCGAATTAATCAAATTCCGAGCATTTGTTATTCAGTAAAGTGCATGTGGTGTCCAATCAGCACCAAAAACCCATTGAATGGAGAATCTGCTTCCGGGAATTACAACCAGATGACCCTGCTGTAAACAACAAACATTTAGCCACAGTTCACGATTCCAATACATTACTCCACTGTAAAATTGATGAATATAAGTTATAAGGGTATCAATCAAAAGAAGTTCCAAGCAAAAGAAAGAAGTCTTTATAATAACTCCAATTGTCAGAATGCTCGGAGTAATGGTTCTAATCAAAAAAAATCACACTCGATGATTGAACAAACATAGCAGTCATGAAACAGAATCTCCCTATTGAGAGGGAAGAAACATGTACTACAATTAGTGCAGCACATTGTCTATTTTTAGTGACCAATGAAATAAGATTTTTGAAAATACAAAGCAAATGAACGAGATATCAAAACAAGAAGATTTATCAAATTACGAACATTCGGTGTTCAGTAAGGTGCATGTGGTGTCCAACCTGCAACAAAACCCTTTGAATGCAGAATCTGCTTTCTGGCCACTCAACCAAATAAGATTTTTAGAAATATAAAGCAAATGAAGGAAATACCTAAAAAAGATGATCTATCAAACTCGAAGCATTCTTTATTCAGTAAAGTGCATGTGGTGTCCAATCTGTACCAAAAACCCATTGAATGCTGAATCTGCTTTCTGGCCATACAACCAGATGACCCTGCTGTAAACAACAAACATTTACAAACATTTTACGATTCAAATACATTACTCCACTGCGAAATACAATAATATAAGTTATAACTGTATCAATCAAAGGAAGCTCCTAGCAGAGGAAAAAATCTTTCTACAAACTCCAATACTCAGGATGCTCGGAGTGGTGGTTCCCATCCTACAAAATCACACTCAATGGTAGAACAAATATAGCCGTCATGAAACGGAATCTCCCTGCTGAGAGGGAATAAACATGTACCACAATTTGTGCAGCACATTGATCATTTTTAGTGAACATTGGAATTGTTGTTGTTGTCTTCAGTCCTGAGACTGGTTTGATGCAGCTCTCCATGCTACTCTATCCTGTGCAAGCTGCTTCATCTCCCAGTACCTACTGCAACCTACATCCTTCTGAATCTGCTTAGTGTATTCATCTCTTGGTCTCCCTCTACGATTTTTACCCTCCACGCTGCCCTCCAATGCTAAATTTGTGATCCCTTGATGCCTCAAAACATATCCTACCAACCGATCCCTTCTTCTAGTCAAGTTGTGCCACAAATTTCTCTTCTCCCCAATCCTATTCAATACCTCTTCATTAGTTACGTGATCTACCCACCTAATCTTCAACATTCTTCTGTAGCACCACATTTTGAAAGCTTCTATTCTCTTCTTGTCCAAACTAGTTATCGTCCATGTTTCACTTCCATACATGGCTACACTCCAAACAAATTCTTTCATAAACGACTTCCTGATACATAAATCTATATTCCATGTTAACAAATTTCTCTTCTTGAGAAACGCTTTCCTTGCCATTGCCAGTCTACATTTTATATCCTCTCTACTTCGACCATCATCAGTTATTTTACTTCCTAAATAGCAAAACTGCTTTACTACTTTAAGTGTCTCATTTCCTAATCTAATTCCCTCAGCATCACCCGATTTAATTGGACTACATTCCACTATCCTCGTTTTGCTTTTGTTGATGTTCATCTTATATCCTCTTTTCAAGACACTGTCCATTCCATTCAACTGCTCTCCCAAGTCCTTTGCCGTCTCTGACAGAATTACAATGTCATCGGCGAATCTCAAAGTTTTTATTTCTTCTATATGAATTTTAATACCTACTCCAAATTTTTCTTTTGTTTCCTTTACTGCTTGCTCAATATACAGATTGAATAACATCGGGGAGAGGCTACAACCCTGTCTCACTCCTTTCCCAACCACTGCTTCCCTTTCATGCCCCTCGACTCTTATGACTGCCATCTGGTTTCTGTACAAATTGTAAATAGCCTTTCGCACCCTGTATTTTACCCCTGCCACCTTCAGAATTTGAAAGAGAGTATTCGAGTCAACATTGTCAAAAGCTTTCTCTAAGTCTACAAATGCTAGAAACGTAGGTTTGCCTTTTCTTAATCTTTCTCCTAAGATAAGTCGTTAGGTCAGTATTGCCTCACGTGTTCCAACATTCCTACGGAATCCAAACTGATCCTCCCCGAGGTCCGCATCTACCAGTTTTTCCATTCATCTGTAAGGAATTCGCGTTAGTATTTTGCAGCTGTGACTTATTAAACTGATAGTTCGGTAATTTTCACATCTGTCAGCACCTGCTTTCTTTGGGATTGTAATTATTATATTCTTCTTGGGGTCTGAAGGTATTTCACCTGCCTCATACATCTTGCTCACCAGCTGGTAGAGTTTTGTCATGACTGGCTCTCCCAAGGCTGTCAGTAGTTCTAATGGAATGTTGTCTACTCCGGGGGCCTTGTTTCGACTCAGGTCTTTCAGTGCTCTGTCAAACTCTTCACGCAGTATCTTACCTCCCATTTCGTCTTCATCTACATCCTCTTCCATTTCCATAATATTGTCCTCAAGTATATCGCCCTTAAATAAACCTTCTATATACTCCTTCCAACTTTTTGCCTTCCCTTCTTTGCTTAGAACTGGGTTGCCATCGGAGCTCTTGATATTCATACACGTGGTTCTCTTCTCTCCAAAGGTCTCTCTGATTTTCCTGTAGGCAGTATCTATCTTACCCCTATAGAGATAATCTTCTACATCCTTACATTTGTCCTCTAGCCATCCCTGCTTAGCCATTTTGCACTTCCTGTCGATCTCATTTTTCAGACGTTTGTATTCCTTTTTGCCTGCTTCATTTACTGCATTTTTATATTTTCTCCTTTCATCAATTAAATTCAATATTTCTTCTGTTACCCAAGGATTTCTAGCAGCTCTCGTCTTTTTACCTACTTTATCCTCTGCTGCCTTCACTACTTCATCCCTCAGAGCTACCCATACCTCTTCAACTGTGTTTCTTTCCCCCATTGCTGCCAATTGTTCCCTTATCCTCTCCTTAAAACTCTGTACAACCTCTGGTTCTTTCAGCTTATCCAGATCCCATGTCCTTAAATTCCCACCTTTTTGCAGTTTCTTCAGTTTTAACCTACAGGTCATAATCAATAGATTGTGGTCAGAGTCCACATCTGCCCCTGGAAATGTCCTACAATTTAAAACCTGATTCCTAAATCTCTGTCTTACCATTATATAATCTATGTGATACCTTTTGGTATCTCCAGGATTCTTCCATGTATACAACAACAAGAATAAGATTTTTAAAAATATAAAGCAAATCAAGGAGATACCTAAACAAGAAGATTTATCAAATTCCGAACAGCCGTTATTCAGTAAAGTGCATGTGGTGTCCATTCTGCACCAAAAGACCATTGAATGGAGAATCTGCACTCTGGCCATACAACTAGATGACACTGCTGTAAACAACAAACATTTACCCACATTTCACAAATCAAATACATTACTCCACTGTGAATTGATGAATATAAGTTATAACAGTATCAATCAAAAGAAGCTCCAAGCAAAAGAAAAAAGTCTTTGTAATAACTCCAATAGTCAGAATGCTCGGAGTGGTGGTTCCCATCCAAACAAATCACACTCAAAGTTAGAACAAACATAGCAGTCATTAAACAGAATCTCCCTGCTGAAAGAATCTGCTTTGTGGCCATACAACCAAATGACCCTGCTGTAAACAACAAACATTTACCCACATTTCACAATTCAAATACATTACTCCACTGTTAAATTGATTAATGTTGTTGTTGTTGTAGTGTTCTTGTGATCTTCAGTCCTGAGACCGGTTTGATGCAGCCCTCCATGCTACTCTATCCTGTGCAAGTTGCTTTATCTCCCAGTACCTACTGCAACCTACATCCTTCTAAATCTGCTTAGTGTATTCATCTCTTGGTCTCCCTCTACGATTTTTACCATCCACACTGCCCTCCAATATTAAATTGGTGATCCCTTGATGCCTCAAAACATGTCCTACCAACCCATCCCTTCTTCTTGTCAAGTTGTGCCACAAACTTCTCTTCTCCCCAATCCTATTCAGTACTTCCTCATTAGTTATGTGATCTACCCATCTCATCTTCAGCATTCTTCTGTAGCACCACATTTCGAAAGCTTCTATTCTCTTCTTGTCCAAACTATTTATCGCCCATGTTTCACTTCCATACATGGCTACACTCCATACAAATACTTTCAGAAAAGGCTTCCTGACATTTAAATCTATATTCCATGTTAACAAATTTCTCTTCTTCAGAAACGCTTTTCTTGCCATTGCCAGTCTACATTTTATATCCTCTCTACTTTGACCATCATCAGTTATTTTGCTCCCCAAATAGCAAAACTCCATTACTACTTTAAGTGTCTCATGTCCTAATCTAATTCCCTCAGCATCACCAGACTTAATTCGACTACATTCCATTATCCTCGTTTTGCTTTTGTTGATGTTCATCTTATATACTCCTCTCAAGCCATTGTCCATTCCATTCAACTGCTCTTCCAAGTCCCTTGCTGTCTCCGACAGAATGACAATGTCATCGGCGAACCACAAAGTTTTTATTTCTTCTCCATGGACTTTAACACCTACTCCGAAATTTTCTTTTGTTTCCTTTATTGCTGTCTCATTATACAGATTGAATAACATCGGGGAGAGGCTACAACCCTGTCTTACTCCCTTCCCAACCGCTGCTTCCCTTTCATGTCCGTCGACTCTTATAACTGCCATCTGTTTTCTGTATAAATTGTAAATAGCCTCTTGCTCCCTGTATTTTACCCCTGCCACCTTTAGAATTTGATAGAGAGTATTCCAGTCAACATTGTCAAAAGCTTTCTCTAAGTCTACAACTGCTAGAAACGTAGGTTTGCCTTTCCTTAATCTTTCTTCTAAGCTAAGTCGTAAGGTCAGTATTGCCTTACGTGTTCCAGTATTTCTACGGTATCCAAACTGATCTTCTCCGAGGTCAGCTTCTACTAGTTTTTCCATTCGTCTGTAAGGAATTCATGTTAGTATTTTGCAGCTATGGCTTATTAAACTTATTGTTCGGTAATTTTCACATCTGTTAACACCTGCTTTCTTTGGGATTGGAATTATTATATTCTTCTTGAAGTCTGAGGGTATTTCACCTGTTTCATACATCTTGCTCACCAGATGGTAGAGTTTTGTCAAGACTGGCTCTCCCAAGGCCGTCAGTAGTTCCAATGGAATATTGTCTACTCCGGGGGCCTTGTTTCGACTCAGGTCTTTCAGTGCTCTGTCAAACTCTTCACGCAGTATCGTATCTCCCATTTCATCTTCATCTACATCCTCTTCCATTTCCATAATATTGTCCTCAAGTACATCGCCCTTGTATAGACCCTCTATATACTCCTTCCACCTTTCTGCTTTCCCTTCTTTGCTTAGAACTGGGTTTCCATCTGAGCTCTTGATGTTTATACAAGTGGTTCTCTTTTCTACAAAGGTATCTTTAATTTTCCTGTAGGCAGTATCTATCTTACCCCTAGTGAGATAACCCTCTACATCCTTACATTTGCCCTCTAGCCATCCCTGCTTAGCCATTTTGCACTTCCTGTTGATCTCATTTTTGAGACGTTTGTATTCCTTTTTGCCTGCTTCATTTACTGCATTTTTATATTTTCTCCTTTCACAATTAAATTCAGTATTTCTTCTGTTACCCAAGGATTTCTACTAGCCCTCGTCTTCTTACCTACTTGATCCTCTGCTGCCTTCAGTACCTCATCCCTCAAAGCTACCCATCCATCTTCTACTGTATTTATTTCCCCCATTCCTAACAATTGTTCCCTTATGCACTCCCTGAAACTCTGTACAACCTCTGGTTCTTTCAGTTTATCCAGGTCCCCTCTCCTTAAATTACCGCCTTTTTGCAGTTTCTTCAGTTTTAGTCTACAGGTCATAACCAATTGATTGTGGTCAGAGTCCACATCTGCCCCTGGAAATGTCTTACAATTTAAAACCTGGTTCCTAAAACTCTGCGTTACTATTATATAATCTATCTGATACCTTTTAGTATCTCCAGGGTTCTTCCATGTATACAACCTTCTTTCATGATTCTTAAACCAAGTGTTAGCTATGATTAACTTGTGCTCTGTGCAAAATTATACCAGGCGGCTTCCTCTTTCATTTCTTAGCCCCAATCAATATCCACCTACTACGTTTCCTTTTCTCCCTTTTCCTACACTCCAATTCCAGTCACCCATGACTATTAAATTTTCATCTCCCTTCACTATCGAAATAATTTCTTTTATTTCATCATACATTTCTTCAATTTCTTCGTCATCTGCAGAGCTAGTTGGCATATAAACTTGTACTACTGTAGTAGGTGTGGGCTTCGTATCTATCTTGGCCACAAAAATGCGTTCACTATGCTGTTTGTAGTAGCTTACCCGCATTCCTATTTTCCTATTCATTATTAAACCTACTCCTGCACATTACCCATATTTGATTTTGTGTTTATAACCCTGTAGTCACCTGACCAGAGGTCTTGATTAATATCAGTGATAAAATTAACAATCAAAAGAAGCACCTAGAAAAAAGGAATAAGTCTTTCCTTATAACTCCAATAGTCAAAAAGGTCAGAGAGGTGGTTATAATCCAACAAAATCACACTCAACGGTTAAACAAACATAGCACTCATGAAACGGAATCTCCCTGCTGAGAGAATCTACTTTGTGGCCATACAACCAAATAACCCTGCTGTAAACAACAAACATTTACAAACATTTCACGATTAAAATACGTTACCCCACTGTGAAATTGATGAATATAAGTGAGAAGGCTAACAATCAAAGAAATCACCTAGCAAAACAAAGAGGGCTTTCCTTATAACACAAATAGTCAGAGTGTTCGGAGTGGTGGTTCCCGTCCAACAAAATCACACTCGAAGGTGGAACAAACATAGTAGTCATGAAATGAAATTTCTCTATTGAGAGGGAAGAAACATGTACCACAATTTGTGCACCACATTGATTATCTTTAGTGACTATTGCAAATAACATTTTTAAAAATATAAAGCAAATAAAGGAGATACCTAAAATAGAAGATTTATCAAATTCCGAACATTCGTTATTCAGAAAGGTGCATGTGGTGTCCAATCTGCACCAAATCCCATTGAATAGAGAATTTGCTTTCTGGCCATACAACCAGATGACACTGCTGTAAACAACGAACATTTACCAACATTTCACGAATCAAATACATTACTCCACTGTGAAATTGATGAATATAAGTGATAAAGAATCAAAGGAAGCACCTAGCAAAACGAAAAAAAAAAAAAAAAAGAAAAAAAAAAGAAAAAAAAAATCTTTCTAATAACTCCAATCGTCAGAACGCTCGGAGTGGTGATTCCCATTAAATAAAATCACACTCGATGTTTGAAAAAACGTAGCAGTCATGAAACGGATTATCCCTGTTGTGAGGGAAGAAACATGTACCACAATGTGTGCAGAACATTGATTATTTTTAGTGGCCATTGCAATAAGATTTTTAAAGATATAAAGCAAATGAAGGGGACACCTAAACAGTAAGATTTATCAAATTCCGAACATTCGTTATTCAGTAAAGTGCATGTGGTGTCCTATCTGCACCAAAAACCCACTGACTGGAGAATTTGCTTTCTGGCCATACAACCAGATGACACTGCTATAAACAACAAACATTTACTCACATTTCACAATTCAAATACATTACTCCACTGTGAAATTGATGAATATAAGTGACCAGAGTAACAATCAAAAGAAGCACCTAGCAAAACAATAAAGTATTTCCTAATAACTCCAGTAATCAAAATGCTCGCAGTGGTGGTTCCCATCCAACAAAATCACACTCGATGGTTGAACAAATATAGCAATCATGAAACGGAAGCTCCCTGTTGAGAGGGAAGAAACTAGTACTATAATTTGTGCAGCGCATTGTTTATTTTTAATAACCACTGAAATAAGATTTTTAAAAATATAAAGCAAATGAAGAAGATACCAAAACAAGAAGATTTATCAAATTCCAAACTTTCGGTGTTCAGTAAGGTGAATGTGGTGTCCAATCTGAAACAAAAACCCATTGAATGCAGAATCTGCTTTCTGGCCATACAAGCAGATGACCCTGCTGTAAACAACAAACACATAATCACATTTAATGATTCAACTACATTAACCCACTGTGAAATTGATGAATATATGTGATAAGCGTTACGATCAAAAGAAGCACCCAGCAAAACAATAAAGTTATTCCTAATTACACCAACAATCGGAATGCTCGAAGTGGTGGTTCCCACCCTACAAAATCACACTCGAAGGTAGTACAAACATAGCTGTCCTGAAACAGAATCTCCTTGTTGAGAGGGAAGAAAAATGTACCACAATTTGTGCAGCATATTGATATTTTTTAGTGACCATTGCAATAAGATTTTCAAAAATTTTCAGCATTTGAAGGAGATACCTAACAAGAAGATTTATCAAATTCCGTACATTCGTTATTCAGTGAAGTGCATGTGGTGTGCTATCGGCACCGAAAATCCATTCCATTGAGAATCTGCATTCTGGCCATACAACCAGATGACCCAGCTGTAAACCACAAACATTTACACACATTTCACGAATCAAATACATTACTCCTTTGTGAAATTGATCAATATTAGTGATAAGGGTAACAATCAAAAGAAGCACCTAGCAAAAGAATGAAGTCTTTCCTAATAACTCAATTACTCAGGATGCTTGGAGTGGTGGTTCCCATCCAACAAAATCACACTCGATGGCAGAACAAACATAGCAGTCATGAAACGGAGTGTCGATGATGAGAGGCAAGAAACATGTACCACAATTTGTGCAGCACATTGATTATTTGTAGTAACCATTGCAATACGATTATTAAAAATATAAAGCAAATGAAGGAGATACCAAAATAAGAAGATTTATCAAATTCCGAACATTCGGTGTTCGGTAGGGTGCATGTGGTGTCCAATCTCCACCAAAAAACCATTGAATGCAGAAATTGCTTTCTGGCCATTCAACAAGATGACCCAGCTGTAAACAACAAACATTTACCCACATTTCACGATTCAACTACATTACTCCATTGTGAAACTGATGAATATAAGTGAGAAGGGTAACAATCAAAGAAATCACCTAGCAAAACAAAGAGGGCATTCCTTATAACTCAAATAGTCAGTGTGTTCGGACCATCCAACAAAATCACACTCGAAGGTGGAACAAACAATAGTAGTCATGAAAAGAAATTTCCCTATTGAGAGAGAAGAAACATGTACCACAATTTGTGCACCACATTGATTATTTTTAGTGACCATTGCAATAACATTTTTAAAAATATAAAGTAAATAAAGGAGATACCTAAAATAGAAGATTTATCAAACTCTGAACATTCGTTATTCAGTAAGTTGCATGTGGTGTCCTATCTGCACCAAAAACCCATTGAATGGAGAATTTGCTTTCTGGCCTTACAACCAGATGACACTGCTATAAACAACAAACATTTACTCACATTTCACGATTCAAATACATTACTCCACTGTGAAATTGATGAATATAAATAACCAGAGTAACAATCAAAAGAAGCACCAAGCAAAACAATAAAGTGTTTCCTAATAACTCCAGTAATTAAAATGCTCGCAGTGGTGGTTCCCATCCAACAAAATCACACTCGAAGGTAGTACAAACATAGCTGTCATGAAAATGAATCTCCTTGTTGAGAGGGAAGAAACATGTACCACAATTTGTGCAGCAAACTGATAATTTTTAGTGACCATTGCAATAAGATTTTTAAAAATTTTAAGCATTTGAAGGAGATACCTAACAAGAAGATTTATCAAATTCCGTACAGCTGATATTCGGCAAGGTGCATGTGGTGTCAAATCTGCACCAAAAACCCATTGAATAGAGAATCTGCTTTCTCCCCATACAACCGGATGACCCTGCTGTAAACAACAAACTCTTAACCACATTTCATGATTCAAATGCATTACTCCACTGTGAAATTCTTGAATATAATTGATAAGGGTAACAATCAAAAGAAGCACCTAGCAAAAGAAAGAAGTCTTTCCTTATAACTCCAATAGTCAAAACGCTCCCAGTGGTGGTTCCCATCCAAAAAAATCACACTTAATGGTGGAAAAAACATAACAATCATGAAGTGGAATCTCCATGCAGAGAGGGAAGAACCATGTACATTGGAAAAAGATTTTTAAAAATATAAAGCAAATGAAGGAGATACCTAAACAAGAAGATTTATTAATTTCCGAACAGCCGTTATTCAGTAAGGTGCATGTGGAGTCCAATCTGCACCAAAAACACATTGAATGGAGAATCTGCTTTCTGGCCTTACAACCGGATGACAATGCTGTAAACAACAAACATTTACCCACATTTAACGATTCAAACACATTACTCCTCTGCGAAATTGATGAATATAAGTTATAAGGTAAACAATCAAAAGAAGCTCCAAGCAAAAGAAAATAACTCCAATCGTCAGAATGCTTGGAGAGGTGGTTCCCATCCAACAAAATCTCACTCGATGATTGAAAAAACATAGCAGTCATGAAACGGAGTCTCCCTGTTGAGAGGGAAGAAACATGTACCACAATTTGTGCAGCACATTGATTATTTTTAGTGACAATTGCAATAAGATTTTTAAAATTATCAAGCAGAGGAAGGACTAAACAAGAATCATATTCCGAACATCAATTATTCAGTAAGTTGCATGTGGTATCCAATCTGCAACAAAAACCCATTGAATGCCGAACCTCGTTTGTGCCCACACAACCAGATGACCCTGCTGTAAAGTACAAACACTTAATAAGATTTCACGATTGAAATACAATACTCCACTGTGTAATTGATGAATATAAGTGATCAGGGTATCAATTTAGAAAAGCACCAAGTAAAAGAAAAAAGTCTTTCCTAATAACTCCAATACTCATGATGCTCGGAGTGGTGGTTCCCATTCCACAAAATCACACTCGATGGCAGAACAAACATAGCAGTCATGAAAAAGAATCTCCCTGTTGAGAGGGAAGAAATATGTACCACATTTTGTGCAGCACACTGATTATTTTTAGTGACCATTGCAATAAGATTTTTTTAAAAATATAAAGCAAATGAAGGAGACACTTAAACAATAAGATTTATCAAATTCCGAACATTCATTATTCAGTAGAGTGCATGTGGTGTCCAATCTGCAACAAAAACCCATTGAATGGAGAATCTGCTTTCTGGCCATACAACCAGATGACCCTGCTGTAAACAACAAATATTTAACAACATTTAACGATTCAAATACATTACCCCACTGTGAAATTGATAAATATAAGTTATAAGGGTATCAATCAAAAGAAGCTACAAGCAAAAGAAAGAAGTCTTTCAAATAACTACAATCGTCAGAATGATCGAACTGCTAATTCCCATCCAACAAAATCACACTCAAAGGTAGAACAAACATAGCAGTCATTAAACGGAATCTCCCTGCTGAGAGAATCTGCTTTGTGGCCATACAACCAAATGATCCTGCTGTAAACAACAAACATTTACCCACATTTCACGATTCAAATACAATAGCCCACTGTGAAATTGATGAATATAAGTAATAAGCATAACAATCAAAAGAAGCACCTAGCAAAATAAAAACGTCTTTCTAATAACTTCAATCATCAGAATGCTCGGAGTGGTGGTTCTCATACAACAAAATCACACTCGATGTTTGAACAAACATAGCAGCCATGAAACAGAATCTCTCTGTTGAGAGAGAAGAAACATGTACCACCATTTTTGAAGCACATTGATTATTTTTAGTGATAATACAATAAGATTTTAAAAAATATAAAGCAAATGACGCAGATATCAAAACAAGAAGATTTATCAAGTTCCGAATAGCAGTTATTCAGTAAGGTGCTTGTGGTGTCCCATCTGCACAAAATCCCCTTCATTGTATAATTTGTTTTCTGGCCATATCACCAGACGACCCTGCCGTAAAGAACAAACTCTTAACCACATTTCACAATTCAAATACATTACCCCACTGTGAAATTGATTAATATCAGTGATAAAAGCAACAATCAAAATAAGCACCTAGAAAAAAGGAAGAAGTCTTTCCTTATAACTCCAATAGTCAAAAAGTCAGAGTGGTGGTTTCAATCCAACAAAATCACACTCGACGGTTGAACATAAATAGCACTCATGAAACGGAATCTTCCTGCCGAGAGAATCTGCTTTGTGGCCATACAACCAAATGACCCTGCTGTAAACCGCAAACATTTACCCACATTTCACAATTAAAATACGTTACCCCACTGTGAAATTGATAAATATAAGTGATAAGCGTAACAAACAAAAGAAGCACTTAGCAAAAGAAAAAAGTCTTTCTAATAACTCCAATCGTCAGAATGCTCGGAGTGGTGGTTCCCATCCAACAAAATCACACTCGATGTTTGAACAAACATAGCAGTCATGAAAAGGAGTCTCCCTGTTGAGAGGGAACAAACATGTACCACAATTTGAGCAGCACATTGATTATTTTAAGTGACCATTGCAATAAGATTTATTAAAAAATAAAGCAATTGATGGAGATACCAAATAAGAAGATCTATTAAATTCCGAACATACGGTGTTCAGTAAAGTGCATGTGGTGTCCAATCTACAACAAAAACCCATTGAATGGAAAATCTGCTTTCTAGCCATACAACCAGATGACGCTGCTGTAAACAACAAACACATAACAACATTTCAAGATTCAAATATATTAACCCACTGCGAAATTTATGAATATATGTCATAAGGGTAACAATCAAAGCAAGCACCTAGCAAAACAATGAAGTCTTTCCTAATAACACCAATACTCAGGATGTTCGGAGTGGTGGTTCCCATCCAACATAACCACACTCGATGATAAAACAAACATAGCAGTCATTAAACGTAATCTCCCTGTTGAGAGGGAAGAAACATGTACCACAATTTGTGCAGCACATTGGTCACTTTTAGTGACCATTGGAATAAGTTTTTAAACATATAAAACTAATGAAGTAGAGATCTTACAAGAAGATTTATCAAATTCAGAACATTCGTTATTATCTAAGGTGCAAGTGGCGTCCCATCTGCACCAAAAACCCATTGATCGTATAATATGCTTTCTGGCCATACTACCAGATGACCCTCCCGTAAAGAACAAACTCTTAACCACATTTCACGATTCAAATACATTACTCCACTGTGAAGCTGATGAATATAAGTGATAAAGGTATCAAAGGAAGCACCTAGCAAAAGAAAAAAGTCTTTCTAATAACTCCAATCGTAAGAACACTCGGAGTGGTTATTCCCATCCAATAAAATAATGAAACAGAACCATGTACCACAATTTGTGCAGCACATTGATTATTTTTAGTGACCATTGCAATAAGATTTTTAAAATTTCAAGCAGAGGAAGGACTAAACAAGAATCATATTCCGAATATCAATTATTCAGCAACTTGAATGTGGTGTCCAATCTGCACCAAAAACCCATTGAATGGCGACCTGGTTTGTGGCCAGACAACCAGATGATCCTGCTCTAAAGTACAAACACTTAACCAGATTTCACGATTGAAATACAATACTCCACTGTGATACTGATGAAGATAAGTGATCAGGGTATCAATTTTGAAAAGCACCAAGTAAAAGAAAAAACTCTTTCCTAATAAGTCCAATAGTCAAAATGCTCGGAGTGGTGGTTCCCATACAATAAAATCACACTCGATGGCAGAACAAACATAGCAGTCATGAAACAGAATCTCCCTGTTCAGAGGGAAGAAACATGTACCACAATTTGTCCAGCACATTGATTATTCTTAGTGAACATTGGAATAAGATTTTTAAAAAAATCAAGCAAATGAAGGAGACACCTAAACAAGAAGATATATTAAATTACGAACAGCCCTTATTCAGTAAGGTGCATGTGGTGTCCAATCTGCACCGAAAACACACCGAATGGAGAAATCTGCTTTGTGGCCATACAACCAGATGACCCTGCTGTAAACAGCAAACACACATCCTCATTTCACGATTCTAATACATTAATCCATAGTCGAAGTGGTGAATATAAGTGATATGGGTAACAATCAAAAGAAGCACCTAGCAAAAAAATGAAGTCTTTCCTAATAAGTCCAAGAGTCAGGATGCTCGGAGTGGTGGTACCCATCCTACAAAATCACACTCGATTGTCGAACAAACATAGCAGCCATGAAACAGAATCTTCCTGTTGAGAGGGGAGAAACATGTACAAAAATTTGTACAGCACATTGACTATTTTTAGTGACCGTTTCAATAAGATTTATAAAAATATCAAGCAGAGGAAGGACTAAACAAGAATCATATTCCGAACATCAATAATTCAGTAAGTTGCATGTGGTGTCCAATCTGCACCAAAAACCCATTTAATGGCGAACCTGGTATGTGGCCACACAACCAGATGATCCTGCTATAAAGTACAAACACTTAACCAGATTTCACGATTGAAATACAATACTCCACTGTGAAATTGATGAATATAAGTGATCAGGGTATCAATTTAGAAAAGCACCAAGTAAAAGAAAAAAGTCTTTCCTAATTAGTCCAATAGTCAAAATGCTCGGAGTGGTGGTTCCCATCCAACAAAATCACACTCGAAGGTGGAACAAACATAGTAGTCATGAAATGAAATTTCCCTATTGAGAGGGAACAAACATCTACGACAATTTGTGCACCACATTGATTATTTTTAGTGACCATTGCAAAAACATTTTTAAAAATATAAAGCAAATAAAGGAGATACCTAAAATAGAAGATTTATCAAACTCTGAACATTCGTTATTCAGTAAGGTGCATGTGGTGTCCAATCTGCACCAAAAACAAATTGAATGGAGAGTCTGTTTTTCTGGCCATACAACAAGATGACCTTGCTGTAAACAACAAACATTTACCCACATTTCACGATTCAAATACATTACACCACTGTGAAATTGATGAATATCAGTGATAAAAGTAACAATCAAACGAACTACCTAGAATAAAGAAAGAGGTCATTACTAATAAGTCCAATAGTTAAAAAGCACAGATTGGTGTTTCCAATCGAACAAAATCACACTCGATGGTTGAAGAAACATAGCACTCATGAAACGGAATTTCCCTCCTGAGAGAATCTGCTTTGTGACCATACAATCAAATGACCTTGCTGTAAACAATAAACATTTACCCACATTTAATGATTCAAATACATTACACCACTGTGAAAGCACCTAGCAAAAGAATAACGTCTTCCTCATAACTCCAATCATCAGAATGCTCGGAGTGGTGGTACCCATCCAACAAAATCACACTCCATGTTTGTACAAACATAGCAGTCATGAAACAGTGTCTCCATGCTGAGAGGGAAGAAACATCTACCACAATTTGTGCAGCACATTGATTATTTTTAGTGACCATTGGAATAACATTTTTAAAAATATACAGCAAATGAAGGAATAAACACGAATATTTACATTTTCTGAACATCCATAATTCAGTAAGGTGCATGTGGTGTGCAATCTGCACCAAGAACCCATTTGATGTAGAATCTCCTTTCTGGCCATACAACCAGATGACCCTGCTGTAAACAACAAACATTTACCCACATTTCACGATTCAAATACATTACCCCACTGTGAAATTGATGAATATAAGTGATAAGCGTAACAATCAAAAGAAGCACCTAGCAAAATAAAAACGTCTTTCTAATAACTCCAATCGTCAGAATGCTCGGAGTGGTGGTTCCCATACAACAAAATCACACTCCATGGTTGAACAACTGTAGCAGTCAGGAAAAAGAATCTCATTGTTGAGAGGGAAGAAACATGTACCACAATTTGTGCAGCACATTGATTATTTTTAGTGATAATTGCAATAAGATGTTAAAAAATATAAAGCAAATGACGGAGATACCAACAAAAGAAGATTTATCAAGTTCTGAATAGCCGTTATTCAGTAAGGTGCTTATGGTGTCCCATCTGCACAAAAACCCATTGATTGTATAATTTGTATTCTGGCCATACCACCAGACGACCCTGCCGTAAAGAACAAACTCTTAACCACATTTCACGATTCAAATACATTACCCCACTGTGAAATTGATTAATATCAGTGATAAAAGTAACAATCAAAAGAAGCACTTAGCAAAAGAAAAAAGTCTTTCTAATAACTCCAATCGTCAGAATGTTCGGACTGGTAGTTCCCATCCAACAAAATAACACTCGATGTTTAAACAAACATAGCAGTCAGGAAGCAGAATCTCCCTGTTGAGAAGGAAGATATTAGTACCACAATTTGTGCAGCCCATTGGTCATTTTTAGTGACCATTGGAATAAGATTTTTAAAAATATAAAACAAATGAAGTAGAGACCTTACAAGAAGATTTATCAAATTCAGAACATTCGTTATTATCCAAGGTGCAAGTGGCGTCCCATCTGCACCAAAAGCCCATTGATTGTATAATCTGCTTTCTGGCCATACTACCAGATGACCCTCCCGTAAAGAACAAACGCTTAACCACATTTCACGATTCAAATACATTACTCCACTGTGAAGCTGATAAATATAAGTGAGAAGGGTAACAATCAAAAGAAGCACCTAGCAAAACAAAGAAAGTTTTCCCTATAACTCGAATTGTCAGAGGGTTCGGAGTGGTGGTTCCCATCCAACAAAATCACACACAAATTCCAAACATTCATTATTCAGTAAAGTGCATGTGGTGTCCAATCTGCAACAAAAACCCATTGAATGGAGAATCTGCTTTCTGGCCATACAACCAGATGACCCTGCTGTAAACAACAAATATTTAACAACATTTAACGATTCAAATGAAGCTACAAGCAAAAGAAAGAAGTCTTTCAAATAACTACAATCGTCAGAATGATCGAACTGCTAATTCCCATCCAACAAAATCACACTCAAAGGTAGAACAAACATAGCAGTCATTAAACGGAATCTCCCTGCTGAGGGAATCTGCTTTGTGGCCATACAACCAAATGATCCTGCTGTAAACAACAAACATTTACCCACATTTCACGATTCAAATACAATAGCCCACTGTGAAATTGATGAATATAAGTAATAAGCGTAACAATCAAAAGAAGCACCTAGCAAAATAAAAACGTCTTTCTAATAACTCCAATCATCAGAATGCTCGGAGTGGTGGTTCTCATACAAGAAAATCACACTCGATGTTTGAACAAACATAGCAGCCATGAAACAGAATCTCTCTGTTGAGAGGGAAGAAACATGTACCACCATTTTTGAAGCACATTGATTATTTTTAGTGATAATACAATAAGATTTTAAAAAATATAAAGGAAATGACGCAGATACCAAAACAAGAAGATTTATCAAGTTCCGAATAGCAGTTATTCAGTAAGGTGCTTGTGGTGTCCCATCTGCACAAAATCCCCTTCATTGTATAATTTGTTTTCTGGCCATATCACCAGACGACCCTGCCGTAAAGAACAAACTCTTAACCACATTTCACAATTCAAATACATTACCCCACTGTGAAATTGATTAATATCAGTGATAAAAGCAACAATCAAAATAAGCACCTAGAAAAAAGAAAGAAGTCTTTCCTTATAACTCCAATAGTCAAAAAGTCAGAGTGGTGGTTTCAATCCAACAAAATCACACTCGACGGTTGAACATAAATAGCACCCATGAAACGGAATCTTCCTGCCGAGAGAATCTGCTTTGTGGCCATACAACCAAATGACCCTGCTGTAAACCGCAAACATTTACCCACTTTCACAATTAAAATACGTTACCCCACTGTGAAATTGATGAATATAAGTGATAAGCGTAACAAACAAAAGAAGCACTTAGCAAAAGAAAAAAGTCTTTCTAATAACTCCAATCGTCAGAATGCTCGGAGTGGTGGTTCCCATCCAACAAAATCACACTCGATGTTTGAACAAACATAGCAGTCATGAAAAGGAGTCTCCCTGTTGAGAGGGAACAAACATGTACCACAATTTGAGCAGCACATTGATTATTTTAAGTGACCATTGCAATAAGATTTATTAAAAAATAAAGCAATTGATGGAGATACCAAATAAGAAGAGCTATTAAATTCCGAACATACGGTGATCAGTAAAGTGCAAAGGGTAACAATCAAAGCAAGCACCTAGCAAAACAATGAAGTCTTTCCTAATAACACCAATACTCAGGATGTTCGGAGTGGTGGTTCCCATCCAACAAAACCACACTCGATGATAAAACAAACATAGCAGTCATTAAACGTAATCTCCCTGTTGAGAGGGAAGAAACATGTACCACAATTTGTGCAGCACATTGGTCACTTTTAGTGACCATTGGAATAAGTTTTTAAACATATAAAACTAATGAAGTAGAGATCTTACAAGAAGATTTATCAAATTCAGAACATTCGTTATTATCTAAGGTGCAAGTGGCGTCCCATCTGCACCAAAAACCCATTGATCGTATAATATGCTTTCTGGCCATACTACCAGATGACCCTCCCGTAAAGAACAAACTCTTAACTACATTTCACGATTCAAATACATTACTCCACTGTGAAGCTGATGAATATAAGTGATAAAGGTATCAAAGGAAGCACCTAGCAAAAGAAAAAAGTCTTTCTAATAACTCCAATCGTAAGAACACTCGGAGTGGTTATTCCCATCCAATAAAATAATGAAACAGAACCATGTACCACAATTTGTGCAGCACATTGATTATTTTTAGTGACCATTGCAATAAGATTTTTAAAATTTCAAGCAGAGGAAGGACTAAACAAGAATCATATTCCGAATATCAATAATTCAGCAACTTGAATGTGGTGTCCAATCTGCACCAAAAACCCATTGAATGGCGACCTGGTTTGTGGCCAGAAAACCAGATGATCCTGCTCTAAAGTACAAACACTTAACCAGATTTCACGATTGAAATACAATACTCCACTGTGAAACTGATGAAGATAAGTGATCAGGGTATCAATTTAGAAAAGCACCAAGTAAAAGAAAAAAGTCTTTCCTAATAAGTCCAATAGTCAAAATGCTCGGAGTGGTGGTTCCCATACAATAAAATCACACTCGATGGCAGAACAAACATAGCAGTCATGAAACAGAATCTCCCTGTTCAGAGGGAAGAAACATGTACCACAATTTGTCCAGCACATTGATTATTCTTAGTGAACATTGGAATAAGATTTTTAAAAAAATCAAGCAAATGAAGGAGACACCTAAACAAGAAGATTTATTAAATTCCGAACAGCCCTTATTCAGTAAGGTGCATGTGGTGTCCAATCTGCACCGAAAACACACCGAATGGAGAAATCTGCTTTGTGGCCATACAACCAGATGACCCTGCTGTAAACAGCAAACACACAACCTCATTTCACGATTCTAATACATTAATCCATAGTCGAAGTGGTGAATATAAGTGATATGGGTAACAATCAAAAGAAGCACCTAGCAAAAAAATGAAGTCTTTCCTAATAAGTCCAAGAGTCAGGATGCTCGGAGTGGTGGTACCCATCCTACAAAATCACACTCGATTGTCGAACAAACATAGCAGCCATGAAACAGAATCTTCCTGTTGAGAGGGGAGAAACATGTACAAAAATTTGTACAGCACATTGACTATTTTTAGTGACCGTTTCAATAAGATTTATAAAAATATCAAGCAGAGGAAGGACTAAACAAGAATCATATTCCGAACATCAATAATTCAGTAAGTTGCATGTGGTGTCCAATCTGCACCAAAAACCCATTTAATGGCGAACCTGGTATGTGGCCACACAACCAGATGATCCTGCTGTAAAGTACAAACACTTAACCAGATTTCACGATTGAAATACAATACTCCACTGTGAAATTGATGAATATAAGTGATCAGGGTATCAATTTAGAAAAGACACAGTAAAAGAAAAAAGTCTTTCCTAATTAGTCCAATAGTCCAAATGCTCGGAGTGGTGGTTCCCATCCAACAAAATCACACTCGAAGGTGGAACAAACATAGTAGTCATGAAATGAAATTTCCCTATTGAGAGGGAACAAACATCTACGACAATTTGTGCACCACATTGATTATTTTTAGTGACCATTGCAAAAACATTTTTAAAAATATAAAGCAAATAAAGGAGATACCTAAAATAGAAGATTTATCAAACTCTGAACATTCGTTATTCAGTAAGGTGCATGTGGTGTCCGATTGCACCAAAAACAAATTGAATGGAGAGTCTGTTTTTCTGGCCATACAACAAGATGACCTTGCTGTAAACAACAAACATTTACCCACATTTCACGATTCAAATACATTACACCACTGTGAAATTGATGAATATCAGTGATAAAAGTAACAATCAAACGAACTACCTAGAATAAAGAAAGAGGTCATTCCTAATAAGTCCAATAGTTAAAAAGCACAGATTGGTGTTTCCACTCGAACAAAATCACACTCGATGGTTGAAGAAACATAGCACTCATGAAACGGAATTTCCCTCCTGGGAGAATCTGCTTTGTGACCATACAATCAAATGACCTTGCTGTAAACAATAAACATTTACCCACATTTAATGATTCAAATACATTACACCACTGTGAAAGCACCTAGCAAAAGAATAACGTCTTCCTCATAACTCCAATCATCAGAATGCTCGGAGTGGTGGTACCCATCCAACAAAATCACACTCCATGTTTGTACAAACATAGCAGTCATGAAACAGTGTCTCCATGCTGAGAGGGAAGAAACATCTACCACAATTTGTGCAGCACATTGATTATTTTTAGTGACCATTGGAATAACATTTTTAAAAATATACAGCAAATGAAGGAATAAACACGAATATTTACATTTTCTGAACATCCATAATTCAGTAAGGTGCATGTGGTGTGCAATCTGCACCAAAAACCCATTTGATGTAGAATCTCCTTTCTGGCCATACAACCAGATGACCCTGCTGTAAACAACAAACATTTACCCACATTTCACGATTCAAATACATTACCCCACTGTGAAATTGATGAATATAAGTGATAAGCGTAACAATCAAAAGAAGCACCTAGCAAAATAAAAACGTCTTTCTAATAACTCCAATCGTCAGAATGCTCGGAGTGGTGGTTCCCATACAACAAAATCACACTCCATGGTTGAACAACTGTAGCAGTCAGGAAAAAGAATCTCATTGTTGAGAGGGAAGAAACATGTACCACAATTTGTGCAGCACATTGATTATTTTTAGTGATAATTGCAATAAGATGTTAAAAAATATAAAGCAAATGACGGAGATACCAACACAAGAAGATTTATCAAGTTCTGAATAGCCGTTATTCAGTAAGGTGCTTATGGTGTCCCATCTGCACAAAAACCCATTGATTGTATAATTTGTATTCTGGCCATACCACCAGACGACCCTGCCGTAAAGAACAAACTCTTAACCACATTTCACGATTCAAATACATTACCCCACTGTGAAATTGATTAATATCAGTGATAAAAGTAACAATCAAAAGAAGCACCTAGCAAAAGAAAAAAGTCTTTCTAATAACTCCAATCGTCAGAATGTTCGGACTGGTAGTTCCCATCCAACAAAATCACACTCGATGTTTAAACAAACATAGCAGTCAGGAAGCAGAATCTCCCTGTTGAGAAGGAAGATATTAGTACCACAATTTGTGCAGCCCATTGGTCACTTTTAGTGACCATTGGAATAAGATTTTTAAAAATATAAAACAAATGAAGTAGAGACCTTACAAGAAGATTTATCAAATTCAGAACATTCGTTATTATCCAAGGTGCAAGTGGCGTCCCATCTGCACCAAAAACCCATTGATTGTATAATCTGCTTTCTGGCCATACTACCAGATGACCCTCCCGTAAAGAACAAACGCTTAACCACATTTCACGATTCAAATACATTACTCCACTGTGAAGCTGATAAATATAAGTGAGAAGGGTAACAATCAAAAGAAGCACCTAGCAAAACAAAGAAAGTTTTCCCTATAACTCGAATTGTCAGAGGGTTCGGAGTGGTGGTTCCCATCCAACAAAATCACACTCGAAGGTGGAACAAACATAGTAGTCATGAAATGAAATTTCCCTATTGAGAGGGAACAAACATCTACGACAATTTGTGCACACACATTGATTATTTTTAGAGACCATTGCAATAACATTTTTAAAAATATAAAGCAAATAAAGGAGATACCTAAAATAGAAGGTTTATCTAACTCTGAACATTCGTTATTCAGTAAGGTGCATGTGGTGTCCAATCTGCACCAAAAACCCATTGAATGGAGAATTTGCTTTCTGGCCATACAACCAGATGACACTGCTGTAAACAACAAACATTTACTCACATTTCACGAATCAAATACTTTACTCAACTGTGTATTGATGAATATAAGTGATAAAGGAATCAAAGGAAGCCTCTAGCAAAAGAAAAAAACGCTTTCTAATAACTCCAATCGTCAGAACGCTCGGAGTGGTGATTCCCATCCAATAAAATCATACTCGATATTTGAAAAAACGTAGCAGTCATGAAAAGGACTACGCCTGTTGTGAGTGAAGAAACATGTACTACAATTTGTGCAGCACATTGTCTATTTTTAGTGACCATTGAAATAAGATTTTTAAAAATGTAAAGCAAATGAAGGAGAGACCAAACGAAGAAGATTTATCAAAATCCGATCATTCGGTGTTCAGTAAGGTGCGTGTGGTGTCCAATCTGCACCAAAAACCTATTGAATGCAGAATCTGCTTTCTGGCCATACAACCAGATGGCCCTGCTGTACAGAACAAACATTTACCCACATTTAACAATTCAAATAAATTACTCCACTACGAAATTGATGAATATAAGTTATAAGGTTATCAATCAAAAGAAACTCCAAGCAAAAGAAAAAAGTCTGTCTAATAACTTCAATCGTCAGAATGCTCGGAGTGGTGGTTCCCATCCAACAAAATCACACTCGATGATTGAACATACATAGCAGTCATGAAACGGAGTCTCCGTGTTGAGAGGGAAGAAACATGTACCACAATTTGTGCAGCACATTGATTATTTTTAGTGACCATTGCAATAAGATTTATAAAAATATCAAGCAGAGGAAGGACTAAACAAGAATCATATTCCGAACATCAATAATTCAGTAAGTTGCATGTGGTGTCCAATCTGCACCAAAAACCCATTTAATGGCGAACCTGGTTTGTGGCCACACAACCAGATGATCCTGCTGTAAAGTACAAACACTTAACCACATTTCACGATTGAAATACAATACTCCATTGTGAAATTGGTGAATATAAGTGATGAGGGTATCAATTTAGAAAAGCACCAAGTAAAAGAAAAAAGTCTTTCCTAATAACTCCAATAGTCAAAATGCTCGGAGTGGTGGTTCCCATACAACAAAATCACACTCGATGGCAGAACAAACATAGCAGTCATGAAACAGAATCTCCCTGTTCAGAGGGAAGAAACATGTACCACAATTTGTCCAGCACATTGATTATTCTTAGTGAACATTGGAATAAGATTTTTAAAAAAATCAAGCAAATGAAGGAGATACCTAAACAAGAAGATTTATCAAATTCCGAACATTCGTTATTCAGTAAAGTGCATGTGGTGTCCAATCTGCACAAAAACCCATGGAATGGAGAATCTGCTTTCTGGCCATACAACCAGATGACCCTGCTGTAAACAACAAATATTTACCCACATTTAATGATTCAAATACATTACTCCACTGTGAAATTGATGAATATAAGTTATAAGGGTATCAATCAAAAGAAGCTCCAAGCAAAAGAAAGAAGTCTTTCTAACAACTCCAAACGACAGAATGCTCGGAGTGGTGGTTCCCATCCAACAAAATTACACTCGATGATTGAACAAACATAGCAGTCATGAAACGGAATCTCCGTGTTGAGAGGGAAGAAACGTGTACCACAATTTGTCCAGCACAACGATCATTTTTAGTGACCATTGCAATAAGATTTTTAAAGATATAAAGCAAATGAAGGAGATACCTAAACACGAAGATATATCAAATTCCAAACATTCGTTATTCAGTAAAGTGCATGTTGTGTCCAATCTGCACCAAAAGACCATTGAATGGAGAATCTGCTTTGTGGCCATACAACCAGATGACACTGCTATAAACAACAAACATTTACACACATTTCACGAATCAAATACATTACTGCTTTGTGAAATTGATCAATATTAGTGATAAGGGTAACTCAATTACTCAGGATGCTTGGAGTGGTGGTTCCCATCCAACAAAATCACACTCGATGGCAGAACAAACATAGCAGTCATGAAACGGAGTCTTGATGATGACAGGCAAGAAACATGTACCACAATTTGTGCAGCACATTGATTATTTGTAGTAACCATTGCAATACGATTATTAAAAATATAAAGCAAATGAAGGAGATACCAAAATAAGAAGATTTATCAAATTCCCAACATTCAGTGTTCAGTAGGGTGCATGTGGTGTCCAATCTCCACCAAAAAACCATTGAATGCAGAATCTGCTTTCTGGCCATACAACCAGATGACCCTGCTGTAAACAATAAACACATAACCACATTTCACGATTCAAATATATTAACCCACTGTGAAATTGATGAATATAAATGATAAGGGAAAGAATCAAAACAAGCACCTAGCTAAACAATGAAGTCTTTCCTAATAACTCCAATACTCAGGATGCTCGGAGTGGTGGTTCCCATAAACAAAATCACACTCAATGGTAGAACAAATAGAGCTGTCATGAAACGGAATCTCCCTGCTGAGAGGGAAGCAACATGTACCACAAGTTGTGCAGCACATTGATTACTTTTAGTGAACATTGGAATAAGATTTTTAGAAATATAAAGCAAATGAAGGAGATACCAAAACAAGAACATTTATCAAGTTACGAACATTCGATGTTCAGTAAGGTTCAAGTGCTGTCCAATCTGCACCAAAAACCCATTGAAAACAGAATCTGCTTTCTGAAAATACAACCAGAAGACCCTGCTGTAAACAACAAACACATTACCACATTTCAAGATTCAAATATATTAAACCACTGTGAAATTGATGATTATATGTGATAAAGGCAACAATCAAAATATGAACCTAGCAAAACAATGAAGTCATTCCTAATAACTCCAATACTCATGATGCTCGGAGTGGTGGTTCCCAACCAACAAAACCACACTCGATGTTTGAACAAACATAGCAGTCATGAAACAGCATCTCCCTGTTGACAGGGAAGAAACATGTACCATAATTTGTGGAGCACATTGTTTGTTTTAGTGACCATTGCGATTAGATATCTACACATATAAAGCAAATCAAGGCGAATTAATCAAATTCCGAGCATTTGTTATTCAGTAAAGTGCATGTGGTGTCCAATCAGCACCAAAAACCCATTGAATGGAGAATCTGCTTCCTGGAATTACAACTAGATGACCCTGCTGTAAACAACAAACATTTAGCCACAGTTCACGATTCCAATACATTACTCCACTGTAAAATTGATGAATATAAGTTATAAGGGTATCGATCAAAAGAAGTTCCAAGCAAAAGAAAGAAGTCTTTATAATAACTCCAATTGTCAGAATGCTCGGAGTGGTGGTTCTAATCAAAAAAAAAATCACACTCGATGATTGAACAAACATAGCAGTCATGAAACAGAATCTCCCTATTGAGAGGGAAGAAACATGTACTACAATTAGTGCAGCACATTGTCTATTTTTAGTGACCAATGAAATAAGATTTTTGAAAATACAAAGCAAATGAACGAGATATCAAAACAAGAAGCTTTATCAAATTACGAACATTCGCTGTTCAGTAAGGTGCATGTGGTGTCCAACCTGAACCAAAAACCCTTTGAATGCAGAATCTGCTTTCTGGCCACACAACCAGATAAGATTTTTAGAAATATAAAGCAAATGAAGGAAATACCTAAAAAAGATGATCTATCAAACTCGAAGCATTCTTTATTCAGTAAAGTGCATGTGGTGTCCAATCTGCACCAAAAACCCATTGAATGCTGAATCTGCTTTCTGGCCATACAACCAGATGACCCTGCTGTAAACAACAAACATTTACAAACATTTTACGATTCAAATACATTACTCCACTGCGAAATACAATAATATAAGTTATAAGTGTATCAATCAAAGGAAGCTCCTAGCAGAGGAAAAAATCTTTCTACAAACTCCAATACTCAGGATGCTCGGAGTGGTGGTTCCCATCCTACAAAATCACACTCAATGGTAGAACAAATATAGCCGTCATGAAACGGAATCTCCCTGCTGAGAGGGAATAAACATGTACCACAATTTGTGCAGCACATTGATCATTTTTAGTGAACATTGGAATTGTTGTTGTTGTCTTCAGTCCTGAGACTGGTTTGATGCAGCTCTCCATGCTACTCTATCCTGTGCAAGCTGCTTCATCTCCCAGTACCTACTGCAACCTACATCCTTCTGAATCTGCTTAGTGTATTCATCTCTTGGTCTCCCTCTACGATTTTTACCCTCCACGCTGCCCTCCAATGCTAAATTTGTGATCCCTTGATGCCTCAAAACATGTCCTACCAACCGATCCCTTCTTCTAGTCAAGTTGTGCCACAAATTTCTCTTCTCCCCAATCCTATTCAATACCTCCTCATTAGTTACGTGATCTACCCACCTAATCTTCAACATTCTTCTGTAGCACCACATTTTGAAAGCTTCTATTCTCTTCTTGTCCAAACTAGTTATCGTCCATGTTTCACTTCCATACATGGCTACACTCCAAACAAATTCTTTCATAAACGACTTCCTGATACATAAATCTATATTCCATGTTAACAAATTTCTCTTCTTGAGAAACGCTTTCCTTGCCATTGCCAGTCTACATTTTATATCCTCTCTACTTCGACCATCATCAGTTATTTTACTTCCTAAATAGCAAAACTGCTTTACTACTTTAAGTGTCTCATTTCCTAATCTAATTCCCTCAGCATCACCCGATTTAATTGGACTACATTCCATTATCCTCGTTTTGCTTTTGTTGATGTTCATCTTATATCCTCTTTTCAAGACACTGTCCATTCCATTCAACTGCTCTCCCAAGTCCTTTGCCGTCTCTGACAGAATTACAATGTCATCGGCGAACCACAAAGTTTTTATTTCTTCTCCATGGACTTTAATACCTACTCCGAAATTTTCTTTTGTTTCCTTTATTGCTTGCTCAATATACAGATTGAATAACATCGGCGAGAGGCTACAACCCTGTCTTACTCCCTTCCCAACCGCTGCTTCCCTTTCATGCCCCTCGACTCTTTTAACTGCCATCTGGTTTCTGTACAAATTGTAAATAGCCTTTCGCTCCCTGTATTTTACCCCTGCCACCTTTAGAATTTGATAGAGAGTATTCCAGTCAACATTGTCAAAAGCTTTCTCTAAGTATACAACTGCTAGAAACGTAGGTTTGCCTTTCCTTAATCTTTCTTCTAAGCTAAGTCGTAAGGTCAGAATTGCCATACGTGTTCCAGTATTTCTACGGTATCCAAACTGATCTTCTCCGAGGTCAGCTTCTACTAGTTTTTCCATTCGTCTGTAAGGAATTCATGATAGTATTTTGCAGCTATGGCTTATTAAACTTATTGTTCGGTAATTTTCACATCTGTCAACACCTGCTTTCTTTGGGATTGGAATTATTATATTCTTCTTGAAGTCTGAGGGTATTTCACCTGTTTCATACATCTTGCTCACCAGATGGTAGAGTTTTGTCAAGACTGGCTCTCCCAAGGCCGTCAGTAGTTCCAATGGAATATTGTCTACTCCGGGGGCCTTGTTTCGACTCAGGTCTTTCAGTGCTCTGTCAAACTCTTCACGCAGTATCGTATCTCCCATTTCATCTTCATCTACATCCTCTTCCATTTCCATAATATTGTCCTCAAGTACATCGCCCTTGTATAGACCCTCTATATACTCCCTCCACCTTTCTGCTTTCCCTTCTTTGCTTAGAACTGGGTTTCCATCTGAGCTCTTGATGTTTATACAAGTGGTTCTCTTTTCTGCAAAGGTATCTTTAATTTTCCTGTAGGCAGTATCTATCTTACCCCTAGTGAGATAACCCTCTACATCCTTACATTTGTCCTCTAGCCATCCCTGCTTAGCCATTTTGCACTTCCTGTTGATCTCATTCTTGAGACGTTTGTATTCCTTTTTGCCTGCTTCATTTACTGCATTTTTATATTTTCTCCTTTCACAATTAAATTCAGTATTTCTTCTGTTACCCAAGGATTTCTACTAGCCCTCGTCTTCTTACCTACTTGATCCTCTGCTGCCTTCAGTACCTCATCCCTCAAAGCTACCCAACCATCTTCTACTGTATTTATTTCCCCCATTCCTAACAATTGTTCCCTTATGCTCTCCCTGAAACTCTGTACAACCTCTGGTTCTTTCAGTTTATCCAGGTCCCCTCTCCTACTACGTTTCCTTTTCTCCCTTTTCCTACACTCCAATTCCAGTCACCCATGACTATTAAATTTTCATCTCCCTTCACTATCGGAATAATTTCTTTTATTTCATCATACATTTCTTCAATTTCTTCGTCATCTGCAGAGCTAGTTGGCATATAAACTTGTACTACTGTAGTAGGTGTGGGCTTCGTATCTATCTTGGCCACAAAAATGCGTTCACTATGCTGTTTGTAGTAGCTTACCCGCATTCCTATTTTTCTATTCATTATTAAACCTACTCCTGCACATTACCCATATTTGATTTTGTGTTTATAACCCTGTAGTCACCTGACCAGAAGTCTTGATTAATATCAGTGATAAAATTAAAAATCAAAAGAAGCACCTAGAAAAAAGGAAGAAGTCTTTCCTTATAACTCCAATAGTCAAAAAGGTCAGAGAGGTGGTTCCAATCCAACAAAATCACACTCAACGGTTAAACAAACATAGCACTCATGAAACGGAATCTCCCTGCTGAGAGAATTTACTTTGTGGCCATACAACCAAATAACCCTGCTGTAAACAACAAACATTTACAAACATTTCACGATTAAAATACGTTACCCCACTGTGAAATTGATGAATATAAGTGAGAAGGCTAACAATCAAAGAAATCACCTAGCAAAACAAAGAGGGCTTTCCTTATAACACAAATAGTCAGAGTGTTCGGAGTGGTGGTTCCCGTCCAACAAAATCACACTCGAAGGTGGAACAAACATAGTAGTCATGAAATGAAATTTCTCTATTGAGAGGGAAGAAACATGTACCACAATTTGTGCACCACATTGATTATCTTTAGTGACTATTGCAAATAACATTTTTAAATATATAAAGCAAATAAAGGAGATACCTAAAATAGAAGATTTATCAAATTCCGAACATTCGTTATTCAGAAAGGTGCATGTGGTGTCCAATCTGCACCAAATCCCATTGAATAGAGAATTTGCTTTCTGGCCATACAACCAGATGACACTGCTGTAAACAACGAACATATACCAACATTTCACGAATCAAATACATTACTCCACTGTGAAATTGATGAATATAAGTGATAAAGAATCAAAGGAAGCACCTAGCAAAAGAAAAAAAAAATCTTTCTAATAACTCCAATCGTCAGAACGCTCGGAGTGGTGATTCCCATTAAATAAAATCACACTCGATGTTTGAAAAAACGTAGCAGTCATGAAACGGATTATCCCTGTTGTGAGGGAAGAAACATGTACCACAATGTGTGCAGGACATTGATTATTTTTAGTGGCCATTGCAATAAGATTTTTAAAGATATAAAGCAAATGAAGGGGACACCTAAACAGTAAGATTTATCAAATTCCGAACATTCGTTATTCAGTAAACTGCATGTGGTGTCCTATCTGCACCAAAAACCCATTGACTGGAGAATTTGCTTTCTGGCCATACAACCAGATGACACTGCTATAAACAACAAACATTTACTCACATTTCACGATTCAAATACATTACTCCACTGTGAAATTGATGAATATAAGTGACCAGAGTAACAATCAAAAGAAGCACCTAGCAAAACAATAAAGTATTTCCTAATAACTCCAGTAATCAAAATGCTCGCAGTGGTGGTTCCCATCCAACAAAATCACACTCGATGGTTGAACAAACATAGGAATCATGAAACGGAAGCTCCCTGTTGAGAGGGAAGAAACTAGTACTATAATTTGTGCAGCGCATTGTTTATTTTTAATAACCACTGAAATAAGATTTTTAAAAATATAAAGCAAATGAAGAAGATACCAAAACAAGAAGATTTATCAAATTCCAAACTTTCGGTGTTCAGTAAGGTGAATGTGGTGTCCAATCTGAAACAAAAACCCATTGAATGCAGAATCTGCTTTCTGGCCATACAAGCAGATGACCCTGCTGTAAACAACAAACACATAATCACATTTAATGATTCAAATATATTAACCCACTGTGAAATTGATGAATATATGTGATAAGCGTTACGATCAAAAGAAGCACCCAGCAAAACAATAAAGTTATTCCTAATTACACCAACAATCGGAATGCTCGAAGTGGTGGTTCCCACCCTACAAAATCACACTCGAAGGTAGTACAAACATAGCTGTCCTGAAACAGAATCTCCTTGTTGAGAGGGAAGAAAAATGTACCACAATTTGTGCAGCATATTGATATTTTTTAGTGACCATTGCAATAAGATTTTCAAAAATTTTAAGCATTTGAAGGAGATACCTAACAAGAAGATTTATCAAATTCTGCACATTCGTTATTCAGTAAAGTGCATGTGGTGTGCAATCGGCACCGAAAATCCATTCAATTGAGAATCTCCATTCTGGCCATACAACCAGATGACCCAGCTGTAAACCACAAACATTTACACACATTTCACGAATCAAATACATTACTCCTTTGTGAAATTGATCAATATTAGTGATAAGGGTAACAATCAAAAGAAGCACCTAGCAAAAGAAAGAAGTCTTTCCTAATAACTCAATTACTCAGGATGCTTGGAGTGGTGGTTCCCATCCAACAAAATCACACTCGATGGCAGAACAAACATAGCAGTCATGAAACGGAGTGTCGATGATGAGAGGCAAGAAACATGTACCACAATTTGTGCAGCACATTGATTATTTGTAGTAACCATTGCAATACGATTATTAAAAATATAAAGCAAATGAAGGAGATACCAAAATAAGAAGATTTATCAAATTCCGAACATTCGGTGTTCGGTAGGGTGCATGTGGTGTCCAATCTCCACCAAAAAACCATTGAATGCAGAAATTGCTTTCTGGCCATTCAACAAGATGACCCAGCTGTAAACAACAAACATTTACCCACATTTCACGATTCAACTACATTACTCCATTGTGAAACTGATGAATATAAGTGAGAAGGGTAACAATCAAAGAAATCACCTAGCAAAACAAAGAGGGCATTCCTTATAACTCAAATAGTCAGTGTGTTCGGACCATCCAACAAAATCACACTCGAAGGTGGAACAAACAATAGTAGTCATGAAAAGAAATTTCCCTATTGAGAGAGAAGAAACATGTACCACAATTTGTGCACCACATTGATTATTTTTAGTGACCATTGCAATAACATTTTTAAAAATATAAAGTAAATAAAGGAGATACCTAAAATAGAAGATTTATCAAACTCTGAACATTCGTTATTCAGTAAGTTGCATGTGGTGTCCTATCTGCACCAAAAACCCATTGAATGGAGAATTTGCTTTCTGGCCTTACAACCAGATGACACTGCTATAAACAACAAACATTAACTCACATTTCACGATTCAAATACTTTACTCCACTGTGAAATTGATGAATATAAAGAACCAGAGTAACAATCAAAAGAAGCACCAAGCAAAACAATAAAGTGTTTCCTAATAACTCCAGTAATTAAAATGCTCGCAGTGGTGGTTCCCATCCAACAAAATCACACTCGAAGGTAGTACAAACATAGCTGTCATGAAAATGAATCTCCTTCTTGAGAGGGAAGAAACATGTACCACAATTTGTGCAGCAAACTGATAATTTTTAGTGACCATTGCAATAAGATTTTTAAAAATTTTAAGCATTTGAAGGAGATACCTAACAAGAAGATTTATCAAATTCCGTACAGCTGATATTCGGCAAGGTGCATGTGGTGTCAAATCTGCACCAAAAACCCATTGAATAGAGAATCTGCTTTCTCCCCATACAACCGGATGACCCTGCTGTAAACAACAAACTCTTAACCACATTTCATGATTCAAATGCATTACTCCACTGTGAAATTCTTGAATATAATTGATAAGGGTAACAATCAAAAGAAGCACCTAGCAAAAGAAAGAAGTCTTTCCTTATAACTCCAATAGTCAAAATGCTCCCAGTGGTGGTTCCCAACCAAAAAAATCACACTTAATGGTGGAAAAAACATAACAATCATGAAGTGGAATCTCCATGCAGAGAGGGAAGAACCATGTACATTGGAAAAAGATTTTTAAAAATATAAAGCAAATGAAGGAGATACCTAAACAAGAAGATTTATTAATTTCCGAACAGCCGTTATTCAGTAAGGTGCATGTGGAGTCCAATCTGCACCAAAAACACATTGAATGGAGAATCTGCTTTCTGGCCTTACAACCGGATGACAATGCTGTAAACAACAAACATTTACCCACATTTAACGATTCAAACACATTACTCCTCTGCGAAATTGATGAATATAAGTTATAAGGTAAACAATCAAAAGAAGCTCCAAGCAAAAGAAAATAACTCCAATCGTCAGAATGCTCGGAGAGGTGGTTCCCATCCAACAAAATCTCACTCGATGATTGAAAAAACATAGCAGTCATGAAACGGAGTCTCCCTGTTGAGAGGGAAGAAACATGTACCACAATTTGTGCAGCACATTGATTATTTTTAGTGACAATTGCAATAAGATTTTTAAAATTATCACGCAGAGGAAGGACTGAACAAGAATCATATTCCGAACATCAATTATTCAGTAAGTTGCATGTCGTGTCCAATCTGCAACAAAAACCCATTGAATGCCGAACCTTGTTTGTGCCCACACAACCAGATGACCCTGCTGTAAAGTACAAACACTTAATAAGATTTCACGATTGAAATACAATACTCCACTGTGTAATTGATGAATATAAGTGATCAGGGTATCAATTTAGAAAAGCACCAAGTAAAAGAAAAAAGTCTTTCCTAATAACTCCAATACTCATGATGCTCGGAGTGGTGGTTCCCATTCCACAAAATCACACTCGATGGCAGAACAAACATAGCAGTCATGAAAAAGAATCTCCCTGTTGAGAGGGAAGAAATATGTACCACATTTTGTGCAGCACACTGATTATTTTTAGTGACCATTGCAATAAGATTTTTTAAAAAATATAAAGCAAATGAAGGAGACACTTAAACAATAAGATTTATCAAATTCCGAACATTCATTATTCATTATTTTTAAAAATTTTAAGCATTTGAAGGAGATACCTAACAAGAAGATTTATCAAATTCCGTACAGCTGATATTCGGCAAGGTGCATGTGGTGTCCAATCTGCAACAAAAACCCATTGAATGGAGAATCTGCTTTCTGGCCATACAACCAGATGACCCTGCTGTAAACAACAAATATTTAACAACATTTAACGATTCAAATACATTACCCCACTGTGAAATTGATGAATATAAGTTATAAGGGTATCAATCAAAAGAAGCTACAAGCAAAAGAAAGAAGTCTTTCAAATAACTACAATCGTCAGAATGATCGAACTGCTAATTCCCATCCAACAAAATCACACTCAAAGGTAGAACAAACATAGCAGTCATTAAACGGAATCTCCCTGCTGAGAGAATCTGCTTTGTGGCCATACAACCAAATGATCCTGCTGTAAACAACAAACATTTACCCACATTTCACGATTAAAATACGTTATCCCACTGTGAAATTGATGAATATAAGTGATAAGCGTAACAAACAAAAGAAGCACTTAGCAAAAGAAAAAAGTCTTTCTAATAACTCCAATCGTCAGAATGCTCGGAGTGGTGGTTCCCATCCAACAAAATCACACTCGATGTTTGAACAAACAAAGCAGTCATGAAAAGGAGTCTCCCTGTTGAGAGGGAACAAACATGTACCACAATTTGAGCAGCACATTGATTATTTTAAGTGACCATTGCAATAAGATTTATTAAAAAATAAAGCAATTGATGGAGATACCAAATAAGAAGATCTATTAAATTCCGAACATACGGTGTTCAGTAAAGTGCATGTGGTGTCCAATCTACAACAAAAACCCATTGAATGGAAAATCTGCTTTCTAGCCATGCAACCAGATGACGCTGCTGTAAACAACAAACACATAACAACATTTCAAGATTCAAATATATTAACCCACTGCGAAATTTATGAATATATGCCATAAGGGTAACAATCAAAGCAAGCACCTAGCAAAACAATGAAGTCTTTCCTAATAACACCAATACTCAGGATGCTCGGAGTGGTGGTTCCCATCCAACAAAACCACACTCGATGATAAAACAAACATAGCAGTCATTAAACGTAATCTCCCTGTTCAGAGGGAAGAAACATGTACCACAATTTGTGCAGCACATTGATTATTTTTAGTGACCATTGCAATAAGATTTTTAAAATTTCAAGCAGAGGAAGGACTAAACAAGAATCATATTCCGAATATCAATAATTCAGCAACTTGAATGTGGTGTCCAATCTGCACCAGAAACCCATTGAATGGCGACCTGGTTTGTGGCCAGACAACCAGATGATCCTGCTCTAAAGTACAAACACTTAACCAGATTTCACGATTGAAATACAATACTCCACTGTGAAACTGATGAAGATAAGTGATCAGGGTATCAATTTAGAAAAGCACCAAGTAAAAGAAAAAAGTCTTTCCTAATAAGTCCAATAGTCAAAATGCTCGGAGTGGTGGTTCCCATACAATAAAATCACACTCGATGGCAGAACAAACATAGCAGTCATGAAACAGAATCTCCCTGTTCAGAGGGAAGAAACATGTACCACAATTTGTCCAGCACATTGATTATTCTTAGTGAACATTGGAATAAGATTTTTAAAAAAATCAAGCAAATGAAGGAGACACCTAAACAAGAAGATTTATTAAATTCCGAACAGCCCTTATTCAGTAAGGTACATGTGGTGTCCAATCTGCACCGAAAACACACCGAATGGAGAAATCTGCTTTGTGGCCATACAACCAGATGACCCTGCTGTAAACAGCAAACACACAACCTCATTTCACGATTCTAATACATTAATCCATAGTCGAAGTGGTGAATATAAGTGATATGGGTAACAATCAAAAGAAGCACCTAGCAAAAAAATGAAGTCTTTCCTAATAAGTCCAAGAGTCAGGATGCTCGGAGTGGTGGTACCCATCCAACAAAATCACACTCGAAGGTGGAACAAACATTGTAGTCATGAAATGAAATTTCCCTATTGAGAGGGAACAAACATCTACGACAATTTGTGCACCACATTGATTATTTTTAGTGACCATTGCAAAAACATTTTTAAAAATATAAAGCAAATAAAGGAGATACCTAAAATAGAAGATTTATCAAACTCTGAACATTCGTTATTCAGTAAGGTGCATGTGGTGTCCAATCTGCACCAAAAACAAATTGAATGGAGAGTCTGTTTTTCTGGCCATACAACAAGATGACCTTGCTGTAAACAACAAACATTTACCCACATTTCACGATTCAAATACATTACACCACTGTGAAATTGATGAATATCAGTGATAAAAGTAACAATCAAACGAACTACCTAGAATAAAGAAAGAGGTCATTCCTAATAAGTCCAATAGTTAAAAAGCACAGATTGGTGTTTCCAATCGAACAAAATCACACTCGATGGTTGAAGAAACATAGCACTCATGAAATGGAATTTCCCTCATGAGAGAATCTGCTTTGTGACCATACAATCAAATGACCTTGCTGTAAACAATAAACATTTACCCACATTTAATGATTCAAATACATTACACCACTGTGAAAGCACCTAGCAAAAGAATAACGTCTTCCTCATAACTCCAATCGTCAGAATGCTCGGAGTGGTGGTACCCATCCAACAAAATCACACTCCATGTTTGTACAAACATAGCAGTCATGAAACAGTGTCTCCATGCTGAGAGGGAAGAAACATCTACCACAATTTGTGCAGCACTTTGATTATTTTTAGTGACCATTGGAATAACATTTTTAAAAATATACAGCAAATGAAGGAATAAACACGAATATTTACATTTTCTGAACATCCATAATTCAGTAAGGTGCATGTGGTGTGCAATCTGCACCAAAAACCCATTTGATGTAGAATCTCCTTTCTGGCCATACAACCAGATGACCCTGCTGTAAACAACAAACATTTACCCACATTTCACGATTCAAATACATTACCCCACTGTGAAATTGATGAATATAAGTGATAAGCGTAACAATCAAAAGAAGCACCTAGCAAAATAAAAACGTCTTTCTAATAACTCCAATCGTCAGACTGCTCGGAGTGGTGGTTCCCATACAACAAAATCACACTCGATGGTTGAACAACTATAGCAGTCAGGAAAAAGAATCTCATTGTTGAGAGGGAAGAAACATGTACCACAATTTGTGCAGCACATTGATTATTTTTAGTGATAATTGCAAAAAGATGTTAAAAAATATAAAGCAAATGACGGAGATACCAACACAAGAAGATTTATCACGTTCTGAATAGCCGTTATTCAGTAAGGCGCTTATGGTGTCCCATCTGCACAAAAACCCATTGATTGTATAATTTGTATTCTGGCCATACCACCAGACGACCCTGCCGTAAAGAACAAACTCTTAACCACATTTCACGATTCAAATACATTACCCCACTGTGAAATTGATTAATATCAGTGATAAAAGTAACAATCAAAAGAAGCACTTAGCAAAAGAAAAAAGTCTTTCTAATAACTCCAATCGTCAGAATGTTCGGACTGGTAGTTCCCATCCAACAAAATCACACTCGATGTTTAAACAAACATAGCAGTCAGGAAGCAGAATCTCCCTATTGAGAAGGAAGATATTAGTACCACAATTTGTGCAGCCCATTGGTCATTTTTAGTGACCATTGGAATAAGATTTTTAAAAATATAAAACAAATGAAGTAGAGACCTTACAAGAAGATTTATCAAATTCAGAACATTCGTTATTATCCAAGGTGCAAGTGGCGTCCCATCTGCACCAAAAACCCATTGATTGTATAATCTGCTTTCTGGCCATACTACCAGATGACCCTCCCGTAAAGAACAAACGCTTAACCACATTTCACGATTCAAATACATTACTCCACTGTGAAGCTGATAAATATAAGTGAGAAGGGTAACAATCAAAAGAAGCACCTAGCAAAACAAAGAAAGTTTTCCCTATAACTCGAATTGTCAGAGGGTTCGGAGTGGTGGTTCCCATCCAACAAAATCACACTCGAAGGTGGAACATACATAGTAGTCATGAAATGAAATTTCCCTATTGAGAGGGAACAAACATCTACGACAATTTGTGCACCACATTGATTATTTTTAGTGACCATTGAAATAAGATTTTTAAAAATGTAAAGCAAATGAAGGAGAGACCAAACGAAGAAGATTTATCAAAATCCGATCATTCGGTGTTCAGTAAGGTGCGTGTGGTGTCCAATCTGCACCAAAAACCTATTGAATGCAGAATCTGCTTTATGGCCATACAATCAGATGGCCCTGCCGTACAGAACAAACATTTACCCACATTTAACAATTCAAATAAATTACTCCACTACGAAATTGATGAATATAAGTTATAAGGTTATCAATCAAAAGAAACTCCCAGCAAAATAAAAAAGTCTGTCTAATAACTTCCATCGTCAGAATGCTCGGAGTGGTGGTTCCCATCCAACAAAATCACACTCGATGATTGAACATACATAGCAGTCATGAAACGCAGTCTCCGTGTTGAGGGGGAAGAAACATGTACCACAATTTGTGCAGCACATTGATTATTTTTAGTGACCATTGCAATAAGATTTATAATAATATCAAGCAGAGGAAGGACTAAACAAGAATCATATTCCGAACATCAATAATTCAGTAAGTTGCATGTGGTGTCCAATCTGCACCAAAAACCCATTTAATGGCGAACCTGGTTTGTGGCCACACAACCAGATGATCCTGCTGTGAAGTACAAACACTTAACCACATTTCACGATTGAAATACAATACTACATTGTGAAATTGGTGAATATAAGTGATGAGGGTATCAATTTAGAAAAGCACCAAGTAAAAGAAAAAAGTCTTTCCTAATAACTCCAATAGTCAAAATGCTCGGAGTGGTGGTTCCCATACAACAAAATCACACTCGATGGCAGAACAAACATAGCAGTCATGAAACAGAATCTCCCTGTTCAGAGGAAAGAAACATGTACCACAATTTGTGCAGCACATTGACTATTTTTAGTGACCATTGCAATAAGATTTTTAAAAACATAAAGCAAATGAAGGAGATACCTAAACAAGAAGATTTATCAAATTCCGAACATTCGTTATTCAGTAAAGTGCATGTGGTGTCCAATCTGCAACAAAAACCCATGGAATGGAGAATCTGCTTTCTGGCCATACAACCAGATGACCCTGCTGTAAACAACAAATATTTACCCACATTTAACGATTCAAATACATTACTCCACTGTGAAATTGATGAATATAAGTTATAAGGGTATCAATCAAAAGAAGCTCCAAGCAAAAGAAAGAAGTCTTTCTAACAACTCCAAACGACAGAATGCTCGGAGTGGTGGTTCCCATCCAACAAAATTACACTCGATGATTGAACAAACATAGCAGTCATGAAATGGAATCTCCGTGTTGAGAGGGAAGAAACGTGTACCACAATTTGTCCAGCACAACGATCATTTTTAGTGACCATTGCAATAAGATTTTTAAAGATATAAAGCAAATGAAGGAGATACCTAAACACGAAGATATATCAAATTCCAAACATTCGTTATTCAGTAAAGTGCATGTTGTGTCCAATCTGCACCAAAAGACCATTGAATGGAGAATCTGCTTTCTGGCCATACAACCAGATGACACTGCTATAAACAACAAACATTTACTCACATTTCACGATTCAAATACATTACTCCATTGTGAAACTGATGAATATAAGTGAGAAGGATAACAATCAAAGAAATCACCTAGCAAAACAAAGAGGGCTTTCCTTATAACTCAAATAGTCAGAGTGTTCGGAGTGGTGGTTCCCATCCAACAAAATCACACTCGAAGGTGGAACAAACATAGTAGTCATGAAATGAAATTTCTCTATTGAGAGGGAAGAAACATTAACCACAATTTGTGCACCACATTGATTATCTTTAGTGACCATTGCAATAACATTTTTAAAAATATAAAGCAAATAAAGGAGATACCTAAAATAGAAGATTTATCAAATTCTGAACATCCGTTATTCAGTAAAGTGCATGTGGTGTCCAATCTGCAACAAAAACCCATTGAATGGAGAATCTGCTTTCTGGCCATACAACCAGATGACCCTGCTGTAAACAACAAACATTTACCCACATTTCACGATTCAAATACAATACCCCACTGGGAAACTGATGAATATAAGTAATAAGCGTACCAATCAAAAGAAGCACATAGCAAAATAATAACGTCTTTCTAATAACTCCAATCATCAGAATGCTCGGAGTGGTGTTTCTCATACAACAAAATCACACTCGATGTTTGAACAAACATAGCAGTCATGAAACAGAATCTCCCTGTTGAGAGGGAAGAAACATGTACCACAATTTGTGCAGCACATTGATTATTTTTAGTGATAATTGCAATAAGATGTTAAAAAATATAAAGCAAATGACGGAGATACCAAAACAAGAAGATTTATCAAGTTCTGAATAGCCGTTATTCAGTAAGGTGCTTATGGTGTCCCATCTGCACAAAAACCCATTGATTGTATAATTTGTTTTCTGGCCATACCACCGAACGACTCTGCCGTAAAGAACAAACTCTTAACCACATTTCACGATTCAAATACATTACCCCACTGTGAAATTGATTAATATCAGTGATAAAAGTAACAATCAAAAGAAGCACTTAGCAAAAGAAAAAAGTCTTTCTAATAACTACAATCGTCAGAATGCTCGTAGTTGTGGTACCCATCCAACAAAATCACACTTGATGTTTGAACAAACACAGCAGTCATGAAACGGAATCTGCCTGTTGAGAGGAAGAAACATGTACCACAATTTGTGCAGCACATTGTCTATTTTTAGTGACCAATGAAATAAGATTTTTGAAAATACAAAGCAAATGAACGAGATATCAAAACAAGAAGATTTATCAAATTACGAACAGTCGGTGTTCAGTAAGGTGCATGTGGTGTCCAACCTGCACCAAAAACCCTTTGAATGCAGAATCTGCTTTCTCGCCATACAACCAGATAAGATTTTTAGAAATATAAAGCAAATGAAGGAAATAATTAAAAAAGAAGATCTATCAAACTCGAAGCATTCTTTATTCTGTAAAGTGCATGTGGTGTCCAATCTGCACCAAAAACCCATTGAATGCCGAATCTGCTTTCTGGCCATACAACCAGATGACCCTGCTGTAAACAACAAACTTTTACAAACATTTTACGATTCAAATACATTACTCCACTGAGAAAAACAAGAATATAAGTTATAAGTGTATCAATCAAAGGAAGCTACTAGCAGAGGAAAAAAATCTTTCTAAAAACTCCAATACTCAGGATGCTCGGAGTGGTAGTAACCATCCAACAAAATCACACTCGATACTAGAACATATATAGCAGTCATGAAACGGAATCTCCCTGCTGAGAGGGAAGAAACATATACCACATATTGTGCAGCACATTGATTATTTTTAGTGACCATTGGAATAAGATTTTTAAAAATGTAAAGCAAATGAAGGAGATAGCAAAACAACAAGATTTACCAAATCCCAAAAAGATGTTATTCAGTAAGGTGCATGTGGTCTCCCATCTGCACAACAACCCACTGATTGTATAATCTGCTTTGTTGCCATACCACCATATGACCCTGCTGTAAACAACAAACATTTACTCACATTTAACGATTCAAATACATTACTCCACTGCGAAATAGAAGAATATAAGTTATACGTGTATCAATCAAAGGAAGCTCCTAGCAGAGGAAAAAGCTTTCTACAAACTCCAATACTCAGGATGCTCGGAGTGGTGGTTCCCATCCTACAAAATCACACTCAATGGTAGAACAAATATAGCCGTCATGAAACGGAATCTCCCTGCTGAGAGGGAATAAACATGTACCACAATTTGTGCAGCACATTGATCATTTTTAGTGAACATTCGAATAAGATTTTTAAAAATATAAAGCAAATCAAGGAGATACCTAAACAAGAAGATTTATCAAATTCCGAACAGCCGTTATTCAGTAAAGTGCATGTGGTGTCCATTCTGCACCAAAAGACCATTGAAGGTAGAATCTGCACTCTGGCCATACAACTAGATGACACTGCTGTAAACAACAAACATTTACCCACATTTCACAAATCAAATACATTACTCCACTGTGAATTGATGAATATAAGTTATAACAGTATCAATCAAAAGAAGCTCCAAGCAAAAGAAAAAAGTCTTTCTAATAACTCCAATAGTCAGAATGCTCGGAGTGGTGGTTCCCATACAACAAAATCACACTCGATGGTTGAACAACTATAGCAGTCAGGAAAAAGAATCTCATTGTTGAGAGGGAAGAAACATGTACCACAATTTGTGCAGCACATTGATTATTTTTAGTGATAATTGCAAAAAGATGTTAAAAAATATAAAGCAAATGACGGAGATACCAACACAAGAAGATTTATCACGTTCTGAATAGCCGTTATTCAGTAAGGCGCTTATGGTGTCCCATCTGCACAAAAACCCATTGATTGTATAATTTGTATTCTGGCCATACCACCAGACGACCCTGCCGTAAAGAACAAACTCTTAACCACATTTCACGATTCAAATACATTACCCCACTGTGAAATTGATTAATATCAGTGATAAAAGTAACAATCAAAAGAAGCACTTAGCAAAAGAAAAAAGTCTTTCTAATAACTCCAATCGTCAGAATGTTCGGACTGGTAGTTCCCATCCAACAAAATCACACTCGATGTTTAAACAAACATAGCAGTCAGGAAGCAGAATCTCCCTGTTGAGAAGGAAGATATTAGTACCACAATTTGTGCAGCCCATTGGTCATTTTTAGTGACCATTGGAATAAGATTTTTAAAAATATAAAACAAATGAAGTAGAGACCTTACAAGAAGATTTATCAAATTCAGAACATTCGTTATTATCCAAGGTGCAAGTGGCGTCCCATCTGCACCAAAAACCCATTGATTGTATAATCTGCTTTCTGGCCATACTACCAGATGACCCTCCCGTAAAGAACAAACGCTTAACCACATTTCACGATTCAAATACATTACTCCACTGTGAAGCTGATAAATATAAGTGAGAAGGGTAACAATCAAAAGAAGCACCTAGCAAAACAAAGAAAGTTTTCCCTATAACTCGAATTGTCAGAGGGTTCGGAGTGGTGGTTCCTATCCAACAAAATCACACTCGAAGGTGGAACATACATAGTAGTCATGAAATGAAATTTCCCTATTGAGAGGGAACAAACATCTACGACAATTTGTGCACCACATTGATTATTTTTAGTGACCATTGAAATAAGATTTTTAAAAATGTAAAGCAAATGAAGGAGAGACCAAACGAAGAAGATTTATCAAAATCCGATCATTCGGTGTTCAGTAAGGTGCGTGTGGTGTCCAATCTGCACCAAAAACCTATTGAATGCAGAATCTGCTTTATGGCCATACAATCAGATGGCCCTGCCGTACAGAACAAACATTTACCCACATTTAACAATTCAAATAAATTACTCCACTACGAAATTGATGAATATAAGTTATAAGGTTATCAATCAAAAGAAACTCCCAGCAAAATAAAAAAGTCTGTCTAATAACTTCCATCGTCAGAATGCTCGGAGTGGTGGTTCCCATCCAACAAAATCACACTCGATGATTGAACATACATAGCAGTCATGAAACGCAGTCTCCGTGTTGAGGGGGAAGAAACATGTACCACAATTTGTGCAGCACATTGATTATTTTTAGTGACCATTGCAATAAGATTTATAATAATATCAAGCAGAGGAAGGACTAAACAAGAATCATATTCCGAACATCAATAATTCAGTAAGTTGCATGTGGTGTCCAATCTGCACCAAAAACCCATTTAATGGCGAACCTGGTTTGTGGCCACACAACCAGATGATCCTGCTGTGAAGTACAAACACTTAACCACATTTCACGATTGAAATACAATACTACATTGTGAAATTGGTGAATATAAGTGATGAGGGTATCAATTTAGAAAAGCACCAAGTAAAAGAAAAAAGTCTTTCCTAATAACTCCAATAGTCAAAATGCTCGGAGTGGTGGTTCCCATACAACAAAATCACACTCGATGGCAGAACAAACATAGCAGTCATGAAACAGAATCTCCCTGTTCAGAGGAAAGAAACATGTACCACAATTTGTGCAGCACATTGACTATTTTTAGTGACCATTGCAATAAGATTTTTAAAAACATAAAGCAAATGAAGGAGATACCTAAACAAGAAGATTTATCAAATTCCGAACATTCGTTATTCAGTAAAGTGCATGTGGTGTCCAATCTGCAACAAAAACCCATGGAATGGAGAATCTGCTTTCTGGCCATACAACCAGATGACCCTGCTGTAAACAACAAATATTTACCCACATTTAACGATTCAAATACATTACTCCACTGTGAAATTGATGAATATAAGTTATAAGGGTATCAATCAAAAGAAGCTCCAAGCAAAAGAAAGAAGTCTTTCTAACAACTCCAAACGACAGAATGCTCGGAGTGGTGGTTCCCATCCAACAAAATTACACTCGATGATTGAACAAACATAGCAGTCATGAAATGGAATCTCCGTGTTGAGAGGGAAGAAACGTGTACCACAATTTGTCCAGCACAACGATCATTTTTAGTGACCATTGCAATAAGATTTTTAAAGATATAAAGCAAATGAAGGAGATACCTAAACACGAAGATATATCAAATTCCAAACATTCGTTATTCAGTAAAGTGCATGTTGTGTCCAATCTGCACCAAAAGACCATTGAATGGAGAATCTGCTTTCTGGCCATACAACCAGATGACACTGCTATAAACAACAAACATTTACTCACATTTCACGATTCAAATACATTACTCCATTGTGAAACTGATGAATATAAGTGAGAAGGATAACAATCAAAGAAATCACCTAGCAAAACAAAGAGGGCTTTCCTTATAACTCAAATAGTCAGAGTGTTCGGAGTGGTGGTTCCCATCCAACAAAATCACACTCGAAGGTGGAACAAACATAGTAGTCATGAAATGAAATTTCTCTATTGAGAGGGAAGAAACATTAACCACAATTTGTGCACCACATTGATTATCTTTAGTGACCATTGCAATAACATTTTTAAAAATATAAAGCAAATAAAGGAGATACCTAAAATAGAAGATTTATCAAATTCTGAACATCCGTTATTCAGTAAAGTGCATGTGGTGTCCAATCTGCAACAAAAACCCATTGAATGGAGAATCTGCTTTCTGGCCATACAACCAGATGACCCTGCTGTAAACAACAAACATTTACCCACATTTCACGATTCAAATACAATACCCCACTGGGAAACTGATGAATATAAGTAATAAGCGTACCAATCAAAAGAAGCACATAGCAAAATAATAACGTCTTTCTAATAACTCCAATCATCAGAATGCTCGGAGTGGTGTTTCTCATACAACAAAATCACACTCGATGTTTGAACAAACATAGCAGTCATGAAACAGAATCTCCCTGTTGAGAGGGAAGAAACATGTACCACAATTTGTGCAGCACATTGATTATTTTTAGTGATAATTGCAATAAGATGTTAAAAAATATAAAGCAAATGACGGAGATACCAAAACAAGAAGATTTATCAAGTTCTGAATAGCCGTTATTCAGTAAGGTGCTTATGGTGTCCCATCTGCACAAAAACCCATTGATTGTATAATTTGTTTTCTGGCCATACCACCGAACGACTCTGCCGTAAAGAACAAACTCTTAACCACATTTCACGATTCAAATACATTACCCCACTGTGAAATTGATTAATATCAGTGATAAAAGTAACAATCAAAAGAAGCACTTAGCAAAAGAAAAAAGTCTTTCTAATAACTACAATCGTCAGAATGCTCGTAGTTGTGGTACCCATCCAACAAAATCACACTTGATGTTTGAACAAACACAGCAGTCATGAAACGGAATCTGCCTGTTGAGAGGAAGAAACATGTACCACAATTTGTGCAGCACATTGTCTATTTTTAGTGACCAATGAAATAAGATTTTTGAAAATACAAAGCAAATGAACGAGATATCAAAACAAGAAGATTTATCAAATTACGAACAGTCGGTGTTCAGTAAGGTGCATGTGGTGTCCAACCTGCACCAAAAACCCTTTGAATGCAGAATCTGCTTTCTCGCCATACAACCAGATAAGATTTTTAGAAATATAAAGCAAATGAAGGAAATAATTAAAAAAGAAGATCTATCAAACTCGAAGCATTCTTTATTCTGTAAAGTGCATGTGGTGTCCAATCTGCACCAAAAACCCATTGAATGCCGAATCTGCTTTCTGGCCATACAACCAGATGACCCTGCTGTAAACAACAAACTTTTACAAACATTTTACGATTCAAATACATTACTCCACTGAGAAAAACAAGAATATAAGTTATAAGTGTATCAATCAAAGGAAGCTACTAGCAGAGGAAAAAAATCTTTCTAAAAACTCCAATACTCAGGATGCTCGGAGTGGTAGTAACCATCCAACAAAATCACACTCGATACTAGAACATATATAGCAGTCATGAAACGGAATCTCCCTGCTGAGAGGGAAGAAACATATACCACATATTGTGCAGCACATTGATTATTTTTAGTGACCATTGGAATAAGATTTTTAAAAATGTAAAGCAAATGAAGGAGATAGCAAAACAACAAGATTTACCAAATCCCAAAAAGATGTTATTCAGTAAGGTGCATGTGGTCTCCCATCTGCACAACAACCCACTGATTGTATAATCTGCTTTGTTGCCATACCACCATATGACCCTGCTGTAAACAACAAACATTTACTCACATTTAACGATTCAAATACATTACTCCACTGCGAAATAGAAGAATATAAGTTATACGTGTATCAATCAAAGGAAGCTCCTAGCAGAGGAAAAAGCTTTCTACAAACTCCAATACTCAGGATGCTCGGAGTGGTGGTTCCCATCCTACAAAATCACACTCAATGGTAGAACAAATATAGCCGTCATGAAACGGAATCTCCCTGCTGAGAGGGAATAAACATGTACCACAATTTGTGCAGCACATTGATCATTTTTAGTGAACATTCGAATAAGATTTTTAAAAATATAAAGCAAATCAAGGAGATACCTAAACAAGAAGATTTATCAAATTCCGAACAGCCGTTATTCAGTAAAGTGCATGTGGTGTCCATTCTGCACCAAAAGACCATTGAAGGTAGAATCTGCACTCTGGCCATACAACTAGATGACACTGCTGTAAACAACAAACATTTACCCACATTTCACAAATCAAATACATTACTCCACTGTGAATTGATGAATATAAGTTATAACAGTATCAATCAAAAGAAGCTCCAAGCAAAAGAAAAAAGTCTTTCTAATAACTCCAATAGTCAGAATGCTCGGAGTGGTGGTTCCCATCCAAAAAAATCACACTCAAAGTTAGAACAAACATAGCAGTCATTAAACAGAATCTCCCTGCTGAGAGAATCTGCTTTGTGGCATTCAACCAGATGACCCTGCTGTAAACAACAAACATTTACCCACATTTCACGATTCAAATACATTAATCCACTGTTAAATTGATTAATGTTGTTGTTGTTGTAGTGTTCTTGTGATCTTCAGTCCTGAGACTGGTTGGATGCAGCTCTCCATGCTACTCTATCCTGTGCAAGCTGCTTCATCTCCCAGTACCTACTGCAACCTACATCCTTCTGAATCTGCTTAGTGTATTCATCTCTTGGTCTCCCTCTACGATTTTTACCCTCCACGCTGCCCTCCAATGCTAAATTTGTGATCCCTTGATGCCTCAAAACATGTCCTACCAACCGATCCCTTCTTCTAGTCAAGTTGTGCCACAAATTTCTCTTCTCCCCAATCCTATTCAATACCTCCTCATTAGTTACGTGATCTACCCACCTAATCTTCAACATTCTTCTGTAGCACCATATTTTGAAAGCTTCTATTCTCTTCTTGTCCACACTAGTTATCGTCCATGTTTCACTTCCATACATGGCTACACTCCAAACAAATTCTTTCATAAACGACTTCCTGATACATAAATCTATATTCCATGTTAACAAATTTCTCTTCTTGAGAAACGCTTTCCTTGCCATTGCCAGTCTACATTTTATATCCTCTCTACTTCGACCATCATCAGTTATTTTACTTCCTAAATAGCAAAACTGCTTTACTACTTTAAGTGTCTCATTTCCTAATCTAATTCCCTCAGCATCACCCGATTTAATTGGACTACATTCCATTATCCTCGTTTTGCTTTTGTTGATGTTCATCTTATATCCTCTTTTCAAGACACTGTCCATTCCATTCAACTGCTCTCCCAAGTCCTTTGCCGTCTCTGACAGAATTACAATGTCATCGGCGAATCTCAAAGTTTTTATTTCTTCTCCATGAATTTTAATACCTACTCCAAATTTTTCTTTTGTTTCCTTTACTGCTTGCTCAATATACAGATTAAATAACATCGGGGAGAGGCTACAACCCTGTCTCACTCCTTTCCCAACCACTGCTTCCCTTTCATGCCCCTCGACTCTTATGACTGCCATCTGGTTTCTGTACAAATTGTAAATAGCCTTTCGCACCCTGTATTTTACCCCTGCCACCTTCAGAATTTGAAAGAGAGTATTCGAGTCAACATTGTCAAAAGCTTTCTCTAAGTCTACAAATGCTAGAAACGTAGGTTTGCCTTTTCTTAATCTTTCTCCTAAGATAAGTCGTTAGGTCAGTATTGAATCACGTGTTCCAACATTCCTACGGAATCCAAACTGATCCTCCCCGAGGTCCGCATCTACCAGTTTTTCCATTCATCTGTAAGGAATTCGCGTTAGTATTTTGCAGCTGTGACTTATTAAACTGATAGTTCGGTAATTTTCACATCTGTCAGCACCTGCTTTCTTTGGGATTGTAATTATTATATTCTTCTTGGGGTCTGAAGGTATTTCACCTGCCTCATACATCTTGCTCACCAGCTGGTAGAGTTTTGTCATGACTGGCTCTCCCAAGGCTGTCAGTAGTTCTAATGGAATGTTGTCTACTCCGGGGGCCTTGTTTCGACTCAGGTCTTTCAGTGCTCTGTCAAACTCTTCACGCAGTATCTTACCTCCCATTTCGTCTTCATCTACATCCTCTTCCATTTCCATAATATTGTCCTCAAGTACATCGCCCTTGTATAGACCCTCTATATACTCCTTCCACCTTTCTGCTTTCCCTTCTTTGCTTAGAACTGGGTTTCCATCTGAGCTCTTGATGTTTATACAAGTGGTTCTCTTTTCTGCAAAGTATCTTTAATTTTCCTGTAGGCAGTATCTATCTTACCCCTAGTGAGATAACCCTCTACATCCTTACATTTGTCCTCTAGCCATCCCTGCTTAGCCATTTTGCACTTCCTGTTGATCTCATTTTTGAGACGTTTGTATTCCTTTTTGCCTGCTTCATTTACTGCATTTTTATATTTTCTCCTTTCATCAATTAAATTCAGTATTTCTTCTGTTACCCAAGGATTTCTACTAGCCCTCGTCTTCTTACCTAATTGATCCTCTGCTGCCTTCAGTACCTCATCCCTCAAAGCTACCCATCCTTCTTCTACTGTATTTATTTCCCCCATTCCTAACAATTGTTCCCTTATGCTCTCCCTGAAACTCTGTACAATCTCTGGTTCTTTCAGTTTATCCAGGTCCCCTCTCCTTAAATTCCCGCCTTTTTGCAGTTTCTTCAGTTTTAGTCTACAGGTCATAACCAATAGATTGTGGTCAGAGTCCACATCTGCCCCTGGAAATGTCTTACAATTTAAAACCTGGTTCCTAAATCTCTGCCTTACCATTATATAATCTATCTGATACCTTTTAGTATCTCCAGGGTTCTTCCATGTATACAACCTTCTTTCATGATTCTTACACCAAGTGTTAGCTATGATTAACTTGTGCTCTGTGCAAAATTATACCAGGCGGCTTCCTCTTTCATTTCTTAGCCCCAATCAATATCCACCTACTACGTTTCCTTTTCTCCCTTTTCCTACACTCCAATTCCAGTCACCCATGACTATTAAATTTTCATCTCCCTTCACTATCGGAATAATTTCTTTTATTTCATCATACATTTCTTCAATTTCTTCGTCATCTGCAGAGCTAGTTGGCATATAAACTTGTACTACTGTAGTAGGTGTGGGCTTCGTATCTATCTTGGCCACAAAAATGCGTTCACTATGCTGTTTGTAGTAGCTTACCCGCATTCCTATTTTCCTATTCATTATTAAACCTACTCCTGCACATTACCCCTATTTGATTTTGTGTTTAAAACCCTGAAGTCACCTGACCAGAGGTCTTGATTAATATCAGTGATAAAATTAACAATCAAAAGAAGCACCTAGAAAAAAGGAAGAAATCTTTCCTTATAACTCCAATAGTCAAAAAGGTCAGAGAGGTGGTTCCAATCCAACAAAATCACACTCAACAGTTAAACAAACATAGCACTCATGAAACGGAATCTCCCTGCTGAGAGAATCTACTTTGTGGCCATACAACCAAATAACCCTGCTGTAAACAACAAACATTTCACGATTAAAATACGTTACCCCACTGTGAAATTGATAAATATAAGTGAGAAGGGTAACAATCAAAGAAATCACCTAGCAAAACAAAGAGGGCTTTCCTTATAACACAAATTGTCAGAGTGTTCGGAGTGGTGGTTCCCGTCCAACAAAATCACACTCGAAGGTGGAACAAACATAGTAGTCATGAAATGAAATTTCTCTATTGAGAGGGAAGAAACATGTACCACAATTTGTGCACCACATTGATTATCTTTAGTGACTATTGCAATAACATTTTTAAAAATATAAAGCAAATAAAGGAGATACCTAAAATACAAGATTTATCAAATTCCGAACATTCGTTATTCAGAAAGGTGCATGTGGTGTCCTATCTGCACCAAATCCCATTGAATAGAGAATTTGCTTTCTGGCCATACAACCAGATGACACTGCTATAAACAACAAACATTTACTCACATTTCACGATTCAAATACATTACTCCACTGTGAAATTGATGAATATAAGTGACCAGAGTAACAATCAAAAGAAGCACCAAGCAAAACAATAAAGTATTTCCTAATAACTCCAGAAATCAAAATGCTCGCAGTGGTGGTTCCCATCCAACAAAATCACACTCGATGGTTGAACAAACATAGCAATCATGAAACGGAAGCTCCCTGTTGAGAGGGAAGAAACTTGTACTATAATTTGTGCAGCACATTGTTTATTTTTAGTAACCATTGAAATAAGATTTTTAAAAATATAAAGCAAATGAAGAAGATACCAAAACAAGAAGATTTATCAAATTCCAAACTTTGGGTGTTCAGTAAGGTGAATGTGGTGCCCAATCTGAAACAAAAACCCATTGAATGCAGAATCTGCTTTCTGGCCATACAAGCAGATGACCCTGCTGTAAACAACAAACACATAATCACATTTAATGATTCAAATACATTAACGCACCGTGAAATTGATGAATATATGTGATAAGCGTAACGATCAAAAGAAGCACCCAGCAAAACAATAAAGTTATTTCTAATTACACCAACAGTCGGAATGCTCGAAGTGGTGATTCCCACCCTACAAAATCACACTCGAAGGTAGTACAAACATAGCTGTCCTGAAACAGAATCTCCTTGTTGAGAGGGAAGAAACATGTACCACAATTTGTGCAGCATATTGATATTTTTTAGTGACCATTGCAATAAGATTTTCAAAAATTTTAAGCATTTGAAGGAGATACCTAACAAGAAGATTTATCAAATTCCGCACATTCGTTATTCAGTAAAGTGCATGTGGTGTGCAATCAGCACCGAAAATCCATTCAATTGAGAATCTGCTTTCTGGCCATACAACCAGATGACCCAGCTGTAAACAACAAACATTTACAAACATTTCACGAATCAAATACATTACTCCTTTGTGAAATTGATCAATATTAGTGATAAGGGTAACTCAATTACTCAGGATGCTTGGAGTGGTGGTTCCCATCCAACAAAATCACACTCGATGGCAGAACAAACATAGCAGTCATGAAACGGAGTCTTGATGATGAGAGGCAAGAAACATGTACCACAATTTGTGCAGCACATTGATTATTTGTAGTAACCATTGCAATACGATTATTAAAAATATAAAGCAAATGAAGGAGATACCAAAATAAGAAGATTTATCAAATTCCCAACATTCAGTGTTCAGTAGGGTGCATGTGGTGTCCAATCTCCACCAAAAAACCATTGAATGCAGAATCTGCTTTCTGGCCATACAACCAGATGACCCTGCTGTAAACAATAAACACATAACCACATTTCACGATTCAAATATATTAACCCACTGTGAAATTGATGAATATAAATGATAAGGGAAAGAATCAAAACAAGCACCTAGCTAAACAATGAAGTCTTTCCTAATAACTCCAATACTCAGGATGCTCGGAGTGGTGGTTCCCATAAACAAAATCACACTCAATGGTAGAACAAATAGAGCTGTCATGAAACGGAATCTCCCTGCTGAGAGGGAAGCAACATGTACCACAATTTGTGCAGCACATTGATTACTTTTAGTGAACATTGGAATAAGATTTTTAGAAATATAAAGCAAATGAAGGAGATACCAAAACAAGAACATTTATCAAGTTACGAACATTCGATGTTCAGTAAGGTTCAAGTGCTGTCCAATCTGCACCAAAAACCCATTGAAAACAGAATCTGCTTTCTGAAAATACAACCAGAAGACCCTGCTGTAAACAACAAACACATTACCACATTTCAAGATTCAAATATATTAAACCACTGTGAAATTGATGATTATATGTGATAAAGGCAACAATCAAAATATGAACCTAGCAAAACAATGAAGTCATTCCTAATAACTCCAGTACTCATGATGCTCGGAGTGGTGGTTCCCAACCAACAAAACCACACTCGATGTTTGAACAAACATAGCAGTCATGAAACAGCATCTCCCTGTTGACAGGGAAGAAACATGTACCATAATTTGTGGAGCACATTGTTTGTTTTAGTGACCATTGCGATTAGATATCTACACATATAAAGCAAATCAAGGCGAATTAATCAAATTCCGAGCATTTGTTATTCAGTAAAGTGCATGTGGTGTCCAATCAGCACCAAAAACCCATTGAATGGAGAATCTGCTTCCTGGAATTACAACCAGATGACCCTGCTGTAAACAACAAACATTTAGCCACAGTTCACGATTCAAATACATTACTCCACTGTAAAATTGATGAATATAAGTTATAAGGGTATCAATCAAAAGAAGTTCCAAGCAAAAGAAAGAAGTCTTTATAATAACTCCAATTGTAAGAATGCTCGGAGTGGTGGTTCTAATCAAAAAAAATCACACTCGATGATTGAACAAACATAGCAGTCATGAAACAGAATCTCCCTATTGAGAGGGAAGAAACATGTACTACAATTAGTGCAGCACATTGTCTATTTTTAGTGACCAATGAAATAAGATTTTTGAAAATACAAAGCAAATGAACGAGATATCAAAACAAGAAGATTTATCAAATTACGAACATTCGGTGTTCAGTAAGGTGCATGTGGTGTCCAACCTGCACCAAAAACCCTTTGAATGCAGAATCTGCTTTCTGGCCACACAACCAGATAAGATTTTTAGAAATATAAAGCAAATGAAGGAAATACCTAAAAAAGATGATCTATCAAACTCGAAGCATTCTTTATTCAGTAAAGTGCATGTGGTGTCCAATCTGCACCAAAAACCCATTGAATGCTGAATCTGCTTTCTGGCCATACAACCAGATGACCCTGCTGTAAACAACAAACATTTACAAACATTTTACGATTCAAATACATTACTCCACTCCGAAATACAATAATATAAGTTATAAGTGTATCAATCAAAGGAAGCTCCTAGCAGAGGAAAAACTCTTTCTACAAACTCCAATACTCAGGATGCTCGGAGTGGTGGTTCCCATCCTACAAAATCACACTCAATGGTAGAACAAATATAGCCGTCATGAAACGGAATCTCCCTGCTGAGAGGGAATAAACATGTACCACAATTTGTGCAGCACATTGATCATTTTTAGTGAACATTGGAATTGTTGTTGTTGTCTTCAGTCCTGAGACTGGTTTGATGCAGCTCTCCATGCTACTCTATCCTGTGCAAGCTGCTTCATCTCCCAGTACCTACTGCAACCTACATCCTTCTGAATCTGCTTAGTGTATTCATCTCTTGGTCTCCCTCTACGATTTTTACCCTCCACGCTGCCCTCCAATGCTAAATTTGTGATCCCTTGATGCCTCAAAACATGTCCTACCAACCGATCCCTTCTTCTAGTCAAGTTGTGCCACAAATTTCTCTTCTCCCCAATCCTATTCAATACCTCCTCATTAGTTACGTGATCTACCCACCTAATCTTCAACATTCTTCTGTAGCACCACATTTTGAAAGCTTCTATTCTCTTCTTGTCCAAACTAGTTATCGTCCATGTTTCACTTCCATACATGGCTACACTCCAAACAAATTCTTTCATAAACGACTTCCTGATACATAAATCTATATTCCATGTTAACAAATTTCTCTTCTTGAGAAACGCTTTCCTTGCCATTGCCAGTCTACATTTTATATCCTCTCTACTTCGACCATCATCAGTTATTTTACTTCCTAAATAGCAAAACTGCTTTACTACTTTAAGTGTCTCATTTCCTAATCTAATTCCCTCAGCATCACCCGATTTAATTGGACTACATTCCATTATCCTCGTTTTGCTTTTGTTGATGTTCATCTTATATCCTCTTTTCAAGACACTGTCCATTCCATTCAACTGCTCTCCCAAGTCCTTTGCCGTCTCTGACAGAATTACAATGTCATCGGCGAACAACAAAGTTTTTATTTCTTCTCCATGGACTTTAATACCTACTCCGAAATTTTCTTTTGTTTCCTTTATTGCTTGCTCAATATACAGATTGAATAACATCGGGGAGAGGCTACAACCCTGTCTTACTCCCTTCCCAACCGCTGCTTCCCTTTCATGCCCCTCGACTCTTTTAACTGCCATCTGGTTTCTGTACAAATTGTAAATAGCCTTTCGCTCCCTGTATTTTACCCCTGCCACCTTTAGAATTTGAAAGAGAGTATTCCACTCAACATTGTCAAAAGCTTTCTCTAAGTCTACAAATGCTAGAAACGTAGGTTTGCCTTTCTTTAATCTTTCTTCTTCTTCTTGTATCAACTAAGTCTTAAGGTCAGTATTGCCTCACGTGTTCCAATATTTCTACGGAATCCAAACTGATCTTCCCCGAGGTCGGCTTCTACTAGTTTTTCCATTCGTCTGTAAGGAATTCGTGTTAGCATTTTGCAGCTATGGCTTATTAAAATTATTGTTTGGTAATTTTCACATCTGTCAACACCTGCTTTCTTTGGGATTGGAATTATTATATTCTTCTTGAAGTCTGAGGGTATTTCGCCTGTTTCATACATCTTGCTCACCAGATGGTAGAGTTTTGTCAGGACTGGCTCTCCCAAGGCCGTCAGTAGTTCCAATGGAATGTTGTCGACTCCGGTGGCCTTGTTTCGACTCAGGTCTTTCAGTGCTCTGTCAAACTCTTCACGCAGTATCGTATCACCCATTTCATCTTCATCTACATCCTCTTCCATTTCCATAATATTGTCCTCAAGTACATCGCCCTTGTATAGACCCTCTATATACTCCTTCCACCTTTCTGCTTTCCCTTCTTTGCTTAGAACTGGGTTTCCATCTGAGCTCTCGATGTTTATACAAGTGGTTCTCTTTTCTGCAAAGGTATCTTTAATTTTCCTGTAGGCAGTATCTATCTTACCCCTAGTGAGATAACCCTCTACATCCTTACATTTGTCCTCTAGCCATCCCTGCTTAGCCATTTTGCACTTCCTGTTGATCTCATTTTTGAGACGTTTGTATTCCTTTTTGCCTGCTTCATTTACTGCATTTTTATATTTTCTCCTTTCATCAATTAAATTCAGTATTTCTTCTGTTACCCAAGGATTTCTACTAGCCCTCGTCTTCTTACCTACTTGATCCTCTGCTGCCTTCAGTACCTCATCCCTCAAAGCTACCCATCCTTCTTCTACTGTATTTATTTCCCCCATTCCTAACAATTGTTCCCTTATGCTCTCCCTGAAACTCTGTACAATCTCTGGTTCTTTCAGTTTATCCAGGTCCCCTCTCCTTAAATTCCCGCCTTTTTGCAGTTTCTTCAGTTTTAGTCTACAGGTCATAACCAATAGATTGTGGTCAGAGTCCACATCTGCCCCTGGAAATGTCTTACAATTTAAAACCTGGTTCCTAAATCTCTGCCTTACCATTATATAATCTATCTGATACCTTTTAGTATCTCCAGGGTTCTTCCATGTATACAACCTTCTTTCATGATTCTTACACCAAGTGTTAGCTATGATTAACTTGTGCTCTGTGCAAAATTATACCAGGCGGCTTCCTCTTTCATTTCTTAGCCCCAATCAATATCCACCTACTACGTTTCCTTTTCTCCCTTTTCCTACACTCCAATTCCAGTCACCCATGACTATTAAATTTTCATCTCCCTTCACTATCGGAATAATTTCTTTTATTTCATCATACATTTCTTCAATTTCTTCGTCATCTGCAGAGCTAGTTGGCATATAAACTTGTACTACTGTAGTAGGTGTGGGCTTCGTATCTATCTTGGCCACAAAAATGCGTTCACTATGCTGTTTGTAGTAGCTTACCCGCATTCCTATTTTCCTATTCATTATTAAACCTACTCCTGCACATTACCCCTATTTGATTTTGTGTTTAAAACCCTGAAGTCACCTGACCAGAGGTCTTGATTCATATCAGTGATAAAATTAACAATCAAAAGAAGCACCTAGAAAAAAGGAAGAAATCTTTCCTTATAACTCCAATAGTCAAAAAGGTCAGAGAGGTGGTTCCAATCCAACAAAATCACACTCAACAGTTAAACAAACATAGCACTCATGAAACGGAATCTCCCTGCTGAGAGAATCTACTTTGTGGCCATACAACCAAATAACCCTGCTGTAAACAACAAACATTTCACGATTAAAATACGTTACCCCACTGTGAAATTGATAAATATAAGTGAGAAGGGTAACAATCAAAGAAATCACCTAGCAAAACAAAGAGGGCTTTCCTTATAACACAAATTGTCAGAGTGTTCGGAGTGGTGGTTCCCGTCCAACAAAATCACACTCGAAGGTGGAACAAACATAGTAGTCATGAAATGAAATTTCTCTATTGAGAGGGAAGAAACATGTACCACAATTTGTGCACCACATTGATTATCTTTAGTGACTATTGCAATAACATTTTTAAAAATATAAAACAAATAAAGGAGATACCTAAAATACAAGATTTATCAAATTCCGAACATTCGTTATTCAGAAAGGTGCATGTGGTGTCCTATCTGCACCAAATCCCATTGAATAGAGAATTTGCTTTCTGGCCATACAACCAGATGACACTGCTATAAACAACAAACATTTACTCACATTTCACGATTCAAATACATTACTCCACTGTGAAATTGATGAATATAAGTGACCAGAGTAACAATCAAAAGAAGCACCAAGCAAAACAATAAAGTATTTCCTAATAACTCCAGTAATCAAAATGCTCGCAGTGGTGGTTCCCATCCAACAAAATCACACTCGATGGTTGAACAAACATAGCAATCATGAAACGGAAGCTCCCTGTTGAGAGGGAAGAAACTTGTACTATAATTTGTGCAGCACATTGTTCATTTTTAGTAACCATTGAAATAAGATTTTTAAAAATATAAAGCAAATGAAGAAGATACCAAAACAAGAAGATTTATCAAATTCCAAACTTTGGGTGTTCAGTAAGGTGAATGTGGTGCCCAATCTGAAACAAAAACCCATTGAATGCAGAATCTGCTTTCTGGCCATACAAGCAGATGACCCTGCTGTAAACAACAAACACATAATCACATTTAATGATTCAAATACATTAACGCACCGTGAAATTGATGAATATATGTGATAAGCGTAACGATCAAAAGAAGCACCCAGCAAAACAATAAAGTTATTTCTAATTACACCAACAGTCGGAATGCTCGAAGTGGTGATTCCCACCCTACAAAATCACACTCGAAGGTAGTACAAACATAGCTGTCCTGAAACAGAATCTCCTTGTTGAGAGGGAAGAAACATGTACCACAATTTGTGCAGCATATTGATATTTTTTAGTGACCATTGCAATAAGATTTTCAAAAATTTTAAGCATTTGAAGGAGATACCTAACAAGAAGATTTATCAAATTCCGCACATTCGTTATTCAGTAAAGTGCATGTGGTGTGCAATCAGCACCGAAAATCCATTCAATTGAGAATCTGCTTTCTGGCCATACAACCAGATGACCCAGCTGTAAACAACAAACATTTACACACATTTCACGAATCAAATACATTACTCCTTTGTGAAATTGATCAATATTAGTGATAAGGGTAACTCAATTACTCAGGATGCTTGGAGTGGTGGTTCCCATCCAACAAAATCACACTCGATGGCAGAACAAACATAGCAGTCATGAAACGGAGTCTTGATGATGACAGGCAAGAAACATGTACTACAATTTGTGCAGCACATTGATTATTTGTAGTAACCATTGCAATACGATTATTAAAAATATAAAGCAAATGAAGGAGATACCAAAATAAGAAGATTTATCAAATTCCCAACATTCAGTGTTCAGTAGGGTGCATGTGGTGTCCAATCTCCACCAAAAAACCATTGAATGCAGAATCTGCTTTCTGGCCATACAACCAGATGACCCTGCTGTAAACAATAAACACATAACCACATTTCACGATTCAAATATATTAACCCACTGTGAAATTGATGAATATAAATGATAAGGGAAAGAATCAAAACAAGCACCTAGCTAAACAATGAAGTCTTTCCTAATAACTCCAATACTCAGGATGCTCGGAGTGGTGGTTCCCATAAACAAAATCACACTCAATGGTAGAACAAATAGAGCTGTCATGAAACGGAATCTCCCTGCTGAGAGGGAAGCAACATGTACCACAATTTGTGCAGCACATTGATTACTTTTAGTGAACATTGGAATAAGATTTTTAGAAATATAAAGCAAATGAAGGAGATACCAAAACAAGAACATTTATCAAGTTACGAACATTCGATGTTCAGTAAGGTTCAAGTGCTGTCCAATCTGCACCAAAAACCCATTGAAAACAGAATCTGCTTTCTGAAAATACAACCAGAAGACCCTGCTGTAAACAACAAACACATTACCACATTTCAAGATTCAAATATATTAAACCACTGTGAAATTGATGATTATATGTGATAAAGGCAACAATCAAAATATGAACCTAGCAAAACAATGAAGTCATTCCTAATAACTCCAGTACTCATGATGCTCGGAGTGGTGGTTCCCAACCAACAAAACCACACTCGATGTTTGAACAAACATAGCAGTCATGAAACAGCATCTCCCTGTTGACAGGGAAGAAACATGTACCATAATTTGTGGAGCACATTGTTTGTTTTAGTGACCATTGCGATTAGATATCTACACATATAAAGCAAATCAAGGCGAATTAATCAAATTCCGAGCATTTGTTATTCAGTAAAGTGCATGTGGTGTCCAATCAGCACCAAAAACCCATTGAATGGAGAATCTGCTTCCTGGAATTACAACCAGATGACCCTGCTGTAAACAACAAACATTTAGCCACAGTTCACGATTCAAATACATTACTCCACTGTAAAATTGATGAATATAAGTTATAAGGGTATCAATCAAAAGAAGTTCCAAGCAAAAGAAAGAAGTCTTTATAATAACTCCAATTGTAAGAATGCTCGGAGTGGTGGTTCTAATCAAAAAAAATCACACTCGATGATTGAACAAACATAGCAGTCATGAAACAGAATCTCCCTATTGAGAGGGAAGAAACATGTACTACAATTAGTGCAGCACATTGTCTATTTTTAGTGACCAATGAAATAAGATTTTTGAAAATACAAAGCAAATGAACGAGATATCAAAACAAGAAGATTTATCAAATTACGAACATTCGGTGTTCAGTAAGGTGCATGTGGTGTCCAACCTGCACCAAAAACCCTTTGAATGCAGAATCTGCTTTCTGGCCACACAACCAGATAAGATTTTTAGAAATATAAAGCAAATGAAGGAAATACCTAAAAAAGATGATCTATCAAACTCGAAGCATTCTTTATTCAGTAAAGTGCATGTGGTGTCCAATCTGCACCAAAAACCCATTGAATGCTGAATCTGCTTTCTGGCCATACAACCAGATGACCCTGCTGTAAACAACAAACATTTACAAACATTTTACGATTCAAATACATTACTCCACTGCGAAATACAATAATATAAGTTATAAGTGTATCAATCAAAGGAAGCTCCTAGCAGAGGAAAAAATCTTTCTACAAACTCCAATACTCAGGATGCTCGGAGTGGTGGTTCCCATCCTACAAAATCACACTCAATGGTAGAACAAATATAGCCGTCATGAAACGGAATCTCCCTGCTGAGAGGGAATAAACATGTACCACAATTTGTGCAGCACATTGATCATTTTTAGTGAACATTGGAATTGTTGTTGTTGTCTTCAGTCCTGAGACTGGTTGGATGCAGCTCTCCATGCTACTCTATCCTGTGCAAGCTGCTTCATCTCCCAGTACCTACTGCAACCTACATCCTTCTGAATCTGCTTAGTGTATTCATCTCTTGGTCTCCCTCTACGATTTTTACCCTCCACGCTGCCCTCCAATGCTAAATTTGTGATCCCTTGATGCCTCAAAACATGTCCTACCAACCGATCCCTTCTTCTAGTCAAGTTGTGCCACAAATTTCTCTTCTCCCCAATCCTATTCAATACCTCCTCATTAGTTACGTGATCTACCCACCTAATCTTCAACATTCTTCTGTAGCACCACATTTTGAAAGCTTCTATTCTCTTCTTGTCCAAACTAGTTATCGTCCATGTTTCACTTCCATACATGGCTACACTCCAAACAAATTCTTTCATAAACGACTTCCTGATACATAAATCTATATTCCATGTTAACAAATTTCTCTTCTTGAGAAACGCTTTCCTTGCCATTGCCAGTCTACATTTTATATCCTCTCTACTTCGACCATCATCAGTTATTTTACTTCCTAAATAGCAAAACTGCTTTACTACTTTAAGTGTCTCATTTCCTAATCTAATTCCCTCAGCATCACCCGATTTAATTGGACTACATTCCATTATCCTCGTTTTGCTTTTGTTGATGTTCATCTTATATCCTCTTTTCAAGACACTGTCCATTCCATTCAACTGCTCTCCCAAGTCCTTTGCCGTCTCTGACAGAATTACAATGTCATCGGCGAACCACAAAGTTTTTATTTCTTCTCCATGGACTTTAATACCTACTCCGAAATTTTCTTTTGTTTCCTTTATTGCTTGCTCAATATACAGATTGAATAACATCGGGGAGAGGCTACAACCCTGTCTTACTCCCTTCCCAACCGCTGCTTCCCTTTCATGCCCCTCGACTCTTTTAACTGCCATCTGGTTTCTGTACAAATTGTAAATAGCCTTTCGCTCCCTGTATTTTACCCCTGCCACCTTTAGAATTTGAAAGAGAGTATTCCACTCAACATTGTCAAAAGCTTTCTCTAAGTCTACAAATGCTAGAAACGCAGGTTTGCCTTTCTTTAATCTTTCTTCTTCTTCTTGTATCAACTAAGTCTTAAGGTCAGTATTGCCTCACGTGTTCCAATATTTCTACGGAATCCAAACTGATCTTCCCCGAGGTCGGCTTCTACTAGTTTTTCCATTCGTCTGTAAGGAATTCGTGTTAGTATTTTGCAGCTATGGCTTATTAAAATTATTGTTTGGTAATTTTCACATCTGTCAACACCTGCTTTCTTTGGGATTGGAATTATTATATTCTTCTTGAAGTCTGAGGGTATTTCGCCTGTTTCATACATCTTGCTCACCAGATGGTAGAGTTTTGTCAGGACTGGCTCTCCCAAGGCCGTCAGTAGTTCCAATGGAATGTTGTCGACTCCGGTGGCCTTGTTTCGACTCAGGTCTTTCAGTGCTCTGTCAAACTCTTCACGCAGTATCGTATCACCCATTTCATCTTCATCTACATCCTCTTCCATTTCCATAATATTGTCCTCAAGTACATCGCCCTTGTATAGACCCTCTATATACTCCTTCCACCTTTCTGCTTTCCCTTCTTTGCTTAGAACTGGGTTTCCATCTGAGCTCTTGATGTTTATACAAGTGGTTCTCTTTTCTGCAAAGGTATCTTTAATTTTCCTGTAGGCAGTATCTATCTTACCCCTAGTGAGATAACCCTCTACATCCTTACATTTGTCCTCTAGCCATCCCTGCTTAGCCATTTTGCACTTCCTGTTGATCTCATTTTTGAGACGTTTGTATTCCTTTTTGCCTGCTTCATTTACTGCATTTTTATATTTTCTCCTTTCATCAATTAAATTCAGTATTTCTTCTGTTACCCAAGGATTTCTACTAGCCCTCGTCTTCTTACCTACTTGATCCTCTGCTGCCTTCAGTACCTCATCCCTCAAAGCTACCCATCCTTCTTCTACTGTATTTATTTCCCCCATTCCTAACAATTGTTCCCTTATGCTCTCCCTGAAACTCTGTACAATCTCTGGTTCTTTCAGTTTATCCAGGTCCCCTCTCCTTAAATTCCCGCCTTTTTGCAGTTTCTTCAGTTTTAGTCTACAGGTCATAACCAATAGATTGTGGTCAGAGTCCACATCTGCCCCTGGAAATGTCTTACAATTTAAAACCTGGTTCCTAAATCTCTGCCTTACCATTATATAATCTATCTGATACCTTTTAGTATCTCCAGGGTTCTTCCATGTATACAACCTTCTTTCATGATTCTTACACCAAGTGTTAGCTATGATTAACTTGTGCTCTGTGCAAAATTATACCAGGCGGCTTCCTCTTTCATTTCTTAGCCCCAATCAATATCCACCTACTACGTTTCCTTTTCTCCCTTTTCCTACACTCCAATTCCAGTCACCCATGACTATTAAATTTTCATCTCCCTTCACTATCGGAATAATTTCTTTTATTTCATCATACATTTCTTCAATTTCTTCGTCATCTGCAGAGCTAGTTGGCATATAAACTTGTACTACTGTAGTAGGTGTGGGCTTCGTATCTATCTTGGCCACAAAAATGCGTTCACTATGCTGTTTGTAGTAGCTTACCCGCATTCCTATTTTCCTATTCATTATTAAACCTACTCCTGCACATTACCCCTATTTGATTTTGTGTTTAAAACCCTGAAGTCACCTGACCAGAGGTCTTGATTCATATCAGTGATAAAATTAACAATCAAAAGAAGCACCTAGAAAAAAGGAAGAAATCTTTCCTTATAACTCCAATAGTCAAAAAGGTCAGAGAGGTGGTTCCAATCCAACAAAATCACACTCAACAGTTAAACAAACATAGCACTCATGAAACGGAATCTCCCTGCTGAGAGAATCTACTTTGTGGCCATACAACCAAATAACCCTGCTGTAAACAACAAACATTTCACGATTAAAATACGTTACCCCACTGTGAAATTGATAAATATAAGTGAGAAGGGTAACAATCAAAGAAATCACCTAGCAAAACAAAGAGGGCTTTCCTTATAACACAAATTGTCAGAGTGTTCGGAGTGGTGGTTCCCGTCCAACAAAATCACACTCGAAGGTGGAACAAACATAGTAGTCATGAAATGAAATTTCTCTATTGAGAGGGAAGAAACATGTACCACAATTTGTGCACCACATTGATTATCTTTAGTGACTATTGCAATAACATTTTTAAAAATATAAAACAAATAAAGGAGATACCTAAAATACAAGATTTATCAAATTCCGAACATTCGTTATTCAGAAAGGTGCATGTGGTGTCCTATCTGCACCAAATCCCATTGAATAGAGAATTTGCTTTCTGGCCATACAACCAGATGACACTGCTATAAACAACAAACATTTACTCACATTTCACGATTCAAATACATTACTCCACTGTGAAATTGATGAATATAAGTGACCAGAGTAACAATCAAAAGAAGCACCAAGCAAAACAATAAAGTATTTCCTAATAACTCCAGTAATCAAAATGCTCGCAGTGGTGGTTCCCATCCAACAAAATCACACTCGATGGTTGAACAAACATAGCAATCATGAAACGGAAGCTCCCTGTTGAGAGGGAAGAAACTTGTACTATAATTTGTGCAGCACGTTGTTTATTTTTAGTAACCATTGAAATAAGATTTTTAAAAATATAAAGCAAATGAAGAAGATACCAAAACAAGAAGATTTATCAAATTCCAAACTTTGGGTGTTCAGTAAGGTGAATGTGGTGCCCAATCTGAAACAAAAACCCATTGAATGCAGAATCTGCTTTCTGGCCATACAAGCAGATGACCCTGCTGTAAACAACAAACACATAATCACATTTAATGATTCAAATACATTAACGCACCGTGAAATTGATGAATATATGTGATAAGCGTAACGATCAAAAGAAGCACCCAGCAAAACAATAAAGTTATTTCTAATTACACCAACAGTCGGAATGCTCGAAGTGGTGATTCCCACCCTACAAAATCACACTCGAAGGTAGTACAAACATAGCTGTCCTGAAACAGAATCTCCTTGTTGAGAGGGAAGAAACATGTACCACAATTTGTGCAGCATATTGATATTTTTTAGTGACCATTGCAATAAGATTTTCAAAAATTTTAAGCATTTGAAGGAGATACCTAACAAGAAGATTTATCAAATTCCGCACATTCGTTATTCAGTAAAGTGCATGTGGTGTGCAATCAGCACCGAAAATCCATTCAATTGAGAATCTGCTTTCTGGCCATACAACCAGATGACCCAGCTGTAAACAACAAATATTTACACACATTTCACGAATCAAATACATTACTCCTTTGTGAAATTGATCAATATTAGTGATAAGGGTAACTCAATTACTCAGGATGCTTGGAGTGGTGGTTCCCATCCAACAAAATCACACTCGATGGCAGAACAAACATAGCAGTCATGAAACGGAGTCTTGATGATGAGAGGCAAGAAACATGTACCACAATTTGTGCAGCACATTGATTATTTGTAGTAACCATTGCAATACGATTATTAAAAATATAAAGCAAATGAAGGAGATACCAAAATAAGAAGATTTATCAAATTCCCAACATTCAGTGTTCAGTAGGGTGCATGTGGTGTCCAATCTCCACCAAAAAACCATTGAATGCAGAATCTGCTTTCTGGCCATACAACCAGATGACCCTGCTGTAAACAATAAACACATAACCACATTTCACGATTCAAATATATTAACCCACTGTGAAATTGATGAATATAAATGATAAGGGAAAGAATCAAAACAAGCACCTAGCTAAACAATGAAGTCTTTCCTAATAACTCCAATACTCAGGATGCTCGGAGTGGTGGTTCCCATAAACAAAATCACACTCAATGGTAGAACAAATAGAGCTGTCATGAAACGGAATCTCCCTGCTGAGAGGGAAGCAACATGTACCACAATTTGTGCAGCACATTGATTACTTTTAGTGAACATTGGAATAAGATTTTTAGAAATATAAAGCAAATGAAGGAGATACCAAAACAAGAACATTTATCAAGTTACGAACATTCGATGTTCAGTAAGGTTCAAGTGCTGTCCAATCTGCACCAAAAACCCATTGAAAACAGAATCTGCTTTCTGAAAATACAACCAGAAGACCCTGCTGTAAACAACAAACACATTACCACATTTCAAGATTCAAATATATTAAACCACTGTGAAATTGATGATTATATGTGATAAAGGCAACAATCAAAATATGAACCTAGCAAAACAATGAAGTCATTCCTAATAACTCCAATACCCATGATGCTCGGAGTGGTGGTTCCCAACCAACAAAACCACACTCGATGTTTGAACAAACATAGCAGTCATGAAACAGCATCTCCCTGTTGACAGGGAAGAAACATGTACCATAATTTGTGGAGCACATTGTTTGTTTTAGTGACCATTGCGATTAGATATCTACACATATAAAGCAAATCAAGGCGAATTAATCAAATTCCGAGCATTTGTTATTCAGTAAAGTGCATGTGGTGTCCAATCAGCACCAAAAACCCATTGAATGGAGAATCTGCTTCCTGGAATTACAACCAGATGACCCTGCTGTAAACAACAAACATTTAGCCACAGTTCACGATTCAAATACATTACTCCACTGTAAAATTGATGAATATAAGTTATAAGGGTATCAATCAAAAGAAGTTCCAAGCAAAAGAAAGAAGTCTTTATAATAACTCCAATTGTCAGAATGCTCGGAGTGGTGGTTCTAATCAAAAAAAATCACACTCGATGATTGAACAAACATAGCAGTCATGAAACAGAATCTCCCTATTGAGAGGGAAGAAACATGTACTACAATTAGTGCAGCACATTGTCTATTTTTAGTGACCAATGAAATAAGATTTTTGAAAATACAAAGCAAATGAACGAGATATCAAAACAAGAAGATTTATCAAATTACGAACATTCGGTGTTCAGTAAGGTGCATGTGGTGTCCAACCTGCACCAAAAACCCTTTGAATGCAGAATCTGCTTTCTGGCCACACAACCAGATAAGATTTTTAGAAATATAAAGCAAATGAAGGAAATACCTAAAAAAGATGATCTATCAAACTCGAAGCATTCTTTATTCAGTAAAGTGCATGTGGTGTCCAATCTGCACCAAAAACCCATTGAATGCTGAATCTGCTTTCTGGCCATACAACCAGATGACCCTGCTGTAAACAACAAACATTTACAAACATTTTACGATTCAAATACATTACTCCACTGCGAAATACAATAATATAAGTTATAAGTGTATCAATCAAAGGAAGCTCCTAGCAGAGGAAAAAATCTTTCTACAAACTCCAATACTCAGGATGCTCGGAGTGGTGGTTCCCATCCTACAAAATCACACTCAATGGTAGAACAAATATAGCCGTCATGAAACGGAATCTCCCTGCTGAGAGGGAATAAACATGTACCACAATTTGTGCAGCACATTGATCATTTTTAGTGAACATTGGAATTGTTGTTGTTGTCTTCAGTCCTGAGACTGGTTGGATGCAGCTCTCCATGCTACTCTATCCTGTGCAAGCTGCTTCATCTCCCAGTACCTACTGCAACCTACATCCTTCTGAATCTGCTTAGTGTATTCATCTCTTGGTCTCCCTCTACGATTTTTACCCTCCACGCTGCCCTCCAATGCTAAATTTGTGATCCCTTGATGCCTCAAAACATGTCCTACCAACCGATCCCTTCTTCTAGTCAAGTTGTGCCACAAATTTCTCTTCTCCCCAATCCTATTCAATACCTCCTCATTAGTTACGTGATCTACCCACCTAATCTTCAACATTCTTCTGTAGCACCACATTTTGAAAGCTTCTATTCTCTTCTTGTCCAAACTAGTTATCGTCCATGTTTCACTTCCATACATGGCTACACTCCAAACAAATTCTTTCATAAACGACTTCCTGATACATAAATCTATATTCCATGTTAACAAATTTCTCTTCTTGAGAAACGCTTTCCTTGCCATTGCCAGTCTACATTTTATATCCTCTCTACTTCGACCATCATCAGTTATTTTACTTCCTAAATAGCAAAACTGCTTTACTACTTTAAGTGTCTCATTTCCTAATCTAATTCCCTCAGCATCACCCGATTTAATTGGACTACATTCCATTATCCTCGTTTTGCTTTTGTTGATGTTCATCTTATATCCTCTTTTCAAGACACTGTCCATTCCATTCAACTGCTCTCCCAAGTCCTTTGCCGTCTCTGACAGAATTACAATGTCATCGGCGAACCACAAAGTTTTTATTTCTTCTCCATGGACTTTAATACCTACTCCGAAATTTTCTTTTGTTTCCTTTATTGCTTGCTCAATATACAGATTGAATAACATCGGGGAGAGGCTACAACCCTGTCTTACTCCCTTCCCAACCGCTGCTTCCCTTTCATGCCCCTCGACTCTTTTAACTGCCATCTGGTTTCTGTACAAATTGTAAATAGCCTTTCGCTCCCTGTATTTTACCCCTGCCACCTTTAGAATTTGAAAGAGAGTATTCCACTCAACATTGTCAAAAGCTTTCTCTAAGTCTACAAATGCTAGAAACGCAGGTTTGCCTTTCTTTAATCTTTCTTCTTCTTCTTGTATCAACTAAGTCTTAAGGTCAGTATTGCCTCACGTGTTCCAATATTTCTACGGAATCCAAACTGATCTTCCCCGAGGTCGGCTTCTACTAGTTTTTCCATTCGTCTGTAAGGAATTCGTGTTAGTATTTTGCAGCTATGGCTTATTAAAATTATTGTTTGGTAATTTTCACATCTGTCAACACCTGCTTTCTTTGGGATTGGAATTATTATATTCTTCTTGAAGTCTGAGGGTATTTCGCCTGTTTCATACATCTTGCTCACCAGATGGTAGAGTTTTGTCAGGACTGGCTCTCCCAAGGCCGTCAGTAGTTCCAATGGAATGTTGTCGACTCCGGTGGCCTTGTTTCGACTCAGGTCTTTCAGTGCTCTGTCAAACTCTTCACGCAGTATCGTATCACCCATTTCATCTTCATCTACATCCTCTTCCATTTCCATAATATTGTCCTCAAGTACATCGCCCTTGTATAGACCCTCTATATACTCCTTCCACCTTTCTGCTTTCCCTTCTTTGCTTAGAACTGGGTTTCCATCTGAGCTCTTGATGTTTATACAAGTGGTTCTCTTTTCTGCAAAGGTATCTTTAATTTTCCTGTAGGCAGTATCTATCTTACCCCTAGTGAGATAACCCTCTACATCCTTACATTTGTCCTCTAGCCATCCCTGCTTAGCCATTTTGCACTTCCTGTTGATCTCATTTTTGAGACGTTTGTATTCCTTTTTGCCTGCTTCATTTACTGCATTTTTATATTTTCTCCTTTCATCAATTAAATTCAGTATTTCTTCTGTTACCCAAGGATTTCTACTAGCCCTCGTCTTCTTACCTACTTGATCCTCTGCTGCCTTCAGTACCTCATCCCTCAAAGCTACCCATCCTTCTTCTACTGTATTTATTTCCCCCATTCCTAACAATTGTTCCCTTATGCTCTCCCTGAAACTCTGTACAATCTCTGGTTCTTTCAGTTTATCCAGGTCCCCTCTCCTTAAATTCCCGCCTTTTTGCAGTTTCTTCAGTTTTAGTCTACAGGTCATAACCAATAGATTGTGGTCAGAGTCCACATCTGCCCCTGGAAATGTCTTACAATTTAAAACCTGGTTCCTAAATCTCTGCCTTACCATTATATAATCTATCTGATACCTTTTAGTATCTCCAGGGTTCTTCCATGTATACAACCTTCTTTCATGATTCTTACACCAAGTGTTAGCTATGATTAACTTGTGCTCTGTGCAAAATTATACCAGGCGGCTTCCTCTTTCATTTCTTAGCCCCAATCAATATCCACCTACTACGTTTCCTTTTCTCCCTTTTCCTACACTCCAATTCCAGTCACCCATGACTATTAAATTTTCATCTCCCTTCACTATCGGAATAATTTCTTTTATTTCATCATACATTTCTTCAATTTCTTCGTCATCTGCAGAGCTAGTTGGCATATAAACTTGTACTACTGTAGTAGGTGTGGGCTTCGTATCTATCTTGGCCACAAAAATGCGTTCACTATGCTGTTTGTAGTAGCTTACCCGCATTCCTATTTTCCTATTCATTATTAAACCTACTCCTGCACATTACCCCTATTTGATTTTGTGTTTAAAACCCTGAAGTCACCTGACCAGAGGTCTTGATTCATATCAGTGATAAAATTAACAATCAAAAGAAGCACCTAGAAAAAAGGAAGAAATCTTTCCTTATAACTCCAATAGTCAAAAAGGTCAGAGAGGTGGTTCCAATCCAACAAAATCACACTCAACAGTTAAACAAACATAGCACTCATGAAACGGAATCTCCCTGCTGAGAGAATCTACTTTGTGGCCATACAACCAAATAACCCTGCTGTAAACAACAAACATTTCACGATTAAAATACGTTACCCCACTGTGAAATTGATAAATATAAGTGAGAAGGGTAACAATCAAAGAAATCACCTAGCAAAACAAAGAGGGCTTTCCTTATAACACAAATTGTCAGAGTGTTCGGAGTGGTGGTTCCCGTCCAACAAAATCACACTCGAAGGTGGAACAAACATAGTAGTCATGAAATGAAATTTCTCTATTGAGAGGGAAGAAACATGTACCACAATTTGTGCACCACATTGATTATCTTTAGTGACTATTGCAATAACATTTTTAAAAATATAAAACAAATAAAGGAGATACCTAAAATACAAGATTTATCAAATTCCGAACATTCGTTATTCAGAAAGGTGCATGTGGTGTCCTATCTGCACCAAATCTCATTGAATAGAGAATTTGCTTTCTGGCCATACAACCAGATGACACTGCTATAAACAACAAACATTTACTCACATTTCACGATTCAAATACATTACTCCACTGTGAAATTGATGAATATAAGTGACCAGAGTAACAATCAAAAGAAGCACCAAGCAAAACAATAAAGTATTTCCTAATAACTCCAGTAATCAAAATGCTCGCAGTGGTGGTTCCCATCCAACAAAATCACACTCGATGGTTGAACAAACATAGCAATCATGAAACGGAAGCTCCCTGTTGAGAGGGAAGAAACTTGTACTATAATTTGTGCAGCACATTGTTTATTTTTAGTAACCATTGAAATAAGATTTTTAAAAATATAAAGCAAATGAAGAAGATACCAAAACAAGAAGATTTATCAAATTCCAAACTTTGGGTGTTCAGTAAGGTGAATGTGGTGCCCAATCTGAAACAAAAACCCATTGAATGCAGAATCTGCTTTCTGGCCATACAAGCAGATGACCCTGCTGTAAACAACAAACACATAATCACATTTAATGATTCAAATACATTAACGCACCGTGAAATTGATGAATATATGTGATAAGCGTAACGATCAAAAGAAGCACCCAGCAAAACAATAAAGTTATTTCTAATTACACCAACAGTCGGAATGCTCGAAGTGGTGATTCCCACCCTACAAAATCACACTCGAAGGTAGTACAAACATAGCTGTCCTGAAACAGAATCTCCTTGTTGAGAGGGAAGAAACATGTACCACAATTTGTGCAGCATATTGATATTTTTTAGTGACCATTGCAATAAGATTTTCAAAAATTTTAAGCATTTGAAGGAGATACCTAACAAGAAGATTTATCAAATTCCGCACATTCGTTATTCAGTAAAGTGCATGTGGTGTGCAATCAGCACCGAAAATCCATTCAATTGAGAATCTGCTTTCTGGCCATACAACCAGATGACCCAGCTGTAAACAACAAATATTTACACACATTTCACGAATCAAATACATTACTCCTTTGTGAAATTGATCAATATTAGTGATAAGGGTAACTCAATTACTCAGGATGCTTGGAGTGGTGGTTCCCATCCAACAAAATCACACTCGATGGCAGAACAAACATAGCAGTCATGAAACGGAGTCTTGATGATGAGAGGCAAGAAACATGTACCACAATTTGTGCAGCACATTGATTATTTGTAGTAACCATTGCAATACGATTATTAAAAATATAAAGCAAATGAAGGAGATACCAAAATAAGAAGATTTATCAAATTCCCAACATTCAGTGTTCAGTAGGGTGCATGTGGTGTCCAATCTCCACCAAAAAACCATTGAATGCAGAATCTGCTTTCTGGCCATACAACCAGATGACCCTGCTGTAAACAATAAACACATAACCACATTTCACGATTCAAATATATTAACCCACTGTGAAATTGATGAATATAAATGATAAGGGAAAGAATCAAAACAAGCACCTAGCTAAACAATGAAGTCTTTCCTAATAACTCCAATACTCAGGATGCTCGGAGTGGTGGTTCCCATAAACAAAATCACACTCAATGGTAGAACAAATAGAGCTGTCATGAAACGGAATCTCCCTGCTGAGAGGGAAGCAACATGTACCACAATTTGTGCAGCACATTGATTACTTTTAGTGAACATTGGAATAAGATTTTTAGAAATATAAAGCAAATGAAGGAGATACCAAAACAAGAACATTTATCAAGTTACGAACATTCGATGTTCAGTAAGGTTCAAGTGCTGTCCAATCTGCACCAAAAACCCATTGAAAACAGAATCTGCTTTCTGAAAATACAACCAGAAGACCCTGCTGTAAACAACAAACACATTACCACATTTCAAGATTCAAATATATTAAACCACTGTGAAATTGATGATTATATGTGATAAAGGCAACAATCAAAATATGAACCTAGCAAAACAATGAAGTCATTCCTAATAACTCCAATACCCATGATGCTCGGAGTGGTGGTTCCCAACCAACAAAACCACACTCGATGTTTGAACAAACATAGCAGTCATGAAACAGCATCTCCCTGTTGACAGGGAAGAAACATGTACCATAATTTGTGGAGCACATTGTTTGTTTTAGTGACCATTGCGATTAGATATCTACACATATAAAGCAAATCAAGGCGAATTAATCAAATTCCGAGCATTTGTTATTCAGTAAAGTGCATGTGGTGTCCAATCAGCACCAAAAACCCATTGAATGGAGAATCTGCTTCCTGGAATTACAACCAGATGACCCTGCTGTAAACAACAAACATTTAGCCACAGTTCACGATTCAAATACATTACTCCACTGTAAAATTGATGAATATAAGTTATAAGGGTATCAATCAAAAGAAGTTCCAAGCAAAAGAAAGAAGTCTTTATAATAACTCCAATTGTCAGAATGCTCGGAGTGGTGGTTCTAATAAAAAAAAATCACACTCGATGATTGAACAAACATAGCAGTCATGAAACAGAATCTCCCTATTGAGAGGGAAGAAACATGTACTACAATTAGTGCAGCACATTGTCTATTTTTAGTGACCAATGAAATAAGATTTTTGAAAATACAAAGCAAATGAACGAGATATCAAAACAAGAAGATTTATCAAATTACGAACATTCGGTGTTCAGTAAGGTGCATGTGGTGTCCAACCTGCACCAAAAACCCTTTGAATGCAGAATCTGCTTTCTGGCCACACAACCAGATAAGATTTTTAGAAATATAAAGCAAATGAAGGAAATACCTAAAAAAGATGATCTATCAAACTCGAAGCATTCTTTATTCAGTAAAGTGCATGTGGTGTCCAATCTGCACCAAAAACCCATTGAATGCTGAATCTGCTTTCTGGCCATACAACCAGATGACCCTGCTGTAAACAACAAACATTTACAAACATTTTACGATTCAAATACATTACTCCACTGCGAAATACAATAATATAAGTTATAAGTGTATCAATCAAAGGAAGCTCCTAGCAGAGGAAAAAATCTTTCTACAAACTCCAATACTCAGGATGCTCGGAGTGGTGGTTCCCATCCTACAAAATCACACTCAATGGTAGAACAAATATAGCCGTCATGAAACGGAATCTCCCTGCTGAGAGGGAATAAACATGTACCACAATTTGTGCAGCACATTGATCATTTTTAGTGAACATTGGAATTGTTGTTGTTGTCTTCAGTCCTGAGACTGGTTGGATGCAGCTCTCCATGCTACTCTATCCTGTGCAAGCTGCTTCATCTCCCAGTACCTACTGCAACCTACATCCTTCTGAATCTGCTTAGTGTATTCATCTCTTGGTCTCCCTCTACGATTTTTACCCTCCACGCTGCCCTCCAATGCTAAATTTGTGATCCCTTGATGCCTCAAAACATGTCCTACCAACCGATCCCTTCTTCTAGTCAAGTTGTGCCACAAATTTCTCTTCTCCCCAATCCTATTCAATACCTCCTCATTAGTTACGTGATCTACCCACCTAATCTTCAACATTCTTCTGTAGCACCACATTTTGAAAGCTTCTATTCTCTTCTTGTCCAAACTAGTTATCGTCCATGTTTCACTTCCATACATGGCTACACTCCAAACAAATTCTTTCATAAACGACTTCCTGATACATAAATCTATATTCCATGTTAACAAATTTCTCTTCTTGAGAAACGCTTTCCTTGCCATTGCCAGTCTACATTTTATATCCTCTCTACTTCGACCATCATCAGTTATTTTACTTCCTAAATAGCAAAACTGCTTTACTACTTTAAGTGTCTCATTTCCTAATCTAATTCCCTCAGCATCACCCGATTTAATTGGACTACATTCCATTATCCTCGTTTTGCTTTTGTTGATGTTCATCTTATATCCTCTTTTCAAGACACTGTCCATTCCATTCAACTGCTCTCCCAAGTCCTTTGCCGTCTCTGACAGAATTACAATGTCATCGGCGAACCACAAAGTTTTTATTTCTTCTCCATGGACTTTAATACCTACTCCGAAATTTTCTTTTGTTTCCTTTATTGCTTGCTCAATATACAGATTGAATAACATCGGGGAGAGGCTACAACCCTGTCTTACTCCCTTCCCAACCGCTGCTTCCCTTTCATGCCCCTCGACTCTTTTAACTGCCATCTGGTTTCTGTACAAATTGTAAATAGCCTTTCGCTCCCTGTATTTTACCCCTGCCACCTTTAGAATTTGATAGAGAGTATTCCAGTCAACATTGTCAAAAGCTTTCTCTAAGTATACAACTGCTAGAAACGTAGGTTTGCCTTTCCTTAATCTTTCTTCTAAGCTAAGTCGTAAGGTCAGAATTGCCATACGTGTTCCAGTATTTCTACGGTATCCAAACTGATCTTCTCCGAGGTCAGCTTCTACTAGTTTTTCCATTCGTCTGTAAGGAATTCATGATAGTATTTTGCAGCTATGGCTTATTAAACTTATTGTTCGGTAATTTTCACATCTGTCAACACCTGCTTTCTTTGGGATTGGAATTATTATATTCTTCTTGAAGTCTGAGGGTATTTCGCCTGTTTCATACATCTTGCTCACCAGATGGTAGAGTTTTGTCAGGACTGGCTCTCCCAAGGCCGTCAGTAGTTCCAATGGAATGTTGTCGACTCCGGTGGCCTTGTTTCGACTCAGGTCTTTCAGTGCTCTGTCAAACTCTTCACGCAGTATCGTATCACCCATTTCATCTTCATCTACATCCTCTTCCATTTCCATAATATTGTCCTCAAGTACATCGCCCTTGTATAGACCCTCTATATACTCCTTCCACCTTTCTGCTTTCCCTTCTTTGCTTAGAACTGGGTTTCCATCTGAGCTCTTGATGTTTATACAAGTGGTTCTCTTTTCTGCAAAGGTATCTTTAATTTTCCTGTAGGCAGTATCTATCTTACCCCTAGTGAGATAACCCTCTACATCCTTACATTTGTCCTCTAGCCATCCCTGCTTAGCCATTTTGCACTTCCTGTTGATCTCATTTTTGAGACGTTTGTATTCCTTTTTGCCTGCTTCATTTACTGCATTTTTATATTTTCTCCTTTCATCAATTAAATTCAGTATTTCTTCTGTTACCCAAGGATTTCTACTAGCCCTCGTCTTCTTACCTACTTGATCCTCTGCTGCCTTCAGTACCTCATCCCTCAAAGCTACCCATCCTTCTTCTACTGTATTTATTTCCCCCATTCCTAACAATTGTTCCCTTATGCTCTCCCTGAAACTCTGTACAATCTCTGGTTCTTTCAGTTTATCCAGGTCCCCTCTCCTTAAATTCCCGCCTTTTTGCAGTTTCTTCAGTTTTAGTCTACAGGTCATAACCAATAGATTGTGGTCAGAGTCCACATCTGCCCCTGGAAATGTCTTACAATTTAAAACCTGGTTCCTAAATCTCTGCCTTACCATTATATAATCTATCTGATACCTTTTAGTATCTCCAGGGTTCTTCCATGTATACAACCTTCTTTCATGATTCTTACACCAAGTGTTAGCTATGATTAACTTGTACTCTGTGCAAAATTATACCAGGCGGCTTCCTCTTTCATTTCTTAGCCCCAATCAATATCCACCTACTACGTTTCCTTTTCTCCCTTTTCCTACACTCCAATTCCAGTCACCCATGACTATTAAATTTTCATCTCCCTTCACTATCGGAATAATTTCTTTTATTTCATCATACATTTCTTCAATTTCTTCGTCATCTGCAGAGCTAGTTGGCATATAAACTTGTACTACTGTAGTAGGTGTGGGCTTCGTATCTATCTTGGCCACAAAAATGCGTTCACTATGCTGTTTGTAGTAGCTTACCCGCATTCCTATTTTCCTATTCATTATTAAACCTACTCCTGCACATTACCCCTATTTGATTTTGTGTTTAAAACCCTGAAGTCACCTGACCAGAGGTCTTGATTAATATCAGTGATAAAATTAACAATCAAAAGAAGCACCTAGAAAAAAGGAAGAAATCTTTCCTTATAACTCCAATAGTCAAAAAGGTCAGAGAGGTGGTTCCAATCCAACAAAATCACACTCAACAGTTAAACAAACATAGCACTCATGAAACGGAATCTCCCTGCTGAGAGAATCTACTTTGTGGCCATACAACCAAATAACCCTGCTGTAAACAACAAACATTTACAAACATTTCACGATTAAAATACGTTACCCCACTGTGAAATTGATGAATATAAGTGAGAAGGGTAACAATCAAAGAAATCACCTAGCAAAACAAAGAGGGCTTTCCTTATAACACAAATTGTCAGAGTGTTCGGAGTGGTGGTTCCCGTCCAACAAAATCACACTCGAAGGTGGAACAAACATAGTAGTCATGAAATGAAATTTCTCTATTGAGAGGGAAGAAACATGTACCACAATTTGTGCACCACATTGATTATCTTTAGTGACTATTGCAATAACATTTTTAAAAATATAAAGCAAATAAAGGAGATACCTAAAATACAAGATTTATCAAATTCCGAACATTCGTTATTCAGAAAGGTGCATGTGGTGTCCTATCTGCACCAAATCCCATTGAATAGAGAATTTGCTTTCTGGCCATACAACCAGATGACACTGCTATAAACAACAAACATTTACTCACATTTCACGATTCAAATACATTACTCCACTGTGAAATTGATGAATATAAGTGACCAGAGTAACAATCAAAAGAAGCACCAAGCAAAACAATAAAGTATTTCCTAATAACTCCAGTAATCAAAATGCTCGCAGTGGTGGTTCCCATCCAACAAAATCACACTCGATGGTTGAACAAACATAGCAATCATGAAACGGAAGCTCCCTGTTGAGAAGGAAGAAACTTGTACTATAATTTGTGCAGCACATTGTTTATTTTTAGTAACCATTGAAATAAGATTTTTAAAAATATAAAGCAAATGAAGAAGATACCAAAACAAGAAGATTTATCAAATTCCAAACTTTGGGTGTTCAGTAAGGTGAATGTGGTGCCCAATCTGAAACAAAAACCCATTGAATGCAGAATCTGCTTTCTGGCCATACAAGCAGATGACCCTGCTGTAAACAACAAACACATAATCACATTTAATGATTCAAATACATTAACGCACCGTGAAATTGATGAATATATGTGATAAGCGTAACGATCAAAAGAAGCACCCAGCAAAACAATAAAGTTATTCCTAATTACACCAACAGTCGGAATGCTCGAAGTGGTGGTTCCCACCCTACAAAATCACACTCGAAGGTAGTACAAACATAGCTGTCCTAAAACAGAATCTCCTTGTTGAGAGGGAAGAAACATGTACCACAATTTGTGCAGCATATTGATATTTTTTAGTGACCATTGCAATAAGATTTTCAAAAATTTTAAGCATTTGAAGGAGATACCTAACAAGAAGATTTATCAAATTCCGCACATTCGTTATTCAGTAAAGTGCATGTGGTGTGCAATCGGCACCGAAAATCCATTCAATTGAGAATCTGCTTTCTGGCCATACAACCAGATGACCCAGCTGTAAACAACAAACATTTACACACATTTCACGAATCAAATACATTACTCCTTTGTGAAATTGATCAATATTAGTGATAAGGGTAACTCAATTACTCAGGATGCTTGGAGTGGTGGTTCCCATCCAACAAAATCACACTCGATGGCAGAACAAACATAGCAGTCATGAAACGGAGTCTTGATGATGACAGGCAAGAAACATGTACCACAATTTGTGCAGCACATTGATTATTTGTAGTAACCATTGCAATACGATTATTAAAAATATAAAGCAAATGAAGGAGATACCAAAATAAGAAGATTTATCAAATTCCCAACATTCAGTGTTCAGTAGGGTGCATGTGGTGTCCAATCTCCACCAAAAAACCATTGAATGCAGAATCTGCTTTCTGGCCATACAACCAGATGACCCTGCTGTAAACAATAAACACATAACCACATTTCACGATTCAAATATATTAACCCACTGTGAAATTGATGAATATAAATGATAAGGGAAAGAATCAAAACAAGCACCTAGCTAAACAATGAAGTCTTTCCTAATAACTCCAATACTCAGGATGCTCGGAGTGGTGGTTCCCATAAACAAAATCACACTCAATGGTAGAACAAATAGAGCTGTCATGAAACGGAATCTCCCTGCTGAGAGGGAAGCAACATGTACCACAATTTGTGCAGCACATTGATTACTTTTAGTGAACATTGGAATAAGATTTTTAGAAATATAAAGCAAATGAAGGAGATACCAAAACAAGAACATTTATCAAGTTACGAACATTCGATGTTCAGTAAGGTTCAAGTGCTGTCCAATCTGCACCAAAAACCCATTGAAAACAGAATCTGCTTTCTGAAAATACAACCAGAAGACCCTGCTGTAAACAACAAACACATTACCACATTTCAAGATTCAAATATATTAAACCACTGTGAAATTGATGATTATATGTGATAAAGGCAACAATCAAAATATGAACCTAGCAAAACAATGAAGTCATTCCTAATAACTCCAATACCCATGATGCTCGGAGTGGTGGTTCCCAACCAACAAAACCACACTCGATGTTTGAACAAACATAGCAGTCATGAAACAGCATCTCCCTGTTGACAGGGAAGAAACATGTACCATAATTTGTGGAGCACATTGTTTGTTTTAGTGACCATTGCGATTAGATATCTACACATATAAAGCAAATCAAGGCGAATTAATCAAATTCCGAGCATTTGTTATTCAGTAAAGTGCATGTGGTGTCCAATCAGCACCAAAAACCCATTGAATGGAGAATCTGCTTCCTGGAATTACAACCAGATGACCCTGCTGTAAACAACAAACATTTAGCCACAGTTCACGATTCAAATACATTACTCCACTGTAAAATTGATGAATATAAGTTATAAGGGTATCAATCAAAAGAAGTTCCAAGCAAAAGAAAGAAGTCTTTATAATAACTCCAATTGTCAGAATGCTCGGAGTGGTGGTTCTAATCAAAAAAAATCACACTCGATGATTGAACAAACATAGCAGTCATGAAACAGAATCTCCCTATTGAGAGGGAAGAAACATGTACTACAATTAGTGCAGCACATTGTCTATTTTTAGTGACCAATGAAATAAGATTTTTGAAAATACAAAGCAAATGAACGAGATATCAAAACAAGAAGATTTATCAAATTACGAACATTCGGTGTTCAGTAAGGTGCATGTGGTGTCCAACCTGCACCAAAAACCCTTTGAATGCAGAATCTGCTTTCTGGCCACACAACCAGATAAGATTTTTAGAAATATAAAGCAAATGAAGGAAATACCTAAAAAAGATGATCTATCAAACTCGAAGCATTCTTTATTCAGTAAAGTGCATGTGGTGTCCAATCTGCACCAAAAACCCATTGAATGCTGAATCTGCTTTCTGGCCATACAACCAGATGACCCTGCTGTAAACAACAAACATTTACAAACATTTTACGATTCAAATACATTACTCCACTGCGAAATACAATAATATAAGTTATAAGTGTATCAATCAAAGGAAGCTCCTAGCAGAGGAAAAAATCTTTCTACAAACTCCAATACTCAGGATGCTCGGAGTGGTGGTTCCCATCCTACAAAATCACACTCAATGGTAGAACAAATATAGCCGTCATGAAACGGAATCTCCCTGCTGAGAGGGAATAAACATGTACCACAATTTGTGCAGCACATTGATCATTTTTAGTGAACATTGGAATTGTTGTTGTTGTCTTCAGTCCTGAGACTGGTTTGATGCAGCTCTCCATGCTACTCTATCCTGTGCAAGCTGCTTCATCTCCCAGTACCTACTGCAACCTACATCCTTCTGAATCTGCTTAGTGTATTCATCTCTTGGTCTCCCTCTACGATTTTTACCCTCCACGCTGCCCTCCAATGCTAAATTTGTGATCCCTTGATGCCTCAAAACATGTCCTACCAACCGATCCCTTCTTCTAGTCAAGTTGTGCCACAAATTTCTCTTCTCCCCAATCCTATTCAATACCTCCTCATTAGTTACGTGATCTACCCACCTAATCTTCAACATTCTTCTGTAGCACCACATTTTGAAAGCTTCTATTCTCTTCTTGTCCAAACTAGTTATCGTCCATGTTTCACTTCCATACATGGCTACACTCCAAACAAATTCTTTCATAAACGACTTCCTGATACATAAATCTATATTCCATGTTAACAAATTTCTCTTCTTGAGAAACGCTTTCCTTGCCATTGCCAGTCTACATTTTATATCCTCTCTACTTCGACCATCATCAGTTATTTTACTTCCTAAATAGCAAAACTGCTTTACTACTTTAAGTGTCTCATTTCCTAATCTAATTCCCTCAGCATCACCCGATTTAATTGGACTACATTCCATTATCCTCGTTTTGCTTTTGTTGATGTTCATCTTATATCCTCTTTTCAAGACACTGTCCATTCCATTCAACTGCTCTCCCAAGTCCTTTGCCGTCTCTGACAGAATTACAATGTCATCGGCGAACCACAAAGTTTTTATTTCTTCTCCATGGACTTTAATACCTACTCCGAAATTTTCTTTTGTTTCCTTTATTGCTTGCTCAATATACAGATTGAATAACATCGGGGAGAGGCTACAACCCTGTCTTACTCCCTTCCCAACCGCTGCTTCCCTTTCATGCCCCTCGACTCTTTTAACTGCCATCTGGTTTCTGTACAAATTGTAAATAGCCTTTCGCTCCCTGTATTTTATCCCTGCCACCTTTAGAATTTGAAAGAGAGTATTCCACTCAACATTGTCAAAAGCTTTCTCTAAGTCTACAAATGCTAGAAACGTAGGTTTGCCTTTCTTTAATCTTTCTTCTTCTTCTTGTATCAACTAAGTCTTAAGGTCAGTATTGCCTCACGTGTTCCAATATTTCTACGGAATCCAAACTGATCTTCCCCGAGGTCGGCTTCTACTAGTTTTTCCATTCGTCTGTAAGGAATTCGTGTTAGTATTTTGCAGCTATGGCTTATTAAAATTATTGTTTGGTAATTTTCACATCTGTCAACACCTGCTTTCTTTGGGATTGGAATTATTATATTCTTCTTGAAGTCTGAGGGTATTTCGCCTGTTTCATACATCTTGCTCACCAGATGGTAGAGTTTTGTCAGGACTGGCTCTCCCAAGGCCGTCAGTAGTTCCAATGGAATGTTGTCGACTCCGGTGGCCTTGTTTCGACTCAGGTCTTTCAGTGCTCTGTCAAACTCTTCACGCAGTATCGTATCACCCATTTCATCTTCATCTACATCCTCTTCCATTTCCATAATATTGTCCTCAAGTACATCGCCCTTGTATAGACCCTCTATATACTCCTTCCACCTTTCTGCTTTCCCTTCTTTGCTTAGAACTGGGTTTCCATCTGAGCTCTTGATGTTTATACAAGTGGTTCTCTTTTCTGCAAAGGTATCTTTAATTTTCCTGTAGGCAGTATCTATCTTACCCCTAGTGAGATAACCCTCTACATCCTTACATTTGTCCTCTAGCCATCCCTGCTTAGCCATTTTGCACTTCCTGTTGATCTCATTTTTGAGACGTTTGTATTCCTTTTTGCCTGCTTCATTTACTGCATTTTTATATTTTCTCCTTTCATCAATTAAATTCAGTATTTCTTCTGTTACCCAAGGATTTCTACTAGCCCTCGTCTTCTTACCTACTTGATCCTCTGCTGCCTTCAGTACCTCATCCCTCAAAGCTACCCATCCTTCTTCTACTGTATTTATTTCCCCCATTCCTAACAATTGTTCCCTTATGCTCTCCCTGAAACTCTGTACAATCTCTGGTTCTTTCAGTTTATCCAGGTCCCCTCTCCTTAAATTCCCGCCTTTTTGCAGTTTCTTCAGTTTTAGTCTACAGGTCATAACCAATAGATTGTGGTCAGAGTCCACATCTGCCCCTGGAAATGTCTTACAATTTAAAACCTGGTTCCTAAATCTCTGCCTTACCATTATATAATCTATCTGATACCTTTTAGTATCTCCAGGGTTCTTCCATGTATACAACCTTCTTTCATGATTCTTACACCAAGTGTTAGCTATGATTAACTTGTGCTCTGTGCAAAATTATACCAGGCGGCTTCCTCTTTCATTTCTTAGCCCCAATCAATATCCACCTACTACGTTTCCTTTTCTCCCTTTTCCTACACTCCAATTCCAGTCACCCATGACTATTAAATTTTCATCTCCCTTCACTATCGGAATAATTTCTTTTATTTCATCATACATTTCTTCAATTTCTTTGTCATCTGCAGAGCTAGTTGGCATATAAACTTGTACTACTGTAGTAGGTGTGGGCTTCGTATCTATCTTGGCCACAAAAATGCGTTCACTATGCTGTTTGTAGTAGCTTACCCGCATTCCTATTTTCCTATTCATTATTAAACCTACTCCTGCACATTACCCCTATTTGATTTTGTGTTTAAAACCCTGAAGTCACCTGACCAGAGGTCTTGATTAATATCAGTGATAAAATTAACAATCAAAAGAAGCACCTAGAAAAAAGGAAGAAGTCTTTCCTTATAACTCCAATAGTCAAAAAGGTCAGAGAGGTGGTTCCAATCCAACAAAATCACACTCAACAGTTAAACAAACATAGCACTCATGAAACGGAATCTCCCTGCTGAGAGAATCTACTTTGTGGCCATACAACCAAATAACCCTGCTGTAAACAACAAACATTTCACGATTAAAATACGTTACCCCACTGTGAAATTGATGAATATAAGTGAGAAGGGTAACAATCAAAGAAATCACCTAGCAAAACAAAGAGGGCTTTCCTTATAACACAAATTGTCAGAGTGTTCGGAGTGGTGGTTCCCGTCCAACAAAATCACACTCGAAGGTGGAACAAACATAGTAGTCATGAAATGAAATTTCTCTATTGAGAGGGAAGAAACATGTACCACAATTTGTGCACCACATTGATTATCTTTAGTGACTATTGCAATAACATTTTTAAAAATATAAAGCAAATAAAGGAGATACCTAAAATACAAGATTTATCAAATTCCGAACATTCGTTATTCAGAAAGGTGCATGTGGTGTCCTATCTGCACCAAATCCCATTGAATAGAGAATTTGCTTTCTGGCCATACAACCAGATGACACTGCTATAAACAACAAACATTTACTCACATTTCACGATTCAAATACATTACTCCACTGTGAAATTGATGAATATAAGTGACCAGAGTAACAATCAAAAGAAGCACCAAGCAAAACAATAAAGTATTTCCTAATAACTCCAGTAATCAAAATGCTCGCAGTGGTGGTTCCCATCCAACAAAATCACACTCGATGGTTGAACAAACATAGCAATCATGAAACGGAAGCTCCCTGTTGAGAGGGAAGAAACTTGTACTATAATTTGTGCAGCACATTGTTTATTTTTAGTAACCATTGAAATAAGATTTTTAAAAATATAAAGCAAATGAAGAAGATACCAAAACAAGAAGATTTATCAAATTCCAAACTTTGGGTGTTCAGTAAGGTGAATGTGGTGCCCAATCTGAAACAAAAACCCATTGAATGCAGAATCTGCTTTCTGGCCATACAAGCAGATGACCCTGCTGTAAACAACAAACACATAATCACATTTAATGATTCAAATACATTAACGCACCGTGAAATTGATGAATATATGTGATAAGCGTAACGATCAAAAGAAGCACCCAGCAAAACAATAAAGTTATTCCTAATTACACCAACAGTCGGAATGCTCAAAGTGGTGGTTCCCACCCTACAAAATCACACTCGAAGGTAGTACAAACATAGCTGTCCTAAAACAGAATCTCCTTGTTGAGAGGGAAGAAACATGTACCACAATTTGTGCAGCATACTGATATTTTTTAGTGACCATTGCAATAAGATTTTCAAAAATTTTAAGCATTTGAAGGAGATACCTAACAAGAAGATTTATCAAATTCCACACATTCGTTATTCAGTAAAGTGCATGTGGTGTGCAATCGGCACCGAAAATCCATTCAATTGAGAATCTGCTTTCTGGCTATACAACCAGATGACCCAGCTGTAAACAACAAACATTTACACACATTTCACGAATCAAATACATTACTCCTTTGTGAAATTGATCAATATTAGTGATAAGGGTAACTCAATTACTCAGGATGCTTGGAGTGGCGGTTCCCATCCAACAAAATCACACTCGATGGCAGAACAAACATAGCAGTCATGAAACGGAGTCTTGATGATGAGAGGCAAGAAACATGTACCACAATTTGTGCAGCACATTGATTATTTGTAGTAACCATTGCAATACGATTATTAAAAATATAAAGCAAATGAAGGAGATACCAAAATAAGAAGATTTATCAAATTCCCAACATTCAGTGTTCAGTAGGGTGCATGTGGTGTCCAATCTCCACCAAAAAACCATTGAATGCAGAATCTGCTTTCTGGCCATACAACCAGATGACCCTGCTGTAAACAATAAACACATAACCACATTTCACGATTCAAATATATTAACCCACTGTGAAATTGATGAATATAAATGATAAGGGAAAGAATCAAAACAAGCACCTAGCTAAACAATGAAGTCTTTCCTAATAACTCCAATACTCAGGATGCTCGGAGTGGTGGTTCCCATAAACAAAATCACACTCAATGGTAGAACAAATAGAGCTGTCATGAAACGGAATCTCCCTGCTGAGAGGGAAGCAACATGTACCACAATTTGTGCAGCACATTGATTACTTTTAGTGAACATTGGAATAAGATTTTTAGAAATATACAGCAAATGAAGGAGATACCAAAACAAGAACATTTATCAAGTTACGAACATTCGATGTTCAGTAAGGTTCAAGTGCTGTCCAATCTGCACCAAAAACCCATTGAAAACAGAATCTGCTTTCTGAAAATACAACCAGAAGACCCTGCTATAAACAACAAACACATTACCACATTTCAAGATTCAAATATATTAAACCACTGTGAAATTGATGATTATATGTGATAAAGGCAACAATCAAAATATGAACCTAGCAAAACAATGAAGTCATTCCTAATAACTCCAATACTCATGATGCTCGGAGTGGTGGTTCCCAACCAACAAAACCACACTCGATGTTTGAACAAACATAGCAGTCATGAAACAGCATCTCCCTGTTGACAGGGAAGAAACATGTACAATAATTTGTGGAGCACATTGTTTGTTTTAGTGACCATTGCGATTAGATATCTACACATATAAAGCAAATCAAGGCGAATTAATCAAATTCCGAGCATTTGTTATTCAGTAAAGTGCATGTGGTGTCCAATCAGCACCAAAAACCCATTGAATGGAGAATCTGCTTCCTGGAATTACAACCAGATGACCCTGCTGTAAACAACAAACATTTAGCCACAGTTCACGATTCAAATACATTACTCCACTGTAAAATTGATGAATATAAGTTATAAGGGTATCAATCAAAAGAAGTTCCAAGCAAAAGAAAGAAGTCTTTATAATAACTCCAATTGTCAGAATGCTCGGAGTGGTGGTTCTAATCAAAAAAAATCACACTCGATGATTGAACAAACATAGCAGTCATGAAACAGAATCTCCCTATTGAGAGGGAAGAAACATGTACTACAATTAGTGCAGCACATTGTCTATTTTTAGTGACCAATGAAATAAGATTTTTGAAAATACAAAGCAAATGAACGAGATATCAAAACAAGAAGATTTATCAAATTACGAACATTCGGTGTTCAGTAAGGTGCATGTGGTGTCCAACCTGCACCAAAAACCCTTTGAATGCAGAATCTGCTTTCTGGCCACACAACCAGATAAGATTTTTAGAAATATAAAGCAAATGAAGGAAATACCTAAAAAAGATGATCTATCAAACTCGAAGCATTCTTTATTCAGTAAAGTGCATGTGGTGTCCAATCTGCACCAAAAACCCATTGAATGCTGAATCTGCTTTCTGGCCATACAAGCAGATGACCCTGCTGTAAACAACAAACATTTACAAACATTTTACGATTCAAATACATTACTCCACTGCGAAATACAATAATATAAGTTATAAGTGTATCAATCAAAGGAAGCTCCTAGCAGAGGAAAAAATCTTTCTACAAACTCCAATACTCAGGATGCTCGGAGTGGTGGTTCCCATCCTACAAAATCACACTCAATGGTAGAACAAATATAGCCGTCATGAAATGGAATCTCCCTGCTGAGAGGGAATAAACATGTACCACAATTTGTGCAGCACATTGATCATTTTTAGTGAACATTGGAATTGTTGTTGTTGTCTTCAGTCCTGAGACTGGTTTGATGCAGCTCTCCATGCTACTCTATCCTGTGCAAGCTGCTTCATCTCCCAGTACCTACTGCAACCTACATCCTTCTGAATCTGCTTAGTGTATTCATCTCTTGGTCTCCCTCTACGATTTTTACCCTCCACGCTGCCCTCCAATGCTAAATTTGTGATCCCTTGATGCCTCAAAACATGTCCTACCAACCGATCCCTTCTTCTAGTCAAGTTGTGCCACAAATTTCTCTTCTCCCCAATCCTATTCAATACCTCCTCATTAGTTACGTGATCTACCCACCTAATCTTCAACATTCTTCTGTAGCACCACATTTTGAAAGCTTCTATTCTCTTCTTGTCCAAACTAGTTATCGTCCATGTTTCACTTCCATACATGGCTACACTCCAAACAAATTCTTTCATAAACGACTTCCTGATACATAAATCTATATTCCATGTTAACAAATTTCTCTTCTTGAGAAACGCTTTCCTTGCCATTGCCAGTCTACATTTTATATCCTCTCTACTTCGACCATCATCAGTTATTTTACTTCCTAAATAGCAAAACTGCTTTACTACTTTAAGTGTCTCATTTCCTAATCTAATTCCCTCAGCATCACCCGATTTAATTGGACTACATTCCATTATCCTCGTTTTGCTTTTGTTGATGTTCATCTTATATCCTCTTTTCAAGACACTGTCCATTCCATTCAACTGCTCTCCCAAGTCCTTTGCCGTCTCTGACAGAATTACAATGTCATCGGCGAACCACAAAGTTTTTATTTCTTCTCCATGGACTTTAATACCTACTCCGAAATTTTCTTTTGTTTCCTTTATTGCTTGCTCAATATACAGATTGAATAACATCGGGGAGAGGCTACAACCCTGTCTTACTCCCTTCCCAACCGCTGCTTCCCTTTCATGCCCCTCGACTCTTTTAACTGCCATCTGGTTTCTGTACAAATTGTAAATAGCCTTTCGCTCCCTGTATTTTACCCCTGCCACCTTTAGAATTTGAAAGAGAGTATTCCACTCAACATTGTCAAAAGCTTTCTCTAAGTCTACAAATGCTAGAAACGTAGGTTTGCCTTTCTTTAATCTTTCTTCTTCTTCTTGTATCAACTAAGTCTTAAGGTCAGTATTGCCTCACGTGTTCCAATATTTCTACGGAATCCAAACTGATCTTCCCCGAGGTCGGCTTCTACTAGTTTTTCCATTCGTCTGTAAGGAATTCGTGTTAGTATTTTGCAGCTATGGCTTATTAAAATTATTGTTTGGTAATTTTCACATCTGTCAACACCTGCTTTCTTTGGGATTGGAATTATTATATTCTTCTTGAAGTCTGAGGGTATTTCGCCTGTTTCATACATCTTGCTCACCAGATGGTAGTGTTTTGTCAGGACTGGCTCTCCCAAGGCCGTCAGTAGTTCCAATGGAATGTTGTCGACTCCGGTGGCCTTGTTTCGACTCAGGTCTTTCAGTGCTCTGTCAAACTCTTCACGCAGTATCGTATCACCCATTTCATCTTCATCTACATCCTCTTCCATTTCCATAATATTGTCCTCAAGTACATCGCCCTTATATAGACCCTCTATATACTCCTTCCACCTTTCTGCTTTCCCTTCTTTGCTTAGAACTGGGTTTCCATCTGAGCTCTTGATGTTTATACAAGTGGTTCTCTTTTCTGCAAAGGTATCTTTAATTTTCCTGTAGGCAGTATCTATCTTACCCCTAGTGAGATAACCCTCTACATCCTTACATTTGTCCTCTAGCCATCCCTGCTTAGCCATTTTGCACTTCCTGTTGATCTCATTTTTGAGACGTTTGTATTCCTTTTTGCCTCCTTCATTTACTGCATTTTTATATTTTCTCCTTTCATCAATTAAATTCAGTATTTCTTCTGTTACCCAAGGATTTCTACTAGCCCTCGTCTTCTTACCTACTTGATCCTCTGCTGCCTTCAGTACCTCATCCCTCAAAGCTACCCATCCTTCTTCTACTGTATTTATTTCCCCCATTCCTAACAATTGTTCCCTTATGCTCTCCCTGAAACTCTGTACAATCTCTGGTTCTTTCAGTTTATCCAGGTCCCCTCTCCTTAAATTCCCGCCTTTTTGCAGTTTCTTCAGTTTTAGTCTACAGGTCATAACCAATAGATTGTGGTCAGAGTCCACATCTGCCCCTGGAAATGTCTTACAATTTAAAACCTGGTTCCTAAATCTCTGCCTTACCATTATATAATCTATCTGATACCTTTTAGTATCTCCAGGGTTCTTCCATGTATACAACCTTCTTTCATGATTCTTACACCAAGTGTTAGCTATGATTAACTTGTGCTCTGTGCAAAATTATACCAGGCGGCTTCCTCTTTCATTTCTTAGCCCCAATCAATATCCACCTACTACGTTTCCTTTTCTCCCTTTTCCTACACTCCAATTCCAGTCACCCATGACTATTAAATTTTCATCTCCCTTCACTATCGGAATAATTTCTTTTATTTCATCATACATTTCTTCAATTTCTTCGTCATCTGCAGAGCTAGTTGGCATATAAACTTGTACTACTGTAGTAGGTGTGGGCTTCGTATCTATCTTGGCCACAAAAATGCGTTCACTATGCTGTTTGTAATAGCTTACCCGCATTCCTATTTTCCTATTCATTATTAAACCTACTCCTGCACATTACCCCTATTTGATTTTGTGTTTAAAACCCTGAAGTCACCTGACCAGAGGTCTTGATTAATATCAGTGATAAAATTAACAATCAAAAGAAGCACCTAGAAAAAAGGAAGAAATCTTTCCTTATAACTCCAATAGTCAAAAAGGTCAGAGAGGTGGTTCCAATCCAACAAAATCACACTCAACAGTTAAACAAACATAGCACTCATGAAACGGAATCTCCCTGCTGAGAGAATCTACTTTGTGGCCATACAACCAAATAACCCTGCTGTAAACAACAAACATTTACAAACATTTCACGATTAAAATACGTTACCCCACTGTGAAATTGATGAATATAAGTGAGAAGGGTAACAATCAAAGAAATCACCTAGCAAAACAAAGAGGGCTTTCCTTATAACACAAATTGTCAGAGTGTTCGGAGTGGTGGTTCCCGTCCAACAAAATCACACTCGAAGGTGGAACAAACATAGTAGTCATGAAATGAAATTTCTCTATTGAGAGGGAAGAAACATGTACCACAATTTGTGCACCACATTGATTATCTTAAGTGACTATTGCAATAACAATTTTAAAAATATAAAGCAAATAAAGGAGATACCTAAAATACAAGATTTATCAAATTCCGAACATTCGTTATTCAGAAAGGTGCATGTGATGTCCTATCTGCACCAAATCCCATTGAATAGAGAATTTGCTTTCTGGCCATACAACCAGATGACACTGCTATAAACAACAAACATTTACTCACATTTCACGATTCAAATACATTACTCCACTGTGAAATTGATGAATATAAGTGACCAGAGTAACAATCAAAAGAAGCACCAAGCAAAACAATAAAGTATTTCCTAATAACTCCAGTAATCAAAATGCTCGCAGTGGTGGTTCCCATCCAACAAAATCACACTCGATGGCAGAACAAACATAGCAGTCATGAAACGGAGTCTTGATGATGAGAGGCAAGAAACATGTACCACAATTTGTGCAGCACATTGATTATTTGTAGTAACCATTGCAATACGATTATTAAAAATATAAAGCAAATGAAGGAGATACCAAAATAAGAAGATTTATCAAATTCCCAACATTCAGTGTTCAGTAGGGTGCATGTGGTGTCCAATCTCCACCAAAAAACCATTGAATGCAGAATCTGCTTTCTGGCCATACAACCAGATGACCCTGCTGTAAACAATAAACACATAACCACATTTCACGATTCAAATATATTAACCCACTGTGAAATTGATGAATATAAATGATAAGTGAAAGAATCAAAACAAGCACCTAGCTAAACAATGAAGTCTTTCCTAATAACTCCAATACTCAGGATGCTCGGAGTGGTGGTTCCCATAAACAAAATCACACTCAATGGTAGAACAAATAGAGCTGTCATGAAACGGAATCTCCCTGCTGAGAGGGAAGCAACATGTACCACAATTTGTGCAGCACATTGATTACTTTTAGTGAACATTGGAATAAGATTTTTAGAAATATAAAGCAAATGAAGGAGATACCAAAACAAGAACATTTATCAAGTTACGAACATTCGATGTTCAGTAAGGTTCAAGTGCTGTCCAATCTGCACCAAAAACCCATTGAAAACAGAATCTGCTTTCTGAAAATACAACCAGAAGACCCTGCTGTAAACAACAAACACATTACCACATTTCAAGATTCAAATATATTAAACCACTGTGAAATTGATAATTATATGTGATAAAGGCAACAATCAAAATATGAACCTAGCAAAACAATGAAGTCATTCCTAATAACTCCAATACTCATGATGCTCGGAGTGGTGGTTCCCAACCAACAAAACCACACTCGATGTTTGAACAAACATAGCAGTCATGAAACAGCATCTCCCTGTTGACAGGGAAGAAACATGTACCATAATTTGTGGAGCACATTGTTTGTTTTAGTGACCATTGCGATTAGATATCTACACATATAAAGCAAATCAAGGCGAATTAATCAAATTCCGAGCATTTGTTATTCAGTAAAGTGCATGCGGTGTCCAATCAGCACCAAAAACCCATTGAATGGAGAATCTGCTTCCTGGAATTACAACCAGATGACCCTGCTGTAAACAACAAACATTTAGCCACAGTTCACGATTCAAATACATTACTCCACTGTAAAATTGATGAATATAAGTTATAAGGGTATCAATCAAAAGAAGTTCCAAGCAAAAGAAAGAAGTCTTTATAATAACTCCAATTGTCAGAATGCTCGGAGTGGTGGTTCTAATCAAAAAAATCACACTCGATGATTGAACAAACATAGCAGTCATGAAACAGAATCTCCCTATTGAGAGGGAAGAAACATGTACTACAATTAGTGCAGCACATTGTCTATTTTTAGTGACCAATGAAATAAGATTTTTGAAAATACAAAGCAAATGAACGAGATATCAAAACAAGAAGATTTATCAAATTACGAACATTCGGTGTTCAGTAAGGTGCATGTGGTGTCCAACCTGCACCAAAAACCCTTTGAATGCAGAATCTGCTTTCTGGCCACACAACCAGATAAGATTTTTAGAAATATAAAGCAAATGAAGGAAATACCTAAAAAAAGATGATCTATCAAACTCGAAGCATTCTTTATTCAGTAAAGTGCATGTGGTGTCCAATCTGCACCAAAAACCCATTGAATGCTGAATCTGCTTTCTGGCCATACAACCAGATGACCCTGCTGTAAACAACAAACATTTACAAACATTTTACGATTCAAATACATTACTCCACTGCGAAATACAATAATATAAGTTATAAGTGTATCAATCAAAGGAAGCTCCTAGCAGAGGAAAAAATCTTTCTACAAACACCAATACTCAGGATGCTCGGAGTGGTGGTTCCCATCCTACAAAATCACACTCAATGGTAGAACAAATATAGCCGTCATGAAACGGAATCTCCCTGCTGAGAGGGAATAAACATGTACCACAATTTGTGCAGCACATTGATCATTTTTAGTGAACATTGGAATTGTTGTTGTTGTCTTCAGTCCTGAGACTGGTTTGATGCAGCTCTCCATGCTACTCTATCCTGTGCAAGCTGCTTCATCTCCCAGTACCTACTGCAACCTACATCCTTCTGAATCTGCTTAGTGTATTCATCTCTTGGTCTCCCTCTACGATTTTTACCCTCCACGCTGCCCTCCAATGCTAAATTTGTGATCCCTTGATGCCTCAAAACATGTCCTACCAACCGATCCCTTCTTCTAGTCAAGTTGTGCCACAAATTTCTTTTCTCCCCAATCCTATTCAATACCTCCTCATTAGTTACGTGATCTACCCACCTAATCTTCAACATTCTTCTGTAGCACCACATTTTGAAAGCTTCTATTCTCTTCTTGTCCAAACTAGTTATCGTCCATGTTTCACTTCCATACATGGCTACACTCCAAACAAATTCTTTCATAAACGACTTCCTGATACATAAATCTATATTCCATGTTAACAAATTTCTCTTCTTGAGAAACGCTTTCCTTGCCATTGCCAGTCTACATTTTATATCCTCTCTACTTCGACCATCATCAGTTATTTTACTTCCTAAATAGCAAAACTGCTTTACTACTTTAAGTGTCTCATTTCCTAATCTAATTCCCTCAGCATCACCCGATTTAATTGGACTACATTCCATTATCCTCGTTTTGCTTTTGTTGATGTTCATCTTATATCCTCTTTTCAAGACACTGTCCATTCCATTCAACTGCTCTCCCAAGTCCTTTGCCGTCTCTGACAGAATTACAATGTCATCGGCGAACCACAAAGTTTTTATTTCTTCTCCATGGACTTTAATACCTACTCCGAAATTTTCTTTTGTTTCCTTTATTGCTTGCTCAATATACAGATTGAATAACATCGGGGAGAGGCTACAACCCTGTCTTACTCCCTTCCCAACCGCTGCTTCCCTTTCATGCCCCTCGACTTTTTTAACTGCCATCTGGTTTCTGTACAAATTGTAAATAGCCTTTCGCTCCCTGTATTTTACCCCTGCCACCTTTAGAATTTGAAAGAGAGTATTCCACTCAACATTGTCAAAAGCTTTCTCTAAGTCTACAAATGCTAGAAACGTAGGTTTGCCTTTCTTTAATCTTTCTTCTTCTTCTTGTATCAACTAAGTCTTAAGGTCAGTATTGCCTCACGTGTTCCAATATTTCTACGGAATCCAAACTGATCTTCCCCGAGGTCGGCTTCTACTAGTTTTTCCATTCGTCTGTAAGGAATTCGTGTTAGTATTTTGCAGCTATGGCTTATTAAAATTATTGTTTGGTAATTTTCACATCTGTCAACACCTGCTTTCTTTGGGATTGGAATTATTATATTCTTCTTGAAGTCTGAGGGTATTTCGCCTGTTTCATACATCTTGCTCACCAGATGGTAGAGTTTTGTCAGGACTGGCTCTCCCAAGGCCGTCAGTAGTTCCAATGGAATGTTGTCGACTCCGGTGGCCTTGTTTCGACTCAGGTCTTTCAGTGCTCTGTCAAACTCTTCACGCAGTATCGTATCACCCATTTCATCTTCATCTACATCCTCTTCCATTTCCATAATATTGTCCTCAAGTACATCGCCCTTGTATAGACCCTCTATATACTCCTTCCACCTTTCTGCTTTCCCTTCTTTGCTTAGAACTGGGTTTCCATCTGAGCTCTCGATGTTTATACAAGTGGTTCTCTTTTCTGCAAAGGTATCTTTAATTTTCCTGTAGGCAGTATCTATCTTACCCCTAGTGAGATAACCCTCTACATCCTTACATTTGTCCTCTAGCCATCCCTGCTTAGCCATTTTGCACTTCCTGTTGATCTCATTTTTGAGACGTTTGTATTCCTTTTTGCCTGCTTCATTTACTGCATTTTTATATTTTCTCCTTTCATCAATTAAATTCAGTATTTCTTCTGTTACCCAAGGATTTCTACTAGCCCTCGTCTTCTTACCTACTTGATCCTCTGCTGCCTTCAGTACCTCATCCCTCAAAGCTACCCATCCTTCTTCTACTGTATTTATTTCCCCCATTCCTAACAATTGTTCCCTTATGCTCTCCCTGAAACTCTGTACAATCTCTGGTTCTTTCAGTTTATCCAGGTCCCCTCTCCTTAAATTCCCGCCTTTTTGCAGTTTCTTCAGTTTTAGTCTACAAGTCATAACCAATAGATTGTGGTCAGAGTCCACATCTGCCCCTGGAAATGTCTTACAATTTAAAACCTGGTTCCTAAATCTCTGCCTTACCATTATATAATCTATCTGATACCTTTTAGTATCTCCAGGGTTCTTCCATGTATACAACCTTCTTTCATGATTCTTACACCAAGTGTTAGCTATGATTAACTTGTGCTCTGTGCAAAATTATACCAGGCGGCTTCCTCTTTCATTTCTTAGCCCCTATCAATATCCACCTACTACGTTTCCTTTTCTCCCTTTTCCTACACTCCAATTCCAGTCACCCATGACTATTAAATTTTCATCTCCCTTCACTTTCGGAATAATTTCTTTTATTTCATCATACATTTCTTCAATTTCTTTGTCATCTGCAGAGCTAGTTGGCATATAAACTTGTACTACTGTAGTAGGTGTGGGCTTCGTATCTATCTTGGCCACAAAAATGCGTTCACTATGCTGTTTGTAGTAGCTTACCCGCATTCCTATTTTCCTATTCATTATTAAACCTACTCCTGCACATTACCCCTATTTGATTTTGTGTTTAAAACCCTGAAGTCACCTGACCAGAGGTCTTGATTAATATCAGTGATAAAATTAACAATCAAAAGAAGCACCTAGAAAAAAGGAAGAAGTCTTTCCTTATAACTCCAATAGTCAAAAAGGTCAGAGAGGTGGTTCCAATCCAACAAAATCACACTCAACAGTTAAACAAACATAGCACTCATGAAACGGAATCTCCCTGCTGAGAGAATCTACTTTGTGGCCATACAACCAAATAACCCTGCTGTAAACAACAAACATTTACAAACATTTCACGATTAAAATACGTTACCCCACTGTGAAATTGATGAATATAAGTGAGAAGGGTAACAATCAAAGAAATCACCTAGCAAAACAAAGAGGGCTTTCCTTATAACACAAATTGTCAGAGTGTTCGGAGTGGTGGTTCCCGTCCAACAAAATCACACTCGAAGGTGGAACAAACATAGTAGTCATGAAATGAAATTTCTCTATTGAGAGGGAAGAAACATGTACCACAATTTGTGCACCACATTGATTATCTTTAGTGACTATTGCAATAACATTTTTAAAAATATAAAGCAAATAAAGGAGATACCTAAAATACAAGATTTATCAAATTCCGAACATTCGTTATTCAGAAAGGTGCATGTGGTGTCCTATCTGCACCAAATCCCATTGAATAGAGAATTTGCTTTCTGGCCATACAACCAGATGACACTGCTATAAACAACAAACATTTACTCACATTTCACGATTCAAATACATTACTCCACTGTGAAATTGATGAATATAAGTGACCAGAGTAACAATCAAAAGAAGCACCAAGCAAAACAATAAAGTATTTCCTAATAACTCCAGTAATCAAAATGCTCGCAGTGGTGGTTCCCATCCAACAAAATCACACTCGATGGTTGAACAAACATAGCAATCATGAAACGGAAGCTCCCTGTTGGGAGGGAAGAAACTTGTACTATAATTTGTGCAGCACATTGTTTATTTTTAGTAACCATTGAAATAAGATTTTTAAAAATATAAAGCAAATGAAGAAGATACCAAAACAAGAAGATTTATCAAATTCCAAACTTTGGGTGTTCAGTAAGGTGAATGTGGTGCCCAATCTGAAACAAAAACCCATTGAATGCAGAATCTGCTTTCTGGCCATACAAGCAGATGACCCTGCTGTAAACAACAAACACATAATCACATTTAATGATTCAAATACATTAACGCACCGTGAAATTGATGAATATATGTGATAAGCGTAACGATCAAAAGAAGCACCCAGCAAAACAATAAAGTTATTCCTAATTACACCAACAGTCGGAATGCTCAAAGTGGTGGTTCCCACCCTACAAAATCACACTCGAAGGTAGTACAAACATAGCTGTCCTAAAACAGAATCTCCTTGTTGAGAGGGAAGAAACATGTACCACAATTTGTGCAGCATATTGATATTTTTTAGTGACCATTGCAATAAGATTTTCAAAAATTTTAAGCATTTGAAGGAGATACCTAACAAGAAGATTTATCAAATTCCACACATTCGTTATTCAGTAAAGTGCATGTGGTGTGCAATCGGCACCGAAAATCCATTCAATTGAGAATCTGCTTTCTGGCCATACAACCAGATGACCCAGCTGTAAACAACAAACATTTACACACATTTCACGAATCAAATACATTACTCCTTTGTGAAATTGATCAATATTAGTGATAAGGGTAACTCAATTACTCAGGATGCTTGGAGTGGCGGTTCCCATCCAACAAAATCACACTCGATGGCAGAACAAACATAGCAGTCATGAAACGGAGTCTTGATGATGAGAGGCAAGAAACATGTACCACAATTTGTGCAGCACATTGATTATTTGTAGTAACCATTGCAATACGATTATTAAAAATATAAAGCAAATGAAGGAGATACCAAAATAAGAAGATTTATCAAATTCCCAACATTCAGTGTTCAGTAGGGTGCATGTGGTGTCCAATCTCCACCAAAAAACCATTGAATGCAGAATCTGCTTTCTGGCCATACAACCAGATGACCCTGCTGTAAACAATAAACACATAACCACATTTCACGATTCAAATATATTAACCCACTGTGAAATTGATGAATATAAATGATAAGGGGAAGAATCAAAACAAGCACCTAGCTAAACAATGAAGTCTTTCCTAATAACTCCAATACTCAGGATGCTCGGAGTGGTGGTTCCCATAAACAAAATCACACTCAATGGTAGAACAAATAGAGCTGTCATGAAACGGAATCTCCCTGCTGAGAGGGAAGCAACATGTACCACAATTTGTGCAGCACATTGATTACTTTTAGTGAACATTGGAATAAGATTTTTAGAAATATAAAGCAAATGAAGGAGATACCAAAACAAGAACATTTATCAAGTTACGAACATTCGATGTTCAGTAAGGTTCAAGTGCTGTCCAATCTGCACCAAAAACCCATTGAAAACAGAATCTGCTTTCTGAAAATACAACCAGAAGACCCTGCTGTAAACAACAAACACATTACCACATTTCAAGATTCAAATATATTAAACCACTGTGAAATTGATGATTATATGTGATAAAGGCAACAATCAAAATATGAACCTAGCAAAACAATGAAGTCATTCCTAATAACTCCAATACTCATGATGCTCGGAGTGGTGGTTCCCAACCAACAAAACCACACTCGATGTTTGAACAAACATAGCAGTCATGAAACAGCATCTCCCTGTTGACAGGGAAGAAACATGTACCATAATTTGTGGAGCACATTGTTTGTTTTAGTGACCATTGCGATTAGATATCTACACATATAAAGCAAATCAAGGCGAATTAATCAAATTCCGAGCATTTGTTATTCAGTAAAGTGCATGTGGTGTCCAATCAGCACCAAAAACCCATTGAATGGAGAATCTGCTTCCTGGAATTACAACCAGATGACCCTGCTGTAAACAACAAACATTTAGCCACAGTTCACGATTCAAATACATTACTCCACTGTAAAATTGATGAATATAAGTTATAAGGGTATCAATCAAAAGAAGTTCCAAGCAAAAGAAAGAAGTCTTTATAATAACTCCAATTGTCAGAATGCTCGGAGTGGTGGTTCTAATCAAAAAAAATCACACTCGATGATTGAACAAACATAGCAGTCATGAAACAGAATCTCCCTATTGAGAGGGAAGAAACATGTACTACAATTAGTGCAGCACATTGTCTATTTTTAGTGACCAATGAAATAAGATTTTTGAAAATACAAAGCAAATGAACGAGATATCAAAACAAGAAGATTTATCAAATTACGAACATTCGGTGTTCAGTAAGGTGCATGTGGTGTCCAACCTGCACCAAAAACCCTTTGAATGCAGAATCTGCTTTCTGGCCACACAACCTGATAAGATTTTTAGAAATATAAAGCAAATGAAGGAAATACCTAAAAAAGATGATCTATCAAACTCGAAGCATTCTTTATTCAGTAAAGTGCATGTGGTGTCCAATCTGCACCAAAAACCCATTGAATGCTGAATCTGCTTTCTGGCCATACAAGCAGATGACCCTGCTGTAAACAACAAACATTTACAAACATTTTACGATTCAAATACATTACTCCACTGCGAAATACAATAATATAAGTTATAAGTGTATCAATCAAAGGAAGCTCCTAGCAGAGGAAAAAATCTTTCTACAAACTCCAATACTCAGGATGCTCGGAGTGGTGGTTCCCATCCTACAAAATCACACTCAATGGTAGAACAAATATAGCCGTCATGAAATGGAATCTCCCTGCTGAGAGGGAATAAACATGTACCACAATTTGTGCAGCACATTGATCATTTTTAGTGAACATTGGAATTGTTGTTGTTGTCTTCAGTCCTGAGACTGGTTTGATGCAGCTCTCCATGCTACTCTATCCTGTGCAAGCTGCTTCATCTCCCAGTACCTACTGCAACCTACATCCTTCTGAATCTGCTTAGTGTATTCATCTCTTGGTCTCCCTCTACGATTTTTACCCTCCACGCTGCCCTCCAATGCTAAATTTGTGATCCCTTGATGCCTCAAAACATGTCCTACCAACCGATCCCTTCTTCTAGTCAAGTTGTGCCACAAATTTCTCTTCTCCCCAATCCTATTCAATACCTCCTCATTAGTTACGTGATCTACCCACCTAATCTTCAACATTCTTCTGTAGCACCACATTTTGAAAGCTTCTATTCTCTTCTTGTCCAAACTAGTTATCGTCCATGTTTCACTTCCATACATGGCTACACTCCAAACAAATTCTTTCATAAACGACTTCCTGATACATAAATCTATATTCCATGTTAACAAATTTCTCTTCTTGAGAAACGCTTTCCTTGCCATTGCCAGTCTACATTTTATATCCTCTCTACTTCGACCATCATCAGTTATTTTACTTCCTAAATAGCAAAACTGCTTTACTACTTTAAGTGTCTCATTTCCTAATCTAATTCCCTCAGCATCACCCGATTTAATTGGACTACATTCCATTATCCTCGTTTTGCTTTTGTTGATGTTCATCTTATATCCTCTTTTCAAGACACTGTCCATTCCATTCAACTGCTCTCCCAAGTCCTTTGCCGTCTCTGACAGAATTACAATGTCATCGGCGAACCACAAAGTTTTTATTTCTTCTCCATGGACTTTAATACCTACTCCGAAATTTTCTTTTGTTTCCTTTATTGCTTGCTCAATATACAGATTGAATAACATCGGGGAGAGGCTACAACCCTGTCTTACTCCCTTCCCAACCGCTGCTTCCCTTTCATGCCCCTCGACTCTTTTAACTGCCATCTGGTTTCTGTACAAATTGTAAATAGCCTTTCGCTCCCTGTATTTTACCCCTGCCACCTTTAGAATTTGAAAGAGAGTATTCCACTCAACATTGTCAAAAGCTTTCTCTAAGTCTACAAATGCTAGAAACGTAGGTTTGCCTTTCTTTAATCTTTCTTCTTCTTCTTGTATCAACTAAGTCTTAAGGTCAGTATTGCCTCACGTGTTCCAATATTTCTACGGAATCCAAACTGATCTTCCCCGAGGTCGGCTTCTACTAGTTTTTCCATTCGTCTGTAAGGAATTCGTGTTAGTATTTTGCAGCTATGGCTTATTAAAATTATTGTTTGGTAATTTTCACATCTGTCAACACCTGCTTTATTTGGGATTGGAATTATTATATTCTTCTTGAAGTCTGAGGGTATTTCGCCTGTTTCATACATCTTGCTCACCAGATGGTAGAGTTTTGTCAGGACTGGCTCTCCCAAGGCCGTCAGTAGTTCCAATGGAATGTTGTCGACTCCGGTGGCCTTGTTTCGACTCAGGTCTTTCAGTGCTCTGTCAAACTCTTCACGCAGTATCGTATCACCCATTTCATCTTCATCTACATCCTCTTCCATTTCCATAATATTGTCCTCAAGTACATCGCCCTTATATAGACCCTCTATATACTCCTTCCACCTTTCTGCTTTCCCTTCTTTGCTTAGAACTGGGTTTCCATCTGAGCTCTTGATGTTTATACAAGTGGTTCTCTTTTCTGCAAAGGTATCTTTAATTTTCCTGTAGGCAGTATCTATCTTACCCCTAGTGAGATAACCCTCTACATCCTTACATTTGTCCTCTAGCCATCCCTGCTTAGCCATTTTGCACTTCCTGTTGATCTCATTTTTGAGACGTTTGTATTCCTTTTTGCCTCCTTCATTTACTGCATTTTTATATTTTCTCCTTTCATCAATTAAATTCAGTATTTCTTCTGTTACCCAAGGATTTCTACTAGCCCTCGTCTTCTTACCTACTTGATCCTCTGCTGCCTTCAGTACCTCATCCCTCAAAGCTACCCATCCTTCTTCTACTGTATTTATTTCCCCCATTCCTAACAATTGTTCCCTTATGCTCTCCCTGAAACTCTGTACAATCTCTGGTTCTTTCAGTTTATCCAGGTCCCCTCTCCTTAAATTCCCGCCTTTTTGCAGTTTCTTCAGTTTTAGTCTACAGGTCATAACCAATAGATTGTGGTCAGAGTCCACATCTGCCCCTGGAAATGTCTTACAATTTAAAACCTGGTTCCTAAATCTCTGCCTTACCATTATATAATCTATCTGATACCTTTTAGTATCTCCAGGGTTCTTCCATGTATACAACCTTCTTTCATGATTCTTACACCAAGTGTTAGCTATGATTAACTTGTGCTCTGTGCAAAATTATACCAGGCGGCTTCCTCTTTCATTTCTTAGCCCCAATCAATATCCACCTACTACGTTTCCTTTTCTCCCTTTTCCTACACTCCAATTCCAGTCACCCATGACTATTAAATTTTCATCTCCCTTCACTATCGGAATAATTTCTTTTATTTCATCATACATTTCTTCAATTTCTTCGTCATCTGCAGAGCTAGTTGGCATATAAACTTGTACTACTGTAGTAGGTGTGGGCTTCGTATCTATCTTGGCCACAAAAATGCGTTCACTATGCTGTTTGTAATAGCTTACCCGCATTCCTATTTTCCTATTCATTATTAAACCTACTCCTGCACATTACCCCTATTTGATTTTGTGTTTAAAACCCTGAAGTCACCTGACCAGAGGTCTTGATTAATATCAGTGATAAAATTAACAATCAAAAGAAGCACCTAGAAAAAAGGAAGAAATCTTTCCTTATAACTCCAATAGTCAAAAAGGTCAGAGAGGTGGTTCCAATCCAACAAAATCACACTCAACAGTTAAACAAACATAGCACTCATGAAACGGAATCTCCCTGCTGAGAGAATCTACTTTGTGGCCATACAACCAAATAACCCTGCTGTAAACAACAAACATTTCACGATTAAAATACGTTACCCCACTGTGAAATTGATGAATATAAGTGAGAAGGGTAACAATCAAAGAAATCACCTAGCAAAACAAAGAGGGCTTTCCTTATAACACAAATTGTCAGAGTGTTCGGAGTGGTGGTTCCCATCCAACAAAATCACACTCGAAGGTGGAACAAACATAGTAGTCATGAAATGAAATTTCTCTATTGAGAGGGAAGAAACATGTACCACAATTTGTGCACCACATTGATTATCTTTAGTGACTATTGCAATAACAATTTTAAAAATATAAAGCAAATAAAGGAGATACCTAAAATACAAGATTTATCAAATTCCGAACATTCGTTATTCAGAAAGGTGCATGTGATGTCCTATCTGCACCAAATCCCATTGAATAGAGAATTTGCTTTCTGGCCATACAACCAGATGACACTGCTATAAACAACAAACATTTACTCACATTTCACGATTCAAATACATTACTCCACTGTGAAATTGATGAATATAAGTGACCAGAGTAACAATCAAAAGAAGCACCAAGCAAAACAATAAAGTATTTCCTAATAACTCCAGTAATCAAAATGCTCGCAGTGGTGGTTCCCATCCAACAAAATCACACTCGATGGCAGAACAAACATAGCAGTCATGAAACGGAGTCTTGATGATGAGAGGCAAGAAACATGTACCACAATTTGTGCAGCACATTGATTATTTGTAGTAACCATTGCAATACGATTATTAAAAATATAAAGCAAATGAAGGAGATACCAAAATAAGAAGATTTATCAAATTCCCAACATTCAGTGTTCAGTAGGGTGCATGTGGTGTCCAATCTCCACCAAAAAACCATTGAATGCAGAATCTGCTTTCTGGCCATACAACCAGATGACCCTGCTGTAAACAATAAACACATAACCACATTTCACGATTCAAATATATTAACCCACTGTGAAATTGATGAATATAAATGATAAGTGAAAGAATCAAAACAAGCACCTAGCTAAACAATGAAGTCTTTCCTAATAACTCCAATACTCAGGATGCTCGGAGTGGTGGTTCCCATAAACAAAATCACACTCAATGGTAGAACAAATAGAGCTGTCATGAAACGGAATCTCCCTGCTGAGAGGGAAGCAACATGTACCACAATTTGTGCAGCACATTGATTACTTTTAGTGAACATTGGAATAAGATTTTTAGAAATATAAAGCAAATGAAGGAGATACCAAAACAAGAACATTTATCAAGTTACGAACATTCGATGTTCAGTAAGGTTCAAGTGCTGTCCAATATGCACCAAAAACCCATTGAAAACAGAATCTGCTTTCTGAAAATACAACCAGAAGACCCTGCTGTAAACAACAAACACATTACCACATTTCAAGATTCAAATATATTAAACCACTGTGAAATTGATAATTATATGTGATAAAGGCAACAATCAAAATATGAACCTAGCAAAACAATGAAGTCATTCCTAATAACTCCAATACTCATGATGCTCGGAGTGGTGGTTCCCAACCAACAAAACCACACTCGATGTTTGAACAAACATAGCAGTCATGAAACAGCATCTCCCTGTTGACAGGGAAGAAACATGTACCATAATTTGTGGAGCACATTGTTTGTTTTAGTGACCATTGCGATTAGATATCTACACATATAAAGCAAATCAAGGCGAATTAATCAAATTCCGAGCATTTGTTATTCAGTAAAGTGCATGCGGTGTCCAATCAGCACCAAAAACCCATTGAATGGAGAATCTGCTTCCTGGAATTACAACCAGATGACCCTGCTGTAAACAACAAACATTTAGCCACAGTTCACGATTCAAATACATTACTCCACTGTAAAATTGATGAATATAAGTTATAAGGGTATCAATCAAAAGAAGTTCCAAGCAAAAGAAAGAAGTCTTTATAATAACTCCAATTGTCAGAATGCTCGGAGTGGTGGTTCTAATCAAAAAAAATCACACTCGATGATTGAACAAACATAGCAGTCATGAAACAGAATCTCCCTATTGAGAGGGAAGAAACATGTACTACAATTAGTGCAGCACATTGTCTATTTTTAGTGACCAATGAAATAAGATTTTTGAAAATACAAAGCAAATGAACGAGATATCAAAACAAGAAGATTTATCAAATTACGAACATTCGGTGTTCAGTAAGGTGCATGTGGTGTCCAACCTGCACCAAAAACCCTTTGAATGCAGAATCTGCTTTCTGGCCACACAACCAGATAAGATTTTTAGAAATATAAAGCAAATGAAGGAAATACCTAAAAAAAGATGATCTATCAAACTCGAAGCATTCTTTATTCAGTAAAGTGCATGTGGTGTCCAATCTGCACCAAAAACCCATTGAATGCTGAATCTGCTTTCTGGCCATACAACCAGATGACCCTGCTGTAAACAACAAACATTTACAAACATTTTACGATTCAAATACATTACTCCACTGCGAAATACAATAATATAAGTTATAAGTGTATCAATCAAAGGAAGCTCCTAGCAGAGGAAAAAATCTTTCTATAAACACCAATACTCAGGATGCTCGGAGTGGTGGTTCCCATCCTACAAAATCACACTCAATGGTAGAACAAATATAGCCGTCATGAAACGGAATCTCCCTGCTGAGAGGGAATAAACATGTACCACAATTTGTGCAGCACATTGATCATTTTTAGTGAACATTGGAATTGTTGTTGTTGTCTTCAGTCCTGAGACTGGTTTGATGCAGCTCTCCATGCTACTCTATCCTGTGCAAGCTGCTTCATCTCCCAGTACCTACTGCAACCTACATCCTTCTGAATCTGCTTAGTGTATTCATCTCTTGGTCTCCCTCTACGATTTTTACCCTCCACGCTGCCCTCCAATGCTAAATTTGTGATCCCTTGATGCCTCAAAACATGTCCTACCAACCGATCCCTTCTTCTAGTCAAGTTGTGCCACAAATTTCTCTTCTCCCCAATCCTATTCAATACCTCCTCATTAGTTACGTGATCTACCCACCTAATCTTCAACATTCTTCTGTAGCACCACATTTTGAAAGCTTCTATTCTCTTCTTGTCCAAACTAGTTATCGTCCATGTTTCACTTCCATACATGGCTACACTCCAAACAAATTCTTTCATAAACGACTTCCTGATACATAAATCTATATTCCATGTTAACAAATTTCTCTTCTTGAGAAACGCTTTCCTTGCCATTGCCAGTCTACATTTTATATCCTCTCTACTTCGACCATCATCAGTTATTTTACTTCCTAAATAGCAAAACTGCTTTACTACTTTAAGTGTCTCATTTCCTAATCTAATTCCCTCAGCATCACCCGATTTAATTGGACTACATTCCATTATCCTCGTTTTGCTTTTGTTGATGTTCATCTTATATCCTCTTTTCAAGACACTGTCCATTCCATTCAACTGCTCTCCCAAGTCCTTTGCCGTCTCTGACAGAATTACAATGTCATCGGCGAACCACAAAGTTTTTATTTCTTCTCCATGGACTTTAATACCTACTCCGAAATTTTCTTTTGTTTCCTTTATTGCTTGCTCAATATACAGATTGAATAACATCGGGGAGAGGCTACAACCCTGTCTTACTCCCTTCCCAACCGCTGCTTCCCTTTCATGCCCCTCGACTCTTTTAACTGCCATCTGGTTTCTGTACAAATTATAAATAGCCTTTCGCTCCCTGTATTTTACCCCTGCCACCTTTAGAATTTGAAAGAGAGTATTCCACTCAACATTGTCAAAAGCTTTCTCTAAGTCTACAAATGCTAGAAACGTAGGTTTGCCTTTCTTTAATCTTTCTTCTTCTTCTTGTATCAACTAAGTCTTAAGGTCAGTATTGCCTCACGTGTTCCAATATTTCTACGGAATCCAAACTGATCTTCCCCGAGGTCGGCTTCTACTAGTTTTTCCATTCGTCTGTAAGGAATTCGTGTTAGTATTTTGCAGCTATGGCTTATTAAAATTATTGTTTGGTAATTTTCACATCTGTCAACACCTGCTTTCTTTGGGATTGGAATTATTATATTCTTCTTGAAGTCTGAGGGTATTTCGCCTGTTTCATACATCTTGCTCACCAGATGGTAGAGTTTTGTCAGGACTGGCTCTCCCAAGGCCGTCAGTAGTTCCAATGGAATGTTGTCGACTCCGGTGGCCTTGTTTCGACTCAGGTCTTTCAGTGCTCTGTCAAACTCTTCACGCAGTATCGTATCACCCATTTCATCTTCATCTACATCCTCTTCCATTTCCATAATATTGTCCTCAAGTACATCGCCCTTGTATAGACCCTCTATATACTCCTTCCACCTTTCTGCTTTCCCTTCTTTGCTTAGAACTGGGTTTCCATCTGAGCTCTTGATGTTTATACAAGTGGTTCTCTTTTCTGCAAAGGTATCTTTAATTTTCCTGTAGGCAGTATCTATCTTACCCCTAGTGAGATAACCCTCTACATCCTTACATTTGTCCTCTAGCCATCCCTGCTTAGCCATTTTGCACTTCCTGTTGATCTCATTTTTGAGACGTTTGTATTCCTTTTTGCCTCCTTCATTTACTGCATTTTTATATTTTCTCCTTTCATCAATTAAATTCAGTATTTCTTCTGTTACCCAAGGATTTCTACTAGCCCTCGTCTTCTTACCTACTTGATCCTCTGCTGCCTTCAGTACCTCATCCCTCAAAGCTACCCATCCTTCTTCTACTGTATTTATTTCCCCCATTCCTAACAATTGTTCCCTTATGCTCTCCCTGAAACTCTGTACAATCTCTGGTTCTTTCAGTTTATCCAGGTCCCCTCTCCTTAAATTCCCGCCTTTTTGCAGTTTCTTCAGTTTTAGTCTACAGGTCATAACCAATAGATTGTGGTCAGAGTCCACATCTGCCCCTGGAAATGTCTTACAATTTAAAACCTGGTTCCTAAATCTCTGCCTTACCATTATATAATCTATCTGATACCTTTTAGTATCTCCAGGGTTCTTCCATGTATACAACCTTCTTTCATGATTCTTACACCAAGTGTTAGCTATGATTAACTTGTGCTCTGTGCAAAATTATACCAGGCGGCTTCCTCTTTCATTTCTTAGCCCCAATCAATATCCACCTACTACGTTTCCTTTTCTCCCTTTTCCTACACTCCAATTCCAGTCACCCATGACTATTAAATTTTCATCTCCCTTCACTATCGGAATAATTTCTTTTATTTCATCATACATTTCTTCAATTTCTTCGTCATCTGCAGAGCTAGTTGGCATATAAACTTGTACTACTGTAGTAGGTGTGGGCTTCGTATCTATCTTGGCCACAAAAATGCGTTCACTATGCTGTTTGTAGTAGCTTACCCGCATTCCTATTTTCCTATTCATTATTAAACCTACTCCTGCACATTACCCCTATTTGATTTTGTGTTTAAAACCCTGAAGTCACCTGACCAGAGGTCTTGATTAATATCAGTGATAAAATTAACAATCAAAAGAAGCACCTAGAAAAAAGGAAGAAATCTTTCCTTATAACTCCAATAGTCAAAAAGGTCAGAGAGGTGGTTCCAATCCAACAAAATCACACTCAACAGTTAAACAAACATAGCACTCATGAAACGGAATCTCCCTGCTGAGAGAATCTACTTTGTGGCCATACAACCAAATAACCCTGCTGTAAACAACAAACATTTACAAACATTTCACGATTTAAATACGTTACCCCACTGTGAAATTGATGAATATAAGTGAGAAGGGTAACAATCAAAGAAATCACCTAGCAAAACAAAGAGGGCTTTCCTTATAACACAAATTGTCAGAGTGTTCGGAGTGGTGGTTCCCGTCCAACAAAATCACACTCGAAGGTGGAACAAACATAGTAGTCATGAAATGAAATTTCTCTATTGAGAGGGAAGAAACATGTACCACAATTTGTGCACCACATTGATTATCTTTAGTGACTATTGCAATAACATTTTTAAAAATATAAAGCAAATAAAGGAGATACCTAAAATACAAGATTTATCAAATTCCGAACATTCGTTATTCAGAAAGGTGCATGTGGTGTCCTATCTGCACCAAATCCCATTGAATAGAGAATTTGCTTTCTGGCCATACAACCAGATGACACTGCTATAAACAACAAACATTTACTCACATTTCACGATTCAAATACATTACTCCACTGTGAAATTGATGAATATAAGTGACCAGAGTAACAATCAAAAGAAGCACCAAGCAAAACAATAAAGTATTTCCTAATAACTCCAGTAATCAAAATGCTCGCAGTGGTGGTTCCCATCCAACAAAATCACACTCGATGGTTGAACAAACATAGCAATCATGAAACGGAAGCTCCCTGTTGAGAGGGAAGAAACTTGTACTATAATTTGTGCAGCACATTGTTTATTTTTAGTAACCATTGAAATAAGATTTTTAAAAATATAAAGCAAATGAAGAAGATACCAAAACAAGAAGATTTATCAAATTCCAAACTTTGGGTGTTCAGTAAGGTGAATGTGGTGCCCAATCTGAAACAAAAACCCATTGAATGCAGAATCTGCTTTCTGGCCATACAAGCAGATGACCCTGCTGTAAACAACAAACACATAATCACATTTAATGATTCAAATACATTAACGCACCGTGAAATTGATGAATATATGTGATAAGCGTAACGATCAAAAGAAGCACCCAGCAAAACAATAAAGTTATTCCTAATTACACCAACAGTCGGAATGCTCGAAGTGGTGGTTCCCACCCTACAAAATCACACTCGAAGGTAGTACAAACATAGCTGTCCTAAAACAGAATCTCCTTGTTGAGAGGGAAGAAACATGTACCACAATTTGTGCAGCATATTGATATTTTTTAGTGACCATTGCAATAAGATTTTCAAAAATTTTAAGCATTTGAAGGAGATACCTAACAAGAAGATTTATCAAATTCCGCACATTCGTTATTCAGTAAAGTGCATGTGGTGTGCAATCGGCACCGAAAATCCATTCAATTGAGAATCTGCTTTCTGGCCATACAACCAGATGACCCAGCTGTAAACAACAAACATTTACACACATTTCACGAATCAAATACATTACTCCTTTGTGAAATTGATCAATATTAGTGATAAGGGTAACTCAATTACTCAGGATGCTTGGAGTGGTGGTTCCCATCCAACAAAATCACACTCGATGGCAGAACAAACATAGCAGTCATGAAACGGAGTCTTGATGATGAGAGGCAAGAAACATGTACCACAATTTGTGCAGCACATTGATTATTTGTAGTAACCATTGCAATACGATTATTAAAAATATAAAGCAAATGAAGGAGATACCAAAATAAGAAGATTTATCAAATTCCCAACATTCAGTGTTCAGTAGGGTGCATGTGGTGTCCAATCTCCACCAAAAAACCATTGAATGCAGAATCTGCTTTCTGGACATACAACCAGATGACCCTGCTGTAAACAATAAACACATAACCACATTTTACGATTCAAATATATTAACCCACTGTGAAATTGATGAATATAAATGATAAGGGAAAGAATCAAAACAAGCACCTAGCTAAACAATGAAGTCTTTCCTAATAACTCCAATACTCAGGATGCTCGGAGTGGTGGTTCCCATAAACAAAATCACACTCAATGGTAGAACAAATAGAGCTGTCATGAAACGGAATCTCCCTGCTGAGAGGGAAGCAACATGTACCACAATTTGTGCAGCACATTGATTACTTTTAGTGAACATTGGAATAAGATTTTTAGAAATATAAAGCAAATGAAGGAGATACCAAAACAAGAACATTTATCAAGTTACGAACATTTGATGTTCAGTAAGGTTCAAGTGCTGTCCAATCTGCACCAAAAACCCATTGAAAACAGAATCTGCTTTCTGAAAATACAACCAGAAGACCCTGCTGTAAACAACAAACACATTACCACATTTCAAGATTCAAATATATTAAACCACTGTGAAATTGATGATTATATGTGATAAAGGCAACAATCAAAATATGAACCTAGCAAAACAATGAAGTCATTCCTAATAACTCCAATACTCATGATGCTCGGAGTGGTGGTTCCCAACCAACAAAACCACACTCGATGTTTGAACAAACATAGCAGTCATGAAACAGCATCTCCCTGTTGACAGGGAAGAAACATGTACCATAATTTGTGGAGCACATTGTTTGTTTTAGTGACCATTGCGATTAGATATCTACACATATAAAGCAAATCAAGGCGAATTAATCAAATTCCGAGCATTTGTTATTCAGTAAAGTGCATGTGGTGTCCAATCAGCACCAAAAACCCATTGAATGGAGAATCTGCTTCCTGGAATTACAACCAGATGACCCTGCTGTAAACAACAAACATTTAGCCACAGTTCACGATTCAAATACATTACTCCACTGTAAAATTGATGAATATAAGTTATAAGGGTATCAATCAAAAGAAGTTCCAAGCAAAAGAAAGAAGTCTTTATAATAACTCCAATTGTCAGAATGCTCGGAGTGGTGGTTCTAATCAAAAAAAATCACACTCGATGATTGAACAAACATAGCAGTCATGAAACAGAATCTCCCTATTGAGAGGGAAGAAACATGTACTACAATTAGTGCAGCACATTGTCTATTTTTAGTGACCAATGAAATAAGATTTTTGAAAATACAAAGCAAATGAACGAGATATCAAAACAAGAAGATTTATCAAATTACGAACATTCGGTGTTCAGTAAGGTGCATGTGGTGTCCAACCTGCACCAAAAACCCTTTGAATGCAGAATCTGCTTTCTGGCCACACAACCAGATAAGATTTTTAGAAATATAAAGCAAATGAAGGAAATACCTAAAAAAGATGATCTATCAAACTCGAAGCATTCTTTATTCAGTAAAGTGCATGTGGTGTCCAATCTGCACCAAAAACCCATTGAATGCTGAATCTGCTTTCTGGCCATACAACCAGATGACCCTGCTGTAAACAACAAACATTTACAAACATTTTACGATTCAAATACATTACTCCACTGCGAAATACAATAATATAAGTTATAAGTGTATCAATCAAAGGAAGCTCCTAGCAGAGGAAAAAATCTTTCTACAAACTCCAATACTCAGGATGCTCGGAGTGGTGGTTCCCATCCTACAAAATCACACTCAATGGTAGAACAAATATAGCCGTCATGAAACGGAATCTCCCTGCTGAGAGGGAATAAACATGTACCACAATTTGTGCAGCACATTGATCATTTTTAGTGAACATTGGAATTGTTGTTGTTGTCTTCAGTCCTGAGACTGGTTGGATGCAGCTCTCCATGCTACTCTATCCTGTGCAAGCTGCTTCATCTCCCAGTACCTACTGCAACCTACATCCTTCTGAATCTGCTTAGTGTATTCATCTCTTGGTCTCCCTCTACGATTTTTACCCTCCACGCTGCCCTCCAATGCTAAATTTGTGATCCCTTGATGCCTCAAAACATGTCCTACCAACCGATCCCTTCTTCTAGTCAAGTTGTGCCACAAATTTCTCTTCTCCCCAATCCTATTCAATACCTCCTCATTAGTTACGTGATCTACCCACCTAATCTTCAACATTCTTCTGTAGCACCACATTTTGAAAGCTTCTATTCTCTTCTTGTCCAAACTAGTTATCGTCCATGTTTCACTTCCATACATGGCTACACTCCAAACAAATTCTTTCATAAACGACTTCCTGATACATAAATCTATATTCCATGTTAACAAATTTCTCTTCTTGAGAAACGCTTTCCTTGCCATTGCCAGTCTACATTTTATATCCTCTCTACTTCGACCATCATCAGTTATTTTACTTCCTAAATAGCAAAACTGCTTTACTACTTTAAGTGTCTCATTTCCTAATCTAATTCCCTCAGCATCACCCGATTTAATTGGACTACATTCCATTATCCTCGTTTTGCTTTTGTTGATGTTCATCTTATATCCTCTTTTCAAGACACTGTCCATTCCATTCAACTGCTCTCCCAAGTCCTTTGCCGTCTCTGACAGAATTACAATGTCATCGGCGAACCACAAAGTTTTTATTTCTTCTCCATGGACTTTAATACCTACTCCGAAATTTTCTTTTGTTTCCTTTATTGCTTGCTCAATATACAGATTGAATAACATCGGGGAGAGGCTACAACCCTGTCTTACTCCCTTCCCAACCGCTGCTTCCCTTTCATGCCCCTCGACTCTTTTAACTGCCATCTGGTTTCTGTACAAATTGTAAATAGCCTTTCGCTCCCTGTATTTTACCCCTGCCACCTTTAGAATTTGAAAGAGAGTATTCCACTCAACATTGTCAAAAGCTTTCTCTAAGTCTACAAATGCTAGAAACGTAGGTTTGCCTTTCTTTAATCTTTCTTCTTCTTCTTGTATCAACTAAGTCTTAAGGTCAGTATTGCCTCACGTGTTCCAATATTTCTACGGAATCCAAACTGATCTTCCCCGAGGTCGGCTTCTACTAGTTTTTCCATTCGTCTGTAAGGAATTCGTGTTAGTATTTTGCAGCTATGGCTTATTAAAATTATTGTTTGGTAATTTTCACATCTGTCAACACCTGCTTTCTTTGGGATTGGAATTATTATATTCTTCTTGAAGTCTGAGGGTATTTCGCCTGTTTCATACATCTTGCTCACCAGATGGTAGAGTTTTGTCAGGACTGGCTCTCCCAAGGCCGTCAGTAGTTCCAATGGAATGTTGTCGACTCCGGTGGCCTTGTTTCGACTCAGGTCTTTCAGTGCTCTGTCAAACTCTTCACGCAGTATCGTATCACCCATTTCATCTTCATCTACATCCTCTTCCATTTCCATAATATTGTCCTCAAGTACATCACCCTTGTATAGACCCTCTATATACTCCTTCCACCTTTCTGCTTTCCCTTCTTTGCTTAGAACTGGGTTTCCATCTGATCTCTTGATGTTTATACAAGTGGTTCTCTTTTCTGCAAAGGTATCTTTAATTTTCCTGTAGGCAGTATCTATCTTACCCCTAGTGAGATAAGCCTCTACATCCTTACATTTGTCCTCTAGCCATCCCTGCTTAGCCATTTTGCACTTTCTGTTGATCTCATTTTTGAGACGTTTGTATTCCTGTTTGCCTGCTTCATTTACTGCATTTTTATATTTTCTCCTTTCATCAATTAAATTCAGTATTTCTTCTGTTACCCAAGGATTTCTACTAGCCCTCGTCTTCTTACCTACTTGATCCTCTGCTGCCTTCAGTACCTCATCCCTCAAAGCTACCCATCCTTCTTCTACTGTATTTATTTCCCCCATTCCTAACAATTGTTCCCTTATGCTCTCCCTGAAACTCTGTACAATCTCTGGTTCTTTCAGTTTATCCAGGTCTCCTCTCCTTAAATTCCCGCCTTTTTGCAGTTTCTTCAGTTTTAGTCTACAGGTCATAACCAATAGATTGTGGTCAGAGTCCACATCTGCCCCTGGAAATGTCTTACAATTTAAAACCTGGTTCCTAAATCTCTGCCTTACCATTATATAATCTATCTGATACCTTTTAGTATCTCCAGGGTTCTTCCATGTATACAACCTTCTTTCATGATTCTTACACCAAGTGTTAGCTATGATTAACTTGTGCTCTGTGCAAAATTATACCAGGCGGCTTCCTCTTTCATTTCTTAGCCCCAATCAATATCCACCTACTACGTTTCCTTTTCTCCCTTTTCCTACACTCCAATTCCAGTCACCCATGACTATTAAATTTTCATCTCCCTTCACTATCGGAATAATTTCTTTTATTTCATCATACATTTCTTCAATTTCTTCGTCATCTGCAGAGCTAGTTGGCATATAAACTTGTACTACTGTAGTAGGTGTGGGCTTCGTATCTATCTTGGCCACAAAAATGCGTTCACTATGCTGTTTGTAGTAGCTTACCCGCATTCCTATTTTCCTATTCATTATTAAACCTACTCCTGCACATTACCCCTATTTGATTTTGTGTTTAAAACCCTGAAGTCACCTGACCAGAGGTCTTGATTAATATCAGTGATAAAATTAACAATCAAAAGAAGCACCTAGAAAAAAGGAAGAAATCTTTCCTTATAACTCCAATAGTCAAAAAGGTCAGAGAGGTGGTTCCAATCCAACAAAATCACACTCAACAGTTAAACAAACATAGCACTCATGAAACGGAATCTCCCTGCTGAGAGAATCTACTTTGTGGCCATACAACCAAATAACCCTGCTGTAAACAACAAACATTTCACGATTAAAATACGTTACCCCACTGTGAAATTGATGAATATAAGTGAGAAGGGTAACAATCAAAGAAATCACCTAGCAAAACAAAGAGGGCTTTCCTTATAACACAAATTGTCAGAGTGTTCGGAGTGGTGGTTCCCGTCCAACAAAATCACACTCGAAGGTGGAACAAACATAGTAGTCATGAAATGAAATTTCTCTATTGAGAGGGAAGAAACATGTACCACAATTTGTGCACCACATTGATTATCTTTAGTGACTATTGCAATAACATTTTTAAAAATATAAAGCAAATAAAGGAGATACCTAAAATACAAGATTTATCAAATTCCGAACATTCGTTATTCAGAAAGGTGCATGTGGTGTCCTATCTGCACCAAATCCCATTGAATAGAGAATTTGCTTTCTGGCCATACAACCAGATGACACTGCTATAAACAACAAACATTTACTCACATTTCACGATTCAAATACATTACTCCACTGTGAAATTGATGAATATAAGTGACCAGAGTAACAATCAAAAGAAGCACCAAGCAAAACAATAAAGTATTTCCTAATAACTCCAGTAATCAAAATGCTCGCAGTGGTGGTTCCCATCCAACAAAATCACACTCGATGGTTGAACAAACATAGCAATCATGAAACGGAAGCTCCCTGTTGAGAGGGAAGAAACTTGTACTATAATTTGTGCAGCACATTGTTTATTTTTAGTAACCATTGAAATAAGATTTTTAAAAATATAAAGCAAATGAAGAAGATACCAAAACAAGAAGATTTATCAAATTCCAAACTTTGGGTGTTCAGTAAGGTGAATGTGGTGCCCAATCTGAAACAAAAACCCATTGAATGCAGAATCTGCTTTCTGGCCATACAAGCAGATGACCCTGCTGTAAACAACAAACACATAATCACATTTAATGATTCAAATACATTAACGCACCGTGAAATTGATGAATATATGTGATAAGCGTAACGATCAAAAGAAGCACCCAGCAAAACAATAAAGTTATTCCTAATTACACCAACAGTCGGAATGCTCGAAGTGGTGGTTCCCACCCTACAAAATCACACTCGAAGGTAGTACAAACATAGCTGTCCTAAAACAGAATCTCCTTGTTGAGAGGGAAGAAACATGTACCACAATTTGTGCAGCATATTGATATTTTTTAGTGACCATTGCAATAAGATTTTCAAAAATTTTAAGCATTTGAAGGAGATACCTAACAAGAAGATTTATCAAATTCCGCACATTCGTTATTCAGTAAAGTGCATGTGGTGTGCAATCGGCACCGAAAATCCATTCAATTGAGAATCTGCTTTCTGGCCATACAACCAGATGACCCAGCTGTAAACAACAAACATTTACACACATTTCACGAATCAAATACATTACTCCTTTGTGAAATTGATCAATATTAGTGATAAGGGTAACTCAATTACTCAGGATGCTTGGAGTGGTGGTTCCCATCCAACAAAATCACACTCGATGGCAGAACAAACATAGCAGTCATGAAACGGAGTCTTGATGATGACAGGCAAGAAACATGTACCACAATTTGTGCAGCACATTGATTATTTGTAGTAACCATTGCAATACGATTATTAAAAATATAAAGCAAATGAAGGAGATACCAAAATAAGAAGATTTATCAAATTCCCAACATTCAGTGTTCAGTAGGGTGCATGTGGTGTCCAATCTCCACCAAAAAACCATTGAATGCAGAATCTGCTTTCTGGCCATACAATCAGATGACCCTGCTGTAAACAATAAACACATAACCACATTTCACGATTCAAATATATTAACCCACTGTGAAATTGATGAATATAAATGATAAGGGAAAGAATCAAAACAAGCACCTAGCTAAACAATGAAGTCTTTCCTAATAACTCCAATACTCAGGATGCTCGGAGTGGTGGTTCCCATAAACAAAATCACACTCAATGGTAGAACAAATAGAGCTGTCATGAAACGGAATCTCCCTGCTGAGAGGGAAGCAACATGTACCACAATTTGTGCAGCACATTGATTACTTTTAGTGAACATTGGAATAAGATTTTTAGAAATATAAAGCAAATGAAGGAGATACCAAAACAAGAACATTTATCAAGTTACGAACATTCGATGTTCAGTAAGGTTCAAGTGCTGTCCAATCTGCACCAAAAACCCATTGAAAACAGAATCTGCTTTCTGAAAATACAACCAGAAGACCCTGCTGTAAACAACAAACACATTACCACATTTCAAGATTCAAATATATTAAACCACTGTGAAATTGATGATTATATGTGATAAAGGCAACAATCAAAATATGAACCTAGCAAAACAATGAAGTCATTCCTAATAACTCCAATACTCATGATGCTCGGAGTGGTGGTTCCCAACCAACAAAACCACACTCGATGTTTGAACAAACATAGCAGTCATGAAACAGCATCTCCCTGTTGACAGGGAAGAAACATGTACCATAATTTGTGGAGCACATTGTTTGTTTTAGTGACCATTGCGATTAGATATCTACACATATAAAGCAAATCAAGGCGAATTAATCAAATTCCGAGCATTTGTTATTCAGTAAAGTGCATGTGGTGTCCAATCAGCACCAAAAACCCATTGAATGGAGAATCTGCTTCCTGGAATTACAACCAGATGACCCTGCTGTAAACAACAAACATTTAGCCACAGTTCACGATTCAAATACATTACTCCACTGTAAAATTGATGAATATAAGTTATAAGGGTATCAATCAAAAGAAGTTCCAAGCAAAAGAAAGAAATCTTTATAATAACTCCAATTGTCAGAATGCTCGGAGTGGTGGTTCTAATCAAAAAAAATCACACTCGATGATTGAACAAACATAGCAGTCATGAAACAGAATCTCCCTATTGAGAGGGAAGAAACATGTACTACAATTAGTGCAGCACATTGTCTATTTTTAGTGACCAATGAAATAAGATTTTTGAAAATACAAAGCAAATGAACGAGATATCAAAACAAGAAGATTTATCAAATTACGAACATTCGGTGTTCAGTAAGGTGCATGTGGTGTCCAACCTGCACCAAAAACCCTTTGAATGCAGAATCTGCTTTCTGGCCACACAACCAGATAAGATTTTTAGAAATATAAAGCAAATGAAGGAAATACCTAAAAAAAGATGATCTATCAAACTCGAAGCATTCTTTATTCAGTAAAGTGCATGTGGTGTCCAATCTGCACCAAAAACCCATTGAATGCTGAATCTGCTTTCTGGCCATACAACCAGATGACCCTGCTGTAAACAACAAACATTTACAAACATTTTACGATTCAAATACATTACTCCACTGCGAAATACAATAATATAAGTTATAAGTGTATCAATCAAAGGAAGCTCCTAGCAGAGGAAAAAATCTTTCTACAAACACCAATACTCAGGATGCTCGGAGTGGTGGTTCCCATCCTACAAAATCACACTCAATGGTAGAACAAATATAGCCGTCATGAAACGGAATCTCCCTGCTGAGAGGGAATAAACATGTACCACAATTTGTGCAGCACATTGATCATTTTTAGTGAACATTGGAATTGTTGTTGTTGTCTTCAGTCCTGAGACTGGTTTGATGCAGCTCTCCATGCTACTCTATCCTGTGCAAGCTGCTTCATCTCCCAGTACCTACTGCAACCTACATCCTTCTGAATCTGCTTAGTGTATTCATCTCTTGGTCTCCCTCTACGATTTTTACCCTCCACGCTGCCCTCCAATGCTAAATTTGTGATCCCTTGATGCCTCAAAACATGTCCTACCAACCGATCCCTTCTTCTAGTCAAGTTGTGCCACAAATTTCTCTTCTCCCCAATCCTATTCAATACCTCCTCATTAGTTACGTGATCTACCCACCTAATCTTCAACATTCTTCTGTAGCACCACATTTTGAAAGCTTCTATTCTCTTCTTGTCCAAACTAGTTATCGTCCATGTTTCACTTCCATACATGGCTACACTCCAAACAAATTCTTTCATAAACGACTTCCTGATACATAAATCTATATTCCATGTTAACAAATTTCTCTTCTTGAGAAACGCTTTCCTTGCCATTGCCAGTCTACATTTTATATCCTCTCTACTTCGACCATCATCAGTTATTTTACTTCCTAAATAGCAAAACTGCTTTACTACTTTAAGTGTCTCATTTCCTAATCTAATTCCCTCAGCATCACCCGATTTAATTGGACTACATTCCATTATCCTCGTTTTGCTTTTGTTGATGTTCATCTTATATCCTCTTTTCAAGACACTGTCCATTCCATTCAACTGCTCTCCCAAGTCCTTTGCCGTCTCTGACAGAATTACAATGTCATCGGCGAACCACAAAGTTTTTATTTCTTCTCCATGGACTTTAATACCTACTCCGAAATTTTCTTTTGTTTCCTTTATTGCTTGCTCAATATACAGATTGAATAACATCGGCGAGAGGCTACAACCCTGTCTTACTCCCTTCCCAACCGCTGCTTCCCTTTCATGCCCCTCGACTCTTTTAACTGCCATCTGGTTTCTGTACAAATTGTAAATAGCCTTTCGCTCCCTGTATTTTATCCCTGCCACCTTTAGAATTTGAAAGAGAGTATTCCACTCAACATTGTCAAAAGCTTTCTCTAAGTCTACAAATGCTAGAAACGTAGGTTTGCCTTTCTTTAATCTTTCTTCTTCTTCTTGTATCAACTAAGTCTTAAGGTCAGTATTGCCTCACGTGTTCCAATATTTCTACGGAATCCAAACTGATCTTCCCCGAGGTCGGCTTCTACTAGTTTTTCCATTCGTCTGTAAGGAATTCGTGTTAGTATTTTGCAGCTATGGCTTATTAAAATTATTGTTTGGTAATTTTCACATCTGTCAACACCTGCTTTCTTTGGGATTGGAATTATTATATTCTTCTTGAAGTCTGAGGGTATTTCGCCTGTTTCATACATCTTGCTCACCAGATGGTAGAGTTTTGTCAGGACTGGCTCTCCCAAGGCCGTCAGTAGTTCCAATGGAATGTTGTCGACTCCGGTGGCCTTGTTTCGACTCAGGTCTTTCAGTGCTCTGTCAAACTCTTCACGCAGTATCGTATCACCCATTTCATCTTCATCTACATCCTCTTCCATTTCCATAATATTGTCCTCAAGTACATCGCCCTTGTATAGACCCTCTATATACTCCTTCCACCTTTCTGCTTTCCCTTCTTTGCTTAGAACTGGGTTTCCATCTGAGCTCTCGATGTTTATACAAGTGGTTCTCTTTTCTGCAAAGGTATCTTTAATTTTCCTGTAGGCAGTATCTATCTTACCCCTAGTGAGATAACCCTCTACATCCTTACATTTGTCCTCTAGCCATCCCTGCTTAGCCATTTTGCACTTCCTGTTGATCTCATTTTTGAGACGTTTGTATTCCTGTTTGCCTGCTTCATTTACTGCATTTTTATATTTTCTCCTTTCATCAATTAAATTCAGTATTTCTTCTGTTACCCAAGGATTTCTACTAGCCCTCGTCTTCTTACCTACTTGATCCTCTGCTGCCTTCAGTACCTCATCCCTCAAAGCTACCCATCCTTCTTCTACTGTATTTATTTCCCCCATTCCTAACAATTGTTCCCTTATGCTCTCCCTGAAACTCTGTACAATCTCTGGTTCTTTCAGTTTATCCAGGTCTCCTCTCCTTAAATTCCCGCCTTTTTGCAGTTTCTTCAGTTTTAGTCTACAGGTCATAACCAATAGATTGTGGTCAGAGTCCACATCTGCCCCTGGAAATGTCTTACAATTTAAAACCTGGTTCCTAAATCTCTGCCTTACCATTATATAATCTATCTGATACCTTTTAGTATCTCCAGGGTTCTTCCATGTATACAACCTTCTTTCATGATTCTTACACCAAGTGTTAGCTATGATTAACTTGTGCTCTGTGCAAAATTATACCAGGCGGCTTCCTCTTTCATTTCTTAGCCCCAATCAATATCCACCTACTACGTTTCCTTTTCTCCCTTTTCCTACACTCCAATTCCAGTCACCCATGACTATTAAATTTTCATCTCCCTTCACTATCGGAATAATTTCTTTTATTTCATCATACATTTCTTCAATTTCTTCGTCATCTGCAGAGCTAGTTGGCATATAAACTTGTACTACTGTAGTAGGTGTGGGCTTCGTATCTATCCTGGCCACAAAAATGCGTTCACTATGCTGTTTGTAGTAGCTTACCCGCATTCCTATTTTCCTATTCATTATTAAACCTACTCCTGCACATTACCCCTATTTGATTTTGTGTTTAAAACCCTGAAGTCACCTGACCAGAGGTCTTGATTAATATCAGTGATAAAATTAACAATCAAAAGAAGCACCTAGAAAAAAGGAAGAAATCTTTCCTTATAACTCCAATAGTCAAAAAGGTCAGAGAGGTGGTTCCAATCCAACAAAATCACACTCAACAGTTAAACAAACATAGCACTCATGAAATGGAATCTCCCTGCTGAGAGAATCTACTTTGTGGCCATACAACCAAATAACCCTGCTGTAAACAACAAACATTTCACGATTAAAATACGTTACCCCACTGTGAAATTGATGAATATAAGTGAGAAGGGTAACAATCAAAGAAATCACCTAGCAAAACAAAGAGGGCTTTCCTTATAACACAAATTGTCAGAGTGTTCGGAGTGGTGGTTCCCGTCCAACAAAATCACACTCGAAGGTGGAACAAACATAGTAGTCATGAAATGAAATTTCTCTATTGAGAGGGAAGAAACATGTACCACAATTTGTGCACCACATTGATTATCTTTAGTGACTATTGCAATAACATTTTTAAAAATATAAAGCAAATAAAGGAGATACCTAAAATACAAGATTTATCAAATTCCGAACATTCGTTATTCAGAAAGGTGCATGTGGTGTCCTATCTGCACCAAATCCCATTGAATAGAGAATTTGCTTTCTGGCCATACAACCAGATGACACTGCTATAAACAACAAACATTTACTCACATTTCACGATTCAAATACATTACTCCACTGTGAAATTGATGAATATAAGTGACCAGAGTAACAATCAAAAGAAGCACCAAGCAAAACAATAAAGTATTTCCTAATAACTCCAGTAATCAAAATGCTCGCAGTGGTGGTTCCCATCCAACAAAATCACACTCGATGGTTGAACAAACATAGCAATCATGAAACGGAAGCTCCCTGTTGAGAGGGAAGAAACTTGTACTATAATTTGTGCAGCACATTGTTTATTTTTAGTAACCATTGAAATAAGATTTTTAAAAATATAAAGCAAATGAAGAAGATACCAAAACAAGAAGATTTATCAAATTCCAAACTTTGGGTGTTCAGTAAGGTGAATGTGGTGCCCAATCTGAAACAAAAACCCATTGAATGCAGAATCTGCTTTCTGGCCATACAAGCAGATGACCCTGCTGTAAACAACAAACACATAATCACATTTAATGATTCAAATACATTAACGCACCGTGAAATTGATGAATATATGTGATAAGCGTAACGATCAAAAGAAGCACCCAGCAAAACAATAAAGTTATTCCTAATTACACCAACAGTCGGAATGCTCGAAGTGGTGGTTCCCACCCTACAAAATCACACTCGAAGGTAGTACAAACATAGCTGTCCTAAAACAGAATCTCCTTGTTGAGAGGGAAGAAACATGTACCACAATTTGTGCAGCATATTGATATTTTTTAGTGACCATTGCAATAAGATTTTCAAAAATTTTAAGCATTTGAAGGAGATACCTAACAAGAAGATTTATCAAATTCCGCACATTCGTTATTCAGTAAAGTGCATGTGGTGTGCAATCGGCACCGAAAATCCATTCAATTGAGAATCTGCTTTCTGGCCATACAACCAGATGACCCAGCTGTAAACAACAAACATTTACACACATTTCACGAATCAAATACATTACTCCTTTGTGAAATTGATCAATATTAGTGATAAGGGTAACTCAATTACTCAGGATGCTTGGAGTGGTGGTTCCCATCCAACAAAATCACACTCGATGGCAGAACAAACATAGCAGTCATGAAACGGAGTCTTGATGATGAGAGGCAAGAAACATGTACCACAATTTGTGCAGCACATTGATTATTTGTAGTAACCATTGCAATACGATTATTAAAAATATAAAGCAAATGAAGGAGATACCAAAATAAGAAGATTTATCAAATTCCCAACATTCAGTGTTCAGTAGGGTGCATGTGGTGTCCAATCTCCACCAAAAAACCATTGAATGCAGAATCTGCTTTCTGGACATACAACCAGATGACCCTGCTGTAAACAATAAACACATAACCACATTTCACGATTCAAATATATTAACCCACTGTGAAATTGATGAATATAAATGATAAGGGAAAGAATCAAAACAAGCACCTAGCTAAACAATGAAGTCTTTCCTAATAACTCCAATACTCAGGATGCTCGGAGTGGTGGTTCCCATAAACAAAATCACACTCAATGGTAGAACAAATAGAGCTGTCATGAAACGGAATCTCCCTGCTGAGAGGGAAGCAACATGTACCACAATTTGTGCAGCACATTGATTACTTTTAGTGAACATTGGAATAAGATTTTTAGAAATATAAAGCAAATGAAGGAGATACCAAAACAAGAACATTTATCAAGTTACGAACATTTGATGTTCAGTAAGGTTCAAGTGCTGTCCAATCTGCACCAAAAACCCATTGAAAACAGAATCTGCTTTCTGAAAATACAACCAGAAGACCCTGCTGTAAACAACAAACACATTACCACATTTCAAGATTCAAATATATTAAACCACTGTGAAATTGATGATTATATGTGATAAAGGCAACAATCAAAATATGAACCTAGCAAAACAATGAAGTCATTCCTAATAACTCCAATACTCATGATGCTCGGAGTGGTGGTTCCCAACCAACAAAACCACACTCGATGTTTGAACAAACATAGCAGTCATGAAACAGCATCTCCCTGTTGACAGGGAAGAAACATGTACCATAATTTGTGGAGCACATTGTTTGTTTTAGTGACCATTGCGATTAGATATCTACACATATAAAGCAAATCAAGGCGAATTAATCAAATTCCGAGCATTTGTTATTCAGTAAAGTGCATGTGGTGTCCAATCAGCACCAAAAACCCATTGAATGGAGAATCTGCTTCCTGGAATTACAACCAGATGACCCTGCTGTAAACAACAAACATTTAGCCACAGTTCACGATTCAAATACATTACTCCACTGTAAAATTGATGAATATAAGTTATAAGGGTATCAATCAAAAGAAGTTCCAAGCAAAAGAAAGAAGTCTTTATAATAACTCCAATTGTCAGAATGCTCGGAGTGGTGGTTCTAATCAAAAAAAATCACACTCGATGATTGAACAAACATAGCAGTCATGAAACAGAATCTCCCTATTGAGAGGGAAGAAACATGTACTACAATTAGTGCAGCACATTGTCTATTTTTAGTGACCAATGAAATAAGATTTTTGAAGATACAAAGCAAATGAACGAGATATCAAAACAAGAAGATTTATCAAATTACGAACATTCGGTGTTCAGTAAGGTGCATGTGGTGTCCAACCTGCACCAAAAACCCTTTGAATGCAGAATCTGCTTTCTGGCCACACAACCAGATAAGATTTTTAGAAATATAAAGCAAATGAAGGAAATACCTAAAAAAAGATGATCTATCAAACTCGAAGCATTCTTTATTCAGTAAAGTGCATGTGGTGTCCAATCTGCACCAAAAACCCATTGAATGCTGAATCTGCTTTCTGGCCATACAACCAGATGACCCTGCTGTAAACAACAAACATTTACAAACATTTTACGATTCAAATACATTACTCCACTGCGAAATACAATAATATAAGTTATAAGTGTATCAATCAAAGGAAGCTCCTAGCAGAGGAAAAAATCTTTCTACAAACACCAATACTCAGGATGCTCGGAGTGGTGGTTCCCATCCTACAAAATCACACTCAATGGTAGAACAAATATAGCCGTCATGAAACGGAATCTCCCTGCTGAGAGGGAATAAACATGTACCACAATTTGTGCAGCACATTGATCATTTTTAGTGAACATTGGAATTGTTGTTGTTGTCTTCAGTCCTGAGACTGGTTTGATGCAGCTCTCCATGCTACTCTATCCTGTGCAAGCTGCTTCATCTCCCAGTACCTACTGCAACCTACATCCTTCTGAATCTGCTTAGTGTATTCATCTCTTGGTCTCCCTCTACGATTTTTACCCTCCACGCTGCCCTCCAATGCTAAATTTGTGATCCCTTGATGCCTCAAAACATGTCCTACCAACCGATCCCTTCTTCTAGTCAAGTTGTGCCACAAATTTCTCTTCTCCCCAATCCTATTCAATACCTCCTCATTAGTTACGTGATCTACCCACCTAATCTTCAACATTCTTCTGTAGCACCACATTTTGAAAGCTTCTATTCTCTTCTTGTCCAAACTAGTTATCGTCCATGTTTCACTTCCATACATGGCTACACTCCAAACAAATTCTTTCATAAACGACTTCCTGATACATAAATCTATATTCCATGTTAACAAATTTCTCTTCTTGAGAAACGCTTTCCTTGCCATTGCCAGTCTACATTTTATATCCTCTCTACTTCGACCATCATCAGTTATTTTACTTCCTAAATAGCAAAACTGCTTTACTACTTTAAGTGTCTCATTTCCTAATCTAATTCCCTCAGCATCACCCGATTTAATTGGACTACATTCCATTATCCTCGTTTTGCTTTTGTTGATGTTCATCTTATATCCTCTTTTCAAGACACTGTCCATTCCATTCAACTGCTCTCCCAAGTCCTTTGCCGTCTCTGACAGAATTACAATGTCATCGGCGAACCACAAAGTTTTTATTTCTTCTCCATGGACTTTAATACCTACTCCGAAATTTTCTTTTGTTTCCTTTATTGCTTGCTCAATATACAGATTGAATAACATCGGGGAGAGGCTACAACCCTGTCTTACTCCCTTCCCAACCGCTGCTTCCCTTTCATGCCCCTCGACTCTTTTAACTGCCATCTGGTTTCTGTACAAATTGTAAATAGCCTTTCGCTCCCTGTATTTTATCCCTGCCACCTTTAGAATTTGAAAGAGAGTATTCCACTCAACATTGTCAAAAGCTTTCTCTAAGTCTACAAATGCTAGAAACATAGGTTTGCCTTTCTTTAATCTTTCTTCTTCTTCTTGTATCAACTAAGTCTTAAGGTCAGTATTGCCTCACGTGTTCCAATATTTCTACGGAATCCAAACTGATCTTCCCCGAGGTCGGCTTCTACTAGTTTTTCCATTCGTCTGTAAGGAATTCGTGTTAGTATTTTGCAGCTATGGCTTATTAAAATTATTGTTTGGTAATTTTCACATCTGTCAACACCTGCTTTCTTTGGGATTGGAATTATTATATTCTTCTTGAAGTCTGAGGGTATTTCGCCTGTTTCATACATCTTGCTCACCAGATGGTAGAGTTTTGTCAGGACTGGCTCTCCCAAGGCCGTCAGTAGTTCCAATGGAATGTTGTCGACTCCGGTGGCCTTGTTTCGACTCAGGTCTTTCAGTGCTCTGTCAAACTCTTCACGCAGTATCGTATCACCCATTTCATCTTCATCTACATCCTCTTCCATTTCCATAATATTGTCCTCAAGTACATCGCCCTTGTATAGACCCTCTATATACTCCTTCCACCTTTCTGCTTTCCCTTCTTTGCTTAGAACTGGGTTTCCATCTGAGCTCTCGATGTTTATACAAGTGGTTCTCTTTTCTGCAAAGGTATCTTTAATTTTCCTGTAGGCAGTATCTATCTTACCCCTAGTGAGATAACCCTCTACATCCTTACATTTGTCCTCTAGCCATCCCTGCTTAGCCATTTTGCACTTCCTGTTGATCTCATTTTTGAGACGTTTGTATTCCTTTTTGCCTGCTTCATTTACTGCATTCTTATATTTTCTCCTTTCATCAATTAAATTCAGTATTTCTTCTGTTACCCAAGGATTTCTACTAGCCCTCGTCTTCTTACCTACTTGATCCTCTGCTGCCTTCAGTACCTCATCCCTCAAAGCTACCCATCCTTCTTCTACTGTATTTATTTCCCCCATTCCTAACAATTGTTCCCTTATGCTCTCCCTGAAACTCTGTACAATCTCTGGTTCTTTCAGTTTATCCAGGTCCCCTCTCCTTAAATTCCCGCCTTTTTGCAGTTTCTTCAGTTTTAGTCTACAGGTCATAACCAATAGATTGTGGTCAGAGTCCACATCTGCCCCTGGAAATGTCTTACAATTTAAAACCTGGTTCCTAAATCTCTGCCTTACCATTATATAATCTATCTGATACCTTTTAGTATCTCCAGGGTTCTTCCATGTATACAACCTTCTTTCATGATTCTTACACCAAGTGTTAGCTATGATTAACTTGTGCTCTGTGCAAAATTATACCAGGCGGCTTCCTCTTTCATTTCTTAGCCCCAATCAATATCCACCTACTACGTTTCCTTTTCTCCCTTTTCCTACACTCCAATTCCAGTCACCCATGACTATTAAATTTTCATCTCCCTTCACTATCGGAATAATTTCTTTTATTTCATCATACATTTCTTCAATTTCTTCGTCATCTGCAGAGCTAGTTGGCATATAAACTTGTACTACTGTAGTAGGTGTGGGCTTCGTATCTATCTTGGCCACAAAAATGCGTTCACTATGCTGTTTGTAGTAGCTTACCCGCATTCCTATTTTCCTATTCATTATTAAACCTACTCCTGCACATTACCCCTATTTGATTTTGTGTTTAAAACCCTGAAGTCACCTGACCAGAGGTCTTGATTAATATCAGTGATAAAATTAACAATCAAAAGAAGCACCTAGAAAAAAGGAAGAAATCTTTCCTTATAACTCCAATAGTCAAAAAGCCAGAGAGGTGGTTCCAATCCAACAAAATCACACTCAACAGTTAAACAAACATAGCACTCATGAAACGGAATCTCCCTGCTGAGAGAATCTACTTTGTGGCCATACAACCAAATAACCCTGCTGTAAACAACAAACATTTCACGATTAAAATACGTTACCCCACTGTGAAATTGATGAATATAAGTGAGAAGGGTAACAATCAAAGAAATCACCTAGCAAAACAAAGAGGGCTTTCCTTATAACACAAATTGTCAGAGTGTTCGGAGTGGTGGTTCCCGTCCAACAAAATCACACTCGAAGGTGGAACAAACATAGTAGTCATGAAATGAAATTTCTCTATTGAGAGGGAAGAAACATGTACCACAATTTGTGCACCACATTGATTATCTTTAGTGACTATTGCAATAACATTTTTAAAAATATAAAGCAAATAAAGGAGATACCTAAAATACAAGATTTATCAAATTCCGAACATTCGTTATTCAGAAAGGTGCATGTGGTGTCCTATCTGCACCAAATCCCATTGAATAGAGAATTTGCTTTCTGGCCATACAACCAGATGACACTGCTATAAACAACAAACATTTACTCACATTTCACGATTCAAATACATTACTCCACTGTGAAATTGATGAATATAAGTGACCAGAGTAACAATCAAAAGAAGCACCAAGCAAAACAATAAAGTATTTCCTAATAACTCCAGTAATCAAAATGCTCGCAGTGGTGGTTCCCATCCAACAAAATCACACTCGATGGTTGAACAAACATAGCAATCATGAAACGGAAGCTCCCTGTTGAGAGGGAAAAAACTTGTACTATAATTTGTGCAGCACATTGTTTATTTTTAGTAACCATTGAAATAAGATTTTTAAAAATATAAAGCAAATGAAGAAGATACCAAAACAAGAAGATTTATCAAATTCCAAACTTTGGGTGTTCAGTAAGGTGAATGTGGTGCCCAATCTGAAACAAAAACCCATTGAATGCAGAATCTGCTTTCTGGCCATACAAGCAGATGACCCTGCTGTAAACAACAAACACATAATCACATTTAATGATTCAAATACATTAACGCACCGTGAAATTGATGAATATATGTGATAAGCGTAACGATCAAAAGAAGCACCCAGCAAAACAATAAAGTTATTCCTAATTACACCAACAGTCGGAATGCTCGAAGTGGTGGTTCCCACCCTACAAAATCACACTCGAAGGTAGTACAAACATAGCTGTCCTAAAACAGAATCTCCTTGTTGAGAGGGAAGAAACATGTACCACAATTTGTGCAGCATATTGATATTTTTTAGTGACCATTGCAATAAGATTTTCAAAAATTTTAAGCATTTGAAGGAGATACCTAACAAGAAGATTTATCAAATTCCGCACATTCGTTATTCAGTAAAGTGCATGTGGTGTGCAATCGGCACCGAAAATCCATTCAATTGAGAATCTGCTTTCTGGCCATACAACCAGATGACCCAGCTGTAAACAACAAACATTTACACACATTTCACGAATCAAATACATTACTCCTTTGTGAAATTGATCAATATTAGTGATAAGGGTAACTCAATTACTCAGGATGCTTGGAGTGGTGGTTCCCATCCAACAAAATCACACTCGATGGCAGAACAAACATAGCAGTCATGAAACGGAGTCTTGATGATGAGAGGCAAGAAACATGTACCACAATTTGTGCAGCACATTGATTATTTGTAGTAACCATTGCAATACGATTATTAAAAATATAAAGCAAATGAAGGAGATACCAAAATAAGAAGATTTATCAAATTCCCAACATTCAGTGTTCAGTAGGGTGCATGTGGTGTCCAATCTCCACCAAAAAACCATTGAATGCAGAATCTGCTTTCTGGACATACAACCAGATGACCCTGCTGTAAACAATAAACACATAACCACATTTCACGATTCAAATATATTAACCCACTGTGAAATTGATGAATATAAATGATAAGGGAAAGAATCAAAACAAGCACCTAGCTAAACAATGAAGTCTTTCCTAATAACTCCAATACTCAGGATGCTCGGAGTGGTGGTTCCCATAAACAAAATCACACTCAATGGTAGAACAAATAGAGCTGTCATGAAACGGAATCTCCCTGCTGAGAGGGAAGCAACATGTACCACAATTTGTGCAGCACATTGATTACTTTTAGTGAACATTGGAATAAGATTTTTAGAAATATAAAGCAAATGAAGGAGATACCAAAACAAGAACATTTATCAAGTTACGAACATTCGATGTTCAGTAAGGTTCAAGTGCTGTCCAATCTGCACCAAAAACCCATTGAAAACAGAATCTGCTTTCTGAAAATACAACCAGAAGACCCTGCTGTAAACAACAAACACATTACCACATTTCAAGATTCAAATATATTAAACCACTGTGAAATTGATGATTATATGTGATAAAGGCAACAATCAAAATATGAACCTAGCAAAACAATGAAGTCATTCCTAATAACTCCAATACTCATGATGCTCGGAGTGGTGGTTCCCAACCAACAAAACCACACTCGATGTTTGAACAAACATAGCAGTCATGAAACAGCATCTCCCTGTTGATAGGGAAGAAACATGTACCATAATTTGTGGAGCACATTGTTTGTTTTAGTGACCATTGCGATTAGATATCTACACATATAAAGCAAATCAAGGTGAATTAATCAAATTCCGAGCATTTGTTATTCGGTAAAGTGCATGTGGTGTCCAATCAGCACCAAAAACCAATTGAATGGAGAATCTGCTTCCTGGAATTACAACCAGATGACCCTGCTGTAAACAACAAACATTTAGCCACAGTTCACGATTCAAATACATTACTCCACTGTAAAATTGATGAATATAAGTTATAAGGGTATCAATCAAAAGAAGTTCCAAGCAAAAGAAAGAAGTCTTTATAATAACGCCAATTGTCAGAATGCTCGGAGTGGTGGTTCTAATCAAAAAAAATCACACTCGATGATTGAACAAACATAGCAGTCATGAAACAGAATCTCCCTATTGAGAGGGAAGAAACATGTACTACAATTAGTGCAGCACATTGTCTATTTTTAGTGACCAATGAAATAAGATTTTTGAAAATACAAAGCAAATGAACGAGATATCAAAACAAGAAGATTTATCAAATTACGAACATTCGGTGTTCAGTAAGGTGCATGTGGTGTCCAACCTGCACCAAAAACCCTTTGAATGCAGAATCTGCTTTCTGGCCACACAACCAGATAAGATTTTTAGAAATATAAAGCAAATGAAGGAAATACCTAAAAAAAGATGATCTATCAAACTCGAAGCATTCTTTATTCAGTAAAGTGCATGTGGTGTCCAATCTGCACCAAAAACCCATTGAATGCTGAATCTGCTTTCTGGCCATACAACCAGATGACCCTGCTGTAAACAACAAACATTTACAAACATTTGACGATTCAAATACATTACTCCACTGCGAAATACAATAATATAAGTTATAAGTGTATCAATCAAAGGAAGCTCCTAGCAGAGGAAAAAATCTTTCTACAAACACCAATACTCAGGATGCTCGGAGTGGTGGTTCCCATCCTACAAAATCACACTCAATGGTAGAACAAATATAGCCGTCATGAAACGGAATCTCTCTGCTGAGAGGGAATAAACATGTACCACAATTTGTGCAGCACATTGATCATTTTTAGTGAACATTGGAATTGTTGTTGTTGTCTTCAGTCCTGAGACTGGTTTGATGCAGCTCTCCATGCTACTCTATCCTGTGCAAGCTGCTTCATCTCCCAGTACCTACTGCAACCTACATCCTTCTGAATCTGCTTAGTGTATTCATCTCTTGGTCTCCCTCTACGATTTTTACCCTCCACGCTGCCCTCCAATGCTAAATTTGTGATCCCTTGATGCCTCAAAACATGTCCTACCAACCGATTCCTTCTTCTAGTCAAGTTGTGCCACAAATTTCTCTTCTCCCCAATCCTATTCAATACCTCCTCATTAGTTACGTGATCTACCCACCTAATCTTCAACATTCTTCTGTAGCACCACATTTTGAAAGCTTCTATTCTCTTCTTGTCCAAACTAGTTATCGTCCATGTTTCACTTCCATACATGGCTACACTCCAAACAAATTCTTTCATAAACGACTTCCTGATACATAAATCTATATTCCATGTTAACAAATTTCTCTTCTTGAGAAACGCTTTCCTTGCCATTGCCAGTCTACATTTTATATCCTCTCTACTTCGACCATCATCAGTTATTTTACTTCCTAAATAGCAAAACTGCTTTACTACTTTAAGTGTCTCATTTCCTAATCTAATTCCCTCAGCATCACCCGATTTAATTGGACTACATTCCATTATCCTCGTTTTGCTTTTGTTGATGTTCATCTTATATCCTCTTTTCAAGACACTGTCCATTCCATTCAACTGCTCTCCCAAGTCCTTTGCCGTCTCTGACAGAATTACAATGTCATCGGCGAACCACAAAGTTTTTATTTCTTCTCCATGGACTTTAATACCTACTCCGAAATTTTCTTTTGTTTCCTTTATTGCTTGCTCAATATACAGATTGAATAACATCGGGGAGAGGCTACAACCCTGTCTTACTCCCTTCCCAACCGCTGCTTCCCTTTCATGCCCCTCGACTCTTTTAACTGCCATCTGGTTTCTGTACAAATTGTAAATAGCCTTTCGCTCCCTGTATTTTATCCCTGCCACCTTTAGAATTTGAAAGAGAGTATTCCACTCAACATTGTCAAAAGCTTTCTCTAAGTCTACAAATGCTAGAAACGTAGGTTTGCCTTTCTTTAATCTTTCTTCTTCTTCTTGTATCAACTAAGTCTTAAGGTCAGTATTGCCTCACGTGTTCCAATATTTCTACGGAATCCAAACTGATCTTCCCCGAGGTCGGCTTCTACTAGTTTTTCCATTCGTCTGTAAGGAATTCGTGTTAGTATTTTGCAGCTATGGCTTATTAAAATTATTGTTTGGTAATTTTCACATCTGTCAACACCTGCTTTCTTTGGGATTGGAATTATTATATTCTTCTTGAAGTCTGAGGGTATTTCGCCTGTTTCATACATCTTGCTCACCAGATGGTAGAGTTTTGTCAGGACTGGCTCTCCCAAGGCCGTCAGTAGTTCCAATGGAATGTTGTCGACTCCGGTGGCCTTGTTTCGACTCAGGTCTTTCAGTGCTCTGTCAAACTCTTCACGCAGTATCGTATCACCCATTTCATCTTCATCTACATCCTCTTCCATTTCCATAATATTGTCCTCAAGTACATCGCCCTTGTATAGACCCTCTATATACTCCTTCCACCTTTCTGCTTTCCCTTCTTTGCTTAGAACTGGGTTTCCATCTGAGCTCTCGATGTTTATACAAGTGGTTCTCTTTTCTGCAAAGGTATCTTTAATTTTCCTGTAGGCAGTATCTATCTTACCCCTAGTGAGATAACCCTCTACATCCTTACATTTGTCCTCTAGCCATCCCTGCTTAGCCATTTTGCACTTCCTGTTGATCTCATTTTTGAGACGTTTGTATTCCTTTTTGCCTGCTTCATTTACTGCATTCTTATATTTTCTCCTTTCATCAATTAAATTCAGTATTTCTTCTGTTACCCAAGGATTTCTACTAGCCCTCGTCTTCTTACCTACTTGATCCTCTGCTGCCTTCAGTACCTCATCCCTCAAAGCTACCCATCCTTCTTCTACTGTATTTATTTCCCCCATTCCTAACAATTGTTCCCTTATGCTCTCCCTGAAACTCTGTACAATCTCTGGTTCTTTCAGTTTATCCAGGTCCCCTCTCCTTAAATTCCCGCCTTTTTGCAGTTTCTTCAGTTTTAGTCTACAGGTCATAACCAATAGATTGTGGTCAGAGTCCACATCTGCCCCTGGAAATGTCTTACAATTTAAAACCTGGTTCCTAAATCTCTGCCTTACCATTATATAATCTATCTGATACCTTTTAGTATCTCCAGGGTTCTTCCATGTATACAACCTTCTTTCATGATTCTTACACCAAGTGTTAGCTATGATTAACTTGTGCTCTGTGCAAAATTATACCAGGCGGCTTCCTCTTTCATTTCTTAGCCCCAATCAATATCCACCTACTACGTTTCCTTTTCTCCCTTTTCCTACACTCCAATTCCAGTCACCCATGACTATTAAATTTTCATCTCCCTTCACTATCGGAATAATTTCTTTTATTTCATCATACATTTCTTCAATTTCTTCGTCATCTGCAGAGCTAGTTGGCATATAAACTTGTACTACTGTAGTAGGTGTGGGCTTCGTATCTATCCTGGCCACAAAAATGCGTTCACTATGCTGTTTGTAGTAGCTTACCCGCATTCCTATTTTCCTATTCATTATTAAACCTACTCCTGCACATTACCCCTATTTGATTTTGTGTTTAAAACCCTGAAGTCACCTGACCAGAGGTCTTGATTAATATCAGTGATAAAATTAACAATCAAAAGAAGCACCTAGAAAAAAGGAAGAAATCTTTCCTTATAACTCCAATAGTCAAAAAGGTCAGAGAGGTGGTTCCAATCCAACAAAATCACACTCAACAGTTAAACAAACATAGCACTCATGAAATGGAATCTCCCTGCTGAGAGAATCTACTTTGTGGCCATACAACCAAATAACCCTGCTGTAAACAACAAACATTTCACGATTAAAATACGTTACCCCACTGTGAAATTGATGAATATAAGTGAGAAGGGTAACAATCAAAGAAATCACCTAGCAAAACAAAGAGGGCTTTCCTTATAACACAAATTGTCAGAGTGTTCGGAGTGGTGGTTCCCGTCCAACAAAATCACACTCGAAGGTGGAACAAACATAGTAGTCATGAAATGAAATTTCTCTATTGAGAGGGAAGAAACATGTACCACAATTTGTGCACCACATTGATTATCTTTAGTGACTATTGCAATAACATTTTTAAAAATATAAAGCAAATAAAGGAGATACCTAAAATACAAGATTTATCAAATTCCGAACATTCGTTATTCAGAAAGGTGCATGTGGTGTCCTATCTGCACCAAATCCCATTGAATAGAGAATTTGCTTTCTGGCCATACAACCAGATGACACTGCTATAAACAACAAACATTTACTCACATTTCACGATTCAAATACATTACTCCACTGTGAAATTGATGAATATAAGTGACCAGAGTAACAATCAAAAGAAGCACCAAGCAAAACAATAAAGTATTTCCTAATAACTCCAGTAATCAAAATGCTCGCAGTGGTGGTTCCCATCCAACAAAATCACACTCGATGGTTGAACAAACATAGCAATCATGAAACGGAAGCTCCCTGTTGAGAGGGAAGAAACTTGTACTATAATTTGTGCAGCACATTGTTTATTTTTAGTAACCATTGAAATAAGATTTTTAAAAATATAAAGCAAATGAAGAAGATACCAAAACAAGAAGATTTATCAAATTCCAAACTTTGGGTGTTCAGTAAGGTGAATGTGGTGCCCAATCTGAAACAAAAACCCATTGAATGCAGAATCTGCTTTCTGGCCATACAACCAGATGACCCTGCTGTAAACAACAAACACATAATCACATTTAATGATTCAAATACATTAACGCACCGTGAAATTGATGAATATATGTGATAAGCGTAACGATCAAAAGAAGCACCCAGCAAAACAATAAAGTTATTCCTAATTACACCAACAGTCGGAATGCTCGAAGTGGTGGTTCCCACCCTACAAAATCACACTCGAAGGTAGTACAAACATAGCTGTCCTAAAACAGAATCTCCTTGTTGAGAGGGAAGAAACATGTACCACAATTTGTGCAGCATATTGATATTTTTTAGTGACCATTGCAATAAGATTTTCAAAAATTTTAAGCATTTGAAGGAGATACCTAACAAGAAGATTTATCAAATTCCGCACATTCGTTATTCAGTAAAGTGCATGTGGTGTGCAATCGGCACCGAAAATCCATTCAATTGAGAATCTGCTTTCTGGCCATACAACCAGATGACCCAGCTGTAAACAACAAACATTTACACACATTTCACGAATCAAATACATTACTCCTTTGTGAAATTGATCAATATTAGTGATAAGGGTAACTCAATTACTCAGGATGCTTGGAGTGGTGGTTCCCATCCAACAAAATCACACTCGATGGCAGAACAAACATAGCAGTCATGAAACGGAGTCTTGATGATGAGAGGCAAGAAACATGTACCACAATTTGTGCAGCACATTGATTATTTGTAGTAACCATTGCAATACGATTATTAAAAATATAAAGCAAATGAAGGAGATACCAAAATAAGAAGATTTATCAAATTCCCAACATTCAGTGTTCAGTAGGGTGCATGTGGTGTCCAATCTCCACCAAAAAACCATTGAATGCAGAATCTGCTTTCTGGCCATACAACCAGATGACCCTGCTGTAAACAATAAACACATAACCACATTTCACGATTCAAATATATTAACCCACTGTGAAATTGATGAATATAAATGATAAGGGAAAGAATCAAAACAAGCACCTAGCTAAACAATGAAGTCTTTCCTAATAACTCCAATACTCAGGATGCTCGGAGTGGTGGTTCCCATAAACAAAATCACACTCAATGGTAGAACAAATAGAGCTGTCATGAAACGGAATCTCCCTGCTGAGAGGGAAGCAACATGTACCACAATTTGTGCAGCACATTGATTACTTTTAGTGAACATTGGAATAAGATTTTTAGAAATATAAAGCAAATGAAGGAGATACCAAAACAAGAACATTTATCAAGTTACGAACATTCGATGTTCAGTAAGGTTCAAGTGCTGTCCAATCTGCACCAAAAACCCATTGAAAACAGAATCTGCTTTCTGAAAATACAACCAGAAGACCCTGCTGTAAACAACAAACACATTACCACATTTCAAGATTCAAATATATTAAACCACTGTGAAATTGATGATTATATGTGATAAAGGCAACAATCAAAATATGAACCTAGCAAAACAATGAAGTCATTCCTAATAACTCCAATACTCATGATGCTCGGAGTGGTGGTTCCCAACCAACAAAACCACACTCGATGTTTGAACAAACATAGCAGTCATGAAACAGCATCTCCCTGTTGATAGGGAAGAAACATGTACCATAATTTGTGGAGCACATTGTTTGTTTTAGTGACCATTGCGATTAGATATCTACACATATAAAGCAAATCAAGGTGAATTAATCAAATTCCGAGCATTTGTTATTCGGTAAAGTGCATGTGGTGTCCAATCAGCACCAAAAACCCATTGAATGGAGAATCTGCTTCCTGGAATTACAACCAGATGACCCTGCTGTAAACAACAAACATTTAGCCACAGTTCACGATTCAAATACATTACTCCACTGTAAAATTGATGAATATAAGTTATAAGGGTATCAATCAAAAGAAGTTCCAAGCAAAAGAAAGAAGTCTTTATAATAACTCCAATTGTCAGAATGCTCGGAGTGGTGGTTCTAATCAAAAAAAATCACACTCGATGATTGAACAAACATAGCAGTCATGAAACAGAATCTCCCTATTGAGAGGGAAGAAACATGTACTACAATTAGTGCAGCACATTGTCTATTTTTAGTGACCAATGAAATAAGATTTTTGAAAATACAAAGCAAATGAACGAGATATCAAAACAAGAAGATTTATCAAATTACGAACATTCGGTGTTCAGTAAGGTGCATGTGGTGTCCAACCTGCACCAAAAACCCTTTGAATGCAGAATCTGCTTTCTGGCCACACAACCAGATAAGATTTTTAGAAATATAAAGCAAATGAAGGAAATACCTAAAAAAAGATGATCTATCAAACTCGAAGCATTCTTTATTCAGTAAAGTGCATGTGGTGTCCAATCTGCACCAAAAACCCATTGAATGCTGAATCTGCTTTCTGGCCATACAACCAGATGACCCTGCTGTAAACAACAAACATTTACAAACATTTGACGATTCAAATACATTACTCCACTGCGAAATACAATAATATAAGTTATAAGTGTATCAATCAAAGGAAGCTCCTAGCAGAGGAAAAAATCTTTCTACAAACACCAATACTCAGGATGCTCGGAGTGGTGGTTCCCATCCTACAAAATCACACTCAATGGTAGAACAAATATAGCCGTCATGAAACGGAATCTCCCTGCTGAGAGGGAATAAACATGTACCACAATTTGTGCAGCACATTGATCATTTTTAGTGAACATTGGAATTGTTGTTGTTGTCTTCAGTCCTGAGACTGGTTTGATGCAGCTCTCCATGCTACTCTATCCTGTGCAAGCTGCTTCATCTCCCAGTACCTACTGCAACCTACATCCTTCTGAATCTGCTTAGTGTATTCATCTCTTGGTCTCCCTCTACGATTTTTACCCTCCACGCTGCCCTCCAATGCTAAATTTGTGATCCCTTGATGCCTCAAAACATGTCCTACCAACCGATTCCTTCTTCTAGTCAAGTTGTGCCACAAATTTCTCTTCTCCCCAATCCTATTCAATACCTCCTCATTAGTTACGTGATCTACCCACCTAATCTTCAACATTCTTCTGTAGCACCACATTTTGAAAGCTTCTATTCTCTTCTTGTCCAAACTAGTTATCGTCCATGTTTCACTTCCATACATGGCTACACTCCAAACAAATTCTTTCATAAACGACTTCCTGATACATAAATCTATATTCCATGTTAACAAATTTCTCTTCTTGAGAAACGCTTTCCTTGCCATTGCCAGTCTACATTTTATATCCTCTCTACTTCGACCATCATCAGTTATTTTACTTCCTAAATAGCAAAACTGCTTTACTACTTTAAGTGTCTCATTTCCTAATCTAATTCCCTCAGCATCACCCGATTTAATTGGACTACATTCCATTATCCTCGTTTTGCTTTTGTTGATGTTCATCTTATATCCTCTTTTCAAGACACTGTCCATTCCATTCAACTGCTCTCCCAAGTCCTTTGCCGTCTCTGACAGAATTACAATGTCATCGGCGAACCACAAAGTTTTTATTTCTTCTCCATGGACTTTAATACCTACTCCGAAATTTTCTTTTGTTTCCTTTATTGCTTGCTCAATATACAGATTGAATAACATCGGGGAGAGGCTACAACCCTGTCTTACTCCCTTCCCAACCGCTGCTTCCCTTTCATGCCCCTCGACTCTTTTAACTGCCATCTGGTTTCTGTACAAATTGTAAATAGCCTTTCGCTCCCTGTATTTTATCCCTGCCACCTTTAGAATTTGAAAGAGAGTATTCCACTCAACATTGTCAAAAGCTTTCTCTAAGTCTACAAATGCTAGAAACGTAGGTTTGCCTTTCTTTAATCTTTCTTCTTCTTCTTGTATCAACTAAGTCTTAAGGTCAGTATTGCCTCACGTGTTCCAATATTTCTACGGAATCCAAACTGATCTTCCCCGAGGTCGGCTTCTACTAGTTTTTCCATTCGTCTGTAAGGAATTCGTGTTAGTATTTTGCAGCTATGGCTTATTAAAATTATTGTTTGGTAATTTTCACATCTGTCAACACCTGCTTTCTTTGGGATTGGAATTATTATATTCTTCTTGAAGTCTGAGGGTATTTCGCCTGTTTCATACATCTTGCTCACCAGATGGTAGAGTTTTGTCAGGACTGGCTCTCCCAAGGCCGTCAGTAGTTCCAACGGAATGTTGTCGACTCCGGTGGCCTTGTTTCGACTCAGGTCTTTCAGTGCTCTGTCAAACTCTTCACGCAGTATCGTATCACCCATTTCATCTTCATCTACATCCTCTTCCATTTCCATAATATTGTCCTCAAGTACATCGCCCTTGTATAGACCCTCTATATACTCCTTCCACCTTTCTGCTTTCCCTTCTTTGCTTAGAACTGGGTTTCCATCTGAGCTCTCGATGTTTATACAAGTGGTTCTCTTTTCTGCAAAGGTATCTTTAATTTTCCTGTAGGCAGTATCTATCTTACCCCTAGTGAGATAACCCTCTACATCCTTACATTTGTCCTCTAGCCATCCCTGCTTAGCCATTTTGCACTTCCTGTTGATCTCATTTTTGAGACGTTTGTATTCCTTTTTGCCTGCTTCATTTACTGCATTCTTATATTTTCTCCTTTCATCAATTAAATTCAGTATTTCTTCTGTTACCCAAGGATTTCTACTAGCCCTCGTCTTCTTACCTACTTGATCCTCTGCTGCCTTCAGTACCTCATCCCTCAAAGCTACCCATCCTTCTTCTACTGTATTTATTTCCCCCATTCCTAACAATTGTTCCCTTATGCTCTCCCTGAAACTCTGTACAATCTCTGGTTCTTTCAGTTTATCCAGGTCCCCTCTCCTTAAATTCCCGCCTTTTTGCAGTTTCTTCAGTTTTAGTCTACAGGTCATAACCAATAGATTGTGGTCAGAGTCCACATCTGCCCCTGGAAATGTCTTACAATTTAAAACCTGGTTCCTAAATCTCTGCCTTACCATTATATAATCTATCTGATACCTTTTAGTATCTCCAGGGTTCTTCCATGTATACAACCTTCTTTCATGATTCTTACACCAAGTGTTAGCTATGATTAACTTGTGCTCTGTGCAAAATTATACCAGGCGGCTTCCTCTTTCATTTCTTAGCCCCAATCAATATCCACCTACTACGTTTCCTTTTCTCCCTTTTCCTACACTCCAATTCCAGTCACCCATGACTATTAAATTTTCATCTCCCTTCACTATCGGAATAATTTCTTTTATTTCATCATACATTTCTTCAATTTCTTCGTCATCTGCAGAGCTAGTTGGCATATAAACTTGTACTACTGTAGTAGGTGTGGGCTTCGTATCTATCTTGGCCACAAAAATGCGTTCACTATGCTGTTTGTAGTAGCTTACCCGCATTCCTATTTTCCTATTCATTATTAAACCTACTCCTGCACATTACCCCTATTTGATTTTGTGTTTAAAACCCTGAAGTCACCTGACCAGAGGTCTTGATTAATATCAGTGATAAAATTAACAATCAAAAGAAGCACCTAGAAAAAAGGAAGAAATCTTTCCTTATAACTCCAATAGTCAAAAAGCCAGAGAGGTGGTTCCAATCCAACAAAATCACACTCAACAGTTAAACAAACATAGCACTCATGAAACGGAATCTCCCTGCTGAGAGAATCTACTTTGTGGCCATACAACCAAATAACCCTGCTGTAAACAACAAACATTTCACGATTAAAATACGTTACCCCACTGTGAAATTGATGAATATAAGTGAGAAGGGTAACAATCAAAGAAATCACCTAGCAAAACAAAGAGGGCTTTCCTTATAACACAAATTGTCAGAGTGTTCGGAGTGGTGGTTCCCGTCCAACAAAATCACACTCGAAGGTGGAACAAACATAGTAGTCATGAAATGAAATTTCTCTATTGAGAGGGAAGCAACATGTACCACAATTTGTGCACCACATTGATTATCTTTAGTGACTATTGCAATAACATTTTTAAAAATATAAAGCAAATAAAGGAGATACCTAAAATACAAGATTTATCAAATTCCGAACATTCGTTATTCAGAAAGGTGCATGTGGTGTCCTATCTGCACCAAATCCCATTGAATAGAGAATTTGCTTTCTGGCCATACAACCAGATGACACTGCTATAAACAACAAACATTTACTCACATTTCACGATTCAAATACATTACTCCACTGTGAAATTGATGAATATAAGTGACCAGAGTAACAATCAAAAGAAGCACCAAGCAAAACAATAAAGTATTTCCTAATAACTCCAGTAATCAAAATGCTCGCAGTGGTGGTTCCCATCCAACAAAATCACACTCGATGGTTGAACAAACATAGCAATCATGAAACGGAAGCTCCCTGTTGAGAGGGAAGAAACTTGTACTATAATTTGTGCAGCACATTGTTTATTTTTAGTAACCATTGAAATAAGATTTTTAAAAATATAAAGCAAATGAAGAAGATACCAAAACAAGAAGATTTATCAAATTCCAAACTTTGGGTGTTCAGTAAGGTGAATGTGGTGCCCAATCTGAAACAAAAACCCATTGAATGCAGAATCTGCTTTCTGGCCATACAAGCAGATGACCCTGCTGTAAACAACAAACACATAATCACATTTAATGATTCAAATACATTAACGCACCGTGAAATTGATGAATATATGTGATAAGCGTAACGATCAAAAGAAGCACCCAGCAAAACAATAAAGTTATTCCTAATTACACCAACAGTCGGAATGCTCGAAGTGGTGGTTCCCACCCTACAAAATCACACTCGAAGGTAGTACAAACATAGCTGTCCTAAAACAGAATCTCCTTGTTGAGAGGGAAGAAACATGTACCACAATTTGTGCAGCATATTGATATTTTTTAGTGACCATTGCAATAAGATTTTCAAAAATTTTAAGCATTTGAAGGAGATACCTAACAAGAAGATTTATCAAATTCCGCACATTCGTTATTCAGTAAAGTGCATGTGGTGTGCAATCGGCACCGAAAATCCATTCAATTGAGAATCTGCTTTCTGGCCATACAACCAGATGACCCAGCTGTAAACAACAAACATTTACACACATTTCACGAATCAAATACATTACTCCTTTGTGAAATTGATCAATATTAGTGATAAGGGTAACTCAATTACTCAGGATGCTTGGAGTGGTGGTTCCCATCCAACAAAATCACACTCGATGGCAGAACAAACATAGCAGTCATGAAACGGAGTCTTGATGATGAGAGGCAAGAAACATGTACCACAATTTGTGCAGCACATTGATTATTTGTAGTAACCATTGCAATACGATTATTAAAAATATAAAGCAAATGAAGGAGATACCAAAATAAGAAGATTTATCAAATTCCCAACATTCAGTGTTCAGTAGGGTGCATGTGGTGTCCAATCTCCACCAAAAAACCATTGAATGCAGAATCTGCTTTCTGGCCATACAACCAGATGACCCTGCTGTAAACAATAAACACATAACCACATTTCACGATTCAAATATATTAACCCACTGTGAAATTGATGAATATAAATGATAAGGGAAAGAATCAAAACAAGCACCTAGCTAAACAATGAAGTCTTTCCTAATAACTCCAATACTCAGGATGCTCGGAGTGGTGGTTCCCATAAACAAAATCACACTCAATGGTAGAACAAATAGAGCTGTCATGAAACGGAATCTCCCTGCTGAGAGGGAAGCAACATGTACCACAATTTGTGCAGCACATTGATTACTTTTAGTGAACATTGGAATAAGATTTTTAGAAATATAAAGCAAATGAAGGAGATACCAAAACAAGAACATTTATCAAGTTACGAACATTCGATGTTCAGTAAGGTTCAAGTGCTGTCCAATCTGCACCAAAAACCCATTGAAAACAGAATCTGCTTTCTGAAAATACAACCAGAAGACCCTGCTGTAAACAACAAACACATTACCACATTTCAAGATTCAAATATATTAAACCACTGTGAAATTGATGATTATATGTGATAAAGGCAACAATCAAAATATGAACCTAGCAAAACAATGAAGTCATTCCTAATAACTCCAATACTCATGATGCTCGGAGTGGTGGTTCCCAACCAACAAAACCACACTCGATGTTTGAACAAACATAGCAGTCATGAAACAGCATCTCCCTGTTGACAGGGAAGAAACATGTACCATAATTTGTGGAGCACATTGTTTGTTTTAGTGACCATTGCGATTAGATATCTACACATATAAAGCAAATCAAGGCGAATTAATCAAATTCCGAGCATTTGTTATTCAGTAAAGTGCATGTGGTGTCCAATCAGCACCAAAAACCCATTGAATGGAGAATCTGCTTCCTGGAATTACAACCAGATGACCCTGCTGTAAACAACAAACATTTAGCCACAGTTCACGATTCAAATACATTACTCCACTGTAAAATTGATGAATATAAGTTATAAGGGTATCAATCAAAAGAAGTTCCAAGCAAAAGAAAGAAGTCTTTATAATAACTCCAATTGTCAGAATGCTCGGAGTGGTGGTTCTAATCAAAAAAAATCACACTCGATGATTGAACAAACATAGCAGTCATGAAACAGAATCTCCCTATTGAGAGGGAAGAAACATGTACTACAATTAGTGCAGCACATTGTCTATTTTTAGTGACCAATGAAATAAGATTTTTGAAGATACAAAGCAAATGAACGAGATATCAAAACAAGAAGATTTATCAAATTACGAACATTCGGTGTTCAGTAAGGTGCATGTGGTGTCCAACCTGCACCAAAAACCCTTTGAATGCAGAATCTGCTTTCTGGCCACACAACCAGATAAGATTTTTAGAAATATAAAGCAAATGAAGGAAATACCTAAAAAAAGATGATCTATCAAACTCGAAGCATTCTTTATTCAGTAAAGTGCATGTGGTGTCCAATCTGCACCAAAAACCCATTGAATGCTGAATCTGCTTTCTGGCCATACAACCAGATGACCCTGCTGTAAACAACAAACATTTACAAACATTTGACGATTCAAATACATTACTCCACTGCGAAATACAATAATATAAGTTATAAGTGTATCAATCAAAGGAAGCTCCTAGCAGAGGAAAAAATCTTTCTACAAACACCAATACTCAGGATGCTCGGAGTGGTGGTTCCCATCCTACAAAATCACACTCAATGGTAGAACAAATATAGCCGTCATGAAACGGAATCTCCCTGCTGAGAGGGAATAAACATGTACCACAATTTGTGCAGCACATTGATCATTTTTAGTGAACATTGGAATTGTTGTTGTTGTCTTCAGTCCTGAGACTGGTTTGATGCAGCTCTCCATGCTACTCTATCCTGTGCAAGCTGCTTCATCTCCCAGTACCTACTGCAACCTACATCCTTCTGAATCTGCTTAGTGTATTCATCTCTTGGTCTCCCTCTACGATTTTTACCCTCCACGCTGCCCTCCAATGCTAAATTTGTGATCCCTTGATGCCTCAAAACATGTCCTACCAACCGATCCCTTCTTCTAGTCAAGTTGTGCCACAAATTTCTCTTCTCCCCAATCCTATTCAATACCTCCTCATTAGTTACGTGATCTACCCACCTAATCTTCAACATTCTTCTGTAGCACCACATTTTGAAAGCTTCTATTCTCTTCTTGTCCAAACTAGTTATCGTCCATGTTTCACTTCCATACATGGCTACACTCCAAACAAATTCTTTCATAAACGACTTCCTGATACATAAATCTATATTCCATGTTAACAAATTTCTCTTCTTGAGAAACGCTTTCCTTGCCATTGCCAGTCTACATTTTATATCCTCTCTACTTCGACCATCATCAGTTATTTTACTTCCTAAATAGCAAAACTGCTTTACTACTTTAAGTGTCTCATTTCCTAATCTAATTCCCTCAGCATCACCCGATTTAATTGGACTACATTCCATTATCCTCGTTTTGCTTTTGTTGATGTTCATCTTATATCCTCTTTTCAAGACACTGTCCATTCCATTCAACTGCTCTCCCAAGTCCTTTGCCGTCTCTGACAGAATTACAATGTCATCGGCGAACCACAAAGTTTTTATTTCTTCTCCATGGACTTTAATACCTACTCCGAAATTTTCTTTTGTTTCCTTTATTGCTTGCTCAATATACAGATTGAATAACATCGGGGAGAGGCTACAACCCTGTCTTACTCCCTTCCCAACCGCTGCTTCCCTTTCATGCCCCTCGACTCTTTTAACTGCCATCTGGTTTCTGTACAAATTGTAAATAGCCTTTCGCTCCCTGTATTTTATCCCTGCCACCTTTAGAATTTGAAAGAGAGTATTCCACTCAACATTGTCAAAAGCTTTCTCTAAGTCTACAAATGCTAGAAACGTAGGTTTGCCTTTCTTTAATCTTTCTTCTTCTTCTTGTATCAACTAAGTCTTAAGGTCAGTATTGCCTCACGTGTTCCAATATTTCTACGGAATCCAAACTGATCTTCCCCGAGGTCGGCTTCTACTAGTTTTTCCATTCGTCTGTAAGGAATTCGTGTTAGTATTTTGCAGCTATGGCTTATTAAAATTATTGTTTGGTAATTTTCACATCTGTCAACACCTGCTTTCTTTGGGATTGGAATTATTATATTCTTCTTGAAGTCTGAGGGTATTTCGCCTGTTTCATACATCTTGCTCACCAGATGGTAGAGTTTTGTCAGGACTGGCTCTCCCAAGGCCGTCAGTAGTTCCAATGGAATGTTGTCGACTCCGGTGGCCTTGTTTCGACTCAGGTCTTTCAGTGCTCTGTCAAACTCTTCACGCAGTATCGTATCACCCATTTCATCTTCATCTACATCCTCTTCCATTTCCATAATATTGTCCTCAAGTACATCGCCCTTGTATAGACCCTCTATATACTCCTTCCACCTTTCTGCTTTCCCTTCTTTGCTTAGAACTGGGTTTCCATCTGAGCTCTCGATGTTTATACAAGTGGTTCTCTTTTCTGCAAAGGTATCTTTAATTTTCCTGTAGGCAGTATCTATCTTACCCCTAGTGAGATAACCCTCTACATCCTTACATTTGTCCTCTAGCCATCCCTGCTTAGCCATTTTGCACTTCCTGTTGATCTCATTTTTGAGACGTTTGTATTCCTTTTTGCCTGCTTCATTTACTGCATTCTTATATTTTCTCCTTTCATCAATTAAATTCAGTATTTCTTCTGTTACCCAAGGATTTCTACTAGCCCTCGTCTTCTTACCTACTTGATCCTCTGCTGCCTTCAGTACCTCATCCCTCAAAGCTACCCATCCTTCTTCTACTGTATTTATTTCCCCCATTCCTAACAATTGTTCCCTTATGCTCTCCCTGAAACTCTGTACAATCTCTGGTTCTTTCAGTTTATCCAGGTCCCCTCTCCTTAAATTCCCGCCTTTTTGCAGTTTCTTCAGTTTTAGTCTACAGGTCATAACCAATAGATTGTGGTCAGAGTCCACATCTGCCCCTGGAAATGTCTTACAATTTAAAACCTGGTTCCTAAATCTCTGCCTTACCATTATATAATCTATCTGATACCTTTTAGTATCTCCAGGGTTCTTCCATGTATACAACCTTCTTTCATGATTCTTACACCAAGTGTTAGCTATGATTAACTTGTGCTCTGTGCAAAATTATACCAGGCGGCTTCCTCTTTCATTTCTTAGCCCCAATCAATATCCACCTACTACGTTTCCTTTTCTCCCTTTTCCTACACTCCAATTCCAGTCACCCATGACTATTAAATTTTCATCTCCCTTCACTATCGGAATAATTTCTTTTATTTCATCATACATTTCTTCAATTTCTTCGTCATCTGCAGAGCTAGTTGGCATATAAACTTGTACTACTGTAGTAGGTGTGGGCTTCGTATCTATCTTGGCCACAAAAATGCGTTCACTATGCTGTTTGTAGTAGCTTACCCGCATTCCTATTTTCCTATTCATTATTAAACCTACTCCTGCACATTACCCCTATTTGATTTTGTGTTTAAAACCCTGAAGTCACCTGACCAGAGGTCTTGATTAATATCAGTGATAAAATTAACAATCAAAAGAAGCACCTAGAAAAAAGGAAGAAATCTTTCCTTATAACTCCAATAGTCAAAAAGGTCGGAGAGGTGGTTCCAATCCAACAAAATCACACTCAACAGTTAAACAAACATAGCACTCATGAAACGGAATCTCCCTGCTGAGAGAATCTACTTTGTGGCCATACAACCAAATAACCCTGCTGTAAACAACAAACATTTCACGATTAAAATACGTTACCCCACTGTGAAATTGATGAATATAAGTGAGAAGGGTAACAATCAAAGAAATCACCTAGCAAAACAAAGAGGGCTTTCCTTATAACACAAATTGTCAGAGTGTTCGGAGTGGTGGTTCCCGTCCAACAAAATCACACTCGAAGGTGGAACAAACATAGTAGTCATGAAATGAAATTTCTCTATTGAGAGGGAAGAAACATGTACCACAATTTGTGCACCACATTGATTATCTTTAGTGACTATTGCAATAACATTTTTAAAAATATAAAGCAAATAAAGGAGATACCTAAAATACAAGATTTATCAAATTCCGAACATTCGTTATTCAGAAAGGTGCATGTGGTGTCCTATCTGCACCAAATCCCATTGAATAGAGAATTTGCTTTCTGGCCATACAACCAGATGACACTGCTATAAACAACAAACATTTACTCACATTTCACGATTCAAATACATTACTCCACTGTGAAATTGATGAATATAAGTGACCAGAGTAACAATCAAAAGAAGCACCAAGCAAAACAATAAAGTATTTCCTAATAACTCCAGTAATCAAAATGCTCGCAGTGGTGGTTCCCATCCAACAAAATCACACTCGATGGTTGAACAAACATAGCAATCATGAAACGGAAGCTCCCTGTTGAGAGGGAAGAAACTTGTACTATAATTTGTGCAGCACATTGTTTATTTTTAGTAACCATTGAAATAAGATTTTTAAAAATATAAAGCAAATGAAGAAGATACCAAAACAAGAAGATTTATCAAATTCCAAACTTTGGGTGTTCAGTAAGGTGAATGTGGTGCCCAATCTGAAACAAAAACCCATTGAATGCAGAATCTGCTTTCTGGCCATACAACCAGATGACCCTGCTGTAAACAACAAACACATAATCACATTTAATGATTCAAATACATTAACGCACCGTGAAATTGATGAATATATGTGATAAGCGTAACGATCAAAAGAAGCACCCAGCAAAACAATAAAGTTATTCCTAATTACACCAACAGTCGGAATGCTCGAAGTGGTGGTTCCCACCCTACAAAATCACACTCGAAGGTAGTACAAACATAGCTGTCCTAAAACAGAATCTCCTTGTTGAGAGGGAAGAAACATGTACCACAATTTGTGCAGCATATTGATATTTTTTAGTGACCATTGCAATAAGATTTTCAAAAATTTTAAGCATTTGAAGGAGATACCTAACAAGAAGATTTATCAAATTCCGCACATTCGTTATTCAGTAAAGTGCATGTGGTGTGCAATCGGCACCGAAAATCCATTCAATTGAGAATCTGCTTTCTGGCCATACAACCAGATGACCCAGCTGTAAACAACAAACATTTACACACATTTCACGAATCAAATACATTACTCCTTTGTGAAATTGATCAATATTAGTGATAAGGGTAACTCAATTACTCAGGATGCTTGGAGTGGTGGTTCCCATCCAACAAAATCACACTCGATGGCAGAACAAACATAGCAGTCATGAAACGGAGTCTTGATGATGAGAGGCAAGAAACATGTACCACAATTTGTGCAGCACATTGATTATTTGTAGTAACCATTGCAATACGATTATTAAAAATATAAAGCAAATGAAGGAGATACCAAAATAAGAAGATTTATCAAATTCCCAACATTCAGTGTTCAGTAGGGTGCATGTGGTGTCCAATCTCCACCAAAAAACCATTGAATGCAGAATCTGCTTTCTGGCCATACAACCAGATGACCCTGCTGTAAACAATAAACACATAACCACATTTCACGATTCAAATATATTAACCCACTGTGAAATTGATGAATATAAATGATAAGGGAAAGAATCAAAACAAGCACCTAGCTAAACAATGAAGTCTTTCCTAATAACTCCAATACTCAGGATGCTCGGAGTGGTGGTTCCCATAAACAAAATCACACTCAATGGTAGAACAAATAGAGCTGTCATGAAACGGAATCTCCCTGCTGAGAGGGAAGCAACATGTACCACAATTTGTGCAGCACATTGATTACTTTTAGTGAACATTGGAATAAGATTTTTAGAAATATAAAGCAAATGAAGGAGATACCAAAACAAGAACATTTATCAAGTTACGAACATTCGATGTTCAGTAAGGTTCAAGTGCTGTCCAATCTGCACCAAAAACCCATTGAAAACAGAATCTGCTTTCTGAAAATACAACCAGAAGACCCTGCTGTAAACAACAAACACATTACCACATTTCAAGATTCAAATATATTAAACCACTGTGAAATTGATGATTATATGTGATAAAGGCAACAATCAAAATATGAACCTAGCAAAACAATGAAGTCATTCCTAATAACTCCAATACTCATGATGCTCGGAGTGGTGGTTCCCAACCAACAAAACCACACTCGATGTTTGAACAAACATAGCAGTCATGAAACAGCATCTCCCTGTTGATAGGGAAGAAACATGTACCATAATTTGTGGAGCACATTGTTTGTTTTAGTGACCATTGCGATTAGATATCTACACATATAAAGCAAATCAAGGTGAATTAATCAAATTCCGAGCATTTGTTATTCAGTAAAGTGCATGTGGTGTCCAATCAGCACCAAAAACCCATTGAATGGAGAATCTGCTTCCTGGAATTACAACCAGATGACCCTGCTGTAAACAACAAACATTTAGCCACAGTTCACGATTCAAATACATTACTCCACTGTAAAATTGATGAATATAAGTTATAAGGGTATCAATCAAAAGAAGTTCCAAGCAAAAGAAAGAAGTCTTTATAATAACTCCAATTGTCAGAATGCTCGGAGTGGTGGTTCTAATCAAAAAAAATCACACTCGATGATTGAACAAACATAGCAGTCATGAAACAGAATCTCCCTATTGAGAGGGAAGAAACATGTACTACAATTAGTGCAGCACATTGTCTATTTTTAGTGACCAATGAAATAAGATTTTTGAAAATACAAAGCAAATGAACGAGATATCAAAACAAGAAGATTTATCAAATTACGAACATTCGGTGTTCAGTAAGGTGCATGTGGTGTCCAACCTGCACCAAAAACCCTTTGAATGCAGAATCTGCTTTCTGGCCACACAACCAGATAAGATTTTTAGAAATATAAAGCAAATGAAGGAAATACCTAAAAAAAGATGATCTATCAAACTCGAAGCATTCTTTATTCAGTAAAGTGCATGTGGTGTCCAATCTGCACCAAAAACCCATTGAATGCTGAATCTGCTTTCTGGCCATACAACCAGATGACCCTGCTGTAAACAACAAACATTTACAAACATTTTACGATTCAAATACATTACTCCACTGCGAAATACAATAATATAAGTTATAAGTGTATCAATCAAAGGAAGCTCCTAGCAGAGGAAAAAATCTTTCTACAAACACCAATACTCAGGATGCTCGGAGTGGTGGTTCCCATCCTACAAAATCACACTCAATGGTAGAACAAATATAGCCGTCATGAAACGGAATCTCCCTGCTGAGAGGGAATAAACATGTACCACAATTTGTGCAGCACATTGATCATTTTTAGTGAACATTGGAATTGTTGTTGTTGTCTTCAGTCCTGAGACTGGTTTGATGCAGCTCTCCATGCTACTCTATCCTGTGCAAGCTGCTTCATCTCCCAGTACCTACTGCAACCTACATCCTTCTGAATCTGCTTAGTGTATTCATCTCTTGGTCTCCCTCTACGATTTTTACCCTCCACGCTGCCCTCCAATGCTAAATTTGTGATCCCTTGATGCCTCAAAACATGTCCTACCAACCGATCCCTTCTTCTAGTCAAGTTGTGCCACAAATTTCTCTTCTCCCCAATCCTATTCAATACCTCCTCATTAGTTACGTGATCTACCCACCTAATCTTCAACATTCTTCTGTAGCACCACATTTTGAAAGCTTCTATTCTCTTCTTGTCCAAACTAGTTATCGTCCATGTTTCACTTCCATACATGGCTACACTCCAAACAAATTCTTTCATAAACGACTTCCTGATACATAAATCTATATTCCATGTTAACAAATTTCTCTTCTTGAGAAACGCTTTCCTTGCCATTGCCAGTCTACATTTTATATCCTCTCTACTTCGACCATCATCAGTTATTTTACTTCCTAAATAGCAAAACTGCTTTACTACTTTAAGTGTCTCATTTCCTAATCTAATTCCCTCAGCATCACCCGATTTAATTGGACTACATTCCATTATCCTCGTTTTGCTTTTGTTGATGTTCATCTTATATCCTCTTTTCAAGACACTGTCCATTCCATTCAACTGCTCTCCCAAGTCCTTTGCCGTCTCTGACAGAATTACAATGTCATCGGCGAACCACAAAGTTTTTATTTCTTCTCCATGGACTTTAATACCTACTCCGAAATTTTCTTTTGTTTCCTTTATTGCTTGCTCAATATACAGATTGAATAACATCGGGGAGAGGCTACAACCCTGTCTTACTCCCTTCCCAACCGCTGCTTCCCTTTCATGCCCCTCGACTCTTTTAACTGCCATCTGGTTTCTGTACAAATTGTAAATAGCCTTTCGCTCCCTGTATTTTATCCCTGCCACCTTTAGAATTTGAAAGAGAGTATTCCACTCAACATTGTCAAAAGCTTTCTCTAAGTCTACAAATGCTAGAAACGTAGGTTTGCCTTTCTTTAATCTTTCTTCTTCTTCTTGTATCAACTAAGTCTTAAGGTCAGTATTGCCTCACGTGTTCCAATATTTCTACGGAATCCAAACTGATCTTCCCCGAGGTCGGCTTCTACTAGTTTTTCCATTCGTCTGTAAGGAATTCGTGTTAGTATTTTGCAGCTATGGCTTATTAAAATTATTGTTTGGTAATTTTCACATCTGTCAACACCTGCTTTCTTTGGGATTGGAATTATTATATTCTTCTTGAAGTCTGAGGGTATTTCGCCTGTTTCATACATCTTGCTCACCAGATGGTAGAGTTTTGTCAGGACTGGCTCTCCCAAGGCCGTCAGTAGTTCCAATGGAATGTTGTCGACTCCGGTGGCCTTGTTTCGACTCAGGTCTTTCAGTGCTCTGTCAAACTCTTCACGCAGTATCGTATCACCCATTTCATCTTCATCTACATCCTCTTCCATTTCCATAATATTGTCCTCAAGTACATCGCCCTTGTATAGACCCTCTATATACTCCTTCCACCTTTCTGCTTTCCCTTCTTTGCTTAGAACTGGGTTTCCATCTGAGCTCTCGATGTTTATACAAGTGGTTCTCTTTTCTGCAAAGGTATCTTTAATTTTCCTGTAGGCAGTATCTATCTTACCCCTAGTGAGATAACCCTCTACATCCTTACATTTGTCCTCTAGCCATCCCTGCTTAGCCATTTTGCACTTCCTGTTGATCTCATTTTTGAGACGTTTGTATTCCTTTTTGCCTGCTTCATTTACTGCATTCTTATATTTTCTCCTTTCATCAATTAAATTCAGTATTTCTTCTGTTACCCAAGGATTTCTACTAGCCCTCGTCTTCTTACCTACTTGATCCTCTGCTGCCTTCAGTACCTCATCCCTCAAAGCTACCCATCCTTCTTCTACTGTATTTATTTCCCCCATTCCTAACAATTGTTCCCTTATGCTCTCCCTGAAACTCTGTACAATCTCTGGTTCTTTCAGTTTATCCAGGTCCCCTCTCCTTAAATTCCCGCCTTTTTGCAGTTTCTTCAGTTTTAGTCTACAGGTCATAACCAATAGATTGTGGTCAGAGTCCACATCTGCCCCTGGAAATGTCTTACAATTTAAAACCTGGTTCCTAAATCTCTGCCTTACCATTATATAATCTATCTGATACCTTTTAGTATCTCCAGGGTTCTTCCATGTATACAACCTTCTTTCATGATTCTTACACCAAGTGTTAGCTATGATTAACTTGTGCTCTGTGCAAAATTATACCAGGCGGCTTCCTCTTTCATTTCTTAGCCCCAATCAATATCCACCTACTACGTTTCCTTTTCTCCCTTTTCCTACACTCCAATTCCAGTCACCCATGACTATTAAATTTTCATCTCCCTTCACTATCGGAATAATTTCTTTTATTTCATCATACATTTCTTCAATTTCTTCGTCATCTGCAGAGCTAGTTGGCATATAAACTTGTACTACTGTAGTAGGTGTGGGCTTCGTATCTATCTTGGCCACAAAAATGCGTTCACTATGCTGTTTGTAGTAGCTTACCCGCATTCCTATTTTCCTATTCATTATTGAACCTACTCCTGCACATTACCCCTATTTGATTTTGTGTTTAAAACCCTGAAGTCACCTGACCAGAGGTCTTGATTAATATCAGTGATAAAATTAACAATCAAAAGAAGCACCTAGAAAAAAGGAAGAAATCTTTCCTTATAACTCCAATAGTCAAAAAGCCAGAGAGGTGGTTCCAATCCAACAAAATCACACTCAACAGTTAAACAAACATAGCACTCATGAAACGGAATCTCCCTGCTGAGAGAATCTACTTTGTGGCCATACAACCAAATAACCCTGCTGTAAACAACAAACATTTCACGATTAAAATACGTTACCCCACTGTGAAATTGATGAATATAAGTGAGAAGGGTAACAATCAAAGAAATCACCTAGCAAAACAAAGAGGGCTTTCCTTATAACACAAATTGTCAGAGTGTTCGGAGTGGTGGTTCCCGTCCAACAAAATCACACTCGAAGGTGGAACAAACATAGTAGTCATGAAATGAAATTTCTCTATTGAGAGGGAAGAAACATGTACCACAATTTGTGCACCACATTGATTATCTTTAGTGACTATTGCAATAACATTTTTAAAAATATAAAGCAAATAAAGGAGATACCTAAAATACAAGATTTATCAAATTCCGAACATTCGTTATTCAGAAAGGTGCATGTGGTGTCCTACCTGCACCAAATCCCATTGAATAGAGAATTTGCTTTCTGGCCATACAACCAGATGACACTGCTACAAACAACAAACATTTACTCACATTTCACGATTCAAATACATTACTCCACTGTGAAATTGATGAATATAAGTGACCAGAGTAACAATCAAAAGAAGCACCAAGCAAAACAATAAAGTATTTCCTAATAACTCCAGTAATCAAAATGCTCGCAGTGGTGGTTCCCATCCAACAAAATCACACTCGATGGTTGAACAAACATAGCAATCATGAAACGGAAGCTCCCTGTTGAGAGGGAAGAAACTTGTACTATAATTTGTGCAGCACATTGTTTATTTTTAGTAACCATTGAAATAAGATTTTTAAAAATATAATGCAAATGAAGAAGATACCAAAACAAGAAGATTTATCAAATTCCAAACTTTGGGTGTTCAGTAAGGTGAATGTGGTGCCCAATCTGAAACAAAAACCCATTGAATGCAGAATCTGCTTTCTGGCCATACAAGCACATGACCCTGCTGTAAACAACAAACACATAATCACATTTAATGATTCAAATACATTAACGCACCGTGAAATTGATGAATATATGTGATAAGCGTAACGATCAAAAGAAGCACCCAGCAAAACAATAAAGTTATTCCTAATTACACCAACAGTCGGAATGCTCGAAGTGGTGGTTCCCACCCTACAAAATCACACTCGAAGGTAGTACAAACATAGCTGTCCTAAAACAGAATCTCCTTGTTGAGAGGGAAGAAACATGTACCACAATTTGTGCAGCATATTGATATTTTTTAGTGACCATTGCAATAAGATTTTCAAAAATTTTAAGCATTTGAAGGAGATACCTAACAAGAAGATTTATCAAATTCCGCACATTCGTTATTCAGTAAAGTGCATGTGGTGTGCAATCGGCACCGAAAATCCATTCAATTGAGAATCTGCTTTCTGGCCATACAACCAGATGACCCAGCTGTAAACAACAAACATTTACACACATTTCACGAATCAAATACATTACTCCTTTGTGAAATTGATCAATATTAGTGATAAGGGTAACTCAATTACTCAGGATGCTTGGAGTGGTGGTTCCCATCCAACAAAATCACACTCGATGGCAGAACAAACATAGCAGTCATGAAACGGAGTCTTGATGATGAGAGGCAAGAAACATGTACCACAATTTGTGCAGCACATTGATTATTTGTAGTAACCATTGCAATACGATTATTAAAAATATAAAGCAAATGAAGGAGATACCAAAATAAGAAGATTTATCAAATTCCCAACATTCAGTGTTCAGTAGGGTGCATGTGGTGTCCAATCTCCACCAAAAAACCATTGAATGCAGAATCTGCTTTCTGGCCATACAACCAGATGACCCTGCTGTAAACAATAAACACATAACCACATTTCACGATTCAAATATATTAACCCACTGTGAAATTGATGAATATAAATGATAAGGGAAAGAATCAAAACAAGCACCTAGCTAAACAATGAAGTCTTTCCTAATAACTCCAATACTCAGGATGCTCGGAGTGGTGGTTCCCATAAACAAAATCACACTCAATGGTAGAACAAATAGAGCTGTCATGAAACGGAATCTCCCTGCTGAGAGGGAAGCAACATGTACCACAATTTGTGCAGCACATTGATTACTTTTAGTGAACATTGGAATAAGATTTTTAGAAATATAAAGCAAATGAAGGAGATACCAAAACAAGAACATTTATCAAGTTACGAACATTCGATGTTCAGTAAGGTCCAAGTGCTGTCCAATCTGAACCAAAAACCCATTGAAAACAGAATCTGCTTTCTGAAAATACAACCAGAAGACCCTGCTGTAAACAACAAACACATTACCACATTTCAAGATTCAAATATATTAAACCACTGTGAAATTGATGATTATATGTGATAAAGGCAACAATCAAAATATGAACCTAGCAAAACAATGAAGTCATTCCTAATAACTCCAATACTCATGATGCTCGGAGTGGTGGTTCCCAACCAACAAAACCACACTCGATGTTTGAACAAACATAGCAGTCATGAAACAGCATCTCCCTGTTGACAGGGAAGAAACATGTACCATAATTTGTGGAGCACATTGTTTGTTTTAGTGACCATTGCGATTAGATATCTACACATATAAAGCAAATCAAGGCGAATTAATCAAATTCCGAGCATTTGTTATTCAGTAAAGTGCATGTGGTGTCCAATCAGCACCAAAAACCCATTGAATGGAGAATCTGCTTCCTGGAATTACAACCAGATGACCCTGCTGTAAACAACAAACATTTAGCCACAGTTCACGATTCAAATACATTACTCCACTGTAAAATTGATGAATATAAGTTATAAGGGTATCAATCAAAAGAAGTTCCAAGCAAAAGAAAGAAGTCTTTATAATAACTCCAATTGTCAGAATGCTCGGAGTGGTGGTTCTAATCAAAAAAAATCACACTCGATGATTGAACAAACATAGCAGTCATGAAACAGAATCTCCCTATTGAGAGGGAAGAAACATGTACTACAATTAGTGCAGCACATTGTCTATTTTTAGTGACCAATGAAATAAGATTTTTGAAGATACAAAGCAAATGAACGAGATATCAAAACAAGAAGATTTATCAAATTACGAACATTCGGTGTTCAGTAAGGTGCATGTGGTGTCCAACCTGCACCAAAAACCCTTTGAATGCAGAATCTGCTTTCTGGCCACACAACCAGATAAGATTTTTAGAAATATAAAGCAAATGAAGGAAATACCTAAAAAAAGATGATCTATCAAACTCGAAGCATTCTTTATTCAGTAAAGTGCATGTGGTGTCCAATCTGCACCAAAAACCCATTGAATGCTGAATCTGCTTTCTGGCCATACAACCAGATGACCCTGCTGTAAACAACAAACATTTACAAACATTTTACGATTCAAATACATTACTCCACTGCGAAATACAATAATATAAGTTATAAGTGTATCAATCAAAGGAAGCTCCTAGCAGAGGAAAAAATCTTTCTACAAACTCCAATACTCAGGATGCTCGGAGTGGTGGTTCCCATCCTACAAAATCACACTCAATGGTAGAACAAATATAGCCGTCATGAAACGGAATCTCCCTGCTGAGAGGGAATAAACATGTACCACAATTTGTGCAGCACATTGATCATTTTTAGTGAACATTGGAATTGTTGTTGTTGTCTTCAGTCCTGAGACTGGTTTGATGCAGCTCTCCATGCTACTCTATCCTGTGCAAGCTGCTTCATCTCCCAGTACCTACTGCAACCTACATCCTTCTGAATCTGCTTAGTGTATTCATCTCTTGGTCTCCCTCTACGATTTTTACCCTCCACGCTGCCCTCCAATGCTAAATTTGTGATCCCTTGATGCCTCAAAACATGTCCTACCAACCGATCCCTTCTTCTAGTCAAGTTGTGCCACAAATTTCTCTTCTCCCCAATCCTATTCAATACCTCCTCATTAGTTACGTGATCTACCCACCTAATCTTCAACATTCTTCTGTAGCACCACATTTTGAAAGCTTCTATTCTCTTCTTGTCCAAACTAGTTATCGTCCATGTTTCACTTCCATACATGGCTACACTCCAAACAAATTCTTTCATAAACGACTTCCTGATACATAAATCTATATTCCATGTTAACAAATTTCTCTTCTTGAGAAACGCTTTCCTTGCCATTGCCAGTCTACATTTTATATCCTCTCTACTTCGACCATCATCAGTTATTTTACTTCCTAAATAGCAAAACTGCTTTACTACTTTAAGTGTCTCATTTCCTAATCTAATTCCCTCAGCATCACCCGATTTAATTGGACTACATTCCATTATCCTCGTTTTGCTTTTGTTGATGTTCATCTTATATCCTCTTTTCAAGACACTGTCCATTCCATTCAACTGCTCTCCCAAGTCCTTTGCCGTCTCTGACAGAATTACAATGTCATCGGCGAACCACAAAGTTTTTATTTCTTCTCCATGGACTTTAATACCTACTCCGAAATTTTCTTTTGTTTCCTTTATTGCTTGCTCAATATACAGATTGAATAACATCGGGGAGAGGCTACAACCCTGTCTTACTCCCTTCCCAACCGCTGCTTCCCTTTCATGCCCCTCGACTCTTTTAACTGCCATCTGGTTTCTGTACAAATTGTAAATAGCCTTTCGCTCCCTGTATTTTATCCCTGCCACCTTTAGAATTTGAAAGAGAGTATTCCACTCAACATTGTCAAAAGCTTTCTCTAAGTCTACAAATGCTAGAAACGTAGGTTTGCCTTTCTTTAATCTTTCTTCTTCTTCTTGTATCAACTAAGTCTTAAGGTCAGTATTGCCTCACGTGTTCCAATATTTCTACGGAATCCAAACTGATCTTCCCCGAGGTCGGCTTCTACTAGTTTTTCCATTCGTCTGTAAGGAATTCGTGTTAGTATTTTGCAGCTATGGCTTATTAAAATTATTGTTTGGTAATTTTCACATCTGTCAACACCTGCTTTCTTTGGGATTGGAATTATTATATTCTTCTTGAAGTCTGAGGGTATTTCGCCTGTTTCATACATCTTGCTCACCAGATGGTAGAGTTTTGTCAGGACTGGCTCTCCCAAGGCCGTCAGTAGTTCCAATGGAATGTTGTCGACTCCGGTGACCTTGTTTCGACTCAGGTCTTTCAGTGCTCTGTCAAACTCTTCACGCAGTATCGTATCACCCATTTCATCTTCATCTACATCCTCTTCCATTTCCATAATATTGTCCTCAAGTACATCGCCCTTGTATAGACCCTCTATATACTCCTTCCACCTTTCTGCTTTCCCTTCTTTGCTTAGAACTGGGTTTCCATCTGAGCTCTCGATGTTTATACAAGTGGTTCTCTTTTCTGCAAAGGTATCTTTAATTTTCCTGTAGGCAGTATCTATCTTACCCCTAGTGAGATAACCCTCTACATCCTTACATTTGTCCTCTAGCCATCCCTGCTTAGCCATTTTGCACTTCCTGTTGATCTCATTTTTGAGACGTTTGTATTCCTTTTTGCCTGCTTCATTTACTGCATTTTTATATTTTCTCCTTTCATCAATTAAATTCAGTATTTCTTCTGTTACCCAAGGATTTCTACTAGCCCTCGTCTTCTTACCTACTTGATCCTCTGCTGCCTTCAGTACCTCATCCCTCAAAGCTACCCATCCTTCTTCTACTGTATTTATTTCCCCCATTCCTAACAATTGTTCCCTTATGCTCTCCCTGAAACTCTGTACAATCTCTGGTTCTTTCAGTTTATCCAGGTCCCCTCTCCTTAAATTCCCGCCTTTTTGCAGTTTCTTCAGTTTTAGTCTACAGGTCATAACCAATAGATTGTGGTCAGAGTCCACATCTGCCACTGGAAATGTCCTACAATTTAAAACCTGATTCCTAAATCTCTGTCTTACCATTATATAATCTATCTGATACCTTTTGGTATCTCCAGGATTCTTCCATGTATACAACAACAAGAATAAGATTTTTAAAAATATAAAGCAAATCAAGGAGATACCTAAACAAGAAGATTTATCAAATTCCGAACAGCCGTTATTCAGTAAAGTGCATGTGGTGTCCATTCTGCACCAAAAGACCATTGAATGGAGAATCTGCACTCTGGCCATACAACTAGATGACACTGCTGTAAACAACAAACATTTACCCACATTTCACAAATCAAATACATTACTCCACTGTGAATTGATGAATATAAGTTATAACAGTATCAATCAAAAGAAGCTCCAAGCAAAAGAAAAAAGTCTTTCTAATAACTCCAATAGTCAGAATGCTCGGAGTGGTGGTTCCCATCCAAACAAATCACACTCAAAGTTAGAACAAACATAGCAGTCATTAAACATTTCACGATTTAAATACGTTACCCCACTGTGAAATTGATGAATATAAGTGAGAAGGGTAACAATCAAAGAAATCACCTAGCAAAACAAAGAGGGCTTTCCTTATAACACAAATTGTCAGAGTGTTCGGAGTGGTGGTTCCCGTCCAACAAAATCACACTCGAAGGTGGAACAAACATAGTAGTCATGAAATGAAATTTCTCTATTGAGAGGGAAGAAACATGTACCACAATTTGTGCACCACATTGATTATCTTTAGTGACTATTGCAATAACATTTTTAAAAATATAAATCAAATAAAGGAGATACCTAAAATACAAGATTTATCAAATTCCGAACATTCGTTATTCAGAAAGGTGCATGTGGTGTCCTATCTGCACCAAATCCCATTGAATAGAGAATTTGCTTTCTGGCCATACAACCAGATGACACTGCTATAAACAACAAACATTTACTCACATTTCACGATTCAAATACATTACTCCACTGTGAAATTGATGAATATAAGTGACCAGAGTAACAATCAAAAGAAGCACCAAGCAAAACAATAAAGTATTTCCTAATAACTCCAGTAATCAAAATGCTCGCAGTGGTGGTTCCCATCCAACAAAATCACACTCGATGGTTGAACAAACATAGCAATCATGAAACGGAAGCTCCCTGTTGAGAGGGAAGAAACTTGTACTATAATTTGTGCAGCACATTGTTTATTTTTAGTAACCATTGAAATAAGATTTTTAAAAATATAAAGCAAATGAAGAAGATACCAAAACAAGAAGATTTATCAAATTCCAAACTTTGGGTGTTCAGTAAGGTGAATGTGGTGCCCAATCTGAAACAAAAACCCATTGAATGCAGAATCTGCTTTCTGGCCATACAACCAGATGACCCTGCTGTAAACAACAAACACATAATCACATTTAATGATTCAAATACATTAACGCACCGTGAAATTGATGAATATATGTGATAAGCGTAACGATCAAAAGAAGCACCCAGCAAAACAATAAAGTTATTCCTAATTACACCAACAGTCGGAATGCTCGAAGTGGTGGTTCCCACCCTACAAAATCACACTCGAAGGTAGTACAAACATAGCTGTCCTAAAACAGAATCTCCTTGTTGAGAGGGAAGAAACATGTACCACAATTTGTGCAGCATATTGATATTTTTTAGTGACCATTGCAATAAGATTTTCAAAAATTTTAAGCATTTGAAGGAGATACCTAACAAGAAGATTTATCAAATTCCGCACATTCGTTATTCAGTAAAGTGCATGTGGTGTGCAATCGGCACCGAAAATCCATTCAATTGAGAATCTGCTTTCTGGCCATACAACCAGATGACCCAGCTGTAAACAACAAACATTTACACACATTTCACGAATCAAATACATTACTCCTTTGTGAAATTGATCAATATTAGTGATAAGGGTAACTCAATTACTCAGGATGCTTGGAGTGGTGGTTCCCATCCAACAAAATCACACTCGATGGCAGAACAAACATAGCAGTCATGAAACGGAGTCTTGATGATGAGAGGCAAGAAACATGTACCACAATTTGTGCAGCACATTGATTATTTGTAGTAACCATTGCAATACGATTATTAAAAATATAAAGCAAATGAAGGAGATACCAAAATAAGAAGATTTATCAAATTCCCAACATTCAGTGTTCAGTAGGGTGCATGTGGTGTCCAATCTCCACCAAAAAACCATTGAATGCAGAATCTGCTTTCTGGCCATACAATCAGATGACCCTGCTGTAAACAATAAACACATAACCACATTTCACGATTCAAATATATTAACCCACTGTGAAATTGATGAATATAAATGATAAGGGAAAGAATCAAAACAAGCACCTAGCTAAACAATGAAGTCTTTCCTAATAACTCCAATACTCAGGATGCTCGGAGTGGTGGTTCCCATAAACAAAATCACACTCAATGGTAGAACAAATAGAGCTGTCATGAAACGGAATCTCCCTGCTGAGAGGGAAGCAACATGTACCACAATTTGTGCAGCACATTGATTACTTTTAGTGAACATTGGAATAAGATTTTTAGAAATATAAAGCAAATGAAGGAGATACCAAAACAAGAACATTTATCAAGTTACGAACATTCGATGTTCAGTAAGGTTCAAGTGCTGTCCAATCTGCACCAAAAACCCATTGAAAACAGAATCTGCTTTCTGAAAATACAACCAGAAGACCCTGCTGTAAACAACAAACACATTACCACATTTCAAGATTCAAATATATTAAACCACTGTGAAATTGATGATTATATGTGATAAAGGCAACAATCAAAATATGAACCTAGCAAAACAATGAAGTCATTCCTAATAACTCCAATACTCATGATGCTCGGAGTGGTGGTTCCCAACCAACAAAACCACACTCGATGTTTGAACAAACATAGCAGTCATGAAACAGCATCTCCCTGTTGACAGGGAAGAAACATGTACCATAATTTGTGGAGCACATTGTTTGTTTTAGTGACCATTGCGATTAGATATCTACACATATAAAGCAAATCAAGGCGAATTAATCAAATTCCGAGCATTTGTTATTCAGTAAAGTGCATGTGGTGTCCAATCAGCACCAAAAACCCATTGAATGGAGAATCTGCTTCCTGGAATTACAACCAGATGACCCTGCTGTAAACAACAAACATTTAGCCACAGTTCACGATTCAAATACATTACTCCACTGTAAAATTGATGAATATAAGTTATAAGGGTATCAATCAAAAGAAGTTCCAAGCAAAAGAAAGAAATCTTTATAATAACTCCAATTGTCAGAATGCTCGGAGTGGTGGTTCTAATCAAAAAAAATCACACTCGATGATTGAACAAACATAGCAGTCATGAAACAGAATCTCCCTATTGAGAGGGAAGAAACATGTACTACAATTAGTGCAGCACATTGTCTATTTTTAGTGACCAATGAAATAAGATTTTTGAAAATACAAAGCAAATGAACGAGATATCAAAACAAGAAGATTTATCAAATTACGAACATTCGGTGTTCAGTAAGGTGCATGTGGTGTCCAACCTGCACCAAAAACCCTTTGAATGCAGAATCTGCTTTCTGGCCACACAACCAGATAAGATTTTTAGAAATATAAAGCAAATGAAGGAAATACCTAAAAAAAGATGATCTATCAAACTCGAAGCATTCTTTATTCAGTAAAGTGCATGTGGTGTCCAATCTGCACCAAAAACCCATTGAATGCTGAATCTGCTTTCTGGCCATACAACCAGATGACCCTGCTGTAAACAACAAACATTTACAAACATTTTACGATTCAAATACATTACTCCACTGCGAAATACAATAATATAAGTTATAAGTGTATCAATCAAAGGAAGCTCCTAGCAGAGGAAAAAATCTTTCTACAAACACCAATACTCAGGATGCTCGGAGTGGTGGTTCCCATCCTACAAAATCACACTCAATGGTAGAACAAATATAGCCGTCATGAAACGGAATCTCCCTGCTGAGAGGGAATAAACATGTACCACAATTTGTGCAGCACATTGATCATTTTTAGTGAACATTGGAATTGTTGTTGTTGTCTTCAGTCCTGAGACTGGTTTGATGCAGCTCTCCATGCTACTCTATCCTGTGCAAGCTGCTTCATCTCCCAGTACCTACTGCAACCTACATCCTTCTGAATCTGCTTAGTGTATTCATCTCTTGGTCTCCCTCTACGATTTTTACCCTCCACGCTGCCCTCCAATGCTAAATTTGTGATCCCTTGATGCCTCAAAACATGTCCTACCAACCGATCCCTTCTTCTAGTCAAGTTGTGCCACAAATTTCTCTTCTCCCCAATCCTATTCAATACCTCCTCATTAGTTACGTGATCTACCCACCTAATCTTCAACATTCTTCTGTAGCACCACATTTTGAAAGCTTCTATTCTCTTCTTGTCCAAACTAGTTATCGTCCATGTTTCACTTCCATACATGGCTACACTCCAAACAAATTCTTTCATAAACGACTTCCTGATACATAAATCTATATTCCATGTTAACAAATTTCTCTTCTTGAGAAACGCTTTCCTTGCCATTGCCAGTCTACATTTTATATCCTCTCTACTTCGACCATCATCAGTTATTTTACTTCCTAAATAGCAAAACTGCTTTACTACTTTAAGTGTCTCATTTCCTAATCTAATTCCCTCAGCATCACCCGATTTAATTGGACTACATTCCATTATCCTCGTTTTGCTTTTGTTGATGTTCATCTTATATCCTCTTTTCAAGACACTGTCCATTCCATTCAACTGCTCTCCCAAGTCCTTTGCCGTCTCTGACAGAATTACAATGTCATCGGCGAACCACAAAGTTTTTATTTCTTCTCCATGGACTTTAATACCTACTCCGAAATTTTCTTTTGTTTCCTTTATTGCTTGCTCAATATACAGATTGAATAACATCGGCGAGAGGCTACAACCCTGTCTTACTCCCTTCCCAACCGCTGCTTCCCTTTCATGCCCCTCGACTCTTTTAACTGCCATCTGGTTTCTGTACAAATTGTAAATAGCCTTTCGCTCCCTGTATTTTATCCCTGCCACCTTTAGAATTTGAAAGAGAGTATTCCACTCAACATTGTCAAAAGCTTTCTCTAAGTCTACAAATGCTAGAAACGTAGGTTTGCCTTTCTTTAATCTTTCTTCTTCTTCTTGTATCAACTAAGTCTTAAGGTCAGTATTGCCTCACGTGTTCCAATATTTCTACGGAATCCAAACTGATCTTCCCCGAGGTCGGCTTCTACTAGTTTTTCCATTCGTCTGTAAGGAATTCGTGTTAGTATTTTGCAGCTATGGCTTATTAAAATTATTGTTTGGTAATTTTCACATCTGTCAACACCTGCTTTCTTTGGGATTGGAATTATTATATTCTTCTTGAAGTCTGAGGGTATTTCGCCTGTTTCATACATCTTGCTCACCAGATGGTAGAGTTTTGTCAGGACTGGCTCTCCCAAGGCCGTCAGTAGTTCCAATGGAATGTTGTCGACTCCGGTGGCCTTGTTTCGACTCAGGTCTTTCAGTGCTCTGTCAAACTCTTCACGCAGTATCGTATCACCCATTTCATCTTCATCTACATCCTCTTCCATTTCCATAATATTGTCCTCAAGTACATCGCCCTTGTATAGACCCTCTATATACTCCTTCCACCTTTCTGCTTTCCCTTCTTTGCTTAGAACTGGGTTTCCATCTGAGCTCTCGATGTTTATACAAGTGGTTCTCTTTTCTGCAAAGGTATCTTTAATTTTCCTGTAGGCAGTATCTATCTTACCCCTAGTGAGATAACCCTCTACATCCTTACATTTGTCCTCTAGCCATCCCTGCTTAGCCATTTTGCACTTCCTGTTGATCTCATTTTTGAGACGTTTGTATTCCTTTTTGCCTGCTTCATTTACTGCATTTTTATATTTTCTCCTTTCATCAATTAAATTCAGTATTTCTTCTGTTACCCAAGGATTTCTACTAGCCCTCGTCTTCTTACCTACTTGATCCTCTGCTGCCTTCAGTACCTCATCCCTCAAAGCTACCCATCCTTCTTCTACTGTATTTATTTCCCCCATTCCTAACAATTGTTCCCTTATGCTCTCCCTGAAACTCTGTACAATCTCTGGTTCTTTCAGTTTATCCAGGTCCCCTCTCCTTAAATTCCCGCCTTTTTGCAGTTTCTTCAGTTTTAGTCTACAGGTCATAACCAATAGATTGTGGTCAGAGTCCACATCTGCCACTGGAAATGTCCTACAATTTAAAACCTGATTCCTAAATCTCTGTCTTACCATTATATAATCTATCTGATACCTTTTGGTATCTCCAGGATTCTTCCATGTATACAACAACAAGAATAAGATTTTTAAAAATATAAAGCAAATCAAGGAGATACCTAAACAAGAAGATTTATCAAATTCCGAACAGCCGTTATTCAGTAAAGTGCATGTGGTGTCCATTCTGCACCAAAAGACCATTGAATGGAGAATCTGCACTCTGGCCATACAACTAGATGACACTGCTGTAAACAACAAACATTTACCCACATTTCACAAATCAAATACATTACTCCACTGTGAATTGATGAATATAAGTTATAACAGTATCAATCAAAAGAAGCTCCAAGCAAAAGAAAAAAGTCTTTCTAATAACTCCAATAGTCAGAATGCTCGGAGTGGTGGTTCCCATCCAAACAAATCACACTCAAAGTTAGAACAAACATAGCAGTCATTAAACATTTCACGATTTAAATACGTTACCCCACTGTGAAATTGATGAATATAAGTGAGAAGGGTAACAATCAAAGAAATCACCTAGCAAAACAAAGAGGGCTTTCCTTATAACACAAATTGTCAGAGTGTTCGGAGTGGTGGTTCCCGTCCAACAAAATCACACTCGAAGGTGGAACAAACATAGTAGTCATGAAATGAAATTTCTCTATTGAGAGGGAAGAAACATGTACCACAATTTGTGCACCACATTGATTATCTTTAGTGACTATTGCAATAACATTTTTAAAAATATAAATCAAATAAAGGAGATACCTAAAATACAAGATTTATCAAATTCCGAACATTCGTTATTCAGAAAGGTGCATGTGGTGTCCTATCTGCACCAAATCCCATTGAATAGAGAATTTGCTTTCTGGCCATACAACCAGATGACACTGCTATAAACAACAAACATTTACTCACATTTCACGATTCAAATACATTACTCCACTGTGAAATTGATGAATATAAGTGACCAGAGTAACAATCAAAAGAAGCACCAAGCAAAACAATAAAGTATTTCCTAATAACTCCAGTAATCAAAATGCTCGCAGTGGTGGTTCCCATCCAACAAAATCACACTCGATGGTTGAACAAACATAGCAATCATGAAACGGAAGCTCCCTGTTGAGAGGGAAGAAACTTGTACTATAATTTGTGCAGCACATTGTTTATTTTTAGTAACCATTGAAATAAGATTTTTAAAAATATAAAGCAAATGAAGAAGATACCAAAACAAGAAGATTTATCAAATTCCAAACTTTGGGTGTTCAGTAAGGTGAATGTGGTGCCCAATCTGAAACAAAAACCCATTGAATGCAGAATCTGCTTTCTGGCCATACAACCAGATGACCCTGCTGTAAACAACAAACACATAATCACATTTAATGATTCAAATACATTAACGCACCGTGAAATTGATGAATATATGTGATAAGCGTAACGATCAAAAGAAGCACCCAGCAAAACAATAAAGTTATTCCTAATTACACCAACAGTCGGAATGCTCGAAGTGGTGGTTCCCACCCTACAAAATCACACTCGAAGGTAGTACAAACATAGCTGTCCTAAAACAGAATCTCCTTGTTGAGAGGGAAGAAACATGTACCACAATTTGTGCAGCATATTGATATTTTTTAGTGACCATTGCAATAAGATTTTCAAAAATTTTAAGCATTTGAAGGAGATACCTAACAAGAAGATTTATCAAATTCCGCACATTCGTTATTCAGTAAAGTGCATGTGGTGTGCAATCGGCACCGAAAATCCATTCAATTGAGAATCTGCTTTCTGGCCATACAACCAGATGACCCAGCTGTAAACAACAAACATTTACACACATTTCACGAATCAAATACATTACTCCTTTGTGAAATTGATCAATATTAGTGATAAGGGTAACTCAATTACTCAGGATGCTTGGAGTGGTGGTTCCCATCCAACAAAATCACACTCGATGGCAGAACAAACATAGCAGTCATGAAACGGAGTCTTGATGATGAGAGGCAAGAAACATGTACCACAATTTGTGCAGCACATTGATTATTTGTAGTAACCATTGCAATACGATTATTAAAAATATAAAGCAAATGAAGGAGATACCAAAATAAGAAGATTTATCAAATTCCCAACATTCAGTGTTCAGTAGGGTGCATGTGGTGTCCAATCTCCACCAAAAAACCATTGAATGCAGAATCTGCTTTCTGGCCATACAATCAGATGACCCTGCTGTAAACAATAAACACATAACCACATTTCACGATTCAAATATATTAACCCACTGTGAAATTGATGAATATAAATGATAAGGGAAAGAATCAAAACAAGCACCTAGCTAAACAATGAAGTCTTTCCTAATAACTCCAATACTCAGGATGCTCGGAGTGGTGGTTCCCATAAACAAAATCACACTCAATGGTAGAACAAATAGAGCTGTCATGAAACGGAATCTCCCTGCTGAGAGGGAAGCAACATGTACCACAATTTGTGCAGCACATTGATTACTTTTAGTGAACATTGGAATAAGATTTTTAGAAATATAAAGCAAATGAAGGAGATACCAAAACAAGAACATTTATCAAGTTACGAACATTTGATGTTCAGTAAGGTTCAAGTGCTGTCCAATCTGCACCAAAAACCCATTGAAAACAGAATCTGCTTTCTGAAAATACAACCAGAAGACCCTGCTGTAAACAACAAACACATTACCACATTTCAAGATTCAAATATATTAAACCACTGTGAAATTGATGATTATATGTGATAAAGGCAACAATCAAAATATGAACCTAGCAAAACAATGAAGTCATTCCTAATAACTCCAATACTCATGATGCTCGGAGTGGTGGTTCCCAACCAACAAAACCACACTCGATGTTTGAACAAACATAGCAGTCATGAAACAGCATCTCCCTGTTGACAGGGAAGAAACATGTACCATAATTTGTGGAGCACATTGTTTGTTTTAGTGACCATTGCGATTAGATATCTACACATATAAAGCAAATCAAGGTGAATTAATCAAATTCCGAGCATTTGTTATTCAGTAAAGTGCATGTGGTGTCCAATCAGCACCAAAAACCCATTGAATGGAGAATCTGCTTCCTGGAATTACAACCAGATGACCCTGCTGTAAACAACAAACATTTAGCCACAGTTCACGATTCAAATACATTACTCCACTGTAAAATTGATGAATATAAGTTATAAGGGTATCAATCAAAAGAAGTTCCAAGCAAAAGAAAGAAATCTTTATAATAACTCCAATTGTCAGAATGCTCGGAGTGGTGGTTCTAATCAAAAAAAATCACACTCGATGATTGAACAAACATAGCAGTCATGAAACAGAATCTCCCTATTGAGAGGGAAGAAACATGTACTACAATTAGTGCAGCACATTGTCTATTTTTAGTGACCAATGAAATAAGATTTTTGAAAATACAAAGCAAATGAACGAGATATCAAAACAAGAAGATTTATCAAATTACGAACATTCGGTGTTCAGTAAGGTGCATGTGGTGTCCAACCTGCACCAAAAACCCTTTGAATGCAGAATCTGCTTTCTGGCCACACAACCAGATAAGATTTTTAGAAATATAAAGCAAATGAAGGAAATACCTAAAAAAAAGATGATCTATCAAACTCGAAGCATTCTTTATTCAGTAAAGTGCATGTGGTGTCCAATCTGCACCAAAAACCCATTGAATGCTGAATCTGCTTTCTGGCCATACAACCAGATGACCCTGCTGTAAACAACAAACATTTACAAACATTTTACGATTCAAATACATTACTCCACTGCGAAATACAATAATATAAGTTATAAGTGTATCAATCAAAGGAAGCTCCTAGCAGAGGAAAAAATCTTTCTACAAACACCAATACTCAGGATGCTCGGAGTGGTGGTTCCCATCCTACAAAATCACACTCAATGGTAGAACAAATATAGCCGTCATGAAACGGAATCTCCCTGCTGAGAGGGAATAAACATGTACCACAATTTGTGCAGCACATTGATCATTTTTAGTGAACATTGGAATTGTTGTTGTTGTCTTCAGTCCTGAGACTGGTTTGATGCAGCTCTCCATGCTACTCTATCCTGTGCAAGCTGCTTCATCTCCCAGTACCTACTGCAACCTACATCCTTCTGAATCTGCTTAGTGTATTCATCTCTTGGTCTCCCTCTACGATTTTTACCCTCCACGCTGCCCTCCAATGCTAAATTTGTGATCCCTTGATGCCTCAAAACATGTCCTACCAACCGATCCCTTCTTCTAGTCAAGTTGTGCCACAAATTTCTCTTCTCCCCAATCCTATTCAATACCTCCTCATTAGTTACGTGATCTACCCACCTAATCTTCAACATTCTTCTGTAGCACCACATTTTGAAAGCTTCTATTCTCTTCTTGTCCAAACTAGTTATCGTCCATGTTTCACTTCCATACATGGCTACACTCCAAACAAATTCTTTCATAAACGACTTCCTGATACATAAATCTATATTCCATGTTAACAAATTTCTCTTCTTGAGAAACGCTTTCCTTGCCATTGCCAGTCTACATTTTATATCCTCTCTACTTCGACCATCATCAGTTATTTTACTTCCTAAATAGCAAAACTGCTTTACTACTTTAAGTGTCTCATTTCCTAATCTAATTCCCTCAGCATCACCCGATTTAATTGGACTACATTCCATTATCCTCGTTTTGCTTTTGTTGATGTTCATCTTATATCCTCTTTTCAAGACACTGTCCATTCCATTCAACTGCTCTCCCAAGTCCTTTGCCGTCTCTGACAGAATTACAATGTCATCGGCGAACCACAAAGTTTTTATTTCTTCTCCATGGACTTTAATACCTACTCCGAAATTTTCTTTTGTTTCCTTTATTGCTTGCTCAATATACAGATTGAATAACATCGGCGAGAGGCTACAACCCTGTCTTACTCCCTTCCCAACCGCTGCTTCCCTTTCATGCCCCTCGACTCTTTTAACTGCCATCTGGTTTCTGTACAAATTGTAAATAGCCTTTCGCTCCCTGTATTTTATCCCTGCCACCTTTAGAATTTGAAAGAGAGTATTCCACTCAACATTGTTAAAAGCTTTCTCTAAGTCTACAAATGCTAGAAACGTAGGTTTGCCTTTCTTTAATCTTTCTTCTTCTTCTTGTATCAACTAAGTCTTAAGGTCAGTATTGCCTCACGTGTTCCAATATTTCTACGGAATCCAAACTGATCTTCCCCGAGGTCGGCTTCTACTAGTTTTTCCATTCGTCTGTAAGGAATTCGTGTTAGTATTTTGCAGCTATGGCTTATTAAAATTATTGTTTGGTAATTTTCACATCTGTCAACACCTGCTTTCTTTGGGATTGGAATTATTATATTCTTCTTGAAGTCTGAGGGTATTTCGCCTGTTTCATACATCTTGCTCACCAGATGGTAGAGTTTTGTCAGGACTGGCTCTCCCAAGGCCGTCAGTAGTTCCAATGGAATGTTGTCGACTCCGGTGGCCTTGTTTCGACTCAGGTCTTTCAGTGCTCTGTCAAACTCTTCACGCAGTATCGTATCACCCATTTCATCTTCATCTACATCCTCTTCCATTTCCATAATATTGTCCTCAAGTACATCGCCCTTGTATAGACCCTCTATATACTCCTTCCACCTTTCTGCTTTCCCTTCTTTGCTTAGAACTGGGTTTCCATCTGAGCTCTCGATGTTTATACAAGTGGTTCTCTTTTCTGCAAAGGTATCTTTAATTTTCCTGTAGGCAGTATCTATCTTACCCCTAGTGAGATAACCCTCTACATCCTTACATTTGTCCTCTAGCCATCCCTGCTTAGCCATTTTGCACTTCCTGTTGATCTCATTTTTGAGACGTTTGTATTCCTTTTTGCCTGCTTCATTTACTGCATTTTTATATTTTCTCCTTTCATCAATTAAATTCAGTATTTCTTCTGTTACCCAAGGATTTCTACTAGCCCTTGTCTTCTTACCTACTTGATCCTCTGCTGCCTTCAGTACCTCATCCCTCAAAGCTACCCATCCTTCTTCTACTGTATTTATTTCCCCCATTCCTAACAATTGTTCCCTTATGCTCTCCCTGAAACTCTGTACAATCTCTGGTTCTTTCAGTTTATCCAGGTCCCCTCTCCTTAAATTCCCGCCTTTTTGCAGTTTCTTCAGTTTTAGTCTACAGGTCATAACCAATAGATTGTGGTCAGAGTCCACATCTGCCCCTGGAAATGTCTTACAATTTAAAACCTGGTTCCTAAATCTCTGCCTTACCATTATATAATCTATCTGATACCTTTTAGTATCTCCAGGGTTCTTCCATGTATACAACCTTCTTTCATGATTCTTACACCAAGTGTTAGCTATGATTAACTTGTGCTCTGTGCAAAATTATACCAGGCGGCTTCCTCTTTCATTTCTTAGCCCCAATCAATATCCACCTACTACGTTTCCTTTTCTCCCTTTTCCTACACTCCAATTCCAGTCACCCATGACTATTAAATTTTCATCTCCCTTCACTATCGGAATAATTTCTTTTATTTCATCATACATTTCTTCAATTTCTTCGTCATCTGCAGAGCTAGTTGGCATATAAACTTGTACTACTGTAGTAGGTGTGGGCTTCGTATCTATCTTGGCCACAAAAATGCGTTCACTATGCTGTTTGTAGTAGCTTACCCGCATTCCTATTTTCCTATTCATTATTAAACCTACTCCTGCACATTACCCCTATTTGATTTTGTGTTTAAAACCCTGAAGTCACCTGACCAGAGGTCTTGATTAATATCAGTGATAAAATTAACAATCAAAAGAAGCACCTAGAAAAAAGGAAGAAATCTTTCCTTATAACTCCAATAGTCAAAAAGGTCGGAGAGGTGGTTCCAATCCAACAAAATCACACTCAACAGTTAAAGAAACATAGCACTCATGAAACGGAATCTCCCTGCTGAGAGAATCTACTTTGTGGCCATACAACCAAATAACCCTGCTGTAAACAACAAACATTTACAAACATTTCACGATTTAAATACGTTACCCCACTGTGAAATTGATGAATATAAGTGAGAAGGGTAACAATCAAAGAAATCACCTAGCAAAACAAAGAGGGCTTTCCTTATAACACAAATTGTCAGAGTGTTCGGAGTGGTGGTTCCCGTCCAACAAAATCACACTCGAAGGTGGAACAAACATAGTAGTCATGAAATGAAATTTCTCTATTGAGAGGGAAGAAACATGTACCACAATTTGTGCACCACATTGATTATCTTTAGTGACTATTGCAATAACATTTTTAAAAATATAAAGCAAATAAAGGAGATACCTAAAATACAAGATTTATCAAATTCCGAACATTCGTTATTCAGAAAGGTGCATGTGGTGTCCTATCTGCACCAAATCCCATTGAATAGAGAATTTGCTTTCTGGCCATACAACCAGATGACACTGCTATAAACAACAAACATTTACTCACATTTCACGATTCAAATACATTACTCCACTGTGAAATTGATGAATATAAGTGACCAGAGTAACAATCAAAAGAAGCACCAAGCAAAACAATAAAGTATTTCCTAATAACTCCAGTAATCAAAATGCTCGCAGTGGTGGTTCCCATCCAACAAAATCACACTCGATGGTTGAACAAACATAGCAATCATGAAACGGAAGCTCCCTGTTGAGAGGGAAGAAACTTGTACTATAATTTGTGCAGCACATTGTTTATTTTTAGTAACCATTGAAATAAGATTTTTAAAAATATAAAGCAAATGAAGAAGATACCAAAACAAGAAGATTTATCAAATTCCAAACTTTGGGTGTTCAGTAAGGTGAATGTGGTGCCCAATCTGAAACAAAAACCCATTGAATGCAGAATCTGCTTTCTGGCCATACAACCAGATGACCCTGCTGTAAACAACAAACACATAATCACATTTAATGATTCAAATACATTAACGCACCGTGAAATTGATGAATATATGTGATAAGCGTAACGATCAAAAGAAGCACCCAGCAAAACAATAAAGTTATTCCTAATTACACCAACAGTCGGAATGCTCGAAGTGGTGGTTCCCACCCTACAAAATCACACTCGAAGGTAGTACAAACATAGCTGTCCTAAAACAGAATCTCCTTGTTGAGAGGGAAGAAACATGTACCACAATTTGTGCAGCATATTGATATTTTTTAGTGACCATTGCAATAAGATTTTCAAAAATTTTAAGCATTTGAAGGAGATACCTAACAAGAAGATTTATCAAATTCCGCACATTCGTTATTCAGTAAAGTGCATGTGGTGTGCAATCGGCACCGAAAATCCATTCAATTGAGAATCTGCTTTCTGGCCATACAACCAGATGACCCAGCTGTAAACAACAAACATTTACACACATTTCACGAATCAAATACATTACTCCTTTGTGAAATTGATCAATATTAGTGATAAGGGTAACTCAATTACTCAGGATGCTTGGAGTGGTGGTTCCCATCCAACAAAATCACACTCGATGGCAGAACAAACATAGCAGTCATGAAACGGAGTCTTGATGATGAGAGGCAAGAAACATGTACCACAATTTGTGCAGCACATTGATTATTTGTAGTAACCATTGCAATACGATTATTAAAAATATAAAGCAAATGAAGGAGATACCAAAATAAGAAGATTTATCAAATTCCCAACATTCAGTGTTCAGTAGGGTGCATGTGGTGTCCAATCTCCACCAAAAAACCATTGAATGCAGAATCTGCTTTCTGGCCATACAACCAGATGACCCTGCTGTAAACAATAAACACATAACCACATTTCACGATTCAAATATATTAACCCACTGTGAAATTGATGAATATAAATGATAAGGGAAAGAATCAAAACAAGCACCTAGCTAAACAATGAAGTCTTTCCTAATAACTCCAATACTCAGGATGCTCGGAGTGGTGGTTCCCATAAACAAAATCACACTCAATGGTAGAACAAATAGAGCTGTCATGAAACGGAATCTCCCTGCTGAGAGGGAAGCAACATGTACCACAATTTGTGCAGCACATTGATTACTTTTAGTGAACATTGGAATAAGATTTTTAGAAATATAAAGCAAATGAAGGAGATACCAAAACAAGAACATTTATCAAGTTACGAACATTCGATGTTCAGTAAGGTTCAAGTGCTGTCCAATCTGCACCAAAAACCCATTGAAAACAGAATCTGCTTTCTGAAAATACAACCAGAAGACCCTGCTGTAAACAACAAACACATTACCACATTTCAAGATTCAAATATATTAAACCACTGTGAAATTGATGATTATATGTGATAAAGGCAACAATCAAAATATGAACCTAGCAAAACAATGAAGTCATTCCTAATAACTCCAATACTCATGATGCTCGGAGTGGTGGTTCCCAACCAACAAAACCACACTCGATGTTTGAACAAACATAGCAGTCATGAAACAGCATCTCCCTGTTGACAGGGAAGAAACATGTACCATAATTTGTGGAGCACATTGTTTGTTTTAGTGACCATTGCAATTAGATATCTACACATATAAAGCAAACCAAGGCGAATTAATCAAATTCCGAGCATTTGTTATTCAGTAAAGTGCATGTGGTGTCCAATCAGCACCAAAAACCCATTGAATGGAGAATCTGCTTCCTGGAATTACAACCAGATGACCCTGCTGTAAACAACAAACATTTAGCCACAGTTAACGATTCCAATACATTACTCCACTGTAAAATTGATGAATATAAGTTATAAGGGTATCAAACAAAAGAAGTACCAAGCAAAAGAAAGAAATCTTTATAATAACTCCAATTGTCAGAATGCTCGGAGTGGTGGTTCTAATAAAAAAAAATCACACTCGATGATTGAACAAACATAGCAGTCATGAAACAGAATCTCCCTATTGAGAGGGAAGAAACATGTACTACAATTAGTGCAGCACATTGTCTATTTTTAGTGACCAATGAAATAAGATTTTTGAAAATACAAATCAAATGAACGAGATATCAAAACAAGAAGATTTATCAAATTACGAACATTCGGTGTTCAGTAAGGTGCATGTGGTGTCCAACCTGCACCAAAAACCCTTTGAATGCAGAATCTGCTTTCTGGCCACACAACCAGATAAGATTTTTAGAAATATAAAGCAAATGAAGGAAATACCTAAAAAAGATGATCTATCAAACTCGAAGCATTCTTTATTCAGTAAAGTGCATGTGGTGTCCAATCTGCACCAAAAACCCATTGAATGCTGAATCTGCTTTCTGGCCATACAACCAGATGACCCTGCTGTAAACAACAAACATTTACAAACATTTTACGATTCAAATACATTACTCCACTGTGAAATACAATAATATAAGTTATAAGTGTATCAATCAAAGGAAGCTCCTAGCAGAGGAAAAAATCTTTCTACAAACTCCAATACTCAGGATGCTCGGAGTGGTGGTTCCCATCCTACAAAATCACACTCAATGGTAGAACAAATATAGCCGTCATGAAACGGAATCTCCCTGCTGAGAGGGAATAAACATGTACCACAATTTGTGCAGCACATTGATCATTTTTAGTGAACATTGGAATTGTTGTTGTTGTCTTCAGTCCTGAGACTGGTTTGATGCAGCTCTCCATGCTACTCTATCCTGTGCAAGCTGCTTCATCTCCCAGTACCTACTGCAACCTACATCCTTCTGAATCTGCTTAGTGTATTCATCTCTTGGTCTCCCTCTACGATTTTTACCCTCCACGCTGCCCTCCAATGCTAAATTTGTGATCCCTTGATGCCTCAAAACATGTCCTACCAACCGATCCCTTCTTCTAGTCAAGTTGTGCCACAAATTTCTCTTCTCCCCAATCCTATTCAATACCTCCTCATTAGTTACGTGATCTACCCACCTAATCTTCAACATTCTTCTGTAGCACCACATTTTGAAAGCTTCTATTCTCTTCTTGTCCAAACTAGTTATCGTCCATGTTTCACTTCCATACATGGCTACACTCCAAACAAATTCTTTCATAAACGACTTCCTGATACATAAATCTATATTCCATGTTAACAAATTTCTCTTCTTGAGAAACGCTTTCCTTGCCATTGCCAGTCTACATTTTATATCCTCTCTACTTCGACCATCATCAGTTATTTTACTTCCTAAATAGCAAAACTGCTTTACTACTTTAAGTGTCTCATTTCCTAATCTAATTCCCTCAGCATCACCCGATTTAATTGGACTACATTCCATTATCCTCGTTTTGCTTTTGTTGATGTTCATCTTATATCCTCTTTTCAAGACACTGTCCATTCCATTCAACTGCTCTCCCAAGTCCTTTGCCGTCTCTGACAGAATTACAATGTCATCGGCGAACCACAAAGTTTTTATTTCTTCTCCATGGACTTTAATACCTACTCCGAAATTTTCTTTTGTTTCCTTTATTGCTTGCTCAATATACAGATTGAATAACATCGGGGAGAGGCTACAACCCTGTCTTACTCCCTTCCCAACCGCTGCTTCCCTTTCATGCCCCTCGACTCTTTTAACTGCCATCTGGTTTCTGTACAAATTGTAAATAGCTTTTCGCTCCCTGTATTTTACCCCTGCCACCTTTAGAATTTGAAAGAGAGTATTCCACTCAACATTGTCAAAAGCTTTCTCTAAGTATACAAATGCTAGAAACGTAGGTTTGCCTTTCTTTAATCTTTCTTCTTCTTCTTGTATCAACTAAGTCTTAAGGTCAGTATTGCCTCACGTGTTCCAATATTTCTACGGAATCCAAACTGATCTTCCCCGAGGTCGGCTTCTACTAGTTTTTCCATTCGTCTGTAAGGAATTCGTGTTAGTATTTTGCAGCTATGGCTTATTAAAATTATTGTTTGGTAATTTTCACATCTGTCAACACCTGCTTTCTTTGGGATTGGAATTATTATATTCTTCTTGAAGTCTGAGGGTATTTCGCCTGTTTCATACATCTTGCTCACCAGATGGTAGAGTTTTGTCAGGACTGGCTCTCCCAAGGCCGTCAGTAGTTCCAATGGAATGTTGTCGACTCCGGTGGCCTTGTTTCGACTCAGGTCTTTCAGTGCTCTGTCAAACTCTTCACGCAGTATCGTATCACCCATTTCATCTTCATCTACATCCTCTTCCATTTCCATAATATTGTCCTCAAGTACATCGCCCTTGTATAGACCCTCTATATACTCCTTCCACCTTTCTGCTTTCCCTTCTTTGCTTAGAACTGGGTTTCCATCTGAGCTCTCGATGTTTATACAAGTGGTTCTCTTTTCTGCAAAGGTATCTTTAATTTTCCTGTAGGCAGTATCTATCTTACCCCAAGTGAGATAACCCTCTACATCCTTACATTTGTCCTCTAGCCATCCCTGCTTAGCCATTTTGCACTTCCTGTTGATCTCATTTGTGAGACGTTTGTATTCCTTTTTGCCTGCTTCATTTACTGCATTTTTATATTTTCTCCTTTCATCAATTAAATTCAGTATTTCTTCTGTTACCCAAGGATTTCTACTAGCCCTCGTCTTCTTACCTAATTGATCCTCTGCTCCCTTCAGTACCTCATCCCTCAAAGCTACCCATCCTTCTTCTACTGTATTTATTTCCCCCATTCCTAACAATTGTTCCCTTATGCTCTCCCTGAAACTCTGTACAATCTCTGGTTCTTTCAGTTTATCCAGATCCCCTCTCCTTAAATTCCCGCCTTTTTGCAGTTTCTTCAGTTTTAGTCTACAGGTCATAACCAATAGATTGTGGTCAGAGTCCACATCTGTCCCTGGAAATGTCTTACAATTTAAAACCTGGTTCCTAAATCTCTGCCTTACCATTATATAATCTATCTGATACCTTTTAGTATCTCCAGGGTTCTTCCATGTATACAACCTTCTTTCATGATTCTTACACCAAGTGTTAGCTATGATTAACTTGTGCTCTGTGCAAAATTATACCAGGCGGCTTCCTCTTTCATTTCTTAGCCCCAATCAATATCCACCTACTACGTTTCCTTTTCTCCCTTTTCCTACACTCCAATTCCAGTCACCCATGACTATTAAATTTTCATCTCCCTTCACTATCGGAATAATTTCTTTTATTTCATCATACATTTCTTCAATTTCTTCGTCATCTGCAGAGCTAGTTGGCATATAAACTTGTACTACTGTAGTAGGTGTGGGCTTCGTATCTATCTTGGCCACAAAAATGCGTTCACTATGCTGTTTGTAGTAGCTTACCCGCATTCCTATTTTCCTATTCATTATTAAACCTACTCCTGCACATTACCCCTATTTGATTTTGTGTTTAAAACCCTGAAGTCACCTGACCAGAGGTCTTGATTAATATCAGTGATAAAATTAACAATCAAAAGAAGCACCTAGAAAAAAGGAAGAAATCTTTCCTTATAACTCCAATAGTCAAAAAGGTCAGAGAGGTGGTTCCAATCCAACAAAATCACACTCAACAGTTAAACAAACATAGCACTCATGAAACGGAATCTCCCTGCTGAGAGAATCTACTTTGTGGCCATACAACCAAATAACCCTGCTGTAAACAACAAACATTTCACGATTAAAATACGTTACCCCACTGTGAAATTGATGAATATAAGTGAGAAGGGTAACAATCAAAGAAATCACCTAGCAAAACAAAGAGGGCTTTCCTTATAACACAAATTGTCAGAGTGTTCGGAGTGGTGGTTCCCGTCCAACAAAATCACACTCGAAGGTGGAACAAACATAGTAGTCATGAAATGAAATTTCTCTATTGAGAGGGAAGAAACATGTACCACAATTTGTGCACCACATTGATTATCTTTAGTGACTATTGCAATAACATTTTTAAAAATATAAAGCAAATAAAGGAGATACCTAAAATACAAGATTTATCAAATTCCGAACATTCGTTATTCAGAAAGGTGCATGTGGTGTCCTATCTGCACCAAATCCCATTGAATAGAGAATTTGCTTTCTGGCCATACAACCAGATGACACTGCTATAAACAACAAACATTTACTCACATTTCACGATTCAAATACATTACTCCACTGTGAAATTGATGAATATAAGTGACCAGAGTAACAATCAAAAGAAGCACCAAGCAAAACAATAAAGTATTTCCTAATAACTCCAGTAATCAAAATGCTCGCAGTGGTGGTTCCCATCCAACAAAATCACACTCGATGGTTGAACAAACATAGCAATCATGAAACGGAAGCTCCCTGTTGAGAAGGAAGAAACTTGTACTATAATTTGTGCAGCACATTGTTTATTTTTAGTAACCATTGAAATAAGATTTTTAAAAATATAAAGCAAATGAAGAAGATACCAAAACAAGAAGATTTATCAAATTCCAAACTTTGGGTGTTCAGTAAGGTGAATGTGGTGCCCAATCTGAAACAAAAACCCATTGAATGCAGAATCTGCTTTCTGGCCATACAAGCACATAACCCTGCTGTAAACAACAAACACATAATCACATTTAATGATTCAAATACATTGACGCACCGTGAAATTGATGAATATATGTGATAAGCGTAACGATCAAAAGAAGCACCCAGCAAAACAATAAAGTTATTCCTAATTACACCAACAGTCGGAATGCTCGAAGTGGTGGTTCCCACCCTACAAAATCACACTCGAAGGTAGTACAAACATAGCTGTCCTAAAACAGAATCTCCTTGTTGAGAGGGAAGAAACATGTACCACAATTTGTGCAGCATATTGATATTTTTTAGTGACCATTGCAATAAGATTTTCAAAAATTTTAAGCATTTGAAGGAGATACCTAACAAGAAGATTTATCAAATTCCGCACATTCGTTATTCAGTAAAGTGCATGTGGTGTGCAATCGGCACCGAAAATCCATTCAATTGAGAATCTGCTTTCTGGCCATACAACCAGATGACCCAGCTGTAAACAACAAACATTTACACACATTTCACGAATCAAATACATTACTCCTTTGTGAAATTGATCAATATTAGTGATAAGGGTAACTCAATTACTCAGGATGCTTGGAGTGGTGGTTCCCATCCAACAAAATCACACTCGATGGCAGAACAAACATAGCAGTCATGAAACGGAGTCTTGATGATGAGAGGCAAGAAACATGTACCACAATTTGTGCAGCACATTGATTATTTGTAGTAACCATTGCAATACGATTATTAAAAATATAAAGCAAATGAAGGAGATACCAAAATAAGAAGATTTATCAAATTCCCAACATTCAGTGTTCAGTAGGGTGCATGTGGTGTCCAATCTCCACCAAAAAACCATTGAATGCAGAATCTGCTTTCTGGCCATACAACCAGATGACCCTGCTGTAAACAATAAACACATAACCACATTTCACGATTCAAATATATTAACCCACTGTGAAATTGATGAATATAAATGATAAGGGAAAGAATCAAAACAAGCACCTAGCTAAACAATGAAGTCTTTCCTAATAACTCCAATACTCAGGATGCTCGGAGTGGTGGTTCCCATAAACAAAATCACACTCAATGGTAGAACAAATAGAGCTGTCATGAAACGGAATCTCCCTGCTGAGAGGGAAGCAACATGTACCACAATTTGTGCAGCACATTGATTACTTTTAGTGAACATTGGAATAAGATTTTTAGAAATATAAAGCAAATGAAGGAGATACCAAAACAAGAACATTTATCAAGTTACGAACATTCGATGTTCAGTAAGGTTCAAGTGCTGTCCAATCTGCACCAAAAACCCATTGAAAACAGAATCTGCTTTCTGAAAATACAACCAGAAGACCCTGCTGTAAACAACAAACACATTACCACATTTCAAGATTCAAATATATTAAACCACTGTGAAATTGATGATTATATGTGATAAAGGCAACAATCAAAATATGAACCTAGCAAAACAATGAAGTCATTCCTAATAACTCCAATACTCATGATGCTCGGAGTGGTGGTTCCCAACCAACAAAACCACACTCGATGTTTGAACAAACATAGCAGTCATGAAACAGCATCTCCCTGTTGACAGGGAAGAAACATGTACCATAATTTGTGGAGCACATTGTTTGTTTTAGTGACCATTGCGATTAGATATCTACACATATAAAGCAAATCAAGGCGAATTAATCAAATTCCGAGCATTTGTTATTCAGTAAAGTGCATGTGGTGTCCAATCAGCACCAAAAACCCATTGAATGGAGAATCTGCTTCCTGGAATTACAACCAGATGACCCTGCTGTAAACAACAAACATTTAGCCACAGTTCACGATTCAAATACATTACTCCACTGTAAAATTGATGAATATAAGTTATAAGGGTATCAATCAAAAGAAGTTCCAAGCAAAAGAAAGAAGTCTTTATAATAACTCCAATTGTCAGAATGCTCGGAGTGGTGGTTCTAATCAAAAAAAATCACACTCGATGATTGAACAAACATAGCAGTCATGAAACAGAATCTCCCTATTGAGAGGGAAGAAACATGTACTACAATTAGTGCAGCACATTGTCTATTTTTAGTGACCAATGAAATAAGATTTTTGAAAATACAAAGCAAATGAACGAGATATCAAAACAAGAAGATTTATCAAATTACGAACATTCGGTGTTCAGTAAGGTGCATGTGGTGTCCAACCTGCACCAAAAACCCTTTGAATGCAGAATCTGCTTTCTGGCCACACAACCAGATAAGATTTTTAGAAATATAAAGCAAATGAAGGAAATACCTAAAAAAGATGATCTATCAAACTCGAAGCATTCTTTATTCAGTAAAGTGCATGTGGTGTCCAATCTGCACCAAAAACCCATTGAATGCTGAATCTGCTTTCTGGCCATACAACCAGATGACCCTGCTGTAAACAACAAACATTTACAAACATTTTACGATTCAAATACATTACTCCACTGCGAAATACAATAATATAAGTTATAAGTGTATCAATCAAAGGAAGCTCCTAGCAGAGGAAAAAATCTTTCTACAAACTCCAATACTCAGGATGCTCGGAGTGGTGGTTCCCATCCTACAAAATCACACTCAATGGTAGAACAAATATAGCCGTCATGAAACGGAATCTCCCTGCTGAGAGGAAATAAACATGTACCACAATTTGTGCAGCACACTGATCATTTTTAGTGAACATTGGAATTGTTGTTGTTGTCTTCAGTCCTGAGACTGGTTTGATGCAGCTCTCCATGCTACTCTATCCTGTGCAAGCTGCTTCATCTCCCAGTACCTACTGCAACCTACATCCTTCTGAATCTGCTTAGTGTATTCATCTCTTGGTCTCCCTCTACGATTTTTACCCTCCACGCTGCCCTCCAATGCTAAATTTGTGATCCCTTGATGCCTCAAAACATGTCCTACCAACCGATCCCTTCTTCTAGTCAAGTTGTGCCACAAATTTCTCTTCTCCCCAATCCTATTCAATACCTCCTCATTAGTTACGTGATCTACCCACCTAATCTTCAACATTCTTCTGTAGCACCACATTTTGAAAGCTTCTATTCTCTTCTTGTCCAAACTAGTTATCGTCCATGTTTCACTTCCATACATGGCTACACTCCAAACAAATTCTTTCATAAACGACTTCCTGATACATAAATCTATATTCCATGTTAACAAATTTCTCTTCTTGAGAAACGCTTTCCTTGCCATTGCCAGTCTACATTTTATATCCTCTCTACTTCGACCATCATCAGTTATTTTACTTCCTAAATAGCAAAACTGCTTTACTACTTTAAGTGTCTCATTTCCTAATCTAATTCCCTCAGCATCACCTGATTTAATTGGACTACATTCCATTATCCTCGTTTTGCTTTTGTTGATGTTCATCTTATATCCTCTTTTCAAGACACTGTCCATTCCATTCAACTGCTCTCCCAAGTCCTTTGCCGTCTCTGACAGAATTACAATGTCATCGGCGAACCACAAAGTTTTTATTTCTTCTCCATGGACTTTAATACCTACTCCGAAATTTTCTTTTGTTTCCTTTATTGCTTGCTCAATATACAGATTGAATAACATCGGGGAGAGGCTACAACCCTGTCTTACTCCCTTCCCAACCGCTGCTTCCCTTTCATGCCCCTCGACTCTTTTAACTGCCATCTGGTTTCTGTACAAATTGTAAATAGCCTTTCGCTCCCTGTATTTTATCCCTGCCACCTTTAGAATTTGAAAGAGAGTATTCCACTCAACATTGTCAAAAGCTTTCTCTAAGTCTACAAATGCTAGAAACGTAGGTTTGCCTTTCTTTAATCTTTCTTCTTCTTCTTGTATCAACTAAGTCTTAAGGTCAGTATTGCCTCACGTGTTCCAATATTTCTACGGAATCCAAACTGATCTTCCCCGAGGTCGGCTTCTACTAGTTTTTCCATTCGTCTGTAAGGAATTCGTGTTAGTATTTTGCAGCTATGGCTTATTAAAATTATTGTTTGGTAATTTTCACATCTGTCAACACCTGCTTTCTTTGGGATTGGAATTATTATATTCTTCTTGAAGTCTGAGGGTATTTCGCCTGTTTCATACATCTTGCTCACCAGATGGTAGAGTTTTGTCAGGACTGGCTCTCCCAAGGCCGTCAGTAGTTCCAATGGAATGTTGTCGACTCCGGTGGCCTTGTTTCGACTCAGGTCTTTCAGTGCTCTGTCAAACTCTTCACGCAGTATCGTATCACCCATTTCATCTTCATCTACATCCTCTTCCATTTCCATAATATTGTCCTCAAGTACATCGCCCTTGTATAGACCCTCTATATACTCCTTCCACCTTTCTGCTTTCCCTTCTTTGCTTAGAACTGGGTTTCCATCTGAGCTCTCGATGTTTATACAAGTGGTTCTCTTTTCTGCAAAGGTATCTTTAATTTTCCTGTAGGCAGTATCTATCTTACCCCTAGTGAGATAACCCTCTACATCCTTACATTTGTCCTCTAGCCATCCCTGCTTAGCCATTTTGCACTTCCTGTTGATCTCATTTTTGAGAAGTTTGTATTCCTTTTTGCCTGCTTCATTTACTGCATTTTTATATTTTCTCCTTTCATCAATTAAATTCAGTATTTCTTCTGTTACCCAAGGATTTCTACTAGCCCTCGTCTTCTTACCTACTTGATCCTCTGCTGCCTTCAGTACCTCATCCCTCAAAGCTACCCATCCTTCTTCTACTGTATTTATTTCCCCCATTCCTAACAATTGTTCCCTTATGCTCTCCCTGAAACTCTGTACAATCTCTGGTTCTTTCAGTTTATCCAGGTCCCCTCTCCTTAAATTCCCGCCTTTTTGCAGTTTCTTCAGTTTTAGTCTACAGGTCATAACCAATAGATTGTGGTCAGAGTCCACATCTGCCACTGGAAATGTCCTACAATTTAAAACCTGATTCCTAAATCTCTGTCTTACCATTATATAATCTATCTGATACCTTTTGATATCTCCAGGATTCTTCCATGTATACAACAACAAGAATAAGATTTTTAAAAATATAAAGCAAATCAAGGAGATACCTAAACAAGAAGATTTATCAAATTCCGAACAGCCGTTATTCAGTAAAGTGCATGTGGTGTCCATTCTGCACCAAAAGACCATTGAATGGAGAATCTGCACTCTGGCCATACAACTAGATGACACTGCTGTAAACAACAAACATTTACCCACATTTCACAAATCAAATACATTACTCCACTGTGAATTGATGAATATAAGTTATAACAGTATCAATCAAAAGAAGCTCCAAGCAAAAGAAAAGTCTTTCTAATAACTCCAATAGTCAGAATGCTCGGAGTGGTGGTTCCCATCCAAACAAATCACACTCAAAGTTAGAACAAACATAGCAGTCATTAAACATTTCACGATTTAAATACGTTACCCCACTGTGAAATTGATGAATATAAGTGAGAAGGGTAACAATCAAAGAAATCACCTAGCAAAACAAAGAGGGCTTTCCTTATAACACAAATTGTCAGAGTGTTCGGAGTGGTGGTTCCCGTCCAACAAAATCACACTCGAAGGTGGAACAAACATAGTAGTCATGAAATGAAATTTCTCTATTGAGAGGGAAGAAACATGTACCACAATTTGTGCACCACATTGATTATCTTTAGTGACTATTGCAATAACATTTTTAAAAATATAAAGCAAATAAAGGAGATACCTAAAATACAAGATTTATCAAATTCCGAACATTCGTTATTCAGAAAGGTGCATGTGGTGTCCTATCTGCACCAAATCCCATTGAATAGAGAATTTGCTTTCTGGCCATACAACCAGATGACACTGCTATAAACAACAAACATTTACTCACATTTCACGATTCAAATACATTACTCCACTGTGAAATTGATGAATATAAGTGACCAGAGTAACAATCAAAAGAAGCACCAAGCAAAACAATAAAGTATTTCCTAATAACTCCAGTAATCAAAATGCTCGCAGTGGTGGTTCCCATCCAACAAAATCACACTCGATGGTTGAACAAACATAGCAATCATGAAACGGAAGCTCCCTGTTGAGAAGGAAGAAACTTGTACTATAATTTGTGCAGCACATTGTTTATTTTTAGTAACCATTGAAATAAGATTTTTAAAAATATAAAGCAAATGAAGAAGATACCAAAACAAGAAGATTTATCAAATTCCAAACTTTGGGTGTTCAGTAAGGTGAATGTGGTGCCCAATCTGAAACAAAAACCCATTGAATGCAGAATCTGCTTTCTGGCCATACAAGCACATAACCCTGCTGTAAACAACAAACACATAATCACATTTAATGATTCAAATACATTGACGCACCGTGAAATTGATGAATATATGTGATAAGCGTAACGATCAAAAGAAGCACCCAGCAAAACAATAAAGTTATTCCTAATTACACCAACAGTCGGAATGCTCGAAGTGGTGGTTCCCACCCTACAAAATCACACTCGAAGGTAGTACAAACATAGCTGTCCTAAAACAGAATCTCCTTGTTGAGAGGGAAGAAACATGTACCACAATTTGTGCAGCATATTGATATTTTTTAGTGACCATTGCAATAAGATTTTCAAAAATTTTAAGCATTTGAAGGAGATACCTAACAAGAAGATTTATCAAATTCCGCACATTCGTTATTCAGTAAAGTGCATGTGGTGTGCAATCGGCACCGAAAATCCATTCAATTGAGAATCTGCTTTCTGGCCATACAACCAGATGACCCAGCTGTAAACAACAAACATTTACACACATTTCACGAATCAAATACATTCCTCCTTTGTGAAATTGATCAATATTAGTGATAAGGGTAACTCAATTACTCAGGATGCTTGGAGTGGTGGTTCCCATCCAACAAAATCACACTCGATGGCAGAACAAACATAGCAGTCATGAAACGGAGTCTTGATGATGAGAGGCAAGAAACATGTACCACAATTTGTGCAGCACATTGATTATTTGTAGTAACCATTGCAATACGATTATTAAAAATATAAAGCAAATGAAGGAGATACCAAAATAAGAAGATTTATCAAATTCCCAACATTCAGTGTTCAGTAGGGTGCATGTGGTGTCCAATCTCCACCAAAAAACCATTGAATGCAGAATCTGCTTTCTGGCCATACAACCAGATGACCCTGCTGTAAACAATAAACACATAACCACATTTCACGATTCAAATATATTAACCCACTGTGAAATTGATGAATATAAATGATAAGGGAAAGAATCAAAACAAGCACCTAGCTAAACAATGAAGTCTTTCCTAATAACTCCAATACTCAGGATGCTCGGAGTGGTGGTTCCCATAAACAAAATCACACTCAATGGTAGAACAAATAGAGCTGTCATGAAACAGAATCTCCCTGCTGAGAGGGAAGCAACATGTACCACAATTTGTGCAGCACATTGATTACTTTTAGTGAACATTGGAATAAGATTTTTAGAAATATAAAGCAAATGAAGGAGATACCAAAACAAGAACATTTATCAAGTTACGAACATTCGATGTTCAGTAAGGTTCAAGTGCTGTCCAATCTGCACCAAAAACCCATTGAAAACAGAATCTGCTTTCTGAAAATACAACCAGAAGACCCTGCTGTAAACAACAAACACATTACCACATTTCAAGATTCAAATATATTAAACCACTGTGAAATTGATGATTATATGTGATAAAGGCAACAATCAAAATATGAACCTAGCAAAACAATGAAGTCATTCCTAATAACTCCAATACTCATGATGCTCGGAGTGGTGGTTCCCAACCAACAAAACCACACTCGATGTTTGAACAAACATAGCAGTCATGAAACAGCATCTCCCTGTTGACAGGGAAGAAACATGTACCATAATTTGTGGAGCACATTGTTTGTTTTAGTGACCATTGCGATTAGATATCTACACATATAAAGCAAACCAAGGCGAATTAATCAAATTCCGAGCATTTGTTATTCAGTAAAGTGCATGTGGTGTCCAATCAGCACCAAAAACCCATTGAATAGAGAATCTGCTTCCTGGAATTACAACCAGATGACCCTGCTGTAAACAACAAACATTTAGCCACAGTTCACGATTCAAATACATTACTCCACTGTAAAATTGATGAATATAAGTTATAAGGGTATCAAACAAAAGAAGTACCAAGCAAAAGAAAGAAGTCTTTATAATAACTCCAATTGTCAGAATGCTCGGAGTGGTGGTTCTAATCAAAAAAAATCACACTCGATGATTGAACAAACATAGCAGTCATGAAACAGAATCTCCCTATTGAGAGGGAAGAAACATGTACTACAATTAGTGCAGCACATTGTCTATTTTTAGTGACCAATGAAATAAGATTTTTGAAAATACAAAGCAAATGAACGAGATATCAAAACAAGAAGATTTATCAAATTACGAACATTCGGTGTTCAGTAAGGTGCATGTGGTGTCCAACCTGCACCAAAAACCCTTTGAATGCAGAATCTGCTTTCTGGCCACACAACCAGATAAGATTTTTAGAAATATAAAGCAAATGAAGGAAATACCTAAAAAAGATGATCTATCAAACTCGAAGCATTCTTTATTCAGTAAAGTGCATGTGGTGTCCAATCTGCACCAAAAACCCATTGAATGCTGAATCTGCTTTCTGGCCATACAACCAGATGACCCTGCTGTAAACAACAAACATTTACAAACATTTTACGATTCAAATACATTACTCCACTGTGAAATACAATAATATAAGTTATAAGTGTATCAATCAAAGGAAGCTCCTAGCAGAGGAAAAAATCTTTCTACAAACTCCAATACTCAGGATGCTCGGAGTGGTGGTTCCCATCCTACAAAATCACACTCAATGGTAGAACAAATATAGCCGTCATGAAACGGAATCTCCCTGCTGAGAGGGAATAAACATGTACCACAATTTGTGCAGCACATTGATCATTTTTAGTGAACATTGGAATTGTTGTTGTTGTCTTCAGTCCTGAGACTGGTTTGATGCAGCTCTCCATGCTACTCTATCCTGTGCAAGCTGCTTCATCTCCCAGTACCTACTGCAACCTACATCCTTCTGAATCTGCTTAGTGTATTCATCTCTTGGTCTCCCTCTACGATTTTTACCCTCCACGCTGCCCTCCAATGCTAAATTTGTGATCCCTTGATGCCTCAAAACATGTCCTACCAACCGATCCCTTCTTCTAGTCAAGTTGTGCCACAAATTTCTCTTCTCCCCAATCCTATTCAATACCTCCTCATTAGTTACGTGATCTACCCACCTAATCTTCAACATTCTTCTGTAGCACCACATTTTGAAAGCTTCTATTCTCTTCTTGTCCAAACTAGTTATCGTCCATGTTTCACTTCCGTACATGGCTACACTCCAAACAAATTCTTTCATAAACGACTTCCTGATACATAAATCTATATTCGATGTTAACAAATTTCTCTTCTTGAGAAACGCTTTCCTTGCCATTGCCAGTCTACATTTTATATCCTCTCTACTTCGACCATCATCAGTTATTTTACTTCCTAAATAGCAAAACTGCTTTACTACTTTAAGTGTCTCATTTCCTAATCTAATTCCCTCAGCATCACCCGATTTAATTGGACTACATTCCATTATCCTCGTTTTGCTTTTGTTGATGTTCATCTTATATCCTCTTTTCAAGACACTGTCCATTCCATTCAACTGCTCTCCCAAGTCCTTTGCCGTCTCTGACAGAATTACAATGTCATCGGCGAACCACAAAGTTTTTATTTCTTCTCCATGGACTTTAATACCTACTCCGAAATTTTCTTTTGTTTCCTTTATTGCTTGCTCAATATACAGATTGAATAACATCGGGGAGAGGCTACAACCCTGTCTTACTCCCTTCCCAACCGCTGCTTCCCTTTCATGCCCCTCGACTCTTTTAACTGCCATCTGGTTTCTGTACAAATTGTAAATAGCCTTTCGCTCCCTGTATTTTATCCCTGCCACCTTTAGAATTTGAAAGAGAGTATTCCACTCAACATTGTCAAAAGCTTTCTCTAAGTCTACAAATGCTAGAAACGTAGGTTTGCCTTTCTTTAATCTTTCTTCTTCTTCTTGTATCAACTAAGTCTTAAGGTCAGTATTGCCTCACGTGTTCCAATATTTCTACGGAATCCGAACTGATCTTCCCCGAGGTCGGCTTCTACTAGTTTTTCCATTCGTCTGTAAGGAATTCGTGTTAGTATTTTGCAGCTATGGCTTATTAAAATTATTGTTTGGTAATTTTCACATCTGTCAACACCTGCTTTCTTTGGGATTGGAATTATTATATTCTTCTTGAAGTCTGAGGGTATTTCGCCTGTTTCATACATCTTGCTCACCAGATGGTAGAGTTTTGTCAGGACTGGCTCTCCCAAGGCCGTCAGTAGTTCCAATGGAATGTTGTCGACTCCGGTGGCCTTGTTTCGACTCAGGTCTTTCAGTGCTCTGTCAAACTCTTCACGCAGTATCGTATCACCCATTTCATCTTCATCTACATCCTCTTCCATTTCCATAATATTGTCCTCAAGTACATCGCCCTTGTATAGACCCTCTATATACTCCTTCCACCTTTCTGCTTTCCCTTCTTTGCTTAGAACTGGGTTTCCATCTGAGCTCTCGATGTTTATACAAGTGGTTCTCTTTTCTGCAAAGGTATCTTTAATTTTCCTGTAGGCAGTATCTATCTTACCCCTAGTGAGATAACCCTCTACATCCTTACATTTGTCCTCTAGCCATCCCTGCTTAGCCATTTTGCACTTCCTGTTGATCTCATTTTTGAGACGTTTGTATTCCTTTTTGCCTGCTTCATTTACTGCATTTTTATATTTTCTCCTTTCATCAATTAAATTCAGTATTTCTTCTGTTACCCAAGGATTTCTACTAGCCCTTGTCTTCTTACCTAATTGATCCTCTGCTGCCTTCAGTACCTCATCCCTCAAAGCTACCCATCCTTCTTCTACTGTATTTATTTCCCCCATTCCTAACAATTGTTCCCTTATGCTCTCCCTGAAACTCTGTACAATCTCTGGTTCTTTCAGTTTATCCAGGTCCCCTCTCCTTAAATTCCTGCCTTTTTGCAGTTTCTTCAGTTTTAGTCTACAGGTCATAACCAATAGATTGTGGTCAGAGTCCACATCTGCCCCTGGAAATGTCTTACAATTTAAAACCTGGTTCCTAAATCTCTGCCTTACCATTATATAATCTATCTGATACCTTTTAGTATCTCCAGGGTTCTTCCATGTATACAACCTTCTTTCATGATTCTTACACCAAGTGTTAGCTATGATTAACTTGTGCTCTGTGCAAAATTATACCAGGCGGCTTCCTCTTTCATTTCTTAGCCCCAATCAATATCCACCTACTACGTTTCCTTTTCTCCCTTTTCCTACACTCCAATTCCAGTCACCCATGACTATTAAATTTTCATCTCCCTTCACTATCGGAATAATTTCTTTTATTTCATCATACATTTCTTCAATTTCTTCGTCATCTGCAGAGCTAGTTGGCATATAAACTTGTACTACTGTAGTAGGTGTGGGCTTCGTATCTATCTTGGCCACAAAAATGCGTTCACTATGCTGTTTGTAGTAGCTTACCCGCATTCCTATTTTCCTATTCATTATTAAACCTACTCCTGCACATTACCCCTATTTGATTTTGTGTTTAAAACCCTGAAGTCACCTGACCAGAGGTCTTGATTAATATCAGTGATAAAATTAACAATCAAAAGAAGCACCTAGAAAAAAGGAAGAAATCTTTCCTTATAACTCCAATAGTCAAAAAGGTCAGAGAGGTGGTTCCAATCCAACAAAATCACACTCAACAGTTAAACAAACATAGCACTCATGAAACGGAATCTCCCTGCTGAGAGAATCTACTTTGTGGCCATACAACCAAATAACCCTGCTGTAAACAACAAACATTTACAAACATTTCACGATTTAAATACGTTACCCCACTGTGAAATTGATGAATATAAGTGAGAAGGGTAACAATCAAAGAAATCACCTAGCAAAACAAAGAGGGCTTTCCTTATAACACAAATTGTCAGAGTGTTCGGAGTGGTGGTTCCCGTCCAACAAAATCACACTCGAAGGTGGAACAAACATAGTAGTCATGAAATGAAATTTCTCTATTGAGAGGGAAGAAACATGTACCACAATTTGTGCACCACATTGATTATCTTTAGTGACTATTGCAATAACATTTTTAAAAATATAAAGCAAATAAAGGAGATACCTAAAATACAAGATTTATCAAATTCCGAACATTCGTTATTCAGAAAGGTGCATGTGGTGTCCTATCTGCACCAAATCCCATTGAATAGAGAATTTGCTTTCTGGCCATACAACCAGATGACACTGCTATAAACAACAAACATTTACTCACATTTCACGATTCAAATACATTACTCCACTGTGAAATTGATGAATATAAGTGACCAGAGTAACAATCAAAAGAAGCACCAAGCAAAACAATAAAGTATTTCCTAATAACTCCAGTAATCAAAATGCTCGCAGTGGTGGTTCCCATCCAACAAAATCACACTCGATGGTTGAACAAACATAGCAATCATGAAACGGAAGCTCCCTGTTGAGAGGGAAGAAACTTGTACTATAATTTGTGCAGCACATTGTTTATTTTTAGTAACCATTGAAATAAGATTTTTAAAAATATAAAGCAAATGAAGAAGATACCAAAACAAGAAGATTTATCAAATTCCAAACTTTGGGTGTTCAGTAAGGTGAATGTGGTGCCCAATCTGAAACAAAAACCCATTGAATGCAGAATCTGCTTTCTGGCCATACAACCAGATGACCCTGCTGTAAACAACAAACACATAATCACATTTAATGATTCAAATACATTAACGCACCGTGAAATTGATGAATATATGTGATAAGCGTAACGATCAAAAGAAGCACCCAGCAAAACAATAAAGTTATTCCTAATTACACCAACAGTCGGAATGCTCGAAGTGGTGGTTCCCACCCTACAAAATCACACTCGAAGGTAGTACAAACATAGCTGTCCTAAAACAGAATCTCCTTGTTGAGAGGGAAGAAACATGTACCACAATTTGTGCAGCATATTGATATTTTTTAGTGACCATTGCAATAAGATTTTCAAAAATTTTAAGCATTTGAAGGAGATACCTAACAAGAAGATTTATCAAATTCCGCACATTCGTTATTCAGTAAAGTGCATGTGGTGTGCAATCGGCACCGAAAATCCATTCAATTGAGAATCTGCTTTCTGGCCATACAACCAGATGACCCAGCTGTAAACAACAAACATTTACACACATTTCACGAATCAAATACATTACTCATTTGTGAAATTGATCAATATTAGTGATAAGGGTAACTCAATTACTCAGGATGCTTGGAGTGGTGGTTCCCATCCAACAGAATCACACTCGATGGCAGAACAAACATAGCAGTCATGAAACGGAGTCTTGATGATGAGAGGCAAGAAACATGTACCACAATTTGTGCAGCACATTGATTATTTGTAGTAACCATTGCAATACGATTATTAAAAATATAAAGCAAATGAAGGAGATACCAAAATAAGAAGATTTATCAAATTCCCAACATTCAGTGTTCAGTAGGGTGCATGTGGTGTCCAATCTCCACCAAAAAACCATTGAATGCAGAATCTGCTTTCTGGCCATACAACCAGATGACCCTGCTGTAAACAATAAACACATAACCACATTTCACGATTCAAATATATTAACCCACTGTGAAATTGATGAATATAAATGATAAGGGAAAGAATCAAAACAAGCACCTAGCTAAACAATGAAGTCTTTCCTAATAACTCCAATACTCAGGATGCTCGGAGTGGTGGTTCCCATAAACAAAATCACACTCAATGGTAGAACAAATAGAGCTGTCATGAAACGGAATCTCCCTGCTGAGAGGGAAGCAACATGTACCACAATTTGTGCAGCACATTGATTACTTTTAGTGAACATTGGAATAAGATTTTTAGAAATATAAAGCAAATGAAGGAGATACCAAAATAAGAAGATTTATCAAATTCCCAACATTCAGTGTTCAGTAGGGTGCATGTGGTGTCCAATCTCCACTAAAAAACCATTGAATGCAGAATCTGCTTTCTGGCCATACAACCAGATGACCCTGCTGTAAACAATAAACACATAACCACATTTCACGATTCAAATATATTAACCCACTGTGAAATTGATGAATATAAATGATAAGGGAAAGAATCAAAACAAGCACCTAGCTAAACAATGAAGTCTTTCCTAATAACTCCAATACTCAGGATGCTCGGAGTGGTGGTTCCCATAAACAAAATCACACTCAATGGTAGAACAAATAGAGCTGTCATGAAACGGAATCTCCCTGCTGAGAGGGAAGCAACATGTACCACAATTTGTGCAGCACATTGATTACTTTTAGTGAACATTGGAATAAGATTTTTAGAAATATAAAGCAAATGAAGGAGATACCAAAACAAGAACATTTATCAAGTTACGAACATTCGATGTTCAGTAAGGTTCAAGTGCTGTCCAATCTGCACCAAAAACCCATTGAAAACAGAATCTGCTTTCTGAAAATACAACCAGAAGACCCTGCTGTAAACAACAAACACATTACCACATTTCAAGATTCAAATATATTAAACCACTGTGAAATTGATGATTATATGTGATAAAGGCAACAATCAAAATATGAACCTAGCAAAACAATGAAGTCATTCCTAATAACTCCAATACTCATGATGCTCGGAGTGGTGGTTCCCAACCAACAAAACCACACTCGATGTTTGAACAAACATAGCAGTCATGAAACAGCATCTCCCTGTTGACAGGGAAGAAACATGTACCATAATTTGTGGAGCACATTGTTTGTTTTAGTGACCATTGCGATTAGATATCTACACATATAAAGCAAATCAAGGCGAATTAATCAAATTCCGAGCATTTGTTATTCAGTAAAGTGCATGTGGTGTCCAATCAGCACCAAAAACCCATTGAATGGAGAATCTGCTTCCTGGAATTACAACCTGATGACCCTGCTGTAAACAACAAACATTTAGCCACAGTTCACGATTCAAATACATTACTCCACTGTAAAATTGAAGAATATAAGTTATAAGGGTATCAATCAAAAGAAGTTCCAAGCAAAAGAAAGAAGTCTTTATAATAACTCCAATTGTCAGAATGCTCGGAGTGGTGGTTCTAATAAAAAAAAAATCACACTCGATGATTGAACAAACATAGCAGTCATGAAACAGAATCTCCCTATTGAGAGGGAAGAAACATGTACTACAATTAGTGCAGCACATTGTCTATTTTTAGTGACCAATGAAATAAGATTTTTGAAAATACAAAGCAAATGAACGAGATATCAAAACAAGAAGATTTATCAAATTACGAACATTCGGTGTTCAGTAAGGTGCATGTGGTGTCCAACCTGCACCAAAAACCCTTTGAATGCAGAATCTGCTTTCTGGCCACACAACCAGATAAGATTTTTAGAAATATAAGGCAAATGAAGGAAATACCTAAAAAAGATGATCTATCAAACTCGAAGCATTCTTTATTCAGTAAAGTGCATGTGGTGTCCAATCTGCACCAAAAACCCATTGAATGCTGAATCTGCTTTCTGGCCATACAACCAGATGACCCTGCTGTAAACAACAAACATTTACAAACATTTTACGATTCAAATACATTACTCCACTGCGAAATACAATAACATAAGTTATAAGTGTATCAATCAAAGGAAGCTCCTAGCAGAGGAAAAAATCTTTCTACAAACTCCAATACTCAGGATGCTCGGAGTGGTGGTTCCCATCCTACAAAATCACACTCAATGGTAGAACAAATATAGCCGTCATGAAACGGAATCTCCCTGCTGAGAGGGAATAAACATGTACCACAATTTGTGCAGCACACTGATCATTTTTAGTGAACATTGGAATTGTTGTTGTTGTCTTCAGTCCTGAGACTGGTTTGATGCAGCTCTCCATGCTACTCTATCCTGTGCAAGCTGCTTCATCTCCCAGTACCTACTGCAACCTACATCCTTCTGAATCTGCTTAGTGTATTCATCTCTTGGTCTCCCTCTACGATTTTTACCCTCCACGCTGCCCTCCAATGCTAAATTTGTGATCCCTTGATGCCTCAAAACATGTCCTACCAACCGATCCCTTCTTCTAGTCAAGTTGTGCCACAAATTTCTCTTCTCCCCAATCCTATTCAATACCTCCTCATTAGTTACGTGATCTACCCACCTAATCTTCAACATTCTTCTGTAGCACCACATTTTGAAAGCTTCTATTCTCTTCTTGTCCAAACTAGTTATCGTCCATGTTTCACTTCCATACATGGCTACACTCCAAACAAATTCTTTCATAAACGACTTCCTGATACATAAATCTATATTCCATGTTAACAAATTTCTCTTCTTGAGAAACGCTTTCCTTGCCATTGCCAGTCTACATTTTATATCCTCTCTACTTCGACCATCATCAGTTATTTTACTTCCTAAATAGCAAAACTGCTTTACTACTTTAAGTGTCTCATTTCCTAATCTAATTCCCTCAGCATCACCCGATTTAATTGGACTACATTCCATTATCCTCGTTTTGCTTTTGTTGATGTTCATCTTATATCCTCTTTTCAAGACACTGCCCATTCCATTCAACTGCTCTCCCAAGTCCTTTGCCGTCTCTGACAGAATTACAATGTCATCGGCGAACCACAAAGTTTTTATTTCTTCTCCATGGACTTTAATACCTACTCCGAAATTTTCTTTTGTTTCCTTTATTGCTTGCTCAATATACAGATTGAATAACATCGGGGAGAGGCTACAACCCTGTCTTACTCCCTTCCCAACCGCTGCTTCCCTTTCATGCCCCTCGACTCTTTTAACTGCCATCTGGTTTCTGTACAAATTGTAAATAGCCTTTCGCTCCCTGTATTTTATCCCTGCCACCTTTAGAATTTGAAAGAGAGTATTCCACTCAACATTGTCAAAAGCTTTCTCTAAGTCTACAAATGCTAGAAACGTAGGTTTGCCTTTCTTTAATCTTTCTTCTTCTTCTTGTATCAACTAAGTCTTAAGGTCAGTATTGCCTCACGTGTTCCAATATTTCTACGGAATCCAAACTGATCTTCCCCGAGGTCGGCTTCTACTAGTTTTTCCATTCGTCTGTAAGGAATTCGTGTTAGTATTTTGCAGCTATGGCTTATTAAAATTATTGTTTGGTAATTTTCACATCTGTCAACACCTGCTTTCTTTGGGATTGGAATTATTATATTCTTCTTGAAGTCTGAGGGTATTTCGCCTGTTTCATACATCTTGCTCACCAGATGGTAGAGTTTTGTCAGGACTGGCTCTCCCAAGGCCGTCAGTAGTTCCAATGGAATGTTGTCGACTCCGGTGGCCTTGTTTCGACTCAGGTCTTTCAGTGCTCTGTCAAACTCTTCACGCAGTATCGTATCACCCATTTCATCTTCATCTACATCCTCTTCCATTTCCATAATATTGTCCTCAAGTACATCGCCCTTGTATAGACCCTCTATATACTCCTTCCACCTTTCTGCTTTCCCTTCTTTGCTTAGAACTGGGTTTCCATCTGAGCTCTCGATGTTTATACAAGTGGTTCTCTTTTCTGCAAAGGTATCTTTAATTTTCCTGTAGGCAGTATCTATCTTACCCCTAGTGAGATAACCCTCTACATCCTTACATTTGTCCTCTAGCCATCCCTGCTTAGCCATTTTGCACTTCCTGTTGATCTCATTTTTGAGACGTTTGTATTCCTTTTTGCCTGCTTCATTTACTGCATTTTTATATTTTCTCCTTTCATCAATTAAATTCAGTATTTCTTCTGTTACCCAAGGATTTCTACTAGCCCTCGTCTTCTTACCTAATTGATCCTCTGCTCCCTTCAGTACCTCATCCCTCAAAGCTACCCATCCTTCTTCTACTGTATTTATTTCCCCCATTCCTAACAATTGTTCCCTTATGCTCTCCCTGAAACTCTGTACCATCTCTGGTTCTTTCAGTTTATCCAGGTCCCCTCTCCTTAAATTCCCGCCTTTTTGCAGTTTCTTCAGTTTTAGTCTACAGGTCATAACCAATAGATTGTGGTCAGAGTCCACATCTGCCCCTGGAAATGTCTTACAATTTAAAACCTGGTTCCTAAATCTCTGCCTTACCATTATATAATCTATCTGATACCTTTTAGTATCTCCAGGGTTCTTCCATGTATACAACCTTCTTTCATGATTCTTACACCAAGTGTTAGCTATGATTAACTTGTGCTCTGTGCAAAATTATACCAGGCGGCTTCCTCTTTCATTTCTTAGCCCCAATCAATATCCACCTACTACGTTTCCTTTTCTCCCTTTTCCTACACTCCAATTCCAGTCACCCATGACTATTAAATTTTCATCTCCCTTCACTATCGGAATAATTTCTTTTATTTCATCATACATTTCTTCAATTTCTTCGTCATCTGCAGAGCTAGTTGGCATATAAACTTGTACTACTGTAGTAGGTGTGGGCTTCGTATCTATCTTGGCCACAAAAATGCGTTCACTATGCTGTTTGTAGTAGCTTACCCGCATTCCTATTTTCCTATTCATTATTAAACCTACTCCTGCACATTACCCCTATTTGATTTTGTGTTTAAAACCCTGAAGTCACCTGACCAGAGGTCTTGATTAATATCAGTGATAAAATTAACAATCAAAAGAAGCACCTAGAAAAAAGGAAGAAATCTTTCCTTATAACTCCAATAGTCAAAAAGGTCAGAGAGGTGGTTCCAATCCAACAAAATCACACTCAACAGTTAAACAAACATAGCACTCATGAAACGGAATCTCCCTGCTGAGAGAATCTACTTTGTGGCCATACAACCAAATAACCCTGCTGTAAACAACAAACATTTACAAACATTTCACGATTTAAATACGTTACCCCACTGTGAAATTGATGAATATAAGTGAGAAGGGTAACAATCAAAGAAATCACCTAGCAAAACAAAGAGGGCTTTCCTTATAACACAAATTGTCAGAGTGTTCGGAGTGGTGGTTCCCGTCCAACAAAATCACACTCGAAGGTGGAACAAACATAGTAGTCATGAAATGAAATTTCTCTATTGAGAGGGAAGAAACATGTACCACAATTTGTGCACCACATTGATTATCTTTAGTGACTATTGCAATAACATTTTTAAAAATATAAAGCAAATAAAGGAGATACCTAAAATACAAGATTTATCAAATTCCGAACATTCGTTATTCAGAAAGGTGCATGTGGTGTCCTATCTGCACCAAATCCCATTGAATAGAGAATTTGCTTTCTGGCCATACAACCAGATGACACTGCTATAAACAACAAACATTTACTCACATTTCACGATTCAAATACATTACTCCACTGTGAAATTGATGATCAAAAGAAGCACCAAGCAAAACAATAAAGTATTTCCTAATAACTCCAGTAATCAAAATGCTCGCAGTGGTGGTTCCCATCCAACAAAATCACACTCGATGGTTGAACAAACATAGCAATCATGAAACGGAAGCTCCCTGTTGAGAGGGAAGAAACTTGTACTATAATTTGTGCAGCACATTGTTTATTTTTAGTAACCATTGAAATAAGATTTTTAAAAATATAAAGCAAATGAAGAAGATACCAAAACAAGAAGATTTATCAAATTCCAAACTTTGGGTGTTCAGTAAGGTGAATGTGGTGCCCAATCTGAAACAAAAACCCATTGAATGCAGAATCTGCTTTCTGGCCATACAACCAGATGACCCTGCTGTAAACAACAAACACATAATCACATTTAATGATTCAAATACATTAACGCACCGTGAAATTGATGAATATATGTGATAAGCGTAACGATCAAAAGAAGCACCCAGCAAAACAATAAAGTTATTCCTAATTACACCAACAGTCGGAATGCTCGAAGTGGTGGTTCCCACCCTACAAAATCACACTCGAAGGTAGTACAAACATAGCTGTCCTAAAACAGAATCTCCTTGTTGAGAGGGAAGAAACATGTACCACAATTTGTGCAGCATATTGATATTTTTTAGTGACCATTGCAATAAGATTTTCAAAAATTTTAAGCATTTGAAGGAGATACCTAACAAGAAGATTTATCAAATTCCGCACATTCGTTATTCAGTAAAGTGCATGTGGTGTGCAATCGGCACCGAAAATCCATTCAATTGAGAATCTGCTTTCTGGCCATACAACCAGATGACCCAGCTGTAAACAACAAACATTTACACACATTTCACGAATCAAATACATTACTCCTTTGTGAAATTGATCAATATTAGTGATAAGGGTAACTCAATTACTCAGGATGCTTGGAGTGGTGGTTCCCATCCAACAAAATCACACTCGATGGCAGAACAAACATAGCAGTCATGAAACGGAGTCTTGATGATGAGAGGCAAGAAACATGTACCACAATTTGTGCAGCACATTGATTATTTGTAGTAACCATTGCAATACGATTATTAAAAATATAAAGCAAATGAAGGAGATACCAAAATAAGAAGATTTATCAAATTCCCAACATTCAGTGTTCAGTAGGGTGCATGTGGTGTCCAATCTCCACCAAAAAACCATTGAATGCAGAATCTGCTTTCTGGCCATACAACCAGATGACCCTGCTGTAAACAATAAACACATAACCACATTTCACGATTCAAATATATTAACCCACTGTGAAATTGATGAATATAAATGATAAGGGAAAGAATCAAAACAAGCACCTAGCTAAACAATGAAGTCTTTCCTAATAACTCCAATACTCAGGATGCTCGGAGTGGTGGTTCCCATAAACAAAATCACACTCAATGGTAGAACAAATAGAGCTGTCATGAAACGGAATCTCCCTGCTGAGAGGGAAGCAACATGTACCACAATTTGTGCAGCACATTGATTACTTTTAGTGAACATTGGAATAAGATTTTTAGAAATATAAAGCAAATGAAGGAGATACCAAAACAAGAACATTTATCAAGTTACGAACATTCGATGTTCAGTAAGGTTCAAGTGCTGTCCAATCTGCACCAAAAACCCATTGAAAACAGAATCTGCTTTCTGAAAATACAACCAGAAGACCCTGCTGTAAACAACAAACACATTACCACATTTCAAGATTCAAATATATTAAACCACTGTGAAATTGATGATTATATGTGATAAAGGCAACAATCAAAATATGAACCTAGCAAAACAATGAAGTCATTCCTAATAACTCCAATACTCATGATGCTCGGAGTGGTGGTTCCCAACCAACAAAACCACACTCGATGTTTGAACAAACATAGCAGTCATGAAACAGCATCTCCCTGTTGACAGGGAAGAAACATGTACCATAATTTGTGGAGCACATTGTTTGTTTTAGTGACCATTGCGATTAGATATCTACACATATAAAGCAAATCAAGGCGAATTAATCAAATTCCGAGCATTTGTTATTCAGTAAAGTGCATGTGGTGTCCAATCAGCACCAAAAACCCATTGAATGGAGAATCTGCTTCCTGGAATTACAACCAGATGACCCTGCTGTAAACAACAAACATTTAGCCACAGTTCACGATTCAAATACATTACTCCACTGTAAAATTGATGAATATAAGTTATAAGGGTATCAATCAAAAGAAGTTCCAAGCAAAAGAAAGAAGTCTTTATAATAACTCCAATTGTCAGAATGCTCGGAGTGGTGGTTCTAATCAAAAAAAATCACACTCGATGATTGAACAAACATAGCAGTCATGAAACAGAATCTCCCTATTGAGAGGGAAGAAACATGTACTACAATTAGTGCAGCACATTGTCTATTTTTAGTGACCAATGAAATAAGATTTTTGAAAATACAAAGCAAATGAACGAGATATCAAAACAAGAAGATTTATCAAATTACGAACATTCGGTGTTCAGTAAGGTGCATGTGGTGTCCAACCTGCACCAAAAACCCTTTGAATGCAGAATCTGCTTTCTGGCCACACAACCAGATAAGATTTTTAGAAATATAAAGCAAATGAAGGAAATACCTAAAAAAGATGATCTATCAAACTCGAAGCATTCTTTATTCAGTAAAGTGCATGTGGTGTCCAATCTGCACCAAAAACCCATTGAATGCTGAATCTGCTTTCTGGCCATACAACCAGATGACCCTGCTGTAAACAACAAACATTTACAAACATTTTACGATTCAAATACATTACTCCACTGCGAAATACAATAATATAAGTTATAAGTGTATCAATCAAAGGAAGCTCCTAGCAGAGGAAAAAATCTTTCTACAAACTCCAATACTCAGGATGCTCGGAGTGGTGGTTCCCATCCTACAAAATCACACTCAATGGTAGAACAAATATAGCCGTCATGAAACGGAATCTCCCTGCTGAGAGGGAATAAACATGTACCACAATTTGTGCAGCACACTGATCATTTTTAGTGAACATTGGAATTGTTGTTGTTGTCTTCAGTCCTGAGACTGGTTTGATGCAGCTCTCCATGCTACTCTATCCTGTGCAAGCTGCTTCATCTCCCAGTACCTACTGCAACCTACATCCTTCTGAATCTGCTTAGTGTATTCATCTCTTGGTCTCCCTCTACGATTTTTACCCTCCACGCTGCCCTCCAATGCTAAATTTGTGATCCCTTGATGCCTCAAAACATGTCCTACCAACCGATCCCTTCTTCTAGTCAAGTTGTGCCACAAATTTCTCTTCTCCCCAATCCTATTCAATACCTCCTCATTAGTTACGTGATCTACCCACCTAATCTTCAACATTCTTCTGTAGCACCACATTTTGAAAGCTTCTATTCTCTTCTTGTCCAAACTAGTTATCGTCCATGTTTCACTTCCATACATGGCTACACTCCAAACAAATTCTTTCATAAACGACTTCCTGATACATAAATCTATATTCCATGTTAACAAATTTCTCTTCTTGAGAAACGCTTTCCTTGCCATTGCCAGTCTACATTTTATATCCTCTCTACTTCGACCATCATCAGTTATTTTACTTCCTAAATAGCAAAACTGCTTTACTACTTTAAGTGTCTCATTTCCTAATCTAATTCCCTCAGCATCACCCGATTTAATTGGACTACATTCCATTATCCTCGTTTTGCTTTTGTTGATGTTCATCTTATATCCTCTCTTCAAGACACTGTCCATTCCATTCAACTGCTCTCCCAAGTCCTTTGCCGTCTCTGACAGAATTACAATGTCATCGGCGAATCTCAAAGTTTTTATTTCTTCTCCATGAATTTTAATACCTACTCCAAATTTTTCTTTTGTTTCCTTTACTGTTTGCTCAATATACAGATTGAATAACATCGGGGAGAGGCTACAACCCTGTCTCACTCCTTTCCCAACCACTGCTTCCCTTTCATGCCCCTCGACTCTTATGACTGCCATCTGGTTTCTGTACAAATTGTAAATAGCCTTTCGCACCCTGTATTTTGCCCCTGCCACCTTCAGAATTTGAAAGAGAGTATTCGAGTCAACATTGTCAAAAGCTTTCTCTAAGTCTACAAATGCTAGAAACGTAGGTTTGCCATTTCTTAATCTTTCTCCTAAGATAAGTCGTAAGGTCAGTATTGCCTCACGTGTTCCAACATTCCTACGGAATCCAAACTGATCCTCCCCGAGGTCCGCATCTACCAGTTTTTCCATTCGTCTGTAAGGAATTAGCGTTAGTATTTTGCAGCTGTGACTTATTAAACTGATAGTTCGGTAATTTTCACATCTGTCAGCACCTGCTTTCTTTGGGATTGTAATTATTATATTTTTCTTGGGGTCTGAAGGTATTTCACCTGCCTCATACATCTTGCTCACCAGCTGGTAGAGTTTTGTCATGACTGGCTCTCCCAAGGCTGTCAGTAGTTCTAATGGAATGTTGTCTACTCCGGGGGCCTTGTTTCGACTCAGGTCTTTCAGTACTCTGTCAAACTCTTCACGCAGTATCTTACCTCCCATTTCGTCTTCATCCACATCCTCTTCCATTTCCATAATATTGTCCTCAAGTACATCGCCCTTAAATAAACCTTCTATATACTCCTTCCAACTTTTTGCCTTCCCTTCTTTGCTTAGAACTGGGTTGCCATCTGAGCTCTTGATATTCATACACGTGGTTCTCTTCTCTCCAAAGGTCTCTCTAATTTTCCTGTAGGCAGTATCTATCTTACCCCTAGAGAGATAATCTTCTACATCCTTACATTTGTCCTCTAGCCATCCCTGCTTAGCCATTTTGCACTTCCTGTCGATCTCATTTTTCAGACGTTTGTATTCCTTTTTGCCTGCTTCATTTACTGCATTTTTATATTTTCTCCTTTCATCAATTAAATTCAATATTTCTTCTGTTACCCAAGGATTTCTAGCAGCTCTCGTCTTTTTACCTACTTTATCCTCTGCTGCCTTCAGTACCTCATCCCTCAAAGCTACCCATCCTTCTTCTACTGTATTTATTTCCCCCATTCCTAACAATTGTTCCCTTATGCTCTCCCTGAAACTCTGTACAATCTCTGGTTCTTTCAGTTTATCCAGGTCCCCTCTCCTTAAATTCCCGCCTTTTTGCAGTTTCTTCAGTTTTAGTCTACAGGTCGTAACCAATAGATTGTGGTCAGAGTCCACATCTGCCACTGGAAATGTCCTACAATTTAAAACCTGATTCCTAAATCTCTGTCTTACCATTATATAATCTATCTGATACCTTTTGGTATCTCCAGGATTCTTCCATGTATACAACAACAAGAATAAGATTTTTAAAAATATAAAGCAAATCAAGGAGATACCTAAACAAGCAGATTTATCAAATTCCGAACAGCCGTTATTCAGTAAAGTGCATGTGGTGTCCATTCTGCACCAAAAGACCATTGAATGGAGAATCTTCACTCTGGCCATACAACTAGATGACACTGCTGTAAACAACAAACATTTACCCACATTTCACAAATCAAATACATTACTCCACTGTGAATTGATGAATATAAGTTATAACAGTATCAATCAAATGAAGCTCCAAGCAAAAGAAAAAAGTCTTTCTAATAACTCCAATAGTCAGAATGCTCGGAGTGGTGGTTCCCATCCAAACAAATCACACTCAAAGTTAGAACAAACATAGCAGTCATTAAACATTTCACGATTTAAATACGTTACCCCACTGTGAAATTGATGAATATAAGTGAGAAGGGTAACAATCAAAGAAATCACCTAGCAAAACAAAGAGGGCTTTCCTTATAACACAAATTGTCAGAGTGTTCGGAGTGGTGGTTCCCGTCCAACAAAATCACACTCGAAGGTGGAACAAACATAGTAGTCATGAAATGAAATTTCTCTATTGAGAGGGAAGAAACATGTACCACAATTTGTGCACCACATTGATTATCTTTAGTGACTATTGCAATAACATTTTTAAAAATATAAAGCAAATAAAGGAGATACCTAAAATACAAGATTTATCAAATTCCGAACATTCGTTATTCAGAAAGGTGCATGTGGTGTCCTATCTGCACCAAATCCCATTGAATAGAGAATTTGCTTTCTGGCCATACAACCAGATGACACTGCTATAAACAACAAACATTTACTCACATTTCACGATTCAAATACATTACTCCACTGTGAAATTGATGAATATAAGTGACCAGAGTAACAATCAAAAGAAGCACCAAGCAAAACAATAAAGTTTTTCCTAATAACTCCAGTACTCAAAATGCTCGCAGTGGTGGTTCCCATCCAACAAAATCACACTCGATGGTTGAACAAACATAGCAATCATGAAACGGAAGCTCCCTGTTGAGAGGGAAGAAACTAGTACTATAATTTGTGCAGCACATTGTTTATTTTTAATAACCACTGAAATAAGATTTTTAAAAATATAAAGCAAATGAAGAAGATACCAAAACAAGAAGATTTATCAAATTCCAAACTTTCGGTGTTCAGTAAGGTGAATGTGGTGCCCAATCTGAAACAAAAACCCATTGAATGCAGAATCTGCTTTCTGGCCATACAAGCAGATGACCCTGCTGTAAACAACAAACACATAATCACATTTAATGATTCAAATATATTAACCCACTGTGAAATTGATGAATATATGTGATAAGCGTTACGATCAAAAGAAGCACCCAGCAAAACAATAAAGTTATTCCTAATTACACCAAAAATCGGAATGCTCGAAGTGGTGGTTCCCACCCTACAAAATCACACTCGAAGGTAGTACAAACATAGCTGTCCTGAAACAGAATCTCCTTGTTGAGAGGGAAGAAAAATGTACCACAATTTGTGCAGCATATTGATATTTTTTAGTGACCATTGCAGTAACATTTTCAAAAATTTTCAGCATTTGAAGGAGATACCTAACAAGAAGATTTATCAAATTCCGTACATTCGTTATTCAGTAAAGTGCATGTGGTGTGCAATCGGCACCGAAAATCCATTCAATTGAGAATCTGCATTCTGGCCATACAACCAGATGACCCAGCTGTAAACCACAAACACTTACACACATTTCACGAATCAAATACATTACTCCTTTGTGAAATTGATCAATATTAGTGATAAGGGTAACAATCAAAAGAAGCACCTAGCAAAAGAAAGAAGTCTTTCCTAATAACTCAATTACTCAGGATGCTTGGAGTGGTGGTTCCCATCCAACAAAATCACACTCGATGGCAGAACAAACATAGCAGTCATGAAACGGAGTCTCGATGATGAGAGGCAAGAAACATGTACCACAATTTGTGCAGCACATTGATTATTTGTAGTAACCATTGCAATACGATTATTAAAAATATAAAGCAAATGAAGGAGATACCAAAATAAGAAGATTTATCAAATTCCGAACATTCGGTGTTCGGTAGGGTGCATGTGGTGTCCAATCTCCACCAAAAAACCATTGAATGCAGAAATTGCTTTCTGGCCATTCAACAAGATGACCCAGCTGCAAACAACAAACATTTAACCACATTTCACGATTCAACTACATTACTCCATTGTGAAACTGATGAATATAAGTGAGAAGGGTAACAATCAAAGAAATCACCTACCAAAACAAAGAGGGCATTCCTTATAACTCAAATAGTCAGTGTGTTCGGACCATCCAACAAAATTACACTCGAAGGTGGAACAAACAATAGTAGTCATGAAAAGAAATTTCCCTATTGAGAGAGAAGAAACATGTACCACAATTTGTGCACCACATTGATTATTTTTAGTGACCATTGCGATAACATTTTTAAAAATATAAAGTAAATAAAGGAGATACCTAAAATAGAAGATTTATCAAACTCTGAACATTCGTTATTCAGTAAGTTGCATGTGATGTCCTATCTGCACCAAAAACCCATTGAATGGAGAATTTGCTTTCCGGCCTTACAACCAGATGACACTGCTATAAACAACATACATTTACTCACATTTCACGATTCAAATACATTACTCCACTGTGAAATTGATGAATATAAATAACCAGAGTAACAATCAAAAGAAGCACCAAGCAAAACAATAAAGTGTTTCCTAATAACTCCAGTAATTAAAATGCTCGCAGTGGTGGTTCCCATCCAACAAAATCACACTCGATGGTAGTACAAACATAGCTGTCATGAAAATGAATCTCCTTGTTGAGAGGGAAGAAACATGTACCACAATTTGTGCAGCAAACTTATAATTTTTAGTGACCATTGCAATAAGATTTTTAAAAATTTTAAGTATTTGAGGGAGATACCTAACAAGAAGATTTATCAAATTCCGTACAGCTGATATTCGGCAAGGTGCATGTGGTGTCAAATCTGCACCAAAAACCCATTGAATAGAGAATCTGCTTTCTCCCCATACAACCGGATGACCCTGCTGTAAACAACAAACTCTTAACCACATTTCATGATTCAAATGCATTACTCCACTGTGAAATTCTTGAATATAATTGATAAGGGTAACAATCAAAAGAAGCACCTAGCAAAAGAAAGAAGTCTTTCCTTATAACTCCAATAGTCAAAATGCTCCCAGTGGTGGTTCCCATCCAAAAAAATCACACTTAATGGTGGGAAAAACATAACAATCATGAAGTGGAATCTCCATGCAGAGAGGGAAGAACCATGTACATTGGAAAAAGATTTTTAAAAATATAAAGCAAATGAAGGACATACCTAAACAAGAAGATTTATTAATTTCCGAACAGCCGTTATTCAGTAAGGTGCATGTGGAGTCCAATCTGCACCAAAAACACATTGAATGGAGAATCTGCTTTCTGGCCTTACAACCGGATGACAATGCTGTAAACAACAAACATTTACCCACATTTAACGATTCAAACACATTACTCCTCTGCGAAATTGATGAATATAAGTTATAAGGTAAACAATCAAAAGAAGCTCCAAGCAAAAGAAAATAACTCCAATCGTCAGAATGCTCGGAGAGGTGGTTCCCATCCAACAAAATCTCACTCGATGATTGAAAAAACATAGCAGTCATGAAACGGAGTCTCCCTGTTGCGAGGGAAGAAACATGTACCACAATTTGTGCAGCACATTGATTATTTTTAGTGACAATTGCAATAAGATTTTTAAAATTATCAAGCAGAGGAAGGACTAAACAAGAATCATATTCCGAACATCAATTATTCAGTAAGTTGCATGTCGTGTCCAATCTGCAACAAAAACCCATTGAATGCCGAACCTCGTTTGTGCCCACACAACCAGATGACCCTGCTGTAAAGTACAAACACTTAATAAGATTTCACGATTGAAATACAATACTCCACTGTGTAATTGATGAATAAAAGTGATCAGGGTATCAATTTAGAAAAGCACCAAGTAAAAGAAAAAAGTCTTTCCTAATAACTCCAATACTCATGATGCTCGGAGTGGTGGTTCCCATTCCACAAAATCACACTCGATGGCAGAACAAACATAGCAGTCATGAAAAAGAATCTCCCCGTTGAGAGGGAAGAAATATGTACCACATTTTGTGCAGCACACTGATTATTTTTAGTGACCAATTCAATAAGATTTTTTAAAAAATATAAAGCAAATGAAGGAGACACTTAAACAATAAGATTTATCAAATTCCGAACATTCATTATTCAGTAAAGTGCATGTGGTGTCCAATCTGCAACAAAAACCCATTGAATGGAGAATCTGCTTTCTGGCCATACAACCAGATGACCCTGCTGTAAACAACAAATATTTAACAACATTTAACGATTCAAATACATTACCCCACTGTGAAATTGATGAATATAAGTTATAAGGGTATCAATCAAAAAAAGCTACAAGCAAAAGAAAGAAGTCTTTCAAATAACTACAATCGTCAGAATGATCGAACTGCTAATTCCCATCCAACAAAATCACACTCAAAGGTAGAACAAACATAGCAGTCATTAAACGGAATCTCCCTGCTGAGAGAATCTGCTTTGTGGCCATACAACCAAATGATCCTGCTGTAAACAACAAACATTTACCCACATTTCACGATTCAAATACAATAGCCCACTGTGAAATTGATGAATATAAGTAATAAGCGTAACAATCAAAAGAAGCACCTAGCAAAATAAAAACGTCTTTCTAATAACTCCAATCATCAGAATGCTCGGAGTGGTGGTTCTCATACAACAAAATCACACTCGATTTTTGAACAAACATAGCAGCCATGAAACAGAATCTCTCTGTTGAGAGGGAAGAAACATGTACCACCATTTTTGAAGCACATTGATTATTTTTAGTGATAATACAATAAGATTTTAAAAATATAAAGCAAATGTTGCAGATACCAAAACAAGAAGATTTATCAAGTTCCGAATAGCAGTTATTCAGTAAGGTGCTTGTGGTGTCCCATCTGCAAAAAATCCCCTTCATTGTATAATTTGTTTTCTGGCCATATCACCAGACGACCCTGCCGTAAAGAACAAACTCTTAACCACATTTCACGATTCAAATACATTACCCCACTGTGAAATTGATTAATATCAGTGATAAAAGTAACAATCAAAATAAGCACCTAGAAAAAAGGAAGAAGTCTTTCCTTATAACTCCAATAGTCAAAAAGTCAGAGTGGTGGTTTCAATCCAACAAAATCACACTCGACGGTTGAACATAAATAGCACTCATGAAACGGAATCTTCCTGCCGAGAGAATCTGCTTTGTGGCCATACAACCAAATGACCCTGCTGTAAACCGCAAACATTTACCCACATTTCACGATTAAAATACGTTACCCCACTGTGAAATTGATGAATATAAGTGATAAGCGTAACAAACAAAAGAAGCACTTAGCAAAAGAAAAAAGTCTTTCTAATAACTCCAATCGTCAGAATGCTCGGAGTGGTGGTTCCCATCCAACAAAATCACACTCGATGTTTGAACAAACATAGCAGTCATGAAAAGGAGTCTCCCTGTTGAGAGGGAACAAACATGTACCACAATTTGAGCAGCACATTGATTATTTTAAGTGACCATTGCAATAAGATTTATTAAAAAATAAAGCAATTGATGGAGATACCAAATAAGAAGATCTATTAAATTCCGAACATACGGTGTTCAGTAAAGTGCATGTGGTGTCCAATCTACAACAAAAACCCATTGAATGGAAAATCTGCTTTCTAGCCATACAACCAGATGACGCTGCTGTAAACAACAAACACATAACAACATTTCAAGATTCAAATATATTAACCCACTGCGAAATTTATGAATATATGTCATAAGGGTAACAATCAAAGCAAGCACCTAGCAAAACAATGAAGTCTTTCCTAATAACACCAATACTCAGGATGCTCGGAGTGGTGGTTCCCATCCAACAAAACCACACTCGATGATAAAACAAACATAGCAGTCATTAAACGTAATCTCCCTGTTGAGAGGGAAGAAACATGTACCACAATTTGTGCAGCACATTGGTCACTTTTAGTGACCATTGGAATAAGTTTTTAAACATATAAAACTAATGAAGTAGAGATCTTACAAGAAGATTTATCAAATTCAGAACATTCGTTATTATCTAAGGTGCAAGTGGCGTCCCATCTGCACCAAAAACCCATTGATCGTATAATCTGCTTTCTGGCCATACTACCAGATGACCCTCCCGTAAAGAACAAACTCTTAACCACATTTCACGATTCAAATACATTACTCCACTGTGAAGCTGATGAATATAAGTGATAAAGGTATCAAAGGAAGCACCTAGCAAAAGAAAAAAGTCTTTCTAATAACTCCAATCGCAAGAACACTCGGAGTGGTTATTCCCATCCAATAAAATAATGAAACAGAACCATGTACCACAATTTGTGCAGCACATTGATTATTTTTAGTGACCATTGCAATAAGATTTTTAAAATTTCAAGCAGAGGAAGGACTAAACAAGAATCATATTCCGAATATCAATAATTCAGCAACTTGAATGTGGTGTCCAATCTGCACCAAAAACCCATTGAATGGCGACCTGGTTTGTGGCCAGACAACCAGATGATCCTGCTCTAAAGTACAAACACTTAACCAGATTTCACGATTGAAATATAATACTCCACTGTGAAACTGATGAAGATAAGTGATCAGGGTATCAATTTAGAAAAGCACCAAGTAAAAGAAAAAAGCCTTTCCTAATAAGTCCAATAGTCAAAATGCTCGGAGTGGTGGTTCCCATACAATAAAATCACACTCGATGGCAGAACAAACATAGCAGTCATGAAACAGAATCTCCCTGTTCAGAGGGAAGAAACATGTACCACAATTTGTCCAGCACATTGATTATTCTTAGTGAACATTGGAATAAGATTTTTAAAAAAATCAAGCAAATGAAGGAGACACCTAAACAAGAAGATTTATTAAATTCTGAACAGCCCTTATTCAGTAAGGTGCATGTGGTGTCCAATCTCCACCGAAAACACACCGAATGGAGAAATCTGCTTTGTGGCCATACAACCAGATGACCCTGCTGTAAACAGCAAACACACAACCTCATTTCACGATTCTAATACATTAATCCATAGTCGAAGTGGTGAATATAAGTGATATGGGTAACAATCAAAAGAAGCACCTAGCAAAAAAATGAAGTCTTTCCTAATAAGTCCAAGAGTCAGGATGCTCGGAGTGGTGGTACCCATCCTACAAAATCACACTCGATTGTCGAACAAACATAGCAGCCATGAAACAGCATCTTCCTGTTGAGAGGGGAGAAACATGTACAAAAATTTGTACAGCACATTGACTATTTTTAGTGACCGTTTCAATAAGATTTATAAAAATATCAAGCAGAGGAAGGACTAAACAAGAATCATATTCCGAACATCAATTATTCAGTAAGTTGCATGTGGTGTCCAATCTGCACCAAAAACCCATTTAATGGCGACCCTGGTATGTGGCCACACAACCAGATGATCCTGCTGTAAAGTACAAACACTTAACCAGATTTCACGATTGAAATACAATACTCCACTGTGAAATTGATGAATATAAGTGATCAGGGTATCAATTTAGAAAAGCACCAAGTAAAAGAAAAAAGTCTTTCCTAATTAGTCCAATAGTCAAAATGCTCGGAGTGGTGGTTCCCATCCAACAAAATCACACTCGAAGGTGGAACAAACATAGTAGTCATGAAATGAAATTTCCCTATTGAGAGGGAACAAACATCTACGACAATTTGTGCACCACATTGATTATTTTTAGTGACCATTGCAAAAACATTTTTAAAAATATAAAGCAAATAAAGGAGATACCTAAAATAGAAGATTTATCAAACTCTGAACATTCGTTATTCAGTAAGGTGCATGTGGTGTCCAATCTGCACCAAAAACAAATTGAATGGAGAGTCTGTTTTTCTGGCCATACAACAAGATGATCTTGCTGTAAACAACAAACATTTACCCACATTTCACGATTCAAATATATTACACCACCGTGAAATTGATGAATATCAGTGATAAAAGTAACAATCAAACGAACTACCTAGAATAAAGAAAGAGGTCATTCCTAATAAGTCCAATAGTTAAAAAGCACAGATTGGTGTATCCAATCGAACAAAATCACACTCGATGGTTGAAGAAACATAGCACTCATGAAACGGAATTTCCCTCCTGAGAGAATCTGCTTTGTGACCATACAATCAAATGACCTTGCTGTAAACAATAAACATTTACCCACATTTAATGATTCAAATACATTACACCACTGTGAAAGCACCTAGCAAAAGAATAACATCTTCCTCATAACTCCAATCGTCAGAATGCTCGGAGTGGTGGTACCCATCCAACAAAATCACACTCCATGTTTGAACAAACATAGCAGTCATGAAACAGTGTCTCCATGCTGTGAGAGAAGAAACATCTACCACAATTTGTGCAGCACATTGATTATTTTTAGTGGCCATTGGAATAACATTTTTAAAAATATACAGCAAATGAAGGAATAAACACGAATATTTACATTTTCTGAAGGAATAAACACGAATATTTACATTTTCTGAACATCCATAATTCAGTAAGGTGCATGTGGTGTGCAATCTGCACCAAAAACCCATTTGATGTAGAATCTCCTTTCTGGCCATACAACCAGATGACCCTGCTGTAAACAACAAACATTTACCCACATTTCACGATTCAAATACATTACCCCACTGTGAAATTGATGAATATAAGTGATAAGCGTAACAATCAAAAGAAGCACCTAGCAAAATAAAAACGTCTTTCTAATAACTCCAATCGTCAGAATGCTCGGAGTGGTGGTTCCCATACAACAAAATCACACTCGATGGTTGAACAACTATAGCAGTCAGGAAAAAGAATCTCATTGTTGAGAGGGAAGAAACATGTACCACAATTTGTGCAGCACATTGATTATTTTTAGTGATAATTGCAATAAGATGTTAAAAAATATAAAGCAAATAACGGAGATACCAACACAAGAAGATTTATCAAGTTCTGAATAGCCGTTATTCAGTAAGGTGCTTATGGTGTCCCATCTGCACAAAAACCCATTGATTGTATAATTTGTATTCTGGCCATACCACCAGACGACCCTGCCGTAAAGAACAAACTCTTAACCACATTTCACGATTCAAATACATTACCCCACTGTGAAATTGATTAATATCAGTGATAAAAGTAACAATCAAAAGAAGCACTTAGCAAAAGAAAAAAGTCTTTCTAATAACTCCAATCGTCAGAATGTTCGGACTGGTAGTTCCCATCCAACAAAATCACACTCGATGTTTAAACAAACATAGCAGTCAGGAAGCAGAATCTCCCTGTTGAGAAGGAAGATATTAGTACCACAATTTGTGCAGCCCATTGGTCATTTTTAGTGACCATTGGAATAAGATTTTTAAAAATATAAAACAAATGAAGTAGAGACCTTACAAGAAGATTTATCAAATTCAGAACATTCGTTATTATCCAAGGTGCAAGTGGCGTCCCATCTGCACCAAAAACCCATTGATTGTATAATCTGCTTTCTGGCCATACTACCAGATGGCCCTCCCGTAAAGAACAAACGCTTAACCACATTTCACGTTTCAAATACATTACTCCCCTGTGAAGATGATAAATATAAGTGAGAAGGGTAACAATCAAAAGAATCACATAGCAAAACAAAGAAAGTTTTTCCTATAACTCGAATTGTCAGAGGGTTCGGAGTGGTGGTTCCCATCCAACAAAATCACACTCGAAGGTGGAACAAACATAGTAGTCATGAAATGAAATTTCCCTATTGAGAGGGAACAAACATCTACGACAATTTGTGCACCACATTGATTATTTTTAGTGACCATTGCAATAACATTTTTAAAAATATAAAGCAAATAAAGGAGATACCTAAAATAGAAGGTTTATATAACTCTGAACATTCGTTATTCAGTAAGGTGCATGTGGTGTCCAATCTGCACCAAAAACCCATTGAATGGAGAATTTGCTTTCTGGCCATACAACCAGATGACACTGCTGTAAACAACAAACATTTACTCACATTTCACGAATCAAATACTTTACTTAACTGTGTATTGATGAATATAAGTGATAAAGGAATCAAAGGAAGCCTCTAGCAAAAGAAAAAACGCTTTCTAATAACTCCAATCGTCAGAATGCTCGGAGTGGTGATTCCCATCCAATAAAATCATACTCGATATTTGAAAAAACTTAGCAGTCATGAAAAGGACTACGCCTGTTGTGAGTGAAGAAACATGTACTACAATTTGTGCAGCACGTTGTCTATTTTTAGTGACCATTGAAATAAGATTTTTAAAAATGTAAAGCAAATGAAGGAGTGACCAAACGAAGAAAATTTATCAAAATCCGATCATTCGGTGTTCAGTAAGGTGCGTGTGGTGTCCAATCTGCACCAAAAACCTATTGAATGCAGAATCTGCTTTATGGCCATACAACCAGATGGCCCTGCTGTACAGAACAAACATTTACCCACATTAACAATTCAAATAAATTACTCCACTACGAAATTGATGAATATAAGTTATAAGGTTATCAATCAAAAGAAACTCCCAGCAAAAGAAAAAAGTCTGTCTAATAACTTCAATCGTCAGAATGCTCGGAGTGGTGCTTCCCATACAACAAAATCACACTCGATGGCAGAACAAACATAGCAGTCATGAAACAGAATCTCCCTGTTCAGAGGAAAGAAACATGTACCACAATTTGTGCAGCACATTGACTATTTTTAGTGACCATTGCAATAAGATTTTTAAAAACATAAAGCAAATGAAGGAGATACCTAAACAAGAAGATTTATCAAATTCCGAACATTCGTTATTCAGTAAAGTGCATGTGGTGTCCAATCTGCAACAAAAACCCATGGAATGGAGAATCTGCTTTCTGGCCATACAACCAGATGACCCTGCTGTAAACAACAAATATTTACCCACATTTAACGATTCAAATACATTACTCCACTGTGAAATTGATGAATATAAGTTATAAGGGTATCAATCAAAAGAAGCTCCAAGCAAAGGTAAGAAGTCTTTCTAACAACTCCAAACGACAGAATGCTCGGAGTGGTGGTTCCCATACAACAAAATTACACTCGATGATTGAACAAACATAGCAGTCATGAAATGGAATCTCCGTGTTGAGAGGGAAGAAACGTGTACCACAATTGTCCAGCACAATGATCCTTTTTAGTGACCATTGCAATAAGATTTTTAAAGATATAAAGCAAATGAAGGAGATACCTAAACACGAAGATATATCAAATTCCAAACATTCGTTATTCAGTAAAGTGCATGTTGTGTCCAATCTGCACCAAAAGACCATTGAATGGAGAATCTGCTTTCTGGCCATACAACCAGATGACACTGCTATAAACAACAAACATTTACTCACATTTCACGATTCAAATACATTACTCCATTGTGAAACTGATGAATATAAGTGAGAAGGATAACAATCAAAGAAATCACCTAGCAAAACAAAGAGGGCTTTCCTTATAACTCAAATAGTCAGAGTGTTCGGAGTGGTGGTTCCCATCCAACAAAATCACACTCGAAGGTGGAACAAACATAGTAGTCATGAAATGAAATTTCTCTATTGAGAGGGAAGAAACATTAACCACAATTTGCGCACCACATTGATTATCTTTAGTGACCATTGCAATAACATTTTTAAAAATATAAGGCAAATAAAGGGGATACCTAAAATAGAAGATTTATCAAATTCTGAACATCCGTTATTCAGTAAAGTGCATGTGGTGTCCAATCTGCAACAAAAACCCATTGAATGGAGAATCTGCTTTCTGGCCATACAACCAGATGACCCTGCTGTAAAAAACAAACATTTACCCACATTTCACGATTCAAATACAATACCCCACTGGGAAACTGATGAATATAAGTAATAAGCGTAACAATCAAAAGAAGCACCTAGCAAAATAAAAACGTCTTTCTAATAACTCCAATCATCAGAATGCTCGGAGTGGTGGTTCTCATACAACAAAATCACACTCGATGTTTGAACAAACATAGCAGTCATGAAACAGAATCTCCCTGTTGAGAGGGAAGAAACATGTACCACAATTTGTGCAGCACATTGATTATTTTTAGTGATAATTGCAATAAGATGTTAAAAAATATAAAGCATATGACGGAGATACCAACACAAGAAGATTTATCAAGTTCTGAATAGCCGTTATTCAGTAAGGTGCTTATGGTGTCCCATCTGCACAAAAACCCATTGATTGTATAATTTGTATTCTGGCCATATCACCAGACGACCCTGCCGTAAAGAACAAACTGTTAACCACATTTCAGAATTCAAATACATTACCCCACTGTGAAATTGATTAATATCAGTGATAAAAGTAACAATCAAAATAAGCATCTAGAAAAAAGGAAGAAGTCTTTCCTTATAACTCCAATAGTCAAAAAGGTCAGAGTTGTGGTTTCAATCCAACAAAATCACACTCGACGGTTGAACATAAATAGCACTCATGAAATGGAATCTTCCTGCCAAGAGAATCTGCTTTGTGGCCATACAACCAAATGACCCTGCTGTAAACAACAAACATTTACCCACATTTCATGAATCAAATACATTACTCCACTGTGAAATTGATGAATATTAGTGATAAAGGTATGAAAGGAAGAACCTAGCAAAAGAAAAAAGTGTTTCTAATAACTCCCATCGTCAGAATGCTCGGAGTGGTTATTCCCATCCAACAAAATCTTGAAACAGAACCATGTACTACAATTTTTGCAGCACATTGATTAGTGTTTGTGACCATGGAATAACATTTATAAAAATATAAAGCAAATGAAGGAGACACCTAAACAAGAAGATTTATCAAATTTCAAACATATGTTATTCAGTAAGGGGCATGTGGTGTCCAATCTGCACCAAAAACCCATTGAATTGAGAATGTGCTTTCTCGCCATGCAAGCAGATGACGCTGATGTAAACAACAACTATTTATCGACATCTCACGATTAAAATACATTAATTAACTGTGAAATTGATGAATATAAGTGAACAGAGTGACAAACAAAACAAGCACCTAGCAAAACAATAAAGTATTTCCTAATAACTCCAATCGTCAGAATGCTTGGAGTGGTAGTTCCCATCCAACAAAATCACACTCGATGATTGAACAAACATAGCAGTCATGAAACGGAGTCTCGATGTTGAGAGGGAATAAACATGTACCACAATTTGTGCAGAACAATGATTATTTTTAGTGACCATTCAAATCAGATTTTTAAAAATATGAAACAAATGAAGGAGATAGCTGACAAGAAGATTTATCACATACCGTACAGCCGTTACTCAGTAAGGTGCTTGTGGTGTCCAATCTGCAACAAAAACCCATTGAATGGAGAATCTACTTTCTGGCCATAAAACCAGATGACCCTGCACTAGAGAAATGACTCTTAACCACATTTCACGATTCAAATTAATTACTCCATTGTGAAAATGACGAATATAAGTGGTAAGCGTAACAATCTAAACAAGCACCTAGTACAAAGTAGTCTTTCCCAATAAACCCAATACTCAGGATGCTTGGAGTGGTGGTTCCCATACAATAAAATCACACTTGATGGCAGAACAAACATAGCAGTCATGAAACAGAATCTCCCTGTTCAGAGGGAAGAAACATGTACCACAATTTGTCCAGCACATTGATTATTCTTAGTGAACATTGGAATAAATTTTTTTTAAAAAATCAAGCAAATGAAGAGACACCTAAACAAGAAGATTTATTAAATTCCGAACAGCCCTTACTCTGTAAGGTGCATGTGGTGTCCAATCTGCACCGAAAACACACCGAATGGAGAAATCTGCTTTGTGGCCATACAACCAGATGACCCTGCTGTAATAAGCAAACACACAACCTCATTTCACGATTCTAATACATTAATCCATAGTCGAATTGGTGAATATAAGTCACATGGGTAACAATTAAAAGCACCTAGCAAAAAACATGAAGTCTTTCCTAATATGTCCAAGAGTCATGATGCTCGGAGTGGTGGTACCCATCCTACAAAATCACCCTCGATTGTCGAACAAACATAGCAGCCATGAAACAGAATCTTCCTGTTGAGAGGGGAGAAACATGTACAAAAATTTGTACAGCACATTGACTATTTTTAGTGACCGTTTCAATAAGATTTTTAAAAATATAGAGCATATGAAGGAGATACCTATACAAGAAGATTTATAAAATTCCGAACATTCGTTATTCAGTAAAGTTCATGTCGTGTCCATTCTGCAGCAAAAACAAATTGAATGGAGAGTCTGTTTTTCTGGCCATACAACAATATGACCATGCTGTAAACAACAAACATTTACCCACATTTCACAATTCAAATACATTACTCCACTGTGAAATTGATGAATATCAGTGATAAAAGTAACAATCAAACAAACTACCTAGAATAAAGAAAGAGGTCATTCCTAATAAGTCCAATAGTTCAAAAGCACAGATTGGTGTTTCCAATCGAACAAAATCACACTCGATGGTTGAAGAAACATAGCACTCATGAAAAGGAATTTCCCTCCTGAGAGAATCTGCTTTGTGACCATACAATCAAATGACCTTGCTGTAAACAATAAACATTTACCCACATTTAATGATTAGAATACATTACACCACTGTGAAAGCACCTAGCAAAAGAATAACGTCTTCCTAATAACTCCAATTGTCAGAATGCTCGGAGTGGTGGTACCCATCCAACAAAATCTCACTCCATGTTTGAACAAACATAGCAGTCATGAAACAGTGTCTCCATGCTGAGAGGGAAGAAACATCTACCACAATTTGTGCAGCACATTGATTATTTTTAGTGACCATTGGAATAAAATTTTTTAAAATATACAGCAAATGAAGGAATAAACACGAATATTTACATTTTCTGAACATCCATAATTCAGTAAGGTGCATAAGGAGTGCAATCTGCACCAAAAACCCATTTAATGTAAAATCTCCTTTCTGGCCATACAACCAAATGACCCAGCTGTAAACAACAAACATTTACCCACATTTCACGATTCAAATACATTACCCCACTGTGAAATTGATGAATATAAGTGATAAGCGTAACAATCAAAAGAAGCACCTAGCAAAATAAAAACGTCTTTCTAATAACTCCAATCGTCAGAATGCTCGGAGTGGTGGTTCCCATACAACAAAATCACACTCGATGGTTGAACAACTATAGTAGTCAGGAAAAAGAATCACATTGTTGAGAGGGAAGAAACATGTACCACAATTTGTGCAGCACATTGATTATTTTTAGTGATAATTTCAATAAGATGTTAAAAAATATAAAGCAAATGACGGAGATACCAAAACAAGAAGATTTATCAAGTTCTGAATAGCCGTTATTCAGTAAGGTGCTTATGGTGTCCCATCTGCACAAAAAACCATTGATTGTATAATTTGTTTTCTGGCCATACCACCGAACGACCCTGCCGTAAAGAACAAACTCTTAACCACATTTCACGATTCAAATACATTACCCCACTGTGAAATTGATTAATATCAGTGATAAAAGTAACAATCAAAAGAAGCACTTAGCAAAAGAAAAAAGTCTTTCTAATAACTACAATCGTCAGAATGCTCGTAGTGGTGGTACCCATCCAACAAAATCACACTTGATGTTTGAACAAACACAGCAGTCATGAAACGGAATCTGCCTGTTGAGAGGAAGAAACATGTACCACAATTTGTGCAGCACATTGTCTATTTTTAGTGACCAATGAAATAAGATTTTTGAAAATACAAAGCAAATGAACGAGATATCAAAACAAGAAGATTCATCAAATTACGAACATTCGGTGTTCAGTAAGGTGCATGTGGTGTCCAACCTGCACCAAAAACCCTTTGAATGCAGAATCTGCTTTCTCGCCATACAACCAGATAAGATTTTTAGAAATATAAGGCAAATGAAGGAAATAATTAAAAAAGAAGATCTATCAAACTCGAAGCATTCTTTATTCTGTAAAGTGCATGTGGTGTCCAATCTGCACCAAAAACCCATTGAATGCTGAATCTGCTTTCTGGCCATACAACCAGATGACCCTGCTGTAAACAACAAACTTTTACAAACATTTTACGATTCAAATACATTACTCCACTGAGAAAAACAAGAATATAAGTTATAAGTGTATCAATCAGAGGAAGCTCCTAGCAGAGGAAAAAAATCTTTCTAAAAACTCCAATACTCAGGATGCTCGGAGTGGTAGTAACCATCCAACAAAATCACACTCGATACTAGAACAAATATAGCAGTCATGAAACGGAATCTCCCTGCTGAGAGGGAAGAAACATATACCACATATTGTGCAGCACATTGATTATTTTTAGTGACCATTGGAATAAGATTTTTAAAAATGTAAAGCAAATGAAGGAGATAGCAGAACAAGAAGATTTACCAAATCCCAAAAAGATGTTATTCAGTAAGGTGCATGTGGTCTCCCATCTGCACAACAACCCACTGATTGTATAATCTGCTTTGTTGCCATACCACCATATGACCCTGCTGTAAACAACAAACATTTACTCACATTTAACGATTCAAATACATTACTCCAATGTGAAATAGAAGAATATAAGTTATACGTGTATCAATCAAAGGAAGCTCCTAGCAGAGGAAAAAGCTTTCTACAAACTCCAATACTCAGGATGCTCGGAGTGGTAGTTCCCATCCTACAAAATCACACTCAATGGTAGAACAAATATAGCCGTCATGAAACGGAATCTCCCTGCTGAGAGGGAACAAACATGTACCACAATTTGTGCAGCACATTGATCATTTTTAGTGAACATTGGAATAAGATTTTTAAAAATATAAAGCAAATCAAGGAGATACCTAAACAAGAAGATTTATCAAATTCCAAACAGCCGTTATTCAGTAAAGTGCATGTGGTGTCCATTCTGCACCAAAAGACCATTGAAGGTAGAATCTGCACTCTGGCCATACAACTAGATGACACTGCTGTAAACAACAAACATTTACCCACATTTCACAAATCAAATACATTACTCCACTGTGAATTGATGAATATAAGTTATAACAGTATCAATCAAAAGAAGCTCCAAGCAAAAGAAAAAAGTCTTTCTAATAACTCCAATAGTCAGAATGCTCGGAGTGGTGGTTCCCATCCAAAAAAATCACACTCAAAGTTAGAACAAACATAGCAGTCATTAAACAGAATCTCCCTGCTGAGAGAATCTGCTTTGTGGCCATACAACCAGATGACCCTGCTGTAAACAACAAACATTTACCCACATTTCACGATTCAAATACATTAATCCACAGTTAAATTGATTAATGTTGTTGTTGTTGTAGTGTTCTTGTGATCTTCAGTCCTGAGACCGGTTTGATGCAGCCCTCCATGCTACTCTATCCTGTGCAAGTTGCTTTATCTCCCAGTACCTACTGCAACCTACATCCTTCTAAATCTGCTTAGTGTATTCATCTCTTGGTCTCCCTCTACGATTTTTACCCTCCACACTGCCCTCCAATATTAAATTGGTGATCCCTTGATGCCTCAGAACATGTCCTACCAACCCATCCCTTCTTCTCGTCAAGTTGTGCCACAAACTTCTCTTCTCCCCAATCCTATTCTATACTTCCTCATTAGTTATGTGATCTACCCATCTAATCTTCATCATTCTTCTGTAGCACCACATTTCGAAAGCTTCTATTCTCTTCTTGTCCAAACTATTTATCGCCCATGTTTCACTTCCATACATGGCTACACTCCATACAAATACTTTCAGAAAAGACTTCCTGACATTTAAATCTATATTCGATGTTAACAAATTTCTCTTCTTCAGAAACGCTTTCCTTGGCATTGCCAGTCTACATTTTAGATCCTCTCTACTTCGACCATCATCAGTTATTTTGCTCCCCAAATAGCAAAACTCCTTAACTACTTTAAGTGTCTCATTTCCTAATCTAATTCCCTCAGCATCATCCCACTTAATTCGACTACATTCCATTATCCTCGTTTTGCTTTTGTTGATGTACATCTTATATACACCTCTCAAGGCATTGTCCATTCCATTCGACTGCTCTTCCAAGTCCCTTGCTGTCTCTGACAGAATTACAATGTCATCGGCGAACCACAAAGTTTTTATTTCTTCTCCATGGACTTTAATACCTACTCCGAAATTTTCTTTTGTTTCCTTTATTGCTTGCTCAATATACAGATTGAATAACATCGGGGAGAGGCTACAACCCTGTCTTACTCCCTTCCCAACCGCTGCTTCCCTTTCATGCCCCTCGACTCTTATAACTGCCATCTGGTTTCTGTACAAATTGTAAATAGCCTTTCGCTCCCTGTATTTTACCCCTGCCACCTTTAGAATTTGAAAGAGAGTATTCCACTCAACATTGTCAAAAGCTTTCTCTAAGTCTACAAATGCTAGAAACGTAGGTTTGCCTTTCTTTAATCTTTCTTCTTCTTCTTGTATCAACTAAGTCTTAAGGTCAGTATTGCCTCACGTGTTCCAATATTTCTACGGAATCCAAACTGATCTTCCCCGAGGTCGGCTTCTACTAGTTTTTCCATACATCTGTAAGGAATTCGTGTTAGTATTTTGCAGCTATGGCTTATTAAAATTATTGTTTGGTAATTTTCACATCTGTCAACACCTGCTTTCTTTGGGATTGGAATTATTATATTCTTCTTGAAGTCTGAGGGTATTTCGCCTGTTTCATACATCTTGCTCACCAGATGGTAGAGTTTTGTCAGGACTGGCTCTCCCAAGGCCGTCAGTAGTTCCAATGGAATGTTGTCGACTCCGGTGGCCTTGTTTCGACTCAGGTCTTTCAGTGCTCTGTCAAACTCTTCACGCAGTATCGTATCACCCATTTCATCTTCATCTACATCCTCTTCCATTTCCATAATATTGTCCTCAAGTACATCGCCCTTGTATAGACCCTCTATATACTCCTTCCACCTTTCTGCTTTCCCTTCTTTGCTTAGAACTGGGTTTCCATCTGAGCTCTCGATGTTTATACAAGTGGTTCTCTTTTCTGCAAAGGTATCTTTAATTTTCCTGTAGGCAGTATCTATCTTACCCCTAGTGAGATAACCCTCTACATCCTTACATTTGTCCTCTAGCCATCCCTGCTTAGCCATTTTGCACTTCCTGTTGATCTCATTTTTGAGACGTTTGTATTCCTTTTTGCCTGCTTCATTTACTGCATTCTTATATTTTCTCCTTTCATCAATTAAATTCAGTATTTCTTCTGTTACCCAAGGATTTCTACTAGCCCTCGTCTTCTTACCTACTTGATCCTCTGCTGCCTTCAGTACCTCATCCCTCAAAGCTACCCATCCTTCTTCTACTGTATTTATTTCCCCCATTCCTAACAATTGTTCCCTTATGCTCTCCCTGAAACTCTGTACAATCTCTGGTTCTTTCAGTTTATCCAGGTCCCCTCTCCTTAAATTCCCGCCTTTTTGCAGTTTCTTCAGTTTTAGTCTACAGGTCATAACCAATAGATTGTGGTCAGAGTCCACATCTGCCCCTGGAAATGTCTTACAATTTAAAACCTGGTTCCTAAATCTCTGCCTTACCATTATATAATCTATCTGATACCTTTTAGTATCTCCAGGGTTCTTCCATGTATACAACCTTCTTTCATGATTCTTACACCAAGTGTTAGCTATGATTAACTTGTGCTCTGTGCAAAATTATACTAGGCGGCTTCCTCTTTCATTTCTTAGCCCCAATCAATATCCACCTACTACGTTTCCTTTTCTCCCTTTTCCTACACTCCAATTCCAGTCACCCATGACTATTAAATTTTCATCTCCCTTCACTATCGGAATAATTTCTTTTATTTCATCATACATTTCTTCAATTTCTTCGTCATCTGCAGAGCTAGTTGGCATATAAACTTGTACTACTGTAGTAGGTGTGGGCTTCGTATCTATCTTGGCCACAAAAATGCGTTCACTATGCTGTTTGTAGTAGCTTACCCGCATTCCTATTTTCCTATTCATTATTAAACCTACTCCTGCACATTACCCCTATTTGATTTTGTGTTTAAAACCCTGAAGTCACCTGACCAGAGGTCTTGATTAATATCAGTGATAAAATTAACAATCAAAAGAAGCACCTAGAAAAAAGGAAGAAATCTTTCCTTATAACTCAAATAGTCAAAAAGGTCAGAGAGGTGGTCCCAATCCAACAAAATCACACTCAACAGTTAAACAAACATAGCACTCATGAAACGGAATCTCCCTGCTGAGAGAATCTACTTTGTGGCCATACAACCAAATAACCCTGCTGTAAACAACAAACATTTCACGATTAAAATACGTTACCCCACTGTGAAATTGATGAATATAAGTGAGAAGGGTAACAATCAAAGAAATCACCTAGCAAAACAAAGAGGGCTTTCCTTATAACACAAATAGTCAGAGTGTTCGGAGTGGTGGTTCCCGTCCAACAAAATCACACTCGAAGGTGGAACAAACATAGTAGTCATGAAATGAAATTTCTCTATTGAGAGGGAAGAAACATGTACCACAATTTGTGAACCACATTGATTATCTTTAGTGACTATTGCAATAACATTTTTAAAAATATAAAGCAAATAAAGGAGATCCCTAAAATAGAAGATTTATCAAACTCTGAACATTCGTTATTCAGTAAGGTGCATGTGGTGTCCAATCTGCACCAAAAACAAATTGAATGGAGAGTCTGTTTTTCTGGCCATACAACAAGATGACCTTGCTGTAAACAACAAACATTTACCCACATTTCACGATTCAAATACATTACTCCACTGTGAAATTGATGAATATCAGTGATAAAAGTAACAATCAAACAAACTACCTAGAATAAAGAAAGAGGTCATTCCTAATAAGTCCAATAGTTAAAAAGCACAGATTGGTGTTTCCAATCGAACAAAATCACACTCGATGGTTGAAGAAACATAGCACTCATGAAACGGAATTTCCCTCCTGAGAGAATCTGCTTTGTGACCATACAATCAAATGACCTTGCTGTAAACAATAAACATTTACCCACATTTAATGATTCAAATACATTACACCACTGTGAAAGCACCTAGCAAAAGAATAACGTCTTCCTCATAACTCCAATCGTCAGAATGCTCGGAGTGGTGGTACCCATCCAACAAAATCACACTCCATGTTTGAACAAACATAGCAGTCATGAAGCAGTGTCTCCATGCTGAGAGGGTAGAAACATCTACCACAATTTGTGCAGCACACTGATTATTTTTAGTGACCATTGGAATAACATTTTTAAAAATATACAGCAAATGAAGGAATAAACACGAATATTTACATTTTCTGAACATCCATAATTCAGTAGGGTGCATGTGGTGTGCAATCTGCACCAAAAACCCATTTGATGTAGAATCTCCTTTCTGGCCATACAACCAGATGACCCTGCTGTAAACAACAAACATTTACCCACATTTCACGATTCAAATACATTACCACACTGTGAAATTGATGAATATAAGTGATAAGCGTAACAATCAAAAGAAGCACCTAGCAAAATAAAAACGTCTTTCTAATAACTCCAATCGTCAGAATGCTCGGAGTGGTGGTTCCCATACAACAAAATCACACTCGATGGTTGAACAACTATAGCAGTCAGGAAAAAGAATCTCATTGTTGAGAGGGAAGAAACATGTACCACAATTTGTGCAGCACATTGATTATTTTTAGTGATAATTGCAATCAGATGTTAAAAAATATAAAGCAAATAACGGAGATACCAACACAAGAAGATTTATCAAGTTCTGAATAGCCGTTATTCAGTAAGGTGCTTATGGTGTCCCATCTGCACAAAAACCCATTGATTGTATAATTTGTATTCTGGCCATACCACCAGACGACCCTGCCGTAAAGAACAAACTCTTAACCACATTTCACGATTCAAATACATTACCCCACTGTGAAATTGATTAATATCAGTGATAAAAGTAACAATCAAAAGAAGCACTTAGCAAAAGAAAAAAGTCTTTCTAATAATTCCAATCGTCAGAATGTTCGGACTGGTAGTTCCCATCCAACAAAATCACACTCGATGTTTAAACAAACATAGCAGTCAGGAAGCAGAATCTCCCTGTTGAGAAGGAAGATATTAGTACCACAATTTGTGCAGCCCATTGGTCATTTTTAGTGACCATTGGAATAAGATTTTTAAAAATATAAAACAAATGAAGTAGAGACCTTACAAGAAGATTTATCAAATTCAGAACATTCGTTATTATCCAAGGTGCAAGTGGCGTCCCATCTGCACCAAAAACCCATTGATTGTATAATCTGCTTTCTGGCCATACTACCAGATGACCCTCCCGTAAAGAACAAATGCTTAACCACATTTCACGATTCAAATACATTACTCCACTGTGAAGCTGATAAAAAGTGAGAAGGGTAACAATCAAAAGAAGCACCTAGCAAAACAAAGAAAGTTTTCCCTATAACTCGAATTGTCAGAGGGTTCGGAGTGGTGGTTCCCATCCAACAAAATCACACTCGAAGGTGGAACAAACATAGTAGTCATGAAATGAAATTTCCCTATTGAGAGGGAACAAACATCTACGACAATTTGTGCACCACATTGATTATTTTTAGTGACCATTGCAATAACATTTTTAAAAATATAAAGCAAATAAAGGAGATACCTAAAATAGAAGATTTATCTAACTCTGAACATTCGTTATTCAGTAAGGTGCATGTGGTGTCCAATCTGCACCAAAAACCCATTGAATGGAGAATTTGCTTTCTGGCCATACAACCAGATGACACTGCTGTAAACAACAAACATTTACTCACATTTCACGAATCAAATACTTTACTCAACTGTGTATTGATGAATATAAGTGATAAAGGAATCAAAGGAAGCCTCTAGCAAAAGAAAAAACGCTTTCTAATAACTCCAATCGTCAGAATGCTCGGAGTGGTGATTCCCATCCAATAAAATCATACTCGATATTTGAAAAAACGTAGCAGTCATGAAAAGGACTACGCCTGTTGTGAGTGAAGAAACATGTACTACAATTTGTGCAGCACGTTGTCTATTTTTAGTGACCATTGAAATAAGATTTTTAAAAATGTAAAGCAAATGAAGGAGTGACCAAACGAAGAAAATTTATCAAAATCCGATCATTCGGTGTTCAGTAAGGTGCGTGTGGTGTCCAATCTGCACCAAAAACCTATTGAATGCAGAATCTGCTTTCTGGCCATACAACCAGATGACCCTGCTGTACAGAACAAACATTTACCCACATTTAACAATTCAAATAAATTACTCCACTACGAAATTGATGAATATAAGTTATAAGGTTATCAATCAAAAGAAACTCCAAGCAAAAAAAAAAGTCTGTCTAATAACTTCAATCGTCAGAATGCTCGGAGTGGTGGTTCCCATCCAACAAAATCACACTCGATGATTGAACATACATAGCAGTCATGAAACGGAGTCTCCGTGTTGAGAGGGAGGAAACATGTACCACAATTTGTGCAGCACATTGATTATTTTTAGTGACCATTGCAATAAGATTTATAAAAATATCAAGCAGAGGAAGGACTAAACAAGAATCATATTCCGAACATCTATAATTCAGTAAGTTGCATGTGGTGTCCAATCTGCACCAAAAACCCATTTAATGGCGAACCTGGTTTGTGGCCACACAACCAGATGATCCTGCTGTAAAGTACAAACACTTAACAACATTTCACGATTGAAATACAATACTCCATTGTGAAATTGGTGAATATAAGTGATGAGGGTATCAATTTAGAAAAGCACCAAGTAAAAGAAAAAAGTCTTTCCTAATAACTCCAATAGTCAAAATGCTCGGAGTGGTGGTTCCCATACAACAAAATCACACTCGATGGCAGAACAAACATAGCAGTCATGAAACAGAATCTCCCTGTTCAGAAAAAAGAAACATGTACCACAATTTGTGCAGCACATTGACTATTTTTAGTGACCATTGCAATAAGATTTTTAAAAACATAAAGCAAATGAAGGAGATACCTAAACAAGAAGATTTATCAAATTCCGAACATTCGTTATTCAGTAACGTGCATGTGGTGTCCAATCTGCAACAAAAACCCATGGAATGGAGAATCTGCCTTCTGGCCATACAACCAGATGACCCTGCTGTAAACAACAAATATTTACCCACATTTAACGATTCAAATACATTACTCCACTGTGAAATTGATGAATATAAGTTATAAGGGTATCAATCAAAAGAAGCTCCAAGCAAAAGAAAGAAGTCTTTCTAACAACTCCAAACGACAGAATGCTCGGAGTGGTGGTTCCCATCCAACAAAATTACACTCGATGATTGAACAAACATAGCAGTCATGAAATGGAATCTCCGTGTTGAGAGGGAAGAAACGTGTACCACAATTTGTCCAGCACAACGATCATTTTTAGTGACCATTGCAATAAGATTTTTAAAGATATAAAGCAAATGAAGGAGATACCTAAACAAGAAGATTTATCAAATTCCGAACATTCATTATTCAGTAACGTGCATGTGGTGTCCAATCTGCAACAAAAACCCATGGAATGGAGAATCTGCTTTCTGGCCATACAACCAGATGACCCTGCTGTAAACAACAAACATTTACCCACATTTCACGATTCAAATACATTACCCCACTGGGAAACTGATGAATATAAGTAATAAGCGTAACAATCAAAAGAAGCACCTAGCAAAATAAAAACGTCTTTCTAATAACTCCAATCATCAGAATGCTCGGAGTGGTGGTTCTCATACAACAAAATCACACTCGATGTTTGAACAAACATAGCAGTCATGAAACAGAATCTCCCTGTTGAGAGGGAAGAAACATGTACCACAATTTGTGCAGCACATTGATTATTTTTAGTGATAATTGCAATAAGATGTTAAAAAATATAAAGCAAATGACGGAGATACCAACACAAGAAGATTTATCAAGTTCTGAATAGCCGTTATTCAGTAAGGTGCTTATGGTGTCCCATCTGCACAAAAACCCATTGATTGTATAATTTGTATTCTGGCCATATCACCAGACGACCCTGCCGTAAAGAACAAACTGTTAACCACATTTCACAATTCAAATACATTACCCCACTGTGAAATTGATTAATATCAGTGATAAAAGTAACAATCAAAATAAGCATCTAGAAAAAAGGAAGAAGTCTTTCCTTATAACTCCAATAGTCAAAAAGGTCAGAGTTGTGGTTTCAATCCAACAAAATCACACTCGACGGTTGAACATAAATAGCACTCATGAAATGGAATCTTCCTGCCAAGAGAATCTGCTTTGTGGCCATACAACCAAATGACCCTGCTGTAAACAACAAACATTTACCCACATTTCATGAATCAAATACATTACTCCACTGTGAAATTGATGAATATTAGTGATAAAGGTATGAAAGGAAGAACCTAGCAAAAGAAAAAAGTGTTTCTAATAACTCCCATCGTCAGAATGCTCGGAGTGGTTATTCCCATCCAACAAAATCTTGAAACAGAACCATGTACTACAATTTGTGCAGCACATTGATTAGTTTTTGTGACCATGGAATAACATTTATAAAAATATAAAGTAAATGAAGGAGACACCTAAACAAGAAGATTTATCAAATTTCAAACATATGTTATTCAGTAAGGGGCATGTGGTGTCCAATCTGCACCAAAAACCCATTGAATTGAGAATGTGCTTTCTCACCATGCAAGCAGATGACGCTGATGTAAACAACTATTTATCGACATCTCACGATTAAAATACATTAATTAACTGTGAAATTGATGAATATAAGTGAACAGAGTGACAAACAAAACAAGCACCTAGCAAAACAATAAAGTATTTCCTAATAACTCCAATCGTCAGAATGCTTGGAGTGGTAGTTCCCATCCAACAAAATCACACTCGATGATTGAACAAACATAGCAGTCATGAAACGGAGTCTCGATGTTGAGAGGGAATAAACATGTACCACAATTTGCGCAGAACATTGATTATTTTTAGTGACCATTCAAATCAGATTTTTAAAAATATGAAGCAAATGAAGGAGATACCTGACAAGAAGATTTATCACATACCGTACAGCCGTTACTCAGTAAGGTGCTTGTGGTGTCCAATCTGCAACAAAAACCCATTGAATGGAGAATCTACTTTCTGGCCATAATACCAGATGACCCTGCACTAGAGAAAAGACTCTTAACCACATTAAACGATTCAAATTAATTACTCCATTGTGAAAATGACGAATATAAGTGGTAAGCGTAACAATCTAAACAAGCACCTAGTACAAAGTAGTCTTTCCCAATAAACCCAATACTCAGGATGCTTGGAGTGGTGGTTCCCATACAATAACATCACACTCGATGGCAGAACAAACATAGCAGTCATGAAACAGAATCTCCCTGTTTAGAGGGAAGAAATATGTACCACAATTTGTCCAGCACATTGATTATTCTTAGTGAACATTGGAATAAAATTTTTAAAAAAAAATCAAGCAAATGAAGAGACACCTAAACAAGAAGATTTATTAAATTCCGAACAGCCCTTATTCAGTAACGTGCATGTGGTGTCCAATCTGCACCGAAAACACACCGAATGGAGAAATCTGCTTTGTGGCCATACAACCAGATGACCCTGCTGTAAACAGCAAACACACAACCTCATTTCACGATTCTAATACATTAATCCATAGTCGAATTGGTGAATATAAGTCACATGGGTAACAATCAAAAGAAGCACCTAGCAAAAAAAATGAAGTCTTTCCTAATATGTCCAAGAGTCAGGATGCTCGGAGTGGTGGTACCCATCCTACAAAATCACACTCGATTGTCGAACAAACATAGCAGCCATGAAACAGAATCTTCCTGTTGAGAGGGGAGAAACATGTACAAAAATTTGTACAGCACATTGACTATTTTTAGTGACCGTTTCAAAAAGATTTTTAAAAACATAGAGCATATGAAGGAGATACCTATACAAGAAGATTTATAAAATTCCGAACATTCGTTATTCAGTAAAGTTCATGTCGTGTCCATTCTGCAGCAAAAACAAATTGAATGGAGAGTCTGTTTTTCTGGCCATACAACAATATGACCTTGCTGTAAACAACAAACATTTACCCACATTTCACAATTCAAATACATTACTCCACTGTGAAATTGATGAATATCAGTGATAAAAGTAACAATCAAACAAACTACCTAGAATAAAGAAAGAGGTCATTCCTAATAAGTCCAATAGTTCAAAAGCACAGATTGGTGTTTCCAATCGAACAAAATCACACTCGATGGTTGAAGAAACATAGCACTCATGAAAAGGAATTTCCCTCCTGAGAGAATCTGCTTTGTGACCATACAATCAAATGACCTTGCTGTAAACAATAAACATTTACCCACATTTAATGATTAGAATACATTACACCACTGTGAAAGCACCTAGCAAAAGAATAACGTCTTCCTAATAACTCCAATTGTCAGAATGCTCGGAGTGGTGGTACCCATCCAACAAAATCTCACTCCATGTTTGAACAAACATAGCAGTCATGAAGCAGTGTCTCCATGCTGAGAGGGAAGAAACATCTACCACAATTTGTGCAGCACATTCATTATTTTTAGTGACCATTGGAATAACATTTTTAATAATATACAGCAAATGAAGGAATAAACACGAATATTTACATTTTCTGAACATCCATAATTCAGTAAGGTGCATAAGGAGTGCAATCTGCACCAAAAACCCATTTAATGTAAAATCTCCTTTCTGGCCATACAACCAAATGACCCTGCTGTAAACAACAAACATTTACCCACATTTCACGATTCAAATACATTACCCCACTGTGAAATTGATGAATATAAGTGATAAGCGTAACAATCAAAAGAAGCACCTAGCAAAATAAAAACGTCTTTCTAATAACTCCAATCGTCAGAATGCTCGGAGTGGAGGTTCCCATACAACAAAATCACACTCTATGGTTGAACAACTATAGTAGTCAGGAAAAAGAATCTCATTGTTGAGAGGGAAGAAACATGTACCACAATTTGTGCAGCACATTGATTATTTTTAGTGATAATTGCAATAAGATGTTAAAAAATATAAAGCAAATGACGGAGATACCAAAACAAGAAGATTTATCAAGTTCTGAATAGCCGTTATTCAGTAAGGTGCTTATGGTGTCCCATCTGCACAAAAACCCATTGATTGTATAATTTGTTTTCTGGCCACACCACCGAACGACCCTGCCGTAAAGAACAAACTCTTAACCACATTTCACGATTCAAATACATTACCCCACTGTGAAATTGATTAATATCAGTGATAAAAGTAACAATCAAAAGAAGCACTTAGCAAAAGAAAAAAGTCTTTCTAATAACTACAATCGTCAGAATGCTCGTAGTGGTGGTACCCATCCAAAAAAATCACACTCAATGTTTGAACAAACACAGCAGTCATGAAACGGAATCTCCCTGTTGAGAGGGAACAAACATGTACCACAATTCGTGCAGCACATTGATTATTTTTAGTGACCATTGCAATAAGATTTATTAAAAAATAAAGCAAATGATGGAGATACCAAATTAGAAGATTTATCAAATTCCGAACAGCCGTTAATCAGTAAAGTGCATGTGGTGTCCATTCTGCAACAAAAGTCCATTGACTGGAGAATATGCACTCTGGCCATACAACTAGATGATACTGCTGTAAACAACAAACATTTACCCACATTTCACAAATCAAATAGATTACTCCACTGTGAAACTGATGAATATAAGTGACAATAGGAGCAATCAAAAGAAGCAACAAGCAAATAAAAAAGTCTTTATAATAACTCCAATCGTAAGAATGCTCGGAGTGCTGGTTCCCATCCAACAAAATCACACTTGATGTTTGAACAAACACAGCAGTCATGAAACGGAATCTGCCTGTTGAGAGGAAGAAACATGTACCACAATTTGTGCAGCACATTGTCTATTTTTAGTGACCAATGAAATAAGATATTTGAAAATACAAAGCAAATGAACGAGATATCAAAACAAGAAGATTTATCAAATTACGAACATTCGGTGTTCAGTAAGGTGCATGTGGTGTCCAACCTGCACCAAAAACCCTTTGAATGCAGAATCTGCTTTCTCGCCATACAACCAGATAAGATTTTTAGAAATATAAAGCAAATGAAGGAAATAATTAAAAAAAAAGATCTATCAAACTCGAAGCTTTCTTTATTCTGTAAAGTGCATGTGGTGTCCAATCTGCACCAAAAACCCATTGAATGCTGAATCTGCTTTCTGGCCATACAATCAGATGACCCTGCTGTAAACAACAAACTTTTACAAACATTTTACAATTCAAATACATTACTCCACTGAGAAGAACAAGAATATAAGTTATAAGTGTATCAATCAAAGGAACCTCCTAGCAGAGCAAAAAAAATCTTTCTAAAAACTCCAATACTCAGGATGCTCGGAGTGGTGGTAACCATCCAACAAAATCACACTCGATACTAGACCAAATATAGCAGTCATGAAACGGAATCTCCCTGCTGAGAGGGAATAAACATGTACCACAATTTGTGCAGCACATTGATCATTTTTAGTGAACATTGGAATAAGATTTTTAAAAATATAAAGCAAATCAAGGAGATACCTAAACAAGAAGATTTATCAAATTCCGAACAGCCGTTATTCAGTAAAGTGCATGTGGTGTCCATTCTGCACCAAAAGACCATTGAATGGAGAATCTGCACTCTGGCCATACAACTAGATGACACTGCTGTAAACAACAAACATTTACCCACATTTCACAAATCAAATACATTACTCCACTGTGAATTGATGAATATAAGTTATAACAGTATCAATCAAAAGAAGCTCCAAGCAAAAGAAAAAAGTCTTTCTAATAACTCCAATAGTCAGAATGCTCGGAGTGGTGGTTCCCATCCAAAAAAAATCACACTCAAAGTTAGAACAAACATAGCAGTCATTAAACAGAATCTCAGTGCTGAGAGAATCTGCTTTGTGGCCATACAACCAGATGACCCTGCTGTAAACAACAAACATTTACCCACATTTCACGATTCAAATACATTAATCCACTGTTAAATTGATTAATGTTGTTGTTGTTGTAGTGTTCTTGTGATCTTCAGTCCTGAGACCGGTTTGATGCAGCCCTCCATGCTACTCTATCCTGTGCAAGTTGCTTTATCTCCCAGTACCTACTGCAACCTACATCCTTCTAAATCTGCTTAGTGTATTCATCTCTTGGTCTCCCTCTACGATTTTTACCCTCCACACTGCCCTCCAATATTAAATTGGTGATCCCTTGATGCCTCAGAACATGTCCTACCAACCCATCCCTTCTTCTTGTCAAGTTGTGCCACAAACTTCTCTTCTCCCCAATCCTATTCTATACTTCCTCATTAGTTATGTGATCTACCCATCTAATCTTCAGCATTCTTCTGTAGCACCACATTTCGAAAGCTTCTATTCTCTTCTTGTCCAAACTATTTATCGCCCATGTTTCACTTCCATACATGGCTACACTCCATACAAATACTTTCAGAAAAGACTTCCTGACATTTAAATCTATATTCGATGTTAACAAATTTCTCTTCTTCAGAAACGCTTTCCTTGGCATTGCCAGTCTACATTTTAGATCCTCTCTACTTCGACCATCATCAGTTATTTTGCTCCCCAAATAGCAAAACTCCTTAACTACTTTAAGTGTCTCATTTCCTAATCTAATTCCCTCAGCATCATCCCACTTAATTCGACTACATTCCATTATCCTCGTTTTGCTTTTGTTGATGTACATCTTATATACTCCTCTCAAGGCATTGTCCATTCCATTCAACTGCTCTTCCAAGTCCCTTGCTGTCTCTGACAGAATGACAATGTCATCGGCGAACCACAAAGTTTTTATTTCTTCTCCATGGACTTTAATACCTACTCCGAAATTTTCTTTTGTTTCCTTTATTGCTTGCTCAATATACAGATTGAATAACATCGGGGAGAGGCTACAACCCTGTCTTACTCCCTTCCCAACCGCTGCTTCCCTTTCATGCCCCTCGACTCTTATAACTGCCATCTGGTTTCTGTACAAATTGTAAATAGCCTTTCGCTCCCTGTATTTTACCCCTGCCACCTTTAGAATTTGAAAGAGAGTATTCCACTCAACATTGTCAAAAGCTTTCTCTAAGTCTACAAATGCTGGAAACGTAGGTTTGCCTTTCTTTAATCTTTCTTCTTCTTCTTGTATCAACTAAGTCTTAAGGTCAGTATTGCCTCACGTGTTCCAATATTTCTACGGAATCCAAACTGATCTTCCCCGAGGTCGGCTTCTACTAGTTTTTCCATTCGTCTGTAAGGAATTCGTGTTAGTATTTTGCAGCTATGGCTTATTAAACTTATTGTTTGGTAATTTTCACATCTGTCAACACCTGCTTTCTTTGGGATTGGAATTATTATATTCTTCTTGAAGTCTGAGGGTATTTCGCCTGTTTCATACATCTTGCTCACCAGATGGTAGAGTTTTGTCAGGACTGGCTCTCCCAAGGCCGTCAGTAGTTCCAATGGAATGTTGTCGACTCCGGTGGCCTTGTTTCGACTCAGGTCTTTCAGTGCTCTGTCAAACTCTTCACGCAGTATCGTATCACCCATTTCATCTTCATCTACATCCTCTTCCGTTTCCATAATATTGTCCTCAAGTACATCGCCCTTGTATAGACCCTCTATATACTCCTTCCACCTTTCTGCTTTCCCTTCTTTGCTTAGAACTGGGTTTCCATCTGAGCTCTTGATGTTTATACAAGTGGTTCTCTTTTCTGCAAAGGTATCTTTAATTTTCCTGTAGGCAGTATCTATCTTACCCCTAGTGAGATAACCCTCTACATCCTTACATTTGTCCTCTAGCCATCCCTGCTTAGCCATTTTGCACTTCCTGTTGATCTCATTTTTGAGACGTTTGTATTCCTTTTTGCCTGCTTCATTTACTGCATTTTTATATTTTCTCCTTTTATCAATTAAATTCAGTATTTCTTCTGTTACCCAAGGATTTCTACTAGCCCTCGTCATTTTACCTACTTGATCCTCTGCTGCCTTCAGTACCTCATCCCTCAAAGCTACCCATTCTTCTTCTACTGTATTTATATCCCCCATTCCTAACAATTATTCCCTTATGCTCTCCCTGAAACTCTGTACAACCTCTGGTTCTTTCAGTTTATGCAGGTCCCATCTCCTAAAATTCCCACTTTTTTGCAGTTTCTTCAGTTATAGTCTACAGGTCATAAACAATAGATTGCGGTCAGAGTCCACATCTGCCCCTGGAAATGTCTTACAATTTAAAACCTGGTTCCTAAATCTCTACTTCCCCCATAATATAAACTATCTGATACCTTTTAGTATCTCCAGGGTTCTTCCATGTATACAACCTTCTTTCATGATTCTTAAACCAAGTGTTAGCTATGATTAACTTGTGCTCTGTGCAAAATTATACCAGGCGGCTTTCTCTTTCATTTCTTAGCCCCAATCCATATCCACCTACTACGTTTCCTTCTCTCCCTTTTCCTACACTCCAATTCCAGTCACCCATGACTATTAAATTTTCATCTCCCTTCACTATCGGAATAATTTCTTTTATTTCACCATACATTTCTTCAATTTCTTCGTCAATTGCAAAGCTAGTTGGTATATAAACTTGTACTACTGTAGTACGTGTGGGCTTCGTATCTATCTTGGGCACAATAATGCGTTTACTATGCTGTTTATAGTAGCTTACCCGCATTCCTATTTTCCTATTCATTATTAAACCTACTCCTGCATTACCCCTATTTGATTTTGTGTTTATAACCCTGTAGTCACCTGACCAGAGGTCTTGATTAATATCAGTGATAAAAGTAACAATCAAAAGAAGCACCTAGAGAAAAGGAAGAAGTCTTTCCTTATAACTCCAATAGTCAAAAAGGTCAGAGTGGTGGTTCCAATCCAACAAAATCACACTCGACGGTTGAACAAACATAGCACTCATGAAATGGAATCTCCCTGCTGAGAGATTATGCTTTGTGGCCATACAAGCAAATGACCCTGCTGTAAAACACAAACATTTACCCACATTTCACGATTAAAATACGTTACCCCACTGTGAAATTGATGAATATAAGTGATAAGCGTAACAAACAAAAGAAGCACTTAGCAAAGGAAAAAAGTCTTTCTAATAACTCCAATCGTCAGAATGCTCGGAGTGGTGGTTCCCATCCAACAAAATCACACTCGATGTTTGAACAAACATAGCAGTCATGAAAAGGAGTCTCCCTGTTGAGAGGGAACAAACATGTACCACAATTTGAGTAGCACATTGATTATTTTAAGTAACCATTGCATTAAGATTTATTAAAAAATAAAGCAAATAATGGAAATACCAAAACAAGAAGATTTACCAAATTCCGAACATTCGGTGTTCAGTAAGGTGCATGTGGTTTCCAATCTGCACCAAAAACCCACTGAATGCAGAATCTGCTTTCTTGCCATACAACCAGATGACCCTGCTGTAAACAACAAACACATAACCATATTTAATGATTCAAATATATTAACCCACTGTGAAATTGATGAATATATGTGATAAGGGTAACAAGCAAATTAGGCACTTGGAAAAAGACAGAAAACTTTCATAATAACTCGAATCGTCACAATGCTCGGAATGGTGGTTCCCAACCAACAAAATCACACTCGGATGTTTGAACAAACGAAGCAGTCATTAAACGGAATCTCCCTGTTGAGAGAGAAGAAACTTGTACAAAATTAGTGCACCACATTGTTTATTTTTAGTGACCAATGAAATAAGATTTTAAAAATATAAAGTAAATGAAGGAAATACCAAAACAAGAAGATTTATCATATTCCGAACATTCGGTGTTAAGTAAGGTGCATATGGTGTAGAATCTGCACCAAAATCATATTGAATGCAGAATCTAGTTTCTGGCCATCCAACCAGATGACCCTGCCGTAAACAACAAACGCATAACCATATTTAATGATTCAAATATATTAACCCACTGTGAAATTGATGAATCTATGTGATAAACATAATAATCAAAAGGAGCACCTAGCAAAACACTGAAGTCTTTCCTAATCACACCAACACTCAAGATGCTCGGAGTGGTGGTTCCCATACAACAAACTCTTAACCACATTTCACGATTCAAATACATTACTCCACTGTGAAATTGATGAATATAAGTGATAACGGTAACAATCAAAATAAGCACTTAGCATAACAATTAGGTCTTTTCATATAACACCACTAGTCTAAATGCTCGGAGTGGTGATTGCATCAAACAAAATCACACTCAATGGTTGAACTAACATAGCACTCATGAAATGGAATCTCCCTGCTGGAAGGGAAGAACCATGTACCACAATTTGTGCAGCACATTGATTATTTTTAGTGACCATTGCAATACGATTTTTAAAAATATAAAGCAAATGAAGGAGATACCTAAATAAGAAGATTTATCAAAATCCGAACAGCCACTATTCAGTAAGGTGCATGTGGTTTCCAATCTGCACCAAAAACCTATTGAATGCAATATCTGCTTTCTGGCCATACAACCAGATGACCCTGCTGTAAACAACAAACACATAACCACATTTAATGATTCAAATATATTAACCCACGGTGATATTGATGAATATATGTGATAAAGGTAACAATCAAAAGACTCACCTAGCAAAACACTGAAGTCTTTCGTAATAACTCCAACACTCAAGATGCTAGGAGTGGTGGTTCCCATACAAAAAAATCATACTCGATGTTTTAACAAACAAAGCAGTCATTAAACGGAACTCCCTGTTGAGAGGGAAGAAACAAGCACCACAATTTCCGCAGCACACTGATTATTTTTAGTGAATATTGGAATAAGATTTTTAAAAATATAAAGCAAACGAAGGAGATACCTAAACAAGAAGATTTATAAAATTCCGAACATTTGTTATTCAGTAACGGGCACGTGGTGTCCAATCTGCACCAAAAACCCATTGAAAGGAGAATCTGCTTTATGGCCATACAACCAGATGACCCATTTGTAAACAACAAACTCTTAACCACATTTCACGATTCAAATACATTACTCCACTGTGAAATTGATGAATATAAGTGATAACGGTAACAATCAAAATAAGCACTTAGCATAACAATTAGATCTTTCCTTATAACACCACTAGTCAAAATGCTCGGAGTGGTGATTGCATCATACAAAATCACACTCAATGGTTGAACTAACATAGCACATGAATCAGAATCTCCCTGCTGAAAGGGAAGAACCATGTACCACAATTGGTGCAGCACATTGTTTATTTTTTGTGACCATGGAATAAAATTTTTAAAAATGTAAAGCAAATGAAGGAGATACCTAAACAAGAAGATTTATCAAATTCCAAACATAGTTTATTAAGCAAGGGGCATGTGGTGTCCAATCTGCAAAAAAAACCCATTGAATGGAGAATGTGCTTTCTCGCCATGCAAGCAGATGACGCTGATGTAAACAACAAATACTTACCAACATTTCACCATTCAAATACATTACTCCACTGTGAAATTGATGAATATAAGTGATAAGGATAACAAGCCAAAAATGCACCTAGTAAAAATAAGCCTTTCCTAATAAATCCAATACGCAGGATGCTCGGAGTGGTGGTTCCCATCTAACAAAATCAAACTCGATAGTAGAACAATCGTAGCAGTCATGAAATGGAATCTGCCCGTTGACAGGGAACAAACATGTAACACAATTTGTGCAGCACATTGATTATTTTTAGTGACTATTGCAATACGATTTTTAAAAATATAGAGCATTTGAAGGAGCCACCTAAACAAGAAGATTTATCAAATTCCGAACAGCCGTTATTCAGTAAGGTGCACGTGGTGTCAAATCTGCCCCAAAAACCCATTGAATGCAGAATCTGCTTTCTGGCCATACAACCAGATGACCCTGCTGTAAACAACAAACACATAACCACATTTAATGATTCTAATACATTACTCCATTGTGAAATTGATGAATACTAGAAAATTTAAAAAGGGAAATGGATAGGTTAAAGTTAGATATAGTGGGAATTAGTGAAGTTCAGTGGCAGGAGGAACAAGACTTCTGGTCAGGTGACTACAGGGTTATAAACACAAAATCAAATAGGGGTAATGCAGGAGTAGGTTTAATAATGAATAGGAAAATAGGAATGCGGGTAAGCTATTACAAACAGCATAGTGAATGCATTATTGTGGCGAAGATAGATACGAAGCCCACACCTACTACAGTAGTACAAGTTTATATGCCAACTAGCTCTGCAGATGATGAAGAAATTGAAGAAATGTACGATGAAATAAAAGAAATTGTTCAGATAGTGAAGGGAGACGAAAATTTAATAGTAATGGGTGACTGGAATTCGGCAGTAGGAAAAGGGAGAGAAGGAAACATAGGTGAATACGGACTGGGGCTAAGAAATGAAAGAGGAAGCTGCCTAGTAGAATTTTGCACAGAGCACAACTTAATCATAGCTAACACTTGGAATCATGAAAGAAGGTTGTATACGTGGAAGAACCCTGGAGATACTAAAAGGTATCAAATAGATTATATAATGGTAAGACAGAGATTTAGGAACCAGGTTTCAAGTTGTAAGACATTTCCAGGGGCAGATGTGGACTCTGACCACAATCTATTGGATATGACCTGTATATTAAAACTGAAGAAACTGCAAAAATGTGGGAAATTAAGGAGATGGGACCTGGATAAACTGAAAGAACCAGAAGTTGTACAGAGTTTCAGGGAGAGCATAAGGGGACAATTGACAGGAATAGGGGAAAGAAATACCGTAGAAGAAGAATGGGTAGCTCTGAGGGATGAAGTAGTGAAGGCAGCAGAGGATAAAGTAGGTAAAAAGACGAGGGCTGCTAGAAATCCTTGGGTAACAGAAGAAATATTGAATTTAATTGATGAAAGGAGAAAATATAAAAATGCAGTAAATGAAGCAGGCAAAAAGGAATACAGACGTCTCAAAAATGAGATCGACAGGAAGTGCAAAATGGCTAAGCAGGGATGGCTAGAGGACAAATGTAAGGATGTAGAAGCTTATCTCACTAGGGGTAAGATAGATACTGCCTACAGGAAAATTAAAGAGACCTTTGGAGAGAAGAGAACCACGTGTATGAATATCAAGAGCTCAGATGGCAACCCAGTTCTAAGCAAAGAAGGAAAGGCAGAAAGGTGGAAGGAGTGTATAGAAGGTTTATACAAGGGTGATGTACTTGAGGACAATATTATGGAAATAGAAAGAGGATGTAGATGCAGACAAAATGGGAGATACGATACTGCGTGAAGAGTTTGACAGAGCACTGAAAGACCTGAGTCGAAACAAGGCCCCAGGAGTAGACAACATTCCATTAGAACTACTGACGGCTTTGGGAGAGCCAGTCATGACAAAACTCTACCAGCTGGTGAGCAAGATGTATGAGACAGGCGAAATACCCTCAGACTTCAAGAAGAATATAATAATTCCAATCCCAAAGAAAGCAGGTGCTGACAGATGTGAAAATTACCGAACTATCAGTTTAATAAGTCACAGCTGCAAAATACTAACGCGAATTCCTTACAGACGAATGGAAAAAGTAGTAGAAGCCGACCTCGGAGAAGATCAGTTTGGATTCCGTAGAAATACTGGAACACGTGAGGCAATACTGACCTTACGACTTATCTTAGAAGAAAGATTAAGAAAAGGCAAACCTACGTTTCTAGCATTTGTACACTTAGAGAAAGCTTTTGACAATGTTGACTGGAATACTCTCTTTCAAATTCTAAAGGTGGCAGGGGTAAAATACAGGGAGCGAAAGGCTATTTACAATTTGTACAGAAACCAGATGGCAGTCATAAAAGTCGAGGGGCATGAAAGGGAAGCAGTGGTTGGGAAAGGAGTGAGACAGGGTTGTAGCCTCTCCCCGATGTTATTCAATCTGTATATTGAGCAAGCAGTAAAGGAAACAAAAGAAAAATTTGGAGTAGGTATTAAAATTCATGGAGACGAAGTAAAAACTTTGAGGTTCGCCGATGACATTGTAATTCTGTCAGAGACGGCAAAGGACTTGGAAGAGCAGTTGAACGGAATGGACAGTGTCTTGAAAGGAGGATATAAGATGAACATCAACAAAAGCAAAACGAGGATAATGGAATGTAGTCATATTAAATCGGGTGATGCTGAGGGAATTAGATTAAGAAATGAGACACTTCAAGTAGTAAAGGAGTTTTGCTATTTAGGAAGTAAAATAACTGATGATGGTCGAAGTAGAGAGGATATAAAATGTAGACTGGCAATGGCAAGGAAAGCTTTTCTGAAGAAGAGAAATTTGTTAACATCGAATATAGATTTATGTATCAGGAAGTCGTTTCTGAAAGTATTTGTTTGGAGTGTAGCCATGTATGGAAGTGAAACATGGACGATAACTAGTTTGGACAAAAAGAGAATAGAAGCTTTCGAAATGTGGTGCTACAGAAGAATACTGAAGATAAGGTGGATAGATCACATAACTAATGAGGAGGTATTGAATAGGATTGGGGAGAAGAGAAGTTTGTGGCACAACTTGACTAGAAGAAGGGATCGGTTGGTAGGACATGTTTTGAGGCATCAAGGGATCACAAATTTAGCATTGGAGGGCAGTGTGGAGGGTAAAAATCGTAGAGGGAGACCGAGAGATGAGTACACTAAGCAGATTCAGAAGGATGTAGGTTGCAGTAGGTACTGGGAGATGAAGCAGCTTGCACAGGATAGAGTAGCATGGAGAGCTGCATCAAACCAGTCTTAGGACTGAAGACAACAACAATAAACAACTAATAAGGGTATCAATCAAAGGAAGCACCTACCAAAAGAACGAAGTCTTTCCTTATATCTCCAATACCCAAAAAGCTTGGAGTGGTGATCCCATCCAACAAAATCACACTAGATGGTAGAACAAACATAGCAGTCATTAAACGGAATCTCCCTGTATAGAGGGAAGAAACATGTACTACAATTTGTGCAGCACATTGACTATTTTTAGTGACCATTGATATACGATTTTTAAAATTACAAAGCACATGAACGAGATACCAAAACAAGAAGATTTATCACATCCTGAACATTTGGTGTTCACTAAGATGCATGTGGTGTCCATTCTGCACCAAAAACCCATTGAATGGAGAATCTGCTTTCTGGCCATACAACCAGATGACCCTGCTGTAAACAACAAACTCTTAACCACATTTCACGATTCAAATACAGTACTCCACTGTCAAATTGATGAATATAAGTGATAAGGGTAACAATCAAAAGAAGCACTTTCTTATAACTCGAATGCTCTGGATGCTCAATTACTCAGGATGCTTGGAGTGGTGGTTCCCACCCAACAAAATCACACTCGATGGCAAAATAAACATAGCAGTCATGAAATGGAATCTCCCTGCTGAGTGGGAAGAAAGATGTACCACAATTTGTGCAGCACGTTGATTATTTTTAGTGACCATTGCAATAAGATTTTTAAAAATATAAAGCAAATGAAGGAGATACCTAAAAGAAAAAAAAAAAAAAGATTTATCAAATTCTGAACATCCGTTATTCAGTAAAGTGCCTGTGGTGACAAATCTGCACCAAAAACCCATTCAATGCAGCATCTGCTTTCTGGCCATACAAGCAGATGACGATGATGTAAATAACACCTACTTACCCACATTTCACGATTGAAATACATTTTTTCCTCTGCGAAATTGATGAATATAAGTGATCAGAGTAACAATGAAAAGAAGCACCTAGCAAAACAATAAAGTATTTCCGAATAACACCAATAGTCAGAATGGTGTAGGATGGGAATGGTTGAACTAACATAGCACTCATGAAACAGAATCTTCCTGCTGAGAGGGAAGAGCCATGTACCACAATTTGTGCAGCACATTGATTATTTTTAGTGACCATTGCAATAAGATTTTTAAACCAAATGAAGGAGATACAAAAACAAGAAGATTTATCAAATTCCGAACATTAGTTATTGAGTAAGGTGCATGTGGTGTCGCATCTACACAAAAACCCATTCATTGTATAATCTGCTTTGTGGCCTTACCACAAGGTGACCCTGCCGTAAAGAACAAACTCTTAACCACATTTCAAGATTCAAATGCATTACCTCACTGTGAAATTGATGAATATAAGTGATATGGGTACCAATCAATAGAAGCACCTAGCAAAAGAATGAAGTCCTTCCTTATAACGCCAATAGTCACATTGCTCAGAGTGGTGGTTCGCATGCAACAAAATCACACTCGGTTAATCAAAAATAGCAGTCATGAAACGGAATGGGAAGGAGAGGGAAGAAACATGTACCACAATTTGTGCAGCAGATTGATTATTTTTAAGTACCTTTGGATTAACATGTTTGAAAATAGAAAGCAAATGAATGAGATACCTACAAAAGAAGATTTATCAAATTCCGAACATTCGGTGTTCAGTAGGGTGCATGTGGTGTCCGATCTGCACCTAAAACCCATTGAATGGAGAATGTGCTTTCTGGCCATACAACCAGATAACCCTGCTGTAAACAACAAACACATAACCACATTTCACAAGTCAAATATATTAACCCACAGTGAAATTGATGAATATAAGTGATAAGGGTAACAATCAAAACAAGCACCTAGTAAAACAGTGAAGTCTTTCCTAATAACTACAATACTCAGGATGCTCGGAGTAGTGGTTCCCATCCAACGAAATCACACTCGATGGTAGAACAAACATAGCAGTCATGACACAGAATCTCCCTGCTGATAACGAAGAAACATGTACCACAATTTGTGCAGCACTCTGATTATTTTTAGTGACCATCGCAATAAGATTTCTAAAAATATAAAGCAAATAATGGAGATACCTAAACAAGAAGATTTATCAAATTCCTAACATTCGGTACTCAGTAAGGTGCATGTGGTGTCCAATTAGAACCAAAAACCTATTGAATGGAGAATCTGCTTTCTGGCCATAAAACCAGATGACGCTGCTGTAAATAACAAACATATCACCATGATTCACGATTCAAATACTTTACTTCACTGTGAAATCCATGAATATAAGTGATAAGGATACAAATCAAAACAAACACTTAGCAAAAGAATGAAGTCCTTCCTTATAACTCCAACAGTCAAAATGCTCGGAGTGGTGGTTCCCATCCAACAAAATCACACTCGATGTTTGAACAAACATATCACTCATGAAACGGAATCTCCCTGCTGAGAGGTAAGAAACATGTACCACAATTTGTGCAGCACATTGTTTATTTTTAGTGACCATTGCAATAAGATTTTTAAAAATATAAAGCAAATAAAGGAGATATCTAAACAAGAATATTTCGCAAATTCCGAACATCTGTTTTCAGTAAGGTGAATGTGGTGTAACATCTGCATGTAAAACCCATTGAATGGAGAATCTGCTTTGTGGCCATACAACCAGATGACCCTGCTGAAAACAACAAACACATCACCACATTTCACGATTCAAATACTGCTTTCCTTAGATGGTATTTAAACCAAGGCCAGCGTACACTTACAGAATTTATTGATTTAACGAAAAATTTCGGCATTATTGATTGGAATACATTCTTTGAAATTCTGAAGGCAGCAGTGTTGAATAGAGGTTGTAATAGTTTGCAAGAAAACCATCATCATGACTGTTCTTTAAGCGTAAGAATCTTAAGCATAAATTCCTTCACTGTGAAATTGATGAATTTAAGTGTTAAGGGTAACAATCAAAACAAGCTCCTAGCAAAACAATGAAGGCTTTCCTAATACCTCCAATACTCAGGATGCTCGGAGTGGTTGTTACCATCCAACAAAATCACACTCGATGGCAGAACAAACATAGTAGTCACGAAACGGAATCTCCCTGTTCAGATTGAAGAAAGATGTACCACAATTTGTGCAGCACATTGATTATGTTTAGTGACCATTGGAATAAGATTTTAAAAAATATAAAGCAAATGAAGGAGATACCAAAACATAAAGATTTCTCAAATTCCGAACAGGCATTATTCAGTAAGGTGCATGTGGTGTCCCATCTGCACAAAAACCCATTGATTGTATAATTTGTATTCTGGCCATACCACCAGATGATCCTGCCGTAAAGAACAAACTCTTAACCACATTTCACGATTCAAATACATTACTCCACTGTGAAATTGATCAATATAAGTGATAAGGGTAACAATCAAAAGAAGCACTTAGCAAAAGATAGAAGTCTTTCCTAATAACTCCAATACTCACGATGCTCGGAGTGGTGGTTCCAATCCAACAAAATCATCCTCGATGGTAGAATAAACATAGCAGTCATGAAACGGAATCTCCCTGCTGAGAGGGAAGAAACATGTACCACGATTTGTGCAGCACATTGATTATTTTTAGTGACCATTGGAATGAGATTTTTAAAAATATAAAGCAAATGGAGGAGATACCAAAACAAGAAGATTTATCAAATTCCGAACAGCCATTATTCAGTATGGCGCACGTGGTGTCCCTAGCTGCACAAAAACCCATTGATTGTATAACCTGCTTAGTGGCCATACCACCAGATGACCCTGCCATAAAGAACAAACTGTTAAACACATTTCTCGATTCAAATACATTACTCCACTGTGAAATTGATGAATATAAGTGATAAGGGTAACAATCAAAAAAAGCACCCAGCAAAAGAAAGAAGTCTTTTCTAATAACTCCAATAGACAGAATGCTCGGAGTGGTGGTTTTCATCCAACAAAATCACACTCGATGGTTGAACAAACATAGCAGTCATGAAACGGAATCTCCCTGCTGAAAGGGAAGAAACATGTACCACAATTTGTGCAGCTCATTGATTATTTTTAGTGACCATTGCAATAAGATTTTTAAAGATATAAAGCAATTGAAGGAGATGCCTAAACTAAAAAATTTATCAAATTCCAAACATTAGTTATTCAGTAAGGTGCATGTGGTGTCCAATCTGCACCAAAAACCCATTGAATGGAGAATCTGCTTTGTGGCCATACAACCAGATGACCCTGCTTTAAACAAAAAATACTTAACCATATATTGCAATTTAAATAAATTCTTCCACTGTGAATGTGATGAATTAAACTGATAAGAATTTCAATAAAAAGAAGCACCTACTGCTCTACCATCAACAGCCTCTTCCTCAGAATCCTTCAATACCTCAACACATGACTCAACTTCCCTAACGTGATCCACTTCAACATTATCTCTCACATCATGAGCACAATCTCCTTCCTTGAATTCTACAACTCTATTATGCAGTATTTTTTTTCTTTTTCTCACTGACAGAAGCCTCCACATCAATCAGACGACAATTTACTACAATTTTATCACAATACATTAATTCCATTAGTATCATAGGTGTCATTAGTATTATTAACATAGCAACAGCCCCCCACATCACCTCTTATAACATTTTCTTCATTACATCTCCACTGATTCCTGAATACTTATGTGTCTACAATTATCTTTGCTTGTCCCCCTATCACTTATTTGCTGCCAAAATTGTTTATCAAATGGTCTCTTAAAACTTCCGGTGCCCTACTTGTATAATCATGACAGTAATAAATCTATATATTTATTATGTTTTAATCTACACAAAAAAGAACTTACCTAAAGTAAAACGCAGGGCAAATATACATTGTTACAGCACTAGGACAAGCAGCTCTATCTATACGCCCTACCACAGACTGCAAAAATCAGTTAACAGTTATGATCTTATGAGCCACAAATTATTTAACAAACTTCCACAAGCTATACAAAATTTATCAGAGCAACATTACAAACACTTTATGACTGGTTAGTTGTAAACCCATTCTACAATATAAAGGATTTCATGACCTGTGATATAAAACTGTAACATTCTTAACAATTCTGTTCTTTTATAGCATGTACTGTCATGTATTGTATTATGTGTATGACTTTGTCTATTACTGTAATGGCTTAAAGACAATAAAATTATTATTATTATTATTAATCACTTGTCTTTTTCCATAATTAATATGCAGATGGCGTCAGTTACGGAAGTATTGAATATAGAAGTTCGCAAAAATAGTGTTATACAGTGTCAATCTTGCAAAAAGTGCACGAGACCTGTTAAAAGTGGCTTCGTCTGTGTCCAGTGTAACCATAAATTTAATTTTCGTTGGGGAAAGGTTGACCCTTCCCTGAGACACGACGATAATTGTGCGACTATGTGGAACTGTGCGGATTGTAAACAAAAGGCTGTATCCCTTAATGATCAAGAAATGTGTATGTGTGATGCAGCAAGGAAGACCGACAGTATCAAAAAGGAAAACCTATCATATATTACAATTATTGGACTCTTACAGGACGAATTAAAAAAACTGCAAGAGAAATATGAATTAAACCCACACAAGTCAGAGCAATGCCGTGGTAAAACAAAAATCAAAGATGTGAAAATCGGTGCTTCATCCTCCGAAAATGATTTGTTGTTAATCATTGCTGAGCTACGAGAGGACACAAAAATCCTGAGTGATGAAAACTGAAGACTCAAGCTTAAATTGGAAGAGAGTGGTTATCAGGTATGTCTTCATATCCCCAAACCTATGGAAGGATTGCCAGAAAGTGAAGCTACAACTAAAACGGCTTACAACAGGCCTAGCAGTAGATGGGTAACTGTACAATCGAAGGGGAGCGCTTACAAACATATTAACAATAAACATAGGCAGGACTTTGTGTTACCATTAAATAACAAATATAATTCGCTTCAAAACACAGATGACATAGAAACGGTATCTGATAAGGTGGTGCAGGACTCTCACAACTTAGCGAACAGCCAAGTAAGGTATAAGAAAAAACGCAAAATCAAGATTTATTCAGACAGTTACGCCAGAGGACTGGCAGCTATGTTAACAGAAAGCGGACCTCGTGTGATTAACGAGTTCGAAATAGAAGGTACCGTTAAATTAGGAGCTGGTTTACGAGATGTTTCAACATCAATCAAGAAAGAAAGCACAGTCCTCTCGGACAGAGACTTTGTAGTGGTAATGGCCGGAGCGAACATTGTCAGCAGAAACGAAAGGAAGATTGCTACTTCGACACTGAAGGAGACTCTTGGAATGTTAACCCACACCAACGTGATTGTTGTTAATGTGCCACATCGACATGATTTGCCCCAGTGGTCATGTGTGAATAAGGAAGTGGAGCAGACAAACAAGGAGTACAAAGCTATCTTTAAGGATGTTTCCTTAATTAACACCAGTAGTTGTAGCAGAGAATGGCATACCAAGCATGGTCAACCATGGTCAACATTTCAGTTATCTAGGTAAACGTGTTTTAAGTGATACAATTATCGGAATAGTATTGGATAAGCTAGAGAAGGAAAAAAGACCAGTAATGTGTTTGGATTATGTTTCAACTGAGATGACAAAAAAACTTGTATACATAGACCAGGTTGGGTGTCCTAGTAACATAAGGACACAACCTGGTCAACTTTCATGCAGTAACAGTAGGTCATGTCAACCAAGAGAATATGCAAAAAAAGAAATGCCTAAAGTAGAGTTTAAAATATGCTACCTCAATATTCAGGGCATGGCAGACAAAAACTTAATTGTCAACGAATTTTCAAAAGAAAACGTGATAGACATTCTATGTTTAAGTCAACATAGGTGTAAAGAGGATGAGCTTGGGTACAAAGTATTGGATGATTACACACTACTTAATTGCTGTTGCAGAAAACAGCACTTATGTGGTGGGGTAGCAATACATGCAAAAACACCTCTTGCACCAAACTGAGGCAGGATAGATCTCAATACCCTTTGTAATGAAATGCATTTTGAAATATCAGGTCTAGTAATTGAGAGCCTTAAGCTAATGGTAGTAGTAGCGTACAGGCCACCTTGTGGTGACCCCCATATCTTTCTGGAGAAACTTGAGGAACTCTTAATGTACATATGTATACCAAAACGGAAAAAGTACAATGTTGTCATTGGAGGGGATATCAATTCAAGTTTTGATGTCCTGCAGGACAGAAAAGCTGTGACAGAGCTCAAAAATGTGATTCGACAATTTAACCTGTACTATGTTAACTGCAAACCTACCAGAGGCTCATCCTGTCTAGACAATATATTTACAAATATTAAGAGAACTTGTATGTCCACTGACGTAATTAGTGTGGTGTCACCGCCAGACACCACACTTGCTGGGTGGTAGCCTTTAAATCGGCCGCAGTCCGGTAGTATACGTCGGACCCGCATGTTGCCACTATCAGTGATTGCAGACCGAGCGCCGCCACGCGGCAGGTCTAGAGAGACTTCCTAGCACTCGCCCCAGTTGTACAGCCGACTTTGCTAGCGATGGTTCACTGACTTCTACGCTCTCACTTGCCGAGACTATAGTTAGCATAGCCTTCAGCTACGTCATTTGCTACGACCTAGCAAGGCGCCAGTATCCGTACTATTGATATTGTGAGTCATGTACCGTAAAGAACAACGTTCGTCATTAATGGATTAAAGTTAAGTATTCCACCAGCTACGTCCGTTTTTCTCAATTCTAATTCCCTTGTCATGTTCCAGACCTCACGCCAGACTGCGTGAGATAAAACGCGTGCATTTTGACCTCCTATAAGGAACACGGTTGGCTCTCCTGCCAACCACAACAATTAGTTTCCCTTTCTCAGACCACGATGCAGTATATCTTAGTCTTAATAATGTAACTTCGGACTGCACCAAACCAGAATCTAAAACTGTGATTAGTAGACCAGTGAGCAGAGAGAGGATGGATAGGTTTAGACAGGCCCTCACTTATTTCAGTTGGGACGCATGTTTTATTAGGCTTCAACACTGTTCAGCTGATATTGTATTCACAAAGTTTTTCTCTGTCTTTTTAAATGTATTTGAAAATAACATCCCTCTAAAAAAATGTACTGTGAATATTAGTAGTAATTACAAGAAAGGGGAAACTAAGGAATGGTATACTCCACAGTTAGGGCAACTGAAAAATACTGTTATGCTGTATTCTAGTCTATTCAAAACCGGTAAATCAGAACTGTATAAAGGCCTGTATGCTAAAGCTAAATGCAAGTATAGGAAGGCAGTAAATGAAGCAAAGAAACTGCATAACATAGTAAACATTGAAAAATCTAACAATAAATGCAAGAAGGCCTGGAGGGTAATAAACTCCATTGCACACGCTAAACACAAAGAGGAAATTGCCGTTACTCCAGAAGAATTTAATAAATATTGCATTCAGTCCATTGAAGAAATTAGTAGTTCAATAATCAAACCACCTGAAAATGCACTTAGTATTATGGACAGCTGCTTTAAAAAGCTTCCCACAAGCACCTTCACTTTCACAGGAGCCCAAATAACATCCTAAAAATAGTGAAAAATTTCAAACCTTCAGTTAACGTTGATTTCTATGATATGTCATGTAATTTGTTGAAAGATGTTATTGATTGTGTGATTTATCCTTTAACCTTTTGTGTTAACAAATGCCTAGTTGAAAGTTCCCCGACATACTAAAAATTTCTAGAGTTGTGCCCATATACAAAAAAGGGGAAAAGAACTGTCCCGCTAGTTACAGACCTATATCCATAACCCCAGTTTTTAAAAAATTTTTAGAAACGATTATGTATGAACAAGTTAATGCCTACTTGGGCAAACTAAATATAATTAGTGATAAACAGTTTGGATTTAGGAAAGGTAAATCCACAACGGATTCAAAGGACTCCCTCATAAAATTAGTCCTAGATGTGTTCGAGGCTAGGGACTATGCCCAGGCTACATTTTGTGACCTGATCAGACCCTTTGACTGTGTAGAGCACGACACTGTGCTGAATAAGCTAGTTTGCTATGGTTTCGATGACAACAGTATAAATATGTTCAGGTCTTTTCTAGAGAACCGTTAACAAGTTGTGTGCATTGGTAGGGAGAAATCAAATTTGGTTAATGTTAGGTACGGAGTGTCCCAAGGGTCGGTGCTTGGACCTTTACTGTTTGTACTAATGATTAATGACCTGCCCTAATTCATAAATTCTCATACAGTATTGTATGCTGATGACACAACTTTTCTACATAAAAGCTCTGATCTAGGTACACTGAAAAAAACCCTTGCTCAGTCCTCATTATGGTTCAAAGCTAATGGCTTCTTCATAAATGAAAACAAAACCCAGACACTTTACTTTAGCCTCAAAGAGATTCCTAACTACCAGGAATTAGAAAATGTTAAATTTTTAGGTGTTACTATTGACAATAAATTGACGTGGGAAGCACACATTAAAAATATACTTGCTAGGCTTTCAAGAGTTATTTATCTAATTAGAAATTTACAAAGACATGTTCCCAATGACTATGTGAGATCAGCATATTTTGCCTTCTTCCAAAGCATCATGTCTTATGGAATTTTACTGTGGGGTAGTAGCTGTCATGTAAATGACATTTTACTTTTACAGAAGAAAATAATAACAGATTCTGATAAAACTGAACATTGTAAACCTCTGTTTATTAAATTGCGATGTCTTACAGTAGTAAACTTATTCATCTACAATGTTTTAATGTACATGAGAAACAATGTGTCTAATTTTGTGTTGAGAAATGATATTCATAGTCATAATACTAGAAACAGAACATCTGTAGACGTATCATATCATAGATTATCAAAACCGCATAACTCTTACCTAGTTCTTGGACTAAGGATGTTTAATAGACTAAGTGCTGACTTTAAAGAACTGCCTGTAAATATCTTTAAAGCTAAATTATACAAGCTACTAGTGAACAATCCATTTTATACCATTTATGAATTCTTTGAAGATGAAAATACTGTATTCTAACGTGTACCTATTTTATGTTAACCAATTTACTTCAATATAGTAGTTTATGTAGAAATATATGCTCTTGACTTTGCTATTGCTGTAATCAGCCGAACGACAATAAAATTATTATTATTATATGCCTACTTTGGTTTCTAATAGCCGGATTTCTTAAGTTATATCTGTTCGTCCCAAACTGACAGGCCCTCATCGGAATGGCTCGTAGTTCAACCGCCCTTGCACAATCCCATCTTGTCTTCTCTCTGAATTTTCCCATTGTCTATTCCCATTCCACCCATAATTATTTCTTGCCCTGTTCTCATTTCGTCTCCAGTTGCTCTTGTTTTCAGTATTTGAATTTCCCTGGCAGTTATAATGTCGATTTTGCTGATAATTTTGATTGTTCCCATTATAATTACTTCCGATAATTTCCATTCTTTCAATTCATACCAAAATTGTCACTACAATTCATAATCAAGTCAACCGAGTGTAATTTTTCGATCCCTGGAAAATTACGCACGTCAACACCTGGCCAAAATCCGTTAAAAGGAGTCGCCACCGATTTCATGGCTAAATTATCCCGAATCTCAGTTGTTTCTGAAATCGTGCTACCTCATTCTCATTGTCTTTAATTACGGCATTACAACACTCTACATGATTCCCGACAGTCTTTACTTTTTCCACAACATTTTTTTCAAGAATTGACAATTTGCCATAGAAATTTTTCGTATGCAACTCAATTCCGGTAATCATTACCCCCCTATCTAATTTTCCTTTCATTTGCAAATACTTCGAAAATTTTCGCGGTTTCTTCCGCTTCCCGTTTGATCGTTAGTTTGACTTTATTGAGCGTAACTTCTACGTCGACACCCTATCCTCAACCTTATTTGCACGTTATTCTAAATTAATTTTCATTAATTCCATGTCAGATCTGATACCTTCACTTCCTTTAACGAATTGCTGAGCCACTTGGCTATTTTCTTTCGAAAGTTTTACTTCTACACGTTTTGCATTTGCTAACAATTTGAGACACTTTTATTTTCAATTACGTTCTTCAATTCAGAATTTTCTTTTAAAAGTAATCGCAACATCGTGGATGTATCTAATTCTTCAACGACATTTTGTGATAACTCTATTCCTGTACTGGTACAAACCTCGCCACTTGCATTCGAATTTGCCTAACCCCCCCCAGGAACAAGATTGTATGTCATATCCTCCGTTAACGTCATTTTAAAGCAAGAAATTTTTAAACTTATTAACCCACAAAATAGTCTAAAAACAGCCAACAATATGAACAAATCAATATACTCTCTTACCTTGTTTTTCGCGTGGTCTTGCCGTTAAGTGTAGGCCTAATTTTGTTGTTTCTTAATTGCTTCCGTACTTTAATATATGTTATTTGCCTTCGTCATTGGATTCCTTTTCCTCTTCCCCTTTATTGGCTGATTTATTGTTACTGTACGTATTGTTATCTGTGAACATAGAACAAGTATCAGTTCGAACAATTCAATTTGAATCGCGGACATGATGTTCCCATATGTATTGTATCTCTCTCGTCCGGGGAAGAAATATTGAATATCATCAATTATTTTATATCAAATTATGACACGTGTTTAAAAACCTGTGAGGTCTTCCTGGTTTCAATAGTGGACCACAAGTCCCCGTCAGTCTGTTCACTCTATTAACAGAGCATAAGAGACTTAAAGAGAAGGTAACTTCACAGTACGAACATTAAATAATTTAATTACCTCACCATGAATACTCGTTGTCTAGGGGTAACTTCTGGATTTGCTGTAATTGTTACTACAATGGGTCCTTGGGTTTGTAATATGCTACGTAACTGATACTGTTTAAAGGCTTCCATATTATATATTTTCGTAATATCATCTTCATAACAATCAGTACTTCACCAAAATAAACTTTCCCAACATAAGTCGTTGTCTCAAAATGTTCAACAACACGAATTTTCTCAAAATTTTCCATTTCTCACGACTTCTCATGACACTGTCTCTTGGACTTACTATAACGTAACTGTTTCTGCCTCAACAATCCACGACCTTACAAAGTACGCAGGTGTGCCAACATGAATTGAGCATACATATTTTTACATCGCACTTATACATCTATGAAAACAGTGCGAAAATTGAATAGAGTTCTCAAATAGTTCTGCAGCAATACATAATATTATTGTCCTGCAAATTATTAGTTTTTATAATAGAGCGATAATATATCTGTCTATGTTGACATAATTAAAGTACACAGTAATTTTATATATAATTGTTCTTTCATGTCGATTCACAGCAACGCGTAGCTACCTTGCGGATTGTATCGATAGTTTCAGTCGTTCATTAAGCCGGGTTCGCACACGCAACGAAAGTACCGCCACAAGTCAAGTCATTCTGGAGTGGCGCATTGAGTTACCGTTCACACAGGACGCCACAAATTATTCGTAATTGCGCAGTTCGCAAAATGACGTCACCTGTCTCGGCTGATTAAACGGCTGTACATATTACTAAATAAGATGTTTTGGAAACATAATAAATATAAAATATTACTTACCAAAGTGTTTCTCATCTCTCTTGTCTCGACTACACGTTTTAAGAACCGGTCTGCAGCTTCAAACCAAGCAAGGCTGGGTTTATAAATACCGTCTGTAGACGCACCACTCTTAAGTGATTTCAGTACTTCTTTATGTTCATTCATGTAAGCATTTCGAATTTTTAATTTTGTTGTAGCTACATCAATTCCAGGTACATATTCACGCATACTGTTTACTATTTCAATTAAAGCAGCATCTCTCAAATTTCTGTCTTTGTATGATTCGCTTTCGTGGTTCCAAAGGCATTCTCTTTCTTGATACACCTCCAAGAATCTCATAATTGTCGCTGTTGACCACTTTTTCGGCATATTAATAGCAAACTCCCAAACAAAAGCACTATCTACGAACGAATAGGCACTAGAATGGTTTGAATCCAGCTGCGAGGTAGCAATGGAATGACGTTATTCGATTGTGGAGAAGGCAAAATGGTGCAACAAAGTAGAACCAAGTTCAACTTTTTGTGGCGTGACAAAAGTTGCTCTTCTTAAATGGCGTCACCGAAAACTAAGAGTTCACACATGCAACTACAAAGCAGCAGCAGTTCGCCATTAGCAGTGGCGATACTTTTGTTGCCTGCTTGAACATTACAACTTTGTGGCACATTTGCACAAAAACACGTTGAATGGAGAATAATTTTTGTAGTAACTCAAACAAGTATATTTATTATAATCTGAAGATCTGTTAGTTGGTAGGTGCACGTTGAGGCTCATTTGCACCCAAAACACATTGAATGGAGAGTAACCTTTGTAGCCACACAACCACATCACCATGCTGTATTAAAAAAAATAAAAAAAAATAAAAAAAAAATAAAAAAATACCTCTTTACTACATTTTGCAATTCGAATTTAAAATAAGGGGAAACGAAAAGGATGAAGGCTTTCTAGTATCTCCCATATTCATTATGCTGCAAGTGGTGGTTCCCTTCCACCAGATTTCAGGATGTATGCTAGCTTCCTACATCTGCAGAGTAGATACGGATGGAGGAGGAGTTGCCACATACATTAAAAACTGCCATAAATTCAAGAATACTGACATTAATAAATTCTGTTTAGAGTAGCATATAGAAGCATGTGCAACAGATGAGTTCCATAACAGATCCTATATAATAGTGACTATTTACCAAGCACCTGCAGGAAATTATAATCTATTCATATCAACAAAGTTAATTGTGGCATGTTCTTGTGAGCTTAGTACAATTCGAAGTTACTTGTGTAACCAGTCTATTATAACTGGGACATTTCCTGATTGGCTAAAATATGCAGATGTTAAGCCTCTATTCAAAAGTGGGGATAAAGAGATAACATCAAACTACAGACTGATTTCACTTTTGCCAGCATTCTCAAAATTTTTAGAAAAAGTAATGTATAGGCAGCTTCTCAACTATCTGACCACAAATAACATATAAGCAAGAACACACTTTGGATTTCTGAAGGGTTCTGATATCGAGATGGCTATTTACACCTACAGTGAAAATGTACTTAATTCATTAAATAACAAATTATAAACAGCAAGTATTTTCTGTGATTTGTCAAAGGCATTTGACTGTGTGAACCACAACATCCTTTTAAATGAATTAGAATTCTATGGTGTCACGGCAGTGCTGCAAAATGGTTCAAGTCATACCTTGGTAATGGGAAACAAAGGGTGTCAGTGCAAGGGACTAGTGAATTAAGTCATCAGTCATCAGAATGGGAAGAAATTACATGTGATATCCCACAAGGATTCATCTTAGGGCCAATGCTTTTTCCTGTGCACATTAATGATCTCTCATCAGTTACACTGCCAGAAGCAGAGTTCATTTTGTTTGCAGATGACACAAGTACTGCAATAAATAGTATGTCGAGTGTAGTTCTAGAAAGATCTGTTAATGATATTCTCATGGATAATAATAAATGGTTTAAAGCCAACATTAAACTTCGAAAAGACTCACTATATCCAATTCAGAACCTGTAAGAGGTTTCCACCCAGTATATTCATAAAGTATGAAGAAGAGCAGACAGAAGATGTTGACAGTCTTAAATTCCTGGGATTACAACTTGATAATAAATTCAGTTGGGAGGAGCACACCACAGAACTGCAGTAACACCTCAATAAATCTGTGGTTGTAATTCGAGTGGTAGCATACATAGGTTACATAAAAATGAAAGAGCTTCAAGTCAAACAAAAGTTTTTAGAGTACAAAAGCATGTAATATGTATTATTTGTGGAGTAAATTCATGGACGTCCTGTACATACCTCTTCAGAGAACTGGGTACACTAACTACTGCCTCTCTGTATATTTACTCCTTAATGAAATTTGTCTTAAGTAATATATCTCTTTTTCCAACAAACAGCTCAGTTCATACACACAATACCAAGAACAAAAATGATCTGCACAAAGTCATAAAAGCAATTACTTTAGATCAAAAAGGGGGTCAACTACTCAGGAACATTTATCTTCAATAATTTGCCAGCAAAAATAAAAAATTTAGTTACAAATGAGAATCAGTTTTTAAACGAGCCTGAAAGACTTACTAGAGGCCAACTCTTTCAATTCCATTGACAAATTTTTTAAATTTTTAGGTGTTACTATTGACAATAAATTGACGTGGGAAGCACACATTAAAAATATACTTGCTAGGCTTTCAAGAGTTATTTATCTAATTAGAAATTTACAAAGACATGTTCCCAATGACTATGTGAGATCAGCATATTTTGCCTTCTTCCAAAGCATCATGTCTTATGGAATTTTACTGTGGGGTAGTAGCTGTCATGTAAATGACATTTTACTTTTACAGAAGAAAATAATAACAGATTCTGATAAAACTGAACATTGTAAACCTCTGTTTATTAAATTGCGATGTCTTACAGTAGTAAACTTATTCATCTACAATGTTTTAATGTACATGAGAAACAATGTGTCTAATTTTGTGTTGAGAAATGATATTCATAGTCATAATACTAGAAACAGAACATCTGTAGACGTATCATATCATAGATTATCAAAACCGCATAACTCTTACCTAGTTCTTGGACTAAGGATGTTTAATAGACTAAGTGCTGACTTTAAAGAACTGCCTGTAAATATCTTTAAAGCTAAATTATACAAGCTACTAGTGAACAATCCATTTTATACCATTTATGAATTCTTTGAAGATGAAAATACTGTATTCTAACGTGTACCTATTTTATGTTAACCAATTTACTTCAATATAGTAGTTTATGTAGAAATATATGCTCTTGACTTTGCTATTGCTGTAATCAGCCGAACGACAATAAAATTATTATTATTATATGCCTACTTTGGTTTCTAATAGCCGGATTTCTTAAGTTATATCTGTTCGTCCCAAACTGACAGGCCCTCATCGGAATGGCTCGTAGTTCAACCGCCCTTGCACAATCCCATCTTGTCTTCTCTCTGAATTTTCCCATTGTCTATTCCCATTCCACCCATAATTATTTCTTGCCCTGTTCTCATTTCGTCTCCAGTTGCTCTTGTTTTCAGTATTTGAATTTCCCTGGCAGTTATAATGTCGATTTTGCTGATAATTTTGATTGTTCCCATTATAATTACTTCCGATAATTTCCATTCTTTCAATTCATACCAAAATTGTCACTACAATTCATAATCAAGTCAACCGAGTGTAATTTTTCGATCCCTGGAAAATTACGCACGTCAACACCTGGCCAAAATCCGTTAAAAGGAGTCGCCACCGATTTCATGGCTAAATTATCCCGAATCTCAGTTGTTTCTGAAATCGTGCTACCTCATTCTCATTGTCTTTAATTACGGCATTACAACACTCTACATGATTCCCGACAGTCTTTACTTTTTCCACAACATTTTTTTCAAGAATTGACAATTTGCCATAGAAATTTTTCGTATGCAACTCAATTCCGGTAATCATTACCCCCCTATCTAATTTTCCTTTCATTTGCAAATACTTCGAAAATTTTCGCGGTTTCTTCCGCTTCCCGTTTGATCGTTAGTTTGACTTTATTGAGCGTAACTTCTACGTCGACACCCTATCCTCAACCTTATTTGCACGTTATTCTAAATTAATTTTCATTAATTCCATGTCAGATCTGATACCTTCACTTCCTTTAACGAATTGCTGAGCCACTTGGCTATTTTCTTTCGAAAGTTTTACTTCTACACGTTTTGCATTTGCTAACAATTTGAGACACTTTTATTTTCAATTACGTTCTTCAATTCAGAATTTTCTTTTAAAAGTAATCGCAACATCGTGGATGTATCTAATTCTTCAACGACATTTTGTGATAACTCTATTCCTGTACTGGTACAAACCTCGCCACTTGCATTCGAATTTGCCTAACCCCCCCCAGGAACAAGATTGTATGTCATATCCTCCGTTAACGTCATTTTAAAGCAAGAAATTTTTAAACTTATTAACCCACAAAATAGTCTAAAAACAGCCAACAATATGAACAAATCAATATACTCTCTTACCTTGTTTTTCGCGTGGTCTTGCCGTTAAGTGTAGGCCTAATTTTGTTGTTTCTTAATTGCTTCCGTACTTTAATATATGTTATTTGCCTTCGTCATTGGATTCCTTTTCCTCTTCCCCTTTATTGGCTGATTTATTGTTACTGTACGTATTGTTATCTGTGAACATAGAACAAGTATCAGTTCGAACAATTCAATTTGAATCGCGGACATGATGTTCCCATATGTATTGTATCTCTCTCGTCCGGGGAAGAAATATTGAATATCATCAATTATTTTATATCAAATTATGACACGTGTTTAAAAACCTGTGAGGTCTTCCTGGTTTCAATAGTGGACCACAAGTCCCCGTCAGTCTGTTCACTCTATTAACAGAGCATAAGAGACTTAAAGAGAAGGTAACTTCACAGTACGAACATTAAATAATTTAATTACCTCACCATGAATACTCGTTGTCTAGGGGTAACTTCTGGATTTGCTGTAATTGTTACTACAATGGGTCCTTGGGTTTGTAATATGCTACGTAACTGATACTGTTTAAAGGCTTCCATATTATATATTTTCGTAATATCATCTTCATAACAATCAGTACTTCACCAAAATAAACTTTCCCAACATAAGTCGTTGTCTCAAAATGTTCAACAACACGAATTTTCTCAAAATTTTCCATTTCTCACGACTTCTCATGACACTGTCTCTTGGACTTACTATAACGTAACTGTTTCTGCCTCAACAATCCACGACCTTACAAAGTACGCAGGTGTGCCAACATGAATTGAGCATACATATTTTTACATCGCACTTATACATCTATGAAAACAGTGCGAAAATTGAATAGAGTTCTCAAATAGTTCTGCAGCAATACATAATATTATTGTCCTGCAAATTATTAGTTTTTATAATAGAGCGATAATATATCTGTCTATGTTGACATAATTAAAGTACACAGTAATTTTATATATAATTGTTCTTTCATGTCGATTCACAGCAACGCGTAGCTACCTTGCGGATTGTATCGATAGTTTCAGTCGTTCATTAAGCCGGGTTCGCACACGCAACGAAAGTACCGCCACAAGTCAAGTCATTCTGGAGTGGCGCATTGAGTTACCGTTCACACAGGACGCCACAAATTATTCGTAATTGCGCAGTTCGCAAAATGACGTCACCTGTCTCGGCTGATTAAACGGCTGTACATATTACTAAATAAGATGTTTTGGAAACATAATAAATATAAAATATTACTTACCAAAGTGTTTCTCATCTCTCTTGTCTCGACTACACGTTTTAAGAACCGGTCTGCAGCTTCAAACCAAGCAAGGCTGGGTTTATAAATACCGTCTGTAGACGCACCACTCTTAAGTGATTTCAGTACTTCTTTATGTTCATTCATGTAAGCATTTCGAATTTTTAATTTTGTTGTAGCTACATCAATTCCAGGTACATATTCACGCATACTGTTTACTATTTCAATTAAAGCAGCATCTCTCAAATTTCTGTCTTTGTATGATTCGCTTTCGTGGTTCCAAAGGCATTCTCTTTCTTGATACACCTCCAAGAATCTCATAATTGTCGCTGTTGACCACTTTTTCGGCATATTAATAGCAAACTCCCAAACAAAAGCACTATCTACGAACGAATAGGCACTAGAATGGTTTGAATCCAGCTGCGAGGTAGCAATGGAATGACGTTATTCGATTGTGGAGAAGGCAAAATGGTGCAACAAAGTAGAACCAAGTTCAACTTTTTGTGGCGTGACAAAAGTTGCTCTTCTTAAATGGCGTCACCGAAAACTAAGAGTTCACACATGCAACTACAAAGCAGCAGCAGTTCGCCATTAGCAGTGGCGATACTTTTGTTGCCTGCTTGAACATTACAACTTTGTGGCACATTTGCACAAAAACACGTTGAATGGAGAATAATTTTTGTAGTAACTCAAACAAGTATATTTATTATAATCTGAAGATCTGTTAGTTGGTAGGTGCACGTTGAGGCTCATTTGCACCCAAAACACATTGAATGGAGAGTAACCTTTGTAGCCACACAACCACATCACCATGCTGTATTAAAAAAAAATAAAAAAAAATAAAAAAAAAATAAAAAAATACCTCTTTACTACATTTTGCAATTCGAATTTAAAATAAGGGGAAACGAAAAGGATGAAGGCTTTCTAGTATCTCCCATATTCATTATGCTGCAAGTGGTGGTTCCCTTCCACCAGATTTCAGGATGTATGCTAGCTTCCTACATCTGCAGAGTAGATACGGATGGAGGAGGAGTTGCCACATACATTAAAAACTGCCATAAATTCAAGAATACTGACATTAATAAATTCTGTTTAGAGTAGCATATAGAAGCATGTGCAACAGATGAGTTCCATAACAGATCCTATATAATAGTGACTATTTACCAAGCACCTGCAGGAAATTATAATCTATTCATATCAACAAAGTTAATTGTGGCATGTTCTTGTGAGCTTAGTACAATTCGAAGTTACTTGTGTAACCAGTCTATTATAACTGGGACATTTCCTGATTGGCTAAAATATGCAGATGTTAAGCCTCTATTCAAAAGTGGGGATAAAGAGATAACATCAAACTACAGACTGATTTCACTTTTGCCAGCATTCTCAAAATTTTTAGAAAAAGTAATGTATAGGCAGCTTCTCAACTATCTGACCACAAATAACATATAAGCAAGAACACACTTTGGATTTCTGAAGGGTTCTGATATCGAGATGGCTATTTACACCTACAGTGAAAATGTACTTAATTCATTAAATAACAAATTATAAACAGCAAGTATTTTCTGTGATTTGTCAAAGGCATTTGACTGTGTGAACCACAACATCCTTTTAAATGAATTAGAATTCTATGGTGTCACGGCAGTGCTGCAAAATGGTTCAAGTCATACCTTGGTAACGGGAAACAAAGGGTGTCAGTGCAAGGGACTAGTGAATTAAGTCATCAGTCATCAGAATGGGAAGAAATTACATGTGATATCCCACAAGGATTCATCTTAGGGCCAATGCTTTTTCCTGTGCACATTAATGATCTCTCATCAGTTACACTGCCAGAAGCAGAGTTCATTTTGTTTGCAGATGACACAAGTACTGCAATAAATAGTATGTCGAGTGTAGTTCTAGAAAGATCTGTTAATGATATTCTCATGGATAATAATAAATGGTTTAAAGCCAACATTAAACTTCGAAAAGACTCACTATATCCAATTCAGAACCTGTAAGAGGTTTCCACCCAGTATATTCATAAAGTATGAAGAAGAGCAGACAGAAGATGTTGACAGTCTTAAATTCCTGGGATTACAACTTGATAATAAATTCAGTTGGGAGGAGCACACCACAGAACTGCAGTAACACCTCAATAAATCTGTGGTTGTAATTCGAGTGGTAGCATACATAGGTTACATAAAAATGAAAGAGCTTCAAGTCAAACAAAAGTTTTTAGAGTACAAAAGCATGTAATATGTATTATTTGTGGAGTAAATTCATGGACGTCCTGTACATACCTCTTCAGAGAACTGGGTACACTAACTACTGCCTCTCTGTATATTTACTCCTTAATGAAATTTGTCTTAAGTAATATATCTCTTTTTCCAACAAACAGCTCAGTTCATACACACAATACCAAGAACAAAAATGATCTGCACAAAGTCATAAAAGCAATTACTTTAGATCAAAAAGGGGGTCAACTACTCAGGAACATTTATCTTCAATAATTTGCCAGCAAAAATAAAAAATTTAGTTACAAATGAGAATCAGTTTTTAAACGAGCCTGAAAGACTTACTAGAGGCCAACTCTTTCAATTCCATTGACAAATTTTTTAATAGAAACAAATGATGTTTCGTATATACTCACACTATTAGCATTGTTATTTCAGCTTAAGAATAGGATGTATTGTATATACTCATGCTATTATTATTGTTATTACAGCTTTAAATAAAATAAAAATATTAAAAAAAATAATTCACATGTTCCACATCCATGAGGATCTCCTCAGCATGGATCTATGGATTGAAAAACTGATCTAATCTAAGATTTCCAGTTGATGGGAAAATAAACATTGCATCTGTACAATGGAATCTCCCTGCTGTAAGGAAATAAAGCTTTACTACATATTGAAATGTACATTGATTGTTCCTAGTAAATCATTTTTATATGGTTTGTAAATATATAGAGTAAATGAAGGACATACTAGTCCCCCCCATGAACCATGGACCTAGCCGTTAGTGGGGAGGCTTGCATGCCTCAATGCCTCAGTGATGCAGATGGCCATACCGTAGGTGCAACCACAATGGAAGGGTATATGTTGAGAGGCCAGACATACGTGTGGTTCCTCAAGAGGGGCAGCAGACTTTTCAGTAGTTGCAGGGGCTACAGTCTGGATGATTGACTGATCTGGCCTTGTAACACTAACCAAAACGGCCTTGCCGTTCTGCTACTGCAAACGGCAGAAATCAAGGGGAAACTACAGCAATAATTTTTCCTGCGGACGTGCAGCTGTACTGTATGTTTAAATGACGATGGCGTCCTCCTGGGTAAAATATTCCAGAGGTAAAATAGTCCCATATTTGGGTCTCTAAATGGGGACTACTCAAGAGGACGACATTATCAGGAGAAATAAAACTGGCATTCTACGGATCGGAGCATGGAATGTCAGATCCCTTAACCGGGCAGATAGGTTAGAAAATTTAAAGAGGGAAATGGATAGGATAAAGTTAGATATGGTGGGAATTAGTGAAGTTCGGTGGCAGGAGGAACAACACTTTTGGTCAGGTGAATACGGGGCTGTAAATACAAAGTGAAATAGTGGTAATGCAGCAGTAGGTTTACTAATAAATAAAAAAAATTGGAGTGCAGGTAAGGTACTACAAACAGCATAGTAAACGCATTATTGTGGCCAAGATAGACATGAAAGATCACACCTAGAACAGTAGTACAAGTTAATATGCCAACTTGTTCTGCAGATGATGAAGAAATTGATGAAATGTATAATGAGATAAAAGATATTATTCAGGTTGCGCAGGGACGAAAATTTAATGGTCATGGGTGACTGGAATTCGACAGCAGGAAAAAGAAGAGAAGGAAACATAGTGGGTGAATATGGATTGGGGGTGAGAAGTGAAAGAGGAAGCCGTCTGGTAGAATTTTGCACAGATCATAACTTAATCATAGCTAACACTTGCTTCAAGAATCATTAAAGAAGGTTGTATACATGGAAGACTCCTGGAGATACTATAAGGTTTCAGATAGCTTATATAATGGTAAGACAGAGATTTAGGAACCAGGTTTTAAATTGTAAGACATTTCTAGAGGCAGATGTGGACACTGACCACAATCTGTTAGTTATGAACTGTAGATTAAAACTGAAGAAACTGCAAAAAGGTGAGAATTTAAGGAGATGGGACCTGGATAAACTGACTAAACCAAGGGTTTTAAGTTTCAGGGAGAGCATAAGGGAACAATTGACAGGCATGGGGGAAAGAAATACAGTAGATGAAGAATGTGTAGCTCTGAGGGATGAAGTAGTGAAGGCAGCAGAGGATCAAGTAGGAAAAAAGATGAGGGCTAGTAGAAATCCTTGGGTAACAGAAGAAATATTGAATTTAATTGATAAAAGTAGAAAATATAAAAACGCAGTAAATGAAACTTGCAAAAACGAATACAAACGTCTCAAAAATAAGATCAACAGGAAGTGCAAAATGGCTAAATAGGACGGCTAGAGGAAAAATGTAAGGATGTAGAGGCTTATCTCACTACGGGTAAGATAGATACTACCTACAGGAAAATTAAAGACACCTTTGGATAAAAGAGAGCCACTTGTATGAATATCAAGAGCTCAGATGGAAACCCAGTCTTAAGCAAAGAAGGGATAGCAGAAAGGTGGAAGCAGTATATAGAGGGCGATGTACTTGAGGACAATATTATGGAAATGGAAGAGGATGAAGATGAAGATGAAATGGAGATATGATACTGCGTGAAGAGTTTGACAGAGCACTGAAAGACCTGAGTCGTAACAAGGCCCCAAGAGTAGACAACATTCCATTGGAACTACTGACAGCCTTGGGAGAGCCAGTCCTGTCAAAACTCTACCATCCGGTGAGCAAGATGTATGAGACAGGCGAGATACCCTCAGACTTCAAGAAGAATATAATAGTTCCAATCCCAAAGAAAGCAGATGTTGACAGATGTGAAAATTACTGAACTATCAGTTTAATAAGTCACAGCTTCAAAATACTAACACGAATTCTTTACAGACAAATGGAAAAACGGGTAGAAGCTGACCTTGGGGTCAGTTTGGATTCTGTAGAAATGTTGGAACACATGAGGCAATACTAACCCTACGACTTATCTTAGAAGAAAGATTAAGGAGAGGCTAACCTATGTTTCTAGAATGTGTGGACATAGAGAAAGCTTTTAACAAAGTTGACTGGCATACTCTCTTTCAAATTTTAAAGGTGGCAGGGTAAAAAAAAAGGGAGCGAAAGGCTATTTACAATTTGTACAGAAAGCAGATGGTAGTTATAACAGTTGAGGGGCATGAAAGGGAAGTAGTGGTTGGGAAGGGAGTGAGGCAGGGTGGTAACCTTTATCTGATGTTATTCAATCTGCATTTTGAGCAAGCAGTAAAGGAAACAAAAGAAAAATTTGGAGTAGGTATTAAAATTCATGGAGAAGAAATAAAAACTTTGAGATTCGCTGATGACATTGTAATTCTGTCAGAGACAGCAAAGGACTTGGAAGAGGAGTTGAACAGAATGGACGTGTCTTGAAAGGAGGGTATAAGATGAACATCAACAAAAGAAAAACAAGGATAATGGAATGTAGTCGAATTAAGTGGGATGATGCTGAGGGAATTAGATTAGGAAATGAGACACTTAAAGTAGTGAAGGAGTTTTGCTATTTGGGGATCAAACTAACTGATGATGGTTGAAGTAGAGAGGATATGAAGTGTAGACTGGCAATGGCAAGTAAAGCACTTCTGAAGAAGAGAAATTTGTTAACATCGAGTATAGATTTTAGTGTCAGGAAATTGTTCTTGAAAGCATTTGTATGGAGTGTAGCCATGTATGGAAGTGAAACATGGACGATAAATAGTTTGGACAAGAAGAGAATAGAAGCTCTCGAAATGTGGTGCTACAGAAGAATGCTGAAGATTAGATGGGTAGATCACATAACTAATGTGGAGGTATTGAATAGAATTGGGGAGAAGAGGAGTTTGTGGCACAACTTGACAAGAAGAAGGGACGAGTTGGTAGGACATGTCCTGAGGGATCAAGGGATCACAAATTTAGTATTGGGGGTGGCCAGCGTGGAGGGTAAAAATCGTAGAGGGGGACCAAGAGATGAATACACTAAGCAGATTCAGAAGGATGTAGGTTGCAATAGGTACTGGGAGGTGAAGAAGCTTGCACAGGATAGAGTAGCTTGGAGAGCTGCATCAAACCAGTCTCAGGACTGAAGACCACAACAAAAACAACAACAATACAACAACTAACAATCTGTTAGTTGCTAAGGTGCACATTGTGACTCATTTGCACCAAAAACAAATTGTATGGAAAATAATTTTTGTAGCAACACAACCACATCACTCCGCTGTAATGAATAAATTATTCAAATGTGAACTTGAGACATATATATCCAATTAGAATAAAATTTAAAAGAATGTCATACCAAAAGAAAGAAGGCATTCTAGTGTCTCCCATAACCAGTATTCTGCATGTGGTGGTTCCCTCCCACCAGATTCCCAGTCGATGGGAAGTTAAACATGCACACCATGTCTCACTTGCATAAAACATTATTGAATGGAGAAAAACAAGCACAAGAATAAAATTTAATAGAAGGGCATACCAAAAGAAAGAAGGCTTTCTAGTATCTCCCATAGTCAGTATGGTGCATATTTTGGTTCCCTTCCACCAGATTGCCAGACGATGGGAAAATAAACATACCAGTACAGTGGAATCTCCCTGTTGTGAGGAAAGTTAGACATACAACATTTTTTAGATATACAACATTTTGTAATGTACATTGACCATTCTGACATGATTTTTAAAAATATAAAGTAAATGAAAGACATATCTAAAAAAATATATTTATTAAGATCCAAAGATCTGTAAGTTGGTAAGATGCAGGTTTTGTCTCATTTGCACCAAAAACTCATTGAATGGAGAATAATCTTTGTAGCATCACAACCACATCACCCTGCTGTAAAGAACAAAATCTTTACTACATTTTGCAATTATAATAAATTATTTAACTGAGAACATGAGAAATATATCTGATAAGAATAAAATTTAAAAGAAGGGCATACTAAACAAAACAAGGATTTCTAGTTTGTCCCATAGTCAGTATGATGCATGTGGCTGTTCCATTCCACAAGGTACCCAGTCAATGGGAAAATAAACATTGCACTCGTACAATGGAATCTCCATGCTGGGAGAAATAAAGATTTGCTACATATTGTAATGTACATTGATTGTTCAGAGTCACCATTGGGATATGATTTTTAAATATTTAAAGTAAATGAAGGACATTCCTAAAAAATGTATTTATTAAGATTCGAGAATCTGTTAGTTGGTAAGGTGCACATTATGTCTTATTTGAACCGAAAACACATTGAATGGAGAATAAACTATCTTGCCACACAACATGATAACTCTGCTGTAAATAACAAAACCTTCCCACGTTTCACAATTCAAATACATTATTCCACTGTGAACTTGATGAATATAACTGATATGATTATAATTCAAAAGAAGGACATACCAAAAAAGAAGACTTTCCCAGTATCTCCCATGTTCAGTATGCTGGATGTGGTGGTTTCCTTTCACCAAAATCCCATTCTATGGTATAATAAACATTGCAACCATGCAATGTAATCTCGCTTCTGTGAGGAGAGATAGATTTACTCCATCATGTCAAGAAAATAAATTTTTCTTTGTGAACATACTGATACAACATCTAACAATATAAAGCAATAGAAGGACATACATAATTAAGAAGATTTAGAAGTTTGGAATATCTGTTGGTTAATATTGTACATGCGGTGTCTCATTATAAAGATATACCAAAAGACAGAAGATTTTCCTAGTTACTCCCATAGGATTTGGTGGTTCCCTTCCACCAAAAACCCAGTTGACGGAAAAAAAAAATTGCAGACATACAATGTAATTTCCCTGCTTCAAGGAGAGAAATATTTTCTTCTTAGTGAATATTGGGATATGAATATGTAAAATATAATGCAAAGGAAGGACATTCTTAAACAAAGCACAGTCTTTCTTGGTGTATTCCACTGACGCATTCTTCTTGCGTTATCAGCCGAGTGGTGGCGTTGTCTTGTCGCAATGTTTCAATGAGTTTCATACCCATCATTTTCTGGTGAAGTGTTGGGATGCTTTGTTCTGCATATCTATATGTCGAGCAAGCCACATGTGGACTCCCGCTAAGATCATCCGAGGAAGTGAGGAGGGAGACCAGCAGGGTACTCGAGAAAGCAAGAATGCCTGAGAACAACATTACAGCAGAAGAGCACAAGGCACTGATGAACCTTCACGACAACAGGGGTGTAGCAGTCTTAGCAGCAGACAAAAGCAATGCAACAGTCCTACTGAAGTCGGAAGATTACTGGTAGAAGATCTACATATTACTGCAAGGTCCAGCATATAAAGAAGTGGGGAAAGACACAATTGCTTCTGTTACAGGCAAGACCATCAATCTTCTCAATAGCTCAGAACTTGACAGAAACACCATCAGGAAGCTTTACCCTCGGGCACCGGTTCCACCACAACAGTATGCGCTCCCAAAGAACCTTAAGGAGAATGTCCCACTACATCCTATATTGAACACCATAAATTCTCTGGTGTATGGTGTAGCCAAGCACCTAGCACACCTGTTAAAACCACTTGTGGGTCATTGCCCTCCCCATGTCAAGAACTCGACCGAATTTGTTAAGGTACTCCAAGGGTTACACCTGGACGAGAAGGATCTACTAGCTGGCTTTGATGTCATTTCTGTTTTCACCCGTGTGCCTCTGGATGATTCCGTAGCTCTACTTGAAGATCACTTCAATGAGGACACACTCAGACTCTTTTGTCTTGTGTTAACCACAATGTACTTCAAATGTGGTGGGAAATCAACAAACGATGTTACCATGGGTTCCCCTCTGGCCCCAGGTATGCCAATTTGTGCATGGAGCACTTTGAAAATGTGGCATTGAACACAATCTGCCATAAACCAAAGGTGTTCTACAGATACATAGATGACACTTTTGTAGTGTGGCCCCATGGTATGAAAAAACTATAGGAGTTCCTACACCATCTCAATGATGTACATGATAGCATCAAATTTAGCATGGAGGTAGAAGAGAATGGCTGCCTTCCCTTCTTGGATATTTTGACCAGGAAAAATCCAGACAGTACATTGGGACATTTGGTCTACGGCAAGAAGATGCACACGGACTTATATCTCAATGCTTGGAGTTGCCACCATCCAGCAAAATGTAACACAGTAATGAACACCTTAGTACAAAGAACCTGGTCAATCTCTGACAGCGAGAGTTTGCCATGTGAGTTAGCACATCTGTGGGAAACCTTCTTTAAGAGCTACACTGTGACACAAATAAGATACACCTTGCATGCAGACAAGGAGAAACAAGAAGAAGATGAAGCAAAACGTGTGGCGTTTCTGCCATGTGCTGGACTGCCAACAGCCAAGATCATAAAAATATTAAAGAAGCACAAAATAACGACCATCTTTTGTGCACCAAAAAAGTCAAAGATATTCTTGACTCAACCAAAGACCAGCTGGGTTTGCAGACACTGCACATTTACAGTATTGAGTGCGAATGTGGGATGCAATATATCAGGTAGATACAATGATACATCAGAAACGTATGACTAGGACAGACAAACAAGTCTGCGGTAGCAAAACATAGCATTATCAAGGGACACATCTTCGAAGAAGCTGTGCAGCATCAACAGTTTCTGGGGCTCGATCTTCAAAGAGGCAGTGGAGATACGTCTGCACAACAATTTAGTAAACAGCGGTAGCGGTTTTCAGCTCAGTGCAGCTTGGAATTCCACAATTGACAAAATACATCAGGAACACTCTGATCTGAAGGCAGTGGCATCCGCAGACAGATTGGATAGCCACCTGGTCTAGATACTGGGCAGCGCCGCAGCCCATGCCCCCACTAATACCCACACGGTACTCCCTGCCGGAAGAATGTGATTGGCTGGCCTACAGTAGTGGATGACAGTCAAGCAGCTATATATATATGCAGAACACAGCATCGCGTCACTTCGCCAGAAGATGATGGGTACGAAACTCATTGAAATGTTGCGGCAAGATGACACCACCACTCAGCTGATAACCAGAGAATAATTAATCAAAGCTTGTTTATCAAACTCTGATAATCTGTTAGTTAGTAAGGTGAATGTGGTATGTCATTTCCACCACAAAACCCATTCAAGGGATAATAATCAACTTAGCCACACAACCACATCACCCAGCTGTAATGTAAAAAAATTTGAACATTTCACAAATCAAATACATTTTTCCACTGTGGACTGGAAGAATATAACTGATAATAATGCAAAGCAAAAGAAGAACATACCAGAAGAAAGAAGATTTTCCAAATATCTCCATTAGGCAGTATGATGGATGTGGTGGTTCCCTTCACCAAAACACAGTCGATGAGAAAATAAACATTGCACCCATGCAATGGAATCTCCCTGCTGTGAGGAAAGAACCATTTACTATGTTTTGTATTGCAAATAGATTGTTCTTGGTGAACATAGGGATATGACTATCAAAAATACAATAAAAAGTAAGGACATACCTAAACAAAGCCGATTTATCAATTTTAAAAAATCTGTTAGTATGGTACATGTGGTGTCTCATTTCCACTGAAAACCTGTTGAAGTGAGAATAAACATTGTAGCCAAACAACAACATTACCCAGCTGTAAAGGATAAAAAATTTACAACATTTCAAAGAACAAATAAATTATTCTACTGTGAAATTGATGAATATAACTGATAAGAATGTAAGTAAATGAGAACATACAAGAAGAAAGAAGAATTTCCCAGTCTCTCCAGTAGTCAGTATGCTGGATGTGATAGTTCCCTTACACCAAACACCCAGTGGATGTGAAAATAAACATTGCCACCTGTTGTAACCTCAACAGGAATGCCATGGATTACCGCTAACCAAAATGTGTTGGTATCGACTGGAGCAGCTGTGAACAAACAAGAATGGAATGGAAGGACAATCAAGATGACAGACAACCAAGCAAGGTACCAAGATCAAGAACAAAGTATTAAGCAACAGGGTCATAAGAGATAACCTCACGAAATCAAACTATGCCCCCTCGTAAACGGGAAGCAAGCACACACAATGTAAACACGATGTCTGTAAGCAAGATGTCTACTGACTCAATGCAAACACCAGGCTGCCTCACTGAGTGAGAGGCAGGGTATTTTGCTATTGTCCAGTGGGCCACATGCTCCACAGTGGCGCCCCCACATTAGACTCAGGGCCAGTAGCACGTGCAGCCACAGCATTCGGGGTGATTGCTCCAGAGACCTCTAGTGGTCATCAAGTTCCATGCGGTCTCCTGTGGATTTGAAACCCCTGGAGCTTGGTACCAGATCCTTCTCCCCCCCTGCATTGGGGTGAAAATGCCCCAGTCTGTGCTGCGGTGTTCGGCAGATGGGAGAAGACCCAGGCTTGTCAACTGCCATTGTCGGGGAGGAAGGGACACCCGAGGTGTCCATGTCAGCCAAGCCAGAGGCCAGGGTGTTGCAAGGAGCTTCCGATCCACCTCAGGATGGGAATGGTTGGCGGTAGGCTTGCGGGGATGTAGCAACCGAGGGCAGTGGCAACGACTCAATGACCATGTCTGTACCTGAAGGAGGTAGTGTAGGAGGAGGTAGCAGCGGTAGTCCCACAGGGGTACATGGATGGAGCTGGTTATGATGGTGGGGCTAGAATCCTTTTGACACGTGCACTGACGTCACACACTGACCATGGGCCATGACGACCATGGCAGACGCACAGCCCACCTTGCTCCCTTACATGTGGGCCCACAAGGCCATGCTCGGGGTGTAACGCTGAGATGGCTAAGAGTGGGGTGGGAAGTTGACAGCTTCAGCAAATGGAGCAGGGTCTGCAACTGTCGCCCATGGAGGAGCTCTGTCAGACTATGTCTGTCAATTGGTGTGTTGGGACATGTGCTCAAGAACAGGGTGAGGGCTGATGTGGTTAGAGATGTTTCCACTACCTTTGTCAACTGTTGTTTAAATGTGCTGTTCTGAGCCATTGGTATTCCGATGAGTGAGGACTGCCCCAGTGCCGTAGGCCGACGCATCCACCACCACAACCAAGGTGCGGTCTAGAGAGAAGGGAGTAAGTCAAGGGGCAGACTTCAGCATCGCCTTTAAATGGAGAAAAGCCTGGTCACAGGCAGGAGTCCTATCAAAAGGTACCCCTTTGTGATGCAAGTGATTGAAGAGTTGAGCAACAGAGGCAGCTTGGGGCAAGAACTTCAAGTAATAAATAACCTTGCCCAAAAACACCTGGAGTTCAAATAAGTCCTTGAGATGAGGAAGGGCCTCAATGGCCATGACATTGCAATCTGAATGGTGAATGCCATCTTTGCTAAGCCAGTGGCCTAAGTATTCCACTTCTAGTTGGAAAAAAAACAACACTTGTCCAGGTGACAGAGTATACCCACTGATTTCAGAGCGTGAAATAAGGTGCTGAGGTTGTGCAAATGTTCCTGGCAGAAACGCCCGGTGACTGATATGTCATCTAGATAATTAACGTAGTCTGGGATAGGCTGTGGCATAAGCTGCTCCAGGAACCATTTTCAAATTAGCTGGCACTGAAGAGACACCAAATGGAAGGCGCTTGTACTTGTATAAGCCAAAAGGTGTGTTGATAACCAAGATGTTCAAGGAATTGGAATCCAAAGGTAACTGGTGGTATGCCTCAGCCAGGTTGATCTTAGAAAAGTACTCGTCCCCACAAGCTTGGCGGGAAGGTCTTCCTGTCGGGAAATGGGGTAAGTGTCTACTAAGGACTGAGCACTGACAGTAGCACTGAAGTCCCAAAACATCTGAAGGGACCCATTGGGTTTCCATATGACCACCAATGATGTCGCCCAAGCACTGTATGTCACAGGCTTGAGGACGCCAGCAGCCTGGAGCCGATGAAGTTCTTGCATGACTGCTAGCTGTGAGGCCACCAGAATGGGTCTGGCCTGGAAAAAGCAAGGCTGCACATCTGGCTGAAGTGTGATGTGTGCCTCAAAATGTGAAACACACCCGAGATATGTCACAAACAATGATGCAAAAGCCGAGTACAGATCGTCCAGGTTCTGAAAAGGAACAGCCATGGAAATGACCATAACCTCATCGGAAATTGAAAAGCCAAACAGTTGAAATGCATCTAGTCCAAAAATATTTGAAGTCGACGGATGGTCGACGACAAATAGGGTAAAGAGCCAGGGAACATGTTCGTAGGTGGACTGTTCACAAAGGGGAATGGAACCGTCGCCACAGGCAACCAAACATCAAGAGGTCGGCAACAATGCAGGAGAGTCCAGGCGACTATACGATGCAATATTTATCTGGGAGATGGTGGCCCCAGTGCCAACCTGAAAACTGACATCCTCAGTAAAAAGGCGGAGCGTGAGGAGTAGCCTCCGTACTGATGGGTCCCCCAGTGGGACGACTGATTGCAGAGCATGTACTGTATCCTGAGGCCCATTAGGGGAAGGACAGGGGTGAGTCGAACGAGTATGACAAACAGATCAGATGTGGCCCTCCTTCTTACACAGCATGCACGTTTTCCAGCAATGGGGGCAATCAGCTCGAGCATGTGCGGTAAAGCACTGTGGGCAAGATGGAAGCTGGCCACACGACCAGCTCTGATACCATAGAGACATCAGTCAAAGAGGAGTCCCAATGCCACTGGCCTCTGTTGGCTGGGCCACATCGACATTGCAAGGGTGGAACCCACAGAGATGCGTCGATCGCCGCCACTTGCAGCTGAGCCTTGAGACACTCATTAGCCACCTCAGCAATTTCAGATGAAAGGGCAATTCGGAGAATCTCTTCCAATGAGGGATTATTGAGTTTCAATGCCTCAGTGTGGACCTCAGTATCGGGAGCCAGCTGAACCACCACATCCTGGACCAGGGAGTCCACATACGAAGCCTTACATTGCTGATTGGTGCATTTAAAATCACATTGATGGCTGAGATCCTGCAAGTCCATGACCCAGGAACGATATGATTGTCCAGGCTGTTTATGGCACTGGTGGAACTCCTGCTGAGGGGCGACCACATAGTAACACTGGGAATAATAGTTTGACAGCAAAAGGCATATCTCCTGGAAAGAGAGAGCTACAGGATCAGACAAGGGTGCCAACTTGCGGAGAAGAAAGAATGTGTCTGGGGTGGCCCAAGACAAAAACAATGGCCACTGCAGTAGGTCATCCGTGATTTGAAAAGCCGTGAAATGTTGTTTCACCCTATGTAAGTACGTTTTACAGTCTTCTTTAGCGTCATCAAAAGTTGGGAATGACAGCGGATGTGGGGAAAGCATCGGACACCCGACGACTTGAAGCTGTTGTGGTAATGCGTCCCGGGCATCAACTGTACCCATTAGCAACCACATCGACTTTTGTAATTTGTCTAACTGGTGGCTGCTGCTGCTGCACGAGCTGCTGCTGTTGTTATTGCAACAGACAGACCAACTTAGCCTCGATGCGAACAACTATCACGGTTTACCTTGTCACCAGAATGTTGTAACAACAGCAGGAATGGTTGGGGGATTGCCACTAACGAAAATGTGGCGGGACCGAATGGTAGCGGCCGGCGAACAAACAAGTCAGACGAATGGGAATGGAAGGACAAGCACAATGACAGACAACCAAGAAGACACCAAGATCAACAAGAAAGTATTAAACAATGGGGTCCCAAGAGAGAACCTCAAGAAATTAAAACAACATCCCCTCATAAACAGGAAGAAAGCACACGCAATGTAAACACGATGTCTGTAAGCGAGATATCAACCAACTCAATGTGAACACCAGACTGCCTCACCAATTTTTCTTTCTTTATTGTTATTGTAACACTTCATACAAAAGGTGGGCTGGCAGCGGCAATATTACGCCGCTCTTCGGTCACAGATAGTACAAATAGAAACAAGGAAGATACAGAAAAACAAAACATAATGGTGGACAAAAAACAGTAGACACATGAGTAAAAACATGGAGCCATTTACAGGTGTAGTAAAATAAAAAACGTTCAGCACTTGTACACAAACACTGATGACTGAAATGACACACGTGAACGATGGAGCATGGGCGGTGAAAACACTGAGGCACTAACACGACAGTACACACAAAGAACTGATGGTGATGATCTCCGGTGCGTGAATGTTCACTTAACATGTACGAGTCCGGGGACCTGCCAAAAGGGGAAAAGGTGGGGGAAGAAGGAGAGGGGAGGGTGTAGATGTCAGTGGCAGAGGAGATGGAAGGTGGAGGAAAGAAGGTACAGGGGGGGGGGCGGTAGGGGAAGCCCAGGGAGAGGAGGGGGGAAGGAAGGGAGGAGGAAGAGAAGGCAGAGAAAAAGGAAAAAACACAGGGTGTGGAAGGGGAGGATCAAAATTGGTAGGAGGGGGAGATGGAGGGGAGAAGGACATCATCAGGGAGGGGAAGTTGGTGGAAGCCGCTATGGGTGAGGGTGTGGAGAATGGAGAGATGGAGAGCAGGTGGAAGGTGGGAATACAGGCGCGGCAGTGGACGGGGGTGGGAGAGGAAGGGAGAGACAAGCGGGTGAGGGGAATCAAGTTTACGGGAGTTGTAAATGATCTGCATCCGTAGCTAGCCGAGTGAGAGGCAGGTGCATAAATAGACGACAGCATATGTCGCTAATGGCCGCTGGGACCACGTGCTTCACAGTGGCGTCCTCACGTTAGACTCGAGGCCAGGAGCTCACGCAGCCACAGCTTATGGCGCGACTGCTACAGAGACCTCTAGTGGTCATCGAGTTCCATGCCGTCTGATGCGGATTCGAAACCCACAGCACTCGGTACCAGACACCCATACAATGGAATCTCTCTACTATGAGGAAAGTAAGATTTACATTTTGTAAAGCAAATAGATCGTTCCTAGTGTCCTTAGGAATATGACTTTTAAAAATATAAACCAAACTTAGGAGATACTAAACAAAGCAGATTTATCAAGTTCCGAAAATCTATTATTAAGTATGGTGCGTGTGGTGTCTTATTTCCAGCAAAAACACACTGAAGGGAGAATAAACATTCTACATCTACATCTACATCTACATGGTTACTCTGCAATTCACACTTAAGTGCCTGACAGATGGTTCATCGAACCATTTTCTTACTACTTCCCTACCATTCCACTCTCGAATGGCGCATGGGAAAAAGGAACACCTAAATCTTTCCGTTCGAGCGCTAATTTCTCTTATTTTATTATGATGATCATTTCTCTCTACACAAGTGGGTGTCAACAAAATATTTTCGCATTTGGAAGAGGAAGTTGGTGATTGAAATTTCGTAAATAGATCTCGCCGCAATGAAAACTGCCTTTGTTTCAGTGTCTGCCACCCCAACTCGCGTATCATATCAGTGACACTCTCATCCCTATTGCGTGGTAACACGAAACGCGCTGCCCTTCTTTGCACTTTTTCGATGTCCTCCGTCAATCCTACCTGGTAAGGATCCTACTTCGCACAGCAATATTCCAGCAGAGGACGGACAAGTGTAATGTAGGCTGTCTCTTTAGTGGGTTTGTCGCATCTTCTAAGTGTTCTGCCAACAAAATGCACTCTTTGTTTCGCCTTCTTTACATTATTATCTATGTGGTATTTCCAACTCAAGATGCTCGTAATTGTAATTCCTAGGTGTTTAGTCAAATTGACAGTCCATAGATTTGTGCGATTTATCGTATACCCGAAATTTATCGTATTTCTTTTAGTACCCATGTGGATGACCTTGCACTTTTCTTTGTTTAGTGCCAATTGCCACTTTTCGCACCATACAGAAAATCTCCCTAGTTCATTTTTCAATTGGAATTGATCGTCTGATGATTTTACTACATGGTTAATTACAGCATCATCTGCAAACAATCTGAGGGGGCTGCTCAGAGTATCAGCTAGGTCATTTATGTAAATCAGGAACAGCAGAGGGCCTATGACATTACCTCGCTGAACGCCAGAAATCACTACTGTTCTGCTCGATGATTTACCGTCTATCACTATGAACTGTGACCTCGCTGAGAGGAAATCACGAATCCAGTCACACAACTGAGACGATACTCCATATGCACGCAATTTGATTAATAGTCGCTTGTGAGGAGCGGTATCAAAAGCCTTCTGGAAATCTAGGAATATGGAACCGATCTGAGATCCCTTGTCGGTAGCACTCATTACTTCATGCAGTTGCACAAGAACGATATTTTCTGAATCCGTGTTGGTTATGTATCAATAATTCATTTTCTCGAAGGTGATTCATAATGTTCGAGTACCGTGTATGCTCCAAAATCCTACTGCAAATTGAGGTCAGTGATATGGGTCTGTAATTCAATGGGTTACTCCTATTTCATTTTTTGAATATCGCTGTGATCTGCGCTACTTTCCAGTCTTTAGGAACAGACCTTCCATCAAGTGAGCAGTTGTACAGGATTGCTAGGAAAGGCGCTCTTGTGCCTGCATACGCTGAAAGGAACGTGATTGGTTACCATCTGGGCCAAGAAGACTTGCCTTTCTTAAGCGATCTGAGTTCTTTTGCAACACCTAAGACATCTACTTTTATGTCACTCATGCTAACAGCTGTTCTGGTTCCGAATTGTGGAATATTTACTTCGTCTTCTTACGTGAAGGGATTATGGAAAACTGTGTTTAGTAACTCCGCTTTAGTAGCACCATCTTTGCGACTGGTGTACTTTACATACATCCAGAATCTCTTCGGGTTTTCTACCATATTTTGAGACAATGTTTCATTGTGGAAACTATTAAAAGCATCTCGCATTGGCGTCCACACTAAATTTCGAGATTCCGTGAAACTTAGCCAATCATGAGGATTTTTCGTGCTTCTGAATTTGGCATGCTTTTTTCGTTGCTTCTGCAACAGTGTTCTGACGCGTTTTGTGTACCATGGTGGATCACTCCCGTCTCTTATTAACTTATGCGGTATGAATCTATCTATTGCTGTCGATACTGTACCTTTGAATTTGGGTCATATCTGGTCTATACTTACATAATTAGCTTGGAAAGAATGGAGACTCTCTCATGTGGGCTCATGAACTAATTGTTCAAAGTAATTCTCAGAGAAAGCATTTAGTACAATTTCGGAAGATGTTTTCTGTCTACCACTGGCTTTGAACATGTATTTTCGCCAAAAAATCGAGGGTACATTGAAGTCTCCACCAATAATAGGTATGAGTGGGGTACTTATTTGTAATGTGATTCAAGTTTTCCTAGCTCCATTCAGCTATTATATCATCTGACTCGGGGGCGTCGTTAGAAGGAGCCAATTATTTATTTTGGCATGGCTGTTGAGTATAACCTCTACCCATAGTAATTTGCAGGAACTATTTATTTCAGCTTCACTGCAAGATAAACTACTACAAACAGGCACAAACAGACCACCACCTACTTTATTTAATCTATCCTTTCTGAGCACACTTTGCGCCTCTGTAAAAATTTTGGCAGAATTTATCTCCGGCTTTAGCCAGGTTTCTGTTCCTATAACGATTTCAGCTTCAGTGCTTTCTATCAGCACTTGAAACTCTGGTACCTTTCCTACACAGCTACGACAATTTACAGCTACAATACCGACTGTTGCTTGGTCAATTCTTGTCGTTCCTTTGCCCTGCACCCTTTGAGACTGGAGCCCTTTTTTATCTTTCCCGAGACGGTCTAACTTAAAAAAACCGCCCTGTCCCTGCCACACAGCCCGTGCTACAAGTGTAGCCGCCTCCTGTGTGTAGTGGACACCTGACCTATTTAGCGGCACCCGAAACCCCACCACTCTATGGCGCAAGTCGAGGATTCTACAGCCTACATGGTCGCAGAACCGTCTGAGCCTCTGATTCAGACCCTCCACTCGGCTCTGTACCAAAGATCCACAAGTGGTCCTGACGACGATGCTGCAGATGATGGTGAGCTCTGCCTTCATCTCGCTATCCAGACTGGCAGTCTTTACCAACTCAGATAGCCGCTGGAAATCAGAGAAAATCTCTTCCGATCCATAGCGACACACTTCATTAATGCCGACATGAGCCACCATCCACAGTTGGCTGCGCCCTGTACCCTTCGTGGCATCCGGAAGGACCCTTTCCACATCTTGGATGACTCCCCGCAGTATGCACACAGAGTGCACATTGGCTCTCTTCCCGTCCTTAGCTGCCATATCCCTGAGGGGCTCCATCACTCGCCCCTTCCCCATGACAAGCAATCCGACCCTCTGTACTTGTCCAGACCTGTCAGGAAGACCGGCTACTGACTCAGCAGGTATGGCCGCCATTGCTGGCTCAGAAGTACTTTCAGCACTGGGCAGAACTTCAAACCTGTCACGGAGGCATAAGCGTACAGCCTTGCGACCAGCACCAACTTTTGCCTTCCGCCCAGGTATCCGTGACCACGCCACGATTCGCCAATCACCGTCAGGCAAGTGTCGTCCTGCAGGGCGCAGTGGCATCAGAGATTCCAGGCAATGCTATAGGTTCCACAAGCGCTAAAGCGCTCGCCTTGGTTGTCCTAATGTCACCACGGCCCAAGGCAACAGCCTGGAACCTGTCGACCATGGCCAACACAGCTTCCAGCTGTTTACAGACGGTGGCCAATACCCCTGAATCCTTACACAACAGGCGCAGTCCCTAGCCATCATTAACAACTTTTTTTCCTCTCTTTTATCTCACAAGCTGTTTAAAACAAACAGATGACTGGCGATTACGCGAATTTACACTACACAGGTACTAAAATGTGATGCTACAACTCTAAAATACTATAATACACACGAAAATTATGACTTAAACTATGCAAGCATACAAAAACACGCAAAGAAATTAAGAATTAAACTATAAAACAAATAAGTGAGCTAAGAGTATGACTTGCTGCTGGCTGCTGCTTATCCATTGGCGTCAGGGTAGCAACACAACCAGATCACCCTGCTGTAAAGGACAAAACATTTACATTTCACATATTAAATAAATTATTCCACTGTTAACTTGATGAATGTAACTATAAGAATATATAACAAAAGATGGACGTACCAAAAGAAAGTCCCTTTGCCCATACACTCCTGTAGTCAATATGCTGGATGTGGTGGTTCCCTTCCACCAAAAACTGTCAATGCCAATAGCGAGTTCTTAGTGAACATAGGGATATAGCTATGAAAAATATAAAGTAAAGGAAGGACATACCTAAACTAACCAGATTTATCAAGATCCAAAAATCAGTTAGTTAGTGTGGTAAATGTGGTGTCTCATTTCCACCAAAAACCCGTTGAAGGGAGAATAAACATTACACCCACAAAACTGGGTGACCCTACTGTAAAGGACAAGAAATTTAGTACATTTCGCAAGTCAAATAAATTATTCCACAGTGAACTTGATTAATATAACTGATAAGAATGTAAGGCAGAAGAAGGATATACCAAAAGAAAGAAGATTTTCCCAGCAACTCCTGTAGTCAGTACGTTGGATGTGGTGGTTCCCTTCCACCAAAAACCCATTCGATGAGAAAATAAACATTGCACCAATAAAATGGGATCTCCCTGCTGTATGGAAACAACGACTTCCTACATTTTGTAATCCAAATAGACTGTGCTTAATGAACATAGGGATATGAAAATAAAAATGAAAGGAAAGACATATCTAAACAAAGAAGATTTATCAATGTTTTATGAAAGCGCAGCGGGACCAAACGAGAGCGTCCCGCGAATAATCAAAATGAACAGGGAAAGACGGACACGAACAACGACGGACGACGGCACAAGACCTAACGAACAACAACGCACAAATAGCAACTAAGTCGCAAGTGAACCCTCACGAATCCAAAACATCTACTTGTACATGGAAAGCAAGAAACACGCTGTCTGTGGGCGAGTTGTTGATAGACTAACGCGAATATCAGATTACTTGCTGAGCGAGAGGCAGGCGCTTAAATAGCTGATAGAGTACATTGCTATTGGCCGCTAGGACCAAGCGCTCCACCGTGGCGCCCTCACATGTACGAAGGCAAGGAGTGCGAGCGCACTCACGGCTAATGGCGTGACAGCTGGAGAGACCTCTAGTAGTAATTGAGGTCCATGGCATCTGGCGCGGATTCGAAACACGCGGCGCTCGGTACCAGAATCAAGATCCAAAAATCTCTTAGCAACTATGGTGCAAGTGGTGTCTCATTTACACCAAAAACCTGTTGAAAGGAGAATAAATATTGTAGCCGCACTACCAGATCACCCTGCTCTAAAGGTCAAAAACGTTACCACGTATCACCAATCAAGTAAATTATACCACTGTTAACTTGATCAGTATAACTAATAGGAATCTAAATCAAAAGAAGGACATACCAAGGAAAGAGAGAATTTCCACGTATATCCCACGGAAACACCGAGTCAGTGGGTAAGTAAACACTGCACCCATACAATGTAACCTACCTCCAAATTGAGTGTTCTAAATAAACATAGGGATCTGACAATCAAAAATAAAAAAACAAAGGAAGGACATAACTAAATAAAGCAGATTTATCAAGATCCGAAAATCTGTTGGTTAGTATTGTGCATGGGGCGTCTCTTGTTCACCAAAATCCCGCTGAAGGAAGAATAAACATTGTAGCACACCACCAGAACACCCCGTTGTAAAGGACAAAAATTTTACAACATTTCACAGATCAAGTCAATTACTTCACTGTTAACTTGATACATATAACTGATAAGAATGTAAAGCAAAATACATACATAATAAAATATAGAAGATATGTCAGTATGAGGGAGGTGGTGGTTCCCTTCCACCTAAAACCCAGTTGGTGGATGGTTGGTCTGTGAGGGGTTGAAGGAAACAGATTACAAAGGCCATCGTTTCCTTGTTTCAGGACCATAAAAGTATGCAAGGAATAAAAAAAAAAAAAAACAAGCAACAGAGATGACAAGGGAGACATAGTACAAGAAGGACACAGGCAAAGGCCAGACAAAAGAAATTAAAAGTACACAGCGTGTGAAAGTGGTTGTCAGACCATGGAAATAAAAAAGGAAAAGCCAACCACCAAGAAATACACTAAAAACCCCAATCTAAAACCGCACACCAAAGGCCAGACTCAACACAAACAAAGACACTAACGCTTAGGTCGAGCGATGAAAGCCCCCTGCACAGAAAAAGTCAAAACTAAGTCTGCCATTGCAGCGTCCTCTGATAAAAGTGTAAGCGGCATAGCAGGCAGCGCAAAAGTCTGCCTGGGCGGAGTTAAAAACGGACAGCCCAACAGTATGTGGACCACATCGACAGAGAGGTGGGTCGTCGTGGCGCAATAAATATCTGTGTGTCAGCCAAGTGTGGGCAATGCGAAGGCAGCAGAGGACCACAGAGACCCTGTGAGAAGCCCGCAGAGAAGACGACCACTCATTTCATCTCTCCTTGATGGCGCGGATTTTATTGGGCGTAACTAAGCTGTGTCATTCAGCATCCCGAATCTTGAGAACTTTGTGGCATAACACTGATCAGAGGTCAGATTCGGGTACTCCAATCTCCAGAAGTGGTTTACGAGTGGCCTGTTTGGCCAGCCTGTCAACGAGCTCATTTCCCGGGATTCGAACGTGCCCTGGGGTCCATAAAATGACCACTGGACGACCAGATCATTTGAGGGCTTAAACTGACTCCTGGATACTTGCTACCAGAGGATGGCGTGGGTAGCACTGATCAATGGCCTGTAAACCATTCAGAGAATCACTGTGGACCAGGTAGGACACAATGGGCAAGAACGAATATGCTCAGAGGTGGCCACCAGCTCGGCAGTGAAGACACTGCAGCCATCCAGCATGGAGTGCTGTTCGATATGCCCTGAGTGAGCATAGGCAAAGCCTACGCGACCATCAACCAGCGAGCTGTCGGGATAAATGACTTGAGAATCGTGGGATTCGTCAAGGATCGATAAGAATTGACTGTGGAGTGCCTCAGGAGGATTGGAGTCCTTATAGTAATGCGACAGGTCCAGCCATAGTTTCGGCTGAAGCATACACCATGGAGGTGTATGTGATGGACCCACACAAGGCGCTGTAAGGGAAAGGACTCGAGTTCAAACAATAGGAAATGGATACGTACAGCGATCGTTATCCCTGACTGAGGCCGCCATTCTGGGAGATGAATCACTGCATTCAGGAACAAAAGACAGTCATTCTGATGCCGAGGCGAGCTATGGACGTGCGATGCATATTGGGCAAGCAGTTGGCGGCGCCTGATGTGCAATGGAGGGACTCCAGCCTCCACTAAGTAGACTGGCCACTGGACTCGTTCGAAAAGCGCCCATCCCCAGATGGATCCTGCAGTGGTGCACAGGATCAAACAACTTCAATGCTGAAGGCACTGACGAACCATACACTTCACTCCCATCGGCAAGTCGTGACTGAACTAGGGCTTTGTAGAGGTGCAGTAATGTAGGGCGATCTGCTCCCCCCCCCCCTTTCCAGTGGTGTTTCTCAGGCAGCGGATTGCGTTAAGATACCGTCAGCACTTTCGCTTAAGCTGGCGAGTGTGGGGGAGCCATCTTAGCTGGGCGTCGAAAACCAGTGCTAAAAAGCGATGCGTTTCGACTACCTGTAGTGGATGGCCATCAAGAAAAAGTGCAGGGTCAGGGTGGACTGCCTGTCGCCGACAGAAGTGCAAAACGCAAGTCTTGTCGGCAGAGAAGTGGAACCCATGGGAGAGAGCCCAAGATTGTTCATTCTGAATGGCTCCCTGTAGTTGGCTTTCAGCAACACCGATGGTTGAGAAACTGAAGCAAAGGCAGAAATCGTCAGCATATATGGAGGGCGACACTGACGGCCCTAAAGCTGCTGCTAGGCCATTTATAGCGATTAGAAACAGGGGGACGCTCAACGGATAGCCATGTGGGACCCCCTTTTCTTGGATATGGGAGGAGCTAAAGGAGCCTCCGACTTGAACACGGAAGGTACAAAGGGAGAGAAAGTTCCATATAAAAATCGGGAGTGAGCCACTCATGCAGTGTGGCAAGGATGTGGTGGCGCCAGGTCGTGTCGTAGGCCCTCCGCAAATCAAAAATGACGACTACCAGATGTTGACAACTGGAAAAAGATGTTTGGATGGCAGACTCAAGGCACACCAAATTATGTGTCGTTGAGCGGCCTCAGCGGAAACGACCCTGGGATGGATCCAGATGCCCTCGAGACTCCAGGAGCCAACACAACCTCCGGCTCACCATTCATTCGAGTAATTTGCAGAGAACGTTGATGAGGCTAATGAGATGGTAGCTGTCCAATGCTGCATGGTTGTTCCCAGTTTTCAACACTGGGAAGATGATGCTGCTTTCTCACTGGGACAGGAACACTTCCTCACCCCAGGTGCAATTCAAGACAGACATAATCTGGCACAGTGAGGCCAGAGACAGATGTTTGAGAAATGGGGAGTGAATTCGGTTAGCTGTGTCAGGACAATGGGCAAGGGCACTGAGGAATTCCCACTCAGTAAAAGTAGCATATTATGGCTCAGGGCGGGGCGATGTAAAAGACAAATGTCGTTCTGCCATCTCTTTCAAGGAACAAAAAGCTGGGTGTTAATTGGCAGGTGCACAACTTGGAGCAAAATGCTCAGAAAAATGCTCGGCGATTTCACCTGAGTCGGTGCACACTGCCCCATTGACTAAAACCCCATGTACCCCCAGCGGGGTCAGGTAACCATAAAGGTGGCGAATCTGAGTCCACACCCGGGAGGCAGAGGTACGAGAACCAATGGAGGAAACATATCGTTCCCAGCACTCTTGCTTCCGTCATTGTATCAGGTGGCAGGCATGGGCACAGAGCCGCTTAAAAAAAAGAGAGTCTCCAATGATGGATGCCGCTTGTGTAGTTGAAGGGCCCACCTACGCACTTTGATGGCCTCAGCGATTTCCAGCGACCACCAAGGCACAGTTTTACGCCGAGGGCACCCAGAAGAAAGAGGAGCCGCGCTTTCTGCAGCCGATACGATCTACACAGTGACCTGCTCGACCACCACATTAATAGCACCATGAGTGGGAGTGTTAACAGTGACGGCAGATGTGAAAGCCAGCCAATTGGCCCTATTAAGGGCCCATCGCAGAAGACGTCCAGAACTGTGACGCTGGGGTAGTGACAGGAAGATCGGAAAGTGGTCACGACCACACAAGTTGCCGTGAACCCTCCAATGGATGGATGGTGAAGATCCTGGGCTGCAAAGCGAGAGATCAATGGTCGTATTTGTGCCACGAACCACACTGAAGTGTGTGGGGTCTCCATTATTTAAGAGGCACAGGTCGAGCTAAGAGAGAAGATTCTCAACATCTCTAACCTGGCCAGTAATCACCGCCCCACCTTCCAAGGGTTTATAGGTATTCAAGTCCTCCAAAAGTAGGAATGGTGGGGGGACTTGGGAAATCATAAGAGCCAATTCATTAAGAGGTACTTCACTATCTGGAGGAAGGTAGACATTGCAGACAGTAATATCCAAGATTGTCCTTATCCTCACAGCAACAGCCTCTAAAGCTGTGTGAAGAGGCACTGATTCAGAGTAAACAGAGATAAGGACATACAGGCATATGCCATCCGACGCCCTGTTACAGTCAGTCTGAATTTTATAAAACCCCTGATAGCCACAAAGGGCATGGGTTTGCATTGCTGGGAACCAGGCTTCTTGGAGGGAAATACAGAGAGGAGGTGTTGAGCTCAAAATCAGCCTTAGTTCAGCCAAGTGGTTGGAAAAACCACTGCAATTCCACTGGAGGATGACGTCATGATTAGGCTGGAAAGACAGGAAGCGCTCAAGGAGGCACGTCAACTGCTGCCATCGATTGAGTACCTGTGTGAGTGACATCCATTGTGTCTGAGGTTCCAGCGAGATCTAGGTCCTCAGCAGACGCCAGAATCTCCACCTCTTTCTCAGATGCAGAGCTCGTAGGGAGCAGTGGAATGGGTGCCACGGCAAGGTCAGGATTCCTGGGTGCCTTCTTCTTGTTTGGTTTCTCCTGCTGGTTCTTCGATAGATCCAGCTGGGAGGGCTTCAGTGGGTCAGTGGTCAGTCTCAGGGAATGGGGAGGACCGTGAAACTTGAAATGTCCCCTTAGAAAAATTATACAAGACTGTGCTTAAACTGACACACAATATTTTTTTTGCGCAACGCAATCTGACTTTCAGTAATCCCTACAAGAGAATGGCCCTGACTAACATTAATCTACATGTTTCACAAATCACTTACCTCACAAAAATCTTCGTTACTCGAACTACTGCAATACAGCGAGCACCACTACTGCCAGCTAACTAAAAGATTCAAACTACGGAAGTTACTAACTACTGATAGGCACAGTTAGCAAATGAAAGATTTTAATAGAGAACAAACAATGTATTTACCTTAATAGTCATAATATATATAGCAGTTCATGACACCAATTCTTACAAATTTTAAAACTCCGCCATCTCTCTCCCCACGTCCACCACTGCTGGCGGCTCACCTCCAACTGCGCAACGCTACGCGCTGTCAGTATCCAGCTGCCGCTGCCCAACACTACAATGGCAGACAACAATGCAAACTAAACACAGACTGCGCACAGCACACCCAGTGATTTTTCATACCGAGCGCTAAGCGGAGTTACCAATAAGAAAACCTAAACAGCCTACTTACATAGCCCCCATGCTCCCCACAAAAATTTTTACAAATTGTTTTGGGCAGTGGCCAATAATGATTTGATAAAATTTTTCATAATTACTATAACAAAGATATCAAATGCACACACTTATTGATACAATGTTGGTCAGAAGCTAAAATTCTCTCACAGTCCATAAAGACAGTACTGATCGTTTATCACAGTAAAATTGCAGTGTTTTTTTTTTCAAAGTTTGAGCAATAAAAGAAATTGCACTTGGAAGTAGTGGATTTCTAAGCAGTCTTGAAGAAGTAGTGTTGTCCTTCCAATGAAAGACAGTGCTGACTCTTGACATGCAGACAGGTAATGGGCCACAGCAGAGTCAGTCGACGATGAAGACTATCGGTAGGTAGGTCATCACAGAGCAGACCCACTGTAGTCCTGGTAGAGATTACTAATGGTGGGCCACCAGAGGTGCAGACCCACTGCAGTCCTTGTAGAAATAATGGTATTGGTGGGTCATCAAAGGTGTAGACCCACTGTAGTCCTTGTAGAGATGGCCAGCAGCCATCTGTTTGACTGTGCAGGCGCACAATCACCATTGAAGAGCCTTGCGGATAATATAGCAAGTCCATAACCACCACTTATGCACTCACAAAAATTGTTTTTGAAATGTCCTTACAACCAGCAATGCTGTTATCCAGTCCCTTACTGAATTATTAACACACGTGCAAACACTATCAGTCTCACATATTGTCCATATACTATGACCAACAGAAATGTGTGCAGTGAAATGTAATTTACAAGTTACTTAATTTGATGAACTGGTGTCAGTTACAATTTTATAACATAAGAATGCAATAACAAAGGTACAAAATACATCTTTAAAGAACATAACAATACAGATAACATTTGCAGTAGTACAGGCTTTACAAAAGAATCGAAATAGCAAATACATCAGTGTTACAAAAATTACGACATAAGTACATACATAAAAGATCAGAATAACTTTTGAAACATCAACTTCACACATGAGCATTAGAACAAAACAGAATAAATAATGTGTAAACATCTTTACGAAGTAAATAACATGTTATTAATGCAAATTATATTTGAGGATAACAGTATTCCTCATCTTAGTGAATGTAGCTTAGTATTAGAAAAATTCTGCAACTTAAGTCTTATCAAATAAACATATAAAGACAGGAAGAACATAAATACACAAGGGTACACATACACATAGTGGGATAACACAAGGAAAGGGCAGGGTTTGTTTTACTGCAGTATTTTCCAAACAAAACTTTCTTTACTTCTCGGAGATCTCCCTTCGTTCTTCATTATTTCCAAAATGTCCTATGTATACCTGCTTTCTGTGCTTTTCTCATATAACCTCTCAGTGCATTTCTTCAAATCCATCGCAACTCATTCTCTTATATTGGCTACCCCTTCTTAAGCTAACTTAAATCTGCTGAGCTCAAATGCTTAACTAAGGGACGAGGCAATGCAGCGGCACAAAACAATTAATACAAACAGCAATGACAAAAAAAGCAAGTAAGCATAGCGAGCAGCAATAAATGTAATAATTTATACCTAAACATAACAAAGCTGAAGCAGAAAAAGTATTACAGTAAAAAATGTTTAATACCTATGTCACATCTTAATGTCTATGTAATTAAAATGGTGCACCACAAAAACTAATGCTACAACAAATTACCAAGTACTTGAAAAGAAAATTATATATACAGTTACTGTTATTAGTCGCTTCTTATTGCTCTTTCCATTCCAAAAGCTCCTTTATCGAAGAATGTGGATCATGAAATAATTATTTAATAGATCTGTTGACAGAAAGTGTTCACATTAGCAAATGCATTTAATTTTATTTTATAAAACCAATGCTGCAACACAGCTGGAAACCAGATATCAAATGAAATAAGCAACTATGAAAGGCAAAGCATAAAAATATCATTCAATAGTCATGTGACATTTCATAAGTTAGTGCAAATTCTCTCAACTCTCGTAGAAAGACGCTTGTCATTATCAGGTGTGCAGAAGTAAATAAGTATCTTTTCCAAGTGATGAGCGTGTCGTTTTTGCGATGCTTTCTACAAAGGAATGTCAATAGCGAGGATAATGGCCTCCCCTTTTTTTTCTTGTGTCTCTGAAAGGCACAAACTAATGGCTTGTTTCCTGGTGGCTGTCGCCCAGCTGGGCGCCCACGACGCATTACGTGCAGGTGGTCATTTAACTTTCTTACCGAAATATTTACGACACCAGTTTCCGCTACAGTGGCAGTCTCATATAAAAATATTTCACAGGTCAAGAATTTGCGTTACAAATCTGTAGAAACAAAATCTTATTGATATAACAGTGTCCAAAAATTTTCGTCGGCATTGTAATACATTCACGCATTTACATACATTTCATAACTCTTAAAGTACGATTCTTGGTTTCCAACAACCTTTTCCACGAACCAAAGTCCCTAACCTCTACTCATTATTCCTTACCTTATTCGTCGACACTTCTTCAATATTCCATAATAACAGATCAGTAGCATAATCAAATAACTCATATAGCATCAGTTTATTGATCATAAACATACCGCAACAGCGTAATACACATCGTCATCATAACATCATAAAACGTCAGCCGAATCTCAATATCGTCGTAGCTTCTTCCAATAATTTCAAAACCTAAAAAAAAATTCTCTGCTCATGTCAAAAGTGTCATCTACCTCAACCGTACTTTAAAAATCATGATCTCATACCCAATTATGTCATTCAAAGCTCTCATAGTATCACAATGGTTCCGAAAATGTATGAACAGTTCACAAAGTACAGACAAGATACAATTTCGTAAGTGTGAAGTTATCCAACAGTGTAATTACGTAAACATGTGTCACTGATGTAGTAAAAAAAAATGTTTGTCTCTCAGTTAAATGATCAGATAGCTGTGTAATTTATGTGTTAGATAAATATGGTACCAATGTGTAAAGTTGTATAAGCAAATACCATATTAGCTAGGGCTCCTTGTGCTTGCCAAACACATGGTACACAAAGTAAGCGTGTACCCCCCTGAGGATTAATGCAATTGTATCCTCAGGTGTTGCAGATTAAAGCAATGGAATGAAACGTATAACAAAAAACTTTATTTTTAATTCAACAATATTGATAAATAAATGGTTTAAGTACCAAATTAATCACTCAAATGCGTGCCCTGTAGTGCTAAATGTGCGTTTTGCTGTAAGATAATTCTGTGGAACTGTCGTAGTTATCGTCCTATGTAAGCAAAGTTCTGCTGAAGCCGATGTACTTACCTCATCATAAACGAAGGTGAAATGCTTTCCCTATAGATATGGTAGTTATTACGTACCTTACCATGATCTAGAAAGTACTATAATGTAACGTATTGTTCTGCTACGATAAAGGCTGTCTCATTGTAGCTATACCACAAAAGTTGCAACTAAAACATGTTTTACTTTCCAGAATAATACAGAAAAACTGTGCAGATATAAAACAGATACACCGCAAAAGCAACAATGTAAATCGTGTCACATATTAGTAGCGTCGTGATATAATCGTGTAGCTATTAGAGAAACCAAATGCTAAGTCATCTTTAATCTCACCGAATGAACTTCAAATAAAGAATGTGTTTTCAAGTAAACCAAAATGTTGCATTAAAATCTCATTAGCAATGATGGTAAATGTTCTAAGTATGTAAGCCTTATAGTCGTTACGAAATCGTGCAACTAACAAGCAAGAATGTACATGCACAATAACAGTGTGACGTCTGTTCACTATAACAATGCACTCGTAAATACTGTCTAAATAAGTTCTCTAAGTTCTAGACTGGATAGTTAACTTCAAAACATTGTTGCATGTTAACAGATTCTTAGTGTGACAAAGTATACTAGTGATGTGATGTGAACAGCTTTATGGCAAAGACAAAGTTAAAAAGCAGATTATCTTTCAATAAACGGTTTTACATGTGAAATGTGGTGTAGACCTTTACTCTTCCTAGTACGCAGAGTTTCAACTTCAACGCAATTATCATGTGGTATACGTCGGATTCTGTAGGGTCCATTGTAAACTAGAAAGAATTTCTGACTCAAGTGTTTCTTCTTATGTGACAATGGATGAGCTTTAATGAGAACTTTCCGACCAATATATAATTTCTTTGCATTTGCTTTACCGTGTAATTTTCTCCTTTTGTCTGCAGCAGAATTTATATTTTTAATACCCAAATCAGTTATGTCTTTGTGTCGAAGTTTACGTGTATTCGTAAAAGGTACAAGCTCTCTGATTCTGTTTGGTGGTTCTTTATTCTTCAGTACAAGAACAGGTGGTAAAGCAGTGTAGTCATGAGGCATTTCATTCAGCACGTTTTAAATAAGTGTAAATATCTGTCCCAATGCTGATGCTTTCTGTGACAATAAAGTCTGCAAAGCTTATTGATTTCTTTCATAATCCATTCAGACGGGTTACAATGTGGTGAGTACAATGAAATAAAAACAGATTTGATTTTATGGTTACGAAGCATGTGTGACCAAACAGAAGATCTGAATTGCGGTCCGTTATCTGAAATGACTTTACTAACGTGTCCAACTTCACGTAAGAAATTTTTAACAAAGGCGTTGGATACAGACCGTCCAGTGGCTTTACGTAACGGAGTGAAAGAAACAAATTTTGAAGTAAGTTCAACAGCGACTAGAACGTACGAAAATCCATTAGATGTTCTGACAAGCGGTCCCAAGAGATCAACAGCAGCAAATTCTTTTAATTTAGAAGGAATGATAGGAAACAATGGAGCACGTTTGAGAGACAGTAGATGGTTTCGCCTTTTGAGAAAGTTTACAAATAGACAAGTCTCTACGAATTCTCTTTTCCATATTGTTAAAATAACAAGTCGTTCGAAGAATATGATAACATTTTCGTGGACCAAAATGTGCATAGCTGAAATGAATGTACCAAATGAGCTTATTAACAAAATCGTCTGGAATGCAAAGTACCCATAGCTTGTCATCAACAGTGCATCGTTTGAACAGTATGTTGTTTCTAACCAGATAATAATGCCGAATCTGTGTGTGTGTCTTTTCATGCCATTTACTTTTGATGTCTTTCCAAATCGGATCTTTAGCTTGTTCATGAGCAATGTCCTTTAAAGATGTGGTGATGAAGTTTTCAAAGGCGACTTTCTGAATGTAAAGAATACTGACATTTTTCTCGAGGTTGCTTTCTGTGTTACTTTTCTCGAGCCCAGCCGGTGCGCGTGACAGTGCGTCCGCAACAATGTTCTCCTTGCCGGGAATGTAGACTATTGTGAAGTGGAATTCTTGCAGAAACAATGCCCAACGTTTTAACCTGTCATGATTTAATTTTGAAGACATAAGAAATTGTAATGAACGATGGTCACTGTATACTTTTACGTGCTTACCATAAAGAAAGAAACGGAATTTGTTAAATGCCCAAACGATAGCTAAAGCTTCTAATTCAGTAACGGAATAATTTTTTTCAGATTTTGTTAGCACTCGGCTAGCAAAAGCAACGGTTTTCTGAACAGTAATGTCATTTTCTGTGGCTTCTTGAAATAAATGGGCACCAAGACCGACTTTAGAAGAATCCGTGCTAAGGCAAAAATCTTGTGAGAGATCTGGATGAGCTAGTATTGGCGCGTTAAGTAGCGATTCTTTCAAAGAATTGAATTCCAACTGTGCTTGTTCGTCCCAGTTCCAAATAGTATTTTTTCCAGTGAGAGAACAAAGTTTTGGTGTAACTAGAATTTGCATATTCAGAAAACGACGGTAAAAATTTACGAGACCTAGAAAACTGCGGACTTGTTTTTTTTTTTGTGGATGGAACTGGAATGGCTCTGATTGCTTCTAACTTTTCAGGATCCGGCTGGATGCTTTCAGAAGAAATAATATGTCCCAAAAACTTCACTTTTGTCCTACCGAATTCAGACTTTTCCAAGTTAACTGTAATTCCAGATTCTGCAAAAATATGTAACACGCTGTTGAGGATGCGATTATGTTGTTCCCATGAGGCTTCTGCTATCAGAATATCGTCCACATATAAGGTGATGTGACGTTTCAAGAGCTCAGGTAATATGGAATTTAGCCCGCGAATGAATGCTGCCGAGGAAATGTTCAAACCAAAAGGAAGTTTCCGAAACTGATAACAAACGTCGAAACAAAGGAAAGCTGTGTATTGTCTACATTCTGGATGAAGTTCGATCTGATAAAACCTGGATCTGAGATCAATGGAAGACAACACTTTTACACCATTAAAACTTTGAAGAAGTTCTTCCAACGTTTGCGGCCTGTCTGTTTCAGGAATAATGATAGTATTGATTTGTCTCGAATCTAAGACAAGCCTGATCGATCCATTTTTCTTCTCAACAACATGTAATGGATTGTTGTATGAGCTTACTGCAGGCTCAATAATGCCGTCGTCAAGCATAGATTGTATTTCTGTTCTAACACGGTCCCTATAATGTCCTGGAATTACGTATGGTCTAACACAAAATTTAGTATGCTCACGAACACGAAATTGGTATTGAAATCCCTTGATTGTTCCTGTTTTGTGAGTAAAAACTGTGGAATGTGCTTGTAAAATCTCAAAAAGGTCCTGCCTATCAGTGTCATTACAATTCTCAATTGTTTGAATTTTATTTTGAATTAAGTCATTAGTTTCAATTGTGCCGTCGATATCATCCCTGTCAGTACTTGCAGAGCGACTGTTAGTGTCTAGGTCCGTAGAAAATTCCGAACTGTTGTCTAACAGAAGGTAAAGCCGATTAATTTCCTCGTCATGGTTTGAGAGCCAATCTTCAAATTTCAAAACTATTGACTTACCTTCTTTCTCTAAACTTACACTCCTGGAAATGGAAAAAAGAACACATTGACACCGGTGTGTCAGACCCACCATACTTGCTCCGGACACTGCGAGAGGGCTGTACAAGCAATGATCACACACACGGCACAGCGGACACACCAGGAACCGCGGTGTTGGCCGTCGAATGGCGCTAGCTGCGCAGCATTTGTGCACCGCCGCCGTCAGTGTCTGCCAGTTTGCCGTGGCATACGGAGCTCCATCGCAGTCTTTAACACTGGTAGCATGTCGCGAGAGCGTGGACGTGAACCGTATGTGCAGTTGACGGACTTTGAGCGAGGGCGTATAGTGGGCATGCGGGAGGCCGGGTGGACGTACCGCCGAATTGCTCAACACGTGGGGCGTGAGGTCTCCACAGTACATCGATGTTGTCGCCAGTGGTCGGCGGAAGGTGCACGTGCCCGTCGACCTTGGACCGGACCGCAGCGACGCACGGGTGCACGCCAAGACCGTAGGATCCTACGCAGTGCCGTAGGGGACCGCACCGCCACTTCCCAGCAAATTAGGGACACTGTTGCTCCTGGGGTATCGGCGAGGACCATTCGCAACCGTCTCCATGAAGCTGGGCTACGGTCCCGCACACCGTTAGGCCGTCTTCCGCTCACGCCCCAACATCGTGCAGCCCTCCTCCAGTGGTGTCGCGACAGGCGTGAATGGAGGGACAAATGGAGACGTGTCGTCTTCAGCGATGAGAGTAGCTTCTGCCTTGGTGCCAATGATGGTCGTATGGTGTTTGGCGCCGTGCATGTGAGCGCCACAATCAGGACTGCATACGACCGAGGCACACAGGGCCAACACCCGGCATCATGGTGTGGGGAGCGATCTCCTACACTGGCCGTACACCTCTGGTGATCGTCGAGGGGACACTGAATAGTACACGGTACATCCAAACAGTCATCGAACCCATCGTTCTACCATTCTTAGACCGGCAAGGGAACTTGCTGTTCCAACAGGACAATGCACGTCCGCATGTATCCCGTGCCACCCAACGTGCTCTAGATCCGGATCTGTCCCCCATTGAGCATGTTTGGGACTGGATGAAGCGTCGTCTCACGCGGTCTGCACGTCCAGCACGAACGCTGGTCCAACTGAGGCGCCAGGTGGAAATGGCATGGCAAGCCGTTCCACAGGACTACATCCAGCATCTCTACGATCGTCTCCATGGGAGAATAGCAGCCTGCATTGCTGCGAAAGGTGGATATACACTGTACTAGTGCCGACATTGTGCATGCTCTGTTGCCTGTGTCTATGTGCCTTGGTTCTGTCAGTGTGATCATGTGATGTATCTGACCCCAGGAATGTGTCAATAAAGTTTCCCCTTCCTGAGACAATGAATTCATGGTGTTCTTATTTCAATTTCCAGGAGTGTATTTCAGCATCGTGAAAGTTTAAGATTGCTTTGTATTCATTCAAAAAGTCTACTCCCAGTATAATTTCCGTCGACAACAATGGAACAATAAGAAAGTTCATAGAGAAGCTGTGGCTCTGACAAAAGAATTCTAAGTTGGTTTGTTGGCGTACATCTACACTTTTTCCAATGACTGCACCTTGTAATTTAATCTTGCGTAACGGAAGTGTGGGGCAATCGTTCGATTTGTTGCATTTGCTAAAAGCTGTTTCACTAATTACTGAAATGGGACTGCCTGAGTCAAGTACTGCCGTAAATTTTACGTCATTTACAGTAATGTGAATCACAGGATATGCAATGTTGTTATGTTTTACGTCGTGTTCCTGGAGTAATATGTCCCTAATGTCTTCCATTTTAACGTAATTACTAGCTACGGCAGCTGCGTCGTCAGTTTCATAAGTACGTTTTGAGGCTGCCAGCGGTATGAGTCATTGCCTATTGTGTCTTTGTTGGCGCGCGTCGTTATTGGGATTTGGAGACCTAACTTCTACAAATTCACCTTGTCGAGAGGGCCCTGCTCTGTTTGATTCCCGCCAGTTCTGCTGCAATTCAGGTCTGTCGTTACGATCATATCGTCTGTCGTCATGTCGGTAGATTCCATAGTTTCTTTCTTGTCGGTCACGTGGTGGAGAATTTCTCTCTGAATCGTAAGTGCGCGCTGGACCGTTGCGTCTAAAGTTATTCTGTCTCCCTTGATAGTAATTATTTTGGTTCCCATATTGTCTGTTTCTCTGATTGTCTCTGTGATAGTCATTACCGCGGAGAGGTGACCTTTCCCTGTAATTATTACTACTCTGCCAACGGTTGTCATACGGGTGGTGTCTGTTTTGGTCACGATTTGTATTGTGAGAATAGCCTTGTCGTGTCCAGTTATTATTTCTTTCATCGCGGAATTGCGACGGATGTGACCTGTAATTGTTGTGCTCCTGTTTGCGCGTTCCGCGATTGTCAGTGTCAATTTCCAGTTCTTGTAACAGTCCCTGAAAAGCTTCAATGTCGTCTTTGCAACGCCCTGCCAAAATAATATTCCTTAAATGTTCAGGCAATTTCATTATGCAAATGCGGATGAGTTCTGAAGGGCTATATGGGTTTGAAAGATATTGGTTCTTATGCAACATATCTTCAAAATATTTGACAAGACTGGAAAATTCAGATTGTTCAAAGTGTTTCGTCATCATTATGCTATGTTTTACTCGGTCTTGTGTAGCTTGGCACCAATATGCTGAGAGGAAAGCATGATAAAATTCTCCTTCACTGTGACAATCGTGAATGATCGATCGCATTCTTACAGCTGTTTCATTCTCCAAGTAGCCACACATAAATTCTAATCTGTGTTCTAATGACCAGTTGGGAGGAAAACAATGAGAGAATTGATGAAGCCACGCTTGTGGATGAATGTCGTTGCCAGAATTCTTAAATGTTTTGAGTTTACGTGTAGTAACGAACAGCTTATAGTCAAAATCATCATGTCGGCGAGTCGCATGTCGGTCATTGTTACGTCGTTTCGGCGGTTCCATCTCAAAATTCGGTGTACCTTGCCAATTTCTTTCATAATTTTTCTCCGATAGTGAACATATTTCCTCAGTGTGTTTTTCTGAACCAAGTTTCAGAGAGTTCATTTGTGTTGAAATCGAATCTACTGTGTCCTTTAAGTTTTCCTGAGTTCTTGCAAGTTGCGTAACCGAATCGGTGGATGCAACTGAGTGAATTTTAGCTTGCAAGGTCTCATGATTTTCATGAACAATAGTTTGCAGTTCTTTTATGGCTGATTCGTGATTCAGTAATGTATTTTCATGCTGCGAAAAAATAGGTTGAAAATGCTCACAAATTTGTGTTTTTACGTCATTACAGATTTTTTGACATTTCGATTCAATGTTATGTAACTCAGTAGTTAAATCTTCACGTGTTTGTTCAAGTGTGGTGTCTAACTTCCGAAGATTTTGTTCCATTGTGTCTAACTTTTGAAGCTTTTGCTGTGTTTGCCTCTGATTTTGTTCCATTATGTCTAACTTTTGAAGATTATGTTCCATTGTGTCCAACTGTTGCTGTGTTTGTCTCTGATTTTGTTCCATTGTGTCTAACTTTTGAAGCTTTTGTCCCATTTGTTGCATTAACTGTAATAACAGTGCACTGGTGTCTGAAACATGTTCCTTAGTGCTATTCGGAAATGTATTTGAACCGGCAGTATTCGCAGTTTGAAAAACAGAAAATGTGTCTTGACTTATTTGAGAAACCGGTGAGGACGCAAAACCTGAATCTACAGTATTTGCAAGAATGTGTCCTGTCATTTCGGACTCCTGAGGCGAGCGGTTGCCAACCGAACGATCGATAATGCTTCCCTGTTCACTAATTGTTTCACTGTCTAAACCATTGTTTGCAGCCCGCTCCATTTCCCTATGTACAATTACCAAATTACTACTTTGAACATTAGTTAATTCATTACATGGTGGCGCTAACACACTGCTTTCGTCTTCACTGTCATTTCTCAGTTTACTTTGGAACCTAGTATTACGTTTTTCACACGCCATTGTTGTCACAATATTTCACACGACAACACAGAAAAGCACAATTTGAAGAGAAAAATAAGAAAACACATTAACATAGCACTGAAAATAACAACTAGTTAATTGCAAGCGCAGCTGCGAAATACTTCGTGCAAAAACTACATGGATGCCAAAACTGTTTTACTGTACAAAAATGAAAGACTGCAACTACAAAGGAAATTCTCTCTATGATTATGCGCTAGCAATAAACAAAAGCTACATTAATTACACAAACTACAAGAAAAATCAGAAGATTCCAGTGAGGTATCCTCGGCTAAGGGTCGACATATGAAACGTCCCGTTAGAAAAATTATACAAGACTGTGCTTAAACTGACACACAATATTTTTTTTGCGCAACGCAATCTGACTTTCAGTAATCCCTACAAGAGAATGGCCCTGACTAACATTAATCTACATGTTTCACAAATCACTTACCTCACAAAAATCTTCGTTACTCGAACTACTGCAATACAGCGAGCACCACTACTGCCAGCTAACTAAAAGATTCAAACTACGGAAGTTACTAACTACTGATAGGCACAGTTAGCAAATGAAAGATTTTAATAGAGAACAAACAATGTATTTACCTTAATAGTCATAATATATATAGCAGTTCATGACACCAATTCTTACAAATTTTAAAATTCCGCCATCTCTCTCCCCACGTCCACCACTGCTGGCGGCTCACCTCCAACTGCGCAACGCTACGCGCTGTTAGCATCCAGCTGCCGCTGCCCAACATTACAATGGCAGACAACAATGCAAACTAAACACAGACTGCGCACAGCACACCCAGTGATTTTTCATACTGAGCGCTAAGCGGCATTACCAATAAGAAAACCTAAACAGCCTACTTACAAACTCTATGATCAGCCACCTGTGTGTGGTTGCTTCAGCCACTGGTGGGCGTCCACTTTTCCACTGGTCAGAACTCAGCAAGGGAGTGACCCAAGGGACCCCTTCCTGGTGAGAGGAGCCAAAGAAGACACTCGCTTCTCTGAGTGAGAAGTGGCGACTGGTGTCCCCAATGATTTGGGGGGGGGGGGCGTTGCTCATGAAGTACGTGGTGCAGGAGCAACAGGGAGGGAAATGTCCCCCACCATCAAGGGGGCAGGTGGAGTCTGACAGCTCTGAGAGCCAACTGTACACAATGAAATGGGAGATGATAGAACCGCTGTCGGAACAGCAGTATAGGTTGATGTCATATGCACAGGATGGAGTCTCTCGTATTTCAGTTTAGCCTCAGTGTATCAGTGTAGGTCAGGCGATCCAGAGTCTTATATTTCATAATCCTCCATTCTTTCTGTAAAATCCGATAGTCCAGAGAGCAAGGGGAATGGTGTTCTCCGCCGTTAATACAGATGGAAAGCGGGGCACAGGGGGTACTGGGATGCAAAGGACGTCCACAACATCAACGCATGACGCTGGAAGTATACCAGGATGACATATGCCCAAACGTCCAACATTTAAAACACTGCATCGAGGGAGAGATATACGCTTCACAACACAGCGGTAAGCCATCACCTTGACCTTTTCAGGTAATGCATCATCCTCGAAGGCCAAGATGAAGACACTAGTGGCTTCCTGATTATCCCTCAGATCTCAATGGACGCGCCAGAGAAAGTGAACACCTTATTGTTCTAGGTTGGTGGGAGTTCATTGTCAGACTGCAAAAGAAGATCCTTGTGGAATATAATGCCCTAGACCATATTTAAACTCTTATGGGGCGCGATGGTAACTGAAACATTCCCCCACTTGTCACAAGCAAGTAACCGTCATGATTGGGCAAAGGATGCTGTTTCTTTCAAAACTGCCCCAGAGCGCATTTTCGACAAGCCCTCACCTCCCCAAACTTGTCCTCTAAATGCTCCACAAAAACCTAAGCCTTCGTTGACATTAATGATTGCCCATCAACTTAAGTACAGATGAGGTACTGTGGTGAATAACCTTCGCTCCCATCTTTAGCCATTTGTTCCTCCCATGGAGTGGCCAGGGAGGGGAACGCTCTTAGGTCGTATTTTCTTTGGTTGAGGTTTGACCTTGATCGCTTAGAGACTGCTGCTGGAGGCCCACCAGTGAGAGATGATACACCACGCTTCATTGCATGCCTTCCGCCCTGGTGCAACCCACTCCGACCAAGGGCTCTCCCCACGGGCGCCACCCAGCCTCAGCAAGGGCCACCTGGCAGGATGGCCATTGCTGGGAGTCCCGATGCCCCAGGGAGATAGGCATCTACTTGGCATATGTGGGGAGTTAACGGCTCAGGCATCAGCAGAGCGATCCTTGTGTTGCAGTGGGCTACAGCCAACAGGGTACATGGCGGCCCAACCACAGTGACTGGCCACTGTGCTGGATATTAGGTACAAGGAAGTCCATGGTCTTCGGATCCCCAGAAAGTTACACTGCACAGTGCATGGCAGAAACCAAACCCAGGAATGTATCCTCACCCAAGAGATGGAGAACGAGTGGGACTGCAATGCAACGATGAGTAAGCAGGCAAAATTTCTCAATGCATGAGGGACACACTCCAAGATGTAAGATGCCCTTCCCCAATTGGCTAGCTCTTTTGAAAAATTTGGAAAACGGAGGCCAATCCCGAGGGGGAACCATCACACAAAGGTCGAAACATGTGAGACTCATTTTAGTCACCTCTTATAGCAGACAGGAATACCATAGGCATATTCCAACCCCTGGACCCACATGGGGGGGAGGGGGGACCCAGTTGATGGGAAAGTAAATATTGCACCCCTACAATGGAATATCCCACCTGTGAGGAAAAAATGATTCACTACATTTTGTAAGGCAAATAGACCATTCTTAGAAACCATAAGACTGTGATCCAAAAGAAGGACACTGTGTGGCAAGGCAGTAGAACGCTGTGTGCCTCAGGGAATGGGGATCTTGGTTTCATTGCCCACATCACAAAGATGAAATAAACCTCCATAAAACCCCCTCAATCTCAAGGTGTGCTGCATGTCAAGGAGATGCATGAGTGCTGAGATGGAACAGTCATTAGCGGGCAAACTCTGAGGAACCTGCTGCACCTCAGTTGTATAAGTCTTAGTCAGGCACATGGGACTCTGTCTGAGTGGACGCTTATTTCCCTAGCTACTCGTGGGACCGAGATGGAACCCTCAAAATTTTCTTTTTCTCCTTCACTGGAAAGGGTGTACCGCCTGGGAGTTCTCACACTCATTCATCAAAAAGGATGAGGGAGGCTAGTCATTCTGATAATCAACTTGTTATCAATAATGGGCCTCAAGGAGTCATGAATTATAATGTCTTTGTAGTGATCAAGAGGAAGGTGGGGACGTTTGAAAAAGTGTCTCCCTTCTATATCCATAAAGGCTTGGAAGGACTGGCTGGTACCCTAAAGTCTGTTAAGCAGCTGCAAATTGGCTCCTTGCTTGTCGAGACTAACTATGCAAAGCAGGTGGAACTTCTTATTGTCACAGAAATTGGGTGAGTCCAACATTATTGTTGAGTTGCATAACTCCCAGAACTCCAGCAAAAGTGTGGAAACCTGCCGTTATATTATGGACATTGACGTTGCTGAACTGAAACAAGAATGGACACCACAGGGGATCATAGATCTGGAACGAATGACACACAAGACCAATGCTGGGAAAGGGAGCAGGAAAAGGAACTCAACATTCGTGTCGCAAGCTGACCCAGGCACCATAAGACGTCATTCTGGCACGTCTTACTGATGATGAGGACATCATGGATTTTTATGCCTTGTCACCAGACCCAGTCAGCCCCGCCACTATGTCTTGCTCTACAAGCGCCTCACCACTTTGGTGCAAAGACAGGGCTAAATCGAGACCACATTGATAAAATGGCTACCATACACCAATGGAATATCAATGGATACAAGACTCATCTGGAGGAATTGAGAGTCCTTGTACTGGAGAGAGCGTTTTGCCTTTGCCTACAAGGGACATACGTGTACTTGGAGGCTATCACCTTTACAGAAAAGGTGTTCGTAAAGGACACTTTTCACTCCCCACTCCTTAAAAACAACACTACAAACAGTTCGCTGTTCGGATAGTGGCCCACGATGACCTCACAGTGTGCTCTTTGTACCTATCACTTCATGTGCCTCTTGAAAGTGCGGTTCTCACTCATCCTTTTGATGAACTCCCCTGTCCCTTCCTCCTTTTGGTGAACTTCAATGCACACAGCGCACTATGGTGTTCTCACACCACTCACCCCAAGTGTCGGGCGCTTGAGGATCTACTGCACACAACAGATCTTATACTATTGAACATGGGTCAAGCTGCTAAAATGTCAGGTTTGTCTACCACCATAGATCTCTCCTTCTGCTCGCCTGCTATTGGGGACAGTGCTCAGTGGCTTGTGGACGATGACCTTCATGGTAGTGCCCATTTTCCTATATGGATCCATCTACCTGATCGAACAGATCCTGAAATAAAGCCACCGAGACGGTTGTTCAAAAAGGTTAACTGGATGCTTTACAGGCAGTTAGTTGTTTTCTAGCAATGTAATGGCATCCAGTATTGGGTGGATCACATTACAGCTGTGATTCACCATGCCACTGATGCATCCATCCCAAAGTCTGTGGAAATGCCTAGGAACCGACCTGTCCCTTGGTGAAACGATGAGTGTCGTTTTGCAATCAGGAACAGGATAGCAGCAATGAGCAGATTCAGTCGATGCCATGCAAATGAGAATCTTGCAAACTTTTGAATGGCATGTGCAAAGGTGAGGAGAATAATTTGGCAGAGTATGCAGAGGTCTTTCCAAGGGTTCCTGAAATCCATGAATAAATTGACACCCACACGTAAAGTATGGGAAGCCATTAGAAGGCTCTCAAGGCACAACTCTCGACCACCAATAGCAGCTGTACGAATACAGGGGTCTCTTGTAACATCGACGAGGGATATAGCTCAGAAATGCCTGAATCATATAAATCCATTACGGCCGATTCCAGCCAGGATACCAGCTTCTGTCAATATCGGGAGGCACAGGAGAATGCTCATCTCGATTTCTCTTCCACCAACATCGAAGAATACAACCAGCCTTTCTCTCTGTGGGAGCTGGATTCTGCATTGCCATTTGCTTGTGATACGACCCCTGGAAATGACCTTACAACCTACATCATGCTGCAAAAGTTGGACTGACAGCCAAAGGAAGTCCTCATTCAGCTCTTCAATAAAATTTGGATAACTGCCAGATTTCCCAAGTCGTGGAAATATTCTATTTTAATCCCAATTTTAAAATCAGGACGCTGTTAGTTATCATAGTATTAACCTGACAAGCTGCGTAGAGGTATGGTCAATTGGCGCCTAGTGTGGGTACTGGAAACCAGGTCCCTACTCAGTCGCTACCACTGTGAGTTCAGGAGGTACCACTCCACTCCCAATAACTTGACCCTGCTCGAGGTTGCATGGAAAAGGCCTATGACACTACCTGGGGGCATAATATTTTGTTGCAGCTCCATCAGTGGGGATTCCGTGGACGTCTACTGACCATCATACAGTCCTTTCTCTCGTACATATAAAGGGTTGGGAATGTCCTGTCTCACCATTTTAAGCAGGAGAATGGTGTCCCTGAATGGAGTGTTTTAAGTGCCACCACTGCAAGCAGTAGTGTTACAACCATGATGCCCAGTACTATGTTCCTTGTCTGTGGACGATTTCTCCATCTTCTGTTCATCCTCCAGCCTCACCACAGCTACTCGGAAACTGCAGCTGACGATCAGCTGCTTGGAGGATTGATCTTGTACCACAGGTTTTAAATTCTCATCAGAGAAAACAGTTTGTGTCGATTTTAATCATTCCCGCTGTCTGTTTAATTTCCCCGTTTTAAAACTGGGGGACACTGTTCTCACTTTTAAGGAAATGGTGAAGTATCTGGGTCTTATCTTTGATGAGACGTTAACATGGTTTTCACACATTAAAGAAGTGAAACAGAGATGTCTCAAGGTCTTAAACACCCTTAAATGTGTCAGTTGAAGGTCTCGGGGAGCTGACAGAGTACGTCTGCGCCAACTTCGTAAGGCCTTTGTGTGACACCGGCTCGAATACGGATGCCAGATTTATGGGTCAGCAAGGCCTTAATACCTTAAAATGCTGGATGCAGTTCACCTCAAGCGTATTTGGTGTCAACAGTGGCCTATCGCATGAACCCTGTTGCTAGTTTGTGTGCGCAGGCTGGTGAGACTCCACTGTCTATTCGACGTCTTCTTCTCGTGGTACGCCAAGCATATAGAGCATTCTCCATTCCTGTATCACTAGCATCCAGTTACATTATTCAGCCACCACTGTAATGGCTGTTCGATCATCGACCACAAGCAACATGGCCATTTGGGATCCGTGCAAAAGAGAGCTTTGGGTTATTACAGGTGGTCCAAAGCCAGGAGTGGAGTAGGGCACACCCTGGCTACTACCAAGGCCCAGATCGCTTTCAGAACTGACTGCTCACAAGAAGCATTGTGCCCCAGACTCAGTTTTTAATATTAAATTTAATGAAATTTTACGTAGCCACCCAGATTTTATTTCTGTCTACACAGATGATTCTAAGCAGAGATATGTTTTCGGTTGTTCCGTCGTGTTCCCCGACATTGTCCTCAAAATGCAGTTTTCAGTTTATTTCATGGAACTGTCTGCTATCCTGAGGGCAATGGAGCAGGTGATATGGTGTTGTGACAAAAAAAATTATCATCTGCTCCGATTCTCAAAGTGGCCTTCTCTCTGTTGGACAGATGTATGATGGTGCAACAAGTGCAGGATGCTCTCCTACTCTTGCGAAGGCAAAACAACGAAGTCATCTTTGGCTGGGTTCCAGGACACACAAGACACCCAGGGAAACAAACTCGCTGCTGCTGCTGCTAAGGAGGCTCGCTCCCTTCCTCCTGCTGCCCACTGCTCAGTCCCTCTACGGGCTGTCACCTCATTTGTGACTAGCAGGACCCATATGTTGGCGGGAGTCCCAGTGGCTGGAGCTGAGGAACAATAAACTACGTCCTACCAAGACTTAAGTGCGACCACGGATCACCTCCTTCGACTCGCAATGGCGTGAAGAAGCAGCCCTTACTCGGCTTGGAGTGGGACATCGTCCATTGAGGCATGGCTTCCTTTCATGTCGCGAGGAGCCCCCAGTATGTCAAAGATGCAGGATATAGCTGTCAGTGTGACATCTTTTAAATGAACGTGTTGTATATGTAGACATGAGAGTTGAACTGGATCTCTCACAGTATCTTCTCTCTATTTTAACTAAAAACTGTGTGTGTTGTCTGGAGTTCTTCCCAAAATACTTGCTGTAAGATCTTAATGTGTCACAGAGTGGCTGGGTCATGAATTATTTGTAAGTTTTCATCCAGCCATGGTTATTTGTCCCTTTTTAACATCATCTTTACAGGTATTTTCTACATGATTTTATTTAGTTATCCCGCTGTGTCTCACTAGGGTTTTATTATGGGCTTTCCTGAACCTCATCTTTTTGGGGTTGCTTTATTTTTCCTGTGGTGGGATCAAACGTAGTATTCCAGTTTATTGATCTCCTTCCACTGACTGTGAAGATCTTCTCCAGTAAAACATTAAAAGGCGATGATGACCTAGCTGTTTAGCACCCTCTGCCATAAACCACCATCATCATCAATTCCACCAAAAAGCTGTCAAAAGGAGAATAAACATTGCAGCCGCAACAACCAGGTCACCCTGCTGTAAAGGACAAGAAATTTAGTATCTTTCGCAAGTCAAATAAATTATTCCACTGTGAACTTGATGACTATAACTGGTAAGAATGTAAGGCAAAAGAACGATATACCAAAAGAAAGAAGATTTTCCCAGCAACTCCTGTAGTCAGTATGTTGGATGTGGTGGTTGCCTTCCACCAAAAACCCAGTCGATGAGAAAATAAACGTTGCACTAATACAATGGGATCTCCCTGCTATGGGGAAACAACGACTTCCTACATTTTGTAATCGAAATAGATCATTCTTAATGAACGTAGGGATATGAAAATAAAACTGAAAGGAAAGACATACCTAAACAAAGAAGATTTATCCATATGGTATCTGCGACCGTTCCAGTCGTGGGGTTGCCGCCAATGAAAGCGCAGCGGGACCAAACGGGAGCGGCCTGTGAACAAACAAAATGACAGCGAAAGATGGAAACGTATAACGACGAATGAACGAACAAGACCTAACGAACAACAAACCACAAATAGCAACTGGGTCACAAGTGAACACTCACGAATCCAAAACATCTACTCGTACATGGAAAGCAAGTAAACACGCCGTCTGTAGCCGAATTGTTGATAGACTAGCGCGAATATCAGATTACTTGCTGAGCGAGAGGCAGGCGCTTAAATAGCTGATAGAGTACATTGCTATTGGCCGCTAGGACCAAGCGCTCCACCGTGGCGCCCTCACATGTACGAAGGCAAGGAGTGCGAGCGCACTCACGGCTAATGGCGTGACAGCTGGAGAGAACTCTAGTGATAATTGAGGTCCATGGCATCTGGAGCGGATTCGAAACACGCGGCGCTCGGTACCAGAATCAAGATGCAAAAATCTCTTAGTAACTATGGTGCAAGTGGTGTCTCATTTACACCAAAAACCTGTTGAAAGGAGAATAAATATTGTAGCCACACTACCAGATCACCCTGCTCTAAAGGTCAAAAACGTTACTACGTTTCACCAATCAAGTAAATTATACCACTGTTAACTTGATCAGTATAACTAATAGGAATCTAAATCAAAAGAAGGACATACGAAGAAAAGAAGGAATTTCCACGTATATCCCACGGAAACACCGAGTCAGTGGGTAAGTAAACACTGCACCCATTCAATGTAATCTACCTGGTGTGAGGAAAGAAAAACTTACTACATTTTGTAAAGCAAATTGATTGTTCTTAATAAACATAGGGATCTGACAATCAAAAATAAAAAACAAAGGAAGGACATAACTAAATAAAGCAGATTTATCAAGATCCGAAAATCTGTTGGTTAGTATGGTGCATGTGGTGTTAGACTACCCTGCTGTACAGGACCAAAAATTTACAACATTTCAAAATCAAATAAACTATTCCACTATTAACTTGATGAATTTAACTGATAACAATGTATAGGAACAGAAGGATATACCAAAAGAAAGTATGTTTTCCCAATACCTCCTGTAGTCAGTATGCTGGATGTGGTGGCTCCCTTCCACCAAAAACCCAGTCGATGGAAAAACAAACATTACACACATACAGTGGAGTCTCGCTGCTGTGAGGAAGAAAAGAGTCACTACATTTTATAAATCAAATAGATCATTCTTAGTGACCATAGGAATATGACTTCTAAAAATTTAATGCAAACGAAGGAAACACCCTAAACAAATTGATTGTTCTTAGTAAACATACGGATCTCACAATCAAAAATAAAAGACAAGAAAATCACATAACTAAACAAAGCAGATTTATCAAGTTCCGAAAATCTGTTGGTTAGTGTGGTGCATATGGCGTCTCTTGTCGACCAAAATCCCGCTGAAGGGAGAATAAACATTGTAGCCCACCATCAGAACACCCCGTAGTAAAGGGCAAAAACTTTACAACATTTCGCAAATCAAGTCAATTACTTCACTGTTAACTTGATAAATATAATTGATCAGAATGTGAAGCAAAATACATACATACTAAAATGTAGAAGATAGGCTGGTAGTCAGTATGAGGGAGGTGGTGGTTCCCTTCCACCTAAAACCCAGTTGATGGTTGGTTGGTTTGTGAGGGGTTGAAGGAAACAGATTACAAAGGCCATCGTTTTCTTGTTTCAGGACCATAAAAGTCTACAAGGAATAAAAAAAAGAAGATTTTTCTTATTGAACTTACGGATATGACTTTTAAGAATATAAAGCAAAAGAAGGACATACCAAAAGAAAGGACATTTATCAAAGATCTCCCATAGTCAGTATGGTGGATGAAGTGTCTCTGTTCCACCAAAAATCCAGTCGATTGGAGAATAAACATTGCAGTCCTTTAACCTGATCACCCTGGTGTAGAGGACAAATTATTTACTACATTTCGTAAATGAAAGATCATTCTTAGTTGAGCCCTGAGGATGTACTTTTAAAAATAATAGTATGGAGGAAGGATGTTGTTGTTGTTGTGGTCTTCAGTCCTGAGACTGGTTTGATGCAGCTCTCCATGCTACTCTATCCTGTGCAAGCCTCTTCGTCTCCCAGTAGCTACTGCAACCTACATCCTTTTGAATCTGCTTAGTGTATTCATCTCTTGGTCTCCCTCTACGATTTTTACCCTCCACTCTGTCCTCCAGTGCTAAATTTGTGATCCCTTGATGTCTCAGAACATGTCCTACCAACCGGTCCCTTCTTCATGTCAAGTTATGCCACAAGCTCCTCTTCTCTCCAGTTATATTCAATACCTCCTCATTAGATATGTGATCTACCCATCTAATCTTCAACACCCTTCTGTAGCACCACATTTCGAAAGCTTCTATTCTCTTCTTGTCCAAACTATTTATCGTCCACGTTTCACTTCCATACATGGCTACACTCCATACAAATACTTTCAGAAACGACTTCCTGACACTTAAATCTATACTCGATGTTAACAAATTTCTCTTCTTCAGAAACGCTTTCCTTGCCATTGCCAGTCTACATTTTATATCTTCTCTACTTCGACCATTATCAGTTAATTTTACTCCCCAAATAGCAAAACTCCTTGACTGCTTTAAGTGTCTCATTTCCTAATCTAATTCCCTCAGCATCACCCGACTTAATTCGACTACATTCCATTATCCTCGTTTTGCTTTTGTTGATGTTCGCCTTATACCCTGCTTTCAAGACACTGTCCATTCCGTTCAACTGCTCTTCCAAGTCCTTTGCTGTCTCTGATTCTGGAGTATTTTTAATTTATCTGTGATTCTATCAGGTAGGACTGATAGACTGGATAGAGGAGATCCAACGAAGAGCGGCGCGTTTCGTTTAGCTGGCGAGAGACCGTTACTGAGATGCTACTGGCTGACGTTACAAGAGAGGCGCTGTCCTCACGGAGAGATTTACATTGAAATTTCAGGACAGCACTTTTCAAGAGAGGTCGGACAACATATTACTTCCACACACAAACATCTCGCGTATTGACGACGAGGAGAAAATTCGAGAAATTAGAGCCAATACAGAGGCTTGCCGACAATCATTCTTCCCACGCACTACTCGCGAGTGGAACAGGGTTGAAGGGATCAGATAGTGGTACCGAAAGTACCCTCCGACACTCACCGTGCCGAGTATGATGTAGATGTTGATGTAGGTGAACTGGTAGAAACCTGCGTTATATTTGTGACTTGAAACTTGTAAGAGAGGAATCCGAATTTTTGATTTAAGTACTGTTGGAGTCGAAGCTAATTTTAGACTGTGAAGAGGGGGAGGTGCTATGGGGGGGGGGGGGGGGGAGAGGGGGCTCAAAATTAACTTAATACGATTCTGGGAAACACACACAGACATACAGAGAGAGGGTAAACACTGTCATAAATGACCGCATGAAAGTTTTACACGACCTGCTTACAAATAATTTACATTTGTTGCAAATAGTGCCAGGATTAACAGAACGCATTCCAGTGAATTACTGCACCAGCTGAGTGGTACTAAACGTACAAGGCAGTCACTGCCATCAACACAATGTTTGCAAGCTGCGAGCATTAACTTGCCAGACAGTAGATTATGAACATAAAACTGACCAGAAACTTAATATGGGTCAGCGACATTAAAGACAAACTTATCTATTCCAAGCCACTGACAACCGAAAGAAGCACCATTTCAGTTACAATAGGGGTTTTGACTATGATTGATCGTGAAGGAAATGGCTGCCGCAGAGGTTGCAGAACACGAGAAACTGCGTGTAGTACAACCACTTAACGTTTTTCACATATACTGACACGTCTAACAAAAACACAACAGCCTTAACATCCTCGACGAACATAAAAATCACACATTTTCGCAACTACCTATGAGCACCACCGCTATCGATCACGTGTCAGTCTCATCTTGCGCTACAAGAGTTGATTATCTCTTACCTCTACGCCGTAAAAACTTTCTGCTGGACTCTGGAAAAATGGTTCTGAGCACTATGGGACTTAACTTCTGAGGTCATCAGTCCCCTAGAACTTAGAACTACTTAAACCTAACGAACCTAAGGACATCATACACATCCATGCCCGAGGCACGATTCGAACCTGCGACCGTAGCGGTCGCGCGGTTCCAGACTGTAGCGCCTAGAACCGCTCGGCCACCCCGGCCGGCGGGCGCCGGAAACCTACAATAAGAGTTTCTGTTGTAGAACTCTGTTATAAAATAGTGGAAGCTTCAAATTCGCCTCGTTAAGTGACTGTCGAAGACAGAGCAAACAACACAAGTGTCGCAAAGCCACAGCAGCTCGTATACATAAGCCGTTCAAAGAGCAATTGTTCGTCGCGGGAAAACACTCAAAGAGTAAATAATACGTGGCGGGAAAAACAATCTCGTAGCGAATATGACTGAAAGTTGGCCATCAGTCGTACAGAATTTTGACATGAACTAAAAATCAAATATATTAACTGAAGCAATGTATTGTTTTGTAAACAACAACGTCGATTGCACTAGCCCTCTGTCAGCCTGTATGTTTCCAGGAATAATCCCCGCAAATTTTTTCATCAATTGATATGACACTATTTATAAAGACCACAGATTCGACAATTGAACTTGCGTGTCTCAGCGCTGCAGCCTGAAGTTTTTAGCCGACAGTTTGTCACACCGATAGCTAAACATGCTGGCAAAAGAACCGTGAATATTACTTTTTCTTTCTTTGTTACAGACCTCCGTATTAAAGAAATAAACTTCTGCTAAACCCCTTGTTTATTCACATAAAAATCAATATTTACACGTGATTCGTTTGGTTCTGGACCATTCACGATTTATTCCGATTGGGTATGTGGGTTTTAAAAGTAGTCTCATGACAAGGTGTGGTATCAGGAATTAGGAAATGTGTCAAAGACTAAAGGGAACACTCAGCAGTCCACATCATTCATAATTGACAGTTGTTTACCCAGTGGCACCTCAATAAGTTTAAATGATAACGCAGTGAACGACCGACTAAGGGCTCACATTGATTTCTTGTCTATAATGCTCAGAGTATGTGCTAGCCAACATCAAGAAAACGAGATATATCCCACTTCTACGGAAAATTATCACTATACAAGGTCCGATCAAAAGGTTTACGGCTGAAGGCGTTACTGCAGCGTATATGCAATGTAGCGCAACACCGATGCGAGTATATAAGCACCGACATGTAGGCGAGGGACTGATGTAACATTCGTGTCTTTCCGACGTGTATGTAGTAAATGCTGAAACGTGAACTATGACGACGCTATCACCAAATGCGTCCAAAGAGGAACAACGTGCTGTTGTTCTTTTCTTCCGAAGGTCAAACGCCGGTAGACATGCATCGGAGTATGAAGAGTGTGTATGGGGAAGCATGTCCGTGGAAAGCTACCGTTGTGGAATGGCACAACAATTTCCGTGCTGATCGCGACTCGTCACACGATCCCTGTCGACCTGCGAGGCACGACTCATTTCAATGAACGGCAAATCTACTTCACTGGGGAAGGGTACCTGCGCATCGCAGGAAATTGTGTAGGATTTGTTTTCGATGGCTGTTCTACAATGGCAGGCAGAGAGAGCAGTGTACAGGCCATTTTCCAGAAAGAAATATTATCGATCCTCAGAATTTCTTTGCTCAAGCCGCAAACTCAACCTTGTGGGTAACGACGTAAACGCAGTGCCAGAAATTACGATTACTGTTGTCACTGTAAACGATGCTATAAACTTTTTTTTGAGAATCCACTACACACTGGAAATACGCTTCCAATTTATCACGAATGTGAGAGACGAGATAGTGTGAAAAAATATAAAATCGTCACACTATTTTTTCAACATTTCCCATACATTGTGAGAACCCTAGAGAAATTGTCTGCAAACGGAAATTATGCAACGAGAATATCTACGATCAGCTGCATTCAGCCATACCAAACCAGTGCTCATCTTACTTTTTCAGACAATAGGCAAGTACTCAGCAGTTATGGAATAGTACTTCACGCGATATTGGCAACGCCTGTATTATTCCTAATTAAGATTCACTGTTTCTTCGGACATGCACTGCAGCGACTAAGTCATTATGAAATATACGAAATGTATCCTCAGTTGTGAATATGGACAATCATCAGCTGTATAATGGAATAACGACAGTGAAAACTTGTGCCGGACAGACGCTCGATCCTTGATTGCCAGCCTATCTCCAGCCGTCGCCTTACCATTTGACTACCCTAGCACGATAAATGGGTACACCCGAACTTCCATATATGTCAACCATCAGACTACAACCTGTACTAGTACATCCATTATGTATATTCCCGTGGAGAGGAGACATTTCACTTGAAAGTCGCTTACCCAGAATCGGCGGATAAATACGATAGTGCAGTGCCTGTGTTATACAGAATGGATGGAGACTCATCGTGAAATGTAGAAGAAATTTCAGGTGTGCACAAGGGAAGTATGTATGGGACCCTTCCTGTTCGAGGTATGTTGTTGTGGTCTTAGTCCTGAGACTGGTTTGATGCAGCTCTCCATGCTACTCTATCTAATGCAAGCTTCTACATCGCCTAGTACCTACTGCAACCTACATGCTTCTGAATCTGCTTAGTGTATTCGTCTCTTGGTCTCCCTCTACAATTTTTACCCTCCACATTGCCCTCCAATACTAAACTGGTGATCCTTTGATGCCTCAGAACATGTCCTACCAACCGATCCCTTCTTCTTGTCAAGTTGTGCCACAAACTTCTCTTCTCCCCAATTCTATTCAATACTTCATTATTAGTTATGTGATCTACCCATCTAATCTTCAGCATTCTTCTGTAGCACCACATTTCGAAAACTTCTATTCTCTTATTGTCCAAACTATTTATCGTCCACGTTTCACTTCCATACATGGCTACACTCCATACAAATACTTTGAGAAGCGACTTCCTGACACTTAAATCAATATTCGATGTTAACAAATTTCTCTTCTTCAGAAACGCTTTCCTTGCCGTTGCCAGTCTATATTTTATATCCTCTGTACTTACACCATCATCAGTTATTTTACTCACCAAATAGCAAAACTCCTTGACTGCTTTAAGTGTCTCATTTCCTAATCTAATTCCCTCAGCATCACCGAACTTAATTCGACTACATTTCATTATCCTCGTTTTGCTTTTGTTGATGTTCATCTTATACCCTCCTTTCAAGACACTGTCCATTCCGTTCAACTGCTCTTCCATGCCCATTGCTGTCTCTGACAGAATTACAATGTCATCGGCGAACCACAAAGTTTTTATTTCTTCTCCATGGGTTTTAATACCTACTCCGAATTTTTCTTTTGTTTCCTTTACTGTTTGCTCAATATACAGATTGAATAACATCGGGGAGAGGCTACAACCCTGTCTCACTCCCTTCCCAACCACTGCTTCCCTTTCATGTCCCTCGACTCTTTATAATTGCCATCTGGTTTCTGTACAAATTGTAAATAGCCTTTCGCTCCCTGTGTTTTACCCCTGCCGCCTTCAGAATTTGAAAGAGAGTATTCCAGTCAACATTGTCAAAAGCTTTCTCTAAGTCTACAAATGCTAGGAATGTAGGTTTGCCTCTCCTTAATCTTTATTCTAAGATAAGTCGTAGGGTTAGTATTGACTCACGTGTTCCAACATTTCTACGGAATCCAAACTGATCTTCCCCAAGGTCGGCTTCTACCAGTTTTTCCATTCGTCTGTAAAAAATTCGTTTTAGTATTTTGCAGCTGTGACTTTCTAAGCTGATAGTTCGGTAATTTCACATCTGTCAACACCTGCTTTCTTTGTGATTGGAACTATTACATTCTTCTTAAACTCTGAGGTAATTTCGTCTGTCTCATACACCTAGCTCACCAGATGGTAGAGTTTTGTCAGGACTGGCTCTCCCAAGGCTGTCAGTCGTTCCAATGGAATGTTGTCTACTCCAGGGGCCTTGTTTCGACTTAGGGTTCAGTGCTCTGTCAAACTCTTCACGCAGTTCCATTTCATCTTCATCTACCCCCTCTTCCATTTCCATAATATTGTCCTCAAGAACATTGCCCCTGTGTAGACCCTCTATATACTCCTTCCACCTTTCTGCTTTCCCTTCTTTGCATAGAACTGGGTTTCCATCTGAGCTCTTGATATTCATGCAAGTGGTTATCTTTTCTCCAAAGGTCTCTTTAATTTTCCTGTAGGCAGTATCTATCTTACCCCTAGTGAGATAACCCTCTACATCCTTACATTTATCCTCTAGCCGTCCCTGCTTAGCCATTTTCACTTCCTGTCGATCTCATTTTTGAGACGTTTGTATTCCTTTTTGCCTGCTTCATTTATTGCATTTTTATATTTTCTCCTTTCATCAATTAAATTCAATATTTCTTCTGTTACCCAAGGATTTCTATTAGCCCTCGTCTTTTTACCTAATTGATCCTCTGCTGCATTCACTACTTCATCCCTCAAAGCTACCCATTGTTCTTCTACTGTATTTCGTTCCCCCATTCCTGTCAATTGTTCTCTTATGCTCTTCTTGAAACCCTGTACAACCTCTGGTTTAGTCAGCTTATGCAGGTCCCATCTCCTTAAATTCCAACTTTTTGCAGTTTCTACAGTTTTAATCTACAATTCATAACCAATAGATTGTGGCCAGAGTCCACATCTACCCCTAGAAATGTCTTACAATTTAAAATCTGGTTCCTAAATCTCTGTCTTACCATTATATAATCTATCTGAAACTTTTAGTATCTCCAGGGTTCTTCCATGTATACAACCTTCCTTCATGAATCTTGAACCAAGTGTTAGCTATGGTTAAGTTATGCTCTGTGCACAATTGTACCAGGTGGCTTCCTCTTTCATTTCTTAGCCATAATCCATATTCACCTACTATGTTTCCTTCTCTTCCTTTTCCTCCTGTCGAATTCCAGTCACCCATGACTATTAAACTTTCGTCTCCCTTCACTACCTGAATAATTTCTTTTATCTCATTACACATTTCATCAATTTCTTCATCATCTGAAGAGCTAGTTGGCATATAAACTTGTACTACTGTAGTAGGTTTGGGCTCCGTGCCTATCTTGGCCACAATAATGCGTTTAATATGCTGTTTGTAGTAGCTTACCCACACTCCTATTTTTTATTCATTATTAAACCTACTCCTGCATTACCCCTATTTGATTTTGTATTTATAACCCTGTATTCTCCTGACCAAAAGTCTTGTTCCTCCTGTCACTGAACTTCACAAATTCCCACTATATCTAACTTTAACCTATCCATTTCCCTTTTTAAATTTTCTAACCTAGCTGCCCGATTAAGGGATCTGACATTCCACGCTCCGACCCGTAGAACGCCAGTTTTCTTTCTCCTGATAATGACATCCTCTTGAGTAGTCCCCGCCCGGAGATCCGAATGGGGGACTATTATACCTCCGGAATATTTTACCCAAGAGGACGCCATCGTCATTTAATCATACAGTAAAGCAGCATGCCCTCGGGAAAAATTATGTCAGTAGTTTTCCCTTGCTTTCAGCCATTCACAATACCACAAAAGCAAGGCCGTTTTGGTTAGTGTTACAAGGCCAGATCAGTCAATCATCCAAACTGTTGCCCCTGCAACTACTGAAAAGGCTGCTGCCCCTCTTCAGGAACCACACGTTTGTCTGGCCTCTCAACAGATATCCCTCCATTGTGGTTGCACCTACGGTACGGCTATCTGTATCGTTGCGACACGCAAGCCTCCCCACCAATGGCAAGGTCCATGGTTATTGGGGGGGGGGGGGAGGGTGGCCTTCCTCTTCGTGTTGTATATTAATGATCTTGCAGACAATATAATACACTACTGGCCATTAAATTTGCTACACCAAGAAGAAATGCAGATGTTAAACGGGTATTCATTGGACAAATGTATTACACTAGAACTGACATGTGATTACATTTTCACGCAATTTGGGTGCATAGATCCTGAGAAATCAGTACCCAGAACAAACACCTGTGGCTCTAACGGCCTTGATACGCCTGGGCATTGAGCCAAACAGAGCTTGGATGGCGTGTACAGGTACAGCTGCCCATGCAGTTTCAACACGATACCACAGTTAATCAAGAGTAGTGACTGGCGTATTGTGACGAGCCAGTTGCTCGGCCACCATTGACCAGACGTTTTCAGTAGGTGAGAGATCTGGAGAATGTGGTGGCCAGGGCAGCAGTCAAACATTTTCTGTATCCTGAAAGGCCCGTACAGGACCTGAAACATGCGGTAGTGCATTATCCTGCTGAAACGTAGGGTTTTGCAGGGATCGAATGAAGGGTAGGGCCACGGGTCGTAACACCTCTGAAATGTAACGTCCACTGTTCAAAGTGCCGTCAATGCGAACAAGAGGTGACCGAGACGTGTAACCAATGGCACCCCATACCATCACGCCGGGTGATACGCCAGCATGGCGAAGACGAATACACGCTTCCAATGTACATTCACCGCGATGTCGCCAAACACGGATGCGACCATCATGATGCTGTAAACAGAACCGGGATTCATCCGAAAAAATGACTTTTTGCCATTCGTGCACCCAGGTTCGTCGTTGAGTACACCATCGCAGGCACTCCTGCCTGTGATGCAGCGTCAAGGGTAACCGCAGCCGTGGTCTCCAAGCTGATAGTCCGTGCTGCTGGAAACGTCGTCGAACTGTTCGTGCAGATGATTGTTGTCTTGCAAACGTCCCCATCTGTTGTCATCTAGTTGTATTTTCACTGTCCTTCATCTGTCCATAAATGCTCACGACAGTAGGAAGTGAACATTCGACCAGCTTCACTGTGTTTGAGATACTCGTTCACAGGGTCTGTGCACTAATAATATGCCCTTTGTCAACGTCGCTTGTCTCACTGGATTTCCGCACTTGCAGCCCATGCCTTCGCTAGGTTGATCCCCCGTCCGTGCCTGCTCCGCATATGTACTTATGTTGCTGCGTCACGCGCCACCGATGCCACCAGGCGGCATCCTGCGTTGCAGTGGGAAGTGATCATAATGTTTTGGCTTACCAGTGTACATGATGGAAATAAAAATGGTTTCCTACAGAGTGAGAAAAACTACTTTTGGTCTAGTACCTGCTGAAGAAATGATGAAGGCTGTAAATAGTGTATGTAATTCAAGCAGGCACGATAGATCTGTCAGCAGCAAAACAATACAACATTCGTCGTCAGACTCTTGAAAGGTTAGTTATCCTCGTACTGTGACAGTAAAAAAGGTGCAGTAGTTGGAAACGTACCGGTAAATACTGATAATGACTCCAACAGGACAGATAAAACAGATACCAGCAACAGGCACCACTCCAGATGTAAGTCTGTCTGCGATTAGTAGCTGTTTATATACACACATCAAAACAAGTTTTGCATCACCCTGGTCTCCAGCACTCCTGAATATAGACGTTGACTGTGGACATTGTGTAATGTATTACAGACACAGTCGCCTTGACTGTTCAGAGATGTCACTAAACCTGCCCAAAGACGTAAACAACCATGCATGAGCAGCGCCTATTAAGCGGAGGGGTTCCGACAACCGATCAGTTCCAGTCATTCCACAAGGAAGGAGGTACATGGCTTGTGTTGTGCGTAGTTCAACCATGCATAGACGGTCAATACCGCAGTTCAATTGCGTCCGCATTGTTACTTTGAGCCAGGAAGGGCTTTCAACAAGAGAAGGCATATAGGAGTGAAACAAAGCCATGTTTTTCGGACATGGAGGAGATACAGAGAAACAGGAACTGTAGATGACATGCATCGCTCAGGCCATCCAAGGGCTACTATTGCAGAAGATGACAGCTACCTACGGATTATGGCTCGGAGAAACCCTGACAGCAACGCCACCATGTTGAATAGTGCTTTTCGTGCAGCTACAGGACTTCGTGTTACGACTCAAACTGTGCACAGTAGACTGAACGACGCACAACTTCACTCCAAACGTCCATGCAGAGGTCCATCTTTGCAACCACGACACCATGCAGTGCGGTGCCAGCCGGGGTGGCCGAGCGGTTCTAGGCGCTAAAGTCGGGGACCGCGTGACCGCTACGGTCGCAGGTTCGAATCCTGCCTCGGGCATGGTTGTGTGATGTCCTTAGGTTAGTTTGGTCTAACTAGTTCTAAGTTCTAGAGGACCGATGACCTCAGATGTTAAGTCCCATAGTGCTCAGAGCCATTTCAACCATTTGAAACAGAGAGCAGGAACAAGAGGCACCATTTCTTAACAAATACAGCAGAAAACTATTGAAACACTGTTTTAATTAACATTTTAAACATAAGAATGCACTTTCATAACAATATAACATTTTCATTTAATGATAATTTTCTCGGATTTCTACAGCTAATTCTACATCTACACTCTGTAAACCACGTGAGATGCATGTCAGGGGGTACGTCCCATTTTACCAGTTATTAGTGTTTCTTCCCGCACCATTGATGCATCGAGTGGGGGAAGAATGATTGTTTGATGCCTCTGTGTGCTCACGATCCCTATGTCAGCTAAACGTACAAGACTGTAGTATATACCTAGAGTCATCGTTTAAAGCCGGTTCCGGAAACTTTGTTAATAGACGTTCTCAGAATAGTTTATGTCTACCTTCAAGAGTATTTTTATTCCAATTCGTTCAGTATTTCTGTGACACTCTCCCACGGATTGAACAAAACTGTGAACATTCGTGCTACCCATCTCTGTATACGTTCAATATCCCCTGTTATTCCTATTTGGTACGAGTCCCACACACTTCAGCTGTATTCGCAGGCTGGTCGTACGAGTGGTTTGTAAGCCATCTCCTTTGCAGACTGATTGCACTTCTCCAGTGTTCGACCAATAAACCGAAGTCTACCGTCTGCTGTAAACACGACTGAGCCTATTTGATCGTTCCATGTCCTTGCAAAGTGTCACACCCAGGTATCTGTATGAGCTGACCTATTCCAACATGAATCATTGATATTATAGCCATAGGCATTTGTTTTTGTTTTATGAAGTGCACAATTTTACGTTTCTGAACATTTAAAGCAAGTTTCCAATCTCTGCAGAAATTGAAATTTTATTAAGATCTGACTGAATATGTATCCAGCTTCTTTCAGATAGTACTTCATATAGATAAGTGCATCAGCTGCAAAGAGCCTTATGCTACTACACCACTGGCCATTAACATTGCTACACCACGAAGATAAAGTGCTACAGGCGCGAAATTTAACCGACAGGAAGAGGATGCTGTGATATGCAAATGATTAGCTTTCCAAAACATTCACACGAGGTTGGCGCTGGTGCCGACCCCTACAACGTGCTGACATGAGGAAAGTTTCCAACCGATTTCTCATACACAAACAGCAGTTGACCGGCGTTGCCTGGTGATGCTTCCTGTAAGGAGGTCCATCTTTGCAACCACGACACCATGCAATGCGGTGCCAGCCGGCGTGGCCGAGCGGTTCTAGGCGTTAAAGTCGGGGACCGCGTGACCACTTCGGTCGCAGGTTCGAATCCTGCCTCGGGCATGGTTGTGTGATGTCCTTAGGTTAGTTTGGTCTAACTAGTTCTAAGTTCTAGCGGACTGATGACCTCAGAAGTTAAGTCCTATAGTGCTCAGAGCCATTTGAACCATTATTATTATTATTATTATTATTTTGCAATGCAGTACAGATGGGCCCAACAACGTGCCGAATGAACCGCTCAGGATGGGCATCACGTTCTGTTCACCAATGAGTGTTTCCTATGCGTTCAACCAGATTATCATTGGAGACCTGTTTGGAGGCATCCTGGTCAAGCTGAACGCTTTAGACACACTGTCCAGCGAGTGCAGCAAGGTGGAGGTTCGCTTATCTTTTGGGGTGGTGTTATGTGGGGCCGACGTACGCCGCTGGTAGTCATGGAAGGCGCCGTAACGGCTGTACGATACATGAATGCCATCTTCCAACTGATAGTGCAACCATATCGGCAGCACACTGGCGAGGCATTCGTCTTCGTGGACGCCAATTTGCGCTCCCATCGTGCACATCTTTTGAATGAGTTCCTTCAGGATGACGACATCGCTCGACTAGAGTGACCAGCATCTTCTCCAGACATGAACCGTATCGAACATGCCTGGGATACATTGAAAAGAGCTTTTTAAGGGCGTGGCCCACCAACCACCCTGCGGGATCTACGCTGAATCGCCTTGGACGAGTGGGACAATGTGAACCAACAGTGCCTTGAACTTGTGGATAGTATGCCACGAAGAATGCAGGCATGGATCAATGCAAGAGGACTTGCTACTGGGTATTAGAGGTACCGGTGTGGACAGCAATGTCGACCACCACCTCTGAATGTCTTGCTGTATGTATGGTCCTCATGAGCAATAAAAAGGGAGGAAATGGCATGTATGTTGATCTCCATTCCAATTTTATGTACAGGTTCCAGAGCTCTAGGAACCGAAGTGATGCAAAACGTTTTTTTTTTTATGTATGTAGCTCAATACATTTGGTAATACTGAAGGAATTTCCACATTTTCCAAAAGCAAAAACCTGTAAGATAAGAGCTCATTTATCCAAGAAACAGAGGAAGGACAAGAATTCTTAATGACAGCTCTAAGAAGCAGGAGTTTCTAGAACGTGCAAATGGGAAGAAAATGAACTTTCAAACTCTCAAAATTAAGCAACGCGTCCATTTCTAAACGTGTCAGAAGGCAACTTCAGCCAGAGAGCAGCTCAAGAAGGCTCTGCGATTCTTCTGATGGGCGACAGTGGTGATAATTTGAGTTTTCGCTATAAGGCATAATTAAAGATCAAAGGCGATGTTGAAAAGAAAGGACTAAGTTACACTGCAGTTGTGACTTACCTGCAGAACTCATGAAAGTTTGACAGATATTTTTCGTTTGCTGCAGGTACAGAAGCACATGAAATTAGTTTCACAGATGTCATTTGTAGGCAGACTACCAGAGACTTACACAGTCAGCGGCACAAAAGAAACTGTAGTGATGCTTGTATTCCCTACTGACATGGGTACTTACAATGCCATTAATTTTACTACGCGAAAATTCAATGTATCACATGTTTACCAAGAAAAATAAATGTTTCCAGTGTGTCTGTGGACTTCGTTTCCGTTGCTCACTGCGACCGACGCCAACACTCAGTATGCGCCACGATGGGGGTGCTATCAATAATTCCGTTTGTAAAGTTTTTGTCACAACGAAACGTATGAATAAATATGGAGATTAGATGGTATAGGCTTCCTAAATGGTCCGAAATAATCCACAAATATTATCAAATTTCGTCACAAACTGTTCTAAAACTAAAGCCGTGCCCACTGCGTCGCAGTCTCCCCTATTGAATTAACAGTGTTTCAGCATTTACTTCTGCTTCCATTCTTTTTAATTTTATCTCCTACTTTGGATGGTCAAGATCAACCGCTCTGCCTCCACCGTTTCCCTTACCGTCCGGATCCCTGTAACAAAGCCCGTCACCTCAGCCTCGACGAGTTTCGAAGCTGGAGAACCAAAGTCGGTGTCTGGGTTAGACCTGTGTTACAGCTACAGTTTAGAGTTGAAAAGGACTGAGAAGGTCAGCTAAGCTTAGCATTAACTTTCAACGACTTATCTCTTTTTTCTTAAAAAAAAAACAAACAAACAATCGTTCACATTTATTATTAATTTTCAAGGTTGCTGTGTACTCGTGTGCTGTTTAAAGTACTTTATACAGGAAGCGTCTTACGTGTATGTAACAGTGTAATCCACTAGCAGTTATGGATTGACGAATATCGAAGTCGACGTATAAGCAATCACCATCAAAATACACTGAAGAGCCAAAAAAACTGGTACACCTGCCTAATATTATGCACGGCCCCTGCGAACGCACAGAAGTGCAGCAACATGATGTGGCGTGGACTCGATTAATGTCTGAAGTAGTGCTGGAGGGAACTGCCACCATGAATCCCGCATAGCTGTCCATAAATCGATAAGAGTACAAGGGGGTGGAGATCTCTTCTGAACAGCACGTTGCAAGGCATCCCAGATATGCTCAATAATCTTCATGTCTGGCGAGTTTGGTGGCCAGCGGAAGTATTTAAACTCAGAAGACTGTTGCTGGAGCCACTCTGTGGCAGTTCCGGACGTGTGGGGCACCGCATTGTCCTGCTAGAATTGCTCGTATCCGTCGGAATACATAATGGACATGAGTGGATGCATGTGATCAGACAGGATGCTTATGTACGTGTCACCTGTCAGAGTCGTATCAGGGTCCCCTATCACTCCAATGAACAGACCCTGCTGACATGCAGAGTCAGTGGATTCATGAGGTTGTCTCCATACCCGTACATGTCCATCCGCTCGATACAATCTGAAACGAGACTCGTCCGACCAGGCAACATGTTTCCATTCATCAACAGTTCAATGGGTGTTGATGGGCCCAGGCGAGGCGTAAAGTTTGTGTCAAGCTGTCATCAAAACTACACGAGTGGGCCTTCGGCTCCGAAAGGCCATGTCGATGATGTTCCATTGAATGGGTCGCACGCTGACACTTGTTGATGTCCCAGCACTGAAATCTGCAGCAACTTGCGGAAGGGTTGCAGTTCTGTCACGCTGAACGAACCTTTTCAGTCGTCATTGGTCCCTATCTTGCAGGATCTTTTTCCGGCTGCAGCGATGTCTGAGATTTGATGTTTTACCGGATTCCTGATATTCACGGTACACTCGTGAAATGGTGGCGCGGGAAAATCCCCACGTCATCACTGTCTCGGCGATGCTGTGTCCCATCGCTCGTGCGCCGACTATAGCACCACGTTCAGACTCACTTAAATCTGGATAACCTACCATTGTTTCAGCAGTAGCCGATCTAATAACTGCGCCAGGCACTTGTTGTCCTATGTAGGCGTTGCCTACCGCAACGCCGTATTCTGCCTGTTTACGTATCTCTGTATTTGAATACACATGCCTATACCACTTCAGAGTAGTTGACTGTTTCACCACTCCCCATTTCGTATAGAGTCCCGTCCGCAGTACCAGTGCGTTAGCATCTTTGTTCATGTACTTTGTCTCAGCTGTGTCTACTCAGAATATGTAGACACACACACAACAGAGAAAAAAAGTACAACCCAATAACTAGTATGTCTACGTGAAAATGTTTTGCGTTGAGTGCAGGGTGGTAGACCGAACAGTGTGAGAAACTTATTGTAAATGTACTTAACGTCATCCATAGGAACCTAACAAAACATGGTAACATACATGTACCAAATTTTGTCTTAGTGAGACTGACAGTATGTCCAAATACAGGTTCGATTTTCGAATGTTTTTCTTCATAAGAGACCAAACCACAGTAACTGGTTAAAAGTGGAGGACCCTTTCTGTAAATATAATGGATGAAGAGAGCTAATACAACCGACGGAGTTGTTTTCAAATCGATAGTTCAATTAATTTGGTCCATCTTGTTTCTGATTATGATAAAATCGTATGAATTTTTAAGTCGATGTAATCGACACCGACGATTGACAGTAAATACTTAATGACAGCTCTCTTTTTACAGATGCCGCCCCCTTATGTCAATTCTGGCATTGTCCTCTACCCGAGGACGAAAGACTACGCCGTCATGTGCATCAGAGGCAAGCGATTCATTATTTATTTGGAGGTATAGAACTCATGGATTTTTGGAACTGTTTAAACGATCCTCATTGCGCTATTGTGAAGAACCCTAAGTACAGTCAACACTTCTCGAAGTTCTTGCGGAGCATCTTCCACGATCAGCCCCATGGTTGGATTATTCGTCGCAAGAGATAATGTGATACATTCACACAAGCAGATGAACAGATAACGACATTACAAGAAGACATGCCATGAAAAAAGAGCGCCGGCGTCCGTAGAGTATCGACGCCGGGTGTGCGTGTTACAGAAGTGTTACCTTGGGTTTGTTTTTCTTTCTTTTAGAGACAGATCGGGAGAAATGTGGATTATCTTTTGTCAAAAAACAAATAAATAATCTCCTGTGGCCATTTTCCCGTTCCATAAGTTCCCGTTTGGGGACGCAGACATCATGTGCAGACCTCGTACAATGACCCCTGCTCACTTCGCCCCCAGACCATTCCTTCTATTCCTTTACCCTGCATAAAAAAGTGGCCGGGTGTTGGACTATCAAGCAGGCGAGCTGTGTTCAAACCTCCTGTGTGCCAAAAACTTTTTTTTTACCGTTCGCCGTATTCAAATTTGAGTCTGTATCGTGGTGTAACGTCCGTTTGCAACACTGAGGTGTAAGGAAGGGACCTATAATGGCAGTAGATTCTGCTCAACTACTCTATTAGCAGCCGAAAGGAAGTGGCTCTCGATTGGGAAGCGCAAGCGTTTGATGACAAAGAGACAAGTCAATCGAATCCTCCAACGGAAAACATATCTAGTGTATCAGACACGGCATTACTGACAGAATGTGTGTCATATGACACGAATCTCTTACAACGCACCTAATTTGTACGCCTGGTGAGTGAGTGAGATACGCCTCCTTGCCCGATTTAGGTGTTCGTATGAATCTGAACGTGGTCACTCCCAAGGAAATGACGAAAACATATACGAGGGCTGTTCAATAAAGAATTACCATAATTTTTTACGGTCGTAATTTCTAACGCTAAAATTTACTCTTATGATATTCTGTTAGCTTAATGTGCAGCAAACAGCCCGTAGTAGTTTCAATGTTGGGACTCCTGGTTCCCGCCTGTGAGAGGCAGGCAAGGTAAGACATGTTCAGTGTCGCCTTCCGCTGCAAAGCAGGTAACATGCAAGGAATAACACGCAAGGAACAATATGCGGATTTGAAATTCTGCTTTCGTCTCAACAAATCTTCAACTGAGGCCTCTACAATGTTACAGGAGGCCTATGGAGAGTCTGTTCTTCCCTATAGCACAGCTCGAAGGTTGTTTAAAGTGTTTAACGAGGGGAGACAATCAATTTCAAAGGAAGGTGGACCCGGTGCTCCAGTTACTGCTCTTACGGAAGAAAACATGAACACTGCTGCCGTCATTGTGAGAGAGCATCGACGAGTTACCTTAAGATCACTTTCTGAAATACTCTACATTTCATTGGGTGCCACCCACACGTTGCTGACAGAAAAATTACACATGACACGTGTTTGTACGCTATGGGTTCCAAGACTGTTGATTCCCAAACAAAAGGACATTCGCGTGCAGGTCTGCATGCAGTTAAAATTGATGTTAGAGGAAGATCCGGAGTATCTTTCAAATGTAATCACTGCTGATGAAACTTGGCTACATCATTTTGATCCTGAGAGCAAACAGCAAAGCTCTGTGTGGAATTCACCTTCATCACCAACCCCCCCACACCGCAAAAGAAAAGCAAAAGTGGTTGCTTCTGCTGAGAAAGTGCCAGCCGGAGTGGCCGAGCGGTTCTAGGCGCTACAGTGTGGAACCGCGCGACCGCTACGGTCGCAGGTTCGAATCCTGCCTCGGGCATGGATGTGTGTGATGTCCTTAGGTTAGTTAGGTTTAAGTAGTTCTAAGTTCTAGGGGACTGATGACCACAGCAGTTAAGTCCCATAGTGCTCAGAGCCATTTGAACCACTTTTTTGCTGAGAAAGTTATGGTCATCTCATTCTCTGATATTCATGGAGTGGTTTATCAGCATGTTGTACCTGTACACACATCAGTAACTGGAAAATACTACGGGAGTGTCCTAAGAACGTGACAAGTCTGTATCAGGCGCCGAAGACCAGATTTCCGTGAAGCAGGCTGGAAGCTGCACCACGATAATGAGTGACCGCATGTTGCCAATGTGGTTGCTGAATATCTCGCAAAAATCAACGTGAAGTGCATCCCTCACCCTCCCTATAGTTCGGAGTTAGCCCCAAGTGACTTTTTTCTATTCCCTAGCATGAAGAAACGCCTTTGTGGGAGGCATTATCAATCATCAGAATCAGTGGCGAAGGCTGCGGAAGCGATTTTGAAGGATGTCTCAAGAAATGGTTTCCAGCATGTATTTGAAGAGTGGCAGAAACGCTGGGACAAGTGCATCGGATTCATGGGAGACTACTTTGAGAAGGAGCATCAAAATTATGAGAATGATCAAGGTATGTTGTCAAAAAAATTATGATCATTCTTTATTGACACAGCCCTCGTAGTTTGCTACATGAGGTGCAAAAAATGAACGCAACAGTTTCACTATCACATACTTTCACTGTGTTCTGTGAAAACATATGTTCTTAACGGTTTTGAAGTTGCGTTCCTCTTCGGAAGTTTTAACTCTCGAACTCCTTTGTTGTATCATAGTTCACACCGGTTTACTTGTTTTCATTTATGTGAGACATCTATATGGTACGTCGCCTGCTCTCACTATTCACGACGTTTACCTGCAACGGTAACGCATTCATGACTCATATTCTCTAACCATTCTATAGCATAACAAGTGCCAAGATTATGGAAAGAGAACAAACATTTCAATGACGGAACGAACAGTTCATAATGTTGTGAAGAAAATAAAAATAAGTACCACCAGAGAGTTTCGAACCTGGCTCGTCAGTCTTAGTCAAATGCCGTACACACTTTTCCATGACTCCCCAGCTATTCACTTGGGCTCAGCACTACGCTTGCTAAGCTTCAATCGCTCACTTATAATTTTTACTTTTTTCTCACAGCTCAGTACACCTTCCTCCTTTTTTCATGCTTGATCTGTGTTCAGTTTGTGACGGGATATCCACTGGGCCATCATACCACTAAATCTGAGCTTGCTAGCTGTGTGTTTTGGTTTGAAGAATCAAAGTCGGCGGACACAGTTCAAAATAATTTCCGTACCAAGTACGCAAAGATCTTCCTAGTAGGCCTACAGTTTATGAGTGGCATAAATGTTTTGTAGAAACAGGGTACTGTGTAAGACATGGGAAATCATCAGGTCATCCAAGCACATCTGACGACGTCATTGAGCGAGTGAGACAGCTTTTTGTCAACAGCTTTACGAAACCGACGTAGCGTGCATCTCGCGAACTGCAAACCCCACATATGACCATTTGGAGAGTGTTGAGAAACCGTTTATATTTGAAACCGTGCAGATTGACGATTGTACAAGCAATAAAACACACTGATAAAATTGCTCGGAAGAACTTCTTTGCGGATATGTTAAATCGATTACATGAGGATGAAAATTTCTTCGACAAAATCATGTTTCCTGACGAGTCGAATTTTCACTTAAGTGGCAAGGTTGACATATATAACTGTAGGATTTGAGGCAGTGAAATTCAGCATCAAATATTGCATCGTGTTCGTGATAGCCTTCAACTGAACACTTTTTGTGTATTGAGCAAGAACCAAGGGTACGGCCCCTTTTTCCGTGAGAGAGCCATCAGTGGGACAGCGCACCTAGATATGTTGCAATTTTTGATACCACAGCTCGAAATGTTTACTTCATACAAGATGGTACACCAGCCCACTAACGGGCTGACATCTGGGATTTTCTCAGTGACCACTTACCAGGTCCGCGCATTTCCCAAACCTGACACCGCTCGATTTTCTTATGGGGATTCATCAAGAATATTGTGCTTTGTACCTCCTGTGGCAGCTTCTCTACCTGAACTTGAGCAAGAATTTATGCCGCCACTAAGCAAGTTACACTTGCAACGCTACAAGGAGTTGAGAAGAAATTGACTCTGGTGGAATGTGTGCAGGATAAGCAACGGAAGCAACATACAACATCTTTAGTTTAAGGTAAAAAAAAACTTGATGTGTTTCGCTACAAAATAACATTAAACCCAGGTCTATATCTTCTTTCAATAAATGTATATGAATTTTTAAAGTTATAAAGTGCTTTTTGAAACACCCTGTATATGAACGGTTGCGAAAAGCTGTATCAGTGCTCACTGGCTACACTGACCCCCATTTCTTCATAAAATCTGAAAGCTCTTAGGGTAATGCCCAACCATAAAATTATGCTCCATGGTTTCAGTATTCCAATTTGTAAAATGGACGTTGAGGATTTTAGAACATTTAAGAGTGTTATCGACCTCTCTATCACACCTAAATCTGGTGTTCATCGTAACAATGTACTTTTAAGAAATTTTGAAATTATAAAATTTTCAATGGATTTCCGTGAACATTGTTTAAAGCAACGTATTCTTGATTGGAATAGTGGGAGGCCACCATTTTCTTCAAGTCACATCGAGGGAGACCACAATTTGCTATTTCTCCACAGTGTGTAGATGCCTCGCAAATCCTCGTGCCCAATAGGTGGAAGGCAAATACCAACCTTGAAACACGAACTCTTAACAAAGTACTGTATCAATCTTTAAACAAATAGACTTAACAAAACTACTGCAACTCATGCCTAAAGTGAACAAACAGTTTCGTCTGAGCCTGAAGCCAGAGAACGTGCTTAATGAAAATGATATCAACGAGGAATATGACGTGTTGGGACAGGTCACAACTATATGTGTGGTGCATTAAGTGTCTGTTACTTATGTCCTGACTCTAGTTTTACGTTAATTACAAACTATACTACAATTAAAAGAAACTATTGTCTCTAGCCTATATACAAAAATTTTGTAAATTGACAATAAGAATAACAACGATAATAATAACAATAATAAATATTACATGGTTTTTATAGGAAGGATGTTAAAAAAGAAACAAGTCAAACCTATGAGACTGGTGGTTTCCCTGCAAATTTGATTTTCACAAGTATCTGTTTTTCCGTAAACTTAACATATGTGCTTTGGGCCCTTCTGGTTCTCAGCACCTGAATTATTATTATAGCTTACGCTAGGAAGTGAAAGAACCACAGACATTCTTAAAAGTTCACTGCAACATCACGCATAGTAAACTCGTAATATTGTGGAATGGCGGCAAGTCTTAATAAGAAGTATTGAATCTTAGGAGGGTGGAGTTTTGAACGGAGGGGTGGAGTTTTGAACGGGCACAAACTAAAATCTAACACAAAAACTGCAAAATGAAATAAATAGCAACTTAAAGGAAACGTAAGCAGGACATTATCGGGAAATAAGAAGAAAGCAACACAGAATTTCTAAGAGAAAAGTCACTACACACGTAACGAAAAAGTAACAAATCTTGGAATCGATAACCTAAGGCGCTGCAGTCATGGACTGTACGGCTGGTCCCGGCGGAAGTTCGAGTCCTCCCTCGGGCATCGGTGTGTGTGTTTGTCCTTAGGATACTTTAGGTTAAGTAGTGTGTAAGCTTAGGGACTGATGACCTTAGCAGTTAAGTCCCACAAGATTTCACACACATTTGAACAATCGATAACCAGAAGTGGGCTGTATAGGTCAGTTCTAGTTGTCGATTCGAAGGTTTGCTCTTAATCGCTTTTTTGCATTAGTACAGGATGCGATACCATACAGGTAAATCCTAAAGGAATTTGGGAGCCACCCCTAATGAAAATGACATAATAATGGAACGTGCAGTTACAAATTTCAGCGGTATCACGCATGAAAATTCTAAAAGACTTCACAGTTATACGATTTCTGTTTTCATGTTACTCTCTGTACAACTGATGTTGCTGGTGTGTACTGCACATTCTTTGAGAATTGCCATGAATGGTATCACTCTGATTTTTGATTCCACGTTCCGTTATTTTCATGATTTCTATTGGGTGTTAGTTATTTCGTCAAACGTCTAATTTTTTCGTATCATTCGTTATGCTACTGGAAGAACGGGAAACATAACTAACGTTGGAATCGACAATGTGATTTGACCTACGGTATATAGACACAAAAAGTAAATAAATAAACATATAATCCTAAAAGGAATAACAACAAACAATGAAAAACCACGATAAATAACGAACTATGGGATGAAGAACTATAATGACGTATATAACTGTCCTCTTGGGGTTGCTGCGTAATCTCACCCTCGGCAGTGATGGCACATTCGGAGAAAAACAACCAAATGTTTGTGAGAAGCAGGATTATATATACCGGTAATTGCAGATAGTCGCAGCTGTGCTCTTAAGTTTCTGGCCAACCCCACCTTTGTAAATGGTACCGTATTCGGAAAAAATAGTCATATATATTTATGAGAACTAAGATTATAAACAAGATTGCTACTTGATTCACGAGGAGCAACTTAAGCTGTGCACTTAGGTTCTTGCCTACCCCACAACCTGAGATATCGCGATATATTTGTAATAAACAGCATAGTTTACGGCACAGACAACCACAGATGAAATTTAATAACAAGCCACTTCCATCCTTCGCATCGTAAACTCATGGCGTCCTTCACTCGGGGTGTCATTGGTCAAAGCTGTAGGTGGAATCGGACGCTGGATTTGACTCAAAATAGAGCTTAATGCCTGACATTTATTTAAAATACGTTAGAAAGTATATTATTTCTTACGACAGGGGGATGGAAAACGTGTGTTTCACGGCAGCATCGCGATGTACTAAGCTTGTCGAGCGTTATCTACGCGAGCGAATACGGTAAGCACGTGGCATGTGCATCTCCGTAGGAACACGTATAATTTGTAGTATTTCGATCTTACTCTAATTGCAAGATTAATGAGGTTAATGGTTCTCCAACACAAACTGCTTTAGACGAACTGTGGTAAACGGATTTGGAAAATTAAATTACCTCGAATATAACGGCTGTGTTGAAGATCTCCATATTCATTCAATATATGTGATGTGAGAATTAATGTTACGCGTGTGCAGAAAGATGCAATCGATTTAACGCCTTTGTGTCAGCTGCCAGGGATTGTCGGAAATCAGATGCTAATTAATGACTTACCAGAGGCCGCTATCGTCGTCCGTGCTCCTACTGTATTTCACGATTTCTTCAGATTCGCTGAATGTGGACAGCGCCATTCACGTTGCTCTCCATTCGAATCCATTCACACTGTTGCTAAGAAACGACACAGGACGTCGAAGAACCCCCTGTATTGTTGAAAAATGCGTCATGTCACCGTTGCCTTTGTTTACTCTATGAGGATATGAGCACAATTATGGTCGTATAATTAAACGATCTGTACACCGATAATAGTAGTAGCATAAATGGTTTCTGTTGTCCGGGACAGATCCGCCGAGAACAACACCGTCACATCGGCAGTATCTCATCTAATACAATGAAGAGCCAAAGAAACTGGTACACCTGCACAGTACCTGCGCGAGCGCGCGGAAGTGCCGCAACACGACGTGGCATGGACTCAACTAATGTCTGAAGTAGTGTTGGACGGAATTGACACCATGAACCCCGCACGGCTGTCCCTAAGTTCGTGACAGTACGAGCGTGTTGAAATCTCTTCTGAACAGCACGACATACTCAAGACATACTCAATAATGTCATGCCTGGGGAGTTTAGTGGATGGAGGAAGTGTGTAAACTCAGAAGAGTGCGCCTGGAGCCACTTTGTTTGCAATTCTGGACGTGTGAGGTGTCGCAATGTCCTGCTGGAATTGCCCAAGTCTGTCATAATGCACAATGGACATGAATGGGTGCTGGTGATCACACAGGGCGCTTACGTGTGTATCAGCTCTCGGACTTGTATCTAGATGTATCAGGGGTCCCATATGACTCCAACTGTACATGCCCGATACCATTACAGAGCCTCCACCAGCTAGACTCCAACTGTACATGCCCCATACCATTACAAAGCCTCCACCAGCTAGAACAGTCCCCTGTTGACATGCAGGACCCACGGATTCACGAGGTTACCCATGAACGTCCATCATCTCAATACAATTAGAAACGAGATTCGTCCGACCAGGCAACGTGTTTGCATCATCATCAACAATCCACTGTCGGTGTTGATGGGCCCGGGCGAAGCGTTAAGCTTTGTGTCGTGCAGTCATCGAGGCTACACGAGTGGGCCTTTGGTTCCGAAAGCCCGTATCGCTGATGTGTCGTTGAATGGTTTGCACGCTGACACTTGTTGATGTCCCAGCATTGAAATCTGCAGCAACATGCAGAAAAGTTGCACTTCTATCATGCTGAACGATTCTCTTCAGTTGTCGTTGGTCCCGTTCTTGCTAGATCTTTTCCCGGCTGCAGCGATGTTGGTGATCTGATGTTGTACCGCATTCCTGATGTTCACAGTACACTCCTTAAATAGTCGTCCAGGAAAATCTCCACTTCATCGCTACCTCGGAAATGCTGTATGCCAGCCGGTCGAAGTGGCCGAGCGGTTCTAGGCGCTACAGTCTGGAACTGCGCGACCGCTACGGTCGCAGGTTCGAATCCTGCCTTGGACATGGAAGTGTGTGATGTCCTTAGGTTAGTTAGGTTTAAGTAGTTCTTAGTTCTAGGGGACTGATGACCTGAGAAGCTAAGTCCCATAGCAGTCAGAGCCATTTTTGCTGTATCCCATCACTCGTGCGCCGACTGTGATACCACTTTCAAACTCACTTAAATCTTGATAACCTGGCATTGTGGAAGTAGTAACCGATCTAACAACTGCACCAGACACTTGTTGTCTTCTACGGGCGTTGCTGACCGCAGCACTGAATTCTGCCTGTTTACATATCTCCGTATTTGAATACACATGGCTATAGCAGTTTTCTTTGGGGCTTCAGTGAACATTCCAAACCACACAGTTCTGCCGCGAAACTTCCAAGGCCTAGACTCCTGGAAGAAAGGATGTTGCGGAGACGTGGCATAGTCTCTGGCTGTAGACAAGCAATGAGTCCCCAAACTTCTTTCTTCTAGGAGTGCCGGTCTTGCACGATTCGCAGGAGAGCTTATGTGAAATTTGCAAGATAGAAGACAAGGTTCTGGCAGAGGTAAGGTTGTCAGGACAGGTCGTGAGTCATACTTGGGTAGCTTAGCTGGTAGAACACCTGCCCGCAAACGGTGAAGGTCGCGAGTTCGATTCTCGTTCACACACTTTTAACCTGCCAGGAATTTCATAACAATGGAAAACGAAAATTCACTTTGGAAAGTAATTTATTTATTTTTATTTTATTTTACATGCCTTGTTCATTAGGATCAAATTGACTATCAGATCTCCGTGATCGTGGAACGAGGAAGTACATGAATTTAACATCAAAAACGTTAACAACAGATAACATTTACACAGATCGTATGCAAATTACAAGTTGAAGACCAAAATCTAGTACAATCAACAATATAACACACGAATTTATTTCTTTCTTCCACAGTAGTGGGTCGAGGTTTACTGACACTAGATATTACGTGTCAGTGACAGAGCAGACCAAAGGTCTTTTTTGTCAGGGATGGCGGGAGGGGAACGACACTGTGTGGGCGGTGCAGTGGGCTCTTTCCTTGGCTTAGAGGGTGAGGTGTGAGAGAAACATTGGTGGTTCCACTACCAGTCGTTTATTGAGACAAAAAACCCTTCGAACAAACAGAGTAATACAGTGTTTTTTAACTCGCTGACTTCCTGGCGGCGGAGTCATAGAGTGAAGGTTCCGGTGACGGCTGATGCGGCGACGGCTCGTGTTGCAGCGGTGCGCCGGCGGTTTGTTCTCCAGTTCAGCACTGTGCTCGTGACTCACTGCGGCAGCGGCGCGGTCTTCTCCTTGTGAATTCGCTCGTTGTGTATTAACAAGCGACTACGGTGAGGCGCCGAGTGCTGCGTTCTGAAATCGAACCAGCGACCCTCAGGTTCGGCGTCTTCTGTTGGAGTTTATCAATGCCTTAGCTTCACACGTGATCCATTTGGTGAGGTCACAGTCCTCACCAGGCACCTGAGTAATTACCACGCAGTCCGTAAAACTTATGCCCGGGCGTTTCCCGCCCGGAATTGTCTTTGCTTTCTTTCGTGGCTGAGAATCGGCATGTTTCCACTGCTCTGACTGTTGATTTGTCTCTGGGGTATAGTAGTGCACCCTAGTTTCATCTGTGGTCACAAACCAGTGCAAAAAATCTTGTTCGTTTCTCCTAAAACGAGCCCAACATTGTTTAGATAAGCCCATTCTCATGCATTTTTGATCCAGTGTAGAGTCGCGGCACTCACCTTGCAGATAATTTTTTCATTTTCAGTTAAAATAGGATATACCCTTTCACATGAACCTGGCAAGCACGAGCAGTTTCACGTACTTTCAATCGGCGATCCTCTGTGAACAATTTGTGCACTTTTGCTATGATTTCTGGAGTAGTGACACATCTTGGCTGACCAATGCACGGTTCATCATCTAAGCTCTCCCAAACAAATTTAAATTCGTTTGTCCACTTGGCAACTGTTGAATACGAAGGAGCAAAGTCCCCTAGTGTATTCTGGAAATCGACACGAATGTCCTCTGTTTTCATGCATTTCTTTACAAAGTACTTAATCACTGCTCGAATCTCGATTTTTTTCCTTCTTCGCAAATCACTTCGCAGGAACGACAACAGAGCCACGTCACCACCACAGCTCTCTTCCAAGAGCACTGACGTGGCACGTGTTTACAGGCAAGAGTCCAATGAATATCACGTGAACAACCCGTTGCGCTAGTGCTGACCTCTCGTGGTGATTCCAAGAACTTTTCATATCACCCTCGTACTACAGGTCATCTGCCGACATCTCTCCAAGGCAATAATGCTGCCCTCGAGAATTGCTTCGCCATTAGTTGGGTGCTGCGATATTGCATATGCCTCGAGGACATTCTTTGAGTCATTCTGCTAGTGTATATCCATAATACGTACACCAGAATTTGGTTATGGTCACCACATGGAGCCGATCCTGGGTGTCCAGTAGTCTGTAACTCATTCACCACTGCTGGTTTACTGCAACAATCAGATCGTCACATTGATGATGGGACACAGAAATTGCTTTCCCATTGCATACTACAGGCTCTCTACCACCATCCCTCGAAGACACAATTATTGCCCTCGAGAATTGCCTCACCATTAAACGTGTGGTGCGCAGAAGGAGAGGACATAGTCGAGGCTTCTTCTGCTAGAGTATATCTACGATACTCGCACTGGCATTTTGGTAAGGACACTGCATTGAACCTCTCATGGGTGTCCAGTTGCTTCCACCCATTGCACTGCTACTGGTTTACTGTAACCCTCACATCCTCATTTTGACGGTATGATACAGAATTTGATTTGCTAGTGCATACTACACGCTCTGTGCTGACGTCTCTCCAAGACACTAATGCTAACGTCAAGAAATGAATCTCCATCAGACGGGTGCTGCGCTATTTCATATGCCTCGAGGACATTGTCAGAGTCATTATGCTAGAGTATATGTATGATACTGGAACCTCTCCTGGATGTCCACTAGCTTGTAACCGATGCACCACTGCCGGTTTATTTTAACCTCGCAACCATGACATTGGTGATGCGATGTAGAAATATACACATCAAAAAAGTTTTGCATCACCCCGGTTCCCAGTACTCTTGAAGATAGACATTGACTGTGGATAGTATATCATCACATTGTTTCTTTGTGCCAGGAAGGGCTCTCACCAAGGGAACTGTGTCTCTGAGTGAACCAAAACGATGTTGTTTGGACATGGAGGAAATACAGAGAGACAAGAACTGTCGATGACATGCCTCGCTCAGGCCACCCAAGTGTCACTACTGCAGTGGGTGACCGTTACCTACGGATTATGGCTCAGAGGAACGCTGACAGCAACGCAACCATGTTGAACAATGCTTTCATGCAGCCACAGGACGTTGTGTTACGACTCAAATTGTGCACAACGTCACTCCCGACGCCCATGGCGAGGTCCATCTTTGCAAACCATGACACTAAGCAGTACAGTACAGATATAGCCCAAAAACATGCCGAATGGACCACTCAGGATTCTCCTCACTGATGTGTGTTGCAGATGCCTTCAACCAGACAATAATCGGAGACGGTTTTGGAGGCAACCCGGTCAGGCTGAACGCCTTATACACACTGTCCATCGAGTGCAGCAAGATGTAGGTTCCTTGCTGTTTTACGGTAGCAGCATGTGGGGCCAGCATACGCCACTGGTGGTCACTGAAGGCGCTGTAATGGCTGTACGATATGTGTATGCCATCCTCCAACTGATAGTGCAATCACATCAGCAGAATATTGGCGAGGCATCTTCATGGACGACAATTTGCGCATCCATCGTGGTCCGCAGCTCGTGGTCGTGTGGTAGCATTCTCGCTTCTCGCGACCGGGTTCCAAGGTTCGATTCCCGGCGGAGTCAGGGTTTTCTCTGCCTCGTGATGACTGGGTGTTGTGTGATGTCCTTAAGTTAGTTAGGTTTAAGTAGTTCTAAGTTCTAGGGGACTGATGACCATAGATGTTAAGTCCCACAGTGCTCACAGCCATTTGAACTATCCACTGTGCACATCTTCTGAATGACTTTCTTCAGGATAACGACATCGCTTGATAGAATGGCCAGCATGTTCTCCAGACATGAACCCTGTCAAACATCCCAGGATAGATTGATAAAAGCTCTTTATGGGCGACGTGACCCACCGACCACTCTCAGGGATCTATGTCGAATCGCCATTGAGGAGTGGGACATTATGGACCAACAGTGCCTTGTTGAACTTGTGGATAGTATGCCATGACGAATACAGGCATGCATTCATGGAAGAGGACGTGCTACTGGGTATTAGAGGTACTGGTGTGTACAGCATTCTGGACCACCACCTCTGAAGGTCTCGTTATATGGTGGCACAATATGCAGTGTGTGGTTTTCATGAGCAGTAAAAAGTGTGGAAATAATGTTTATGTGGATCTCTACTCCAATTTTCTGTACAGGTTCCAGAACTTTCGTAACCGAGTAGATGCAAAACTTTTTTGATGTGTGTAATTTCACCATTACATACTACAGCGTCTTCAAGACACTAACATGGGGCTCAGTAATTGCAATTCTCCGCTACTGGCGCTGACATTCTTCTACGATCACTGAATGGAACCTCTTCTGGGTGTCTAGCAACTTGTAACCAACGCTCTGCTGCTGGTTTACTGTAATTCTCACACGGTCACGTTGACAATGGGACACACAAATTACTTCTCCATTGCATACTACAGGCTCACTTCCCATGTCTGCTAAAAACACTAATGCTGCCCTCAGAAACTGCATTTCCATCACATGGGTTCTGTGCTAAAGCATATGCCTCGAGGACATTGTCGGTATCATTTTGAATGTCTATATCTATGATAATGGCGCTCGCAGTTGGGTATGGTCACTGATAGAACCTCTCCTGGGTGTCCAATAGCTTGTAACTGAAGCACTGCTGCCAGTTTACTGTAATCCTCACACCTTCACACGGAAGACGGAACACAGAAATTGCTTCGCTATTGCATATTACAGGCTCCGTGCTGACCTCTCTCCTAGACACTGACGGTGACTTCAGGAATTTTTTCTCTATCAGACAGGTGCTGCGCTACTGCATATGGCTCAAGGAGACTGTCAGAGACATTTTGGTAGTGCATATCTGTGATGCACTAGCATTTGGCTATGGTTGCTGCATAAAACCTCTCTGGGTCTCCAGTAGCTTCTAACCAATGCACTGCTGCCAGTTAACTGTAACTCTCTCACCCTCACATTGATGATGGGACACAGGAATTGATTTGCCATATCATTCTGCAGGGACAGTTGTATAAAGCAATTTCTTCGCCATTGCACACTACAGGTTCTGATCTGTCATCTCTCGAAGACACATATGCTACAATCAGGAATTACATCTCCATGAGGCAGGTGCTCCGCCATTGCACATGCCTCGACAATGTTGTGAGACTCATTCTGCTAGTCTGCTTGTTTATATCTATGATAATGGCGCCAACATGCGGCTACTGTCACCACATGGAACCTTTTCTGGGTGTCCAGTAACTTTTCACCAATGCACCGCTGATCTTATACTGTAATTCTCACATACTCACATTAACATTGGAACACAGAAATTGCTTCACCATTGCATACTACAGGCTCTCTGCCAACGCCTCTCCAAGACATTATAGGTAACCTCAGGAATGGCATCTCCATCAGATGGGAGCTACTCTACTGCAAATGCTTCGATGAGATTGTCAGAGTCATTTGGGTGGTACATACATATGATACTGGCACCAGCAGTCGGCCATGGTCATGGCATGGAGCCTCTCCTGGGTGCCCAGCAGTATGTAGCTGATGAACCACTGCCAGGTTATTGTAAGCCTCGCAGCCTCACCTTGACATTGGGACACAGAGATTGGTTTGCCACTGTATACTACAGGCTCTCATCTGACGTTTCTCCAAGAATCTAATGCTGCCCTCAGGAACTGCCTCTTTATCATACAGGGGCTGTGCTATTGCATATGACTCGAGGACACTGTCAGAATCATTTTGCTAATGTAGTCTATGATACTGGCACTGGCTTTTGGCTACAGTCACAACTCGGAACCTCTCACCTTGTTGTCCAGTAGCTTGCAACCGATGCTCCACTGCCAGTTTACTGTAACACTTGCACCCTCAGAATGACAACTGGATGAAGCAATTGCTTCACCATTGCACACTACAGGTTCTGAGCTGACGTCTCTTCAAAACACTATTGCTGCCCTCATGAATTGGATCTCCATCAGACGGCTGCTTCACTATTGCATTTGCCTCGTGGACATTGTCAGAGTCATTCTGCTAGTGTATATCTATGATAATGGCACTGGCAATCGGCTATGGTCACCGCATGGAACCTCTGGTGGGTGTCCTACAGTTTGTAACTCATGTACCAGTGATGGTCTACTGTAACCCTCACACACTCATGTTGATGATGGGATGCAGAAACTGATACACCATTTCATACTACAGGCTCTCTGACGATGTCTCTCCAACACACTAAAGCTGCCCTCGGGAATTGCCTTGCCATTTGACTGGTGCTGCGATATTGCATACACTGTGAGGACACTGTTGGAGTCTTTCTGCTAGTGTGTATCTATGATACTTGCTTCGAGCCGGCTGCGGTGGTCTCGCGGTTCTAGGCGCGCAGTCCGGAACCGTGCGACTGCTACGGTCGCAGGTTCAAATCGTGCCTCGGGCATGGATGTGTGTGATGTCCTTAGGTTAGTTAGGTTTAAGTAGTTCTAAGTTCTAGGGGACTAATGACCACAGCAGTTGAGTCCCATAGGGCTCAGAGCCACTTTTTTTTGCTTCGAAATTCGGCTGTGGTCACTGCATGGGAATCTGCTGGGTGTCTAGTAGCAAGTAACTGATGCACCACTGCAAGTTTACTGTAACGATCCGACATTCTTATTGACGATAGGACACAGAAATGCTTCGCCATTCCGTACTACAGGCCCTCTGCCTACGTCTTTCCAAGGCACTAATGCTGCCTTTCGAAATTGCCTTGCAGTAGGGCAGGTGCCAAGAAATTTCGTATGGCACGAGGAGGTTGTCAGGATTATTCTGCTAGTGTATATCTATGTTACTGGTGCTGACATTCAGCTACAGTCATTACTTTGAAACTCTCCTTGGTGTTTAGTAGCTTGTAGCGGATGCACCACTGCCTGTTTGCTGTAATCCTCGCACCCACACATTGACGGGGGGACACAAATATTGCTTCGCAATTGCATACTACATGCTCTCTCCCAGCATTTCTCCAAGACACAAATGGCAAGGCTATACCTGAAGACGGAATTAGACAGGTGCTGCAACATTGCACATGCCTCGAGGACAATTTTGGAGTAATTCTGCTAGTGTATAGCTATGATACTGGCGCTGGCATTCGTCTATGGTCACTGCATGAAACCTCTCTTGAGTGTCCAGTAGTTTGCGACTGATGTACTACTGCGGCTCACTGTACCTCTCGCACCCTCACATTGACAATGGGACGGAAACTGCTTCGCCAAAGCTCTATACCGACGTCTGTCCAAGATACTAATGCTGCTCTCAGGAATTGCATCCCCACTAAACTGTTGCTGCACTACTGCATATGCCTCGAGGACATTGTCAGAATCATTCTGCTATCGTATGTCTGTGGTACTGGTGGTAGATTTTCGCTATGTCATTCCATGTAACCCCTCCCGGTTGTCCCACAGTTTGTAAGGGATGCACTGCTGGTGATTTACTGTAACCCTCGTACCGTCACATTGACCATGGATCACAGAAATTGCTTCGCCATTGCATACTGTGGGGTGATGCCCATTCGTTGCTTACAGGGTGTCTAAAGGATGGTTTGTCTTCAGAATGCCTTACGACAATTCTAACTAATAACATTAGTAGCTTTATTTCTATAAAACAGATATGACAATACTTAGGTTTGGAATTACATCGGTATCGCAAGTAACATGCAAACAATAATAGTTATCGCTATAGTCGATGTCCAGACAAATAACTGATAACAATCACAACTAGTTTTTCTTGTAGCACGCTCTGCAAATATGTTCCACTAATGTCAGTACTGTGAGGCGATCTGAGCGGCCTTAGCCAACAGTAGCGGCGCTTATATTCACTTCTTCCAGGTGTCACTCTTGGCACAGCTCGGTAAAATTCAACGCATCATTTTCGGACGTTTTCTCACCACCTTCTCTGGTTTGCATTCTGCATCTCCGTTCCTTTGCTTACGGTTATGAAAGAACACATTCTACTGGCTCAATGCCGTCGTCTCTAGAAGACATTAATGATGGGACTAGGAAGTTCATCTCCACCAGACGACTGCTAACCTGTAGCATATGCCTCGAAGACATTGTTGGACTAATACGTTAGTGTACATCTATGAAACCGGAGCTGGCATTTGGCTACTGACTCCGCATGCAGCCTCTCCTGGGTGTCCAGCAGTTTGTGACTGGTGCACACCTGCCGGTTTAGCATACCCCACACACGCACACTCTCATTGACGATGAGACACAGATATTCCTTCGCCTTTTCACACTACAGGCTCCCAGCTGACATCTCTCCAAGACAATAACGCTGCCCTCGGAATTGTAACTCCGCCAGACAGGTGCTCCGCCATTGCATATGCATCGAGGACATTTGGCTGAGGTAATCACATGGAACCTGTCCTGCATGTCCAGTACCTGGTAATGGATGCACCGCTACAGGTTTACTGCACCCCTTGCACCCTCACATTGATAACAGGACACAGAAATTGCTTCACCATTTCGTATTACTGGCTCTCTGCCGACGTCTCTTCAAGACACCTACACTGCCCTCAGGGATTGCATCTCCACAGTACGGGTCTGCGCTATTGCATATGACTCTAGGATATTGTCGGAGTCATTTTGCTGGTGTATGTCTATGATACTGTGGCTCGCATTTGGCTACGATCACCGTATGGAACGTCTCTTGGAGGTCCAGTAGGTTGTAACCGGTGCACTGCTGCCAGTTTACTATAATCCTAGCACAAGCAGTTCGACCATGGGACACAGAAATTTCTTCATAATTACATGTTAGAGGCTCTCTACCGACATGTCTCCAAGACTCTAATGCTGCCCTTGGGCATTGACTCACCATTAGACAGGTGCTGCAGTATTGCACATGACTCGAAAACATTGTCACAGTCATTCTGTTAACGTATATCTATGACACTTGCGATGGACTGGGGCTACCGTTACTGCATGGAACCTCTGTTGGGTGTCCAGTAGCTTGTAACTGATGCAGCGCTGCCAGTTAACTGTAACCCTTGCACCCTCACATTGACGATATGACACACAAATTGTTTTGCCATTGCATGCTACAAACTCTCTGCCAACGTCTCTCGAAGACACTAATGCTGCTATATGGAACTGCATTTCCATCAGAAGTATGATGCGCTATTGCATATGCCTGAAGACATTGTTACAGTCTTTCTGCTAGTATGTATCAATGGTAAAGGCGCTGGCATTCGGCCATGGAAATTACATATAATCTCTCCTGCTCGTCCCATAGCTTGTAACTGATGCACTGCTGCTGGTTTTCTTTTACAGTACGATGGGACACAGAAATTGCTTCGCCATTGCAAATTACATCTCTCCAAGACACTAACGCTGCCCTCAGGAATGGCATATCACCAGCCTGGTCCTGCGGCATTGCATACGCCTTTAGGACATGACGGAGTCATTCTGCGAGTGTATATCTATGATACCACATGGAACCTCTCCTGTGTGTCCAGTAGCTTGTAACTGATGCATTGCTGGTGTTCTACTGTAGGTCCTGCTACCGCACATTCATCATTGGGGACAGAAATCCTTCGGCATTGCATACCATAGGCTCTCTGCTGACGTCTCCCATAAACACTAATCCTGCCCTTGAAAATTGCCTCGCCATTAGATGGGTGCTGCACTATTGCATATGCCTAGGGGACATTGTTGAGATCATTATTTTAGTGTATTTCTATGATACTGGTGCTGGCACTACGGTTGCCACATGGAACCTCTCCTGGGTGTCCAGGAGCTTGTGACTGTTCAGCCACTGCCTTTTACTGTAACCCTCGCACCCTCTCATTGACGATGGGTCTCAGAAATTGCTTCGCTCATTGCGTACTACAGACTCTCTCTCGTCATCTCTCCAAGACATTAATGCTGCCCTCAATAACTGCATCTTCATCAGATAGATTCTGACCTATTACATATGCCTCAAGGACATTGTCCGAGTCATTCTGCTAATGTATATCTATGATACCGGAGCTGGCATTGTGCTAAGGAACCACATGGAATCTCTCCTGCGTGTCCAGTAGCTCGTACTCGATGCACTGCTGCAGGTTTACTGTAAGCCTCGCAGCCTCACATGGACGATGTAACACACAATTTGCTTCGGCATTGCATACTACATAATCTCTGCCAATGTGTCTCCAAGACACTAACACAGTACTTAGGATTTGCATCTCTACCACGTGGGTACTGCGCCATTGCAGATGCCTCAATGACATTGTCGGAGTTATTTGTTAGTAAATATCTATGATATTCGCTTTGGGATTCGGCTACTGTTACTTTATGGAACCTCTCCTGGATGTCCAGTGGGTTGTAACCAATAGTCTGCTGGTGGTTTACTGTAACCCACGCAGATTCACATTGACGATGGGACACAGAAATTTCTTTGCCATTGCATACTACAATCTCTTCGCTGACTTCTCTCCAAGACACTAACGCTGCGTTCAGGAACTGCACTGCCATTAGATGGATGCTGCGCTATTGCATATGGCTTGAGGACTTTGCTGGAGTCTTTCTGCTAGTGTGTGTCTATGATACTGGCGCTATCATTCAGCTACAGCCACAGTATGGAACTTCTCCTGCGTGTGCAGTAGCTTGTAACTGATGCTCCTCTGCCAGTTTACTGTAACTCTCGCCCTCTCACATTGACAATGGGAAACTGAATTTATTCACCCTCGCATACTACAGACTCTCAGCTGACATCTTCCAAGACACTAACGAGTCATGGAAACTCTTGTAGTAGTCTAGCAGCCATGTCATTGGGAGGGGGGGGGGGGGCGGGGCAATAACATAAAGGCAGTGGGAGTGTCTTATTCAGTCGGCTGCAGAATGAGTATTATATTTTAATGGCGAAGCAATTACTGTGTTCCAGAACCAAGGTGGGAGAGTTACAACAAGCAATCTGTTTTGTCTTGTGGAAAGACTGCTGGACACCCAGAGGAATTTCCACAGTGAGACCCTAGTAGGATGCCAGCAGGAGTCTCAGCGAAACGATCTTGTCTAATGACTCCAACTGTGTCATAGAGACACTTGGTGTAGCCCAGCAGACATGTAAAAGAGAGGCGATGGGTGAGTTGATGGTCGATGGAGGATTTTGTGAAGATACTCATGAGGAAGGTGGGGTTGAAGTCACTGCAAATGCGGCAGGCAGAATGGGTTTCAAGTGCAGTCTGTGTTTTCAGTTTGGCCAACACCACTACCTCCCTGACCATGGGGCTAAGCTTCATGATTATGGTGGTGAGGGTTGGAGGTTAGAAAGGAGGTTGCGCCTGGCAGGGAGAGTAGGAGGTAAGGAAAAGTGTAAGTGCGGCATAGGGCCAATGGAGGTTGGGCCTGGCAGGGAGAGTAGGAGGTAAGGAAAAGTGTAAGTGTGGCATAGGGCCAATGGTGACACAAGAGACGTTTTTGAGGAGTTCAGTGTTGAGTGAGGGATTGGTTGATTTGATGTCCTTGCAAGTAATGAGAAATAGGGGCATTGGGGAAGAATTTACAGATTTCTAAGCTGAGGGGGTGGGCATCAAGGAACTTGGAGTTGGGGTGGGAGAGGATGAAGGTGTGCATGGTGGGGGTTGGCATGTGCGAATAGGGTGGTATTCATGAGGGATCAGAAGGGGTGGGTGGTTGTTTTTTGGTGGAGGAGTAGGAGCAGTGTCAACACAAGGTCGTTTATGGGTTTCCTGCTGAGTGCGACCTGGGATGAAGGATGGGTTAGAGCTGATAGGAGGCAGGCCTTTCTGGAGGTGCAGAGATGTACACATGTGGTGGTGTCAATGTATTGTCTGGAGTGGCTACTGTGGCCCAGAGGGCTAGGACCCAGGCAGGTGAAGGATGTGCTGGGGTTGTAGGGCAACTGGGGAGAGGGAAACTCTTGAGGGTAAGAGTGAGTAGGAGTGGACTCATATATGTGGGGATACAATATGGCGCAGGAGATCGGAGACGAAACAGTAATGAGGTGCGAGGCAGGAGGAGGAACTCCAGGAAATGATGGTGGGGGCATGGGAAAGGGAGGTTCGGATAACAGTGGTGGTTGGGGTGTTCATGTTTAAATGGACAAGTGGCTATTGACGGCAGGTGGCGCCAAGGAAGGAAACGAAAATGATGAGTGGCGGGGGGGGGGGGGGGGGTGATGAAGACGAAGGCGAAGCAAAAGCATAGGAACAGCGACGGCGACACTACAGAGGCAGCGGCAAGCAGCCGGCAGCGATCCAGGAGGACAGCAGTGGCGGCAGGCAGACTACAGCCACAGAGAGCTTGCAACCGGCGAATAGATACTGAGAGTACCCTAGTCGACAAATTCTTCCGTAAGGACGGAGGGATTCCAACCCCCTGGATGCTACACTGCAACTGTAACAGCCTATCCTATGTAGAGGATCTGTAGCAGCGTCATTGTAGAATGAAATACGTTTATATCAACTTACGAGTTGCAAGGCACATCCTAATCAACAGAAATATTTTTTACGAATGTTGTGGTTGTTGCGGTCTTTAGTCTAAAGACTATTTTGATACAGCTCTCCGTGCTACTCTATCCTGTGCAAGCCTCTTCACCTTTGAATAACTACTGCAACCTACGTCCTTCTGTATTTCCTTAATGTATTCATCTCTTGGTGATCCTCTACGACTTTTACCATCCACACTTCCCTCCAATGCTAAATTTGTGATCCCTTGAAGCATCACAATGTGTCCCACCAACCGATCCAGTCTTCTAGTCAAGTTGCGCCACAAATTCATCTTCTCCCCAATTCAGTTCAGTGCTTCCACATTAGTTATGTGATCTACCCATCTAATCTTCAGATTTCTTAGGTAGCACCACATTTCGAAAGCTTCTACTCTCTTCTTGTCTAAAAATGTATCATCCATGTTTCACATCGATACATGGCTACACTCCATACAGATACTTTCAGGAAAGACTTCCTGACACTTAAATCTACACCCGATGCTAACAAATTTGTCTTCTTCAGAAATGCTAGCCTACATATTATATCCTCTCTACTTCGAACATCATCAGTCATTTTGCTCCCCAAATAGTAAAACTCATGTACCACTTTAAGTGTCTCATTTCCTAATCTAATTCCCTCAGCATCACCTGATATAATTCAACAACATTCCTCGTTTTGGTTTTGTTGATGTTCATCTTATATCCTTCTTTCAAGATACTGTCCATTTCATTAAGATACTCTTCCAGGTCCTTTTGCTGTCTCAGACAGAATTAAAATGTCGTCAGCAAACCTCAATGTTTTAATCCCTAATCCAAATTTTTCTTTTGTTTCTTTTGCTGTTCGCTCAGTATACAGATTGAATAACATCAGCGATAGGCTACAACCCTGTCTCACTCCCCTCTCAGTCACTGATTCCATTCCATACCCCTCGACTTTTATAGCTGCCACCTGGTTTCTATACAAATTCGCCCCCCGTGTTTTACATCTGCCACCTTCAGAATTTAAAAGATAGTATTCCAGTCAACACGGTCAAAAGTTTTTTCTAAGTAGAAACGTAGGTTTGCCTTTCCTTAACCTATCTTGTAAGTCGAGTCATAGGGTCAATATTGCCTCTAGTGTTCCAATACTTGTCTGCAACTCGTGGTCATGCGGTAGCGTTCTCGCTTCCCGCGCCCGGATTCCCGGGTTCGATTTCCCGTGGGGTCAGGGAGTTTCTCTGCCTCGTGATGATTGAGTGTTGTGTGATGTCCATTGGTTAGTTAGGTTTAAGTAGTTGTAAATTCTAGGGGACTGATGACCATAGATGTTAAGTCCCATAGTGCTCAGAGACATTTGAACCATTTTTTCCCCAACACTTCTACGGAATCCAAATTGATCTTCCCCGAGGTCGGCTTCTACCAGTTTTCCCATTCGTTTGTGAAGAATACATGTTAGTTTTTTGCGCCCATAACTTATTAAATTGATAGTTCAGTAATTTTCACACCTGTCAAGACATGCTTTATTTGAGATTGGAATTGTTTATATGTCGTCGGCAAACCTCAAAGTTTTAATCCCTAATCCAAATTTTTCTTTTGTTTCTTTTGCTGTTCGCTCAGTATACAGATTGAATAACATCAGCGATAGGCTACAACCCTGTCTCACTCCCCTCTCAGTGACTGATTCCATTCCATACCCCTCGACTTTTATAGCTGCCACCCGGTTTCTATACAAATTCGCCCCCCGTGTTTTACATCTGCCACCTTCAGAATTTGAAAGATAGTATTCCAGTCAACACGGTCAAAAGTTTTTTCTAAGTCTACAAATGCTAGAAACGTAGGTTTGCCTTTCCTTAACCTATCTTGTAAGTCGAGTCATAGGGTCAATATTGCCTCTAGTGTTCCAATACTTGTCTGCAACTCGTGGTCATGCGGTAGCGTTCTCGCTTCCCGCGCCCGGATTCCCGGGTTCGATTTCCCGTGGGGTCAGGGATTTTCTCTGCCTCGTGATGATTGAGTGTTGTGTGATGTGCTCAGAGACATTTGAACCATTTTTTCCCCAACACTTCTACGGAATCCAAATTGATCTTCCCCGAGGTCGGCTTCTACCAGTTTTCCCATTCGTTTGTGAAGAATACATGTTAGTTTTTTGCGCCCATAACTTATTAAATTGATAGTTAGGTAATTTTCACACCTGTCAAGACATGCTTTATTTGAGATTGGAATTGTTATTTTCTTCTTGAAGTCAGAGGGTATTTCGCCTGCCTCATACATCTTGCTCATTAGATAGAAGAGACATATCACGGCTGGCTCTCCGATGGCGATAGTTCTAACGGAATACTGTCTTCTTCTGGGGCCTTGTTTCAATTTAAGTCTTTCAGTGCTCTCTCAAATTTTTCACTGAATATCTAATGTTCCATTTCATCTTCAAGTACGTCCTCTTCTATTTCCATAATATTGCCCTCAAGTCCATCACCATTTATAGACCCTCTATATACTCCTTCCACCTTTCTGCTTTCCCTTTCCATTTGAATTCTTGGTATCCATACAGGTGGATCTCTTTTCTCCAAAGGTCTCTTTAATTTTCCTGTAGGTAGTACGTATCTTAGCCATAGTGATCTACGTGTACATTTACATCTATGATATACACTATGTGATCAAAAGTATCTGGACACCTGGCTGAACATGACTTACAAGTTCGTGGCATCCTCCATCGCTAATGTTGGAATGCAATATTGTGTTGGCCCACCCTTACCCTCGATGACAGCTTCCACTCCCGCACGCATATGTTGCATTAGGTGCTGGAAGATTTCTTGGGGAATGGCAGACCATTCATCACAGAGTGCTGCACTGAGGAGAGGTTTCGATGTTGGTCGCTGAGGCCTGGCACGAAGTCGGCGTTCCAAAACATCCCAAAAGTGTCCTATGAGATTCCGGTCAGGACTCTGTGCAGGCCAGTCCATTACAGGGTGTTATTGTTGTCTAACCACTCCACCACAGGCCTTGCATTATCAACAGGTGCTCGATCATGTTGAAGGATCCAAACACCATCCCCAAATTGCTCTTCAACTGTGGGAAGCAAGAAGGCACTTAAAGTAGCTGTGTAAGACTGTGCTGTGGCAGTGCCACGCAAAACAACAATGGCTGCAAGCGCCCTTCATGAAAATCACGACCACAACATAACACCACCGCCTCCGAATTTTACTGTTTGGACTACACACGCATGCAGATGACGTCCACCGGGCATTCGCCATACTCACACCCTGCCATCGGGTCGCCACATTGTGTACCGTGATTCGTCACTCCACACAACGTTTTTCCACTCTTCAATCGGCCAATGTTTACGCTCGTTACACCAAGTGAAGCGTCGTTAGGCATTTACCGCGTGATATGTGGCTTATGAGCAGCCACTCGAGCATGAAATCCAAGATTTCCTAACTGTCATAGTACTTGAAATGGATATTGATGCAGCTTGGAATTCCTTTGTGATAGCCTGGATAGATGTCTGCCTATTACACATTACGACCCTCTGTAACTGTCGGTGGCCTATGTCAGCCAACAGATGAGGTTGGCCTGTACGCTTTTGTGCGGTGCCTGTCCCTTCACGTTTCCACTTCATTATCACGCCGGAAACAGTGGACCTATGGATGATTAGGAGTGTGGAAATCTCGCTTACAGACTATGACACAAGTGACACCCAATCATATGACCACGTTCGAAATCCGTGAGTTTTGCGGAGCGCCCCATTCTGCTGTCTCACGACGTGTAATGACTACTGAGGTCGCTAATATGGAGAACATGGCAGTAGGTGGCAGCACAATGCACCTAAAATGAAAAACGTACGTTTTTGGTGGTGTCCAGACCCTATTGATCACATAGTGTATGCCTCTACGTCCTTACAGTTGTCCTCTAGGCATCCTTGCTTAGTCATTTTGCACTTCCTGTCGATCTCATTTTTGAGACGTTTGTATTCCTTTTCGCAGGCATCATTTACTACATTTTTATATTTTCTTCTTTCATCAATTAAACTTAATATCTCTTGTGTTACCTGAGGATTTCTACTAGCCCTCATCTTTTTACCGACTTGATTCTCTGCTACCTTCGCTATTTCATCTCTCGAAGCTACCCATTCTTATTCTACTGTATTTCTTTCCCCTGTTCTCGTCAACGCTTCTCTAATTTTCTCTTTGGAACTCTCTACAACCTCTGGTTTTTTCCGTTTATCGAGGTCCAATCTCCTTAAATCCCTACCTTTTTGTGGTTACTTCAGCTTTAATGTACAGTTCATAACCAATAAATTGTGGTCAGAGTCCACATCTTCCCCTGGAAATGTCTTACAGTTTAAAACTCGGTTCCTAAATCTCTGTCTTACTATTATATAATCTATCTGAAAGCTTCCAGTGTGTCTAAGCTTCTTCGTTGTATAAAACCTTCTATCATGATTCTTAAACCAAGTGTTAGCTATGATTAAGTTGTGATTTGTGCAAAATTCTACCAAGAGGCTTCCTCTTTCATCCCTTTCCCCCGGTACATATTCACCTACTACTTTTCCTTCGTACAATTTAATTCCAGTCCCCCATAACTATTAAATTTTGGGCTCCATCCTTTTATCACATCATACATTTCGACAATCTCTTCGTCATCAGCGGAGCTAGTTAGCATATAAACTTCTAATATTGTGGTAGGTGTGGGCTTCGCGTCTATCTTGGCTACAATAATGCGTTCACCATGCTGTTCACAATAGCTTGTTTGCATTCCAATTGTTTTAAATTCATTATTAAACCTACTCCTGTATTACCGTCAGGTGAGCTTGAATTTAAAACCATGTTTTCACCTGACGAGAAGTCTTCTTCTTTCTGCTACCAAACTTCACTAATTCCCACTATACATAACTTTAAACTATCCATTTCGCTTTTTAAATTTTCTAACCTACCTGCCCGATTAAGGGATCTGACATTTCCCCGTTCCGATCCGTAGAACGCCAGTTTTGTTTCCGCTGATAACGAATGCAGTGCACATTATCATACCTGCACGCGGTATCTCAAGACGAAACTGAAAACTGGCTCGTCGCCTCGAGTCTAGCCCAGCGCCACCTACCAGGTGTATTGTGTACCTGACGAGGCGGCCAGCCGGGCAACCATGGCTGGCAGTGGCTGAGGCTGGGTACTTCCCTGCTTCCACTCCCACCGCCAGCTGCGTTACAATGCGGCGCCAGTCCGTCCAACTGCAGCCACATCCCTGACACAGACTCCTCACTTTAAAAAGTCCCAGACGGGAATGTTCTTCTGTCGAAATACCTCAAATTTCTCTCGTGAATTCCTCCCATTTATAAGAGTTATTTTCGAACACTGAAAAAGTTGGACCACAGATGAGTTTCCATATCGCTAAAGTATCGTTACTTCTTGAGAAAATGTTGTGCATCACTGTGGCATAGGCTTCATTTCTTCTAAGTATTCCCTCTTCAGGCAGAACAACATCTGTTACTATCTGTTACGTCCTGCATCACTGGACTAGAATATTAAACTCATTTTTGTCTCGTGATGGAGTACCAAGAGCACTCTCTACCTCTGTCACTGGATGCCTCCTCACTTGCGAACTGTCTCTTCAAGTAACCAAATGTTTTACAACATGTGAAGTCTCTTAAAGTAACAGCTTAGAGAACTTGTACATATGAGATCTAGACTACACGACACTTTATAATTTCGATAATACAATAATTTCATTACGATTATCATCTCACGCTGTACAGGTTCTGTTTAAAAATTTCACTGCACCGAATGTTGTTGTTGTTGTGGTCTTCAGTCCTGAGACTGGTTTGATGCAGCTCTCCATACTACTCTATCCTGTGCAAGCGTCTTAATGTCCCAGTACTTACTGCAACCTACATCCTTCTGAATCTGCTTAGTGTATTCGTCTCTTGGTCTCCCTCTACAATTTTTACCCTCCATATTGCCCTCCAATACTAAACTGGTGATCCCTTGATGCCTCAGAACATGTCCTATCAACCGATCCCTTCTTCTAGTCAAGTTGTGCCACAAACTTCTCTTCTCCCCAATCCTATTCAATACTTCCTCATTAGTTATGTGATATACCCATCTAATCGTCAGCATTATTCTGTAGCACCACATTTCGAAAGATTCTATTCTCCTCTTGTCCAAAATATTTATCGTCCATGTTTCACTTCCATACATGGCTACACTCCATACAAGTACTTTCAGAAACGACTTTCTGACACTTAAATCTATACTCAATGTTAACAAATTTCTCTTCTTCAGAAATGCTTTCCTTGCCATTGCCAGTCTACATTTTATACCCTCTCTACTTCGACCATCATCAGTTATTTTGCTCCCCAAATAGCAAAACTCCTTTACCACTTTAAGTGTCTCATTTCCTAAATTAATTCCCTTAGCATCACCGGACTTAATTCGACATCCATTCCGTTCAACTGCTCTTTCAAGTCCTTTGCTGTCTCTGACAGAATTATAATGTCATCGGTGAACCACAAAGTTTTTATTTCTTCTCCATGGACTTTAATACCTACTCCGAAATTTTCTTTTGTTTCCTTTATTGCTTGCTCAATATACAGATTGAATAACATCGGGGAGAGGCTAAGGCCCTGTCTCACTCCCTTCGCAACCGCTGTTTCCATTTGATGTCCCTCGACTCTTATAACTGCTATCTGGTTTCTGTATGAATTGTAAATAGCTTTTCGCTCCCCGTATTTTACCCCTGCCACCTTCAGAATTTGAAAGAGAGTAATCCAGTCAACATTGTCAAAAGCTTTCTCTAAGTCTACTAATGCTATAAACGTAGGTTTGCCTTTCCTTAATCTTTCTTCTAAGATCAGATGTAGGGTCAGTATTGGCCTGTTCCAACATTTCTAAGGAATCCAAACTGATCTTACCTGAGGTCGGCTTCTAGTTTTTCCATTCGTCTGTAAAGAATCAGAGTTATTATTATGCAGCCATGACTTATTAAACTGATAGTTCGGTAATTTTCTCATCTGTCAATGTCTACTTTCTTTGGGATTGGAATTATTATATTCTTCTTGAAGTCTGAGGGTATTTCGTCTGTCTCATACATCTTGCTCACCAGATAGTAGAGTTTTGTCATGACTGGCTCTCCCAAGGCTGTCAGTAGTTGTAATGGAATGTTGTCTACTCCTGGGGCTTTGTTGTGACTCAGGTCTTTCAGTGCTCTGTCGAACCCTTCACGCAGTATCGTATCTCCCATTTCATCTTCATCTACATCCTCTTCCATTTCCATAATATTGTCCTCAACTACATCGCCCCTATATAGACCCTCTATATACTCCTTCCTCCTTTCTGCTTTCCCTTCTTTGCTTAGAACTGGGTTTCCATCTGAGCTTTTGATATTCATACAAGTGGTTCTCTTTTCTCCATAGGTCTCTTTAATTTTCTGTAGGCAGTATCTATCTGACCCCTAGTGAGATAAGCCTCTACATCCTTACATTTGTCTTCTAGCCATCCCTGCTAATCCATTTTGCACTTCCTGTCAATCTCATTTTTGAGACGTATGTGTTCCTTTTTGCCTGCTTGATTTAGTGCATTTTTATATTTTCTCCTTCCATCAATTAAATTCTATATTTCTTCTGCTACTCAAGGATTTCTACTAGCCCACGTCTTTTTACCTACCACTAGTCACTTTATAAATTCGACAATATAGTTGATTTTATTAAGATGATTATCTCGCCCTGTGGAGGTTCCATTAAAAAATTTCATCACAATGGAAAAACGCTTGATCAGCGCTACAACTCCCGAATCATATGCTTGGTACTCTCAGTCTTGCATGCACACGCTAAGCGACACGTCGTCCATATCAAATTGAAAGGCTAATTAATTAATTTGATCATGAGAATTCCTTTTTCCTGCAATCAAATTACACTCGCCAGGTACCTATTACAGAGTCTTGCCTGATGTCTCTGGAGGCTTCCCACAGACTAGGTAAACACTTCCTCTCATACGAGTGCGGCTGGTAACGGCTGTAATAGATGACGACATCCATCGCTATTTGGATTCTGTCTCTCGGTTTTCTTGACATGCTGGTGCAAGCAAGTCACTTAGCATTCTGGTATTGTGTTCTGAAAGTAATTCTGCTGAGATCTGTCTGTCTATGGGGGGTAGTACGATGTTTCACTCTCTTCTCCATCCCTAGATTGCTTACGAACAGCTGTCACCAGGGCGCGAACCTCCTCCTGAGCGTCAAGGCTGTACGCTCGCCGTGCCGGATAGCTGTTAATGATTCCAGACCCTCAAAAGTTGTCCTGTCCTTCCCAGAAGAACTCGCTGCATAAATGTCGATGGCGTAAATACTGGGACGTTGAAAAATATGCTACCCCTCATCCCTCCAGTAAACCGAAACATTCGGAGACATGACAGCCGGGAAGGCTGACACATGAGCAATAAAAAAATACCTGTCTACTCCGGGAAGGCTGACTCATGAGCAATAAAAAAATACCTGTCTACTGCCCGCCACATCCCAGACGTGTAAGAGTCTGCAGATCTGTGTTTCCCTCATAGTACAGTTCTACAGAAGTGTTCCTATTGCCTCCCGCAAATTAGTGAGCGGGTGATCCGAGAACTCTAATCGGAATCCCTGGAGGGAACTCTATTGAGAACTGACATTTAAAGCTGATCGTACAAGGATTCTACTGCCACCAAAGTACATTTCGCATAAGGCCCACGAAAATAAGATCCGTGAAGTTAGCGCTCACTGGGAACATGTAGGCATTCTATTTCCCTCGCATTATTCACATTTGGAATAGGAAAGAGAATGAAAAGCAGTGGTACAGCATGCACCACGTGATCGCTTGCCAAGGAACCATATGGATGTAAATCTAGTCTACCTATTAAGATGTCACGCAATCCAGCTACACGCTCACACAACTCACGGAGGAATGTTAGCTCTTATTTATCTAGAAAACAAAAGACAGAACTACTGCTGCTGATTGTCCCTCTGTAGAAACCACCGTTTAGCCCCTAATCGTCTCATTGCAGTCAGTTCTCGAGACGTATATAAGAGGTTGTGATATTTTTGCCAAATGTACTTAGAAGAAACGGTACAGGGCTCACTTCTCAACTACCCCAGTCATCAAGGTGTCTTTTACCTGCTGTATTCTCACGAATCTACCTGCTTCCATACATATAGAATTTGAATCCACCTGATTTCAGTGAGTAAGCCAACTTACGGACCCTTGCTAATTATCTCGAAATCCCATCATGTTCTGACAGCAATATTCCGCCAGTTAGAAGGCTAACAGGTAGAGAGCTATCGCAATGAGAAAAATAGCTCACAAAAGCACAGGAGGGAATTAAAACCATGTAGGGCATGCATGGGCTGCACAAAGAAATTCTGAAGCATAACACCTACAGTTAATCTATGTCGAATGACTGACTATAAATATCCCTGCTGTACATGACCTAATCTCGTTTATCGTATTTCTGTGACTACCACGCTAGAAATACGACAGTGTGTTGGTGTCCAAGTATTTGTTGAGAGCACAATGCCTCTCTCCTCGTTATTTTTGTAACACATAACTGAATACAACTATGAACTACGAAAGCTTTGCTAACATCACCTGGTAGAGAATTCTATAAGGTATTACTGCTTCCCTCTCCTCTGATATCTAGTGAAACACCGTCTGCATGCTGACATCGACCATATGTGGCGATGCTATCAAGTATACAGGTATTACTCCACTGGAACAAGTGGCCAGTGATCGAAATTGCTGGCACAGACTAGTGTAAAGTTTAGTCCCCTATACTGTAGGAGGACCATATTCCACAGACTACCCATCACAGGAGAGGGTCTCTGTGTTGTTCTTTCATAAGCAGTTTGGTACATTGTTCTTTCTGCTGTAACACACCAAAGCAGTGTGTTACTGCAGCTTTGTACACCACCATACGTTTTGTCATCCCTCCACGACTTCCTGGTCTGTGTCAGATGCTAAACCACATTAACATGTTTTGATCTACTGGCTCTCACAAAAAGCTGAACTTCACATGGTATAAACTACGCTCCATCCACAACACACAGGGTGGTTGAAATAAGAGAGGTGGTGTTTCTTAGTGACATAAAGTTTGGAAGACTTCACAACATATGGAAACTGGAAGAGTTCGAAGCTTTTTCAAACGGTTTTCTGAAGATGATGACCTCTTAATTTAATCTTATCTTCCGCAGTGACGAAGTGGCTGATGTCTCGTTCTTCTGTTTCGATTGATTCCTTATATCGCACCTTGTACAGGATCACTTTCCAGTGATGGCCAACAATGAAAGATGTTGCTCCCACCAAGGCTCTCTCCATCTCAAACAAGTAGTATCAGTCAATTATTATGTCATAGTCAACGTGTACTAGTGGATATATGGGATGGAAAAGACACAGCTGATACGGGACAATGTACTGTAATAGGCGCCACTGTTGATAGTGCAATCAATTTTAGCAATTTTACCAGTATTTCCGAAATTCCAACGCCGACCAACGACATGACAGCATGCTCCTCAATTTCTGTATCATCGCTAAAGTACCTTTGCTGCATACTAGATTAAGAGAATAGATAGATGACTGGGCAGTACATCCATTCATGATTAATTCTCTCATTCTCAGGATAAAGTTGGAGACTGAAAGATGGTATTTGTCCTACCCTTCCTACAACTCTGTCACCTATTTAATTTGCAGGTGACTAGAAGTAGGAGGCCGCTACATTCCAGAAGTCTCGAGAAGGAACAGAGCCACCTGAGTCTGCAGCTACTGTTCAGTGAAAACTGTTCCACATCAATCTTACTCATGACACCAATCAGAGTGTAGAAGATCTCTCCAGATGCGCGCATGTCGAGGAGATTAGCACTCGTTATTGGTACACAGTAGACTGAGAGTGCTGTGACAATATAACAGGCGGATTATGCATGTGGAGCTCCACATGGATGGAGTTTGAAGCATTTTACGTAACTCAACTGCCTTATAAATTCTTAAGTGTTGTTCTTGTATCTGCAATCAGTACCAAAAACTTACTGAGAGAAATTATTGTAGAACATAAACACTTACCCTCCTAAGGATACATAGTTCTGCACTTAAACACGCTATAATGTTAAAACCAAGCGGTTTCCAAGATATTAGTCATGAGGAGTGCAATGCTTTTAATGCCGTAATGCAGGCCATATATGTCCAACATCTGACCGACATCCTCCCTGCAAGTTATCCATCCGACTCACTATGGTGATAAACGTTAAGATGATAAAACTATTTCCTTCTGAAAAAACAGACTCTTTGCGATACAGGTGAATATCAATTTTATCAAGGTGATGGTTGGTTGGTTGGTTGGTTTGTGGGATTAAAGGGACCAGACTACTATGGTCATCGGTCCCTTTTTCTAAAAAAACTAAAACCACCCAAAGAGAATAAAAAACGAACAATAGGAAAGACAGCAGACGAAACAGGACATGAAATACTCAGACAGAGACCAGACAAAACAAATTAAAACACACAGGGTGACAGTGGTTGGCCGACCATAGAGAAAAAAAAAGGAAAAGCCGACCACCAAGAACACATTTAAACTCAGTTTAAAATCATAGGCTAAAAGCCGGAATCAACACTAAAAAACAAACACTCAGCTTAAAGGATAAAAACTCCCTGCCCGAATAAAACGCAAAACCAAGTCCACCATGGCAGAGTCATCTAATAAAAGAGCAGAGAGCGTGTCAGGCAGCGCAAGCGTCTGCCTGAGCACAGATAAAAGTGGACAGTCCAACAAAATGTGGACTACTGCAACGCCAAGCCGCAGCGGCATAGAGGGGGGTCCACACGGCGCAATAAGTGGCCGTGGGTCATCTGTGTGTGCCCAATGCGCAGTCGGCAGGAGTCTTTGCAGGAGAAAATTGAAACCCATGGGCTAGGGCCCACGCCTGCGCCTTGCGTATGGCTCCCTGCAACCTATGTTCTGCAAACACTAATGGTGGAGCAGCTGAAAAAGATGCAGAAATCGTCAGCATATAACGTGGGTGCAACGGACAACCCTACTGCTGCTGCAAGGCCATTAATGACTACAAGGGAAAGGGGCCCGCTAAATACAGAGCCCTGTAGAACGCCGTTGTCCTGGATATGAAGTAAACTATGGGCGGTGCCAATTAAAACGCGGAATGTCCGAACAGATAAAAAATTCTGAATAAAAGTGGGGAGAGAGCCCCGGAGACCCCACCCGTGCAACGTGAGAATGTGGTGCTGCCACGTCGTGTCATATGCTCTGGAGAGATCGAAAATGATGGAGATGAGGTGCTGGCGCCTGGAAAAAGCAGTGCGGATTGCAGACTCAGGGAAGACCAAAGTATCGGCGGTGGAACGGCCCTGACGGAAGAGGCTCTGGCATGGAATCAGAAGACCCCGAGACTCGAGCAGCCAACACAGCCGTCGACTCACCATACGTTCCAGTAGCTTGCACAGAGTATTTGTGAAGCTGATGAGCCGATAGCTATCCACATTAAGCGGGTCCTTACCAGGTATCAGCACTGGAATGATGGTACTTTCTCGCCACTGCGACGGAAAGACACCATAGTCCCATATACTGTTGAAGATGGCAAGAACACATCGCTGACAGTCCGGGGACAGGTGTTTCAGCATCTGATTGTGAACGCCATCTGGACCAGAGGCTGTATCGGGGCACTGTGCCAGGGTGCTGTGGAGTTCCCACGAACTAAATGGGGCGTTATACGCCTCAGGGTGGCGAGAAGCAAAAGAAAGCCGTTTGCCTTCCGTCCGGCGTTTTATAGCGCGAAACGCAGGCGGGTAATTCCCCAATGCAGAGGCACGAACATAGTGCTGTGCAAAATGCTCGGCGATTGCATCGGCATCGGTGGATAGCGCCCCGTTGATGGTAAGCCCTGGGACACTTGTAGAGTGCTGCAATCCAAACATGCGCCGAATCTTCATCCACACCTGGGAGTGTGAAGTACGGGAACCAATGTTGGAAACGTACCGCTCCCAGCACTCCTGTTTCCGCCTCTTGATGAGCCGCTGGGCCTGAGCACGGAGACGTTCGAATAAAATGAGGTTCTCCAAAGACGGGTACCGCTTATGTCGCTGAAGAGCCCGCCGACAGCGACCTCCGGAGATCACCAAGGCACTGTCTTTCGCCGGGGGCACCCTAACGAACGAGGAATGGCACGTTCCGCAGCGGAAACAATCGCTTCAGTCAGTGCCCCAACCGCCACATAGATGGTACCGCGGAGGAGAGATTGAACAGTGGCAACAGAGGAGAACGTGTCCCTGTTTGCCTTGCTAAACGCCCATCTAGGCAAGCGTTCATGGGAGCGACGCTGGGGTAGTGAAAGGAAGATGGGAAAATGGTCACTACCACACAAGTCGTCATGGATCCTCCAGTGGACCGATGGTACAAGCCCTGGGCTGCACAACGACAGATCTATGGCCGAGAACGTGCCATGCACCACACTGAAATGTGTGTCGGCGCCAGTGTTTAACAGGCAGAGGTCGAGTTGGAAGAGGAGATTCTCGACCTCTCTGCCTCGGCCAGTAAACTTCGTTCCACCCCACAGGGGATTGTGGGCGTTAAAATCACCCAGGAGAAGAAAAGGCGTGGGGAGTTGGGTGACAAGTGCAGCCAATTCGGTCAGGGAGACTATACCACCTGGAGGGAGATAGACACTGTAGACGTTTATGTCTTGGGTAGTCCTTACTCTGACAGCCACAGCTTCCAATGATGTGTGAAGGGGCACAGGAGCACTGTATACAGATGTTAGGATATACACGCAGGCTCCACCTGACACACTATTGTAAACACTACGGTTATAGTAGTGTTTACTCAGGAAGCGGAGGCGCGGAACCACTGGGTCCTTATTCTTCATAGAGAGGTTCCTCTTCTCTCTCTTGTGTTTGGGAGGAGGTTTCGCATGCTGGAAGGGCTTTCTTGACGTATTGCCAGGAACAGCGGTAGAGCGTGAAGCCCTTCGACCAGCAGCTGGTGCCTTCTTGAGACACTGGCTAGTGAGACACTGGTAAAGTCCTTGGAAGGGACTGTCCTAAGGGACCGCTTGTGAATCAGTGAGCCTGGAGGAGGCTGTTGCCTCTCCAGCTGATCAGCCGGAGAAGGCTGGTGCCTTTCCAGCTGAGAGGTGGGGATGGATGTCCCCAGTTGTTTGGGGTCCACTGCTCCCAAATCGAGTGTTTTGGGATTAGTGGAAGAGAGATTGGCCCCTACCAGCGGTGGGGCAGGCGTAAGTTTACTGTTCTGTGGGCCAACTGACAAGGGAGTCTTTGCAGGAACTGGTGGCGGCAGAGTTACAGCAGCATAACTCCTCAACATAGACATGGGGCCGTTCTAGCTTCTTCATGGCCTCTTGGTAAGTTAAACGGTCCAGGGTCTTAATTTCTTGTATCTTCTGCTCTCGTTAGTAGACTGCACAGTCTGGTGACCAAGGAGAATGAGGCTCCCCACAGTTAACACAGGTGGGAGGCGGAGCACATGGAGCATTAGGATGTGAAGGTCATCCTCAATCACGACACATGGGGCTGGCAATTCATCTGGAGGACATGTGTCCGAACTTCGAGCACTGGAAGCATCACATAGGGGGTGGGGCATAGGGCTTGACATCGCACCGTTAGATCATGACCTTGACCTTCTTGGGCAAGCAGTCTCCCTCAAAGGCCAGGATGAAAGCACCAGTAACGACCCTATTATCCTTCGGCCCCCTAAAGACACGACGGACAAAGTGTACGCCTCATCGCGCCAGGTTCTCCCTTAGCTCGTAGTCAGACTAACAGGAAGATAATCCCCTGGACCAAATTTAAGGACTTATGGGGAGTGATGCTAACAGGGATGTCACCGAGCTTCTCACAGGCGAGTAATGCCCGTGACTGTGCAGATGAAGCTGCTTATATCAGAATGGCCCCGCTCCTCATTTTGGAAAGAGACATCACTTCCCCAAACGTATCTTCAAGTTTGTGAACAAAGAAGAGAGGCTTAGTCCCCAAAAACGAATCCCCATCAGTTCTGCTGCACACAAGGTATCGCAGCGAATATGGCTCCTGTATGTCCGCATCCCTATGTTCCTCCCATGGCGTGGCTAGGGAAGGGAACGATTTGGGGCTATATGTCACAGCATTAATTTCTGCCTTACCGCGCTTAGAAACGTTGGTGGTCGTGCTACCAACGGATTGAACCGTCACCCCCTTCTTCGCAGGGCATCCGCCCCGATGCCACTGACTCCGACCAGGGGCTCTCCCCACAGGCGCCACCCAGCACAGCAAAGGCCACCTGGCAGGATGGCCGTTGCCAGGAGTCCCGATGTCCCAGAGAGACGAGCATGTACTACTTGGCTTACCTGGGGAGGTGTCAGCTCAGGCATCGGCAGTACGATCCCTGTGTTGTCAGGGGGCTAAAACCTAGAGGCTACATGACGAACCCACCACAACGAGCTGGCTACCATGCTGGATTTTGGGTGCCATGGGAAGTCCATAGGTATCGTGGATGCAGATGGTGACGCACTAATGGTGAACTTACACAACCCATCAGGTGTGAATGCCCAAAATGAGGGATGGAGGGTGCAGTTACGACGCCAAGACGATAAAGAGTGCCAAGGCCTTAGGGCACAGAGGGCCGATGGGGCACCACGTAAGTTGTCCTTCCCCAAAAGGCTCGTACTTCTGTTGAATTTGGAAAAATGGAGGTCAAACCCCGATGGGCACCATCACATTAAAGGCCAAAACAGTTGAGACTCCTTTCAGTCGCCTCTTACGACAGGCAGGAATACCACGGGCCTATTCTTACCCCTGGACCCGCAGGGGGGATCGAGCAAGAGAGATGGTGCTCTCTGCAGTTGACACAGATGGGAGGCACGGCACATGGAGTATCAGGATGGGATTTACGACCACAATCGCGACATATAAGGCTGGAAGCACAGCTGGAAGACATATGGTCGAACTTCCAACACTTGAAGCACTGCATCTGGGGATGGATATATGGCTTGATATCACAGTGGTAAACTATCACCTTGACCTTCTCAGGTAATGTGTCACCCTCGAAGGCCAAGATGAAGGCACCAGTGGCAACTTGATGACTCCTCGTACCCTGTCGGAAGTGCCGGACGAAATGGTCACCTCATCACACTAAGTTGATGCGCAACGCGTTATCGGACTGTAAAAGAACATCGCTGTGGAAAATAATGCCCTGGACCATATTTAAGCTTTTATGCAGGGTGATAGTAACAGAAACATCCCCCACCTTTGTACAAGAGAGCAAGGCTCGTGACCGGGCAGAGGATGCTGTTTTTATTAAGACTGACCCTGACCACACTTTGGACAAACCCTCCACCTCCCCGAACTTGTCCTCTGAATGTTTTACAAAGAAGTGAGGCTTCGCAGGCACTCTGGTACAGACGAGATACTGGGGCGAATGACTTTTGCTGTCATTCATAGCCTTTCGTTCCTCCCATGGTGTGGCCAGGGAGAGGAACGATTTGGGGTCATACATATTAGCCTTAAAGTGAGCTTTGGAACGCTTAGAGACTGCTGGCGGCTGGTCGCCAGCGAGAGGTGAAGTACCACGCTTCATTGCAGGTCATCCTACCTGATGCCACCTACTCTGACCAAGGGCCCTCCCCATGGGCGCCACCCGGCAGCAGCAGTAGCCACCTGGCAGGATGGCCATTGTCGGGAGTCCTGATGCCCCAGGGAGACCGGCATCTACTACTTGGCATACGTGGGGAGTTAACGGCGCAGGCATCAGTAGAGTGATCCCTGTGTTGTCAGGGGGCTACAACTAACAGGGGACATGGCGGCCCCACCACAACGGACTGACTACCATGCTGCATGTTAGGTGACATTTGGTCCATGGTCGTCGTCAGTGCAGATGGTGACACTGCACAGTGCAAGGTGGAAAGTGCACGCAGGAACGTATCCATGCCCAAAAGATGGTGAGCGGGCAGCACTGCAATGCAACAACAAACAAGCTGGCGAAAGGTCTGATAGCAAGTTGGACACAATGCACCAAGTAAGGCGCCCGTCCCCAATCGGCTCGCTCTTCGGAAGAATTTTGAGATATGGAGGTCAAACCCAACAGGGGACCATCACATAAGGCCGCAACGTTTGAGACTCCTTTTAGTCGCCTCTTACGACAGGCAAGCATACCATGGGCCTATTCATACCCCTGAACCCGCAGGGGGGTCTCCACTTGTCTTTGGTTTCCTGAGTTGGAGTGGACTCGCTGGCTTCCAACAGCGTCAGTACATGGCGATGTACTGTGTCTTAATACACCGTGATGGGGAAACAATTTTTTATTGTGATTATTTGCTTGTTTCATTGGTCTCAGCTTGAACCCATCTGTAACAGTCTAGCATCCTGTAGATTCATCGCTTAATATTGGTTCTTTGGGAATTTTGTAATATCGCTTATCTGGGATAATTGGTGTATAGCTCTTAAGAGTCTTCCAACGTTTCCCTGACGTCCTCGAGTCAAAGATAGCTGTTAGACAATACTAATTGTAACCTCAGGCATTTTGCAGATGACACAATGTGTAACCAAGTACTGTTGAAAAGAGGTGCACAGATGTTTTGTCGGAAATTGATAACATTTGATATTGTTCAGAAATGTAAAACTGTGCACGTCATAAAATTCATAAAACTGGTATTCTGTGACTAGAATGTCACTCAGTGAAAACTAGACTCTTTCACCCCGTACAAATACGTGATTGCAGGAGGTATGAAATGCAAAACCCCATTGTGAAAGAAAAGGACGAGTTTACGAAACACTCATGCGACCCAGAGTAAAATATTGTTGAAGTATGCGGGACCCATACCAGACAGGACCCACAGGGGATGCTGAAACACAGAAAGAAGTGTCACCGAGGTGATGATGAAACTGGTCTCGTAAAGTAGAGGTCAACAGTTACCCCTCAACCTAATCTCGATGGAAGTAGAGGACGGGGTATTAATTGTCCACGCTGAATTAAATGAAATCTCTTTGAACAGTTCCATGAAGCTCTCCAGGATGACCGCCGCCCGACACCCACTAGGTGGTGGAGAGATTGAAGACGCCCTCTTGGCCCTGCTGGCGGAATTCTGAATCTCCGTAGAATCTCAGGGGGTGGTCCTCAATTCTCGACCCCATGACTGTCACGAAAACACAAACCACAGTTTCACTGACCCCACAACGAAGTTACTACAAGCTGATACGACTCTAATCAGTGGTCAGATTAGTGGGACAGTGGGCCTCAGTGACAGACCGGTGTCCCACAGAACCTGCTGGTGAGACCTGACCCTGGCTGAAACTGCAAGAAGCCACAGCAGGACTTCTGAAACTGCGACCTCAGTTACTACTTTCGTCAAGTAATTGACTAAATACGCGGTGCCAGAAACAACAATGAGAAATTTAAAATTCCTTTAACATAGACACAGGGGTTTAATGTTCAATAAACAGATAATTGACCTATTCTTAAGGCCTCTGGTATGCGGTATCAACATCAGGAACCCAACAACTTAACAATATGTGCTTGTCTGTTATAATATAATATAATATAATATAATATAATATAATATAATGATAATATAATAGGATAGGGAATGAATGATAATAAAATGTTGGAATGTGTGGCCTTTTTTAAATAGATGAATTAAAGAGATTAATTCTTTGGCATGAAGGACAAGCACAATAAACTAGGCATTGCCTGTGACGGGATAGGAATCATTTTAGTTTATATTTATATAAATAAATCGTCTTTATAGTATTTTATGCGTACCAATTATTAATATTATGTCCGATCGCCGTCTCCTTGACTGTGGCCGTGTTGTTATATTCGGATCTTCGTAAATTTTCCGAAGTACACAGGTGGGCTTCCGTTCTTCTTATTGCATTACTACTTGAAATAATAATAGCTCTCACAAATATTCTGTTAATAAAACACTACTATATTTCTGTTCGATGCACATAGAAAATACACACAATGGCGGTCTGCAATTACTCGCTAAAAATGGCGGTTCTCACTCGTTCACTCACTGAGCGAAACCTTCCTTCCAACAACTCGTACAAGAACAAAACTGCTCTGTCTTTTAACATCCGAAAGTCAAAAATACCTGACGGTAGGCACAGGCTCTACGCTGGGCTACTACCACCTCATCTTTTCTCTTTGCTTTTAAGGAGGATGAAAACATAAAAGAAAGAAATGCAAAAGGTATATCACAATTGCCCCCCTACTGTATACTGTCGGGAATAAGTCTCTTTATTTAGTGAGACAGTATACTGTAGCGTTATTTACCTTGGGGCTCATGTTGAGTCATTTGGTGCAAGTCAATGGAGTTTTAATACCCTTAAGCTACTACAAGTAAGTCTACGAAGTTCATTTCCTTGTTCATTACAAATTCATACATATAAATACATTCACATACACTTATATCACATAACGACATTCACATATATTTATATTACATAATCGTACGTCCATGTCGTGCTAACGTCTTAGTCTGTGATTTTTCATTACACTTGTTAAGCTGTATGGACAGGGGAAAAATTTTACATTTCGTAAATTGTCCTCACCATGTTTTAAAAATTGTTTTTCTCACGGGCTTTTGGTTCATTGGCCGTTCTGAGAAGGTGCCTTTTCAGCACACGCTATCTCATTGTTCGCTGCGCTTATGGCTAGCAGCAGCTCATTGTTTACCGCGCCCGCCGCAGTGACGCGAGCGCCACGTGAGCAGCATCACTGCCCGCGCATCCATCGTAATGTCGCTCCAGGCTCATGAAGTCGGTGTTGTATATCCCCTCCAGTCCGGAGACTGGATACGACGGATTCAGCTCCAACGCTCAACCCGAAGAACACCAATACATCATCTCGCGCCTGGACGAGGTTTTCGCACAGCAAGGTGAGATAAGTGCCGCACTGCAGAACTCGGCATTGTCTTCCGTTGTTCATTGTAGTTCAGCGGTCCTCACACCACAACTCGTGGTTATACGGATTTCCTCTCATTTTTCCGTCGCACACGCATCACACTCACTGTATTCACTTCGCCACATTGTAGCGTTTACTCTTACTACGGCTCAGCCGTTATTTTCACTATTATTAGGCCTTAACATTTTTGTATTACTTCACACGTGCGAGTGTTTTACTCGTCCGTCGCGTTGCACTTCACATACATACATAAATGGTTCCTTTTGAAGAATAAAATTTCACATAAAATTGACAATAGTACATACTTTTTACATAGACAAAAACGTTGACAATAATAAAGTCGACATACAAATTTACAATTCATACTCATTTCATATATGGACTCCATGACATGCACCCTCTTACACACTAGTATGCAAATCAGAAGGAATCTTTAATTTATTCTGAATATTTGGGTTTCCTGTTCCTTTCTTGCAGGACCGACCTCCTGCGCGTTTTTCCGTTCACAACTACACATAGAAAACAGTACATGCATACATTTTACATAGACTTCGACATTGACAATAATATAGTTGGCAAATAAATGTACAGTCCACATTCACACTTCGTATATGGACTTCATGTTAAACAGCATCTTACACACCAATAAGTAAATTAGAAGGAATCTTGCATTTGTTCAGAACGTTGGCACCTTTTTCGTTCTTGTCTTGCAGGACCGACTTGCGCATTTTTACGTTCACAGATACACACAGAAAGCAGTACATACATACATTTTACATAGACTTCGACATTGACAATAATATAGTTGACAACTAAATGTCCAATTCACCTTCAGTTTTCATTTATGGATTCCATGTTTGGTATCGTTTTACACACTAATAAGTAAATTAGAAGGAATCTTTCATTTGTTCTGAATATTTGCATTTTCTTCTCTTGACTTGCAGGCCCGACCTCCTGCGCGTTTATACCTTCACAAAAACACATAGAAAATACGTTCCAGCACTACTCACTACATGGAAAAAGAAAATTTGCTAAGGTCTGCTTCAGAGATCAAGCTACTTCTAAGACTGCTACTTGTAGTGCGACGTTAGTGTACTTATTCTATCCTTGGCATTTGATAGACACCATACTACGTACAATATTCACAAGTGCTCGTTTGTGAGCGAGTGTGTAGGATGTTTTTTCCTTTGACAATCCTGACTTCATCACTGCTTGTTAATCGTCGTAATACACATTCATGAACACATATTTCAAGTAATATTTCTGCCTTATTGATGCGACGACATGTACGTGTTTACCCTTTGTAACGTGTGGCCGATACTTTTACTCTATTTTTGCCATGTGTAATTCCACTCATAATTCATTCCCGCGCCGCGAAAGAAGAACGTGCTTATGTTAAAGTACTGTTTTCGCTTCTGCGTGTGTCAAGAACTCAGTGTAGAAAATATTGTTTCACTGCATTTTGTGCTCGTTGCTCATACGAATCGTATATCATATATTCATTAATATTCACCTTATAGTTGCTCAAGCTGTAACAGTTAGTCGCAAAAGAAATATTTTTCATACTAATTTGTTTTACTTTCTGACGCCTTTGTAGCAGATCACTGTATTGTAGTGTACTTTAAATGTAGCGTGTACCTTTGTTACTATGGACTCCACTGTTTCTTCTTTATTCTTCACTGCTTCTTCCAGATGGTCGTTTTCATAATTACTTACCGTACTTACATCATCATACTTTGCTTTCCACACTCATACAACCATTCATTCTAAGACTTAAAACTATATAATCTATTCTTTCTTACGTCGCCTTCGTGGCCCTTTCCTAGGTACCACTGCAAAATTAATCTTCATATTCATTGCCGTATAGCCATGTAATTAATCATTAAAAAATCTTCCACATAAATCGCCATTTATACTCATGTATTACCTACAGGATTCTTACACTAGAACCACCGCCCTATTTATTTCTTCTCACAAATATAAATAAACTCATATTACTCTAATACACTTTCCTTCTCTTCCTAGATTCATTCATGCATGTTATGTCACCATAAACGTAGATTAACTAATTAATACCTCCAATCGAATCTAAAACTTTTCACACTCTCTCTACTTCCAAGTATTATCCAACAGTGAAATTAATTTGTTTCTGTATATTGCTTTTTTAAACATACAGTACTTACCTCAGTTATTTTGTTTTAGTTCGTATAATTACGTTGTGTGCGTATTGGTTGGTTTTCGTATTTACTTAGCTTATCTTCCGCAAGTTGTACGATTCATGTTGACAGTTTTACTCAGCTGCTTATGCTTTTCGTATAAGGTACCATGTAATTAATAGCAACTAACATAAGTGAGTTCTGTAATAGCAAATTTGTGGGTATGTATTCTCCCTATACGTCACGCTCGCTAATTCTAATGTTGTCTGTAAAGAAGTGTAGTCTTATAAGTGCACAATTGCTCCTCTCGCTAAATCTCGTACGATATGTTATTTTGTAGTTTACATCTCCGTCACACGCACTTTTCTATGTGTATATTTCATTCTACGTTTCCTATCGTCGCTGACTTGCGTGCTGTATGTAAGCCGCTTAGTTCTCAATAAAGTTCAGTGCTAATCGTGTTCCTTTAAGTGTACATGTTGTTACTTTTATTTTAAACTTGTTTTAATACTGTTGTATATAGTCTGATAGGAATATCTGTGTATATTTTTTTCTCCTTTGAATACTCATACTTATTCCTAAACAATGTACATTCAATAGCCTATGATAAGTTCACAATTTTAGCGTATTCTACGCTCCTTATACTTTAATTGCACGGATGCGGTCCTTTTCTTAAAACTACGTATGCTCTTAAAATTAGTGCTCTTTACAGTATAGTCTCCATCTTGGGGATAAATGTCTGTGTTCGTTTTGTTTGTGTAACTGATTTACGTTAGAGTAATGAGCTGATAGGTACTTCATTTCGTGTCGCTTCTGTTTTGTCCAGTTGGCAGCGCAGCGTGAATGCCAGATTCGCTTAAATTCTAGAATGGTTTCCGTCGCGATGCGCAGTGTGTCTTTGCGCATCTAGCTGAGGACACTGAACTCAACCGTGCTTTTTGCATACTCGACCCGTACGATCAGCTGTTAGCCACTTCGTATGTAATTGTTATAAGTACACTCCGCTTCAAGCGCGGCTGCGCGTCTCAGTACTCTTCATCGCTCGTGCCGCTAGCTCAAAGCTCGCGCGCTGTGAATTCCTTTCTTTTCCATCGCTCTTGTTTAATTATTTTTATGTATTGTAACTACGTAATCTAATGATTTTCACTCGTCCACTATTGTGTACAATTGTTTTATTTCTTCCCATATATTTAGTGTTCTCTTAAGGAATATGAAAAAGTTTCTACATCTACATCTACATGACTACTCTGCAATTCACATTTAAGTGCTTGGCAGAGGGTTCATCGAACCACAATCATACTATCTCTCTACTATTCCACTCCCGAACAGCGAGCGGGAAAAACGAACACCTAAACCTTTCTGTTCGAGCTCTGATTTCTCTTATCTTATTTTGATGATCATTCCTACCTATGTAGGTTGGGCTCAACAAAATATTTTCGCATTCGGAAGAGAAAGTTGGTGACTGAAATTTCGTAAAAAGGTCTCGCCGCGACGAAAAACGTCTATGCTGTAATGACTTCCATCCCAACTCGTGTATCATATCTGCCACACTCTCTCCCCTATAACGCGATAATACAAAACGAGCTGCCCTTCTTTGCACCCTCTCGATGTCCTCCGTCAATCCCACCTGGTAAGGATCCCACACCGCGCAGCAATATTCTAACAGAGGACGAACGAGTGTAGTGTAAGCTGTCTCTTTAGTGGACTTGTTGCATCTTCTAAGTGTCCTGCCAATGAAACGCAACCTTTGGCTCGCCTTCCCGACAATATTATCTATGTGGTCCTTCCAACTGAAGTTGTTTGTAATTTTAACACCCAGGTACTTAGTTGAATTGACAGCCTTGAGAATTGTACTATTTATCGAGTAATCGAATTCCAACGGATTTCTTTTGGAACTCATGTGGATCATCTCACACTTTTCGTTATTTAGCGTCAACTGCCACCTGACACACCATACAGCAATCTTTTCTAAATCGCTTTGCAGCTGATACTGGTCTTCGAATGACCTTACTAGACGGTAAATTACAGCATCATCTGCGAACAACCTAAGAGAACTGCTCAGATTGTCACCCAGGTCATTTATATAGATCAGGAACAGTAGAGGTCCCAGGACGCTTCCCTGGGGAACACCTGATATCACTTCAGTTTTACTCGATGATTTGCCGTCTATTACTACGAACTGCGACCTTCCTGACAGGAAATCACGAATCCAGTCGCACAACTGAGACGATACCCCATAGCTCCGCAGCTTGATTAGAAGTCGCTTGTGAGGAACGGTGTCAAAAGCTTTCCGGAAATCTAGAAATACGGAATCAACTTGAGATCCCCTGTCGATAGCGGCCATTACTTCGTGCGAATAAAGAGCTAGCTGCGTTGCACAAGAGCGATGTTTTCTGAAGCCATGCTGATTACGTGTCAATAGATCGTTCCCTTCGAGGTGATTCATAATGTTTGAATACAGTATATGCTCCAAAACCCTACTGCAAACCGACGTCAATGATATAGGTCTGTAGTTAAATGGATTACTCCTACTACCCTTCTTGAACACTGGTGCGACCTGCGCAATTTTCCAATCTGTAGGTACAGATCTATCGGTGAGCGAGCGGTTGTATATGAGTGCTAAGTAGGGAGCTATAGTATCAGCGTAATCTGAAAGGAACCTAATCGGTATACAATCTGGACCTGAAGACTTGCCCGTATCAAGCGATTTGAGTTGCTTCGCAACCCCTAAGGTATCTACTTCTAAGAAACTCATGCTAGCAGATGTTCGTGTTTCAAATTCTGGAATATTCCATTCGTCTTCCCTGGTGAAGGAATTTCGGAAAACTGCGTTCAATAACTCCGCTTTAGCGGCGCAGTCGTCGATAACAGTACCATCGGCACTGCGCAGCGAAGGTATTGACTGCGTCTTGCCGCTTGTGTACTTTACATACGACCAGAATTTCTTCGGATTTTCTACCAAATTTCGAGACAATGTTTCGTTGTGGAACCTATTAAAGGCATCTCGCATCGAAGTACGTGCCAAATTTCGCGCGTCTGTAAATTTTAGCCCATCTTCGGGATTTCGCGTTCTTCTGAACTTCGCATGCTTTTTCCGTTGCCTCTGCAACAGCGTTCGGACCTTTTTTGTGTACCACGGGGGATCCGTTCCATCTCTTACCAATTTATGAGGTATGAATATCTCAATTGCTGTTGCTACTATATCTTTGAATTTGAGCCACATCTCGTCTACATTCGCATAGTCAGTTCGGAAGGAATGGAAATTGTCTTTTAGGAAGGCTTCTAGTGGCACTTTATCCGCTTTTTTAAATAAAATTATTTTGCGTTTGTTTCTGATGGATTTGGAAGAAATGGTATTGAGCCTAGCTACAATGACCTTGTGATCACTAATCCCTGTATCAGTCATGATGCTCTCTATCAGCTCTGGATTGTTTGTGGCCAAGAGGTCAAGTGTGTTTTCGCAACCATTTACAATTCGCGTGGGTTCGTGGACTAACTGCTCTAAATAATTTTCGGAGAATGCATTTAGGACAATCTCGGAAGACGTTTTGTGCCTACCACCGGTTTTGAACAAGTATTTTTGCCAACATACCGAGGGTAGGTTGAAGTCCCCACCAACTATAACCGTATGAGTGGGGTATTTATTTGTTACGAGACTCAAACTTTCTCTGAACTGTTCCGCAACTGTATCATCGGAGTCTGGGGGTCGGTAGAAGGAGCCAATTATTAACTTAATTCGGCTGTTAAGTATAACCTCCACCCACACCAATTCGCACAGAGTATCTACTTCGACTTCACTACAAGATAAACCACTACTGACAGACACCAACACTCCACCACCAATTCTGCCTAATCTATCTTTCCTGAACACCGTCTGAGACTTCGTAAAAATTTCTGCAGAACTTATTTCAGGCTTTAGCCAGCTTTCTGTACCTATAACGATATCAGCTTCTGTGCTTTCTATTAGCGCTTGAAGCTCAGGGACTTTTCCAGCGCAACTACAACAGTTTACAACTATAATTCCGACTGTTCCTTGATCCAAGCACGTCCTGTAATTGCCAAGCACCCTTTGACATTGCAGCCCATCCCGCACTTTCCCGAGGCCTTCTAACCTAAAAAACCGCCCAGTCCACGCCACACAGCCTCCGCTACCCGTGTAGCCGCCAGCTGAGTGTAGTGAACTCCTGACCTATTCAGCGGAACCCGAAACCCCACCACCCTATGGCGCAAGTCAAGGAATCTGCAGCCAATACGGTCGCAAAACCGTCTGAGCCTCTGATTCAGACCCTCCACCCGGCTCTGCACGAAAGGTCCGCAGTCGGTTCTGTCAACGATGCTGCAGATGGTGAGCTCTGCCTTCATCTCGTAAGCAAGACCGGCAGCCTTCACCAAATCAGATAGCCGCTGGAATCCAGAGAGAATTTCCTCAGATCCAAAGCGACACACGTCATTAGTGCCGACATGTGCCACCACCTGCAGCTGGCTGCACCCTGTGCTCTTCATGGCATCCGGAAGGACCCTTTCCACATCAGGAATGACTCCTCCCGGAATGCACACGGAGTGCACACTGGATTTCTTCCCCTCCTTAGCCGCCATATCCCTAAGGGGTCCCATTACGCGCCTTGTGTTTCTATAGATATTTAAGTCTTAAGAAAGCTCAATACCAAAATTACAAGAAAAATCTCTAACGACTAGGTTGCATTCTCATCTCTGCATTTTAGATAGTAGAAGAAAATTGAACATTCCTTATTGACTAAACAGGACAGTAGAAGAGGGAGAGGGTAACGAAAATATAAATATTGTACCCGCTAGCTGGGGAGGAACCGAGCGCCAATCGGTTTATTTGTCATAGAGTGACAAACCTCCTACCTACTTGGGTTTTATTAACGCAACAAATAAGGAAAGAATTGGACTTGCACTTTCATTTAATAAATTTCCGCAAATCTTTATGTGGATACATGCCTTTTATTTTACCATTTTTTATATTTCTTATCAAGTAGCACCCAGGATGTGGCTTGTCAACAATGATATACGGACCAACATATAACAATTGCCATTTTTTGTTCAATGCCTTTAATTTCGATGATTTCGGATGAGTTTTTAGTAGTACCTCCTATCCAATCTGGAATTCTATTACGTTTTTCAATTTCTTGTCGTAAATGCCTTTCCTTATTTGAGCTTGCTCTTCCAGTGTTATTAGCGCTTGCCGTACTTTGTCGTCTAAGGCTATGTCTTTGTGCCCTAATTTAGGTATCGGTTTTGCCCATTCATCTAGTTCCACCTTTTCAAACATAAGTTCGGCCGGTGTGTACCCTGTTGATGTGTGTGGTAGGTGATTTACTATGTGCTGAAACGGACCCACGTATTCTATCCATTTCTTTTGGTTCTGCGGTATATATGTCCGGATAAACCTGTTAAATTCACGGAAGCACCGTTCGACAGGACTTGCTTCCGGGTGGAACTTGGATACTAAAATATGACGTATGTTTTGTGATTTTAAAAGTGATTTCCATTGGTCACCTGTAAAATTTGAAGCATTATCAGTTACAACCGCTTGCGGTTTCCCAATACGTGGTATGTAGTCTTCCAGAATCCGTCTTATAATTGGTCCAGACCTAACCGTTTTGACTGCGTACAGCTGGAGATACTTACTAAAAACGTCATACAAGGCTACGATGTATTTAACCCCGCCGCGGGCTTGGGGATAAGGTCCTGCGGCGTCAATAGATACAAGGTCCCTTGGTTGCTTTGGTATTATTGGGGGTAGTACATTAAGACATGTCCTATTTTGATGTTTGACCTTCTGACACACCGCACATCGTCTGATTACTTGCTCTATACGTCGCCTCATATTAGGGAAATAACAATACGTTGCAATTTTTTCAGCACACTTTAGCACTCCATAATGTCCCCACGTGCGGTGCGTGTGTTGAATTAAGTTGTCCACATATTCCTGAGGTATGCACACACACCACTTATCCATTCGCCGATCTCTTCTATGAAAGAGGACGCTATTATGTATAATGTAATACTGCTTTAACTGTTCGTCTGTTCCGGACTGCAAATATCTTATTACCTTGCTCCATCTCGGGTCTTCTTCCTGCAGACGTTACATGTTTTTGCACATTTTGGTATAATATGGTTTAAAAGTTCCATCATTTATTAAAAGTACTTTGAAATCAGATGTTTGTTCCTCTATGTCGTGATAATCGGTGAGGCCTTGTAGTAATCGTCATAGTGCATCTGCCAAAACATTCTGTTCCCCTTTTATGTACACAACCTCAAAATCAAACTCCTGTAGGTACATGCACCACCTCGCTATTCTCTTATGTAACAACTTACATGTCAGAAGAAAGGACAAAGCTTGATGATCACAGTAAACTTTAGTATGTTTTCCCCAAAGGTAATATTGAAATTTACGAAAGGACCAAATAACTGCCGACAATTGCAGTTCAGTTACAGAATACGATCTTTCACATTCTGTAAGAGTTGTACTCGCAAAACTTATTACATTGATTTCTTCCTTACCATCTTTTGTTATTATTTGAAACAGACACGCGCCAAGCCCCTGATAACAAGCATCAGTGCTTAAACAAAAGTCCAACTCCATATCCGGGTGTTTAAGGATAGGTGCATTAACCAGTGCCTGCTTAATGCGTTGAAAATCACTTTCACACTCTTTAGTCCACAGCCAACTGTGATTTTTACACAGTAGGTTTAACAGCGAGCTACTGTTCAACAATTGTTGTGGCAGAAATTCCCTGAAAAACGAGGCCATTCCTAGAAAACCTTTTAATTTTCTCTTATTATAGGGTGTTGGGAAATTTGGTATCGCATCTAATTTACCGGGGTCAGGTAAGATCCCTTCTGGTGAAATAATATGCCCTAAAAATTTTATTTTGTCCTTTCCGAATTCAGACTTTCTAAAGTTAACTGTGACATTGTATTCATCGAATTTCTGAAAAACCTTTTCCAGAATACTTACATGTTCATCCCATGTTTGAGTTGCAATTAATAAATCGTCAACATAGAGTGTAACCTGGCTAAGCAACTCCGGTCCAAGTACTTTTTCTAATGGTTCAATAAATACACCAGCGCTCAGGTTTAATCCGAAAGGCAGCACCCTAAATTGGTAAATCCTCCCGGCATTTATGAAAGCTGTATACTTTCTACTCTCTTCATGCAACAAAATTTGCCAGTACGAAGCTTTCAAATCGAGGGATGTTAAATACTTAACGCCATGAAACTTTAATAACTGCTCTTCTAGATTCTCTGGCCTTGTTCTTATAGGAACGATGATTTTGTTTATTTCTCTCGAGTCTAACACCAGCCGAACCGTTCCGTCAGTTTTACCAACTGCAAGAATCGGACTGCAGTAAGGCGAGTGCGATATTTCAATCACCTTCCACCTAATCATACGCTCTATTTCTTGTCTTACTGCGTCTTTCTTTGCCCAAGGAATGCCATATGACGTTCTACAATAGGTTTCATGCGGGCACAGTTCCATTTTATATTCATATCCCCTAATAACACTGGGTTGTTTACGAAAAATTTTATGATATTTGAAGAGTAATTTTGCCAGTTCACTTCGCTGTTCATTGTTAAGACAAGTGGATTTACTTATTTTACATCTACTGTTTGTTCATCTAGGATCTCACCGCCAGGGTCATCAAATTCCGTCTCCCTTGCTATTAAGACTTAAGGGTAGCTAAGTTTAACATCAATATCGGGTATCTGCCTACCCTGATTCGGCGTTGTAGTTTTTATTAAGTCCACTGTCAGTGTGCGCTCTCCTACATGAAATTGACATTCCCCGCTGCCGATATCTATTTTTACCCCATACCTTCTGAACACCTCCATACCAAGTATACAGTTCACTATCAGTTTGTCTATCAACAAGAAAGTACACTGCAAAGTTACACCACATATGCTAATGGGTATGCTGGCCTGTAATTTTATAACCTTAGATTTCCTCCCCTTTGCCGTTACGATCTTACAGTTCTCCACGGGTAGCGTGGGTACACTTACTTCCCTCGCTATCTCTTTGAACAAGCTAGTAGACATGAGGCTTGTCGACGCGCCAGTATCCAAAACAACGGGTACATCTATGTTTCGCTCTTTCACCTTTATTATTGCTTGAATACTTTCACTTACCTTGGGTGTTGTTCCTTTCTCCTCAGTAAACAGGTCTTCTTTCATTTCTGTGTCCTTATCATACCTTAAAAATAGATTCCGGATGTGCTGTATGTGTAGGTTTGTTTCAGTTTCTACTTCCTCCTTTCCGTCCCTGTTCGTGTTAGTGTTTATGTCGCTCATATTAGTACTGTGGCACATTGACAGTTCATTACCTTCTTCCTCCAGTCACGCTCGATTACTATTGCTTGGGGGTGGTAAAGGTATGGATTCATTCTCTGCCGTCATTTCTACTATGTTCACTGTATGTTCGCGTGCTCGCCAGTTCGTGTTCCGGTTGTTTCGATTTGATTGTACTGGCTGCCTGTTCTCTCTCGGATCCCTGTGTTGCATATTCCGATCCTGGTAATTTGCATTTCCTTGTCGCCTGTTGTCAAAGTTTTCCCTCGGATTCCTAATGTCTCGGCCATTGCCGTACCTATGGGGCTGATATTTATTTTCGTACCCTCGGTCACCCTGTGGCTGGTGGGTAGGCCGATTGTACGGATTGCCGTTGTGACGCGGCGGTGCATACGGATGACATTCATTCATACGCACACGACCACTATAGTTTCCAAATCCATTGCCGTTACCATAGTTGTTCTTTCCGTTTGGGTAGTGTTCATTACCGTTACGATACCTAGGCATGGCTTGCCCATCCTCATGAATCAGATCTATTGAGTCGAGCACTGAAAGAAAATACTCAAGGTCATATTCGGGAACAGTTACTAATTTTTCCCTAACATTTGCAGGTAACTTGTTCTTTAAGATTTTCAATACATCTACATGAGAGATCGGATTATTCCAGTAACGGGTCTTGTTTAGATATGTTTCAAAATAGTTTCTTAGCCCCCCGAATTTTGAATGATATGGTACTGGGTTAAATACCTCTCGTCTTAACCTCTCCTGGATAGCTGTAGACCAGTATTTATCTAAAAATGCATTCTCAAACTAATCATATGTCTCGCTAAGTTCTGACATCTCCGTAGCCCACAAAAGGGCATCACCTTCGGTATGTCCTACTACATATTTGATCTTTTGAGCTTCTGTCCAAGTCCTCGGCAGTACATTTCTGAAGGCTCGGACAAACACTACCGGGTGCGTTCGCTTTTTCTCATTTGAGAATACGGGAAACTGTCGATGTTTTATTAAGCTCTCATTCATTAACAACGCTGTGCAGGAGGGCAGAACAGCATTTCCTTGCAGTGACGGTATATTTGTTTCACAAAAATTTTGTCCGTTGCTCGCGTCGTGCGTCGACATGCGGTCGCGCGTCGTGGGTTGGGCATTGTTGTCCGCGCCACTGATTCCTCCCACTGGCGGATGGCTGTTTAGCGCTCCGCTTACCGCCCCCGGCGATGGTATTACCGTACTTTGTTTGCTAACTACACTCCTGGAAATTGAAATAAGAACACCGTGAATTCGTTGTCCCAGGAAGGGGAAAATTTATTGACACATTCCTGGGGTCAGATACTCACCTGCACGGCGCCAAACACGCATACGACCATCATTGGCACCAAGGCAGAAGCGACTCTCATCGCTGAAGACGACACGTCTCCATTCGTCCCTCCATTCACGCCTGTCGCGACACCACTGGAGGCGGGCTGCACGATGTTGGGGCGTGAGCGGAAGACGGCCTAACGGTGTGCGGGACCGTAGCCCAGCTTCATGGAGACGGTTGCGAATGGTCCTCGCCGATACCCCAGGAGCAACAGTGTCCCTAATTTGCTGGGAAGTGGCGGTGCGGTCCCCTACGGCACTGCGTAGGATCCTATGGTCTTGGCGTGCATCCGTGCGTCGCTGCGGTCCGGTCCCAGGTCGACAGGCACGTGCACCTTCCGCCGACCACTGGCGAAAACATCGATGTACTGTGGAGACCTCACGCCCCACGTGTTGAGCAATTCGGCGGTACGTCCACCCGGCCTCCCGCATGCCCACTATACACCCTCGCTCAAAGTCCGTCAACTGCACATACGGTTCACGTCCACGCTGTCGCGGCATGCTACCAGTGTTAAAGACTGCGATGGAGCTCCGTATGCCACGGCAAAGTGGCTGACACTGACGGCGGCGGTGCACAAATGCTGCGCAGCTAGCGCCATTGGACGGCCAACACCGCGGTTCCTGGTGTGTCAGCTGTGCCGTGCGTGTGATCATTGCTTGCACAGCCCTCTCGCAGTGTCCGGAGCAAGTATGGTGGGTCTGACAAACTGGTGTCAATGTGTTCTTTTTTCCATTTCCAGGAGTGTAAAATGTTGGAATGTGTGGCTTTTTTAAAATGGATGAATTAAAGAGATTAATTCTTTGGCATGAAGGACAAGCACAATAAGCTAGGCATTGCCTGTAACGGGAAAGGAATCATTTTAGTTTATATTTATATAAATAAATCGTCTTCATAGTATTTTATGCGTACCAATTATTAATATTATGTCCGATCGCCGTCTCCTTGACTGTGGCCGTGTTGTTATATTCGGATCTTCGTAAATTTTCCGAAGTACACAGGTGGGCTTCCGTTCTTCTTATTGCATTACTACTTGAAATAATAATAACTCTCACAAATGTTCTGTTAATAAAACACTACTATATTTCTGATCGATGCACATACAAAATACACACAATGGCGGTCTGCAATTACTCGCTAAAAAATGGCGCTTCTCACTCGTTTACTCCCTGAGCGAAAAACCTTCTATCAAAAAACTCGTACAAGAACAAAAGCTGCTCTGTCTTTTAACATCTGAAAGTCAAAAATACCTAACGGTAGGCACAGGCTCTGCGCTGGGCTACTACCACCTCATCTTTTCTCTTTGCTTTAAAAGAGGATGAAAACATAAAAGTAAGAAATGCAAAAGGTATATCACAGTTAGGACCTTAATATTTTGCATGAAAGGAGGACTAGCAGCCGCGTTGCAATGGAGAATGTTAAAAGTGTTCTTATGTAGCAAAAACCTGAGAAATCCGTCCGTTTTCGTCATTTGTTATCGAATCGACTTTAAGCCAGATCGTCACATTTGCCGCTCTTCTCTCTGAAACGGTTACATTTATCGTCTGCAAAGCTATGTCGCGTGCTGTGGTATGCGGAGACACTAAAAGCACCATAGTAGAACACAGAAGAAGCTTCTAAGTTGATGTAATAGCCAATAAGAAGAAGTACAATTCAAGTTATAGTTAGCGATAATCTACTTTTTACCCTCCTTTGGTGCCTTGGACATGGGCTAGGACCTTAAGATTTTGCTTGAAAGGAGGACTAGCAGCCGCGTTGCACGGGAGAATGTGAAAAGTGTTCATATGTAGTAAAAACCTGAGAAATCCGTCCGTTTTCATCATTTGTTATCGAATCGACTTTAAGCAAGATCGTCACATTGGGCGCTCTTCTCTCTGAAACGGTTACATTTATCGTCTGCAAAGCTATGTCGCGTGCTGCGGTATGCTGAGACACTAAAAGCACAATAGTAAAACACAGAAGAAACTTCTAAGTTGATGTAATAGCCAGTAAGAGTTAGTACAATTCACTATGTAGTTATCGATTATTGACTTTTTACACTTTTTGGTGCCTTGCACATGAGCTAGGACCTTAAGATTTGGCGTGAAAATTGGACTAGCAGCCGCGTTGCATGGGAGAGTGTGAAAAGTGTTCATAAGTAGTAAAAACCTGAGAAATCCGTCCGTTTTCGTCATATCTTATCGAATCGACTTAAAGCCACATCGACACATTGTCCGCTCTTCTCTCTGAAATGGTTACATATATCGCCTGCAAACGATGTCGCGTGCTGCGGTATGCGGAGACACTAAACGAACATCGTAGAACACAGATTAAGCTTCTAGGTTGATGTAATAGCCAGTAAGAAGTTGTACAAACCACGTTTTAGTTATCGATTATTTACTTTCTAGCCGGCTTTGGTGCTTTGGACATGAGCTAGGATCTTACGATTTTGCAAGAAAGGAGGACTAGCAGTCGCGTTGCATGGGAGAATGTGAAAAGTGTTCATATGAAGTAAAAACCTGAGGAATCCGTCCGTATTCGTCATTTGTTATCGAATCGATTTAAAGCCATATCGTGACATTGACCGCTCTTCCCTCTGAAACGTTTACATTTATCGTCGGCAAAGCTATGTCGCGTGCTGCGGTATGCGGAGATACTAACAGCACCATAGTAGAACACAGAAGAAGCTTCTAAGTTGATTTAATAGCCAGTAATAAGGAGTACAATTAATGTTTTAGTTATCGATTATTGACTTTTTACCCTTCTTTGGTGCCTTGGACAGTAGCTAAGACCTTAAGATTTTGCATGAAAGGAGGACTAGCAGCCTCGTTGCACGGGAGAGTGTGAAAAGTATTCATATGTAGTAAAAACCTTACAAATCCGTCCGCTTTCATCATTTGTTATCGAATCGGCTTAAAGCCAGATTGTCTCATTGGCCACTCTTCTCTCTGAAACGGTTAAATTTATCGTCTGCAAAGCTATGTCACGTGCTGCGGTATGCGGAGACACTAAACGACCGTAGTAGAACACTGATGAAGCTTCTAATTTGATGTAATAGCCAGTTAGATGTAGTACAATTCAAGTTTGTTATCGTTATTGACTTTTTAGCACGCTTTGGTGCCTTGGACATGAGCTAGGACCTTAAGATTTTGCATGAGAGGAGGACTAGCAGCCGTTAAGCACGGGAGAATGTAAAAAGTGTTCATATGTAGTAAAAACCTTAGAAATAGGTCCGTTTTCGTCGATTGTTATGGAATAGACTTAAAGGCAGATCGTCACATTGGCCGCTCTTCCCTCTGAAACGGTTACATTTATCGTGTGCAAGGCTATGTCGCCTGCTGCGATATGCGGAAACAGTAAAAGCACCCTAGTAGAACAAAGAATAAGCTTCTAAGATAATGTAATAGTCAGTAAGAAGCAGTACAATTTAAGTTTAGTTATCGGTTTTTGAATTTTTAGACTTCTTTGGAGCCTTGGACATGAGCTAGTACCTAAAGATTTTGCATGCAAGGAGGACTAGCAGCCACGTTGCACAAGAGAATGTGGACAGTGTCCATAAGTAGTAAAAACCTAAGAAATCCGCCGATTTTCGTCATTTGCTATCGAATCGGTTTAATGTCAGATCGTCACATTGGCCGCTCTACTCTCTGAAACGGTTACATTTATCGTGTGCAAGGCTATGTCGTATGCTGCGATATGCGGAGACACTAAAAGCACCATAGTAGAACACTGAAGAAGATTCTTAGTTGATGCAATAGCCAGTAGGAAGCAGTACAATTCAAGTTTAGTTATCGATTTTTGACTTTTTAGCCGGCTTTGGTGCCTTGGACGTGTGCTATGACCTTAAGATTTTACATGCAGGGAGGACTAGCAGCCACGTTGCACGGGATAATGTCAAAAGTGTTCATATGTAGTAAAAACCCAAGAAATCCGCCCCATTTCGTCATTTGCTACCGAATCGACTTAATGACAGATCGTCACATTGGCAGCTCTACTCTCTGAAACGGCTACATTTATCGTGTGCCAAGCTATGTGGCGTGCTGCGATATGCGGAGACACTAAAAGCACCAGAGTAGAACACAGAAGAAGCTTCTAAGCTGATGCAATAGCCAGTAAGAAGCAGTACAATTCAAGTTTAGTTATCGATTTTTGACTTTTTAGCCGGCTTTGGTGCCTTGGACATGAGCTAGGACCTTAAGATTTTGCATGCAGGGAGTACTAGCAGCCACGTTGCACGGGAGAATGTGAAAAGTGTTCATATGTAGTAAAAACAATAGAAATCCGCCCGTTTTCGTCATTTGCTACCGAATCGACTTAATGTCAGATCGTCAGATTGGCCTCTCTTCTCTCTGAAACGGCTACATTTATCGTGTGCAATGCTATGTTGCGTGCTCCGATATGCGGAGAAATCAAAAGCATAATTTTAGAACACATAGGAAGCTTCTAAGATAATGTAATAGCCAGTAAGAATCAGTACAATTGACGTTCACTTATCGATTTTTGACTTTTTAGCCGGCTTTGGCTCCTTGGACATCAGCTATGGCCTTACGATTATGAATACAGGGAGGACTAGCAGACACGTTGCACGGGAGAATGTGGACAGTGTTCATATGTAGTAAAAACAGAAGAAATCCGACCCTTTTCATCATTTGCTACCGAATTGACTTAATGTCAGATCGTCACATTGGCCGCTCTAATCTCTGGAACGGCTACATGAATCGTGTGCAATGCTATGTCGCGTGCTGCGATATGCGGAGACATCAAAAGCACCATAGTAGAACACAGAAGAAGATTCTAAGTTGACGTAATAGCCAGTAAGAAGCAGTACAATTCAAGTTTAGTTATCGATTTTTGACTTTTTAGCCATCTTTGGTGCCTTGGACATGAGCTAGGACCTTAAGAATTTGCATGCAGGGAGGACTAGCAGAAACATTGCACGGGAGAATGTGAAAAGCGTTCATATGTAATAAAAACCTAACAAGTACGTCAGATTTCGTCATTTGCTATCGAATCGACTTAATGACAGATAGACACATTGGCCACTCTTCTCTCTGAAAAGGTTACATTTATCGTGTGCAAAGCTATGTCGCGTGCTGCGATATGGGGAGACACTAAAAACACCATAGTAGAACACAGAAGAAGCTTCTAAGTTGATGTAATAGCCAGTAAGAAGCAGTACAATTCAAGTTTAGTTATCGATTTCTGACTTTTTAGCCGGCTTTGGTGTCTTGGACATGATCTAGGACCTTAAGAATTTGCATGCAGATAGGACTAGCAGCCACGTTGAATGGCAGAATGTGAAAAGTGTTAATATGTAGTAAAAACCTAAGAATTCCGCAATGTCGTTATTTGCTAACAAATCGACTTAATGTCAGATCGTCACATTGGCCGCTCTTCTCTCTGAAACGGTTACATTTATCGTGTGCAAGGCTATGTCACGTGCTGCGATATGCGGAGACACTAAAAGCACCATAGTAGAACACAGAAGAGGATTCTTAGTTGATGTAATAGCCAGTAGGAAGCAGTACAATTCAAGTTTAGTTTTAGATTTTTGACTTTTTAGCCGGCTTTGGTGCCTTGGACATGTGCTATTACCTTATGATTTTTCATGCAGTATGGACTAGCAGCCACGTTGCACGGCAGAATGTGAGAAGTGTTTATATGTAGTAAAAACCTCAGAAATCCGCCCGTTTTCGTCACTTGCTATCGAATCGACTTTAAGTCAGATCGTCACATTGGCCGCTCTACACTCTGAAACGGTGACATTTATCGTGTGGAACGCTATGTGGCGTGCTGCAATATGCGGAGACACTAAAAGCAAAATAGTAGAACACAGAAGAAGCTAGTAAGTTGATGTAATAGCCAGTAAGAAGCAGTACAATTCAAGTTTAGTTATCGATTTTTGACTTTTTATCCGGCTTTGGTGCCTTGGACGTGTGCTATGACCTTACGATTTTACATGCAGGGAGGACTAGCAGCCACGTTGCACGGGATAATGTCAAAAGTGTTCATATGTAGTAAAAACCCAAGAAATCCGCCCCATTTCGTCATTTGCTACCTAATCGACTTAATGACAGATCGTCACATTGGCAGCTCTACTCTCTGAAACGGCTACATTTATCGTGTGCCAAGCTATGTGGCGTGCTGCGATATGCGGAGACACTAAAAGCACCAGAGTAGAACACAGAAGAAGCTTCTAAGTTGATGTAATAGCCAGTAAGAAGCAGTACAATTCAAGTTTAGTTATCGATTTTTGACTTTTTAGCCGGGTTTGGTGCCTTGGACATGAGCTAGGACCTTAAGATTTTGCATGCAGGGAGTGCTAGCAGCCACGTTGCACGGGAGAATGTGAAAAGTGTTCATATGTAGTTAAAACAATAGAAATCCGCCCGTTTTCGTCATTTGCTACCGAATCGACTTAATGTCAGATCGTCACATTGGCCTTTCCTCTCGGAAACGGCTACATTTATCGTGTGCAATGCTATGTCGCGTGCTGCGATATGCGGAGACATCAAAAGCACCATTTTAGAACACAGAAGAAGCTTCTAAGATAATGTAAAAGCCAGTAAGAATCAGTACAATTCAAGTTCACTTATCGATTTTTGACTTTTTAGCCGGCTTTGTCTCCTTGGACGTCAGCTATGGCCTTACGATTATGAATACAGGGAGGACTAGCAGACACGTTGCACGGGAGAAAGTGGACAGTGTTCATATGTAGTAAAAACAGAAGAAATCCGACCCTTTTCATCATTTGCTACCGAATTGACTTAATGTCAGATCGTCACATTGGCCGCTCTAATCTCTGGAACGGCTACATGTATCGTGTGCAATGCTATGTCGCGTGCTGCGATATGCGGAGACATCAAAAGCACCATAGTAGAACACAGAAGAAGATTCTAAGTTGATGTAATAGCCAGTAAGAAGCAGTACAATTCAAGTTTAGTTAATTATTTCTGACTTTTTAGCCAGCTTTGGTGTCTTGGACAAGATCTAGGACCTTAAGAATTTGCATGTAGATAGGACTAGCAGCCACGTCGAATGGCAGAATGTGAAAAGTGTTAATATGTAGTAAAAACCTAAGAATTCCGCAATGTCGTTATTTGCTAACGAATCGACTTAATGTCAGATCGTCACATTGGCCGCTCTTCTCTCTGAAACGGTTACATTTATCGTGTGCAAAGCTATGTCGCGTGCTGCGATATGCGGGCACACTAAAAGCAGCATAGTAGAACACAGAAGAAGATTCTAAGTTGATGTAATAGCCAGTAAGAAGCAGTACAATTCAAGTTTACATATCGATTTTTGACTTTTTAGCCGGCTTTGGTGCCTTGGACATATACTAGGACCTTAAGATTTTGTATGCAGGGAGGTCTAGCTGCCACGTTGCACGGGAGAATGTGAAAAGTGTTCATATGTAGTAAAAACTAAGGAATCCGCCCGTTTTCGTCACTTGCTATCGAATCGACTTTAACTCAGATCGTCACATTGGCCGCTCTACACTCTGAAACTGTTACATTTATCGTGTGGAACGCTATGTGGCGTGCTGCGATATGCGGAGACACTAAAAGCAAAAAAGTAGAACACAGAAGAAGCTAGTAAGTTGATGTAATAGCCAGTAAGAAGCAGTACAATTCAAGTTTAGTTATCGATTTTTGACATTTTAGCCGGCTTTGGTGCCTTGGACATGAGCTAGGACCTTAAGATTTTGCATGCAGGGAGTACTAGCGGCCACGTTACATGGGAAAATGATAAAAGAAGTCCGCCAGTTTTCGTCATTTGCTATCGAATCGAATTAATGACAGATCGCTACATTAGCCGCTCTTCTCTCTGAAACGGTTACATTTATCGTGTGCAAAGCTATGTCGCGTACTGCGATATGCGGAGACACTAAAAGCACCAGAGTAGAACACAGAAGAAGCTTCTAAGTTGATGTAATAGCCAGTAAGAAGCAGTACAATTCAAGTTTAGTTATCGATTTTTGTTTTTTCGCCGGCTTTGGTGCCTTGGACATGAGCAAGGAACTTAAGATTTTGCATGCAGGGAGGACTAGCAGGCACGTTGCACGGGACAATGAGAAAAGTGTTCATATGTAGTAAAAACCTAAGAAATCCGCCCGTTTTCGTCATTTTCTTTCGAATCGACTTAATGTCAGATCGTCACATTGGCCGGTCTTCCTTCTGAAACAGTTACATATATCGTGTGCAAAGCTATGTCGCGTGCTGCGATATGCGGAGACACTAAAAGCTCCATAGTATAACACAGAAGAAGCTTCTAAGTTGATGTAATAGCCAGTAAGAAGCAGTACAACTCAAGTTTAGTTATCGGTTTTTGACTTTTTAGCTTTCTTATGAGCCCTGAACATGAGCTAGGACCTTAAGATTTTGCATGCAGGGAGGACTAGCAGGCACGTGGCATGGCAGAATGTGAAGAGTTTTCATATGTAGTAAAAACCTAAGAAATCAGCCAGTTTTCGTCATTTGCTATCCAATCGACTTAATGTCAGATCGTCACATTGGCCGCTCTTCTCTCTGAAACGGTATCATTTATCGTGTATAAAGCTATGTAGCGTGCTGCGATATGCGGATACACTAAAAGCACCATAGTAGAACACAGAAGAAGATTCTTAGTTGATGTAATAGCCAGTAGGAAGCAGTACAATTCAAGTTTAGTTATCGATTTTTGACTTTTTAGCCGGCTTTGGTGCCTTGGACATGAGATATGGCCTTACGATTATGCATGCAGGGAGGACTAGCAGCCACGTTGCACGGGATAATGTGAAAAGTGTCCATATGTAGTAAAAACCAGAGAAATCCGCCCGTTTTCGTCATTTGCAACCTAATCGACTTAATGTCAGATCGTCACATTGGCCGCTCTACCTTCTGAAACGGCTACATTAATCGTGTGCAAGGCTATCTCGTATGCTGCGATATGCGGGGACACTAAAAGCACCATAGTAGAACACAGAAGAAGATTCTAAGTTGATGTAATAGCCAGTAAGAAGCAGTACAATTCAAGTTTACATATCGATTTTTGACTTTTTAGCCGGCTTTGGTGCCTTGGACATATACTAGGACCTTAAGATTTTGTATGCAGGGAGGTCTAGCTGCCACGTTGCACGGGAGAATGTGAAAAGTGTTCATATGTAGTAAAAACTAAGGAATCCGCCCGTTTTCGTCACTTGCTATCGAATCGACTTTAACTCAGATCGTCACATTGGCCGCTCTACACTCTGAAACTGTTACATTTATCTTGTGGAACGCTATGTGGCGTGCTGCGATATGCGGAGACACTAAAAGCAAAAAAGTAGAACACAGAAGAAGCTAGTAAGTTGATGTAATAGCCAGTAAGAAGCAGTACAATTCAAGTTTAGTTATCGATTTTTGACATTTTAGCCGGCTTTGGTGCCTTGGACATGAGCTAGGACCTTAAGATTTTGCATGCAGGGAGTACTAGCGGCCACGTTACATGGGAAAATGATAAAAGAAGTCCGCCAGTTTTCGTCATTTGCTATCGAATCGAATTAATGACAGATCGCTACATTAGCCGCTCTTCTCTCTGAAACGGTTACATTTATCGTGTGCAAAGCTATGTCGCGTACTGCGATATGCGGAGACACTAAAAGCACCAGAGTAGAACACAGAAGAAGCTTCTAAGTTGATGTAATAGCCAGTAAGAAGCAGTACAATTCAAGTTTAGTTATCGATTTTTGTTTTTTCGCCGGCTTTGGTGCCTTGGACATGAGCAAGGAACTTAAGATTTTGCATGCAGGGAGGACTAGCAGGCACGTTGCACGGGACAATGAGAAAAGTGTTCATATGTAGTAAAAACCTAAGAAATCCGCCCGTTTTCGTCATTTTCTTTCGAATCGACTTAATGTCAGATCGTCACATTGGCCGGTCTTCCTTCTGAAACAGTTACATATATCGTGTGCAAAGCTATGTCGCGTGCTGCGATATGCGGAGACACTAAAAGCTCCATAGTATAACACAGAAGAAGCTTCTAAGTTGATGTAATAGCCAGTAAGAAGCAGTACAACTCAAGTTTAGTTATCGGTTTTTGACTTTTTAGCTTTCTTATGAGCCCTGAACATGAGCTAGGACCTTAAGATTTTGCATGCAGGGAGGACTAGCAGGCACGTGGCATGGCAGAATGTGAAGAGTTTTCATATGTAGTAAAAACCTAAGAAATCAGCCAGTTTTCGTCATTTGCTATCCAATCGACTTAATGTCAGATCGTCACATTGGCCGCTCTTCTCTCTGAAACGGTAACATTTATCGTGTATAAAGCTATGTAGCGTGCTGCGATATGCGGATACACTAAAAGCACCATAGTAGAACACAGAAGAAGATTCTTAGTTGATGTAATAGCCAGTAGGAAGCAGTACAATTCAAGTTTAGTTATCGATTTTTGACTTTTTAGCCGGCTTTGGTGCCTTGGACATGAGATATGGCCTTACGATTATGCATGCAGGGAGGACTAGCAGCCACGTTGCACGGGATAATGTGAAAAGTGTTCATAAGTAGTAAAAACAATAGAAATCCGCCCGTTTTCGTCATATGTCACCGAATCGACTTAATGTCAGATCGTCACATTGGCCGCTCTAATCTCTGGAACGGCTACATGTATTGTGTGCAATGCTATGTCTCGTGCTGCGATATGTGGAGACATCAAAAGCACCGTAGTAGAACACAGAAGAAGATTCTAAGTTGATGTAATAGGCAGTAAGAAGCAGTACAATTCAAGTTTGGTTATCGATTTTTGACTTTTTAGCCTTCTTTGGTGCCTTTCACATGAGCTAGGACCTTAAGATTTTGCATGCTGGGAGGACTAACAGCCACGTTGCACGGCAGAGATTCAAAAGTGTTTATATGTAGTAAAAACCTGAGAAATCCACCCGTTTTCATCATTTGATATCGAATCGACTTAACGTCAGATTGTCACATTGGCCCCTCTACTCTCTGAAACGGTTACATTTATCGTCTGCAAAGCTATGTGGCGTGCTGCGATGTGCGGAGACACTAAAAGCACCATAGTAGAACACAGAAGAAGCTAGTAAGTTGATGTAATAGCCAGTAAGAAGGAGTACAATTCAAGTTTAGTTATCGACTTTTGACTTTTTAGCCTGCTTTGGTGCCTTGGACATGAGCTGGGACTTTAAGATTTTGGATGCAGGGAGGACAGGCAGCCACGTTGCACGGGAGGACGTGAAAAGTGTTCATATGTAGCAAAAACCTAAGAAGTCAGCCAGTTTTCGTCATTTGGTATCAAATCGACAATGTCAGATAGTCACATTGGCCGCTCTTCCTTGTGAAACGGTTACATTTATGGTGTGCAAAGCTATGTCCCGTGCTGCGATATGCGGAGACACAAAAAAGACCATAGTAGAAAACAGAAGAAGATTCTTAGTTGAAGCAATAGCCAGTAAGAAGCAGTACAATTCAAGTTTAGTTATCGATTTTTGACTTTTTAGCCGGCTTTGGTGCCTTGGACATGATCTAGGACCTTAAGATTTTGCATGCAGGGAGGACTATCAGGCACGTGGCATGGCAGAATGTGAAGAGTTTTCATATGTAGTAAAAACCTAAGAAATCAGCCAGTTTTCGTCATTTGCTATCCAATCGACTTAATGTCAGATCATCACATTGGCCGCTCTTCTCTCTGAAACGGTAACATTTATCGTGTATAAAGCTATGTAGCGTGCTGCGATATGCGGAGACACTAAAAGCACCATAGTAGAACACAGAAGAAGATTCTTAGTTGATGTAATAGCCAGTAGGAAGCAGTACAATTCAAGTTTAGTTATCGATTTTTGACTTTTTAGCCGGCTTTGGTGCCTTGGACATGAGATATGGCCTTACGATTATGCATGCAGGGAGGACTAGCAGCCACGTTGCACGGGATAATGTCAAAAGTGTCCATATGTAATAAAAACCCGAGAAATCCGCCCGTTTTCATCATTTGCAACCTAATCGACTTAATGTCAGATCGTCACATTGGCCGCTCTACCTTCTGAAACGGCTACATTAATCGTGTGCAAGGCTATCTCGTATGCTGCGATATGCGGAGACACTAAAAGCACCATAGTAGAACACAGAAGAAGATTCTTAGTTGATGCAATAGCCAGTAGGAAGCAGTACAATTCAAGTTTAGTTATCGATTTTTGACTTTTTAGCCGGCTTTGGTGCCTTGGACGTGTGCTATGACCTTAAGATATTACATGCAGGGAGGATTAGCAGCCACGTTGCACGGGATAATGTCAAAAGTGTTCATATGTAGTAAAAACCCAAGAAATCCGCCCCATTTCGTCATTTGCTACCGAATCGACTTAATGACAGATCGTCACATTGGCCGCTCTACTCTCTGAAACGGCTACATGTATCGTGTGCAAAGCTATGTGGCGTGCTGCGATATGCGGAGACACTAAAAGCACCATAGTAGAACACAGAAGAAGCTTCTAAGCTGATGTAATAGCCAGTAAGACGCAGTACAATTCAAGTTTAGTTATCGATTTTTGACTTTTTAGCCGGGTTTGGTGCCTTGGACATGAGCTAGGACCTTACGATTTTGCATGCAGGGAGTACTAGCAGCCACGTTGCACGGGAGAATGTGAAAAGTGTTCATAAGTAGTAAAAACAATAGAAATCCGCCCGTTTTCGTCATATGTCACCGAATCGACTTAATGTCAGATCGTCACATTGGCCGCTCTAATCTCTGGAACGGCTACATGTATCGTGTGCAATGCTATGTCTCGTGCTGCGATATGTGGAGACATCAAAAGCACCGTAGTAGAACACAGAAGAAGATTCTAAGTTGATGTAATAGCCAGTAAGAAGCAGTACAATTCAAGATTAGTTATCGATTTTTGACTTTTTAGCCATCTTTGGTGCCTTGGACATGAGTTAGGATCTTAAGAATTTGCATGCAGGGAGGTCTAGCAGCCACGTTGCACGGGAGAATGTGAAAAGTGTTCATACGTAGTAAAAACCTAAGAAATCCGCCCGTTTTCGTCACTTGCTATCGAATCGACTTTAAGTCAGGTCGTCACATTGGCCGCACTACACTCTGAAACTGTAACATTTATCGTGTGGAACGCTATGTCGCGTGCTGCGATATGCGGAGAGACTAAAAGCACAATAGTAGAACACAGAAGCAGATTCTTAGTTGTTGAAATAGCCAGTAAAAAGCAGTACAATTCAAGTTTGGTTATCGATTTTTGACTTTTTAGCCTTCTTTGGTGCCTTTCATATGAGCTAGGACCTTAAGATTTTGCATGCAGGGAGGACTAACAGCCACGTTGCACGGCAGAGATTCAAAAGTGTTTATATGTAGTAAAAACCTGAGAAATCCACCCGTTTTCATCATTTGATATCGAATCGACTTAACGTCAGTTCGTCACATTGGCCGCTCTATTCTCTGAAACGGTTACATTTATCGTCTGCAAAGCTATGTGGCGTGCTGCGATATGCGGAGACACTAAAAGCACCATAGTAGAACACAGAAGAAGCTAGTAAGTTGATGTAATAGCCAGTAAGAAGCAGTACAATTCAAGTTTAGTTATCGACTTTTGACTTTTTAGCCGGCTTTGGTGCCTTGGACATGAGCTAGGACCTTAAGATTTTGGATGCAGGGAGGACAGGCAGCCACGTTGCACGGGAGGACGTGAAAAGTGTTCATATGTAGCAAAAACCTAAGAAGTCAGCCAGTTTTCGTCATTTGCTATCAAATCGACTTAATGTCAGATAGTCACATTGGCCGCTCTTCCTTGTGAAACGGTTACATTTATGGTGTGCAAAGCTATGTCCCGTGCTGCGATATGCGGAGACACAAAAAAGACCATAGTAGAAAACAGAAGAAGATTCTTAGTTGAAGCAATAGCCAGTAAGAAGCAGTACAATTCAAGTTTAGTTATCGATTTTTGACTTTTCAGCCGGCTTTGGTGCCTTGGACATGAGCTAGGAACTTTAGATTTTGCATGCAGGGAGGACTAACAGGCACGTTGCACGGAACAATGAGAAAAGTGTTCATATGTAGTAAAAACCTAAGAAATCCCCCCGTTTTCGTCATTTTCTTTCTTATCGACTTAATGTCAGATCGTCACATTGGCCGGTCTTCCTTCTGAAACAGTTACATATATCGTGTGCAAAGCTATGTCGTGTGCTGCGATATGCGGAGACACTAAAAGCTCCATAGTATAACACAGAAGAAGCTTCTAAGTTGATGTGATAGCCAGTAAGAAGCAGTACAATTCAAGTTTAGTTATCGGTTTATGACTTTTTAGCTTTCTTATGAGCCTTGAACATGAGCTACGACCTTAAGATTTTGCATGCAGGGAGGACTAGCAGGCACGTGGCATGGCAGAATGTGAAGAGTTTTCATATGTAGTAAAAACCTAAGAAATCAGCCAGTTTTCGTCATTTGCTATCCAATCGACTTAATGTCAGATCGTCACAGTGTCTGCTCTTCTCTCTGAAACGGTTTCATTTATCGTGTGCAAAGCTATGTCGCGTGCTGCGATATGCGGAGACACTAAAAGCTCCATAGTATAACACAGAAGAAGATTCTTAGTTGATGTAATAGCCAGTAGGAAGCAGTACAATTCAAGTTTAGTTATCGATTTTTGACTTTTTAGCCGGCTTTGGTGCCTTGGACATGAGATATGGCCTTACGATTATGCATGCAGGGAGGACTAGCAGCCACGTTGCACGGGATAATGTGAAAAGTGTCCATATGTAGTAAAAACCAGAGAAATCCGCCCGTTTTCGTCATTTGCAACCTAATCGACTTAATGTCAGATCGTCACATTGGCCGCTCTACCTTCTGAAACGGCTGCAATAATCGTGTGCAAGGCTATCTCGTATGCTGCGATATGCGGAGACACTAAAAGCACCATAGTAGAACACAGAAGAAGATTCTTAGTTGATGCAATAGCCAGTAGGAAGCAGTACAATTCAAGTTTAGTTATCGATTTTTGACTTTTTAGCCGGCTTTGGTGCCTTGGACGTGTGCTATGACCTTAAGATTTTACATGCAGGGAGGACTAGCAGCCACGTTGCACGGGATAATGTGAAAAGTGTTCATATGTAGTAAAAACCCAAGAAATCCGCCCGTTTTCGTCATTTGCTACCGAATCGACTTAATGACAGATCGTCACATTGGCCGCTCTAATCTCTGAAACGGCTACATTTATCGTGTGCAAAGCTATGTGGCGTGCTGCGATATGCGGAGACACTAAAAGCACCATATAAGAACACAGAAGAAGCTTCTAAGCTGATGTAATAGCCAGTAAGAAGCAGTACAATTCAAGTTTAGTTATCATATTTTTGACTTTTTAGCCGGGTTTGGTGCCTTGGACATGAGATAGGACCTTACGATTTTGCATGCAGGGAGTACTAGCAGCCACGTTGCACGGGAGAATGTGAAAAGTGTTCATATGTAGTAAAAACCTAACAAGTACGTCAGATTTCGTCATTTGCTATCGAATCGTCTTAATGACAGATGAACACATTGGCCACTCTTCTCTCTGAAAAGGTTACATTTATCGTGTGCAAAGCTATGTCGCGTCCTGCGATATGCGGAGACACTAAAAACACCATAGTAGAACACAGAAGAAGCTTCTATGTTGATGTAATAGCCAGTAAGAAGCAGTACAATTCAAGTTTAGTTATCGATTTCTGACTTTTTAGTCAGCTTTGCTGTCTTGGACATGATCTAGGACCTTAAGAATTTGCATGCAGATAGGACTAGCAGCCACGTTGAATTTCAGAATGTGAAAAGTGTTAATATGTAGTGAAAACCTAAGAATTCCGCAATGTCGTTATTTGCTAACGAATCGACTTAATGTCAGAACGTCACATTGGCCGCTCTTCTCTCTGAAACGGTTACATTTATCGTGTGGAACGCTATGTCGCGTGCTGCGATATGCGGAGAGACTAAAAGCACAATAGTAGAACACAGAAGCAGATTCTTAGTTGTTGAAATAGCCAGTAAGAAGCAGTACAATTCAAGTTTGGTTATCGATTTTTGACTTTTTAGCCTTCTTTGGTGCCTTTCACATGAGCTAAGACCTTAAGATTTTGCATGCAGGGAGGACTAACAGCCACGTTGCACGGCAGAGATTCAAAAGTGTTTATATGTAGTAAAAACCTGAGAAATCCACCCGTTTTCATCATTTGATATCGAATCGACTTAACGTCAGATCGTCACATTGGCCGCTCTACTCTCTGAAACGGTTACATTTATCGTCTGCAAAGCTATGTGGCGTGCTGCGATATGCGGAGACACTAAAAGCACCATAGTAGAACACAGAAGAAGCTAGTAAGTTGATGTAATAGCCAGTAAGAAGCAGTACAATTCAAGTTTAGTTATCGACTTTTGACTTTTTAGCCGGCTTTGGTGCCTTGGACATGAGCTAGGACCTTAAGATTTTGGATGCAGGGAGGACAGGCAGCCACGTTGCCCGGGACGACGTGAAAAGTGTTCATATGTAGCAAAAACCTAAGAAGTCAGCCAGTTTTCGTCATTTGCTATCAAATCGACTTAATGTCAGATAGTCACATTGGCCGCTCTTCCTTCTGAAACGGTTACATTTATGGTGTGCAAAGCTATGTCCCGTGCTGCGATATGCGGAGACACAAAAAGGACCATAGTAGAAAACAGAAGAAGATTCTTAGTTGAAGCAATAGCCAGTAAGAAGCAGTACAATTCAAGTTTAGTTATCGATTTTTGACTTTTTAGCCGGCTTTGGTGCCTTGGACATGATCTAGGAACTTTAGATTTTGCATGCAGGGAGGACTAGCAGGCACGTTGCACGGTAGAATGTTAAAAGTGTTTATATGTTGTAGAAACCTGAGAAATCCGCAATTTCGTTATTTGCTATCGAGTCGACTTAATGTCAGATCGTCACAGTGTCTGCTCTTCACTCTGAAACGGTTTCATTTATCGTGTGCAAAGCTATGACGCGTGCTGCGATATACGGAGACACTAAAAGCACCATGGTAGAACACAGAAGAAGCTTGTAAATATATGTAATAGCCAGTAAGAAGAAGTACAATTCAAGTTTAGTTATCGATTTTTTACTTTTTAGCCTTCTTTGGTGCAGTGGACATGCGCTAGGACCTTAAGATTTTGCATGCAGGGAGGAATAGAAACTACGTTGCATGGGAGAATGTGAAAAGTGTTCATATGTAGTAAAAACCCAAGAAATCCGCCCGTTTTCGCCATTTGCTACCGAATCGACTTAATGTCAAATCGTCACATTGGCCGCTCTACTCTCTGAAACGGCTACATTTATCGTGTGCAAAGCTATTTGTCGTGCTGCGATATGCGGAGACACTAAAAGCACCATAGTAGAACATAGAAGAAGATTCTAAGTTGATGCAATAGCCAGTAAGAAGAAATACAATTCAAATTTAGTTATCGATTTTTGATATTTAGCCATCTTTGGTGCATTGGACATGCGCTAGGACCTTAAGATTTTGCATGCAGGGAGGACTAGCAGGCATGTTGCACGGTGGGATGTGACAAGTGTTTATATGTAGTAAAAACCTGAGAAATCCGCAATTTCGTTATTTGCTATAGAATCGACTTAATGTCAGATCGTCACATTGGCCGCTCTTCTCTCTGAAACGGTTACATTTATCGTGTTCAAAGCTATGACGCGTGCTGCGATATGCGGAGACACTAAAAGCACCATAGTAGAACACAGACGAAGTTCCTAAGTTGAAGTAATAGCCACCCACAATTCAAGTTTAGTTATCGATTTTTGACTTTTTAGCCGGCTTTGGTGCCTTGGTCATGAGCTAGGAACTTTAGATTTTGCATGCAGGGAGGACTAGCAGGCACGTTGCACGGTAGAATATGAAAAGTGTTTATATGTTGTAAAAACCTGAGAAATCAGCAATTTCGTTATTTGCTATCGAATCGACTTAATGTCAGATCGTCACAGTGTCTGCTCTTCTCTCTGTAACGGTTTCATTTATCGTGTGCAAAGCTATGACGCGTGCTGCGATATACGGCGACACTAAAAGCACCATAGTAGAACACAGAAGAAGCTTGTAAATTGATGTAATAGCCAGTAAGAAGAAATACAATTCAAGTAAGTTTTCGATTTTTGACTTTTTAGCCATCTTTGGTGCATTGGACGTGAGTTAGGACCTTAAGATTTTGCATGCAGGGAGGAATAGCAGCTACGTTGCACGGGAGAATGTGAAAAGTGTTCATATGTAGTAAAAACCCAAGAAATCCGCCCGTTTTCGTCTTTTGCTATCGAATCGACTTAATGTCAGATCGTCACATTGGCCGCTCTTCTCTCTGGAACGGTTACATTTATCGTGTTCAAAGCTATGACGCCTGCTGCGATATGCGGAGACACTAAAAGCACCATAGTAAAACACAGAAGAAGTTCCTAAGTTGAAGTAATAGCCAGTAAGAAGCAGGACAATTCAAGTTTAGTCATCGATTTTTGACTTTTTAGCCGGCTTTGGTGCCTTGGTCATGAGCTAGGAACTTTAGATTTTGCATGCAGGGAGGACTAGCAGGCACGTTGCACGGTAGAATGTGAAAAGTGTTTATATGTAGTAAAAACCCAAGAAATCCGCCCGTTTTCGTCATTTGCTACCGAATCGACTTAATGTCAAATCGTCACATTGGCCGCTCTTCTCTCTGAAACGGTTACATTTATCGTGTTCAAAGCTATGACGCGTGCTGCGATATGCAGAGACACTAAAAGCACCATATTAGAACACAGAAGAAGTTCCTAAGTTGAAGTAATAGCTAGTAAGAAGCAGTACAATTCAAGTTTAGTTATCGAGTTTTGACTTTTTAGCCGGCTTTGTTGCCTTGGACATGAGCTAGGAACTTTAGATTTTGCATGCAGGGAGGACTAGCAGGCACGTTGCACGGTAGAATGTGAAAAGCGTTTATATGTTGTAAAAACCTGAGAAATCCGCAATTTCGTTATTTGCTATCGAATCGACTTAATGTCAGATCGTCACAGTGTCTGCTCTTCTCTCTGAAACGGTTTCATTTATCGTGTGCAAAACTATGACGTGTGCTGCGATATACGGAGACACTAAAAGCACCAGAGTAGAACACAGAAGAAGCTTGTAAATTGATGTAATAGCCAGTAAGCAGAAGTACAATTCAAGTTTAGTTATCGATTTTTTACTTTTTAGCCTTCTTTGGTGCATTGGACATGCGCTAGGACCTTAAGATTTTGCATGCAGGGAGGAATAGAAGCTAGGTTGCATGGGAGAATGTGAAAAGTGTTCATATGTAGTAAAAACCCAAGAAATCCGCCCGTTTTCGCCATTTGCTACCGAATGGACTTAATGTCAAATCGTCACATTGGCCGCTCTACTCTCTGAAACGGCTACATTTATCGTGTGCAAAGCTATGTTAGGTGCTGCGATATGCGGAGACACTAAAACCACCATAGTAGAATACAGAAGAAGCTTGTAAGTTGATGTAATAGCCAGTACGAATTAGTACAATTCACGTTTTGTTATCGATTTTTTACTTTTTAGCCTTCTTTGGTGCACTGTTCATGCGCTAGGACCTTAAGATTTTGCATGCAGGGAGGACTAGCAGCCACGTTGCACGGGACAATGTGAAAAGTGTTCATATGTAGTAAAAACCCAAGAAATCCGCAATTTCGTTATTTGCTATCGAATCGACTTAATGTCAGATCGTCACATTTGCCGCTCTTCTCTCTGAAACGGTTACATTTATCGTGTGCAATGCTATGTCGCGTGCTGCGGTATGCGGAGACACTAAAAGCACCATAGTAGAACACAGAAGCAGCTTCTAAGTTGATGTAATATACTTTTTAGCATTCTTTGGTGCACTGGACATGCGCTAGGACGTTACGATTTTGCATGCAGGGAGGAATAGCAGCCACGTTGCACGGGAGAATGTGAAAAGTGTTTACATGTAGTAATAACCTAAGTAAATCGCCCGCCTTCGTCATTTGCTATGGAATCGACTTAATGTCAGATCGTCACATTGGCCGCTCTACTCTCTGAAACGGTTACATTTATCGTGTTCAAAGCTATGACGCGTGCTGCGATATGCGGAGACACTAAAAGAACCATAGTAGAACACAGAAGAAGATTCTTAGTTGATGTAATAGCCAGTAAGAAGCAGTACAATTCTAGTTTAGGTATCGATTTTTGACTTTTTAACGTTGTTTGGTGCCTTGGACATCAGCTAGGAACTTAAGATTTTGCATGCAGGGAGGACTAGGATGGACGTTGCACGGTAGAATGTGAGAAGTGATTATATGTATTAAAAACCTGAGAAATCCGCAATTTCGTTATTTGCCATCGAATCGACTTAATGTCAGATCGTCACATTGGCCGCTCTTCTCTCTGAAACGGTTACATTTACCGTTGCAAAGCTATGACGTATGCTGCGATATGCGGAGACACTAAAAGCACCATAGGAGAACAGAGAAGAAGCTTCTAAGTTGATGTAATAGCCAGTACGAAGAAGTACAATTCAAATTTAGTTATCGATTTTTGACTTTTTAGCCTTCTTTGGTGCATAGGACATGCACTAGGACCTTAAGATTTTGCATGCAGGGAGGAATAGAAGCCACGTTGCACGGGAGAATGAGAAAAGTGTTTATATGTAGTAATAGCCAAAGAAAATCGCCCGTTATCGTCATTTGCTGTCGAATCGACTTAATGTCAGATCGTCACATTGGCCGCTCTACTCTCTGAGACGGTTACATTTATTGTGTGCAAGGCTATGTCGCGTGCTGCGATATGCAGAGACACTAAGAGCACCATAGTAGAACACAGAAGAAGATTCTTAGTTGATGTAATAGCCAGTAGGAAGCAGTACAATTCATGTTTAGTTATCGATTTTTTACTTTTTAGCCGGCTTTGGTGCCTTGGACATGTGCTATAACCTTACGATTTTGCATGCAGGGAGATCTAACAGCCACCTTACATGGAACAATAACAAAAGTGTTCAAATGTAGTAAAAACCTAAGATATCCGCCCGTTTTCGTAATTTGCTATCGAATCGACCTAATGTCAGATCGTCACATTGGCCGCTCTTCTCTCTGAAACGGTTACATTTATTGTGTGCAAGGCTATGTCGCGTGCTGCGATATGCGGAGACACTAAAAGCACCGTAGTAGAATACAGAAGAAGATTCTAAGTTGATGTAATAGCCAGTAAGAAGCAGTACAATCCTAGTTTATTTATCGATTTTTTACTTTTTAACCGGCTTTGGTGCCTTGGACATGAGCTAGTACCTTAAGATTTTGCATGCAATGAGGACTAGCAGTCACGTTGCACGGGAGAATGTGAAAAGTGTTCATATGTAGTAAAACTCAAAGAAATCCGCACGTTTCGGTCATTTGCTATCGAATCGACTTAATGTCAGATCGTCACATTAGCCGCCCTTCTCTTTGAAACGGTAACATTTATCGTGTAAAAAGTTATGTCGCGTGCTGCGATATGCGGAGACACTAAAACCACCATAGTAGAACACAGAACAAGATTCTAAGTTGATGTAATAGCCAGTAAGAAGCAGTACAATTCAAGTTTAGTTATCCAGTTTTGACTTTTTAGCCGGCTTTGGTGCCTTGGACATGAGCTATGACCTTAAGATTTTGCAATCAACGAGGAATAGCAGCCACGTTGCACGGGAGAAGGTGAAATGTGTTCATATGTAGTAAAAACACAAGAAATTCGCTCGTTTTCGTCATTTGCTACCGAATCAACTTAATGTGAGATTGTCACATTGACCGTTCTACTCTCTGAAACGGCTACACTAATCGTCTGCAAAGCTATGTCGCGTGCTGCGATATGCGGAGACACTGAAAGTACCATAGTAGAACACGGAAGAAGATTCTAAGTTGATGTAATAGCCAGTAAGAAGCAGTACAATCCTAGTTTATTTATCGATTTTTTACTTTCTAGCCGGATTTGGTGCCTTGGACATGAGCTATGACCTTACGATTTTGCATGCAGGGAGGACTTGCAGCCACGTTGCACGGGAGAATGTGAAAAGTGTTCATATGTAGTGAAAACCCAACCAATTCGACCGTTTCCGTCATTTGCTACAAAATCGACTTAATGTCAGATCGTCACATTGGCCGCTCTACTCTCTTAAACGGTTACATTTATCGTGTGCAAAGCTATGACGCGTGCTGCGATATGCGGAGACACTAAAAGCACCATAGTAGAACACAGAAGATGCTTGTAAGTTGATGTAATAGCCAGTAAGCAGAAGTACAATTCAAGTTTAGTTATCGATTTTTGACTTTTTAGCATTCTTTGGTGCATTGGACATGCGCTAGGACCATAAGATTTTGCATGCAGGGAGGAATAGCAGCTACGTTGCACGGGAGAATGTGAAAAGTGTTTATATGTAGTACTAACCTAAGACAATCGGACGTTTTCGTCATTTGCTATCGAATCGACTTAATGTCAGATCGTCACATTGGTAGCTCTTCTCTCTGAAACGGTTACATTTATCGTGTTCAAAGCTATGACGCGTGCTGCGATATGCGGAGACACTAAAAGCACCATAGTAGAACACAGAAGAAGTTCCTAAGTTGAAGTAATAGCCAGTAAGAAGCAGTACAATTCAAGTTTAGTTATCGATTTTTGACTTTTTAGCCGGCTTTGGTGCCTTAGACATGAGCTAGGAAATTTAGATTTTGCATGCAGGGAGGACTAGCAGGCACGTTGCACGGTAGAATGTGAAAAGTGTTTATATGTTGTAAAAACCTGAGAAATCCGCAATTTCGTTATTTGCTATCGAATCGACTTAATGTCAGATCGTCACAGTGTCTGCTTTTCTCTCTGAAACGGTTTCATTTATCGTGTGCAAAGCTATGACGCGTGCTGCGATATACGGAGACGCTAAAAGCACCATAGTAGAACACAGAAGAAGCTTGTAAATTGATGTAATAGCCAGTAAGAAGAAGTACAATTCAAGTTTAGTTATCGATTTTTTACTTTTTAGCCTTCTTTGGTGCATTGGACATGCTCTAGGACCTTAAGATTTTGCATGCAGGGAGGAATAGAAGCTACGTTCCATGGGAGAATGTGAAAAGTGTTCATATGTAGTAAAAACCCAAGAAACCCGCCCGTTTTCGTCATTTGCTACCGAATCGACTTAATGTCAAATCGTAACATTGGCCGCTCTACTCTCTGAAACGGCTACATTTATCGTGTGCAAAGCTATGTGTCGTGCTGCGATATGCGAAGACACTAAAAGCATCATAGTAGATCATAGAAGAATCTTCTAAAGTGATGTAATAGCCAGTAAGAAGCAGTACAATTCAAGTTTACTTATCGATTTTTGACTTTTTAGCCGGCTTTTGTGCCTTGGACATGAGCTTGGACCTTAAGATTTTACATGCAGGGAGGACTAGCAGGCACGTTGCACCGTAGGATGTGAGAAGTGTTTATATGTAGCAAAAACCTGAGAAATCCGCAATTTCGTTATTTGCTATCGAATCGACTTAATGTCAGATCGTCACATTGGCCGCTCTTCTCTCTGAAACGGTTACATTTATCGTGTTCAAAGCTATGACGCGTGCTGCGATATGCGGAGACACTAAAAGCACCATAGTAGAACACAGAAGAAGTTCCTAAGTTGAAGTAATAGCCAGTAAGAAGCAGTACAATTCAAGTTTAGTTATCGATTTTTGACTTTTTAGCCGGCTTTGGTGCCTTGGACGTGTGCTATGACCTTAAGATTTTACATGCAGGGAGGACTAGCAGCCACGTTGCACGGGATAATGTGAAAAGTGTTCATATGTAGTAAAAACCCAAGAAATCCGCCCGTTTTCGTCATTTGCTACCGAATCGACTTAATGACAGATCGTCACATTGGCCGCTCTAATCTCTGAAACGGCTACATTTATCGTGTGCAAAGCTATGGGGCGTGCTGCGATATGCGGAGACACTAAAAGCACCATAGTAGAACACAGAAGATCTTCTAAGCTGATGTAATAGCCAGTAAGAAGCAGTACAATTCAAGTATAGTTATCATATTTTTGACTTTTTAGCCGGGTTTTGTGCCTTGGACATGAGATAGGACCTTACGATTTTGCATGCAGGGAGTACTAGCAGCCACGTTGCACGGGAGAATGTGAAAAGTGTTCATATGTAGTAAAAACCTAACAAGTACGTCAGATTTCGTCATTTGCTATCGAATCGTCTTAATGACAGATGAACACATTGGCCACTCTTCTCTCTGAAAAGGTTACATTTATCGTGTGCAAAGCTATGACGCGTCCTGCGATATGCGGAGACACTAAAAACACCATAGTAGAACACAGAAGAAGCTTCTATGTTGATGTAATAGCCAGTAAGAAGCAGTACAATTCAAGTTTAGTTATCGATTTCTGACTTTTTAGTCAGCTTTGCTGTCTTGGACATGATCTAGGACCTTAAGAATTTGCATGCAGATAGGACTAGCAGCCACGTTGAATTTCAGAATGTGAAAAGTGTTAATATGTAGTGAAAACCTAAGAATTCCGCAATGTCGTTATTTGCTAACGAATCGACTTAATGTCAGAACGTCACATTGGCCGCTCTTCTCTCTGAAACGGTTACATTTATCGTGTGGAACGCTATGTCGCGTGCTGCGATATGCGGAGAGACGAAAAGCACAATAGTAGAACACAGAAGCAGATTCTTAGTTGTTGAAATAGCCAGTAAGAAGCAGTACAATTCAAGTTTGGTTATCGATTTTTGACTTTTTAGCCTTCTTTGGTGCCTTTCACATGAGCTAGGACCTTAAGATTTTGCATGCAGGGAGGACTAACAGCCACGTTGCACGGCAGAGATTCAAAAGTGTTTATATCTAGTAAAAACCTGAGAAATCCACCCGTTTTCATCATTTGATATCGAATCGACTTAACGTCAGATCGTCACATTGGCCGCTCTACTCTCTGAAACGGTTACATTTATCGTCTGCAAAGCTATGTGGCGTGCTGCGATATGCGGAGACACTAAAAGCACCATAGTAGAACACAGAAGAAGCTAGTAAGATGATGTAATAGCCAGTAAGAAGCAGTACAATTCAAGTTTAGTTATCGACTTTTGACTTTTTAGCCGGCTTTGGTGCCTTGGACATGAGCTAGGACCTTAAGATTTTGGATGCAGGGAGGACAGGCAGCCACGTTGCCCGGGACGACGTGAAAAGTGTTCATATGTAGCAAAAACCTAAGAAGTCAGCCAGTTTTCGTCATTTGCTATCAAATCGACTTAATGTCAGATAGTCACATTGGCCGCTCTTCCTTCTGAAACGGTTATATTTATGGTGTGCAAAGCTATGTCCCGTGCTGCGATATGCGGAGACACAAAAAGGACCATAGTAGAAAACAGATGAAGATTCTTAGTTGAAGCAATAGCCAGTAAGAAGCAGTACAATTCAAGTTTAGTTATCGATTTTTGACTTTTTAGCCGGCTTTGGTGCCTTGGACATGATCTAGGAACTTTAGATTTTGCATGCAGGGAGGACTAGCAGGCACGTTGCACGGTAGAATGTGAAAAGTGTTTATATGTTGTAGAAAACTGAGAAATCCGCAATTTCGTTATTTGCTATCGAGTCGACTTAATGTCAGATCGTCACAGTGTCTGCTCTTCACTCTGAAACGGTTTCATTTATCGTGTGCAAAGCTATGACGCGTGCTGCGATATACGGAGACACTAAAAGCACCATGGTAGAACACAGAAGAAGCTTGTAAATTGATGTAATAGCCAGTAAGAAGAAGTACAATTCAAGTTTAGTTATCGATTTTTTACTTTTTAGCCTTCTTTGGTGCAGTGGACATGCGCTAGGACCTTAAGATTTTGCATGCAGGGAGGAATAGAAGCTACGTTGCATGGGAGAATGTGAAAAGTGTTCATATGTAGTAAAAACCCAAGAAATCCGCCCGTTTTCGCCATTTGCTACCGAATCGACTTAATGTCAAATCGTTACATTGGCCGCTCTACTCTCTGAAACGGCTACATTTATCGTGTGCAAAGCTATTTGTCGTGCTGCGATATGCGGAGACACTAAAAGCACCATAGTAGAACATAGAAGAAGATTCTAAGTTGATGCAATAGCCAGTAAGAAGAAATACAATTCAAATTTAGTTATCGATTTTTGATATTTAGCCATCTTTGGTGCATTGGACATGCGCTAGGACCTTAAGATTTTGCATGCAGGGAGGACTAGCAGGCATGTTGCACGGTGGGATGTGACAAGTGTTTATATGTAGTAAAAACCTAAGAATTCCGCAATGTCGTTATTTGCTAACAAATCGACTTAATGTCAGATCGTCACATTGGCCGCTCTTCTCTCTGAAACGGTTACATTTATCGTGTGCAAGGCTATGTCACGTGCTGCGATATGCGGAGACACTAAAAGCACCATAGTAGAACACAGAAGAGGATTCTTAGTTGATGTAATAGCCAGTAGGAAGCAGTACAATTCAAGTTTAGTTTTAGATTTTTGACTTTTTAGCCGGCTTTGGTGCCTTGGACATGTGCTATTACCTTATGATTTTTCATGCAGTATGGACTAGCAGCCACGTTGCACGGCAGAATGTGAGAAGTGTTTATATATAGTAAAAACCTCAGAAATCCGCCCGTTTTCGTCACTTGCTATCGAATAGACTTTAAGTCAGATCGTCACATTGGCCGCTCTACACTCTGAAACGGTAACATTTATCGTGTGGAACGCTATGTGGCGTGCTGCAATATGCGGAGACACTAAAAGCAAAATAGTAGAACACAGAAGAAGCTAGTAAGTTGATGTAATAGCCAGTAAGAAGCAGTACAATTCAAGTTTAGTTATCGATTTTTGACTTTTTATCCGGCTTTGGTGCCTTGGACATGAGCTAGGACCTTAAGATTTTGCATGCAGGGAATACTAGCAGCCACGTTACATGGGAAAATGATAAAAGTGTTCATATGTAGTAAAAACCTAAGAAGTCCGCCAGTTTTCGTCATTTGCTATCGAATCGAATTAATGACAGATCGCTACATTAGCCGCTCTTCTCTCTGAAACGGTTACATTTATCGTGTGCAAAGCTATGTCGCGTACTGCGATATGCAGAGACACTAAAAGCACCAGAGTAGAACACAGAAGAAGCTTCTAAGTTGATGTAATAGCCAGTAAGAAGCAGTACAATTCAAGTTTAGTTATCGATTTTTGACTTTTTAGCCGGCTTTGGTGCCTTGGACGTGTGCTATGACCTTAAGATTTTACATGCAGGGAGGAATAGCAGCCACGTTGGACGGGATAATGCTAAAAGTGTTCATATGTAGTAAAAACCCAAGAAATCCGCCCGCTTTCGTCATTTGCTACCGAATCGACTTAACGACAGATCGTCACATTGGCCGCTCTACTCTCTGAAACGGCTACATTTATCGTGTGCAAAGCTATGTATCGTGCTGCGATATGCGGAGACACTAAAAGCACCATAGTAGAACACAGAAGAAGCTTCTAAGTTGATGCAATAGCCAGTAAGAAGCAGTACAATTCAAGTTTAGTTATCGATTTTTGACTTTTTAGCCGGGTTTGGTGCCTTGGACATGAGCTAGGACCTTAAGATTTTGCATGCAGGGAGTACTAGCAGCCACGTTGCACGGGAGAATGTGAAAAGTGTTCATATGTAGTAAAAACAATAGAAATCCGCCCGTTTTCGTCATTTGCTACCGAATCGACTTAATGTCAGATCGTCACATTGGCCTTTCCTCTCGGAAACGGCTACATTTATCGTGTGCAATGCTATGTCGCGTGCTGCGATATGCGGAGACATCAAAAGCACCATTTTAGAACACAGAAGAAGCTTCTAAGATAATGTAAAAGCCAGTAAGAATCAGTACAATTCAAGTTCACTTATCGATTTTTGACTTTTTAGCCGGCTTTGTCTCCTTGGACATCAGCTATGGCCTTACGATTATGAATACAGGGAGGACTAGCAGACACGTTGCACGGGAGAAAGTGGACAGTGTTCATATGTAGTAAAAACAGAAGAAATCCGACCCTTTTCATCATTTGCTACCGAATTGACTTAATGTCAGATCGTCACATTGGCCGCTCTAATCTCTGGAACGGCTACATGTATCGTGTGCAATGCTACGTCGCGTGCTGCGATGTGCGGAGACATCAAAAGCACCATAGTAGAACACAGAAGAAGATTCTAAGTTGATGTAATAGCCAGTAAGAAGCAGTACAATTCAAGTTTAGTTAATTATTTCTGACTTTTTAGCCAGCTTTGGTGTCTTGGACAAGATCTAGGACCTTAAGAATTTGCATGTAGATAGGACTAGCAGCCACGTCGAATGGCAGAATGTGAAAAGTGGTAATATGTAGTAAAAACCTAAGAATTCCGCAATGTCGTTATTTGCTAACGAATCGACTTAATGTCAGATCGTCACATTGGCCGCTCTTCTCTCTGAAACGGTTACATTTATCGTGTGCAAAGCTATGTCACGTGCTGCGATATGCGGGCACACTAAAAGCACCATAGTAGAACACAGAAGAAGATTCTAAGTTGATGTAATAGCCAGTAAGAAGCAGTACAATTCAAGTTTACTTATCGATTTTTGACTTTTTAGCCGGCTTTGGTGCCTTGGACATAAACTAGGACCTTAAGATTTTGTATGCAGGGAGGTCTAGCTGCCACGTTGCACGGGAGAATGTGAAAAGTGTTCATATGTAGTAAAAACTAAGGAATCCGCCCGTTTTCGTCACTTGCTATCGAATCGACTTTAACTCAGATCGTCACATTGGCCGCTCTACACTCTGAAACTGTTACATTTATCGTGTGGAACGCTATGTGGCGTGCTGCGATATGCGGAGACACTAAAAGCAAAAAAGTAGAACACAGAAGAAGCTAGTAAGTTGATGTAATAGCCAGTAAGAAGCAGTACAATTCAAGATTAGTTATCGATTTTTGACATATTAGCCGGCTTTGGTGCCTTGGACATGAGCTAGGACCTTAAGATTTTGCATGCAGGGAGTACTAGCGCCCACGTTACATGGGAAAATGATAAAAGAAGTCCGCCAGTTTTCGTCATTTGCTATCGAATCGAATTAATGACAGATCGCTACATTAGCCGCTCTTCTCTCTGAAACGGTTACATTTATCGTGTGCAAAGCTATGTCGCGTACTGCGATATGCGGAGACACTAAAAGCACCAGAGTAGAACACAGAAGAAGCTTCTAAGTTGATGTAATAGCCAGTAAGAAGCAGTACAATTCAAGTTTAGTTATCGATTTTTGTTTTTTCGCCGGCTTTGGTGCCTTGGACATGATCTACGACCTTAAGATTTTGCATTCAGGGACGACTAGCTGCCACGTTGCACGGTAGAATGTGAAAAGTGTTCATATGTTGAAATAACCTAAGAAGTCCGCCCATTTTCGACATTTGCTATCGAATCGACTTAGTGTCATTTCGTCACATAAGCCGCACTTCTCTCTGAAACGGTTACATTTATCGTGTACAAGGCTATGTCGCGTGCTGCGATATTCGGAGACACTAAAAGCACCACAGTAGAACACAGAAGAAGCTTCTAAGATGATGTAATAGCCAGTAAGAAGCAGTACAATTCAAATTTAGTTATCAATTTTTGACTTTTTAGCCGGCTTTGGTGCCTTGGACATGAGCAAGGAACTTAAGATTTTGCATGCAGGGAGGACTAGCAGGCACGTTGCACGGGACAATGAGAAAAGTGTTCATATGTAGTAAAAACCTAAGAAATCCGCCCGTTTTCGTCATTTTCTTTCGAATCGACTTAATGTCAGATCGTCACATTGGCCGGTCTTCCTTCTGAAACAGTTACATATATCGTGTGCAAAGCTATGTCGCGTGCTGCGATATGCGGAGACACTAAAAGCTACATAGTATAACACAGAAGAAGCTTCTAATTTGATGTAATAGCCAGTAAGAAGCAGTACAACTCAAGTTTAGTTATCGGTTTTTGACTTTTTAGCTTTCTTATGAGCCCTGAACATGAGCTAGGACCTTAAGATTTTGCATGCAGGGAGGACTAGCAGCCACGTGGCATGGCAGAATGTGAAGAGTTTTCATATGTAGTAAAAACCTAAGAAATCAGCCAGTTTTCGTCATTTGCTATCCAATCGACTTAATGTCAGATCGTCACATTGGCCGCTCTTCTCTCTGAAACGGTAACATTTATCGTGTATAAAGCTATGTAGCGTGCTGCGATATGCGGATACACTAAAAGCACCATAGTAGAACACAGAAGAAGATTCTTAGTTGATGTAATAGCCAGTAGGAAGCAGTACAATTCAAGTTTAGTTATCGATTTTTGACTTTTTAGCCGGCTTTGGTGCCTTGGACATGAGATATGGCCTTACGATTATGCATGCAGGGAGGACTAGCAGCCACGTTGCACGGGATAATGTGAAAAGTGTCCATATGTAGTAAAAACCACAGAAATCCGCCCGTTTTCGTCATTTGCAACCTAATCGACTTAATGTCAGATCGTCACATTGGCCGCTCTAATCTCTGGAACGGCTACATGTATTGTGTGCAATGCTATGTCTCGTGCTGCGATATGTGGAGACATCAAAAGCACCGTAGTAGAACACAGAAGAAGATTCTAAGTTGATGTAATAGCCAGTAAGAAGCAGTACAATTCAAGATTAGTTATCGATTTTTGACTTTTTAGCCATCTTTGGTGCCTTGGACATGAGTTAGGACCTTAAGAATTTGCATGCAGGGAGGACTAGTAGATGCGTTGCACGGGAGAATGTGAAAAGTGTTCATATGTAGTAAAAACCTAACAAGTACGTCAGATTTCGTCATTTGCTATCGAATCGACTTAATGACAGATAGACACATTGGCCACTCTTCTCTCTGAAAATGTTACATTTATCGTGTGCAAAGCTATGTCGCGTGCTGCGATTTGCGGAGACACTAAAAACACCATAGTAGAACACAGAAGAAGCTTCTGAGTTGATGTAATAGCCAGTAAGAAGCAGTACAATTCAAGTTTAGTTATCAATTTCTGACTTTTCAGTCAGCTTTGGTGTCTTGGACATGATCTAGGACCTTAAGAATTTGCATGCAGATAGGACTAGCAGCCACGTTGAATTTCAGAATGTGAAAGTGTTAATATGTAGTAAAAACCTAAGAATTCCGCAATGTCGTTATTTGCTAACGAATCGACTTAATGTCAGAACGTCACATTGGCCGCTCTTCTCCCTGAAACGGTTACATTTATCGTGTGCAAAGCTATGTCGCGTGCTGCGATTTGCGGGCACACTAAAAGCACCATAGTAGAACACAGAAGAAGATTCTAAGTTGATGTAATAGCCAGTAAGAAGCAGTACAATTCAAGTTTACTTATCGATTTTTGACTTTTTAGCCATCTTTGGTGCCTTGGACATGAGTTAGGACCTTAAGAATTTGCATGCAGGGAGGTCTAGCAGCCACGTTGCACGGGAGAATGTGAAAAGTGTTCATACGTAGTAAAAACCTAAGAAATCCGCCCGTTTTCGTCACTTGCTATCGAATCGACTTAACGTCAGATCGTCACATTGGCCGCTCTACACTCTGAAACTGTTACATTTATCGTGTGGAACGCTATGTCGCGTGCTGCGATATGCGGAGAGACTAAAAGCACAATAGTAGAACACAGAAGCAGATTCTTATTTGTTGAAATAGCCAGTAAGAAGCAGTACAATTCAAGTTTGGTTATTGATTTTTGACTTTTTAGCCTTCTTTGGTGCCTTTCACATGAGCTAGGACCTTAAGATTTTGCATGCTGGGAGGACTAACAGCCACGTTGCACGGCAGAGATTCAAAAGTGTTTATATGTAGTAAAAACCTGAGAAATCCACCCGTTTTCATCATTTGATATCGAATCGACTTAACGTCAGATTGTCACATTGGCCCCTCTACTCTCTGAAACGGTTACATTTATCGTCTGCAAAGCTATGTGGCGTGCTGCGATGTGCGGAGACACTAGAAGCACCATAGTAGAACACAGAAGAAGCTAGTAAGTTGATGTAATAGCCAGTAAGAAGGAGTACAATTCAAGTTTAGTTATCGACTTTTGACTTTTTAGCCTGCTTTGGTGCCTTGGACATGAGCTGGGACTTTAAGATTTTGGATGCAGAGAGGACAGGCAGCCACGTTGCACGGGAGGACGTGAAAAGTGTTCATATGTAGCAAAAACCTAAGAAGTCAGCCAGTTTTCGTCATTTGCTATCAAATCGACTTAATGTCAGATAGTCACATTGGCCGCTCTTCCTTGTGAAACGGTTACATTTATGGTGTGCAAAGCTATGTCCCGTGCTGCGATATGCGGAGACACAAAAAAGACCATAGTAGAAAACAGAAGAAGATTCTTAGTTGAAGCAATAGCCAGTAAGAAGCAGTACAATTCAAGTTTAGTTATCGATTTTTGACTTTTTAGCCGGCTTTGGTGCCTTGGACATGATCTAGGACCTTAAGATTTTGCATGCAGGGAGGACTATCAGGCACATGGCATGGCAGAATGTGAAGAGTTTTCATATGTAGTAAAAACCTAAGAAATCAGCCAGTTTTCGTCATTTGCTATCCAATCGACTTAATGTCAGATCGTCACAGTGTCTGCTCTTCTCTCTGAAACGGTTTCATTTATCGTGTGCAAAGCTATGTCGCGTGCTGCGATATGCGGAGACACTAAAAGCTCCATAGTATAACACAGAAGAAGATTCTTAGTTGATGTAATAGCCAGTAGGAAGCAGTACAATTCAAGTTTAGTTATCGATTTTTGACTTTTTAGCCGGCTTTGGTGCCTTGGACATGAGATATGGCCTTACGATTATGCATGCAGGGAGGACTAGCAGCCACGTTGCACGGGATAATGTGAAAAGTGTCCATATGTAGTAAAAACCAGAGAAATCCGCCCGTTTTCGTCATTTGCAACCTAATCGACTTAATGTCAGATCGTCACATTGGCCGCTCTACCTTCTGAAACGGCTACAATAATCGTGTGCAAGGCTATCTCGTATGCTGCGATATGCGGAGACACTAAAAGCACCATAGTAGAACACAGAAGAAGATTCTTAGTTGATGCAATAGCCAGTAGGAAGCAGTACAATTCAAGTTTAGTTATCGATTTTTGACTTTTTAGCCGGCTTTGGTGCCTTGGACGTGTGCTATGACCTTAAGATTTTACATGCAGGGAGGACTAGCAGCCACGTTGCACGGGATAATGTGAAAAGTGTTCATATGTAGTAAAAACCCAAGAAATCCGCCCGTTTTCGTCATTTGCTACCGAATCGACTTAATGACAGATCGTCACATTGGCCGCTCTAATCTCTGAAACGGCTACATTTATCGTGTGCAAAGCTATGTGGCGTGCTGCGATATGCGGAGACACTAAAAGCACCATAGTAGAACACAGAAGAAGCTTCTAAGCTGATGTAATAGCCAGTAAGAAGCAGTACAATTCAAGTTTAGTTATCATATTTTTGACTTTTTAGCCGGGTTTGGTGCCTTGGACATGAGATAGGACCTTACGATTTTGCATGCAGGGAGTACTAGCAGCCACGTTGCACGGGAGAATGTGAAAAGTGTTCATATGTAGTAAAAACCTAACAAGTACGTCAGATTTCGTCATTTGCTATCGAATCGTCTTAATGACAGATGAACACATTGGCCACTCTTCTCTCTGAAAAGGTTACATTTATCGTGTGCAAAGCTATGTCGCGTCCTGCGATATGCGGAGACACTAAAAACACCATAGTAGAACACAGAAGAAGCTTCTATGTTGATGTAATAGCCAGTAAGAAGCAGTACAATTCAAGTTTAGTTACCGATTTCTGACTTTTTAGTCAGCTTTGCTGTCTTGGACATGATCTAGGACCTTAAGAATTTGCACGCAGATAGGACTAGCAGCCACGTTGAATTTCAGAATGTGAAAAGTGTTAATATGTAGTGAAAACCTAAGAATTCCGCAATGTCGTTATTTGCTAACGAATCGACTTAATGTCAGAACGTCACATTGGCCGCTCTTCTGTCTGAAACGGTTACATTTATCGTGTGGAACGCTATGTCGCGTGCTGCGATATGCGGAGAGACTAAAAGCACAATAGTAGAACACAGAAGCAGATTCTTAGTTGTTGAAATAGCCAGTAAGAAGCAGTACAATTCAAGTTTGGTTATCGATTTTTGACTTTTTAGCCTTCTTTGGTGCCTTTCACATGAGCTAAGACCTTAAGATTTTGCATGCAGGGAGGACTAACAGCCACGTTGCACGGCAGAGATTCAAAAGTGTTTATATGTAGTAAAAACCTGAGAAATCCACCCGTTTTCATCATTTGATATCGAATCGACTTAACGTCAGATCGTCACATTGGCCGCTCTACTCTCTGAAACGGTTACATTTACCGTCTGCAAAGCTATGTGGCGTGCTGCGATATGCGGAGACACTAAAAGCACCATAGTAGAACACAGAAGAAGCTAGTAAGTTGATGTAATAGCCAGTAAGAAGCAGTACAATTCAAGTTTAGTTATCGACTTTTGACTTTTTAGCCGGCTTTGGTGCCTTGGACATGAGCTAGGACCTTAAGATTTTGGATGCAGGGAGGACAGGCAGCCACGTTGCCCGGGACGACGTGAAAAGTGTTCATATGTAGCAAAAACCTAAGAAGTCAGCCAGTTTTCGTCATTTGCTATCAAATCGACTTAATGTCAGATAGTCACATTGGCCGCTCTTCCTTCTGAAACGGTTACATTTATGGTGTGCAAAGCTATGTCCCGTGCTGCGATATGCGGAGACACAAAAAGGACCATAGTAGAAAACAGAAGAAGATTCTTAGTTGAAGCAATAGCCAGTAAGAAGCAGTACAATTCAAGTTTAGTTATCGATTTTTGACTTTTTAGCCGGCTTTGGTGCCTTGGACATGATCTAGGAACTTTAGATTTTGCATGCAGGGAGGACTAGCAGGCACGTTGCACGGTAGAATGTGAAAAGTGTTTATATGTTGTAGAAACCTGAGAAATCCGCAATTTCGTTATTTGCTATCGAGTCGACTTAATGTCAGATCGTCACAGTGTCTGCTCTTCACTCTGAAACGGTTTCATTTATCGTGTGCAAAGCTATGACGCGTGCTGCGATATACGGAGACACTAAAAGCACCATGGTAGAACACAGAAGAAGCTTGTAAATTGATGTAATAGCCAGTAAGAAGAAGTACAATTCAAGTTTAGTTATCGATTTTTTACTTTTTAGCCTTCTTTGGTGCAGTGGACATGCGCTAGGACCTTAAGATTTTGCATGCAGGGAGGAATAGAAACTACGTTGCATGGGAGAATGTGAAAAGTGTTCATATGTAGTAAAAACCCAAGAAATCCGCCCGTTTTCGCCATTTGCTACCGAATCGACTTAATGTCAAATCGTCACATTGGCCGCTCTACTCTCTGAAACGGCTACATTTATCGTGTGCAAAGCTATTTGTCGTGCTGCGATATGCGGAGACACTAAAAGCACCATAGTAGAACATAGAAGAAGATTCTAAGTTGATGCAATAGCCAGTAAGAAGAAATACAATTCAAATTTAGTTATCGATTTTTGATATTTAGCCATCTTTGGTGCATTGGACATGCGCTAGGACCTTAAGATTTTGCATGCAGGGAGGACTAGCAGGCATGTTGCACGGTGGGATGTGACAAGTGTTTATATGTAGTAAAAACCTGAGAAATCCGCAATTTCGTTATTTGCTATAGAATCGACTTAATGTCAGATCGTCACATTGGCCGCTCTTCTCTCTGAAACGGTTACATTTATCGTGTTCAAAGCTATGACGCGTGCTGCGATATGCGGAGACACTAAAAGCACCATAGTAGAACACAGACGAAGTTCCTAAGTTGAAGTAATAGCCAGTAAGAAGCAGTACAATTCAAGTTTAGTTATCGATTTTTGACTTTTTAGCCGGCTTTGGTGCCTTGGACATGAGCTAGGAACTTTAGATTTTGCATGCAGGGAGGACTAGCAGGCACGTTGCACGGTAGAATATGAAAAGTGTTTATATGTTGTAAAAACCTGAGAAATCAGCAATTTCGTTATTTGCTATCGAATCGACTTAATGTCAGATCGTCACAGTGTCTGCTCTTCTCTCTGAAACGGTTTCATTTATCGTGTGCAAAGCTATGACGCGTGCTGCGATATACGGCGACACTAAAAGCACCATAGTAGAACACAGAAGAAGCTTGTAAATTGATGTAATAGCCAGTAAGAAGAAATACAATTCAAGTAAGTTATCGATTTTTGACTTTTTAGCCATCTTTGGTGCATTGGACGTGAGTTAGGACCTTAAGATTTTGCATGCAGGGAGGAATAGCAGCTACGTTGCACGGGAGAATGTGAAAAGTGTTCATATGTAGTAAAAACACGAGAAATCCGCCCGTTTTCGTCTTTTGCTATCGAATCGACTTAATGTCAGATCGTCACATTGGCCGCTCTTCTCTCTGGAACGGTTACATTTATCGTGTTCAAAGCTATGACGCGTGCTGCGATATGCGGAGACACTAAAAGCACCATAGTAGAACACAGAAGAAGTTCCTAAGTTGAAGTAATAGCCAGTAAGAAGCAGGACAATTCAAGATTAGTCATCGATTTTTGACTTTTTAGCCGGCTTTGGTGCCTTGGTCATGAGCTAGGAACTTTAGATTTTGCATGCAGGGAGGACTAGCAGGCACGTTGCACGGTAGAATGTGAAAAGTGTTTATATGTAGTAAAAACCCAAGAAATCCGCCCGTTTTCGTCATTTGCTACCGAATCGACTTAATGTCAAATCGTCACATTGGCCGCTCTTCTCTCTGAAACGGTTACATTTATCGTGTTCAAAGGTATGACGCGTGCTGCGATATGCAGAGACACTAAAAGCACCATATTAGAACACAGAAGAAGTTCCTAAGTTGAAGTAATAGCTAGTAAGAAGCAGTACAATTCAAGTTTAGTTATCGAGTTTTGACTTTTTAGCCGGCTTTGTTGCCTTGGACCTGAGCTAGGAACTTTAGATTTTGCATGCAGGGAGGACTAGCAGGCACGTTGCACGGTAGAATGTGAAAAGCGTTTATATGTTGTAAAAACCTGAGAAATCCGCAATTGCGTTATTTGCTATCGAATCGACTTAATGTCAGATCGTCACAGTGTCTGCTCTTCTCTCTGAAACGGTTTCATTTATCGTGTGCAAAACTATGACGTGTGCTGCGATATACGGAGACACTAAAAGCACCATAGTAGAACACAGAAGAAGCTTGTAAATTGATGTAATAGCCAGTAAGCAGAAGTACAATTCAAGTTTAGTTATCGATTTTTTACTTTTTAGCCTTCTTTGGTGCACTGTTCATGCGCTAGGACTTTAAGATTTTGCATGCAGGGAGGACTAGCAGCCACGTTGCACGGGACAATGTGAAAAGTGTTCATATGTAGTAAAAACCCAAGAAATCCGCAATTTCGTTATTTGCTATCGAATCGACTTAATGTCAGATCGTCACATTTGCCGCTCTTCTCTCTGAAACGGTTACATTTATCGTGTGCAATGCTATGTCGCGTGCTGCGGTATGCGGAGACACTAAAAGCACCATAGTAGAACACAGAAGCAGCTTCTAAGTTGATGTAATATACTTTTTAGCATTCTTTGGTGCATTGGACATGCGCTAGGACGTTACGATTTTGCATGCAGGGAGGAATAGCAGCCACGTTGCACGGGAGAATGTGAAAAGTGTTTACATGTAGTAATAACCTAAGAAAATCGCCCGCCTTCGTCATTTGCTATGGAATCGACTTAATGTCAGATCGTCACATTGGCCGCTCTTCTCTCTGAAACGGTTACATTTACCGTTGCAAAGCTATGACGCATGCTGCGATATGCGGAGACACTAAAAGCACCATAGGAGAACAGAGAAGAAGCTTCTAAGTTGATGTAATAGCCAGTACGAAGAAGTACAATTCAAATTTAGTTATCGATTTTTGACTTTTTAGCCTTCTTTGGTGCATAGGACATGCACTAGGACCTTAAGATTTTGCATGCAGGGAGGAATAGAAGCCACGTTGCACGGGAGAATGAGAAAAGTGTTTATATGTAGTAATAGCCAAAGAAAATCGCCCGTTATCGTCATTTGCTGTCGAATCGACTTAATGTCAGATCGTCACATTGGACGCTCTACTCTCTGAGACGGTTACATTTATTGTGTGCAAGGCTATGTCGCGTGCTGCGATATGCAGAGACACTAAGAGCACCATAGTAGAACACAGAAGAAGATTCTTAGTTGATGTAATAGCCAGTAGGAAGCAGTACAATTCATGTTTAGTTATCGATTTTTTACTTTTTAGCCGGCTTTGGTGCCTTGGACATGTGCTATAACCTTACGATTTTGCATGCAGGGAGATCTAACAGCCACCTTACATGGAACAATAACAAAAGTGTTCAAATGTAGTAAAAACCTAAGATATCCGCCCGTTTTCGTAATTTGCTATCGAATCGACCTAATGTCAGATCGTCACATTGGCCGCTCTTCTCTCTGAAACGGTTACATTTATTGTGTGCAAGGCTATGTCGCGTGCTGCGATATGCGGAGACACTAAAAGCACCGTAGTAGAATACAGAAGAAGATTCTAAGTTGATGTAATAGCCAGTAAGAAGCAGTACAATCCTAGTTTATTTATCGATTTTTTACTTTTTAACCGGCTTTGGTGCCTTGGACATGAGCTAGTACCTTAAGATTTTGCATGCAATGAGGACTAGCAGTCACGTTGCACGGGAGAATGTGAAAAGTGTTCATATGTAGTAAAACTCAAAGAGATCCGCACGTTTCGGTCATTTGCTATTGAATCGACTTAATGTTAGATCGTCACATTAGCCGCCCTTCTCTTTGAAACGGTAACATTTATCGTGTAAAAAGTTATGTCGCGTGCTGCGATATGCGGAGACACTAAAACCACCACAGTAGAACACAGAACAAGATTCTAAGTTGATGTAATAGCCAGTAAGAAGCAGTACAATTCAAGTTTAGTTATCCAGTTTTGACTTTTTAGCCGGCTTTGGTGCCTTGGACATGAGCTATGACCTTAAGATTTTGCAATCAACGAGGAATAGCAGCCACGTTGCACGGGAGAAGGTGAAATGTGTTCATATGTAGTAAAAACACAAGAAATTCGCTCGTTTTCGTCATTTGCTACCGAATCAACTTAATGTGAGATTGTCACATTGACCGTTCTACTCTCTGAAACGGCTACACTAATCGTCTGCAAAGCTATGTCGCGTGCTGCGATATGCGGAGACACTGAAAGTACCATAGTAGAACACGGAAGAAGATTCTAAGTTGATGTAATAGCCAGTAAGAAGCAGTACAATCCTAGTTTATTTATCGATTTTTTACTTTCTAGCCGGATTTGGTGCCTTGGACATGAGCTATGACCTTACGATTTTGCATGCAGGGAGGACTTGCAGCCACGTTGCACGGGAGAATGTGAAAAGTGTTCATATGTAGTGAAAACCCAACCAATTCGACCGTTTCCGTCATTTGCTACAAAATCGACTTAATGTCAGATCGTCACATTGGCCGCTCTACTCTCTTAAACGGTTACATTTATCGTGTGCAAAGCTATGACGCGTGCTGCGATATGCGGAGACACTAAAAGCACCATAGTAGAACACAGAAGATGCTTGTAAGTTGATGTAATAGCCAGTAAGCAGAAGTACAATTCAAGTTTAGTTATCGATTTTTGACTTTTTAGCATTCTTTGGTGCATTGGACATGCGCTAGGACCATAAGACTTTGCATGCAGGGAGGAATAGCAGCTACGTTGCACGGGAGAATGTGAAAAGTGTTTATATATAGTACTAACCTAAGAAAATCGCCCGTTTTCGTCATTTGCTATCGAATCGACTTAATGTCAGATCGTCACATTGGTCGCTCTTCTCTCTGAAACGGTTACATTTATCGTGTTCAAAGCAATGACGCGTGCTGCGATATGCGGAGACACTAAAAGCACCATAGTAGAACACAGAAGAAGCTTCTAAGCTGATGTAATAGCCAGTAAGAAGCAGTACAATTCAAGTTTAGTTATCTTATTTTTGACTTTTTAGCCGGGTTTTGTGCCTTGGACATGAGATAGGACCTTACGATTTAGCATGCAGGGAGTACTAGCAGCCACGTTGCACGGGAGAATGTGAAAAGTGTTCATATGTAGTAAAAACCTAACAAGTACGTCAGATTTCGTCATTTGCTATCGAATCGTCTTAATGACAGATGAACACATTGGCCACTCTTCTCTCTGAAAATGTTACATTTATCGTGTGCAAAGCTATGTCGCGTCCTGCGATATGCGGAGACACTAAAAACACCATAGTAGAACACAGAAGAAGCTTCTATGTTGATGTAATAGCCAGTAAGAAGCAGGACAATTCAAGTTTAGTCATCGATTTTTGACTTTTTAGCCGGCTTTGGTGCCTTGGTCATGAGCTAGGAACTTTAGATTTTGCATGCAGGGAGGACTAGCAGGCACGTTGCACGGTAGAATGTGAAAAGTGTTTATATGTAGTAAAAACCCAAGAAATCCGCCCGTTTTCGTCATTTGCTACCGAATCGACTTAATGTCAAATCGTCACATTGGCCGCTCTTCTCTCTGAAACGGTTACATTTATCGTGTTCAAAGCTATGACGCGTGCTGCGATATGCAGAGACACTAAAAGCACCATATTAGAACACAGAAGAAGTTCCTAAGTTGAAGTAATAGCTAGTAAGAAGCAGTACAATTCAAGTTTAGTTATCGAGTTTTGACTTTTTAGCCGGCTTTGTTGCCTTGGACATGAGCTAGGAACTTTAGATTTTGCATGCAGGGAGGACTAGCAGGCACGTTGCACGGTAGAATGTGAAAAGCGTTTATATGTTGTAAAAACCTGAGAAATCCGCAATTTCGTTATTTGCTATCGAATCGACTTAATGTCAGATCGTCACAGTGTCTGCTCTTCTCTCTGAAACGGTTTCATTTATCGTGTGCAAAACTATGACGTGTGCTGCGATATACGGAGACACTAAAAGCACCATAGTAGAACACAGAAGAAGCTTGTAAATTGATGTAATAGCCAGTAAGCAGAAGTACAATTCAAGTTTAGTTATCGATTTTTTACTTTTTAGCCTTCTTTGGTGCATTGGACATGCGCTAGGACCTTAAGATTTTGCATGCAGGGAGGAATAGAAGCTACGTTGCATGGGAGAATGTGAAAAGTGTTCATATGTAGTAAAAACCCAAGAAATCCGCCCGTTTTCGCCATTTGCTACCGAATGGACTTAATGTCAAATCGTCACATTGGCCGCTCTACTCTCTGAAACGGCTACATTTATCGTGTGCAAAGCTATGTTAGGTGCTGCGATATGCGGAGACACTAATACCACCATAGTAGAATACAGAAGAAGCTTGTAAGTTGATGTAATAGCCAGTACGAATTAGTACAATTCACGTTTTGTTATCGATTTTTTACTTTTTAGCCTTCTTTGGTGCACTGTTCATGCGCTAGGACCTTAAGATTTTGCATGCAGGGAGGACTAGCAGCCAAATTGCACGGGACAATGTGAAAAGTGTTCATATGTAGTAAAAACCCAAGAAATCCGCAATTTCGTTATTTGCTATCGAATCGACTTAATGTCAGATCGTCACATTTGCCGCTCTTCTCTCTGAAACGGTTACATTTATCGTGTGCAATGCTATGTCGCGTGCTGCGGTATGCGGAGACACTAAAAGCACCATAGTAGAACACAGAAGCAGCTTCTAAGTTGATGTAATATACTTTTTAGCATTCTTTGGTGCATTGGACATGCGCTAGGACGTTACGATTTTGCATGCAGGGAGGAATAGCAGCCACGTTGCACGGGAGAATGTGAAAAGTGTTTACATGTAGTAATAACCTAAGAAAATCGCCCGCCTTCGTCATTTGCTATGGAATCGACTTAATGTCAGATCGTCACATTGGCCGCTCTACTCTCTGAAACGGTTACATTTATTGTGTGCAAGTCTATGTCGCTTGTTGCGATATGTGGAGACACTAAAAGCACCATAGTAGAACACAGAAGAAGATTCTTAGTTGATGTAATAGCCAGTAAGAAGCAGTACAATTCTAGTTTAGGTATCGATTTTTGACTTTTTAACGTTGCTTGGTGCCTTGGACATCAGCTAGGAACTTAAGATTTTGCATGCAGGGAGGACTAGGATGGACGTTGCACGGTAGAATGTGAGAAGTGTTTATATGTATTAAAAACCTGAGAAATCCGCAATTTCGTTATTTGCCATCGAATCGACTTAATGTCAGATCGTCACATTGGCCGCTCTTCTCTCTGAAACGGTTACATTTACCGTTGCAAAGCTATGACGCATGCTGCGATATGCGGAGACACTAAAAGCACCATAGGAGAACAGAGAAGAAGCTTCTAAGTTGATGTAATAGCCAGTACGAAGAAGTACAATTCAAATTTAGTTATCGATTTTTGACTTTTTAGCCTTCTTTGGTGCATAGGACATGCACTAGGACCTTAAGATTTTGCATGCAGGGAGGAATAGAAGCCACGTTGCACGGGAGAATGAGAAAAGTGTTTATATGTAGTAATAGCCAAAGAAAATCGCCCGTTATCGTCATTTGCTGTCGAATCGACTTAATGTCAGATCGTCACATTGGCCGCTCTACTCTCTGAAACGGTTACATTTATTGTGTGCAAGGCTATGTCGCGTGCTGCGATATGCAGAGACACTAAGAGCACCATAGTAGAACACAGAAGAAGATTCTTAGTTGATGTAATAGCCAGTAGGAAGCAGTACAATTCATGTTTAGTTATCGATTTTTTACTTTTCAGCCGGCTTTGGTGCCTTGGACATGTGCTATAACCTTACGATTTTGCATGCAGGGAGATCTAACAGCCACCTTACATGGAACAATAACAAAAGTGTTCAAATGTAGTAAAAACCTAAGATATCCGCCCGTTTTCGTAATTTGCTATCGAATCGACCTAATGTCAGATCGTCACATTGGCCGCTCTTCTCTCTGAAACGGTTACATTTATTGTGTGCAAGGCTATGTCGCGTACTGCGATATGCGGAGACACTAAAAGCACCGTAGTAGAATACAGAAGAAGATTCTAAGTTGATGTAATAGCCAGTAAGAAGCAGTACAATCCTAGTTTATTTATCGATTTTTTACTTTTTAACCGGCTTTGGTGCCTTGGACATGAGCTAGTACCTTAAGATTTTGCATGCAATGAGGACTAGCAGTCACGTTGCACGGGAGAATGTGAAAAGTGTTCATATGTAGTAAAACTCAAAGAGATCCGCACGTTTCGGTCATTTGCTATCGAATCGACTTAATGTCAGATCGTCACATTAGCCGCCCTTCTCTTTGAAACGGTAACATTTATCGTGTAAAAAGTTATGTCGCGTGCTGCGATATGCGGAGACACTAAAACCACCATAGTAGAACACGGAACAAGATTCTAAGTTGATGTAATAGCCAGTAAGAAGCAGTACAATTCAAGTTTAGTTATCCAGTTTTGACTTTTTAGCCGGCTTTGGTGCCTTGGACATGAGCTATGACCTTAAGATTTTGCAATCAACGAGGAATAGCAGCCACGTTGCACGGGAGAAGGTGAAATGTGTTCATATGTAGTAAAAACACAAGAAATTCGCTCGTTTTCGTCATTTGCTACCGAATCAACTTAATGTGAGATTGTCACATTGACCGTTCTACTCTCTGAAACGGCTACACTAATCGTCTGCAAAGCTATGTCGCGTGCTGCGATATGCGGAGACACTGAAAGTACCATAGTAGAACACGGAAGAAGATTCTAAGTTGATGTAATAGCCAGTAAGCAGAAGTACAATTCAAGTTTAGTTATCGATTTTTGACTTTTTAGCATTCTTTGGTGCATTGGACATGCGCTAGGACCATAAGATTTTGCATGCAGGGAGGAATAGCAGCTACGTTGCACGGGAGAATGTGAAAAGTGTTTATATGTATTACTAACCTAAGAAAATCGCCCGCTTTCGTCATTTGCTATCGAATCGACTTAATGTCAGATCGTCACATTGGTCGCTCTTCTCTCTGAAACGGTTACATTTAGCGTGTTCAAAGCTATGACGCGTGCTGCGATATGCGGAGACACTAAAAGCACCATAGTAGAACACAGAAGAAGTTCCTAAGTTGAAGTAATAGCCAGTAAGAAGCAGTACAATTCAAGTTTAGTTATAGATTTTTGACTTTTTAGCCGGCTTTGGTGCCTTAGACATGAGCTAGGAAATTTAGATTTTGCATGCAGGGAGGACTAGCAGGCACGTTGCACGGTAGAATGTGAAAAGTGTTTATATGTTGTAAAAACCTGAGAAATCCGCAATTTCGTTATTTGCTATCGAATCGACTTAATGTCAGATCGTCACAGTGTCTGCTCTTCTCTCTGAAACGGTTTCATTTATCGTGTGCAAAGCTATGACGCGTGCTGCGATATACGGAGACGCTAAAAGCACCATAGTAGAACACAGAAGAAGCTTGTAAATTGATGTAATAGCCAGTAAGAAGAAGTGCAATTCAAGTTTAGTTATCGATTTTTTACTTTTTAGCCTTCTTTGGTGCATTGGACATGCTCTAGGACCTTAAGATTTTGCATGCAGGGAGGAATAGAAGCTACGTTCCATGGGAGAATGTGAAAAGTGTTCATATGTAGTAAAAACCCAAGAAACCCGCCCGTTTTCGTCATTTGCTACCGAATCGACTTAATGTCAAATCGTAACATTGGCCGCTCTACTCTCTGAAACGGCTACATTTATCGTGTGCAAAGCTATGTGTCGTGCTGCGATATGCGGAGACACTAAAAGCATCATAGTAGATCATAGAAGAATCTTCTAAAGTGATGTAATAGCCAGTAAGAAGCAGTACAATTCAAGTTTACTTATCGATTTTTGACTTTTTAGCCGGCTTTTGTGCCTTGGACATGAGCTTGGACCTTAAGATTTTACATGCAGGGAGGACTAGCAGGCACGTTGCACCGTAGGATGTGAGAAGTGTTTATATGTAGCAAAAACCTGAGAAATCCGCAATTTCGTTATTTGCTATCGAATCGACTTAATGTCAGATCGTCACATTGGCCGCTCTTCTCTCTGAAACGGTTACATTTATCGTGTTCAAAGCTATGACGCGTGCTGCGATATGCGGAGACACTAAAAGCACCATAGTAGAACACAGAAGAAGTTCCTAAGTTGAAGTAATAGCCAGTAAGAAGCAGTACAATTCAAGTTTAGTTACCGATTTTTTACTTTTTAGCCTTCTTTGGTGCCTTGGACAAGCGCTAGGACCTTAAGATTTTGCATGCAGGGAGGAATAGAAGCTACGTTGCATGGGAGAATGTGAAAAGTGTTCATATGTAGTAAAAACCCAAGAAATCCGCCCGTTTTCGCCATTTGCTACCGAATCGACTTAATGTCAAATCGTCACATTGGCCGCTCTACTCTCTGAGACGGCTACATTTATCGTGTGCAAAGCTATTTGTCGTGCTGCGATATGGGGAGACACTAAAAGCATCATAGTAGAACACAGAAGAAGCTTGTAGGTTGATGTAATAGCCAGTAAGAATTAGTACAATTCAAGTTTAGTTATCGATTTTTGACTTTTTAGCCTTCTTTGGTGCATTGGACATGCGGTAGGACCTTAAGATTTTGCATGCAGGGAGGGCTAGCAGCCACGTTGCACGGGACAATGTGAAAAGTGTTCATATGTAGTAAAAACCCAAGAAATCCGCCCGTTTTCGTCATTTGCAACCTAATCGACTTAATGTCAGATCGTCACATTGGCCGCTCTACCTTCTGAAACGGCTACATTAATCGCGTGCAAAGCTATGTGTCGTGCTGCGATATGCGGAGACACTAAAAGCATCATAGTAGATCATAGAAGAATCTTCTGAACTGATGTAATAGCCAGTAAGAAGCAGTACAATTCAAGTTTACTTATCGAGTTTTGACTTTTTAGCCGGCTTTTGTGCCTTGGACATGAGCTTGGACCTTAAGATTTAGCATGCTGTATGAACTAGCAGCCACGTTGCACGGGAGACTGTGAAGAGTGTTCATATGTAGTAAAAACCTAAGAAATCAGCCCGGTTTCGTCATTTGCTATCCAATCGACTTAATGTCAGATCGTCACATTGGCCGCTCTTCTCTCTGAAACGGTGACATTTATAGTGTAAAAAGCTATGTCGCGTTCTGCGATATGCGGAGACACTAAAAGCACCATAGTAGAACACAGAAGAAGATTCTAAGTTGATGTAATAGCCAGTAAGAAGCAGTACAACTCAAGTTTAGTTATCGATTTTTGACTTTTTAGCCGGCTTTTGTGCCTTGGACATGAGCTGGGACCTTAACATTTTGCATGCCGGGTGTACTAGCAGCCACGTTGCACGGCAGAATGTGAAAAGTGTTCATATGTAGTAAAAACCTAAGAAATCCGCAATTTCGTTATTTGCTATCGAATCGACTTAATGTCAGATCGTCACATTGGCCGCTCTTCTCTCTGAAACGGTTACATTTATCGTGTGCAAAGCTATGACGCTTGCTGCGATATACGGAGACACTAAAAGCACCATAGTAGAACACAGAAGAAGCTTGTAAATTGATGTAATAGCCAGGAAGAAGAAGTACAATTCAAGTTTAGTTATCGATTTTTTACTTTTTAGCCTTCTTTGGTGCATTGGACATGCTCTGGGACCTTAAGATTTTGCATGCAGGGAGGAATAGAAGCTACGTTCCATGGGAGAATGTGAAAAGTGTTCATATGTAGTAAAAACCCAAGAAATCCGCCCGTTTTCGTAATTTGCTACCGAATCGACTTAATGTCAGATCGTCACATTGGCCGCTCTTCTCTCTGAAAAGGTGACATTTATCGTGTGAAAGCTATGTGTCGTGCTGCGATATGCGGAGACACTAAAAGCATCATAGTAGATCATAGAAGAATCTTCTAAACTGATGTAATAGCCAGTAAGAAGCAGTACAATTCAATTTTACTTATCGATTTTTGACTTTTTAACCGGCTTTTGTGCCTTGGACATGAGCTTGGACCTTAAGATTTTACATGCAGGGAGGACTAGCAGCCACGTTGCACGGGACACTGAGAAAAGTGTTCATATGTAGTAAAAACCTAACAAATCCGCCCGTTTTCGTCATTTCCTATCGAATCGACTTAATGTCAGATCGTCACATTGGCCGCTCTACACTCTGAAACGGCTACATTTATCGTGTGCAAGGCTATGTCGCCTGCCGAGATATGCGGAGGCACTAAAAGCACCATAGTAGAACACAGAAGAAGATTCTTAGTTGATGTAATAGCCAGTAGGAAGCAGTACAATTCAAGTTTAGTTATCGATTTTTGACTTTTTAGCCGGCTTTGGTGCCTTGGACATGAGCTAGGACCTTAAGATTTTGCATGCAGGGAGTTCTAGCGGCCACGTTGCACGGGACTATGTGAAAAGTGTTCATATATAGTAAAAACCCAAGAAATCCGCAATTTCGTTATTTGCTATCGAATCGACTTAATGTCAGATCGTCACATTGGCCGCTCTTCTCTCTGAAACGGTTACATTTATTGTGTGCAAGGCTATGTCGCGTGCTGCGATATGCGGAGACACTAAAAGCACCGTAGTAGAATACAGAAGAAGATTCTAAGTTGATGTAATAGCCAGTAAGAAGCAGTACAATTCAAGTTTAGTTATCCAGTTTTGACTTTTTAGCCGGCTTTGGTGCCTTGGACATGAGCTATGACCTTAATATTTTGCAATCAACGAGGAATAGCAGCCACGTTGCACGGGAGAAGGTGAAAAGTGTTCATATGTAGTAAAAACCCAAGAAATTCGCCCGTTTTCGTCATTTGCTACCGAATCAAGTTAATGTCAGATTGTCACATTGACCGTTCTACTCTCTGAAACGGCTACACTAATCGTGTGCAAAGCTATGTCGCGTGCTGCGATATGCGGGGACACTAAAAGTACCATAGTAGAACACAGAAGAAGATTCTAAGTTGATGTAATAGCCAGTAAGAAGCAGTACAATCCTAGTTTATTTATCGATTTTTTACTTTTTAGCCAGTTTTGGTGCCTTGGACATGATCTAGTACCTTAAGATTTTGCATGCAATGAGGACTAGCAGCCATGTTGCACGGGAGAATGTGAAAAGTGTTCATATGTAGTAAAACCCAAGGAGATCCTCCCGTTTTCGTCATTTGCTATCGAATCGACTTAATGTCAGATCGTCACATTGGCCGCTCTTCTCTTTGAAACAGTAACATTTATCGTGTAAAAAGCTATGTCGCGTGCTGCGATATGCGGAGACACTAAAAGCACCATAGTAGAACACAGAAGAAGATTCTTAGTTGAAGTAGTAGCCAGTAGGAAGCAGTACAATTCAACTGTAGTTATCGAGTTTTGACTTTTTTGCCTTCTTTGGTGCCTTGGACATGCGCTAGGACCTTAGGAATTTGCATGCAGGGAGGACTAGAGGCCACGTTGCACGGGAGAATGTGAAAAGTGTTCATATGTAGTAATAACCTAAAAAATCTGCCCGTTTTCGTCATTTGCTATCGAATCGACTTAAAGCCAGATCGTCACACTGGCCGCTCTTCTCTCTGCAACAGTTACATTTATCGTCTGCATAGCTATGTCGCGTGCTGCGGTATGCGGAGACACTAAAAGCAATATAGTAGAACACACATAAAGCTTCTACGTTGATGTAATAGCCAGTAAGAAGTAGTACATATCAAGTTTTAGTTATCGATTATTATCTTTTTACCCTTCTTTAGTGCCTTGGACATGAGCTAGGACCTTAAGATTTTGCATGAATGTAGGACTAGCAGCTTCGTTTCACGGGAGAATGAGAAAAGTGTTCATCTGTAGTAAAAACCTGAGTAATCCGCCAGTTTTCGACATTTGCTATCGAATCGACTTAATGCCAGATCGCTACATTGGCCGCTATTCTCTCTAAACGCTTACATTTAACGTCTACAAAGCTATATAGCATGTTGCGGTATGCAGAGACACTAAAAGCACCATAGTAGAACAAAGATGAAACTTCTAAGTTGATGTAATAGCTAGTAAAACGTAGTACAATTCAAGTTTTAGTTATCGATTTCTGACTTTTTACCCTACTTTGGTGCCTTGGACAAGAGCTAGGACCTTAAGATATTGCATGAAATTAGGAGTAGCATCCGCGTTGCACGGGAGAATGTGAAAAGTGCTCATATGTAGTAAAAACCTGAGAAATTCCCAGTTTTCGTCATTTGTTATCGAATCGACTTAAAGCCAGATCGTCACATTGGCTGCTCTTCTCTCTGAAACGGTTACATGTCAGGTGCTGCGGTATGCGGAGACACTAAAAGCGCCATATAGAACACAGAAAAACCTTCTAAGTTGATGTCATAGCCAGTACATAGCAGTACAAATCAAGTTTTAGTTATCGATTATTGACTTTTTACCCTTCTTTGGTGCCTTGGACATAAGCTAGGACGTTAAGGTTTTGCATGAAGAGAGGCCTAGCAGCCGCGTTGCATGGGGGAATGCGAAAACTGTTCATACGTAGTTAAAACGAGAGAAATCCGCACGTTTTCGTCATTTGTTATCGAATCGACTAAATGCCAGATCGTCATATAGGCCGCTCTTCATTCTGAAACGGTTACATTGATCGTGTTCAAAGGTATGTCGCGTGCTGCGGAATGCCTAGACACTAAAAGCACCATAATAGAACACAGAAGAAGCTTCTAAGTTGATGTGATAGCCAGTACGAAGCAGTACAATTCAAGTTTTAGTCATCGATTATTGACTTTTTAGCTGGCTTTGGTGCATGGGACATGAACTAGGACCTTAAGATTTTGCATGAAAGGAGGTCTAGCAGCCGCGTTGCACGGGGGAATGTGAAAAGTGTTCTTATGTAGTGAAAACCTGAAAAATCCGCCCGTTATCGTCATTTGCTATCCAATCGACTTAATGCCAGATCGTCACATTGGCCGCTCTTCTGTCTGAAACGCTCACATTTATCTTCTGCAAAGCTATGTCGCGAGTTGCGGTATGCAGCGACACTAAAAGCACCATAGTAGAACAAAGATGAAGCTTCTAAGTTGATGTAATAGCCAGTAAGATATAGTACAATTCAAGTTTTAGTTATCAATTACTGACTTTTTACCCTTCTTTGGTGCCTTGGACAAGAGCTAGGACCTTAAGATTTTGCATGAAATTAAGAGTAGCTGCTGCGTTGCACGGGAGAATGTGAAAAGTGTTCATATGTAGTAAAAACCTGAGAAATTAACAGTTTTCGTCATTTGTTATCGAATCGACTGAAAGCCAGATCGTCACATTGGCCGCTATTCTCTCTGAAACGGTTGTATTTATCATGTGTAAAGCTATGTATCGTGCTGCGGTATATGGAGACACTAAAAGCACCATAGTAGAACACTGAAGAAGCTTCTAAGTTGATGTGATAGCCAGTACGAAGCAGTACAATTCAAGATTTAGTTATGGATTATTGACTTTTTTGACGGCTTTGGTGCCTTGTCATGAGCTAGGACCTTAAGATATTGCATGAAGGGAGGTCTAGCAGCCGCGTTGCACGGGGGAATGTTAAAAGATTTCATATGTAGTGAAAATATGAGTAATCCGCCCGTTTCGTCATTTGTTAACGAATCGAATTAATGCCAGATCGTTATATTGGCCGCTCTTCTCTCTGAAACGGTTAGTTTTATCGTGTGCAAAGCAATGTCGCGTGCTGCGGTATGCCTAGACAATAAAAGCACCTTAATAGAACACAGAAGAAGCTTCTAAGTTGATGTGATAGCCAGTACGAAGCTGTAAAATTGAAGTTTTAGTTGTCGATTATTGACTTTTTAGCCGTCTTTGGTGCCTTGGACCTAAGCTAGGACCTTAATATTTTGCACGAAGAGTGGTCTAGCAGCCACGTTGCACGGAAGAATGTGAAAAGTGTTCATATGTAGTGAAAACCTGAGAAATCCGCCCGTTTTCGCCATTTGCTATCGAATCGTCTTAATGCCAGATGGTCATAAAGGCCGCTCTTCTCTCAGAAACGGTTACATTTATCGTGTGCAAAGCTATGAGGCTTGCTGCGGAATGCCTAGACCCTAAAAGACCCATAATAGGACACAGAAGAAGCTTCTAAGTTGATGTGATAGCCAGTTCGAAGCAGTAGAAATCAAGGTTTAGTAATCGATTATTGACTTTTTAGGCGGCTATGGTGCTTTGGAGATTAGCAACGACCTTAGAATTTCGCATTAAGGGAGGTCTAGCAGCCGCGTTGCACCGGGGAATGTCAAAAGTGTTCATATATAGAGAAAACCTGAGATTTCCGACCGTTTCCTCATTTGCTATTGAATCGACTTAATGCCAGATCGTCATATTGGCCGCTCTTCTCTCTGAAACGGTTACATTTGTCGTTTGCAAAGCTATGTCGCTTGCTGCGGAATGCCTAGGCACTAAAAGCACCATAATAGAACACAGAAGAAGCTTCAAAGTTGATGTTATAGCCAGTACGTAGCAGTGCAATTCAAGTTTTACTTATTGTTTACTGACATTTTAGACGGCTTTGGTGCATTGGACATGAGCTAGGAATATAAGATTTTGCATGATGGGAGGTCAGGCAGCCACGTTGCTCGGGAGAATGTGAAATGTGTTCATATGTAGTGAAAAACTGAGATATCCGCCCGTTTTCGTCATTTGCTATCGAATCGACTTAATGCCACATCGTCATATTGGACGCTCTTCTCTCTGAAACGGTTACATTTATCGTGTGCAAAGCTATGTTGCGTGCTGCGGAATGCCTAGACACTAAAAGCAACATAGTAGAATACAGAAGAATATTCTAAGTTGATGTGATAGCCGGTACGAAGCAGTACAATTCAAGTTTTAGTTATCGATAACTGACTTTTTAGACGGCTTTGCTGCCTTGGACATGAGCTAGAACCTAATGTTTTTGCATGAAAGGAGGCCTAGAGTCCACGTAGCACGGGAGAATGTGAAAAGTGTTCAGATGTAGTAAAAACCTGAGAAATTCGCCAGTTTTCGTCATTTGCTATCGAATAGACATAATGCCAGATCGCTACATTGGCCGCTATTCTCTCAGACACGGTTGTATTTATCAGGTGTAAAGCTATGTAACGTGCTGCGGTATGCCGAGACACTAGAAGCACCATAGTAGAACACAGAAGAAGCTTATAAGTTGATGTGATAGCCAGTACGAAGCAGTGCAATTTAAGTTTTGGTTATCGATTATTGACTTTTAGACGGCTTTGGTGCATGGGACATCAGCTAGGACCTTAGGATTTTGCATGAAGCGAGGTCTAACAGCCGCGTTGCACGGGGGAATGTGAAAAGTGTTAATATATAGTGAAAACCTGAGAAATCATCCCGTTTCCGTCATTTGCTATCGAATCGACTTAATGCCAGATCGTCATATTCGCCTCCTTCTCTCTGCAAAGCTAAGTCGCGTGCTGCGGAATGCCTAGACACTAAGATCACCATAATAGAACACAGAAGAAGCTTCAAAGTTGATGTGATAGCCAGTACGAAGCAGTACAGTTCAAGTTTTAGTTATCGATTATTGACTTTTTTGACTGCTTTGGTGCCTTGGACATGAGCTAGGAGCTTAAGATTTTGCATGATGGGAGGTCTAGCAGCCATGTTGCACGGGAGAAAGTGAAAAGTGTTCGTATGTAGTGAAAACCAGAGAAATCCGCACGTTTTCGTCATTTGGTATCGAATCGACTTAATGCCAGATTGTCATATTTGCCGCTCTTCTCTCTGAAACGGTTACATTTATCGTGTGCAAAGCTATGTCGCGTGCTACGGAATGCCTAGACACTAAAAGCACCATTTAGACAACAAAAGGAGCTTCTACGTTGATGCGATAGCCAGTACGAAGCAGTGTAATTCAACTTTTAGTTATCGATTATTGACTTCTTAGACGTCTTTGGTGCCTTGGACATTAGCTAAGTCCTTAAGATTTTGCATGAAGGGAGGTCTAGCTGCCGCGTTGCACGGGGATGAGAAAAGTGTTCATATGTAGTGAAAACCTGAGAAATCCGCCCGTTTTCGTCATTTGTTAACGAATCGACATAATGCCAGATCGACAAATTGGCCAATGTTTTCTCTTAAACGGTTACATTTATCGTGTGCAAAGCTATGTCGCGTGCTGCGGAATGCGTAGACACTAAAAGCACCATATTAGACCACAGAAGAAGTTTCTAAGTTGATGTGATAGCCAGTACGAAGCAGTGCAATTCAACTTTTAGTTATCGATTATTGACTTTTTAGACGGCTTTGGTGCCTTTGACATTATCTAGGACGTTACGATTTTGCATGAACGGAGGTCTAGCAGCCACGTTGCACGGGAGAATGTTAAAATTGTTCATATGTAGTGAAAACCTGAGAAATCCGCCCGTTTTCGTCATTTGCTATAGAATCGACTTGATGCCAGATCGTCATATTGGCCACTCTTATCTCTTTAACGGTTATATTTATCGTGTGCAAAGCTATGTCGCGTGCTGCGGTATGCGGAGACACTAAAAGCACCATAATAGAATACAAAAGAATCTTCTAAGTTGTTGTGATAGCCAGTACGAAGCAGTACAATTCAAGTTTTAGTTATCGATTATTGACTCCTTAGACGGCTTCGGTGCGTTTGACATGAGCTAGGACCTTAAGATTTTGCATGAAACGAGATCTAGCAGCTGCGTTGCACGGGGGAATGTGAAAAGTGTTCATATGTAGTGAATATCTGAGAAATCCGCCTCTTTTCGTCTTTTTCTATCGAATCGACTTAATGCCAGATCGTCATATTGGCCGCTCTTCTCTCTGATACGGTTACATTTATGGTGCGCAAAGCTATGTAACGTGCTGCGGTTTGCGGAGACACTAAGAGCACCATAATAGAACACAGAAGAAGCTTCTACGTTAATGTGATAGCCAGTACGATTCAGTACAATTCAAGTTTTAGTTATTAATTATTGACTTTTTAGACGGCTTATGTGCCTTCGACATGAGCTAGGGCTTTAAAATTTGCATGAAGGGAGGTCTAGCAGTCGCGTTGCACGGGGGAACGTGAAAAGTGTTCATATGTAGTTAAAACCTGAGAAATCTGCCCGTTTTCGACATTTGCTATCGAATCGACTTAATGTCAGGTCGTCATGTTGGCCGCTCATCTCTTTGAAACGGTTACATTTATCGTGTGCAAAGCTATGTCGCGTGCTGTGGAATGCCTAGACACTAAAATCATCATAACAGAACAGAGAAGAAGCTTCTAAGTTAATGTGATAGTCCGTACGAAGCAGTACAATTCAAGTTTTAGTTATCGATTATTGACTTTTTAGACGGCTTTGGTGTCTTGGACATGAGGTAGGACATTAAGAATTTCCATGAAGGTAGGTCTAGCAGCCGCGTTGCACGGGGAATGAGAAAAGTGTTCATATGTAGTGAAAACCTGAGAAATCCGCACGTTTTCGTCATTTGCTATCGAATCGACTTAATGCCAGATCTTCATATTGGCCGCTCTTCTCTCTGAAACGGTTACATTTATCGTTTGCAAAGCTGTATCGCGTAATGCGGTATGCGGAGACACTAAAAGTACCATAATAGAAAACAGAAGCAGCTTCTAAGTTGATGTGATATCCAGTACGAAGCAGTACAATTCAAGTATTAGTTATCGATTATTGACTTTTTAGACGGCTATGGTGCCATGGACATGAGCTAGGACCTTAAAAATTTGCATAAAGTGATGTGTAGCAGCCGCGTTGAACGGGGGAATGTGAAAAGTGTTCATATGTAGAGAAAACCTGAGAAATCCGTGCGTTTTCGTCATTTGCAATCGAATCGACTTAATGCCAGATCTTCATATTGGCCGCTCTTCTCTCTGAAACGGTTACACTTATCGTGTGAAAAGCTATGTCGCGTACTGCGGTAAGCGGAGACACTAAAAGTACCATAATAGAACACAGTAGAAGCTTCTAAGTTCATGTGATAACCAGTACGAAGCAGTACAATTCAAGTGTTAATTATCGATTATTGACTTTTTAGACGGCTTTGGTGCCTTGGACGTGAGCTAGGACCTTAAGGTTTTGCATGAAGGTAGGTCTAGCAGCCGCGTTGCACGGGGAATGAGAAAAGTGTTCATATGTAGTGAAAACCTGAGAAATCCGCACGTTTTCGTCATTTGCTATCGAATCGACTTAATGCCAGATCGTCATATTGGCCGCTCTTCTCCCTGAATCGGTTACATTTATGGTGTGCAAAGCTATGTCGCGTCTGCCGTATGTGGAGACACTAAAAGCACCATAACAGAACACAGAAGAAGCCTCTAAGTTGATGTGATAGCCAGTACGAAGCAGTGCAATTCGAGTTTTAGTTATCGATTATTGACTTTTTAGAGGGCTATGGTGCCATGGACATGAGCTAGGACCTTAAGAATTTGCATAAAGTGATGTGTAGCAGCCGCGTGAACGGGGGAATGTGAAAAGTGTTCATATGTAGAGAAAACCTGAGAAATCCGTGCGTTTTCGTCATTTGCAATCGAATCGACTTAATGCCAGATCGTCATATTGGCCGCTCTTCTCTCTGAAACGGTTTCATTTATCGTGTGCGAGGTATGCCGCGTGTTGCGGTATGCGTAGATACTAAAACCACCATAGGAGAACACTGACGAAGCTTCTAAGTTGATGTGATAGCCAGTACGAAGCCGTACATTTCAAGTTATAGCTATCGATTATTGACTTTTTAGACGGCTTTGGTGTCTTTGACATGAGCTAGGACCTTAAGATTTGCATGAAGGGAGGTCTAGCAGTCGCGTTGCACGGGGGAACGTGAAAAGTGTTCATATGTAGTTAAAACCTGAGAAATTCGCACGTTTTCGCCATTTGCTATCGAATCGACTTGATGCCAGATCGTCATATTGGCCACACTTCTCTCTTTAACGGTTATATTTATCGTGTGCAAAGCTATGTCGCGTGCTGCGGTATGCGGAGACAATAAAAGCACCATAATAGAACACAGAAGAAGCTTCTAAGTTGATGTGATAAAGAGTACGAACCAGTACAATTCAAGTTTTAGTTATCGATTATTGCCATTTTCGACGGCTATGGTGCCTTGGACATGAGCTGGGACATTAAGATTTTGCATGAAGGGAGGTTTAGCAGCCGCGTTGCACGGGGGAATGTGAGAAGTGTTCATATGTAGTGAAAACCTGAGAAATTCGCACGTTTTCGCCATTTGCTATCGAATCGACTTGATGCCAGATCGTCATATTGGCCACACTTCTCTCTTTAACGGTTATATTTATCGTGTGCAAAGCTATGTCGCGTGCTGCGGTATGCGGAGACACTAAAAGCACCATAATAGAATACAAAAGAATCTTCTAAGTTGTTGTGATAGCCAGTACGAAGCAGTACAATTCAAGTTTTAGTTATCGATTATTGACTCCTTAGACGGCTTCGGTGCGTTTGACATGAGCTAGGACCTTAAGATTTTGCATGAAACGAGATCTAGCAGCTGCGTTGCACGGGGGAATGTGAAAAGTGTTCATATGTAGTGAATATCTGAGAAATCCGCCTCTTTTCGTCTTTTTCTATCGAATCGACTTAATGCCAGATCGTCATATTGGCCGCTCTTCTCTCTGAAACGGTTACATTTATGGTGCGCAAAGCTATGTAACGTGCTGCGGTTTGCGGAGACACTAAGAGCACCATAATAGAACACAGAAGAAGCTTCTACGTTAATGTGATAGCCAGTACGATTCAGTACAATTCAAGTTTTAGTTATTAATTATTGACTTTTTAGACGGATTTTGTGCCTTCGACATGAGCTAGGGCCTTAAAATTTGCATGAAGGGAGGTCTAGCAGTCGCGTTGCACGGGGGAACGTGAAAAGTGTTCATATGTAGTTAAAACCTGAGAAATCTGCCCGTTTTCGACATTTGCTATCGAATCGACTTAATGTCAGGTCGTCATGTTGGCCGCTCATCTCTTTGAAACGGTTACATTTATCGTGTGCAAAGCTATGTCGCGTGCTGTGGAATGCCTAGACACTAAAATCATCATAACAGAACAGAGAAGAAGCTTCTAAGTTAATGTGATAGTCCGTACGAAGCAGTACAATTCAAGTTTTAGTTATCGATTATTGACTTTTTAGACGGCTTTGGTGTCTTGGACATGAGGTAGGACATTAAGAATTTCCATGAAGGTAGGTCTAGCAGCCGCGTTGCACGGGGAATGAGAAAAGTGTTCATTTGTAGTGAAAACCTGAGAAATCCGCACGTTTTCGTCATTTGCTATCGAATCGACTTAATGCCAGATCTTCATATTGGCCGCTCTTCTCTCTGAAACGGTTACATTTATCGTTTGCAAAGCTGTATCGCGTAATGCGGTATGCGGAGACACTAAAAGTACCATAATAGAAAACAGAAGCAGCTTCTAAGTTGATGTGATATCCAGTACGAAGCAGTACAATTCAAGTATTAGTTATCGATTATTGACTTTTTAGACGGCTATGGTGCCATGGACATGAGCTAGGACCTTAAAAATTTGCATAAAGTGATGTGTAGCAGCCGCGTTGAACGGGGGAATGTGAAAAGTGTTCATATGTAGAGAAAACCTGAGAAATCCGTGCGTTTTCGTCATTTGCAATCGAATCGACTTAATGCCAGATCTTCATATTGGCCGCTCTTCTCTCTGAAACGGTTACACTTATCGTGTGAAAAGCTATGTCGCGTACTGCGGTAAGCGGAGACACTAAAAGTACCATAATAGAACACAGAAGAAGCTTCTAAGTTCATGTGATAACCAGTACGAAGCAGTACAATTCAAGTGTTAATTATCGATTATTGACTTTTTAGACGGCTTTGGTGCCTTGGACGTGAGCTAGGACCTTAAGGTTTTGCATGAAGGTAGGTCTAGCAGCCGCGTTGCACGGGGAATGAGAAAAGTGTTCATATGTAGTGAAAACCTGAGAAATCCGCACGTTTTCGTCATTTGCTATCGAATCGACTTAATGCCAGATCGTCATATTGGCCGCTCTTCTCCCTGAATCGGTTACATTTATGGTGTGCAAAGCTATGTCGCGTCTGCCGTATGTGGAGACACTAAAAGCACCATAACAGAACACAGAAGAAGCCTCTAAGTTGATGTGATAGCCAGTACGAAGCAGTGCAATTCGAGTTTTAGCTATCGATTATTGACTTTTTAGAGGGCTATGGTGCCATGGACATGAGCTAGGACCTTAAGAATTTGCATAAAGTGATGTGTAGCAGCCGCGTGAACGGGGGAATGTGAAAAGTGTTCATATGTAGAGAAAACCTGAGAAATCCGTGCGTTTTCGTCATTTGCAATCGAATCGACTTAATGCCAGATCGTCATATTGGCCGCTCTTCTCTCTGAAACGGTTTCATTTATCGTGTGCGAGGTATGCCGCGTGTTGCGGTATGCGTAGATACTAAAACCACCATAGGAGAACACTGAAGAAGCTTCTAAGTTGATGTGATAGCCAGTACGAAGCCGTACATTTCAAGTTATAGCTATCGATTATTGACTTTTTAGACGGCTTTGGTGTCTTTGACATGAGCTAGGACCTTAAGATTTGCATGAAGGGAGGTCTAGCAGTCGCGTTGCACGGGGGAACGTGAAAAGTGTTCATATGTAGTTAAAACCTGAGAAATTCGCACGTTTTCGCCATTTGCTATCGAATCGACTTGATGCCAGATCGTCATATTGGCCACACTTCTCTCTTTAACGGTTATATTTATCGTGTGCAAAGCTATGTCGCGTGCTGCGGTATGCGGAGACAATAAAAGCACCATAATAGAACACAGAAGAAGCTTCTAAGTTGATGTGATAAAGAGTACGAACCAGTACAATTCAAGTTTTAGTTATCGATTATTGCCATTTTCGACGGCTATGGTGCCTTGGACATGAGCTGGGACATTAAGATTTTGCATGAAGGGAGGTTTAGCAGCCGCGTTGCACGGGGGAATGTGAGAAGTGTTCATATGTAGTGAAAACCTGAGAAATTCGCACGTTTTCGCCATTTGCTATCGAATCGACTTGATGCCAGATCGTCATATTGGCCACACTTCTCTCTTTAACGGTTATATTTATCGTGTGCAAAGCTATGTCGCGTGCTGCGGTATGCGGAGACACTAAAAGCACCATAATAGAATACAAAAGAATCTTCTAAGTTGTTGTGATAGCCAGTACGAAGCAGTACAATTCAAGTTTTAGTTATCGATTATTGACTCCTTAGACGGCTTCGGTGCGTTTGACATGAGCTAGGACCTTAAGATTTTGCATGAAACGAGATCTAGCAGCTGCGTTGCACGGGGGAATGTGAAAAGTGTTCATATGTAGTGAATATCTGAGAAATCCGCCTCTTTTCGTCTTTTTCTATCGAATCGACTTAATGCCAGATCGTCATATTGGCCGCTCTTCTCTCTGAAACGGTTACATTTATGGTGCGCAAAGCTATGTAACGTGCTGCGGTTTTGCGGAGACACTAAGAGCACCATAATAGAACACAGAAGAAGCTTCTACGTTAATGTGATAGCCAGTACGATTCAGTACAATTCAAGTTTTAGTTATTAATTATTGACTTTTTAGACGGATTTTGTGCCTTCGACATGAGCTAGGGCCTTAAAATTTGCATGAAGGGAGGTCTAGCAGTCGCGTTGCACGGGGGAACGTGAAAAGTGTTCATATGTAGTTAAAACCTGAGAAATCTGCCCGTTTTCGACATTTGCTATCGAATCGACTTAATGTCAGGTCGTCATGTTGGCCGCTCATCTCTTTGAAACGGTTACATTTATCGTGTGCAAAGCTATGTCGCGTGCTGTGGAATGCCTAGACACTAAAATCATCATAACAGAACAGAGAAGAAGCTTCTAAGTTAATGTGATAGTCCGTACGAAGCAGTACAATTCAAGTTTTAGTTATCGATTATTGACTTTTTAGACGGCTTTGGTGTCTTGGACATGAGGTAGGACATTAAGAATTTCCATGAAGGTAGGTCTAGCAGCCGCGTTGCACGGGGAACGTGAAAAGTGTTCATATGTAGTTAAAACCTGAGAAATCCGCACGTTTTCGTCATTTGCTATCGAATCGACTTAATGCCAGATCTTCATATTGGCCGCTCTTCTCTCTGAAACGGTTACATTTATCGTTTGCAAAGCTGTATCGCGTAATGCGGTATGCGGAGACACTAAAAGTACCATAATAGAAAACAGAAGCAGCTTCTAAGTTGATGTGATATCCAGTACGAAGCAGTACAATTCAAGTATTAGTTATCGATTATTGACTTTTTAGACGGCTATGGTGCCATGGACATGAGCTAGGACCTTAAAAATTTGCATAAAGTGATGTGTAGCAGCCGCGTTGAACGGGGGAATGTGAAAAGTGTTCATATGTAGAGAAAACCTGAGAAATCCGTGCGTTTTCGTCATTTGCAATCGAATCGACTTAATGCCAGATCTTCATATTGGCCGCTCTTCTCTCTGAAACGGTTACACTTATCGTGTGAAAAGCTATGTCGCGTACTGCGGTAAGCGGAGACACTAAAAGTACCATAATAGAACACAGAAGAAGCTTCTAAGTTCATGTGATAACCAGTACGAAGCAGTACAATTCAAGTGTTAATTATCGATTATTGACTTTTTAGACGGCTTTGGTGCCTTGGACGTGAGCTAGGACCTTAAGGTTTTGCATGAAGGTAGGTCTAGCAGCCGCGTTGCACGGGGAATGAGAAAAGTGTTCATATGTAGTGAAAACCTGAGAAATCCGCACGTTTTCGTCATTTGCTATCGAATCGACTTAATGCCAGATCGTCATATTGGCCGCTCTTCTCCCTGAATCGGTTACATTTATGGTGTGCAAAGCTATGTCGCGTCTGCCGTATGTGGAGACACTAAAAGCACCATAACAGAACACAGAAGAAGCCTCTAAGTTGATGTGATAGCCAGTACGAAGCAGTGCAATTCGAGTTTTAGTTATCGATTATTGACTTTTTAGAGGGCTATGGTGCCATGGACATGAGCTAGGACCTTAAGAATTTGCATAAAGTGATGTGTAGCAGCCGCGTGAACGGGGGAATGTGAAAAGTGTTCATATGTAGAGAAAACCTGAGAAATCCGTGCGTTTTCGTCATTTGCAATCGAATCGACTTAATGCCAGATCGTCATATTGGCCGCTCTTCTCTCTGAAACGGTTTCATTTATCGTGTGCGAGGTATGCCGCGTGTTGCGGTATGCGTAGATACTAAAACCACCATAGGAGAACACTGAAGAAGCTTCTAAGTTGATGTGATAGCCAGTACGAAGCCGTACATTTCAAGTTATAGCTATCGATTATTGACTTTTTAGACGGCTTTGGTGTCTTTGACATGAGCTAGGACCTTAAGATTTGCATGAAGGGAGGTCTAGCAGTCGCGTTGCACGGGGGAACGTGAAAAGTGTTCATATGTAGTTAAAACCTGAGAAATTCGCACGTTTTCGCCATTTGCTATCGAATCGACTTGATGCCAGATCGTCATATTGGCCACACTTCTCTCTTTAACGGTTATATTTATCGTGTGCAAAGCTATGTCGCGTGCTGCGGTATGCGGAGACAATAAAAGCACCATAATAGAACACAGAAGAAGCTTCTAAGTTGATGTGATAAAGAGTACGAACCAGTACAATTCAAGTTTTAGTTATCGATTATTGCCATTTTCGACGGCTATGGTGCCTTGGACATGAGCTGGGACATTAAGATTTTGCATGAAGGGAGGTTTAGCAGCCGCGTTGCACGGGGGAATGTGAGAAGTGTTCATATGTAGTGAAAACCTGAGAAATTCGCACGTTTTCGCCATTTGCTATCGAATCGACTTGATGCCAGATCGTCATATTGGCCACACTTCTCTCTTTAACGGTTATATTTATCGTGTGCAAAGCTATGTCGCGTGCTGCGGTATGCGGAGACACTAAAAGCACCATAATAGAATACAAAAGAATCTTCTAAGTTGTTGTGATAGCCAGTACGAAGCAGTACAATTCAAGTTTTAGTTATCGATTATTGACTCCTTAGACGGCTTCGGTGCGTTTGACATGAGCTAGGACCTTAAGATTTTGCATGAAACGAGATCTAGCAGCTGCGTTGCACGGGGGAATGTGAAAAGTGTTCATATGTAGTGAATATCTGAGAAATCCGCCTCTTTTCGTCTTTTTCTATCGAATCGACTTAATGCCAGATCGTCATATTGGCCGCTCTTCTCTCTGAAACGGTTACATTTATGGTGCGCAAAGCTATGTAACGTGCTGCGGTTTTGCGGAGACACTAAGAGCACCATAATAGAACACAGAAGAAGCTTCTACGTTAATGTGATAGCCAGTACGATTCAGTACAATTCAAGTTTTAGTTATTAATTATTGACTTTTTAGACGGATTTTGTGCCTTCGACATGAGCTAGGGCCTTAAAATTTGCATGAAGGGAGGTCTAGCAGTCGCGTTGCACGGGGGAACGTGAAAAGTGTTCATATGTAGTTAAAACCTGAGAAATCTGCCCGTTTTCGACATTTGCTATCGAATCGACTTAATGTCAGGTCGTCATGTTGGCCGCTCATCTCTTTGAAACGGTTACATTTATCGTGTGCAAAGCTATGTCGCGTGCTGTGGAATGCCTAGACACTAAAATCATCATAACAGAACAGAGAAGAAGCTTCTAAGTTCATGTGATAACCAGTACGAAGCAGTACAATTCAAGTGTTAATTATCGATTATTGACTTTTTAGACGGCTTTGGTGCCTTGGACGTGAGCTAGGACCTTAAGGTTTTGCATGAAGGTAGGTCTAGCAGCCGCGTTGCACGGGGAACGTGAAAAGTGTTCATATGTAGTTAAAACCTGAGAAATCCGCACGTTTTCGTCATTTGCTATCGAATCGACTTAATGCCAGATCTTCATATTGGCCGCTCTTCTCTCTGAAACGGTTACATTTATCGTTTGCAAAGCTGTATCGCGTAATGCGGTATGCGGAGACACTAAAAGTACCATAATAGAAAACAGAAGCAGCTTCTAAGTTGATGTGATATCCAGTACGAAGCAGTACAATTCAAGTATTAGTTATCGATTATTGACTTTTTAGACGGCTATGGTGCCATGGACATGAGCTAGGACCTTAAAAATTTGCATAAAGTGATGTGTAGCAGCCGCGTTGAACGGGGGAATGTGAAAAGTGTTCATATGTAGAGAAAACCTGAGAAATCCGTGCGTTTTCGTCATTTGCAATCGAATCGACTTAATGCCAGATCTTCATATTGGCCGCTCTTCTCTCTGAAACGGTTACACTTATCGTGTGAAAAGCTATGTCGCGTACTGCGGTAAGCGGAGACACTAAAAGTACCATAATAGAACACAGAAGAAGCTTCTAAGTTCATGTGATAACCAGTACGAAGCAGTACAATTCAAGTGTTAATTATCGATTATTGACTTTTTAGACGGCTTTGGTGCCTTGGACGTGAGCTAGGACCTTAAGGTTTTGCATGAAGGTAGGTCTAGCAGCCGCGTTGCACGGGGAATGAGAAAAGTGTTCATATGTAGTGAAAACCTGAGAAATCCGCACGTTTTCGTCATTTGCTATCGAATCGACTTAATGCCAGATCGTCATATTGGCCGCTCTTCTCCCTGAATCGGTTACATTTATGGTGTGCAAAGCTATGTCGCGTCTGCCGTATGTGGAGACACTAAAAGCACCATAACAGAACACAGAAGAAGCCTCTAAGTTGATGTGATAGCCAGTACGAAGCAGTGCAATTCGAGTTTTAGTTATCGATTATTGACTTTTTAGAGGGCTATGGTGCCATGGACATGAGCTAGGACCTTAAGAATTTGCATAAAGTGATGTGTAGCAGCCGCGTGAACGGGGGAATGTGAAGAGTGTTCATATGGAGTGAAAGCCTGAGAAATCCGCTCGCTTTCGTCATTTGCTATCAAATCGACTTAATGCCAGATCGTCATATTGGCCGCTCTTCTCTCTAAAACGGTTACATTTATCTTGTGCAAAGCTATGTCGCGTCTGCCGTATGTGGAGACACTAAAAGCACCATAACAGAACACAGAAGAAGCCTCTAAGTTGATGTGATAGCCAGTACGAAGCAGTGCAATTCGAGTTTTAGTTATCGATTATTGACTTTTTAGAGGGCTATGGTGCCATGGACATGAGCTAGGACCTTAAGAATTTGCATAAAGTGATGTGTAGCAGCCGCGTGAACGGGGGAATGTGAAGAGTGTTCATATGGAGTGAAAGCCTGAGAAATCCGCTCGCTTTCGTCATTTGCTATCAAATCGACTTAATGCCAGATCGTCATATTGGCCGCTCTTCTCTCTAAAACGGTTACATTTATCTTGTGCAAAGATATGTCGCGTGCTGCGGTAAGCGGGGACACTAAAAGCACCATAGTAGAACACAGAAGAAGCTTCTATGTAGATGTGATAGACTGTCCGAAGCAGTACATTTCAAGTTTTAGTTAGCGGTTATTGTCTTTTTAGACGGCTATGGTGCCCTCGACATGAGCTAGGACGTTAAGATTTTGCATGATGGGAGGTCTAGCAGCTACGTTGCACGAGAGAATGTGAAAAGTGTTCATATGTAGTAAAAACCTGAGATATCCGCCCGTTTTCGTCATTTGCTATCGAATCGACTTAATGCCAGGTCGTCATATTGGCCACTCGTCTCTCTGAGACGGTTCCATTTATCGTGTGCAACGCTACGTCGCGTGCTGTGGAATGCCTAGACACTAAAAGCACCATAATAGAACACAGAAGAAGCTTCTAAGTCGATTTGATAGGCAGTACGAAGCAGTACAATTCAAGTTTTAGGTATTGATTATTGACTTTTAGACAGCTTTGGTGCCTTTGATATGAGCTAGGACTTTAAGATTTTGCATTAAGGGCGGTCTAGCAGCCACGTTGCACAGGGGAATGTGAAGGGTGTTCATATGTATTGAAAACCTGATAAATCCGCCCGTTTTCGTCATTTGCTATCGAATCGACTTAATGCCAGATCGTCATATTGGCCACTCTTCTCTCTGAGACGGTTACATTTATCATGTGCAAAGCTACGGCGCGTGCTGCGGAATGCCTAGACACTAAACGCACCATAATAGAACACAGATGATGCTTCTAAGTTGATCTGATAGCCAGTACGAAGCTGTACAATTCAAGTTTTCCTTATCGATTTTTGACTTGTCAAACGGCTTTGGTGCCTTGGACATGAGCTAGGACCTTACGATTTTGCAGGACTGGAGTTCTCGTAGCCGCGTTGCACGGGGGAATGTGAAAAGTGTTCATATGTAGTGAAAACCTGAGAAATCCGCCCGTTTTCGTCGTTTGCTATCGAATCGACTTAACGCCAGATCGTCATATTGGCCGCTCTTCTCGATGAAACGGTTACATTTATCGTGAGCAAAGGTATGTCGCGTGCTGCGGTATGCGACGACACTAAAAGCACCATAGTAGAACACAGAAGAAGCTTCTAAGTTGATGTGATAGCCAGTACGAAGCAATACAATTTAAGTTTTAGTGATCGATTATTGACTTTTAAGACGGCTTTGGTGACTTGGACATGAGCTAGGACCTTAAGATTTTGCATTAAGGGCGGTCTAGCAGCCACGTTGCACAGGGGAATGTGAAGGGTGTTCATATGTATTGAAAACCTGAGAAATCCGCCCGTTTTCGTCATTTGCTATCGAATCGACTTAATGCCAGATCTTCATATTGACCGCTCTTCTCTCTGAAACGGTTACATTTATCGTGTGCAAAGCTACGTCGCGTGCTGCGGTATGAGGAGACACTAAAAGCACCAAAGTAGAACACAGAAGAAGCTTCTAAATTGAAGTGATAGGCAGTACGAAGCAGTGTAATTTAACTTTTAGTTATAGGTTATTGGTTTTTTAAACGGCTTTGGTGCCTTGGACATGAGCCAGGAACTTAAGATTTTGCATTAAGGGAGGTATCGCAGCCGCGTTGCACGGGGGAATGTGAAGAGTGTTCATATGTAGTGAAAACCTGAGAAATCCGCCCGTTTTCGTCATTTACTATCGAATCGACTTAATGCCAGATCGCTATATTGGCCGCTCTTTCCTCTGAAACGGTTACATTTATCGTGTGCAAAGCAATGTCGCATGCTGCGTTATGTGGAGACACCAAAAGCACCATAGTAGAACACAGAAGAAGCTTCTCAGTTGATGTGATAGCCAGTAGGAAGCAGCACAACTTAAGTTTTACTTATCGATTATTGACTTTTAGATGGTTTTGGAGCCTTGGACATGAGCTAGGACCTTAAGATTTAGCATGAAGAGAGGTCTAGATGCCACGTTGCACGGGAGACTGTGAAAAGTGTTCATATGTAGTGAAAACCTCAGAAATCCGCCCGTTTTCGTCATTTGCTATCGAATCGACTTAACGCCAGATCGTCATATTGGCCGCTCTTCTCTCTGAAACGGTTACATTTATTGTGTGCAAAGCTATGTCGCGTGCTGCGGAATGCCTAGACACTAAACGCATCATAATAGAACACAGAAGAAGATTCTAAGTTGATGTGATAGACAGTACGAAGCAGTACAATTCAAGTTTTAACTATGGATTATTGACTTTTTAGACGGCTTTGGTGCCTTGGACATGTGGTAGGACCTTAAGATTTAGCATGAAGGGAGGTCTAGATGCCACGTTGCACGAGAGACTTTGAAAAGTGTTCATATGTAGTGAAAACCTGAGAAATCTGCAGGTTTTCGACATTTGCTATCAAATCGACTTAATGCCAGATCGTCATATTGGCCGCTCTTCTCTCTGGAACGGTTACATTTATCGTGTGCAAAGCTATGTCGCGTGGTGCGGTATGTGGAGACACTAAAAGCACCATAATAGAACTCAGAAGAAGCTTCTAAGTTGATCTGATAGCCAGTACGAAGCAGTACAATTCAAGTTTTCCTTATCGATTATTGACTTGTCATATGGCTTTGGTGCCTTGGATATGAGCTAGGACCTTACGGTTTTACAGGAATGGAGGTCTCGCTTCCGCGTTGCACGGGGGAATGTGAAAAGTGTTCATATGTATTGCAAACGTGAGAAATCCGCCCGTGTTCGTCATTTGCTATCGAATCGACTTGAAGCCAGATCGACATATTGGCTGCTCTTCTCTCTGAAACGGTTACATCTATCGTGTTCTTAGCTATGTCCCGTGCTGCGGTATGCGACGACACTAAAAGCACCTTAGTAGAAAACAGAAGAAGCTTCTAAGTTGATGTGATAGCCAGTACGAAGCAATAGAATTTATGTTTTAGTGATCGATTATTGACTTTTTAGACGGCTTTTGTGGCTTGCACATGAGCTAGGACTTTAAGATTTTGTATGAAGGGAGGTCTACCATCCGCGTTGTACGGGGTAAAGTGAAGAGTGTTCAGATGTAGTGAAAACTTGAAAATCCGATTGTTTTCCTCATTTGCTATCGAGTCGACTTAATGCCAGATCGTCATATTGGCAGCTGTTCTCACTGAAACGGTTACGTTTATCGTGTGCAAAGCTATGTCGCGTGCTGCGGTATGCGGAAACACTAAAAACTCCATAATAAAACACACATGAAGCTTCTAAGTCGATGTGATAGCCAGTACGAAGCTGTACAATTCAAGTTTTAGTGATCGGTTATTGACTTTTTATACTCCTTTGGTGCCTTGGACAAGAGCTAGGACCTTAAGATTTTGCAGGAAGGGAGGTCTAGCAGCCGCGTTCACGGGGGAATGTGAAATGTGTTCAAATATAGTGAAAACCTTAGATATCCGCCCGTGTTCGTCATTTGCTATCGAATCGACTTAATGCCAGATCTTTATATTGGCCGCTCTTCTCTCTGAAACGGTTACATTTATGGTGTGCAAAGCTATGTCGGGTGCTGCTGAATGCCTAGACACTAAAAGCACCATAATAGAACACAGAAGAAGCTTCTAAGTTGATGTGATAGCCAGTACGGAGGAGTACAATTCAAGTTTTGATTATCGACTATTGACTTTTTAGACGGCTTTGGTGCCTTGGACATGAGCTAGGTCCTTACGACCTTGCATGAAGGGCGGTCTAGCAGCCGCGTTGCACGGGAGAATGTGAAAAGTGTTGACATGCATTGAAAACCTGAGAAATCCGCTCCAAAGTAAACTGAGAAATGACAGAGAAGACGAAAGCAGTGTGTTAGCGCCACCATGTAATGAATTAACTAATGTTCAAAGTAGTAATTTGGTAATAGTGCATAGGGAAATGGAGTGGGTTGCAAATAATGGTGTATACAGTGAAACAATTTGTGAACAGGGAAGCATTATCGATCGATCGGTCGGCAACAGATAGCCTCAGGATTTCCAAATGACAGGACACAATCTTGCAAATACTGTAGATTCAGGTTTTGCGTCCTCACCGTTTTCTCAAATAAGTCAAGACACATTTTCTGTTTTTCAAACTGCGAATATTGCCTGTGCAGCTTCACTGCAGAAAAGCACTGAGGAACATGTTTCAGACACCAGTGCATTGTTTTTACAGTTAATTCAACAAATGGGACAAAAGCTTCAAAAGTTAGACACAATGGAACAAAATCTTCAATAGTTAGACACAATGGAACAAAATCTTCAAAAGTTAAGACACAATGGAAAAAAAGCTTCAAAAGTTAGACACCACGCTTGAACAAACACGTGAAGATTTAACTAATGAGTTACATAACATTGAATCTAAATTTCAAAAAGTCTGTAATTACGTAAAAACACAAATTTGTGAGCATTTTCAATCTATTTTTTCGCGGCATGAAAATGCATTGCAGAATCACGGAGCAGCCATAGAAGAACTGCAAATTATTGTTCATGAAAATCATGAGACCTTGCAAGCTAAAATTGACTCAGTTGCATCTATCGATTCGGTTACGCAACTTGCAAAAACTCAGGAAAACTTAAAGGACACAGTAGATACGATTTCAACACAAATGGACACTGAAACTTGGTTCAGAAAAACACACAGAGGAAATAATTTCACTTTCGGATAAAGTAGGCGAACTTTCAGATCAGTTCACTAACTTATTTACAAAGGTAGATGATGATCTGAATGACACAAAACCTGTAGTCTTCACTGACACTGAAGAGTATGAACAAATTAGAAAATTCAAACAGAATCAAAATCAAATCAACACACAGTACAAAAGAGAAATGCGGGAAGTACAAGATCAGTTGGCTCAAGTAATAGAAGAGGACACTCGCGCCCCAGTACGGGAAGAGGGATATAGCAATACAGAACAACCACAAAATAACAACACAGTGCATTTCGGAAATCATGAAAGAAATTGGCAAGGTACACCGAATTTTGAGATGGAACCGCCGAAACGACGTAACAATGACCTACATGCGACTCGCCGACATGATGATTTTGACTATAAGCTGTTCATTACTACACGTAAATTCAAAACATTTAAGAATTCTGGCAACAACATTCATCCACAAGCGTGGCTTCATCAATTGTCTCATTGTTTTCCTCCCAACTGGTCATTAGAGCACAGATTAGAATTTATGTGTGGCTACTTAGAGAATGAACCAGCTGTAACAATGCGATCGGTCATTCACGATTGCCACAGTGAAGGAGAATTTTACCATGCCTTCCTCTCAGCATATTGGTCTCAAGCCACACAAGACCGAGTAAAACATGGCATCATGATGATGAAACATTTCGAACAATCTGAATTTTCCAGTCTTGTGAAATATTTTGAAGACATGTTGCACAAGAATCAGTACCTGTCAAACCCATACAGCCTGTCAGAACTCATCCGCATTTGCTTAATCAAATTGCCTGAACATTTACGGCATATTATTTTGGCAGGCCGTTGCAAAGACGACATTGAAGCTTTTCAGGGACTCTTACAAGAATTAGAAATTGACACTGACAATCGCGGAACGCGAAAACAGGAACACAACAATTACAGGTCACATCCGTCGCAATTCCGCGATGAAAGAAATAATAACTGGACACGACAAGGCTATTCTCACAATACAAATCGTGACCAAAACAGACACCACCCGTTTGACAACCGTTGGCAGAGTAGTAATAATTACAGGGAAAGGTCACCTTTCCGCGGTTATGACTATCACAGAGAGAATCAGAGAAACAGACAATGTTGTTGTTGTGGTATTCAGTCCTGAAACTGGTTTGATGCAGCTCTCCAAGCTACTCTATCCTGTGCAAGCTTCTTCATCTCCCAGTACCTACTGCAACCTACGTCCTTCTGAATCTGCTTAGTGTAGTCATCTCTTGGTCTCCCTCTACGATTTTTACCCTCCACGCTGCCCTCCAATACTAAATTGGTGATCCCATGATGCCTCAGAACATGTCCTACCAACCGATCCCTTCTTCTGGTCAAGTTGTGCCACAAACTTCTCTTCTCCCCAATCCGATTCAATACTTCCTCATTAGTTATGTGATCTACCCATCTAATCTTCAGCATTCTTCTGTAGCACCACATTTCGAAAGCTTCTATTCTCTTCTTGTCCAAACTATTTGTCGTCCATGACTCACTTCCATACATGGCTACACTCCATACTAATACTTTCAGAAATGGCTTCCTGACACTTAAATGTATACTCGATGTTAACAAACTTCTCTTCTTCAGAAACGCTTTTCTTGCCATTGCCAGTCTACATTTTATATCCTCTCTACTTCGACCATCATCAGTTATTTTGCTCCCCAAATAGCAAAACTCCTTTACTACTTTAAGTGTCTCACTTCCTAATCTAATTCCCTCAGCATCACCCGACTTAATTCGACTACATTCCATTATCCTCGTTTTGCCTTTGTTGATGGTCATCTTATATCCTCCTTTCAAGACACTATCCATTCCGTTCAACTGCTCTTCCAAGTCCTTTGCAGTCTCTGACAGAATTACGATGTCATCGGCGAACCTCAAAGTTTTTATTTCTACTCGATGGATTTTAATACCCACTCCGAATTTTTCTTTTGTTTCCTTTACTGCTTGCTTAATATAGAGATTGAATAACATCGGGGATAGGCTACAACCCTGTCTTACTCCCTTCCCCACCACTGCTTCCCTTTCATGCCCCTCGACTCTTATAACTGCCATCTGGTTTCTGTACAAATTGTAAATAGCCTTTCGCTCCCTGTATTTTACCCCTGCCACCTTCAGAATTTGAAAGAGAGTATTCCAGTCAACATTGTCAAAAGCTTTCTCTAAGTCTACAAATGCTAGAAACGTAGGTTTGCCTTTTCTTAATCTAGCTTCTAAGATAAGCCGTAGGGTCAGTATTGCCTCACGTGTTCCAACATTTCTACGGAATCCAAACTGATCTTCCCTGAGGTCGGCTTCTACCAGTTTTTCCATTCGTCTGTAAAGAACTCGCGTTAGTATTTTACAGCTGTGACTTATTAAACTGATAGTTCGGTAATTTTCACATCTGTCAACACCTGCTTTCTTTGGGATTGGAATTATTACATTCTTCCTGAAGTCTGAGGGTATTTCGCCTGTCTCATACATCTTTCTCACGAGATGGTAGAGTTTTGTCAGGACTGTCTCTCCCAAGGCCGTCAGTAGTTCCAATGGAATGTTGTCGACTCCGGGGGCCTTGTTTCGACTCAGGTCTTTCAGTGCTCTGTCAAACTCTTCACGCAGTATCGTATCTCCCATTTCATCTTCATCTACATCCTCTTCTATTTCCATAATATTGTCCTCAAGTGCATCGCCCTTGTATAGACCCTCTATATACTCCTTCCACCTTTCCGCCTTCCCTTCTTTGCTTAGAACTGGGTTTCCATCTGAGCTCTTGATATTCATACAAGTGGCTCTCTTTTCTCCAAAGGTCTCTTTAATTTTCCTGTAGGCAGTATCTATCTTACCTCTAGTGGGATAAGCCTCTACATCCTTACATTTGTCCTCTAGCCATCCCTGCTTAGTCATTTTGCACTTCCTGTCGATCTCGTTTTTGAGACGTTTGTATTCCTTTTTGCCTGCTTCATTTACTGCATTTTTATATTTTCTCCTTTCATCAATTAAATTCAATATTTCTTCTGTTACCCAAGGATTTCTACTAGCCCTAGTCTTTTTACCTACTTGATCCTCTGCTGCCTTCACTACTTCATCCCTCAAAGCTACCCATTCTTCTTCTATTGTATTTCTTTCCCCCATTCCTGTCAATTGCTCCCTTATGCTCTCCTTGAAACTCCGTACAACCTCTGGTTCTTTTAGTTTATCCAGGTCCCATCTCCTTAAATTCCCACCTTTTTGCAGTTTCTTCAGTTTTAATCTACAGGTCATAACCAATAGATTGTGGTCAGAGTCCACATCTGCCCCTGGAAATGTCTTACAATTTAAAACCTGGTTCCTAAATCTCTGTCGTACCATTATATAATCTATCTGAAACCTGTCAGTATCTCCAGGCTTCTTCCATGTATACAGCCTTCTTTTATGATACTTGAACCAAGTGTTACCTATGATTAAGTTGTGCTCTGTGCAAAATTCTACCAGGCGGCTTCCTCTTTCATTTCTTTGCCCCAGTCCATATTGACCTACTATGTTTCCTTCTCTCCCTTTTCCTACTACCGAATTCCAGTCCCCCCTGACTATTAAATTATCGTCACCCTTCACTATCTGAATAATTTCTTTTATTTGATCATACATTTCTTCAATTTCTTCGTCATCTGCAGAGCTAGTTGGCATATAAACTTGTACTACTGTAGTAGGTGTGGGCTTCGTATCTATCTTGGCCACAATTATGCGTTCACTATGCTGTTTGTAGTAGCTTACCCGCATTCCTATTTTCCTATTCATTATTAAACCTACTCCTGCATTACCCCTATTTGATTTTGTGTTTATAACCCTGCAGTCACCTGACCAGAAGTCTTGTTCCTCTTGCCACCGAACTTCTCTAATTCCCACTATATCTAACTTTAACCTATCCATTTCCCTTTTTAAATTTTCTAATCTACCTGCCCGATTAAGGGATCTGACATTCCACGCTCCGACCCGTAGAACGCCAGTTTTCTTTCTACTGATAACAGACCATATGGGAACCAAAATAATTACTATCAAGGGAGACAGAATAACTTTAGACGGAACGGTCCAGCGCGCAGTTACGATTCAGAGAGAAATTCTCCACCACGTGACCGACAAGAAAGAAACTATGGAATCTACCGACATGACGACAGACGATATGATCGTAACGACAGACCTGAATTGCAGCAGAACTGGCGGGAATCAAACAGAGCAGGGCCCTCTTGACAAAGTGAATTTGTAGAAGTTAGGTCTCCTAATCCCAATAACGGCGCGCGCCAACAAAGAGATAGACAATGACTCACACCGCAGGCAGGCGCGTGCGCCGGCTGGCTCAGAGAAAAATAACATAGGCGCTAACCTTGTGAAAAATTCCAGTATTCTTTACCGAAGTGTACCGCATGATAATTGCGTTCAAGTTAACTCTGAGCACTAGGAAGAGTAAAGAATTGTACTACATTTCACATGTAAAACCATTTAGTGAAAGATAATCTGCTTTTTAACTTTGTCTTTGCCACAAAACTTTTCACTTCACATTTCTAGTATGCTTTGTCAGAGTAAGAATCTGTTAACATGCAACAATGTTTTGAAGTTAACTATCCAGTCTAGAACTTAGAGAACTTATTTAGACAGTATTTACGAGTGCATTGTTATAGTGAACAGATGTCACAGTGTTATTGTGTGTGTACATTCTTGCTTGTTAGTTGCACGATTACGTAACGACTATAAGGCTTACATACTTAGAACATTTACCAGTATTGCTAATGGGATTTTAATGCAACATTTGGTTTACTTGAAAACACATTATTTATTTGAAGTACTTTCTGTGAGATTAAAGATGACTTAGCGTTTGGTTTCTTTGATAGCTACACGATTATATCACGACGCTACTAATGTGTGACACAATTTACATTGTGCTTTTGCGGTGTATCTGTTTTATATCTGCACAGTTTTTCTGAATTATTCTGGAAAGTAAAACATGTTTTAGTAGTAACGTTTGTGGTATAGCTACAATGAGACAGCCTTTTCTGTAGCACAACAATACGAACAGTACAGTACTTACTTCATCACGGCAATAAGCGTAATAACTAAGATATCTATACGCAATGCATTTCAATTTCGTTTATCATGAGGTAAGTACATTGACTTCTGCAGAACTTAGCTTTCGGAGGACAACAACTACAACACTTCCACAGAGATTGTCTTACAGCAAGACGCACATTTAGCGCTGCAGGACACGCATTAAACTATTTATTTTTCAACATATTTGAATTACAAAGAAAGTTTTCCGTGATACATTTCATTCCATTGCTGTAATCTGTAACAACTGAGGATATAATTACATTATTTCTCAGGGGGGTACACGCTTACTTTGTGTACCATGTGTTTGGCAAGCACAAGGAGCCCTAGGTAATATGGTATTTGCTTATACAACTCTACACATCGGTACCATATTTATCTAACACATAAATTACACAGCTATCTGATCATTTAACTGAGAGAGACAAACATTTATTATACTACATCAGTGACAGATGTTTACGTAATTACCCGGTTGGATAACTTCAAACTAATTAAATTGTATTTAGTCTGTACTTTGTGAAATGTTCATATTTTTTCAGAACTATTGTGATACTATGAGAGCTTTGAATGATGTGTTTGGTATGGGATCATGATTGTTAAAGTACGTTTGAGGCAGATGACACTTTTGACATGAGCAGAGAATTTTTTTTAGGTTTTGAAAATATTGGAGGAAGCTACGACGATTTTGAGAGTTGATTGAGGTATTATGATATTATTACGATGACTATGTGTATTATGCTGTTGCGGTATGTTTATGATCAATAATCTGATGCTGTATGAGTTATTTGATTATGCTACGTATCTGTTATGATGAAATATTGAAAAAGTGTCGACGAATGAGGTAAGGAATAATGGGTAGTGGTTAGGAACTCTGGTTTGTGTAAAAGGATGTTGGAAACCGAGAATCGTACTTTAAGAGTTATGAAATGTGTGTATATGCGTGAATGTATCACTATGCTGGCGAAAATTTTTTGGACACTATTCTATTTAAAGGATTTTGTTTCTACATATTTGTAACGCAAATTCTTGACCTGTGAATTTTTTATATGAGACTGTCACTGTAGCGGAAACTACTGTTGTAAATTTTTCAGTAAGAAAGGTAAGTGGCCACCTGCACGTAATGCGTCGTGGGCACCCAGCGGTGCGACAGTTGCCTGGGAAAAAAAGCCATTAGTGTGTGCCTTTCAGAGGCACAGGTAAAAAAAAAGAGTGCCATTATCCTCGCTATTGACATTTCTTTGTAGAAAGTGTCACAAATACGACACGCTCAAACTTGAAAACATATGATTACACTTTGGAGTTCTTAATTTATGATATTTACTGAAATGAAATTATGAGAAACATTTCATGTCTATTGTCTTGCTAGTTGGAAGATTGTTTACTGCATTATGAAACGCCATGACTAGTGAAGACGTTTCACGCCTTGCTTTGCCTATTTTGTTTAATACCTAGTTTCTAGCTGCACTGCAGCATTGGTTACTATAACATTTAATGGATGTACTAATATAAATATTTTATGCCTACAGATCCAGTAAATAATAACATTATGATGTACCTAAAAAAAAAACGAAGTAGCACAAAAAGACATTTCCCTTCACAGAAATTGCATACAGAACTGTCTTTTCAAGTACATGGTAATATTTTTTTACAATAAATTTTTGTGGTGCACCACTTTAATTGTATAGACATTAAGATGTGAATCGACATCTCCCTTTTCTGCATTGTTGTCTGTATTGTAATATTTTTTCTTCTTGAGCTTTGTCATGTTTAGTTACAAGCTGTTGCATTTGCTGCTGCTGGTATTTGACTTTGTATTACTCTGTTAAGCCAGTTTTACTATGGATTTTTTTTTCTTGTTTGCTGCGCATTGCCTTATATTAGTTGTAATATTGCTGCCTTTTTTGCCAATTTCCGTTTTTTTTGTCATTGCTGTTTGTGTTAATTGTTTTGTGCTGCTGCATTGCCTCGTCCCTTAGTTTAGCATCTGAGCTCAGTAGATTTAAGTTAGCTTAAGAGGGGGAAGCCTATATAAGAGAATGAGTTGCGATGGATTTGAAGAAATGCACTGAGAGGTTATATGAGAAAAGTACAAAAGCAGGTATAGATAGGACTTTTTGGAAATAATGAAGAACGAAGGGAGATCTCCGAGAAGTAAAGAAAGTTTTGTTTGCAAAATACTGCATTAAAACTAACCCTGCCCTTTCCTTGTGTTATCCCATTATGTGTTTGTGTACCCTTGGGCATTTGTGTCCTTCCTGTCTCTATGTGTTTATCTGATGAGAGTTACATTGTAGAATTTTTCTGATAATGTGTTATTTACTTTGTAAAGATGTTAAGACATTATTTATCTGTTCTGTTTTAATGCTCATGTGTGAAGTTGATGTTTCGAAATTTATTCTGATTGTTTATGTATGTGCTCCTGTCACAATTCCTGTAACACTGATGTGTATGTTATTTCGATTATTTTGTAAAGCCTGTATTACTGCAAATGTTATCTGTACTATTATGTTCATTAATGATATATTTTGTACCTTTGTTATTGTATTCCCATGTTATAAAATTGTAATTGACACCAGTTCATCAAATTAAGTAACTTGTAAATTACATTTCACTCCACACATTTCTGTTGGTCATAGTATATGGACAATATGTGAGAAGTAGGGACTGATAGTGTTGGCATGTGTGTTAATAATTCAGTAAAGGACTGGATAACAGCATTGCTGGTTGTAAGGAAAATTCCAAAAACTTTCTGAGTGCACAAGTGGTTGTTATGGACATGTTATATTATCCGCAAGACTTCAGTAGTGACTGTGCACCTGCACAGTCAAACAGATGGCTGCTGGCCATCTCTACAAGGACTACAGTGGGTCTGCATCTTTGACGGTCCACCAATACCATTATTTCTACAATGACTGCAGTGGGTCTGCACCTCTGGTGGCCCACCAATACTAATCTCTACCAGGACTACAGTGGGTCTGCTCTGTGATGACCTACCTATCGATAGTCTTGAACGTCGACTGACTCTGCTGTGGCCCATTACCTGTCTGCATGTCAAGAGTCAGCACTGTCTTTCGTTGGAAGGACAACACTACTTCTTCAAGACTGCTTAGAAATCCACTGCTTCCGTGTGCATTTTCTTTTACTGCTCAGACTTTGAGAAACACACTGCAATTTTACTGTGATGAACGATCAGGACTGTCTTTATGGACTGTAAGAAAATTTTAGCTTTTGACCAACATTGAATCAATAAGTGTGTGCATTTGATATCTTTGTTGTTGTAATTATGAAAATTTTTTTTCAAATCTGTATTGGCCACTGCCCAAAAAAATTTGTAAAATTTTTTGTGGGGAGTATGGGGGCTATGTAAGTAGACTGTTTAGGTTTTTTTATTGGTAACGCCGCCGCCACGTAGTGCTCTGTATGAAAATCACTGGCTGTGCCGTGTGCAGTCTGTGGCTGGTTGGCATTGTTGTAATACTCGCCATTGTAGTGTTGGGCAGCGGCAGCTGGATGCTAACAGCGCGTAGCGTTGCGCAGTTGAAGGTGAGCCGCCAGCAGTGGTGGACGTGGGGAGAGAGATGGCGGAGTTTTAAAATTTTTAAGAATTGGTGTCATGAACTGATATATATATATATATATATATATATATATATATATATATATATATATATATTGACTATTAAGGTAAATACACAGTTTGTTCTCTATTAAAATCTTTCATTTGCTAACTATAACTATCAGTAGTTAGTGCCTTCCATAGTTTGAATCTTTTATTTACCTGGCAGTAGTGGTGCTCGCTATATTGCAGTAGTTCCAGTAACGAAGATTTTTTGTAAGGTAAGTGATTTGTGAAAGGTGTACGTTAATGTTAGTCAGGGCCATTCTTTTGTAGGGATTATTGAAAGTCAGATTGCGTTGCGCTAAAAATATTGTGTGTCAGTTTAAGCACAGTCATGTAGAATTGTTCAAAGAGGACGTTTCAAGTGTCAGCCAGTTTGCCGTGGCATACGGAGCTCCATCGTAGTCTTTAACACTGGTAGCATGCCGCGACAGCGTGGACGTGAACCGTATGTGCAGTTGACGGACTTTGAGCGAGGGCGTATAGTGGGCATGCGGGAGGCCGGGTGGACGTACCGCCGAATTGCTCAACACGTGGGGCGTGAGGTCTAAACATTACATCGATGTTGTCGCCAGTGGTCGGCGGAAGGTGCACGTGCCCGTCGACCTGGGACCGAACCGCAGCGATGCACGGATGCACGCCAAGACCGTAGGATCCTACGCAGTGCTGTAGGGGACCGCACCGCCACTTCCTAGCAAATTAGGGACACTGTTGCTCCTGGGGTATCGGCGAGGACCATTCGCAACCGTCTCCATGAAGCTGGGCTACGGTCCCGCACACCGTTAGGCCGTCTTCCGCTCACGCCCCAACATCGTGCAGCCCGCCTCCAGTAGTGTCGCGATAGGCGTGAATGGAGGGACGAATGGAGACTTGTCGTCTTCAGCGATGAGAGTCGCTTCTGCCTTGGTGACAATGATGGTCGTATGCGTGTTTGGTGCCGTGCAGGTGAGCACCACAATAAGGACTGCATAAGACCGAGGCACACAGGGCCAACACCCGGCTTCATGGTGTGGGGAGCAATCTCCTACACTGGCCGTACAACTCTGGTGATCGTCAAGGGGACACTGAATAGTGCACGGTACATCCAAACCGTCATCGAACCCATCGTTCTACCATTCCTAGACCAGCAAGGGAACTTACTGTTCCAACAGGACAATGCACGTCCGCATGTATCCCGTGCCACCCAACGTGCTCTAGAAGGTGTAAGTCAACTACCCTGGCCAGCAAGATCTCCGGATCTGCCTCCATTGAGCATGTTTGGGACTGGATGAAGCGTCGTCTCACGCGATCTGCACGTACAGCACGAACGCTGGTCCAACTGAATCGCCAGGTGGAAATGGCATGGCAAGCAGTTCCACAGGACTACATCCAGCATCTCTACGATCGTCTCCATGGGAGAATAGCACCCTGCATGCTGCGAAAGGTGGATATGCTAGTGCCGACATTGTGCATGCTCTGTTGCCTGTGTCTATGACCCTGTGGTTCTGTCAGTGTGATCATGTGATGTAACTGACCTCAGGAATGTGTCAATAAAGTTTCCCCTTCCTGGGACAATGAATTCACGGTGTTCTTATATCAATTTCCAGGAGTGTAGAACACAGAATAAGCTTCTATGTTATTGTGAAAGCCAGTACGAAGCAGTACAATTCAAGTTTTAGTTTCGATTATTGACTTTTTAGACGGCTTTGGTGCCTTGGACATGAGCTAGGACCTTAAGATTTTGCATGAAGGGAGGTCTAGCAGGCGCATTGCATGAAGGAATGTGAAAAGTGTTCATATGGAGTGAAAACCTGAGAAATCCGCAAGTTTTCTTCATTTGCTATGGAATCGACTTAATGCCAGAGAGTACTATTGGCCGCTCTTCTCTCTGAAACGGTTACATTTATCGTGTGCAAAGCTATGTCGCGTGCTGCGGAATGCCTAGACACTAAAAGCACCATAATAGAACACAGAAGCTTCTAAGTTGATGTGATAGCCAAAAAGAAGAAGTACAATTCAAGTTTTAGTTATCGATTATTGACTTTTTAGACGGCTTTGGTGCCTTGGACATTAGCTACGACCTTAAGATTTTGCATGAAGGCAGATCTAGCAGCCGCGCTGCACGGGGGGAAGTGAAAAGTGTTCATATGTAGTGAAAAACTGAGAAATACGCCCGTTTTCGTCATTTGCTATCGAATCGACTTTTGCCAGTTGGTCATATTGGCCGCTCTTCTCTCTGAAACGGTTACATTTATCGTGTACAAAGCTATGTCGTGTGCTGCGGTATGCGGAGACACTAAAAGCACCATAATAGAACACAGATTAAGTTTCCAAGTCGATGTGATAGAGTGTACAAAGCAGTACAATTCAAGTTTTAGTTATCAATTATTGACTTTTAGGACGTCTTTGGTGCCGTTGACATGAGCTAGGACCTTACGATACTACATGAAGGGAGGTCTGGGAGCTGCGTTGCACGGGGGAATGTGAACAGTGTTCATATGTAGTGAATACCTGAGAAATCCGCCCGTTGGCGTCATTTGCTATCGAATCGACTTAATGCCAGATCGTCATATTGCCCGATATTCTCTCAGAAATGGTTTCATTTATCGTCTGCAAAGCAATGTCGCGTGCTGCGGTATGCGGAGACACTAAAAGCACCATAATAGAACACACAAGAAGCTTCTAAGTTGATGTGATAGCCAGTACGATGCAGTACAATTCAAGTTTTAGTTATCGATTATTGACTTTTTAGACAGCTTTGGTGCCTTGGACATGAGCTAGGACCTTACGATCTTGCATGAAGGGAGGTCTAGCAGCCGCGTTACACGGGGGAGTGTGAAAAGTGTTCATTTGTAGTGAAAACCTGAGAAATCCGCCCATTTTCGTCATTTGCTATCGAATCGACTTAATGCCAGATCATCATATTGGCCGGTATTCTCTCTGAAACGGTTACATTTATGGTGTGCAAAGGTATGTCGCGTGCTGTGGTATGCGGAGACACTAAAAGCACCATAATAGAATACAGAAGATGGTTTTAAGTTGATGTGATAGCCAGTAAGAAGCAGTACAATTCAAGTTTTAGTTATCGATTATTGACTTTTTAGACGATTTTGGTGCCTTGTACTTGAGGTAGGACTTACGACCTTGCATGAAGGGAGGTCTAGCAGCCACGTTGCACGAGGGAATGTGAAAAGTGTTCATATGTAGTGAAAACCTGAGAGATCCGCCCGTTCTCGTCATTTGCTATCGAATCGAAAACATGCCAGATCGTCATATTGGCTACTCTTCTCTCTGAAACGGTTACATTTATGGTGTGCAAAGCTATGTCGCGTGCTGTGGTATGCGGAGACACTAAAAGCACCATAATAGAACACAGAAGAAGCTTCTAAGTTGATGTGATAGCCAAAACTAAGCAGTACAATTCTAGTTTTAAGTATCGAGTATTGAATTTTTATAAGTATTTGGTGACTTGGACATGAGCTATTACTTTAAGATTTTCATGAAGGCAGATCTAGCAGCCGCGTTGCACGGGGGATTGTGAAAAGTGTTCATATTTAGTGGAAACCTGAGATATCCGCCCGTTTTCGTCATTTGCTATGGAATCGACTTAATGCCAGATCGTAATATTGCCCGCTATTCTCTCTGAAATGGTTACATTTATTGTGTGCAAGGCTATGTCGCGTGCTGCGGTATGCGGAGACACTAAAAGCACCATAACAGAACAGAGAAGAAGCTTCTAAGTTGATGTGATAGCCAGTACGATGCTGTACAATTCAAGTTTTAGTTATCGATTATTGACTTTTTAGACTGCTTTGGTGCTTGGACATGAGCTAGGACCTTACGAACTTGCATAAAGGGAGGTTTAGCAGCCGCTTTGCACGGGGGAATGTGAAAAGTGTTCATTTGTAGGGAAAACCTGAGAAATCTGCCCATTTCCGTCATTTGCTATCGAATCGACTTAATGCCAGATCGTCACATTGGCTGTACTTCTCTCTGAAACGGCAATATTTATTGTGAGCAAAGCTATGTCGCGTGCTGCGGTATGCGGAGACACAAAAAGCACCATAATAGAACACAGAGGAAGCTTCTAAGTTGTTGTGATAGCAAGTACGAAGCAGTACAATTCAAGTTTTAGTTACCGATTATTGACTTTTTAGACGATTTTGGTGCCTTGGAGATGAGCTAGGACTTTACGACCTTGCATGAAAGGAGGCTAGCAGCCGCGTTGCACGGGGGAATGTGAAAAGTGTTCGTATGTACTGGAAACCTGAAATTCCGCTGGTTTTCGTCATTTGCTATCGAATTGACTTAAAGACAGATCGTCATATTGGCCGCTCTTCTCTCTGAAACGGTTACATTTGTCGTGCGCAAAGCTATGTCGCATGCTGCGGTATGCTGAGACACTAAAAGCACCATAATAGAACACAGAAGAAGCTTCTAAATTGATGTGATAGCCATTACGAAGCAGTACAATTCAAGTTTTAGTTATCGATTATTGACTTTTTAGACGGTTTTGACTCCTTTGACATGCGCTAGGACCTTAAGATGTTGCATGAAGGGAGATCTAGGAGCTGAGTTGCACGGGGGAATGAGAAAAGTGTTCATATGTAATGAAAACCTGAGAAATCCGCCCGTTTCCTTTATTTGCTCTCGAATCGACTTAATGCCAGATCGTCATATTGCCCGCTATTCTCTGTGAAACCGTTACACTTATCGTGTGCAAAGCTATTTCGCGTTTTGCGGTATGCGGAGATACTAAAAGCACCATAATATAACACAGAAGAAGCTTCTAAGTTGATGTGATAGCCAGTACGAAGCAGTACAATTCAAGTTTAAGTTATCGATTATTGAATTTGTGGACGCTTTTGGTGCCTTAGCCATGAGCTAGGACCTTACGACCTTGCATGAAGGGAGGTCGAGCAATCACGTTGGACAGGGGAATGCGAAAAGTGTTCATATGCAGTGAAAACCTGAGAAATCCGCCTGTTTTCGTCATTTGCTATCGAATCGACTTAATGCCAGATCGTCACAATGGCCGGTATTCTCTCTGAAACTGATACATTTTTAGTGTTCAAAGCAATGTCGCTTGCTGCGGTATGCGGAGACACTAAAAGCACCATAACAAAAGACAGAAGAAGCTTCTAAGTTGATGTGATAGCCAGTACGATGCAGTAAAATTCAAGTTTTAGTTATCGATTATTGACTTTTTAGACTGCTTTGGTGTCTTGGACATGAGCTAGGACTCTACGATCTTGCATGAAGGGAGGTCTAGCAGCCGCGTTACACGGGGGAATGTGAAAAGTGTTCATTTGTAGTGAAAACATGTGAAATCCGCCCATTTTCGTCATTTGCTATCGAATCGACTTTTGCCAGATGGTCATATTGGCCGCTCTTCTCTCTGAAACGGTTACATTTATCGTCTGCAATGCTATGTCGCGTGCTGCGGTATGCGGAGACACTAAAAGCACGATAATAGAACACAGATTAAGCATCTAAGTTGGAGTGATAGCCTGTACGAAGCAGTACAATTCAAGTTTTAGTTATCGATTTTTGACTTTTTAGACGATTTTGGTGCCTTGGACATGAGATAGGACCTTACGACCTTGCATGAAAGGAGGCTAGCAGCCGCGTTGCATGGGGGAATGTGAAAAGTGTTCATATTTAGTGAAAACCTGAGAAATCCTCTCGTCATTTGCTATCGAATCGACTTAATGCCAGATCGTCATATTGGCCGCTCTTCCCCCTGAAACGGTTACATTTATCGTGTGCAAAGCTATGTCGCGGGCTGCGGTATGCGGAGACACTAGAAGCACCATAATAGAACACAGAAGAATATTCTAAGTTGATGTGATAGCCAAAACGAAGCAGTACAATTCAAGTTTTAGCCATCGATTATAGACTTTTTAGACGGATTTGGTACCTTGGACATGAGCTACGACGTTGCGATTTTGCATGAAGGGAGATCTAGCAGCCGCGTTGCACGGGGGAATGTGAAAAGTGTTCATATGTAGTGAAAACCTGAGAAATCCGCCCGTTTTCGTCATTTGCTAACGAAACGACATTTGCCAAATCGTCATATTGTCGGCTCTTCTCTCTGAAACGGGTACATTTATCGTGTGCGAAGCTATGTCGACTGCTGCGTTATGCGGAGACATTAAAAGCACCATAATAGAACACAGAAGAAGCTTCTAAGTCGATGTGATAGCCTGTACGAAGCAGTACAATTCAAGTTTTAGTTATCGATTATTTAATTTTGGGACTATTTTGGTGCCTTGGACATGAGCTACGACCTTACGACCTTGCATGAAGGGAGGTCTAGCAACCGCGTTGGACGGGGGAATGTGAAAAGTGTTCATATGTAGTGGAAACCTGAGAAATCCGCCCGTTTTCTTCATTTGTTATCGAATCGACTTAATGCCATATTGGCCGGTATTCTCTCTGAAAAGGATACATTTATCGTTTGCAAAGCAATGTCGCGCGCTGCGGTATGCGGAGACCCTAAAAGCACCATAATAGAACACAGAAGAAGCTTCTAAGTTGATGTGATCGACAGTAAGAAGCAGTACAATTCAAGTTTTAGCTATCGATAATTGACCTTTATATGGCTTTGGAGACTTGGACATGAGCTGGGACCTTACGACCTTGCATGAAAGGAGGCTAGCAGCCGCGTTGCATGAGGGAATGTGAAAAGTGTTCATATGTAGTGAAAACCTGAGAAATCCGCTCTTTTTCGTCATTTGCTATCGAATCGACTTAATGGCAGATCGTCATATTGGCCGCTCTTCTCTCTGAAACGGTTACATTTATCGTGTGCAAAGCTATGTCGCGGGCTGCGGTATGCGGAGACACTAAAAGCACCATAATAGAACACAGAAGAAGCTTCTAATTTGATGTGATAGCCAGTACGAAGAAGTGCAATTTTAATTTTAGTTATCGTTTATTGACTTTCTAGACGGCTTTGACTCCTTTAAAATGAGCTAGGACCTTAAGATATTGCATGAAGGGAGATGTAGTAGCTGCGTTGGACGAGGGAATGCGAAAGGTGTTCATATGTAGTGAAAACCTCAGAAATCCGCCCGTTTTCGTCATTTGCTATCGAATCGACTTAATGCCAGATCGTCATTTTGCCCGCTATTCTCTCTGAAACGGTTACATTTATCGTGTGCAAAGCTATGTCGAGTGCTGCGGTATGCGGAGACACTAAAAGCACCATAAGAAAACACAGAAGAAGCTTCTAAGTTGATGTGATAGCCAAAACGAAGCAGTTTTAGCTATCGATTATTGACTTTTTAGACGGCTTTCGTTCCTTTGACATGAGCTGGGACCTTAAGATTATGCATAAAGTGATGTGTAGCAGCCGCGTTGCACGGGGGAATTTGAATAGTGTTCATATGTAGTGAAAACCTGAGAAATCCGCCCGTTTTCGTCATTAGCTATCGAATCGGCTTAACGCCAGATCGTCATATTTGCCGTTCTTGTCACAGAAACGGTTACATTTATCGTGTGCAAGGCTAGGTCTCGTACTGCGGTATGCGGAGACACTAAGTGCACCATAATGGATCACAGAAGCAGCTTCTAAGTTGATGTGATAGCTATCACGAAGCATTACAATTCAAGTTTTAGTCATCGATTATTGAATTTTTGGACGATTTTGGTGCCTTGGACATGAGCTAGGACATTACGACCTTGCGTGAAGGGAGGTCTAGCAACCACGTTGGACGGGGGAGTGTGAAAAGTGTTCATATGTAGTGAAAACCTGAGAAATCCGACCGTTTTCGTCATTTGCTATCAAATCGACTTAATGCCAGATCGCCATATTGGTCGGGATTCCCTCTGAAACGGATACATTTATCGTGTGCAAAGCTATGTCGCGTGCTGCGGTATGCGGAGACACTAAAAGCACCGTAACAGAACACAGAAGAAGCTTCTAAATTGATGTGATAGCTAGTACGAAACAGTAAAATTCAAGTTTTAGATATCGGTTATTAAATTTTTAGACGATTTTGGTGCCTTGGACATGAGCTAGGACCTTACGACCTTGCATGAAAGGAGTCTAGCAGCCGCGTTGCACGGGAGAATGTGGAAAGTGTTCATATGTAGTGAAAACCTGAGAAATCCGCTGGTTTTCGTCATTTGCTATCGAATCGACTTAATGATAAATCGTCATATTGACCGCTCTTCTCTCTGAAACGGTTATATTTATCGTGTGCAAAGCTATGTCGCGGGTTGCGGTATGCGGAGACACTTAAAGCACCATAATAGAACACAGATGAAGCTTCTAAGTTGATGTGATAGCCAGGACGAAGAAGTGCAATTCAAGTTTTAATTATCGATTATTGACTTTCTAGATGGTTTTGACTCCTTTGACGTGAGCTAGGACCTTAAGATATTGCATGAAGGGAGGTCTAGCAGCTGCCTTGGACGTGGGAATGAGAAAAGTGTTCATATGTAGTGAAAACCTGAGAAATCCGCCCGTTTTCGTCATTTGCTATCGAATCGACTTAATGCCAGATCGTCATATTGCCCGCTATTCTCTCTGAAACGGTTACATTTATCGTGTGCAAAGCTATGTCGAGTGCTGCGGTATGCGGAGACACTAAAAGCACCATAAGAAAACACAGAAGAAGCTTCTTAGTTGATGTGATAGCCAGTACGAAGCAGTACAATTTAAGTTTTTGATATCGATTATTGAATTTTCTGTCGGTTTTGGTGCCTTGGACATGAGATAGGACATTACGATTTTGCATGAAGGAAGGTCTAGCAACCGCGTTAGACGGGTGAATGTGGAAAGTGTTCATATGCAGTGTAAACCTGATAAACCCGCTCGTTTTCGTCATTTGCTATAGAATCGACTTAATGCCAGATCGTCATATTGGCGGTACCTCTCTCTGAAACGGTTACATTTATCGTGTGCAAAGCTATGTCGCTTGCTGCGGTATGCGGGACACTAAAAGCACCATAATAGATCACAGAAGAAGGTTCTAAGTTGATGTGATAGCCAGTACGCAGGAGTACAATTCAAGTTTTAGATACCGATTATTGGTTTTTAGACGGCTTTGTAGCCTTAGACGTGAGCTAGGACCTTTAGATTATGCATGAATGGAGGTATAGCAGCCGTGTTGCACGGGGGAATGTGAGAAGAGTTCATATGCATTGAAAACCTGAGAAATCCGAGCGTTTTCGTCATTTGCCATCGAATTGACTTAATGCCAGATCGTCATATTTCACGCTCTACTCTCTGAAACGGTTACATTTATCGTGTGCAAAGCTATGTCGCGTGCAGCGGTATGCGGAGAGACGAAAACCACCATAATGGATCACAGAAGAAGCTTCTAAGTTGATGTGATAGATAGTACGAAGCAGTCCAATTCAAGTTTTAATTTTCTATTATTGACTTCTTAGACGGCTTTGGTGCCTTGGACATGTGCTAGGACCTTAAGATTTTGCATGAAGGGAGGTCTAGCAGCCGCGTTGCACGGAGGAATGTGAAAAGTGTTCATATGATGTGAAAACCTGAGAAATCCGCCCGTTTTTGTCGTTTGCTATCGAATCGACTTTTGCCAAATCGTCGTATTGGCCGCACTTCTCTCTGAAACGGTTACATTTAGCGTGTGCAAAGCTATTTCGCGTGCTGCGGAATGCCTAGACACTAAAAGCACCATAATAGAACACAGAAGAAGCTCCTAAGTTGATGGGATAGCTAAAACGAAGCAGTACAATTCAAGTTCTAACTATCGGCTATTGGATTTTTAGACGGCTTTCGTGTCTTGGACATGAGCTAGGACCTTACGATCTTGCATGAAGGGATGCCTAGCAGCCGCGTTGCACGGGGGAATGTGAAAAGTTTTCATATGTTGTGAAACTCTGAGAAATTCTTCCGCTTTCGTCATTTGCTATCGAATCGACTTAATGCCAGATTGTCATATTGCCCGCTATTCTCTCCGAAACCGTTACATTTATCGTGTGCAAAGCTATGTCGCGTGCTGCGGTATGCGGAGACGCTAAAAGCACCATAGTAGAACACAGAAGAAGCTTCTAAGTTGATCTGATAGCCAGTAGGAAGCAGTACAATTCAAGTTTTAGTTATCGATTATTGACTTTTTAAACAGCTTTGGTGCATTGGACATGAGCTAGGACATTACGATTTTGCATAAAGGGAGGCCTAGCGACCGCGTTGCACGGGGGAATGTGAAAAGTGTTCATATGAAGCGAAAACCTGAGATATCCGCCCGTTTTCGTCATTTGCTATCGAATCGACTTAATGCCAGATCGTCATATTGGCCGCTCTTCACACTGAAATGGTTACATTTGTCGTGTGCAAAGCTATGTCGCGTGCCGCGGAATGCGGAGACACTAAAAGCACCATAATAGAACACAGAAGAAGCTTCTAAGTTGATGTGACAGCCAGTAGGGAGCAGTAAAATTCAAGTTTTAGTTATCGATTATTGACTTTTTAGACGGCTTTGGTGCCTTGGACATAAGTTAGGACATTACGATTTTGCATGAAGCGAGGTCTAGCGACCGCGTTGCACGGGGGAATGTGAAAGGTGTTCATATGTAGTGAAAACCTGAGAAATCCGCCCGTTTTCGGCAATTGCTATCGAATCGACTTTTGCCAGATCGTCATATTGGCCGCTCTTCTCTCTGAAATGGTTACATTTATCGTCTGCAAAGCTATGTCGGGTGCTGCGGCATGCGGGGACACTAAAAGCACCATAATAGAACACAGAGGAAGCTTCTAAGTTGATGTGATAGCCAAAACGAAGCAGTAAAATTCAAGTTTTAGTTATGGAATATTGAATTTTTAGACGGTTTTTTCCTTGAACATGAGCTAGGACATTAAGATCTTGCCTGAAGGGAGGTCTCGCATCCGTGTTGCACGGGGGAATGTGAAAAGTGTTCATATGTAGTGAAAACCTGAGAAATCCGATCGTTATCGTCATTTGCTATCGAATCGACTTAATGCCACATCGTCATATTGGCCGCTCTTCTCACTGAAATGGTTACATTTGTCGTGTGCAAAGCTATGCCGCATGCTGCGGAATGCGGGGACACTAAAAGCACCACAATAGAACACAGAAGAAGCTTCTAAGTTGATGTGATAGACAAAACGAAGCAGTGCAATTCAAGTTTTAGTTTCGATTATTGACTTTTTAGACGGCTTTGGTGCCATTGACATGAGCTAGGACCTTAAGATATTGCATGAAGGGCGGCGTAGGAGCTGCGTTGCACGGGGGAGTGTGAAAAGTGTTCATATGTAGTAAAAACCTGAGATATCCGCCCGTTTTCGTCATTTGCTATCGAATCGACTTAATTTCAGATCGTCATATTGCCCGCTATTCTCTCTGAAACCGTTACATTTATCGTGTGCAAAGCCATGTCGCGTGCAGCGGTGTGCGGAGACACTAAAAGCACCATAATAGAACACAGAAGAAGCTTCTAAGTTGATGTGATGGATAGTACGAAGCAGTACAATTCACGTTTTAGTTATCGATTGACTTTTTAGAGGGCTTTGGTGCGTTTGACATGAGCTAGGACCTAAAGATTTTGCATGAAGGTAGGTCTAGCTGCCGCGTTGCACGAGGGAATGTGAAAAGTGTTCATATGTAGTGAAAACTGGAGAAATCCGCTCGTTCTCGTCATTTTTGTCGAATCGACTTTTGCAAGATCGTCATATTGGCCGCTCTTTTCTCTGAATCCGTCACATTTATCGTGTGTAAACCTATGTTGCGTGCTGCGGTATGCGCAGACACTAAAACCACCATAATAGAACACAGAAGAAGCTTCTAAGTTAATGTGATAGATAGTACGATGCAGTACAATTCAAGTTTTAGTTATCGATTATTGATTATAGAACACAGAAGAAGCTTCTAAGTTGATGTGATAGCCAGTAAGGAGCAGAAAATTCAAGTTTTACTTATCGATTATTGACTTTTTAGACGGTTTTGGTGCCTTGGAAATGAGCAAGGACCTTAAGATTTTGCATGAGGGAGTTCTAGCAGCCGCGTTGCACGGGGGAATGTGAAAAGTGTTAATATGTAGTGAAAACCTGAGAAATCGGCCCATTTTCGACATTTGCTATCGACTCGACTTAATGCCAGATCGTCATTTTGGCCGCTGTTCTCTCAGAAAAGGTTACATTAGTCGTGTGCAAAGCTATGTCACGTGCTGCGGTATGCGGGGACACTAAAAGCACCATAATAGAACACAGAAGAAGCTTCTAAGTTGATGTGATAGCCAAAACGAAACAGTACAATTCAAGTTTTAGTTATCGAATATTGAATTTTTAGACTGTTTTTTTGCCTTGAACATGAGCTAGGGCATTAAGATCTTGCATGAAGGGAGGTCTAGCATCCCTGTTGCACGGGGGAATGTGAAAAGTGTTCATATGTAGTAAAACCCTGAGATATCTGCCCGTTTTCGTAATTTGCTATCGAATCGACTTAATTTCAGATCGTCATATTGCCCGCTATTCTCTCTGAAAAGGTTACATTTATCGTGTGCAAAGCTATGTCGCGTGCAGCGGTATGCGGAGACACTAGAAGCACCATAATAGAACACAGAAGAAGCTTCTAAGTTGATGTGATAGATAGTACGAAGCAGTACAATTCAAGTTTTAGTTATCGATTGACTTTTTAGACGGCTTTGGTGCCTTTGACATGAGCTAGGACCTTAAGATTTTGCATGAAGGTAGGTCTAGCTGCCGCGTTGCACGGGGGAATGTGAAAAGTGTTCATATGTAGTGAAAACCTGAGAAATCGGCCCATTTTCGTCATTTGTTATCGAATCGACTTAGTGCCAGATCGTCATATTGGCTGCTCTTCTCACTGAAATGGTTACATTTGTCGTGTGCACAGCTATGTCGCGGGCTGTGGAATGCGGAGACACTAAAAGCACCATAATAGAACACAGAAGAAGCTACTAAGTTGATGTGATAGCCAGTAAGAAGCAGTACAATTCAAGTTTTAGTTTCGATTATTGACTTTTTAGACGACTTTGGTGCCTTGGACATGAGCTAGGACCTTAAGATTTTGCATGAAGGGAGGTCTGGCAGCAGCGTTGGACGGGGGTGTGTGTAAAGTGTTCATATATTGTGAAAACCTGAAATATCCGCCCGTTTTCGACATTTGTTATCGAATCGACTTAAATGCATATCGTTATATATGCCGCTCTTCTCTCTGAAACGGTTACATTTATCGTGTGTAAAGCTATGTCGCGTGCTGTGGTATGCGGAGACACTAAAAGCACCATAAAAGAACACAGAAGAAGCTTCTGAGTTGATGTGATAGCCAGTAAGAAGCAGTACAATTCAAGTTTTAGTTATCGATTATTGACTTCCTAGACGGCTTTCGTGCCTTGGGAATGAGCTAGGACCTTAAGATTTTGCATGAAGTTAGGACTTGCAGCCGCGTTACACGGGGAATGTGAAAAGTGTTCGTATGTAGTGGAAACCTGAGAAATCCGATAATTTTCGTCATTTGCTATCGTATCGACTTAATGCCAGATCGTCATATTGGCCGCTCTTCTCTCTGAAACGGTTACATTTATCGTGTGTAAAGCTATGTCGCATGCTTCGGTATGCAGAGACACTAAAAGCACTATAATAGAACACAGAAGAAGCTTCTAAGTTGATGTGATAGCCAGTACGAAACAGTACAATTCAAGTTTTAGTTACCGATTATTGACTCTTTAGACTGCTTCGGTTCCTTTGCCATGAGCTAGGACCTTAAGATATTACATGAAGGGATGTCTAAGAGATGCGTTGCAAGGGGGAATATGAAAAGTGTTCATATGTAGTGAATACCTGAGAAATCCGCCCGTTTTCTTCATTTGCTATCGAATCCATTTAATGCCAGATCGTTATATTTGCCGCTCTTCTCTCTGAAACGGTTATATTTATCGTGTGTAAAGCTATGTCGCGAGCTATGGTATGCGGAGACACTAAAAGCACGATAATAGAACACAAAAGAAGCTTCTTAGTTGGTGGGATAGCCAAAACGAAGCAGTACAATTCAAGTTTTAGTTATCGATTAATGACTTTTTAGACGGCTTTGGTGCCTTGGACTTGAGCTAGGACCTTCAGATTTTGCATGAAAGGAGGTCTAGCAGCCGCGTTGCAGGGAAGAATGTGAAAGGGTTCATATGTAGTGAAAACCGGAGAAATCCGTTCGTTTTCGTCATTTGCTATCGAATCGACTTTTGCCAGATCGTCATATTGGCCGCTCTTTTCTCTGAAACGGTTACATTTATCGTGTGCAAAGCTTTGTCGCGTGCTGCGGTATGCGGAGACACTAAAAGCACCATAATAGAACACAGAAGAAACTTCTAAGTTGATGTGATAGCTAGTACGAAGCAGTACAATTCAAGTTTTAGTTATCGATTATTGACTTTTTAGACGGCTTTGGTGCCTTGAACATGAGCTAGGACCGTAAGATTTTGCATGAAGGGAGGTCTAAAAACAGCGTTTTACGGGGAATGTGAAAAGAGTTCATATGTAGTGAAAACCTGAGAGATCCGGGCGGATTTTTACTCATTTACTGTTGAATTGACTTAATGCCAGATCGTCATATGGGCCAGTATTCTCTCCGAAACGGTTACATCTATCGTGGGCAAAGCTATGTCACGTGCTGCGGTTAGCGGAGACACTACAAGCACCATTATAGAACACAGAAGAAGCTTCTAAGTTGATGTGATAGCTAGTACGAAGCAGTACAATTCAAGTTTTTGTTATCGATTATTGATATTTAAACGGCTTTGGTGCTTTGGACATGAGCTAGGACCTTAAGATGTTGCATGAAGGGAGGTCTAGCAGCCGCGTTGCACGGGGGAATGTGAAAAGAGTTCATATGTAGTGACAACCTGAGAAATCCGCCAGTTTTCTTCGTTTGCCATCGAATCTACTTAATTCCAGATCGTCATACTGGCCGCACTTGTCTCTGAAACGCTTACATTCATCGTGAGCAAAGCTATGTCGTGTGCTGCGGTATGCCAAGACACTAGAAGCACCATAATAGAACACAGAAAAACCTTCTAAGTTGATGTGATAGCCAGTACGAAGCAGTATAATTCAAGTTTTAGTTATCGATTATTGACTTTTTAGATGATTTTGGTGCCTTGAATATGAGCTAGGACCTTAGGAACTTGCATGAAGGGAGGTCTAGCAGCCGCGTTTCACGGGGGAATGTGAAAAGTGTTCATATGTAGTGAAAATCTGACAAAGCCGCCCGTTCTCGTCATTTGCTATCGAATCGACTTAATGCCAGATCGTCATATTGCCCGTTATCCTCTCTGAAACCGATACATTTATCGTGTGCAAAGCTATGTCGCGTGCTGCGGTATGCGGAGAAACTAAAAGAACCATAATAGAACACAGAAGAAGCTTCTAAGTTGATGTGATAGCTAGTACGAAGCAGTTCAGTTCAAGTTTCAGTTATCGTTTATTGACTTCATATACGGCTTTGGTGCCTTGGACATGAGCTTGGCCCTTAAGATTTTGCAGGAAGGGAGGTCTAGCAGCCGCGTTGCATGGTTGAATGGGGGAATGTGAAAAGTGTTCATATGTAGTGAAAACCTGTGAAATCCGCCCGTTTTCGTCATTTGCTGTTGAATCGACTTAATGCCAGATCGTCATATTGGCCTGTATTCTCTCTGAAACGGTAACATTTATCGTGTGCATTGGTATGTCGCGAGCTGCGGGATACGGAGACACTAAAACCAACATAATAGAACACAGAAGAAACGTCTAAGGTGATGTGATAGGTTGTACGAAGCAGTATAATGCAAGTTTTAGTTATCGATTATTGATATTTTAGACGGCTTTGGTGCCTTGGACATGAGCTAGGACCTTAAGATGTTGCATGAAGGGAGGTCTAGCAGCAGCGTTGCACGGGGGAATGTGCAAAGTGTTCATATGTATAGAAATCCTATGAAATCCGCCCGTTTTCAACATTTGCTATTGAATCGACTTAATGCCAGATCGTCATATGGGCCAGTATTCTCTCTGAAACGGTAACATTTATCGTGTGCATAGGTATGTCGCGTGCTGCGGAATTCGGAGACACTAAAAGCACCATAATAGAACACAGAAGAAGCTTCTAAGTTGATGTGATAGGTTGTACGAAGCAGTACAATTCAAGTTTTAGTTATCGATTATTGACATTTTAGACGGCTTTGGTGCTTTGGAAATGAGCTAGGACCTTAAGATGTTGCATGAAGGGAGGTCTAGCTGCCGCGTTGCACGGGAGATTGTGAAAAGATTTCATATGTAGTGACAACCTGAGAATACCGCCCGTTTTCGTCATTTGCTATCGAATAGACTTAATGCCAGATAGTCATACTGGCCGCACTTGTCTCTGAAACGGTTACATTCATGGTGTGAAAAGCTATGTCGCGTGCTGCGGTATGCGGAGACACTAGAAGCACCGTAATAGAACACAGAAAAAGCTTCTAAGTTGATGTGATAACCAGTGATAAGCAGTACAATTCAAGTTTTAGTTATCGATTATTCACTTTTTAGCCGATTTTGGTGCCTTGAACATGAGCTAGGACCTTACGACCTTGCATGAAGGGAGGACTAGGAGCCGCGTTGCATGCGGGAATGTGGAAAGTGTTCACATGTAGTAAAAACCTGAGAAATCCGCCCGTTTTCGTCATTTGCTATCGAGTCGACTTAATGCCAGATCGTCATATTGGCCGATCTTCTCTCAGAAACGGTTACATTTATCGAGTGCAAAGCTATGTAACGTGCTGCGGAATGCAGAGACACTAAAAGCACCATAATGGAACACAGAAAAATATTCTAAGTTGATGAGAAAGCCAGTACGAAGCAGTACAATTCAAGTTTTAGTTATCGATTATTGACATTTTAGACGGCTTTGGTGCCTTGGACATGAGCTAGGACCTTACGATTTTCCATGAAGGGAGGTCTAGCAGCCGCGTTGCACGGGGGAATGTGAAAAGTGTTCATTTGTAGTGAAAACCTGAGTAATCAGCCCGTTCTCGTCATTTGCTATCGAATCGACTTTTGCCAGATCGTCTTATAACCGCTCTTCTCTCTGAAACGGTTAAATTTATCGTGTGCAAAGCTATGTCGCGTGCTGCGGTATGCGGAGATACTGAAAAGAACTATAATAGAACACAGAAGAAGCTTCTAAGTTGATGTGATAGCCAGTACGTAGCAATACCATTCAAGTTTTTGTTATCGATTATTCACTTTTTATACGGCTTTGGTGCGTTGTTCATGAGCTTGGACCTTAAGATTTTGCATGAAGGGAGGTCTAGCAACAGCGTTGCATGGGGGAATGTGAAAAGTGCTCATATGTAGTGACAACCTGAGAAATCCGCCCGTTTTCGTCATTTACTATCGAATCGACATTTGCCTGGTCGACATATTGGCCGCTCTTCTCTCAGAAACTGTTACATTTATAGTGTGCAAAGCTATGTAACGTGCTGTGGTATGAGGAGACACTAAAAGAACCATAATAGAACACAGGTTAAGCTTCTAAGTTGATGTGATAGCTAGTACGAAGCAGTACAATTCAAGTTTTAGTTATCGATTATTGACTTTTTATACGGCTCTGTTTCCTTTGACATGAGCTAGGACATTACGATTTGGCATGAAGGGAGGTATAGCGACCGCGTTGCACATGGGAATGTGAAAAGTGTTCATATGTAGCGAAAACCTAAGATATCCGCCCGTTTTCGTCATTTGCTATCGAATCGACTTAATGCCAGATCTTTATATTGGCCGGTCTTCTCTCTGAAACCGTTACATTTATAGTGTGTAAAGCTATGTCACGTGCTGTGGTATGAGGAGACACTAATAGAACCATAATAGAACACAGAAGAAGCTTCTAAGTTGATGTGATAGCTAGTACGAAGCAGTACAATTCACGTTTTAGTTATCGATTATTGAGTTTTTAGACGGCTTTGGTGCCTTGGACATGAGCTAGGACCTTTAGATTTTGCATGAAGAGAGGTCTAGCAGCTGCGTTGGGCGGGGGAATGTGAAAAGTGTTCATATGTAGTGAAAACCTGAGAAATCCGACAGTTTTCGTCATTTGCTATCGAGTCAACTTAGTGCCAGATCGTCATATATGCCGCTCTTTTCTCTGAAACGGTTACATTTGTCGTGTGTAAAGCTATGTCGGGTGCTGTGGTATGCGGAGACACTAAAAGATCCATAATATAACACAGAAGAAGCTTCTAAGGTGTTGTGATACCTAGTACGAAGCAGTACAAATCAAGTTTTAGTTATCGATTATTGAATTTTTAGACGGCTTTGGTGCCTTGGACATGAGGTAGGACCTAAGATTTTGCATGATGGGAGGACTAGCAGCCGCGTTGCACGGGGGAATGTGAAAGGTGTTCATATATAGTGAAAACCTGAGAAATCCGCCCGTTTTCGTCATTTGCTATTGAATCGACTTTTGTCAGATCGTCATATTGGCCGCTCTCTTCTCTGAAACGGTTACATTTATCATGTGCAAAGCTTTGTCGCGTGCTGCGGTATGCGGAGACACTAAAAGCACCACAATAGAACACAGACGAAGCCTCTAAGTTGATGTGATAGATAGTACGAAGCAGTACAATTCAAGTTTTAGTTATCGATTGACTTTTTAGATGGCTTTGGTGCCTTTGACATGAGCTAGGACCTTAAGATTTTGCACGAAGGTAGGTCTAGCTGCCGCGTTGCACGGGGGAATGTGAAAAGTGTTCATATGTTGTGAAAACCTGAGATATCCGCCCGTTTTCGGCATTTGCGATCGAATCGACTTTTGCCAGATTGTCATATTGGCCGCTCTTCTCTCTGAAATGGTTACATTAGTCGTGTGCAAAGCTATGTCGCGTGCTGCGGTATGCGGAGATACTAAAAGCACTATAATAGAACACAGAAGAAGCTTCTAAGTTGATGTGATAGCCAAAACGAAGCAGTACAATTCAAGTTTTAGTTATCGATTATTGACTTTTTATACGGCTCTCTTTCCTTTGACATGAGCTAGGACCTTAAGATATTGCATGAAGGAATGTCTAAGAGAAGCGTTGCTCGGGGGAATGTGAAAAGTGTTCATATGTAGTAAAAACCTGAGATATCCGCCCGTTTTTGTCATGTGCTATCGAATCGATTTAATTGCAGATCGTCATATTGCCCGCTATTCTCTCAGAAACCGTTACATTTATCGTGTGCAAAGCTATGTCGCGTGCAGCGGTATGCGGAGACACTAAAAGCACCATAATAGAACACAGAAGAAGCTTCTAAGTTGATGTGATATATAGTACGAAGCAGTACATTTCAAGTTTTAGTTATCGACTATTGACTTTTTAGACGGCTTTGGTGCCTTGGACATGAGCTAGGACCTTAATATATGCATGAAGTTACGTCTAGCAGCCGCCTTGCACGGGGAAATGTGAAAAGTGTTCATAAGTAGTGAAAACCATAGATATCCGTCAGATTTCGTCATTTGCTATCGAATCGACTTAATGCCAGTTCGTCATATTGCCCGCTATTCTCTCTGAAACCGTTACATTTATAGTGTGCAAAGCTATGTTCCGTGCTGCGGTATGCGGAGACACTAAAAGCACCATAATAGAACACAGAAGAAGCTTCTAAGTTGATGTGATAGCCAGTACGAAGCAGTACAATTCAAGTTTTAGTTATCGATTATTGACTTCTTAGACGGCTTTGGTGCCTTGGACATGAGCTAGGACCTTACGATTTTCCATGAAGGGAGGTCTAGCAGCCGCGTTGGGCGGAAGAATGTGAAAAGTGTTCATATGTAGTGAAAACCTGAGAAATCCGACAGTTTTCGTCATTTGCTATCGAGTCAACTTAATGCCAGATCGTCATATTGGCCGCTCTTTTCACTGAAACGGTTACATTTGTCGTGTGTAAAGCTATTTCGGGTGCTGTGGTATGCGGAGACACTAAAAGATCCATAATATAACACAGAAGATGCTTCTAAGGTGATGTGATACCTAGTACGAAGCAGTACAAATCAAGTTTTAGTTATCGATTATTGAATTTTTAGACGGCTTTGGTGCCTTGGACATAAGTTAGGACATTACGATTTCGCATGAAGGGAGGTCTAGCGACCGCGTTGCACGGGGGAATGTGAAAAGTGTTCATATGTAGTGAGAACCTGAGAAATCCGCCTTTTTCGTCAATTGCTATCGAATCGACTTTTGCCAGATCGTCATATTGGCCGCTCTTCTCTCTGAAATGGTTACATTAGTCGTGTCCAAAGCTATGTCGCGTGCTGCGGCATGCGGGGACACTAAAAGCACCATAATAGAACACAGAAGAAGCTTCTAAGTTGATGTGATAGCAAAAACGAAGCAGTACAATTCAAGTTTTAGTTTTGATTATTGACTTTTTAGACGGCTTTGGTGCCTTTGACATGAGCTAGGACCTTACGATATTGCATGAAGGGAGGTGTAGGAGCTGCGTTGCACGGGGGAATGTGAAAAGTGTTCATATGTAGTGAAAACCTGAGAAATCCGCCCGTTTTCGACTTCTGCTATCGAATCAGCTTAATGCCAAATCGTCATATTGCCCGATATTCTCTCTGAAAACGTTACATTTATCGTGTGCAAAGCTATGTCGCGTGCTGCCGTATGCGGAGACACTAGAAGCACCGCAATAGAACACAGAAAAAGCTTCTAAGTTGATGTGATAACCAGTGCGAAGCAGTACAATTCAAGTTTTAGTTATCGATTATTGACTTCTTAGACGGCTTTGGTGACTTGGACATGAGCTAGGACCTTACGATTTTCCATGAAGAGAGGTCTAGCAGCCGCGTTGGGCGGAAGAATGTGAAAAGTGTTCATATGTAGAGAAAACCTTAGAAATCCGCCCGTTTTCATAGTTTGCTATCGAATCGACTTAATGCCAGATCGTCATATTGGCCAATCTTCTCTCAGAAACTGTTACATTTACAGTGTGCAAAGCTATGTAACGTGCTGCGGAATGCAGAGACACTAGAAGCACCATAATGGAACACAGAAGGATATTATAAGTTGATCTCATAGCCAGTACGAAGCAGTACAATTCAAGCTTTAGTTATCGATTATTGAATTTTTAGACGTCTTTGGTGCCTTGGACATGAGCTAGGACCTTAAGATTTTGCATGAAGTTACGTCTAGCAGCCGCGTTGCACGGGGGAATGTGAAAAGAGTTCATATGTAGTGACAACCTCAGAAATCGGCCCCTTTTCGTCATTTGCTATCGAATCCACTTAATGCCAGTTAGTCATATTGGCCGCTCTTCTCTCAGAAACGGTTACGTTTATCGTGTGCAAAGCGATGTAACGTGCTGCGGAATGCTGAGACACTAACAGCACCATAATGGAACACAGAAGAATTTTCTAAGTTGATGTGATAACCAGTACGAAGCAGTACAATTCAAGTTTTAGTTTCCGATTATTGAGTTTTTAGATGATTTTGGTGCCTTGAACATAAGCTAGGTCCTTACGATTTTCCACGAAGGGAGGTCTAGCAGCCGCGTTGCACGGGGGAATGTGAAAAGTGTTAATTTGTAGTGAAAACCTGAGTAATCAGCCCGTTCTCGTCATTTGCTAACGAATCGACTTTTGCCAGATCGTCTTATAACCTCTCTTCTCTCTGCAACGGTTACATTTATCGTGTGCAAAGCTATGTCGCGTGCTGCGGTATGCGGAGACACTAAAAGCACTATAATAGAACACAGAAGAAGCTTCTAAGTTGATGTGATAGCCAGTACGTAGCAATGCCATTCAAGTTTTTGTTATCGATTATTCACTTTTTATACGGCTTTGGTGCCTTGTTCATGAGCTTGGACCTTAAGATTTTGCATGAAGGGAGGTCTAGCGACCGCGTTGCACGGGGGAATGTGAAAAGTGTTCATATGTAGTGAAAACCTGAGAAATCCGCTTTTTTCGTCATTTGCTATCGAATCGACTTTTGCCAGATTGTCATATTGTCCGCTCTTCTCTCTGAAATGGTTACATTAGTCGTGTGCAAAGCTATGTCGCGTGCTGCGGTATGCGGAGATACTAAAAGCACTATAATAGAACACAGAAGAAGCTTCTAAGTTGATGTGATAGCCAAAACGAAGCAGTACAATTCAAGTTTTAGTTATCGATTATTGACTTTTTATACGGCTCTGTTTCCTTTGACATGAGCTAGGACCTTAAGATATTGCATGAAGGAATATCTAAGAGAAGCGTTGCTCGGAGGAATGTGAAAAGTGTTCATATGTAGTAAAAACCTGAGATATCCGCCCGTTTTTGTCATTTGCTATCGAATCGATTTAATTGCAGATCGTCATATTGCCCGCTATTCTCTCAGAAACCGTTACATTTATCGTGTGCAAAGCTATGTCGCGTGCAGCGGTATGCGGAGACACTAAAAGCACCATAATAGAACACAGAAGAAGCTTCTAAGTTGATGTGATATATAGTACGAAGCAGTACATTTCAAGTTTTAGTTATCGACTATTGACTTTTTAGACGGCTTTGGTGCCTTGGACATGAGCTAGGACCTTAATATATGAATGAAGTTACGTCTAGCAGCCGCCTTGCACGGGGAAATGTGAAAAGTGTTCATAAGTAGTGAAAACCATAGATATCCGTCGGATTTCGTCATTTGCTATCGAATCGACTTAATGCCAGTTCGTCATATTGCCCGCTATTCTCTCTGAAACCGTTACATTTATAGTGTGCAAAGCTATGTTCCGTGCTGCGGTATGCGGAGACACTAAAAGCACCATAATAGAACAGAGAAGAAGCTTCTAAGTTGATGTGATAGCCAGTACGAAGCAGTACAATTCAAGTTTTAGTTATCGATTATTGACTTCTTAGACGGCTTTGGTGCCTTGGACATGAGCTAGGACCTTACGATTTTCCATGAAGAGAGGTCTAGCAGCCGCGTTGGGCGGAAGAATGTGAAAAGTGTTCATATGTAGAGAAAACCTTAGAAATCCGCCCTTTTCGTCGTTTGCTATCGAATCGACTTAATGCCAGATCGTCATATTGGCCGCTCTTCTCTCAGAAACTGTTACATTTACAGTGTGCAAAGCTATGTAACGTGCTGCGGAATGCAGAGACACTAGAAGCACCATAATGGAACACAGAAGGATATTATAAGTTGATCTGATAGCCAGTACGAAGCAGTACAATTCAAGCTTTAGTTATCGATTATTGAATTTTTAGACGTCTTTGGTGCCTTGGACATGAGCTAGGACCTTAAGATTTTGCATGAAGTTACGTCTAGCACCCGCGTTGCACGGGGGAATGTGAAAAGAGTTCATATGTAGTGACAACCTCAGAAATCGGCCCCTTTTCGTCATTTGCTATCGAATCCACTTAATGCCAGTTAGTCATATTGGCCGCTCTTCTCTCAGAAACGGTTACGTTTATCGTGTGCAAAGCGATGTAACGTGCTGCGGAGTGCTGAGACACTAACAGCACCATAATGGAACACAGAAGAATTTTCTAAGTTGATGTGATAACCAGTACGAAGCAGTACAATTCAAGTTATAGTTTTCGATTATTGAGTTTTTAGATGATTTTGGTGCCTTGAACATAAGCTAGGTCCTTACGATTTTCCATGAAGGGAGGTCTAGCAGCCGCGTTGCACGGGGGAATGTGAAAAGTGTTAATTTGTAGTGAAAACCTGAGTAATCAGCCCGTTCTCGTCATTTGCTAACGAATCGACTTTTGCCAGATCGTCTTATAACCTCTCTTCTCTCTGAAACGGTTACATTTATCGTGTGCAAAGCTATGTCGCGTGCTGCGGTATGCGGAGACACTAAAAGCACTATAATAGAACACAGAAGAAGCTTCTAAGTTGATGTGATAGCCAGTACGTAGCAATGCCATTCAAGTTTTTGTTATCGATTATTCACTTTTTATACGGCTTTGGTGCCTTGTTCATGAGCTTGGACCTTAAGATTTTGCATGAAGGGAGGTCTAGCAGCCGCGTTGCATGGGTGAATGTGAAAAGTGCTCATATGTAGTGAAAACCTGAGAAATCAGCCCGTTTTCGTCATTTGCTATTGAATCGACTTAATGCCAGATCGTCATATTGGCCGCTCTTCTCTCTGAAACGGTTACATTAGTCGTGTGCAAAGCTATGTCGCGTGCTGCGGTATGCGGAGATACTAAAAGCACTATAATAGAACACAGAAGAAGCTTCTAAGTTGATGTGATAGCCAAAACGAAGCAGTACAATTCAAGTTTTAGTTATCGATTATTGACTTTTTATACGGCTCTCTTTCCTTTGACATGAGCTAGGACCTTAAGATATTGCATGAAGTTACGTCTAGCAGCCGCGTTGCACGGGGGAATGTGAAAAGTGTTCATATGTAGCGAAAACCTGAGATATCCGCCCGTTTTCGTCATTTGCTATCGAATCGACTTAATGCCAGATCTTTATATTGGCCGCTCTTCTCTCTGAAACGATTACTTTTATCGTGTGTAAAGCTATGTCGCGTGCTGTGGTATGCGGAGACACTAAAAGCACCATAATAGAACACAGAGGAAGCTTTTAAGGTGATGTGATACCTAGTACGAAGCAGTAGAAATCAAGTTTAATTATCGATTATTGAATTTTTAGACGGCTTTGGTGCCTTGGACATAAGTTAGGACATTTCGATTTTGCATGAAGGGAGGTCTAGCGACCGCGTTGCACGGGGGAATGTGAAAAGTGTTCATATATTGTGAAAACCTGAAATATCCGCCCGTTTTCGTCATTTGTTATCGAATCGACTTAAATGCAGATCGTTATATATGCCGCTCTTCTCTCTGAAACGGTTACATTTATCGTGTGTAAAGCTATGTCGCGTGCTGCGGTATGCGTAGATACTAAAAGCACTATAATAGAACACAGAAGAAGCTTCTAAGTTGATGTGATAGCCAAAACGAAGCAGTACAATTCAAGTTTTAGTTATCGATTATTTACTTTTTATACGGCTCTGTTTCCTTTGACAGGAGCTATGACCTTAAGATATTGCATGAAGGAATGTCTAAGAGAAGCGTTGCTCGGGGGAATGTGAAAAGTGTTCATATGTAGTAAAAACCTGAGATATCCGCCCGTTTTTGTCATTTGCTATCGAATCGATTTAATTGCAGATCGTCATATTGCCCGCTATTCTCTCAGAAACCGTTACATTTATCGTGTGCAAAGCTATGTCGCGTGCAGCGGTATGCGGAGACACTAAAAGCACCATAATAGAACACAGAAGAAGCTTCTAAGTTGATGTGATATATAGTACGAAGCAGTACATTTCAAGTTTTAGTTATCGACTATTGACTTTTTAGACGGCTTTGGTGCCTTGGACATGAGCTAGGACCTTAATATATGAATGAAGTTACGTCTAGCAGCCGCCTTGCACGGGGAAATGTGAAAAGTGTTCATAAGTAGTGAAAACCATAGATATCCGTCAGATTTCGTCATTTGCTATCGAATCGACTTAATGCCAGTTCGTCATATTGCCCGCTATTCTCTCTGAAACCGTTACATTTATAGTGTGCAAAGCTATGTTCTGTGCTGCGGTATGCGGAGACACTAAAAGCACCATAATAGAACACAGAAGAAGCTTCTAAGTTGATGTGATAGCCAGTACGAAGCATTACAATTCAAGTTTTAGTTATCGATTATTGACTTCTTAGACGGCTTTGGTGCCTTAGACATGAGCTAGGACGTTACGATTTTCCATGAAGGGAGGTCTAGCAGCCGCGTTGGGCGGAAGAATGTGAAAAGTGTTCATATGTAGTGAAAACCTGAGAAATCTGACAGTTTTCGTCATTTGCTATCGAGTCAACTTAATGCCAGATCGTCGTATTGGCCGCTCTTTTCACTGAAACGGTTACATTTGTCGTGTGTAAAGCTATTTCGGGTGCTGTGGTATGCGGAGACACTAAAAGATCCATAATATAACACAGAAGATGCTTCTAAGGTGATGTGATACCTAGTACGAAGCAGTACAAATCAAGTTTTAGTTATCGATTATTGAATTTTTAGACGGCTTTGGTGCCTTGGACATAAGTTAGGACATTACGATTTCGCATGAAGGGAGGTCTAGCGACCGCGTTGCACGGGGGAATGTGAAAAGTGTTCATATGTAGTGAGAACCTGAGAAATCCGCCTTTTTCGTCAATTGCTATCGAATCGACTTTTGCCAGATCGTCATATTGGCCGCTCTTCTCTCTGAAATGGTTACATTAGTCGTGTGCAAGGCTATGTCGCGTGCTGCGGTATGCGGGGACACTAAAAGCACCATAATAGAACACAGAAGAAGCTTCTAAGTTGATGTGATAGCAAAAACGAAGCAGTACAATTCAAGTTTTAGTTTTGATTATTGACTTTTTAGACGGCTTTGGTGCCTTTGACATGAGCTAGGACCTTACGATATTGCATGAAGGGAGGTGTAGGAGCTGCGTTGCACGGGGGAATGTGAAAAGTGTTCATATGTAGTGAAAACCTGAGAAATCCGCCCGTTTTCGACTTTTGCTATCGAATCAGCTTAATGCCAAATCGTCATATTGCCCGATATTCTCTCTGAAAACGTTACATTTATCGTGTGCAAAGCTATGTCGCGTGCTGCCGTATGCGGAGACACTAGAAGCACCGCAATAGAACACAGAAAAAGCTTCTAAGTTGATATGATAACCAGTGCGAAGCAGTACAATTCAAGTTTTTGTTATCGATTATTGACTTCTTAGAAGGCTTTGGTGCCTTGGACATGAGCTAGGACCTTAGATTTTCCATGAAGGGAGGTCTAGCAGCCGCGTTGGGCGGAAGAATGTGAAAAGTGTTCATATGTAGAGAAAACCTTAGAAATCCGCCCGTTTTCGTCGTTTGCTATCGAATCGACTTAATGCCAGATCGTCATATTGGCCGCTCTTCTCTCAGAAACTGTTACATTTACAGTGTGCAAAGCTATGTAACGTGCTGCGGAATGCAGAGACACTAGAAGCACCGTAATGGAACACAGAAGGATATTATAAGTTGATCTGATAGCCAGTACGAAGCAGTACAATTCAAGCTTTAGTTATCGATTATTGAATTTTTAGACGTCTTTGGTGCCTTGGACATGAGCTAGGACCTTAAAATTTTGCATGAAGTTACGTCTAGCAGCCGCGTTGCACGGGGGAATGTGAAAAGAGTTCATATGTAGTGACAACCTCAGAAATCCGCCCCTTTTCGTCATTTGCTATCGAATCCACTTAATGCCAGTTAGTCATATTGGCCGCTCTTCTCTTAGAAACGGTTACGTTTATCGTGTGCAAAGCGTTGTAACGTGCTGCGGAATGCTGAGACACTAACAGCACCATAATGGAACACAGAAGAATTTTCTAAGTTGATGTGATAACCAGTACGAAGCAGTACAATTCAAGTTTTAGTTTTCGATTATTGAGTTTTTAGATGATTTTGGTGCCTTGAACATAAGCTAGGTCCTTACGATTTTCCATGAAGGGAGGTCTAGCAGCCGCGTTGCACGGGGGAATGTGAAAAGTGTTAATTTGTTGTGAAAACCTGAGTAATCAGCCCGTTCTCGTCATTTGCTAACGAATCGACTTTTGCCAGATCGTCTTATAACCTCTCTTCTCTCTGAAACGGTTACATTTATCGTGTGCAAAGCTATGTCGCGTGCTGCGGTATGCGGAGACACTAAAAGCACTATAATAGAACACAGAAGAAGCTTCTAAGTTGATGTGATAGCCAGTACGTAGCAATGCCATTCAAGTTTTTGTTATCGATTATTCACTTTTTATACGGCTTTGGTGCCTTGTTCATGAGCTTGGACCTTAAGATTTTGCATGAAGGGAGGTCTAGCAGCCGCGTTGCATGGGCGAATGTGAAAAGTGCTCATATGTAGTGAAAACCTGAGAAATCAGCCCGTTTTCGTCATTTGCTATTGAATCGACTTAATGCCAGATCGTCATACTGGCCGCACTTGTCTCTGAAACGGTTACATTCATCGTGTGCAAAGCTATGTCGCGTGCTGCGGTATGCGGAGACACTAGAAGCACCTTAATAGAACACAGAAAAAGCTTCTAAGTTGATGTGATAGTTAGTACGAAGCAGTACAATTCAAGTTTTAGTTATCGATTATTGACATTTTAGACGGCTTTGGTGCCTTGGTCATGAGCTAGGACGTTAAGATTTTGCATGAAGGGAGGTCTAGCAGCCGCCTTGCACGGGGGAATGTGAAAATAGTTCATATGTAGTGACAACCTGAGAATTCCGCCCGTTTTCGTCATTTGCTACCGAATCGACTTAATGCCAGATCGTCATACTGGCCGCACTTGTCTCTGAAACGGTTACATTCATCTTGTGCAAAGTTATGTCGCGTGCTGCCGTATGCGGAGACACTAGAAGCACCGTAATAGAACACAGAAAAAGCTTCTAAGTTGATGTGATAACCAGTGCGAAGCAGTACAATTCAAGTTTTAGTTATCGATTATTGACTTTTTAGACGATTTTGGTGCCTTGAACATGAGCTAGGACCTTACGACCTTGCATGAAGGGAGGTCTAGGAGCCGCGTTGACGGGGGAATGTGGAAAGTGTTCATATGTAGAGAAAACCTTAGAAATCCGCCCGTTTTCGTCATTTGCTATCGAATCGACTTAATGCCAGATCGTCATATTGGCCGCTCTTCTCTCTGAAACGATTACATTTATCGTGTGCAAAGCTATGTCGCGTGCTGCGGTATGCCTAAACACGAAAAGCACCATAATAGAACACAGAAGAAGTTTCTAAGTTGATGTGATGGAAAGTACGAAGCAGTACAATTCAAGTTTTAGTTATCGATTATTGACTTTTTATACGGCTCTGGTGCATTGGACATGAGCTAAGACCTTAGACTTTGATGAAGGGAGATCTAGCCGCCGCGTTGCATGGAAGAATGTGAAATGTGTTCATATATAGTCAAAACCTGAGAAATCCGCCCGTTTTCGTCATTTGCTATCGAATCGACGTAATGCCAGATCGTCATATTGACCGCTCTTCTCTCTGAAACGGTTACATTTATCGTGCGCAAAGCTATGTCGCGTGCTGCGGAATACGGTGACACTAAAAGCAGCATAACAGAACACACAAGAAGCTTCTAAGTTGATGTGATAGCCAGTACGAAGCAGTACAATTCAAGTTTTAGTTATCGATTATTGACTTTTTAGACGGCTCTGTTGCCTTGGACATGAGCTAGGACCTTAAGACTTTGCATGAAGGGAGATCTAGCCGAGGCGTTGCATGGGAGAATGCGAAAAGTGTTCATGTATAATCAAAACCTGAGAAATCCGCCCGTTTTCGTCATTTGCTATCGAATCGATTTAACGCCAGATCGTCATATTGGCCGCTCTCCTATCTGAAACGGTTACATTTATCATGTGCAAAGCTGTGTCGCGTGCTGCGTTATGCGGAGACAGTCAAAGCATCACAGTAGAACACAGATGAAGCTTCTCTGTTGGTGTAATCGGCGAGAAAGAACCAGTAATAAGCTGTACAATTCAAATTTTAGTTATCATTTATTGACTTATTAGCCTGCTTTGGTACCTTGGACATGAGCTAGGGCCTTAAGATTTAGAATGAAACGCGGTATGGACGCCACGTTGCGCTGGATGATGTGAAAAGTGTTCATTTGTAGTAAAAACCTGAGAAATCCGACCGTTTTCTTCATTCGCTGTCGAATCGACTAATTGCCAAATCGTCACGTCGGCCGCTTTACTCTCTGTGACGGTTACATTTATCGTCTGCAAACTTATGTCGCCTGCTGCGGTTTGCGGAGACACTAAAAGCACCACAGTAGAAGACAGAAGAAGGTGTTAAGAAGATGTAACCGGCCAGTTAGAAGCAGTACAATTCAAGTTTTAGCTATCGATTACTGACTTATTAGCCGGCTTTGGTGCCTTGGACATGATCGAGGACCTTAAGCTTTTGCATCAAACGAGGTGTGAACGCCACGTTGCACGGGGAAATGTGAAACGTGTTAATATGTAGTAAAAACCTAAGAAAAACTTTCGCATTTATTTAAGTTCCGTTAGTACAATAAGAATCTGTTAAGAAACTGACTACAATAATCATAATCTTGCTCTACAAGGGAAGTAACTACTATTATTAACAGTATTTATCAACAGCAAATATACCAAAAGGTAAAACAGAAAGATTATCAAACGGATAATGGCATAGTAACGAAACTGAAAACAGTTCGCGACAATTTCTTCTGAAATTATTTCACCAGGAAACAACAAGAACACCGATTAAAGTTCCAAAATAAACCACTATACACAAACAACTAATTAGTACTTAGCTTTGGATGCGCCGCTACAGCTGCAACTGGTCAGCGCGGAATGTAAACACAGGTAAGAGATTAAGTTGCTCGATACGAAACACTCACAAATATCAGGTCACAACACAAGAAAGGCGGAGGTGAATGAAGAAACCACTAATAAGTATCTTGTATAGTAAATATTATCACAAAAACCGTTAAAATATGTATCTGAAACCTATAAATGTATGAAAACTTTGAGAGCGATTTCACACGCACTCACGCCCTAATCGTAATGCCAGATCATCGCAGTGGCAGCTTTGCTCACGGATCTGTTTACATATACATCTGGAAACTTACGTCATGTGCTGAGGTATGCGGTCGCACCACAAACAACAAAATAGGAGCTTCTAATTAGATGCAAGCGGCAGGTAAGAAGTAGTACTACTCAAGTTTTAGGTATCGAAAATTCAACTGTAGACCGGTTCTGGTGCCTTGCAGTTGATAGAGGACCTTGGAACATGTCTGTCTTTTTACCCCCTCCCCCCCTCGTAAGATAACTGTCTACGTACACCCGCCCCCCCCCCCCCCCTCGTAATATGTCTGTCTACCTACTCACGCCTTCTGAAAATGTGTGTCTACCCACTTCCCCCTCAGAAGATGACTCTCTACTTATCCCCCCAACCGGAAAACATCAGCTTTCCCTCCCCCTCCCCCCCTCAGAAGATGTCTGTCTACATACACACCCTCGGAAGATACCTGTCTACCTAACCCCCCCCCCCTGCGTTAGAACATGTCTGCCTACCTACCACCCTCTCAAAATATGTCTTTCTATCTACATCCCCCACCCCCCCTCAGAAGATCACTCTCTACCTACTACTGCTCTGATGATGTCTGTCTCCCTACCCCACCCTTCAGAAGATGTCTGCCTACCTACTACTCCATGGAAGATGTCTCTATACATACCACCTATCGGGTGATGTTTGTCTACTCGCCCCCCCCCCCCCCACCCCATAAGATGCCAATCTAACATCCCCCCCTGTGAAGATGCCTATCTATCGCCTAGTTCGGAAGCTACCCCAACTCAGAAGGTTCCTATCTACCTGCACTTGGAAGATGACTATCTCTCCATCACCTTCATAAGACTCTTATCTACCCCCTCAGAAGATGGCTGTCTACATACCCCACCCTCAGAATATGACTGTCTCTGATCTCCCACCTTAGGATTCTGTCTGTCTACCATTCTCACACATCGAGAGAGGTCGCACAGTGGTTAGCACACTGGACTCGCTTTCGGGAGGACGACGGTCCAATCCCGTCTCCGGCCAGCCTGATTTAGGTTTTCCGTGATTACCCTAAATCGTTTCAGGCAAATGCCGGGATGGTTCCTTTGAAAGGACACGGCCGATTTCCTTCCCAATCCTTCCCTAAACCGAGCTTGCGCTCCGTCTCTAATGACCTCGTTGTCGACGGGCCGTTAAACACTAACCACCACCACCACCATTCTCACAATCAGAAACTGTCTGTCTACCTACCTCCCCCACCCCCCCGGAGATGTCTGCCTATCTGCCTAGGTACCGCCATTTAGAAGGTGTCTGCCTACCTACACCCACTTCAAAAGATGTGTAACTGACTACCCCACCTCCGAAGATCTCTGTCAAACCGTCCTCCCATCCCTGGAGGATGTATGTGTGCAGACCCCCCTCTTGGAAGATATTTGACAACCGAAGAAACCGCTTTGGAAGATGTATGACTTCCTATCACTACCCTCGGAAGGTGTATGTCTACCTAGCACCCCCTCGAAGATGTCTGTATATCTACCGAACCGCGGTATATGCCTGCCTCACCCCATCAGAATATGTCTGTCTACATACCTCACATGGAAGATGTCTGTCTACTTCCCCCCCCCCCCCCTCGGAAGATGTTTGTCTACCTAGCCCCTCTTGGAAGATGTCTGCCCACATAAACACACACTCGGAATATGTATGACTAGCCACCACTCCCCTCGGAACATGTATGTCTACCTACCCCACCTCCGGACATGTCTCTCTACCTACGCTCCCACTCATAAGTTGTGTGTCTACCAACCCCCCATTTGAAGATTGTCAACCTGGCCCTCCCTCAGAAAATGTCTGTCTACCTGCCCACCTTGGAATATTTATGTCTACCAAAACCCGGAGGATGTCTGTCTACCCAACACCCCCCCTCAGAAGATGATTGTCTACCTACCCCCGGAAGATTTCAGTCTACCTGCACCCCCTCACTTCGGAAGATGCCTGTCAATCTATCCCTCCAACAGAAAATGTCTGTCTATGTACCGCCCCTCGAAAGTTGTATGTCTACCACCCCTCCTCGGGAGATGTCTGTCTACCTACCCCCCTTCAGAAGATGTCTGTCCCCCCCCCCCTCGCCTTCGGTAAATGCCTGTCTACCTACCCCCCCCCCCCCGCCCTCGGTAAATGCCTGTCTACCCAACCCCCTCTCGGGAAAAGTATGTCTACCTATCCCCACTTGGAAGATGGCTGTCTACCTACCACCTCCCTCGGAATATGTCTGTATATCGAACCCGACCTCGGAATATGATTTTCCACCTACTGCATGGGAGATGTCAGTCCACCTGCACCCCACTTTGTAAAATGCCTGTCTACTTTCCACCCCTTTGGGTGATGTTTATCATCCCACCTCGGAAGATGTCTGTCTACCTACCCCACCTCGGAACATGATTGTCTACGGAACCACACCTCAGAAGATGATTGTCTACTGACCACCCAGAAAATGGAAGCCTACCTGCCCCCTCCCACTACAACAGAAGATGACCATCCATCTAACCCCCCTTGGTGGATCTCTGTTCATCTCCCCCCCTTGGAGGACTTTGTCTTCCTACCCCCTCGGAAGATGTATGTATTCCATTCCCCCCTCAGAAGAAGTCTATCTTCCAACCCCCCTCAGAAGATTTTTGTCTACCTACCCTGCCTTGGTATATGTATGTCTTCCTACACCCTCTCATACGATGTCTGCATACCTACCCCCCTCGGAAGAAGTCTATCATCCCTCTGTTGGAGAATTTCTGTAAACCTTCCCCCCCCCCCTCGGAAGATATATGTCTTCATATCCTCTACCCTTGGTGCCTACATACTCAACCTCAGAAGATGTCTACCTACCTACCCACCCTTATAAGAAATCTTTCTACCTACCCCCCCACCTCGTAATATGTGTGTCTACCACCTCCTGGAGGATGTCTGTCTACTCCACCCCCCCTCGTAAAATGTCTATCTACCCCAGTTGGAAAGATGTCTATCATCCCACTCTCACAAGGTGTCTGTCTACCTATCCTCCCACTCTGAAGATGTCTGTGTACCTACCCTCCCTCAGGAGATATCGGTCTAATTGCCCATCAGGACTATGTCTATCTACATACTCTCAGCCTTGGAAAATATGTGCCTACCTACTCCACCCCCTGTAAGATATCTGTCTACCTACAACCCGCCCTCGGAAACTGTCTGTATACATACACCCTCTAATAAGATGTCTGTCTACCTACCTCACACTGTCTGTCTTCCTACCCCAACCATCCTCGGAAGATGTATGTCTACCTACCCCTCCTTGGAAAATGCCTGTCTACCTAAATCTCCCTTGGAAAATATCTGTCTACCTACCCCCCATCCTTGGAAGGTGTCTGTCCACCAACTCTCCCGTTGGAAGATGTATGGCTACCTAACTCCCTTAGACAATGTCAGTCTACCTACCCGCCTCAGAAGATACCTGTCTATCAATACCCTTCCCTCTGCATGCCAAAACTAATAAGATAGCTGCCAACCTACCCCACCTCAGAAGGTCTCTGTTTATGCACCCAAACTGAACATGTATGTCTATCTACCCCCCAGAAGTTGTCTGTCTACCTGCCCCCTCAGAAAGTGTCAGTCGACCTACCCCCCCCCCCCCCTTGGAAGATTTATGTCTACCTATAACACATCACGGAAAAAATCTGTCTACCAGCCCCCTTTCAGAAGTAGTCTGTCTACCTACCACCCCCCTCAGAAGTAGTATATCTATCTACCCTACCCTTGAAACATGTCTGTCTACCTACCCCCCCCCCCCCCCCCAGTCAGCAGATGTCTGTCTACCACATACATAAGTTGTCTATCTACACCCCCTCGGAAGACGTCTGTCCAATACACCACCCTCAGAAGCTATCTGTCCTACCCCTCTCGAAAATGTTAGTCTACCTACACCCCAGATAATGAATGTCTACCAACCCCACCTCAGAAGATGTTTGTCTACCTACCCCATGGAAGATGTGTTTACCTACCACCACCCATAGTATGTGTGTCTACCTAACCCCATTGGAAAATATCGGTCTACCTACCACCCTTGAAGATGTATGCCTACATACCCAACACCCTCGGAAGACGTCTGTCTACCTAGCTCCCCCCCACGAAGATATCTGCCTTCATACTCACTTCTCTTGGAAGATGTCTGTCAACATACCCAAATTCAGAAAACGACTGCCTACCTACCCCACCTCAGAAGATGTCTGCCTACCAACCACCCCTCGGAATATGTATGTCTACCTACACTCATTCGGAATATTGCTTTCTACCACCCCTCCCTCTGAACATGTCTATCTACCTACCTCCCTCAGAACATGTCTATCTACCAACATCCCCCACCTCCTAAGAAGTCTCTCTCACTACCCCCCCCCCCTTCGAAAGTGACACCCTACCTACCATCCTCAGGAGATGTCAGTCTTCCTACTCCCCATACATCAGAAGGTGTGTCTAACTATCCCCATGGACAATGTCTGTCTACATACCGCTAACCTCAGAAAATACTTGTCTAACTACACCCCCTCAGATTATTTCGTCTACCTACAACCCACCCTCGGATAATGTCTGTCTACCTACCCCCTCACTAATTGTCTCTCTACCTACGCCACCTTAGAAGATGTCTGTCTACATATCCCTCATCCTCTGAAGCTGTATGTCTACTACCCCTGCTCAGAAGATGTCTGTCTACTTAAAAACCCCTCAGAACATGTCTGTCTAACAACCCCCCCCCCCCAGTTGTCTGACTACCTACCCCCTTGAAGATGTCTATCTACCTACCCCCCCCCATCCTCAAAAGACGTATGTCTACCTACCATCCTAACCACCCCCCAGAAGATTTCTGTCTATCTACTGCCTCCCTTAGAAGAAATCTGTTACCAACACACCCATCAGAAGATGTCTGTCTACCAATCCCCCCCTCAGAAGATGTCAGTCTAACCCCCCCCCCCCTCGGAAGAAGTCTATCAACCTCCCTCATAAGATGTCCATCTACCACCCCATCAGAAGATGTCTGTCAACATACCCCCAGAATATGGCAGTTTTCCCAACCACAATCAGAAGATGTTTGTCTACCTGCCCTTCTGCTATAGGAAGATTACCTATCAGCCCTCAGAATATGTCTGTCTACCTAAATCCCCTCAGAAGATGTCTTACTACCAACCATCCCCCCTAAGGAAAAGTCTGTCTATCTACCCCCCCCCCTCGGAGGAATTTCTATCTAACCCCTAACTAGAAGTCTGTCTACCTATACCTCCTATCTAAGGTGTCTGTCTACATACCCAACCTCCAAAGATGACTGTCTACCTCCTCCCCTCAAAAACGTCGTTGTACCCATCCCCCCCCTCAGAAGATGATTGTCTACCTACTCCCGTGTGCTAGATGTCCCTCTACCTGCCTCCCTTTGGAAGATGTCTGTCTAACTGCCCGCTCCACCCACAAAGATGCCTTTCTAATACTGGCAGAAGATGTCTATCAACCCCCCCTCAGATGATGTCTGTCTACCCACCCCCCCGGAAGAGGTCTGTGTACCCATCCCCCTCAGAAGATGATTGTCTACCTACCCCCATATGGAAGATGCCAGTCTACTTACACCCCTTTCAGAAAATGTCTGTCTACCTACCCCATCCACGCATGGAAGATTTCTATCTACCCACCTTGGACAATGCCTTTCTACCTCAACTCAGAAATGTCTATCTACCACCATATCAGAAGATGTCTGTCTACCTACCCCCCATTGAATATATCTGCCTACCCAACCCATCTTTGGAAGATGATTGGCTACCTACCCCACGGAAGATGTCAGGCAACCTGCCCGCTCACTTAGGAAGATGCCTACCTCCCCCTTGGAAGTGGTCTATTTTCCACCACTCAGAAGATGTCTGTCTAACTACCCCCTCCGAATATATATGTCTATCAACCATGTCTGTTTACCTACTCCCATAAGATGTCTATCATCCCCCTCAGAAGGTATCTTCCTATATACTCCGTCCCCTTGGAAGATGTCTGTCTACATACCCAAACTAAGATGATGTCTGCCAACCTACACCCCCACAGAAGATGTCTGTCTACCTACCACCCTTGGAACATCTATGTCTTTCTACTCCCTGGAAGATGTCTGTCAGTCTGCCCAACTTCGAAAATGTCTGTCTACGTGCCCTCCTTCGGAAGATGTCTATCATCCCCAGCCTCAGAAGAATTATGTTTATTTGTCCCGCACCAACAGTAGATGTCTGTGTACCTACCCCATTAAGAAGAAGTCTGTTTACCAACCCCCATCAGGAGATTCTCAAACCACCCACCAGGAAAGTCTCTGTCTACCTACCCCCCCCCCCCCCCCTTTTGGGAGATATCTGTCTACCTACAACACAACTCGGTAAATGTCTGTCTATCTACACCTCAGAAGATGTCTGTTTATCCACACCTCCACTGATGTTGTCTATCTACCTACCCCCTGCCCCCATCCTCCGAGGATGTCTGTCTACCTAACCCCTCAGAAGATGTCTGTCTACCTACCCCCCTTGGAAGATGTTGGTCTACTTACCCCTCTAGATGATGTCTGTCAAAGTACGCCCCTCAGAAAATGGCTGTCTACCAACCCACCAATGGGAGATCTCTGTCTACCAACCCCCTCGAAAGGTGCCTTTTGCCTACCCCCTCAGTAGATTGTCTACCTACGAACACTCAGAAAATGTATGTATACCTACCCCCCCCTCAGAAGAAGTCTGTCTAATTATTCCCCACCCCTTGGTAATTTCTGTCTACATACCACTTCCTTGCAAGATGACTGTCTACCTACTCCCTCTTGAAAGATATCTGTTTACCTACATCTTCTGTGGGGAGGTAGGAAGACACACATCTTCCACGAGGGGTAGGTACACAGACATATTCCGAAGCAGGGTACATGGTCAGACATCTTCTGAAGGGTGGTAGGTAGACAGACATCTTCCAAGGGGGGGGGGGAGACATCTTCTGTGGTGATAATGGTAGACAAACAATTCCAAGGAGGGGTAGTTAGACAGACATCTTCTGAGGGGTTGTTTCTTAGTCAGACGTCTTCCAGGAGTAGGCTTGGTAGACCGACATTTTCCAGGGGGGGAGACATTTTCCGATTGGGGCCAGATAGGTAAACAGATATCCTTTGAGAGGGAGGTAGACATTTTCCGGGCGGGAGAGATATTTTCGAGAGGGAGAGTAGATTGACATCTTCTGGGAGGGGGAGATAGTATTCTTCCATGGGGGGAGGTGAGTAGTCAGACATCTTCAAAGGTTGGGGGGGTTGGTAGACAGACATCTTCCAAGAAATGTCGGTAAGTAGACAGACATCTTCTGTGGGGAGTGATGGTATGTACACTTACATCTTCTGATGGGTTCGGGTAGATAAACAGGCATCTTTCATGAAGGGGGGATAGAGCTCCTCGAAGATGGGGTGTAGATATCTTTGGGGAGGAGGGTAGATAGACATATTCCGAGAGGGGTTAGATAGATTTCTCATATAGCGGGGATAGATAGACTTGTCCCGAGTTTGTGAGGTAGACAGACATACAGACATCTTCCTAGAATTTGGAGGTAGACAAACATATTCAGAATGGGCAGTAGACACATTCCAAATGAAGGGAGGCTGTAGAAATCTTCTGGTGTAGGATAAATGTTCTCTGAGAGGACAGGCTAGATGGAAATCTTAACAGGGGTGGGGTAGGTAGACAGACATATTCTGAGAGGAGGGGGTTGGTAGACAGGCATCTTTCATGAGGTGAGTTATAGACATCCGCCTGGGGGATAGACATCTTCTGAGGTGGGGATAGGTATCTTCCAATGGGTGTAGATGTCATCTGATGGTGGGGTAGATAGACATCGTCTGAGGTGTTGGTTTTAGTCACCTTCCGCGTGGAGGGATACAGATATTTTCCGCCTGGGCTGGGTAGATAATCTTCTGAAGGGGGGTAGACATCTTCCAAGGGGGGTAGAGAGACAGCTTCTGAGGGGGGTAGATAGACATTTTCCAAGGATGGGGGCAGATACACATCTTCTGAGGGGGTAGATACAACTCTTCCGAGGAAGGAATGGATAGATAATCTTATGAGCTGGGTGTGGGTAGGCATCAGCTGAAGGTGGCTAGATTGGCATCTTCCAATGTGGAAGGGTTTAGGTAGGCATATTTAGAGGGAGGGATATCTTCCCAGGGGTTTAGATAGGCATCTTCCAAGGGGGTGTAGAAAGACATCTCAGAGAGGGGGTAGACCAAATCTTATGAGAGGGGGTAGGTAGACAGACATCTTTGGATGGGAGAGTAGGTAAGCAGACATCTTTTGAGTGGGATTGGTAAACTGACATCTTCCAAAGGGGAAAGGTAGACAGATAGTTTCTGAGGGTGGGGCATAGGTAGAGTGACACTTTCTGATGTGTGGTAAGAAGAATTACATCTTCTGAGGTGATGGGGTAGGTAGACAGACATTTTCCAAAGGGGTGTAGGTATACAGACATATACCTAGGGGGGAGGTAGACAGACATGTCCCGAGTGGTGGTAGGTAGACAGCCATCTTCCAGTTGGGTAGGTACACAGACATCATCCAAGGGGGTTAGAAGGACAGACATTTTCCATGTGGGGGTTGGTAGACACAAATCATCTAAGGGGGGAGAGACATCTTTTGAGGGGAGGGTACATAGACAGACATCTTCAGAGAGGAGGTAGTCATCCTCCGAGAGGGAGATAGTCATCCTCTGAGAGGGGGAGTAGATGTCTTCCGAGATGGGAGGCAGTTGTACATCTTCCACTGGTCTTAGCTAGGCAGACATCTTCTGAGGGAGGGTATGTAGACAGACATCTTTTGAGGGGGATAACGTCGACAGTCATCTTCTGATCGGGGGTGGGTGGGTAGACAGACATCTTCCGAGTGGTGGTAGGTATGGAGACATCTTCTGAGGCTGGATTCGGTAGACAGGCATCTTCCAAGGGGGGGTGTTGGAAGACAGATATCTTTCAAAGGGTGGGAAACATCTTCTAAAGGATGCAGTTTGGTAGACAGTATCCTCCGAGAGGGGCCTAGACATTCTGTGAGGGGGATAACGTCGACAGTCATCTTCTGATGGGGTTGGGTGGGTAGAAAGACATCTTCCGAGGAGTGTTAGGTATGGAGACATATTCTGAGCCTGGGTGCGCTAGAAAGACATCTTCCAAGGGGGGGGGGGTGTTGGAAGACAGACATCTTCCAAGGGGTGGGAAGCACCTTCTAAAGGATGCAGTTTGGTAGACAGACATCTTACGAGAGAGGATGTAGACATTCTCAGATGGGGAGTGTATATCTTCTGAGAGGAGTGGTAGATTGACATCTTCCGAGAGGGGGGAGATACTTTTCTTCCATGGCGGCAATAGACAGATATCTTCCGAGAGGAGGTACATAGATAGACATGTTCAAATGTGTGGTGAATGTAGACAGACAACTTTCGAGAAGGGGGGTAGGTATACAGACATCCTCAGAGGGGGTGGGTTGGGAGACAGACATCTTCCGAGATAGGGATAAGATAGAGACAAATCATTGAAGGTGTGGTAGATAAATATACAGATTCTGAGGGGTTTAGGTAAACATTCATATTATGACGGGTTGTGGGTGTAGGTAGACAGAAACCATCCGAGGAGGGGTATTTAGGCAGATAACGTCTGAGAGGGGTTATGTAGACTGACATCTTCTGAGGGGTTGTAGGAGGACAGACATCTTCCAAGTGGAGGGTTGGTAGACAGACATCTTCAGAGGTGGGGTGGGGTAGGTAGCCAGACATCTTCCAATAGGGGGTTGGTAGGCAGACATATTCTGTGAGGGGATGGTAGTAGACAGCCTTCTTCTGATGGGTGGGTGGGTAGACTGATATCTTCCATGATGGGGCATAGGCAGAGAGACATTGTCCGAGGTAGGGTGACTCTAGACATTTTTCGCGAGGGGGGGTAGTTTGACAGACTTCTTCTGGGGGGTTGTAGGTAAACTGACCTCTTCAGAGGGGTGGTGTAGAATGAAATTTGCCAAGAGGGGATAGGTAGAGAGACATTTTCCGATGGTGGTAAGTAGACAACATCTTCTGATGAGTGTAGGTAGGCAGACATCTTCCGAAGCAGAGGTGTTGGTAAACAGACAATTATCATGGACAGGGTTAGGTAGGCAGACATCTTCCCAGTGAGGTTTTGTAGACAGACATCTTCCGACAAGGGGTTAGGTAGGGTAGGTAGATAGTCATCTTCGGAGGGGTGTTTTGTATACAGACATCTTCCAAACGGGTGTAGGTATACAGACATATACCTAAGGGGGAGGTAGACAGACATCATGGGAGTGGGGGTACGAAGACAGACAGGTGGGTAGGTATACAGACATCTTCTGAGGGGGATTAGGAGGACAGACATTTTCCATTTGAGGGTTGATAGACTTACATCATCTAAGGGAGGAGAAATATCTTTCGAGAGGAGGGTATGTAGACAGACATCTTAAGAGAGAGGGTAGACATCATCCGAGAGGGAGGTAGTCATCCTCCAAGACAGGGGTAGATATCTTCCAAGAGGGGTGTAAATAAATATCTTCCAAGATGGGAGGTAGATGGACCTCTTCCGAGGGTTTTAGGTAGGCAGATATGTTCCAAGGGGTGGCATGTAGACATACACCTTCTGAGGGGAATAAGGTAGACAGTCATCTTCTTATGGGAAATGGGTAGGTAGACAGACATATTCCAAGGGGGGGGGGGGGTAGGTAAAGAGGAGATATATTCTGAGGGTGAGTTCAGTACACAGACATCTTCCGAGGGGTGTTCGTGGTAGACAGACATCTATCAAAGGTGGGGAGACTTCTTCCAAAGTATGCGTTTTGGTATACAGACATCCTCCAAGAGGGATGTGGACCTTCTCTAATGTGGGAGTAGATATCTTCCCAGAAGAGTGGTAGTTTAACAACTTCCGAGAGGGGGGGTAGGCAGACAGATATCCTCAGAGGTAGGGGTAGGGAGACAGATATCTCCCACAGGAGGGATAAAATCGCATCATTTGAAGGGGGTAGATAGGCATACATCTTCTGAGGTGTTTAGGTAGACATTCATCTTATGACAGGAGAAGGGGGTAGGTAGACAGATCATGTGGGGGAGGGGGGGAGATATGTAGACAGATATCTTACGAAAGGGGGTAGGTAGGCAGACATATTCTGAAGAGTTGTAGGAGGACGGACATCTTCCAAGTGGGTAGGTAGACAGGCATCTACAGAGGGCGGTTAGGTAGACAGTCGTCATCAGAGGTGTATAGGTAGACAGACATCTTCTAAGGGGGTTGGTAGACCGACATTTCCTAAGGAGTGGCAGGTAGACAAACTTCTTCCGAGTGTGGGTGGGTATGTAGACAGACACCTGTAAGGAATTGTAGGCTGACAGATATCCTTTGTGATAGAGGGTAGGTAGGCAGAAATATTCTGAAGAGAGGGTTGAAAAACATACATCTTCCAATGGTAGGGATAGGTAGTCATACATCTTCTGAGGGCTGGGCTTAGGTATACAGAGATCTTTCCAAGGGAGGACAGGTAAGTAGACAGACATATACTCAGGGTACGGGGATGAGAGACAGACATTTTCCGAGGGGGAGGGGTAGGTAGACAGACATCTTCTGATGGTTGGGTAGGTAGACAGACATCTTCCGGGGTGGATAGCTAATCGGACATGGTTTGAGGGAGCTTAGGTAGACAGACATTTCCGATGGGGAGTGTAGGTAGACAGACATATTCAAAGGGTGGGGAGATGAGAGACAGACATTTTCTGATGTGGAGATAGGTAGACAGACGTCTTCTGAGGGGGTTGTAGGTAGACAGACATCTTCCAAGCGGGAGCTGTAGGTAGACAGACATCTTCAGAGGGAGATTGTAGGTTGATGGACATATTTTGTGCAGGTAATGATAGATAAACAAATTCCAAGGGGTGGTAGTTTAACAGACATCTTCCCAGGGGGGCTGAGTAGATAGACAGACATCATCCAACGTGGGTAGACAGACATATTCCAGGTGGAGTAGACATCCTCCAAGGGGTAGACATCTTCAAATGGTGGTGAGGGTAGGTAGACAGACATCCTATGAGAGCGGGTTTAGAGATTCTCTGAGAGCGGGGTGTAGACAGCTACCGAGAGTGGAGGTAGATAGATATATTCCGAGTGGGGGGGGTTGGATAGAAATCTTCCGGGGGTTGAGATTTGGCAGTTGGTAGACTGGGCATTTCTGAGACTGTGTTTGGAAGACATTTTACGAGGTGGGAGGTAGACACATATATTCCGAGGCAGTTGGTAGGTAGACAGACTAATTCCAGGGCGGTTGGTATGCTGACAGACATATTCTGAGGGGGGGGGGGTAGGTAGACAGACATCGCCTGAGGGGCTGGAAGACACCTACCGAAGTTTGGGGGTCTCTAGACATCTCCCGAGACGGGGGTAAACAACTTCTGAGTGGGGGGCTGAGTAGGGGTTGGGATAGGTAGACAGACAAATTCCGAGAGGGCAGGTAGGTAGATAGACATCTGCTTAGCGAGGGGGGGGGGGGTTGAGAGACATCTTTCAGGGTGATAGACATCTTATGAGGTGGGGAGAGAGTTTTTGTGGGGGGTGTAGATAGACATCTTCACAGGGTGAGGTATGTGGACAAACATCTTCCTTAGGGGGGTCAGGTAGGCAGACATCTGCCGAGGGGGCAGGTAGACAGACATCTCCTGTGGAGAGTTACGTAGACTGACATTTTCTAAGGAGGCAAGTAGGTAGAATTACATATTAGATGGTGGGGCGATGAGAGACAGACAGCTTTCGATGGGGGATAGGTAGAATGAAATCTTCCGATGTGGGAGGTGTAGGTAGATATCTTCTGAGAGGGGTAGGTACACAGACATCTCCCGAGGGGTGGGGTAGGTAGACATTCATATTCCGAGGGGAGGGGTAGGTAGTCATACATATTCTGAGGGCGGTGGTTTAGGTAGACGGACATCTTCCAAGGGTGTGGGTAGGTACACAGACATCATCTGAGGGGGGGGGGGGGGGAGGTGCAGGTTGACAGAGATCTTCCATGGAGGGGTAGCTCGGTAGATATCTTCTGAGGGGGATAGATAGGCATATTTCGAAGGTGGGGTAGATAGGCACCTTTCCAGGGGGGGGGGGGGGGGGGCAGATCATCATGGGTGTGACGTCACGTGAGCTGCATTGCTGTTGAAATAGCTTGTTAATGTTTTATAAATTTTAGACTTCATTTACGTATTTTGAAGTTTTTTTGTGTTATTATTTTTGCCGTAAAAGCAACTTATTAGTGGATATTCATTTATCTCAGTCTTTCTTCCTGTGGTATTGACTCGAGTGGTCTATTATTTGTGAGTGTGCTTTCATGGTTCGTCTAAGCCTCGCGCCTCATCAGTGTGTTTACATTTTGCGGCGTGCACTGCATCTGCAGCGGTTATAAGCTAAGTACTGACGAACTTGTTTGTGCTCTGTAATACAGTTATTAAACTGAATAGATTGCAGTGGTATTGCTTGCCATTTTTGGCGAAATAATGACTTAATAAACTCTTGTAATCTTTCGCTCGCTGTGTTTTATAGAGTTTTCAGTGTGTTGAAGTCGTTCAGTAAATTTCGTGCTTTAGTTTTCAACTGGCGTTTAGTTTTAATTTTTTGGTTTTAGCCAATAATTGTGTGAAGTTTTGCTGGTATTGGTATCGGCTGTGTTGTAGTAGTATTAATACAAGTAGCTGCTTTCTTAGTAGGCAGAGAATTTCGAGACCATAGTTGTTAGTTCTTAAATAGTGCTGCTTTTGTAACTGAACTTTGGTAACGTAGACGTATAGTTTTTTTTAGTAACTGTAAAATTTTATCATGAGTGAGAAGTGATGGCTATGTCGTAGGTTTGTGAGTAGTGGATTACGCTGTGGGATTTGTTCAAAGTATTTTCATTGGGGGGAATGCAGTGGGGAAGCCAGTGGTCATTTGAGGGTGATCCTGTCCTGGGAATGTAGAATCTGTAGTAGAAACAAGTTAATAGAGGAGCAGGAGCGTAATATCTGAGCCCTTCAGGTGCAGTTACAATGCGCAAAGGAGGAACTAGATAAGTTGTGGAAGGTGAAGGGTGCTGGGGAATGGGAACTGGCAGTTGACAAGAAGATAGATAGGAAAAGGAGGTAGTCAAACAGTTTTACTTTGCTTACATGCAATAGATACGACAAACTGTCAAAGTTGAGCGGAGAGGAGCCTCGTGTAGCTGTATATGGAGGTAACTTGCAGCCGTCCTCAGCAATTAGGAGGCCTAGGTTCTGCTGCTAGGTAGTTACCGGGTAGAGGTGTGGGCCAGCATTTGCAGGAAGTTTTGTGGAGTGAGTACCAGGTCACAAGCATTGTGAAGCCTAGTGCAGGGTTGGCTCAGGTGGCTGAAAGCATAGGGGAGTTATGTAAGAATTTTACAAAGGAGGATCAGGTAGTGATAGTGGGTGGTGCTGGGAGCAGTCGCAATAGGGACGGGGGGTATGATGTCAGTGGTGACTTGTTTAAGATAGCTACTCAAACTGGTGGCACTAATGTGCTTTTCGTGCAACTGTTTCAGCATCATGATCGGCCACACATTAATGCGGCTGTTAGGCGCGTAATTGTGGGGCTGGGTAGTGCACTGATGGGAGAGGGCATGGATCACACCTCAGTGGTGCCAATTAGGTCTATCAGTAGATGGGGTTTCACTAAGCATGGCTTGCACCTCAATAGGTATGCGAAGGAGAGGCTACCTAAGCTTATAGGTGACAGTGTAGTGGGTGGTGGTGGCGGTAGTGGTGTCACTCATGGAAAAATTCCTGCAGTTGTTGGTGTTAGAGCTGCACCTTTTTAATACTGAAGTCAGCTGATTGGTATACCTGCTTAAAGGAAGTGCCTCTAAGGTTCAAAAATGGTTCTAATGGCTCTGAGCACTTTGCAAATTAACATCTGGGGTCATCAGTCGCCTAGAACTTAGAACTAATTAAACCTAACTAACCTAAGGACATCACACACATCCATGCCCGAGGCAGGATTCGAACCTGCGACCGTAGCAGTCGCGCGGTTCCGAACTGAGTGCCTAGAACCGCAAGACCACCGCGGCCGGCGTGCCTCTAAGGGCTCTCCTCCAGAGGATGTAATGTTTCCAAGTAGAGAAGGAATCGGCATATTTCATCAGAATATAAGAGTTATTAGAGATAAAGATAGTGAACTGCTAACAGATGTTAACGCTGAAATTATTTGTATATCAGAGCACCACTTCAATAAATTGATAATTTATAGGCTTCCGTTACCAGGTTACATATTAGCTGGCTGTTCCTCAAGGAGTTCCTTGCGGGGTGGGGAGGTGTCTCCGTACATAAAAAACAGTATGTTATTTGAGTCCATAGACTTATCACGACACTGCACTGAACAGATATTTGAAAGTTGTGCAGCATTTGTTGAATTTAGTGAAACTCAACTTCTAATTGCTGGTGTTTATATGGCCTCTAACTCCAACTTCAGAGCATTTTTGCTTAAGCTAGAGAGGGTTCTTGATTCACTTTGTAGGAAGTACCAGAAAGTAGTTATATGTGGGGAATTCAATATTAATTTTGTATATGATTGTGCAAGAAAAAGGGGGGTTGGGTTGTTTGGGGAAGGAGACCAGACAGCGATGTCATTGGTCTCATCGGATTAGGGAAGGATGGGGAAGGAAGTCGGCCATGCCCTTTGAGAGGAACTAACCCAGAATTTGCCGGGAGTGATTTAGGGAAATCACGGAAAACCTGAATCAAGATGGCTGAACGCGGGACTGAACCGTCGTCCTCCCGAATGTGAGTCCAGTGCCTTAACCACTGCGCCACCTCGCTCGGTCCCAAGAAAAATGATGTTGGTAGATCTCCTAAATTCATATGATCTGATGCCAACTGTGGTTTTTTTTTTCAAACTAGGGTGCAGGTGAATAGTAGCACAGTCATAGACAATATTTTTATTCGTTCTTCAATACTAGATGGGCATCCTGTTAGTAAAAAAGGGAATGGCCTTTTAGACCATAATGCACAAATTTTAACACTAAAAGGTTTTTTTACTCAACCCAATGTCATATATAGTTACAAAGAACGTAGGAAGGTCAATCCAACAGCAATAGAGTGTTTTTTAAAACTTGTCAAGGAACAAGAGTGGCAAGATGTTTATAGTGCCAATAATACAGATGATAAATACAATGCTTTCCATGGCACATTTCTCATGCTCTTTGAGAGTTGTTTTCCATTAGAACATTCTGAATGGGGTACTAGCAGTAATAGACAGCACAGTTGGCTGACTAGTGGGATAATGATGTCATGTAGAACATAGCGCAAATTATATCAAAATGTTAGAAGTAGTCACAATCAAGCTAAATAAAAATTTAGTTTCAACAGGAAATCATACAAATTTCTTAGCAAATACTTTTCTGAGATTGACGTCTGAAATACTCCTCTGTGATACAAACAAGAGAGAGATTGAGTCAATAACTATATCACTGAAGACTAAGGACTCTCATGGATATGATGGAGTGCCTAGCAGAATATTTAAGTACTGTGCTGCACATGTTAGCCCTGTATTTAGCCATATTTGCAATTTTTCCTTTAGAATTGGTCAGTTTCCTGAGCGATTAAAGAACTCAGCAGTAAAGCCGCTTTATGAAAAGGGAGAAAGGGATAAGGTAGATAATTTTAGACCTACTTCCATGCCATCAGTGTTTGCAAAAGTTACCGAAAAGGCTGTGCATGTAAGGTTAATTGATCATTTTATATCACACAATTTGCTGTCAAATGAACAGTTCGGTTTTAGAAGTCGTTTGACAACTGAAAATGCTGTATTCTGGCGTACAGACGTCCTTTTATGCAAAATCGTAAGGTACTAGCTATTGTCCAATGCACCAAAGCCGGCAAATAAGGGAATAACCGATAACTAAAACTTGAATAGTACTGCTTCTTACTGGCTATTACACCTTCTTAGAAGCGATTTCTGTGTTCTAATATGATGTTTTCAGTTTTTTCCGCATACCGCAACACGCGACTTAATTTTGCAGACGATCAATGTAACGTTTTCAGAAAGAAAAGCGGGAAATATGCCGATCTGGCATTAAGTCGATTCGCTGGCAAATGTCGAAAACGGGCGGATATCTTATATGGTTACTACATATGAAACCATTCACATTCTTCCGTGCAACGTGGTGTACAGACGTAGTTTCATGCAAAATATTAAAGTCGTCGGTCATGTCCAATGAACCAAAGCCGGCAAATAAGTGAATAACCGATAACTAAAACTTGAATAGTACTGCTTCCTACTTTCGATTACATCTTCTTAGAAGCTTTTTCTGTGTTCTAATATAATGTTTTCAGTTTTTTCCGCATATTGCAACACGTGACATAGATTTCCAGACATTAAATGTAACCATTTCAGAGAGAAAAGCGGCCAATGTGAAGATCTGGCAATTAATTCGATTCGATAGCAAATGACGAAAGCGGTCGGATTTATGACGTTTTGACTACATATGAACACTTTCCACATTCTCGCGTGCAACGTGGCGTACGGAAGTAATATTATGCAAAATCTTAAGGTCCTAGCTCATGCCAATTGCACCAAAGTGGCAAATAAGTCAATAGTATAGTTCTGCTTGCTACTTTCGATTACATCTTTTTAGAAGCTTTTTTTGTGTTCTAATTTGATGTTTTCAGTTTTCTCCGCATACCGGAAAACACGTCATAATTTTGCAGATGATAAATGTAACTGTTTCAGAGAGAAAAGCGGCCAATGTAAAGATGTTGCAATAAAATAGATTCGGTAGCAAATGACGAAAACGGGCGGTTGCCTCTAGTTTTTAGTACATATGAACAGTTTCCACATTCCCCCGTGCAATGTGGTTTCCAGACGTCGTTTCATGCAAAATCTTTAGGTCGTCGGTCATGCCCAATGTACCAAAGGCGGCAAATAAGTGAATAACCGATAACTAAAACTTGAATAGTACTACTTCTTATTGGCGATTACATCTTCTTAGAATGTGCCTTTGTGTTATACTATGTTGCTTTTAGTGTCTCCACATACCGCGGCAAGCGACATATCTTTGCAGACGATGAATGTAACCGTTTCAGAGAGAAAACCGGTCAATGTGACGATCTGGCATTAAGTCGATTCGAACGCAAATAACGAAAACGGGCGGATTTCTCATGTTGTTACTATTATGTACACCTTTCACATTGTCCCGTACAACGTGGCCTACAGACGTAATTTCATGCAAAATCGTAAGGTCCTAGCTCATGTCCAAAGCACCAAAGCCGGCAAATAAGTGAATCATCGATAACTAAAATTTGAATACTACTGCTTCTTACTGGCTATTACATGTTCTTAGAAGCTTTTTCTGTTTTCTAATATGATGTTTTCAGTTTTTTCCACATATTGCAACACGCTACATAAATTTCCAGACGATAAATGTAACCGTTTCAGAGAGAAAATCTGCCAATGTGGAGATCTGGCAATACATTCGATTCGATAGCAAATGACGAAAGCGGGCGGATTCCTCATGTTGTTACTATTATGTACACTTTTTACATTGTCCCGTGCAACGTGGCGTACAGACGTACTTTAATGGAAATCGTAAGGTCCTAGCTCAAGTCCAATGCACAAAAGCCGGAAAATAAGAGAATTGCCGATAAATAAAACATGAATAGTACTGCTTCTTACTGGCGATTACATCTTCTTAGAAGCTTTTTCTGTGTTCTAATATGATGTTTTCAGTTTTTTCCGCATGCCGCCACGCGCGACATAATTTTGCAGACGGTAAATGTAACCTTTTCAGTGAGAAAAGCGGCCTATATGACGCTCTGGCATTAATTCGATTCAATGGCAAATGTCGAAAACGGGCGGATTTTTCATGTGGTTACTACATGTGAACACTTTTCACATTTTCCCGTGCAACGTGGTTTCCAGACGTCGTTTCATGCAAAATCTTTAGGTCTTCGGTCATGTCCAATGTACCAAAGCCGACAAATATGTGAATAACTGATAACTAAAACTTGAATAACACTGCTTGTTACTGGCCGATTACATTATCTAAGAAGCATCCTCTGTGTTCTACTATGGTGCTTTTAGTGTCTCCGCATTCCGCGGCAATCGACATAACTTTGCAGACGATGAATGTAAACAGTTTCAAAGAGTAAAGCGGCCAATGTGACGATCTGGCATTAAGTCGATTCGATGGATAATGTCGAAAATGGGCGGATTTCTCATGTTGTTACTACATCTGAACATTTTTTACATTCTCCCGTGCAACGTGGCGTACAGACGTACTCTCATGCAAATTCTTAAGGTCCTTGCTCATGTCCAATGCACCAAGGCGGCAAAAAGTGAATAACCGATAAATAAAGCTTGTATATTACTGCTTCCTACTTTCGATTACATCTTCTTAAAAGCTTTTTCTGTGTTCTAACATAATGTTTTCAGTTTTTTCCGCATACCCCAACACGCGACATAACTTTATAGACGATAAATGTAACTGTTTCAGAGAGAAAAGCGGCCAATGTGAAGATCTGGTAATACTTTCGATTCGATAGCAAACGACGAACGCGATAGGATTTCTCAGGTTTTTACTACATATGAACACTTTACACATTCTGCCGTGCAACGTGGCGTACAGACGTACTTTCATGCAAAATCCTAAGGTCCTAGCTCATTTCCAATGCAATAAAGCCGCAAATAAGTGAATAACCGATCGCTTAAACTTGAATAGTACTGCTTCCTACTTTCGATTACATCTTCTTGGAAGCTTTTTCTGTGTTCTATTATAATGTTTTTAGTTTTCTGCACATATTGCAAACACGTGACACAAATTTCCAGACGATAAATGTAACCGTTTCAGAGAGAAAAGCGGCCAATGTGAAGATCTGGCAATTAATTCGATTCGATAACAAATGACGAAAGCGGGCGGATTTCTCAGGTTTTTAGTACATATGAACACTTTCCACCTTCTCCCGTGCAACGTGGCGTACGGACCTACTTTCATGCAAAATCTTAAGGTCCTAGCTCATGCCCAATGCACCAAAGCCGGCAAATAAGTCAATAGTATAATACTGCTTGCTACTTTCGATTACATCATCTTAGAAACTTTTTTTGTGTTGTAATATGATGTTTTCAGTTTTTTCCGCATATTGCAATACGCGACATACATTACCAGACGATAAATGTAACTGTTTCAGAGAGAAAAGCGGCCAATGTGTAGATGTTGCAATAAAATAGATTCGGTAGCAATTGACGAAAGCTGGCGGTTTTCTCTAGTTTTTACTACATATGAACAGTTTCCACATTCCCCCGTGCAATGTGGTTTCCAGACGTCGTTTCATGCTAAATCTTTAGGTCGTCGGTCATGTCCAATGTACCAAAGGCGGCAAATAAGTGAATAACCGATAACAAAAACTTGAATAGTACTTCTTCTTACTTGCGATTACATGTTCTTAGAAGCTTTTTCTGTGTTCTATCATGATGTTTTGAGTTTTTTCCGCATATTGCAAACACTTGACACAAATTTCCAGACGATAAATGTAACCGTTTCGAGAGAAAACCGGCCAATGTGAAGATCTGACAATTAATTCGATTCGAAAGCAAATGACGAAAGCGGTCGGATTTATGAGGTTTTTACTACATATGAACACTTTCGACATTCTCGCGTGCAACGTGGCGTACGGACGTAATATTATGCAAAATCTTAAGGTCCTAGCTCATGCCCAATGCACCAAAGCCGGCAAATAAGTCAATAGTATAGTTCTGCTTGCTACTTTCGATTACATCTTCTTAGAAGCTTTTTTTGTGTTCTAATATGATGTTTTCAGTTTTTTTCAGCATATTGCAATACGCGACATACATTTCCAGACGATAAATGTAACTGTTTCAAAGAGAAAAGCGGCCAATGTTTAGATCTTGCAATACATTCGATTCGATAGCAAATGACGAAAGCTATCGGATTTCTCAGGTTTTTACTACATATGAACACTTTCTACATTCTCCCGTGCTACGTGGCGTACAGACGTACTTTCAAGCAAAATCCTAAGGTCCTAGCTCATGTCCAATGCAATAAAGCCGCAAATAAGTGAATAACCGATCGCATAAACTTGAATAGTACTGCTTCCTACTTTCGATTACATCTTCTTGGAAGCTTTTTCTGTGTTCTATTATGATGGTTTTAGTTTTTTCCACATATTGCAAACACGTGACACAAATTTCCAGACGATAAATGTAACCCTTTCAGAGAGAAAATCGGCCAATGTGAAGATCTCGCAAATAATTCGATTCGATAGCAAATGACGAAAGCGGGCGGATTTCTGAGGATTTTAATACATATGAACAATTTCCATATTCCCCCGTGCAATGTGGTTTCCAGACGTCGTTTCATGCAAAATCTTGAAGTCGTCGGTCATGACCAATGTACAAAATGCGGCAAATAAGTGAATAACCGATAACTAAAACTTGAATAGTACTGCTTCTTACTGGCGATTACATCTTCTTAGAAGCTTTTTCTGTGTTCTAATATGATGTTTTCAGTTTTTTCCGCATACCGCCACACGCGACATAATTTTTCAGACGGTAAATGTAACCTTTTCAGTGAGAAAAGCGGCCTATATGACGCTCTGGCATTAATTCGATTCGATGGCAAATGTCGAAAACGGGCGGATTTTTCATGTGGTTACTATATATGAACATTTTTTACATTCTCCCGCGCAACGTGGTTTCCAGACGTCGTTTCATGCAAAATCTTTAGGTCTTCGGTCATGTCCAATGCAATAAAGCCGCAAATAAGTGAATAACCGATCGCTTAAACTTGAATAGTACTGCTTCCTACTTTCGATTACATCTTCTTGGAAGCTTTTTCTGTGTTCTATTATAATGTTTTTAGTTTTTTCCACATATTGCAAACACGTGACACAAATTTCCAGACGATAAATGTAACCGTTTCAGAGAGAAAAGCGGTAAATGTGAAGATCTGGCAATTAATTCGATTCGATAAAAAATGACGAAAGCGGGCGGATTTCTGAGGTTTTTAATACATATGAACACTTTCCACCTTCTCCCGTGCAACGTGGCGTACGGACGTACTTTCATGCAAAATCTTAAGGTCCTAGCTCATGCCCAATGCACCAAAGCCGGCAAATAAGTCAATAGTATAGTACTGCTTGCTACTTTCGATTACATCATCTTAGAAGCTTTTTTTGTGTTGTAATACGATGTTCTCAGTTTTTTCCGCCTACCGGAAAACACGTCATAATTTTGCAGATGATAAATGTAACCGTTTCAGAAAGAAAAGCGGCCAATGTGAAGATGTTGCAATAAAATAGATTCAGTAGGAAATGACGAAAGCTGGCGGTTTTCTCTAGTTTTTACTATATATGAACAGTTTCCACATTCCCCCGTGCAATGTGGTTTCCAGACGTCGTTTCATGCAAAATCTTTAGATCGTCGGTCATGTCCAATGTACCAAACGTGGCAAATAAGTGAATAACCGACAACTAAAACTTGAATATTACTGCTTCTTACTGGCGATTATATCTTCTTAGAATCTGCTTCTGTGTTATACTATGGTGCTTTTAGTGTCTCCACATACCGCGGAAAGCGACATATCTTTGCAGAAGATGAATGTAACCGTTTCAGAGAGAAAAGCGGCCAATGTGACGATCTGGCATCAAGTCGATTCGATGGCAAATGACGAAAACGGGCGGATTTCTCATGTATTTACTATTATGTACACATTTCACATTGTCCCGTACTACGTGGCCTACAGACATACTTTCGTGCAAAATCGTAAGGTCCTAGCTCATGTCCAATGCACCAAAGCAGGCAAATAAGTGAATAACCGATAACTAAAACTTGAATAGTACTTCTTCTTACTTGCGATTACATGTTCTTAGAAGCTTTTTCTGTGTTCTAATATGATGTTTTCAGTTTTTTCCGCATATTGCAACACGCGACATAAATTTCCAGACGATAAATGTAACTGTTTCAGAGAGAAAACCGGCCAATGTAGAGATCTGGCAACACATTCGATTCGATAGCAAATGCCAAAAGCGGGCGGATTCCTCATGTTGTTACTATTATGTACACTTTTCACATTGTCCCGTGCAACGTGGCGTACAGACGTACTTTAATGGAAATCGTAAGGTCCTAGCTCAAGTCCAATGCACAAAAGCCGGAAAATAAGTGAATTACCGATAAATAAAACATGAGTAGTACTACTTCTTACTGGCGATTACATCTTCTTAGAAGCTTTTTCTTTGTTCTAATATAATGTTTTAAGTTTTTTCCGCATACCGCAACACGGGAAATAATTTTACAGACGATAAAGGTAAAGGTTTCAGAGACAAAAGTGGCCAATATGACGATCTGGTAATAAGTCAATTCGATGGCAAACGTCGAAAACGGTCGGATTTCCCATGTTGTTACTACATATGGACACTTTTCACATTCTTCCGTGCAGCGTGTCGTACAGACGTACTTTCGTGCAAAATCTTAACGTTCTAGCTCACGTCTAATGCACCGAAGCTGGCAAATAAGTGAATAACCGATAACTAAAACATGAATAGTACTGCTTCTTACTGGCGATTATCTCTTCTTAGAATCTGATTATGTGTTACACTATGGTGCTTTTAGTGTCTCCACATACCGCGGAAAACGACATATCTTTGCAGACGATGAATGTAACCGTTTCAGAGAGAAAAGCGGCCAATGTGACGATCTGGCTTCAAGTCGATTCGATGGCAAATGACGAAAGAGAGCGGATCTCTCAAGTTTTTACTACATATGAACAGTTTTCACATTCCCCCGTGCAATGTGATTTACAGACGTCGTTTCATGCGAAATCTTTATGTCGTTGGTCATGTCCAATGTACCAAAGACGGCAAATAAGGGAATTACTGATAGCTAAATCTTGAATAGTACTGCTTCTTATTGGTGATTACATCTTCTTAGAAGCTTTTTCTGTGTTCTAATATAATGTTTTCAGTTTGTTTCGCATACCGAAACACGCGACATAAATTTACAGACGATAAATGTAACCGTTTCAAAGAGAAAAATGGCCAATATGACGATCTGGCAAAAAGTCGATTCAATGGGAAATGTAGAAGACGGGTGGATTTATCATGTTGTTACTACATATGAACACTTATCACATTTTCCCGTGCAACGTGGCGTACAGACGTACTTTCATGCAAAATCTTAAGGTTATAGCTCACGTCCAATGCACCAAAGCTGGCAAATAAGTGAATTGCCGATAACTAAAACTTGAATAGCATTACTTTTTACTAGCGATTATTTCTTCTTAGAATCTGCTTCTGTGTTATACAATGGTGCCTTTAGTATCTCCACATACCGCGGAAAGCGACATATCTTTGCAGAAGATTAATGTAACCGTTTCAAAGAGAAAAGCGGCCAATGTGACGATCTGGCATTAAGTCGAATCGAGAGCAAATGACGAAAACGAACGGATTTCTCTGGTTTTTACTACATATGAACACTTTCCACATTCTCTCGTGCAACGCGGCTGCTAGACCTCCCTTCATGCAAAATCTTAAGATCCTAGCTCATGTCCGATGCACCAAAGCCGGCTAAAAAGTCATTAATCGATATCTAGAACTTGAATTGTACTGCATCTTACTGGCTATTACATCAACTTAGAAGCTTCTCTTGTGGTCTACTATGGTGCTTTTAGTGTCTTCGCATACCGCAGCACGCGACAAAACTTTGCACAGGATAAAAGTCACTATTTCAGAGAGAGAGCGGCCAATGTGACGATCTGGCATTAAGTCGAATCGAGAGCAAATGACGAAAACGAACGGATTTCTCTGGTTTTTACTACATATGAACACTTTCCACATTCTCTCGTGCAACGCGGCTGCTAGACCTCCCTTCATGCAAAATCTTAAGATCCTAGCTCATGTCCGATGCACCAAAGCCGGCTAAAAAGTCATTAATCGATATCTAAAACTTGAATTGTACTGCATCTTACTGGCTATTACATCAACTTAGAAGCTTCTCTTGTGGTCTACTATGGTGCTTTTAGTGTCTTCGCATACCGCAGCACGCGACAAAACTTTGCACAGGATAAAAGTCACTATTTCAGAGAGAGAGCGGCCAATGTGAAGATCTGACATTAAGTCGATTCGATAGCTAATGACGAAAACGGACGGATTTCTAACGTTTTTAATACATATTAACACTTTCCACATTCTCCCGAGCAACGCGGCTGCTAGACCTCATTTCATACGAAATCGTGAGGTCCCAGCTTATGTCCAAGTCACCAAAGCCGGCTAAAAAGTCATTAATCGTTACCTAAAATTTGAAGTGTACTGCTTCTTACTGGCTATTACATCAACTTAGAAGCTTCTCTTGTGGTCTACTATGTTGCTTTTAGTGTCTCCACATACCGCAGCACGCGATATACAGTCCTGGAAATGGAAAAAAGTACCCATTGACACCGGTGTGTCAGACCCACCATACTTGCTCCGGACACTGCTAGAGGGCTGTACAAACAATGATCACACGCACGGCACAGCACACACACCAGGAACCGCAGTGTTGGCCGTCGAATGGCGCTAGCTGCGCAGCATTTGTGCACCGCCGCCGTCGGTGTCAGCCAGTTTGCCGTGGCATACGGAGCTCCATCGCAGTCTTTAACACTGGTAGCATGCCGCGACAGCATGGACGTGAACCGTATGTGCAGTTGACGGACTTTGAGCGAGGGCGTATAGTGGGCATGCGGGAGGCCGGGTGGACGTACCGCCGAATTGCTCAACACGTGGGGCGTGAGGTCTCCACAGTACATCGATGTTGTCGCCAGTGGTCGGCGGAAGGTGCACGTGCCCGTCGACCTGGGACCGGACCGCAGCGACACACGGATGCACGCCAAGACCGAAAGATCCTACACTGTGCCGTAGGGGACCGCACCGCCACTTCCCAGCAATTTAGGGACACTGTTGCTCCTGGGGTATCGGCGAGGACCATTCGCAACCGTCTCCATGAAGCTGGGCTACGGTCCCGCACACCGTTAGGCCGTCTTCCGCTAACGCCCCAACATCGTGCAGCCCGCCTCCAGTGGTGTCGCGACAGGCGTGAATGGAGGGACGAATGGAGACGTGTCGTCTTCAGCGATGAGAGTCGCTTCTGCCTTGGTGCCAATGATGGTCGTATGCGTGTTTAGCGCCGTGCAGGTGAGCGCCACAATCAGGACTGCATACGACCGAGACACACAGGGCCAACACCCGGCATCATGGTGTGGGGAGCGATCTCCTACACTGGCCGTTCACCTCTGGTGATCGTCGAGGGGACACTGAATAGTGCACGGTACATGCAAACCGTCATCGAACCCATCGTTCTACCATTCCTAGACCGGCAAGGGAACTTGCTGTTCCAACAGGACAATGCACGTCCGCATGTATCCCGTGCCACCCAACGTGCTCTAGAAGGTGTAAGTCAACGACCCTGGCCAGCAAGATCTCCGGATCTGTCCCCCAGTGAGCATGTTTGGGACTGGATGAAGCGTCGTCTCACGCGGTCTGAACGTCCAGCACGAAAGCTGGTCCAACTGAGGCGCCAGGTGGAAATGGCATGGCAAGCCGTTCCACAGGACTACATCCAGCATCTCTACGATCGTCTCCATGGGAGAATAGCAGCCTGCATTGCTGCGAAAGGTGGATATACACTGTACTAGTGCCGACATTGTGCATGCTCTGTTGCCTGTGTCTATGTGCCTGTGGTTCTGTCAGTGTGATCATGTGATGTATCTGACCCCAGGAATGTGTCAATAAAGATTCCCCTTCCTGGGACAATGAATTCACGGTGTTCTTATTTCAATTTCCGAGAGTGTAGCTATGCACACGATAAATGAAACCGTTTCAGAGAAAAGAGTGACCAATATGACGATCTGGCATTAAGTCGATTCGATAGCAAATGACGAGAACGTGCGTATTTCTCAGGTTTGTTCTACATATGAACACTTTTCACATTCTCCCGTGCAACGCAGCCGCTAGACCTCTGTTCATGCAAAATCTTAAGGTACTAGCTCATGTCCAAGGCAACAAAGCCGGGTAAAAAATTAATAATCGTTAAATAAAACTTGAATTGTACGCCTTCTTATTGGCTATCACATCAACTTAGAAGCTTCTTCTGTGTTCTACTATGGTGCTTTTAGTGTCTAGGAATTCCGCAGCACAAGACATAGCTTTGCACACGATAAATGTAACCGTTTCAGAGAAAAGGGAGTCCAATATGACGATCTGGCATTAAGTCGATTCGATAGCAAATGATAAAAACGGGGGGATTTTTGATGTTTTTACTACATATGAAACCTTTTCACATTCTCCCGTGCAACGCGGCTGCTGGACCTCCCTTCATGCAAAATCTTAAGGTCCTAGCTCACGTCCAAGGAACCAAAGCCGGCTAAGAAGTCAATAATCGATAATTAAACTTGAATTGTACTGCTTCTTACAGGCCAATACATCAACTTAGAAGCTTCTTCTGTGTTCTACTATGGTGGTTTTAGTGTCTAGGAATTCCGCAGCACAAGACATAGCTTTGCACATGATAAATGTAACCGTTTCAGAGAAAAGGGAGTCCAATATGACGATCTGGCATTAAGTCGATTCGATAGCAAATGATAAAAACGGGGGGATTTTTGATGTTTTTACTACATATGAACACTTTTCACATTCTCCCGTGCAATGTGGCTGCTAGTCCTCCCTTCATGCAAAATCTTAAGATCCAAGCTCATGTTCAAGGCACCATAGCCGGCTAAAAAGTCAAAAATCATTAACTAAAACTTGAGTTGTACTGCTTCTTACTGGTTATTACATCAACTTAGAAGCTTCTTTTGTGTTCTACTATGGTGCTTTTAGTGTCTCCGCAATCCGCAGCACGCGACATAGCTTTGCACACGATAAATGTAACCGTTTCAGGGAGAAGAGCGGCCAATGCGACGATCTGTCATTAAGTAGATTTAATAGCAAATGACGAAAACGGGCGGATTTCTCAGGTTTTTGCTACATATGAACACTTTTCACATTCTCGCGTGCAACGTGGCTGCTAGTCCTATTTTCATGAAAAATCTTAAGGTCCTAGCTAATGACCAATGCACAAAAGATGGATAAAAAGTAAAAAATCGATAACTAAACTTGAATTGTACTCCTTCTTACAGGCATTTAAATCAACTTAGAAGCTTATTCTGTGTTCTACTACGGTGCTTTTAGTGTCTCCGCATTCTGCAGCACGCGACATAGCTTTGCACACGTTAAATGTAACCGTATTAGAGAGAAGAGCGGCCAATGTGACGATCTGACATTAAGTCGATTCGATAGCAAGTGAAGAAAACGGGCGGATTTCTTAGATTTTTACTACATATTATCACTTTTCACATTCTCCCGTGCAATGTGGCTGCTAGTCCTACCTTCATGCAAAATCTTAAGGTCCTAGCTCATGTCCAAGGCGCCACAGCCGGCTAAAAAGTCAAAAGTCGTTAACTAAAACTTGAGTTGTACTGCTTCTTACTGGTTATTACATCAACTTAGAAGCTTCTTTTGTGTTCTACTATGGTGCTTTTAGTGTCTCCGCATTCCGCAGCACGCGACATAGCTTTGCACACGATAAATGTAACCGTTTCGGGGAGAAGAGCGGCCAATGTGACGAAGTAACATTAAGTCAATCATTAGCAAATGACGAAAACGGGGGGATTTCTTAGGTTTTTAGTAGATATGAACACTTTTCACATTCTCGCGTGCAACGTGGCGGCTAGTCCTCCCTTCATGGAAAATCTTAAGGTCCTAGCTAATGTCCAAGGCAACAAAGCCGGCTAAAAAGTCAAAAATCGATAACTAAACTTGAATTGTACTGCTTCTTACTGGCTATTACATCAACTTAGAAGCTTCTTCTGTGTTTTACTATGGTGCTTTTAGTGTCTCCGCATTGCGCAGCACATGGCATAGCTTTGCACACAATAAATGTAACCGTTTCAGAGAGAAGAGCGGCCAATGTGTCGATCTGTCATTAAGTAGATTAAATAGCAAATGACGAAAACTGGCGGATTTCTCAGGTTTTTACTACATATCAACACTTTTAACATTCTCCCGTGCAACGTGGCTGCTAGTCTCCCGTTCATGCAAATTCTTAAGGTATTAGCTCATGTCCAAGGCACCAATGCCGGCTAAAATCTCAATAATCGATATCTAAAACTATTATTTTACTGCTTCTTACTGGCTATTACGTCACCTTAGAAGCTTGTTTTGTGTTCTACTACGGTGCTTTCAGTGTCTCCGCATTCCGCAGAACGCGACATAGCTTTGCACACGATAAATGTAACCGTTTCAGGGAGACGAGCGGCCAATGTGACGAAGTAACATTAAGTCATTCGATAGCAAATGACGAAAACTGGGGGATTTCTTAGGTGTTTACTACATATGAACAGTGTTCACATTCTCGCGTGCAACGTGGCGGCTAGTCCTCCCTTCATGCAAAATCTTAAGGTCCTAGTTCACTTCCAAGGGTCCAGAGCCGGGTAAAAAGTCAAAAATCGATAACTGAACTTGAGTTGCACTGCTTCTTGCTGGCTATTACATCAAATTAGAAGCTTCTTCTGTGTTCTACAATGGTGCTTTTAGTGTCTCCGCATTCCGCAGCGCCCGACATAGCTTTACACACGTTAAATATAACCGTTTCAGAGAGAAGAGCGGCTATTGTGACGATCTGACATTAAGTCGAATCGATAGCAAATGAAGAAAACGGGCGAATTTCTTAGGTTTTTACTACATACGAACACTTTTCACATTCTCCCGTGCAACGTGGCTGCTATTCCTCCCATCTTGCAAAATCTTAAGGTCCTAGCTAATGTCCAAGGCACCAAAGCCGGCTAAAAAGTTAAAAATCGATAACTGAACTTGAGTTGCACTGCTTCTTGCTGGCTATTACATCAAATTAGAAGCTTCTTCTGTGTTCTACAATGGTGCTTTTAGTGTCTCCGCATTCCGCAGCACATGACATAGCTTTGCACACGATAAATGTAACCGTTTCAGAGAGAAGAGCGGCCAACGTGGCGATCTGACATTAGGCCGATTCGATAGCAAATAACGAAAACTTGGGGACTTCTCAGATTTTTACTACATATGAACACTTTTTACATTCTACCGTGCAACGTGGCTGCTAGTCCTCCCTTCATGCTAAATCTTAATGTCCTAGCTCAAGCCCAAGGCACCAAAGACGGCGAAAAAGTCCAAAATCGATAACTAAACTTGAAATGTACTGCTTCTTACTGGCTATTAAATAAACTTAGAAGCTTCATCTGTGTTCTACTATGGTGCTTTTAGTGTCTCCGCATTCCGCAGCACGTGACATAGCTTTGCACACGATAAATGTAACCATTTCAGAGAGAAGAGCGGCCATTGTGAACATTTGACATTAAGTCGATTCGATAGCAAATGACGAAAACGGGCGGATTTCTTAGGTTTTTACTACATACGAACACTTTTCACATTCTCCCGTGCAACGTGGCTGCTAGTCCTCCCATCATGCAAAATCTTAAGGTCCTAGCACATGTCCAAGGCACCAAAGCCGGCCAAAAAGTCAAAAATCGATAACTAAACTTGAATTGTACTGCTTCTTACTGGCTATTACATCAACTTAGAAGCTTCTTCTGTGTTCTAATACGGTGATATTGTGTCTCCGCATTCCGCAGCACGCGACATATCTTTGCACACGATAAATATAACCGTTTCAGAGAGAAGAGCTTCCAATGTGACGATCTGACATTTAGTCGATGCGATAGCAAATGACGAAAACTGGCGGATTTCTTAGGTTTTTACTACATATGATCACTTTTCACATTATCCCGCGCAACGTGGCTGCTAGTCCTCCCTTCATGCAAAATCTTAAGGTCCTAGCTCATGTCCAAGACAACAAAGCCGGCTAAAAAGTCAAAAATCCATAACAAAACTTGAATTGTACTGCTTCTTACTGGCTATTACATCAACTTAGAAGCTTCTTCTGTGTTCTACTATGGTGCTTTTAGTGTCTCCGCATTCCGCAGCACATGACATAGATTTGCACACGATAATTGTAACCGTTTCAGAGAAAAGTGCGGCCAATGTGGCGATCTGACATTAAGTCGATTAGATAGCAAATGACGAAAACGGGCGGATTTCTCATGTTTTTACTACATATGAACACATTTCACATTATCCCGTGCAACGTGGCTGCTTGTCTTCCCTTCATGCAAATTCTTAAGGTATTAGCTCATGTCCAAGGCACCAAAGCCGGCTAGAAACTCAATAATCGATAGCTATGAAACGTCCCCTTAGAAAAATTGTACACGACTGTGCTTAAACTGAGACACAATATTTTTAGCGCTACGGAATCTGATTTTCAAATATCCCTACGAAAGAATGGCCCTGACTAACAATAACCTATACGTTTCACAAATCACTTACCTCACAAAAATCTTCGTTTCTCAAGCTACTGCAATACAGCCAGCGCCACTACTGCCAGCTAAATAAAAGATTCAGACTACTGAAGGCACTAACTACTGATAGGCATAGTTAGCAAATGAAAGTTTTTAATACAGAACAATCAATGTATTTATCTTAATAGTCATTATATATATATCAGTTTGTGACACCAATTCTTACAAATTTAAAAACTCCGCCATCTCTCTCCCCACGTCCACCACTGCTGGCGGCTCACCTCCAACTGCGCAATGCTACGCGCTGTTAGCATCCAGCTGCCGCTGCCCGACACTACAATAGCAGACAACAATGCAAACTAAACACAGACTGCGCACAGCACAGCCAGTGATTTTTCATACCGAACGCTAAGCGGCGTTACCAATAAGAAAACCTAAACAGCCTACTTACATAGCCCCCATGCTCCCCACAAAAAATTTTTACAATTTGTTTTGGGCAGTGGCCAACAATGATTTGATAAAATTTTTCATAATTACTATAACAAAGGTATCAAAAGCACACACTTATTGATACAATGTTGGTCAGAAGCTAAAATTCTCTCACAGTCCATAAAGACAGTCCTGATCGTTCATCATAGTAAAATTGCAGTGTTTTTTTCAAAGTCTGAGCAATAAAATAAATTGCACTTGGAAGTAGTCGATTTCTAAGCAGTCTTGAAGAAGTAATGTTGTCCTTCCAACGAAAGACAGTGCTGACTCTTGACATGCAGACAGGTAATGGGCCACAGCAGAGTCTGTCGACGTTGAAGACTATCGGTAGGTAGGTCATCACAGAGCAGACCCACTGTAGTCCTGGTAGAGATTACTATTGGTGGGCCACCAGAGATGCAGGCCCACTGCAGTCCTTGTAGAAATAATGGTATTGGTGGGTCATCAAAGGTGTAGACCCACTGTAGTCCTTGTAGAGATGGCCAGCAGCCATATGTTTTACTGTGCAGGCGCACAATCACCATTGAAGAGTCTTGCGGATAATATAGCAAGTCCATAACCACCACTTGTCTACTCACAAAAATTGTTTTTGAAATGTCCTTACAACCAGCAATGCTGTTATCCAGTCCCTTACTGAATTATTAACACACGTGCAAACACTATCAGTCCCTACTTCTCACATATTGTCCATATACAATGACCAACAGAAACGTGTGTAGTGAAGTGTAAATTACAAGTTACTTAATTTGATGAACTGGTGTCAATTACAATTTTATAACATGAGAATACAATAACAAAGGTACAAAATGTATCATTAACGAACATAACAATACAGATAACATTTGTAGTAGTACAGGCTTTACAAAAGAATCGAAATAGCAAATACATCAGTGTTACAAAAATTATGACATAAGTACATACATAAAAGATCAGAATAACATTTGAAACATCAACTTCACACATGAGCATCAAAACATCAAAACAGAACAGATAAATAATGTCTAAATATCTTTACAAAGTAAATAACATATTATTAATGCAAATTATATTTGAGGATAACAGTATTCCTCATCATAGTTCATGTAACTGAGTATTAGAAAAATTCTACAATATAAATCTTATCAGATAAACATATAAAGACCGGAAGAACATAAATACACAAGGGTACACAAACACATAGTGGGATAACACAAGGAAAGGACAGGGTTTGTTTTCAGTGTAACATTTGGTACTGCAGTCCAACCCAAAACGTCATTCTGTAGATCTTTCGTCTGATCTCAACATTTGTTTCCACCAAAATATCCTATCCAAGCATACTTTCTGTATTTTGTTCACATCCTCTTTCAAAAATAGTTTTCCTCCACTGTACACTACTTTTTTGGCCAAATCATTTTCATATAGCTTCTCAATGCTTATCTTCCAATTCATCATAGTTTCTTATATAGTCTACCCCCTCTTAAGCTAACTTAAACCCACTGAGCTCAGATGCTAAACTAAGGGACGATGCAATGCAGCAGCACAAAACAAATTAACACAAACAGCAAGGACAAAAAAGCGGAAGTAAGCAAAGCAAGCAGCAATAAATGTAATACCTTATATCTAAACATGACAAACCCACAAGCAGAAAAAATAGTACACTAAAGACAACAATGCAGATAAGGACAATGTCTATTTACATCTTAATGTCTAAGTAATTAAAATGGTGCACAACTACTTATTCAATGAAATAAATTACCAAGTACTTGAAAAGAAAATTATGTATGCAGTTCCTGTGAAGGGCAATGTCTTTTTGTTCAAATGGCTCTGAGCACTATGGGACTCAACTGCTGTGGTCATTAGTCCCCTAGAACTTAGAACTACTAAAACGTAACTAACCTAGGAACATCACACACATCCATGCCCGAGGCAGGATTCGAACCTGCGACCGTAGCAGTCGCACGGTTCCGGACTGCGCACCTAGAACCGCGAGACCACCGCGGCCGGCTGTCTTTTTGTGCTCCCTCATTTTTTTGGAAGTATATCACGAAGTTATTCTTTACTGGGTCTGTAGGTATAAAATATTTATATTAGTACATCTATAAAATTTTACTTTAACCAATGCTGCAGGGCAGCTAGAAACTAGATATTAAACAAAATAGGCGAAGCAAGGCGTGAAACGTCCTTCGCTAGCCATATGGCGTTTCATAGTGCAGTAAACAATCTTCCAACTAGCAAGACAATAGACATGGAATGTTTCTCATCATTTCATTTCAGTAAATAATCATATGTTTTCAAGTTTGAGCGTGTCGTATTTGCGACGCTTTCTACAAAGAAATGTCAATAGCCAGCATAATGACCCCCTTTTTTTTTTTACCTGTGCCTCTGAAAGTCACACACTAATGGCTTGTTTCCAGGTGGCTGTCGCCCAGCTGGGTGCCCATGACGCATTACGTGCAGGTGGTCACTTAACTGTCTTACCGAAATATTTACGATACGAGTTTCCGCTACAGTGGCAGTCTCATATAAAAAATTTCACAGGTCAAGAATTTGCATTACAAATGTGTAGAAAATAAAGTCCTATAAATATAATAGTGTCCAAAAAATTTTCGTCGGCATTATAATGCATTCACGCATTTACATACATTTCATGACTCGTAAAGTACGATTCTTGGTTTTCAACAACCTTTTTTACAAACCAGGGTCCCTAACCACTACTCATTATTCCTTACCTTATTCGTCAACACTTCTTCAATATTTCATCATAACAGATACGTACCATAATCAAATAACTCATATAGCATCAGCTTATTGATCATAAACATACCGCAACAGTGTAATACACATAGTCATTGTAGTAATATCATAACACCTCAGACAACTCTCAAAATCGTTGTAGCTTCCTCCAATAATTTCAAAACCTAAAAGAATTCTCTGCTCATGTCAAACGTGTCATCTACATCAAACGTACTTTAAAAATCGTGATCCCATACCAAATACATCATTCAAAGCTCTCATAGTATCACAATGGTTTTGAAAAAATATGAACATTTCACAAAGTACAGACAAAATAGAATTTCATAAGTGTGAAATTATCCAACTGTGTAATTGCGTAAACATGTGTCACTGACGTAATAAAAAAACTGTTTGTCTCTCAGTTAAATGAACAGATATCTGTGTAATTTATGTGTTAGAGAAATATGGTACAGATGTGTAAAGTTGTATAAGCAAATACCACATTAGCTAGGGCTCCTTGTGCTTGCCAAACACATGATACACAAAGTAAGCGTGTACCCCCCTGAGGATTAATGCAATTGTATCCTCAGGTGTTGCAGATTATAGCAATGGAATGAAATGTATAACAAAAAACTTTCTTTTTAATTCAACAATATTGATAAATAAATGGTTTAAGTACCAAATTAATCACTCAAATGCGTGCCCTGTAGTTCTAAATGTGCGTTTTGCTGTAAGATAATTCTGTGTAACTGTCGTACTTATCGTCCTCTGTAAGCAAAGTTCTGCTGAAGCCAATGTACTTTCGTCATCATAAACGAAGGTGAAATGCTTTCCGTATAGATATGGTAGTTATTACGCACCTTACCGTGATCTAGAAAGTACTATAATGTAACGTATTGTTGTGCTACGATAAAGGCTGTCTCATTGTAGCTATTCCACAAAAGTGACTACTAAAACATGTTTTACTTTCCAGAATAATTCAGAAAAACTGTGCAGATATAAAACAGATACACCGCAAAAGCAACAATGTAAATTGTGTCACATATTAGTCGCGTCGTGATATAATCGTGTAGCTATTAGAGAAACCAAATGCTAAGTCACCTTTAATCTCACCGAATGAACTTCAAATAAAGAATGTGTTTTCAAGTAAACCAAAATGTTGCATTAAAATCTCATTAACAGTACTGGTAAATGTTCTAAGTATGTAAGCCTTATAGTCGTTATGTAATCGTGCAACTAACAAGCAAGAATGTACACACGCAATAACACTGTGATGTCTGTTCACTATAACAATGCACTCGTAATTTCTGTTTAAATACGTTCTCTTGGTTCATGACTGGATATTTAACTTCAAAACATTGTTGCACGTTAACAGATTCTTAGTGTGACAAAGTATACTAGTGACGTGATGTGAACAGCTTTATGGCAAAGACAAAGTTAAAAAGCAGATTATCTTTCAATAAATGGTTTTACATGTGAAATGTGGTGTAAACCTTTACTCTTCCTAGTACGGAGAGTTTCAACTTCAACGCAATTATCATGTGGTATACGTCGGATTCTGTAAGGTCCATTGTAAACTAGAAAGAATTTCTGACTCAAGTGTTTCTTCTTATGTGACAATGAATGAGCTTTAATGAGAACTTTCTGACCAATATACAATTTCTTTGCATTTGCTTTACCATGTAATTTTCTCCTTTTGTCTGCAGCAGAATTTATATTTTTAATAGCCAAATCAATTATGTCTTTGTGTCGAAGTTTACGTGTATTCGGAAAAGGTACAAGCTCTCTGATTCTGTTTGGTGGTTCTTTATTCTTCAGTACAAGAACAGGTGGTAAAGCAGTGGAGTCATGAGGCATCTCATTCAGCACGTTTTGAAATAAGTGTAAATATCTGTCCCAATGCTGATGCTTTTTGTGCCAATAAAGTCTGCAAAGCTTATTGATTTCTGTCATAATCCGTTCAGACGGGTTACAATGTGGTGAGTACAATGAAATAAAAACAGATTTGATTTTATGGTTACGAAGCATGCCTCACCAAACAGCAGATCTGAATTGCGGTCCGTTATCTGAAATGACTTTACTGACGTGTCCAACTTCACGTAAGAAATTTTTAACAAAGGCGTTGGATACAGACCGTCCAGTGGCTTTACGTACCGGAGTGAAAGAAACAATTTTTGAAGTAAGTTCAACAGCGACTAGAACGTACGAAAATCCATTAGATGTTCTGACAAGCGGTCCCAAGAGATCAACAGCAGCAAATTCTTTTAATTTAGAAGGAATGATAGGAAACAATGGAGCACGTTTGAGAGACAGTAGATGGTTTCGCCTTTTGAGAAAGTTTACAAATAGACAAGTCTCTACGAATTCTCTTTTCCATATTGTTAAAATAACAAGTCGTTCGAAGAATATGATAACATTTTCGTGGACCAAAATGTGCATAGCTGAAATGAATGTACCAAATGAGCTTATTAACAAAATCGTCTGGAATGCAAAGTACCCATAGCTTGTCATCAACAGTGCAGCGTTTGAACAGTATGTTGTTCCTAACCAGATAATAATGCCGAATCTGTGTGTGTGTCTTTTCATGCCATTTACTTTTGATGTCTTTCCAAATCGGATCTTTATCTTGTTCATGAGCAATGTCCTTTAAAGATGTGGTGATGAAGTTATCAAAGGCGACTTTCTGAATGTAAAGAATACTGAAATTTTTATCGAGGTTGCTTTCTGTGTTACTTTTCTCGAGCCCAGCCGGTGCGCGTGACAGTGCGTCCGCAACAATGTTCTCCTTGCCGGGAATGTAGACTATTGTGAAGTGGAATTCTTGCAGAAACAATGCCCAACGTTTTAACCTGTCATGATTTAATTTTGAAGACATAAGAAATTGTAATGAACGATGGTCACTGTATACTTTTACGTGCTTACCATAAAGAAAGAAACGGAATTTGTTAAATGCCCAACGATAGCTAAAGCTTCTAATTCAGTAACGGAATAATTTTTTTCAGATTTTTTTAGCACTCGGCTAGCAAAAGCAATGGTTTTCTGAACAGTAATGTCATTTTCTGTGGCTTCTTGAAATAAATGGGCACCAAGACCGACTAAAGAAGAATCCGTGCTAAGGCAAAAATCTTGTGAGAGATCTGGATGAGCTAGTATTGGCGCGTTAAGTAGCGATTCTTTCAAAGAATTGAATTCCAACTGTGCTTGTTCGTCCCAGTTTTAAATAGTATTTTTTCCAGTGAGAGAACAAAGTTTTGGTGTAACTAGAATTTGCATATTCAGAAAACGACGGTAAAAATTTACGAGGCCTAGAAAACTGCGCACTTGCTTTTTGTGGATGGAACTGGAATGGCTCTGATTGTTTCTAACTTTTCAGGATCCGGCTGAATGGCTTCAGAAGAAATAATATGTCCCAAAAACTTCACCTTTGTCCTACCGAATTCAGACTTTTCCAAGTTAACTGTAATTCCAGATTCTGCAAAAATACGTAACACGCTGTTGAGGATGCGATTATGTTGTTCCCATGAGGCTTCTGCTCTCAGAATATCGTCCACATATAAGGTGATGTGACGTTTTAAGAACTCAGGTAATATGGAATTTAGCCCGCGAATGAACGCTGCCGAAGAAATGTTCAAACCAAAAGGAAGTTTCCGAAACTGATAACAAACGCCGAAACAAAGGAAAGCTGTGTATTTTCTACTTTCTGGGTGAAGTTGGATCTGATAAAAGCTGGATCTGAGATCAATTGAAGACAGCACTTTTACACCATTAAAATTTTGAAGAAGTTCTTCCAACGTTTGCGGCCTGTCTGTTTCAGGAATAATGATAGTATTGATTTGTCTCGAATCTAAGACAAGCCTGATCGATCCATTTTTCTTCTCAACAACATGTAATGGATTGTTGTATGAGCTTACTGCAGGCTCAATAATGCCGTCGTCAAGCATAGATTGTATTTCTGTTCTAACACGGTCCCTATAATGTTCTGGAATTACGTATGGTCTAACACAAAATTTAGTATGCTCACGAACACGAAATTGGTATTGAAATCCCTTGATTGTTCCTGTTTTGTGAGTAAAAACTGTGGAATGTGCTTGTAAAGTCTCAAGAAGGTCCTGCCTATCAGTGTCATTACAATTCTCAATTTTTTGAATTTTATTCTGAATTAACTCATTAGTTTCAAATATGCCGTCGATATCATCCCTGTCAGTACTTGCAGAGTGATTGTTAGTGTCTGGTTCCGTAGAAAATTCCGAACTGTTGTCTAAGAGAAGGTAAAGCCGATTAATTTCCTCGTCATGATTTGAGAGCCAATCTTCAAATTTCAAAGCTATTGACTTACCTTCTTTCTCTAAACTTATTTAAGCATCGTGAAAGTTTAAGATTGCTTTGTTTTCATTCAAAAAGTCTACTCCCAGTATAATTTCCGTCGACAATAATGGAACAATAAGAAAATTCATAGAGAAGCTGTGGCTTTGACAAAAGAATTCTAAGTTTGTTTGTTGGCGTACATCTACACTTTTTCCAATGACTGCACCTTGTAATTTAATCTTGCGTAACGGAAGTGTGGGGCAATCTTTCGATTTGCTGCATTTACTAAAAGCTGTTTCGCTAATGACTGAAATGGGACTGCCTGAGTCAAGTACTGCCGTAAATTTTACGTCATTTACTGTAATGTGAATCACAGGATATGCAATGTTGTTATGTTTTACGTCCTGTTCCTGGAGTAAGATGTCCCTAATGTCTTCCATTTTTACGTAATTACTAGCTACGGCAGCTGCGTAGCCAGTTTCATGCGTACGTTTTGTGGCTGCCAGCGGTATGAGTCATTGCCTATTGTGTCTTTCTTGGCGCGAGTCGTTAATGGGATTTGGAGACCTAACTTCTACAGATTCACCTTGTCGAGAGGGCCCTGCTCTGTTTCAATCCCGCCAGTTCTGCTGCAATTCAGGTCTGTAGTTACGATCATATCGTGTGTCGTCATGTCGGTAGATTCCATAGTTTCTTTCTTGTCGGTCACGTGGTGGAGAATTTCTCCCTGAATCGTAACTGCGCGCTGGACAGTTGCGTCTTAAGTTATTCCGTCTTCCTTGATAATAATTATTTTGGTTCCCATATTGTTTGTTTCTCTGATTGTCTCTGTGATAGTCATTACCGCGGAGAGGTAATAATTACTACTCTGCCAACGGTTGTCATACGGGTGGTGTCTGTTTTGGTCACGATTTACGTTGTACGAATAGCCTTGTCGTGTATTATTTCTGTCATCGCGGAATTGTGACAGGTGTGACCTGTAATTGTTGTGCTCCTGTTTTCGCGTTCTGCGATTGTCAGTGTCAATTTCCAGTTCTTGTAACAGTCCCTGAAAAGCTACAATGTCGTCTTTGCAACGCCCTGCCGAAATAATTTTCCTTAAATGTTCAGGCAATTTCATTATGCAAATGCGGATGAGTTCTGAAGGGCTATATGTGTTTGAAAGATATTGGTTCTTATGCAACATATCTTCAAAATATTTGACAAGACTGGAAAATTCAGATTGTTCAAAGTGTTTCGTCATCATTATGCTATGTTTTACTCGGTCTTGTGTAGCTTGAGACCAATATGCTGAGAGGAAAGCATGATAAAATTCTCCTTCACTGTGACAATCGTGAATGATCGATCGCATTCTTACAGCTGGTTCATTCTCCAAGTAGCCACACATAAATTCTAATCTGTGTTCTAATGACCAGTTGGGAGGAAAACAATGAGAGAATCGATGAAGCCACGCTTGTGGATGAATGTCGTTGCCAGAATTCTTAAATGTTTTGAATTTACGTGTAGTAATGAACAGCTTATAGTCAAAATCATCATGTCGGCGAGTCGCATGTCGGTCATTGTTACGTCGTTTCGGCGGTTCCATCTCAAAATTCGGTGTACCTTGCCAATTTCTTTCATAATTTCATAAGTGCCCTGTGTTATTATTTTGTGGCTGTTCCGTATTTCTATGGCCCTCTTCCCGTATTGGAGCGCGAGTGTCCTCTGAAATACGTATTTGTTGTATTACCTGTGTCAGCTGATCTTGTACTTCCCGGATTTCTCTTTGGTGTTGCCTACTAATTTGATTCAGACTTTGTTTGAATTTCCTAATTTGTTCGCACTCTTCTGTGTCATTAAAGACTACCGGTTTTGTGTCATTCAGATTATCATCTACCTTCGTAGATAAATTAGTGAACTGATCCGAAAGTTCGGCTACTTTCTCCGATAGTGAACACATTTCCTCAGTGTGTTTTTCTGAACCAAGTTTCAGAGTGTCCATTTGTGTTGAAATCGAATCTACTGTGTCCTTTAAGTTTTCCTGAGTTCTTGCAAGTTGCGTAACCGAATCGGTGGATGCAACTGAGTCCATTTTAGCTTGCAAGGTGTCGTGATTTTCACGAACAAAAGTTTGCAATTCTTTTATGGCTGCTTCGTGATTCTGCAATGCGTTTTCATGCCACGAAAAAATAGGTTGAAAATGCTCACAAATTTGTGTTTTTACGTCATTACAGATTTTTTGACATTTCGATTCAATGTTATGTAACTCAGTAGTTAAGTCTTCACGTGTTTGTTCAACTGTGGTGTCTAACTTCCGAAGATTATGTTCCATTGTGTCCAACTGTGTTTGTCTCTGATTTTATTCCATTGTGTCTAACTTTTGAAGATTTTGTTCCATTGTGTCTAACTTTTGAAGCTTTTGTCCCATTTGTTGCATTAACTGTAATAACAGTGCACTGGTGTCTGAAACATGTTCCTCGTTGCCATTCGGCAAATCATTTGAACTGGCAATATTCGCAGTTTGAAAAACAGAAAATGTGTCTTGACTTATTTGAGAAAACGGTGAGGACGCAAAACCTGAATCTACAGTATTTGCAAGATTGTGTCCTGTCATTTGGGAATCCTGAGGCTATATGTTGCCGACCGATCGATCGATAATGCTTCCCTGTTCACAAATTGTTTCACTGTATACACCATTATTTGCAGCCCACTCCATTTCCCTATGTACAATTACCAAATTACTACTTTGAACATTAGTTAATTCATTACACGATGGCGCTAACACACTGCTTTCGTCTTCACTGTCATTTCTCAGTTTACTTTGGAGCCTAGTATTACGTTTTCCACACGCCATTATTGTCACAATATTTCACACGACAACACAGAAAAGCACAATTTGAAGAGCAAAAATAAGAGAACACATTAACTTAGCACTGAAAATAATATCTAGTTAATTGCAAGAGAAGCTGAGAAATACGTGGTGCAACTCTACATGCATGCCACAACTGTTGTACTGTACAACAATGAAAGACTACAACTACAAAGGAGATTCTCTCTACAATTACGCGCTAGCAACAAACAAAATCTACATTAATTACACAAACTACAAGAAAAAAAATCAGAAGATTCCAGTGAGGTATCCTCGGCTAAGGGTCGACATATGAAACGTCCCCTTAGAAGAATTATACAAGACTGTGCTTAAACTGACACACAATATTTTTAGCGCAACGAAATCTGACTTTCAAAAATCCCTACGAAAGAATGGCCCTGACTAACAATAACCTATACGTTTCACAAATCACTTACCTCACAAAAATCATCGTTTCTCAAGCTACTGCAATACAGCCAGCGCCACTACCGCCAGCTAAATAAAAGATTCAAACTACTGAAGGCACTAACTACTGATAGGCATAGTTAGCAAATGAAAGATTTTAATACAGAACAAACAATGTATTTACCTTAATAGTCATAATATATATATATATATATCAGTTCGTGACACCAATTCTTACAAATTTCAAAACTCCGCCATCTCTCTCCCCACGTCCACCACTGCTGGCGGCTCACCTCTAACTGAGCAACGCTACGCGCTGTTAGCATCCAGCTGCCGCTGCTCAACACTACAATGGCAGAACCAACAATGCAAACTAAACACAGACTGCGCACAGCACAGCCAGTGATTTTTCATACCGAGCGCTAAGCGGCGTTACCAATAAAAAAACCTAAGCAGCCTACTTACAGCTAAAACTATTATTTTACTGCTTCTTACTGGCTATTACGTCACCTTAGAAGCATCTTTTGTGTTCTACTATGGTGCTTTTAGTGTCTCCGCATTCCGCAGCACGCGACATAGCTTTGCACACGATAAATGTAACCGTTTCAGGGAGAAGAGCGACCAATGTGACGAAGTAACATTAAGTCATTCGATAGCAAATGACGAAAACGGGCGGATTTCTTAGGTTTTTACTACATATGAACACTTTTTACATTCTCGCGTGCAACGTGGCGGCTAGTCCTCCCTACATGCAAAATCTTAAGGTCCTAGCTAATGTCCAAGGCACCAAAGCCGGCTAAAAAGTCAAAAATCGATAACGAAACTTGAATGGTAATATTTCTTACTGGCTATTATATCAACTTAGAAGCTTCTTCTGTGTTCTACTATGGTGTTTTTAGTGTCTCCAAATCCGCAGCACGCGACATAGCTTTGCACACAATAAATGTAACCGTTTCAGAGAGAAGAGCGGCCAATGTGTCGATCTGTCATTAAGTAGATTAAATAACAAATGACGAAAACGGGCGGATTTCTCAGGTTTTTACTACATATGAACACTTTTCACATTCTCCCGTGCAACGTTGCTGCTAGTTCTCCCTTCATGCATAATTTTAAGGTCCTAGCACATGTCCAAGGCACCAAAGCCAGCTAAAAAGTCAAAAATCAATAACTAAAACATGAATTGTACGGCTTCTTACTAGCTATTACATCAACTTAGAAGCTTATTCAGTGTTCTACTATGGGGCTTTTAGTGTCTCCGCATTCCCAGCACGCGACATAGGTTTGCACACGATAAATGTAACCGTTTCAGGAAGAAGAGCGGCCAATGTGACGATCTGACATTAAGACGATTCGATAGCAAGTGAAGAAAACGGGCGGATTTCTTAGGTTTTTACTACATATGAAACTTTTCACATTCTCCCGGGCAACGTTGCTGCTAGTCCTCCCTTCATGCACAATCTTAAGGCCCTAGCTCATATCCAAGGCACCAAAGCCAGCTAAACAGTCAAAAATCGATAACTAAATTTGAATTGTACTGCTTCTTACTGGCTATTACATCAACATAGAAGTTTTTCTGTGTTCTACTATTGTGCTTTTAGTGTCTACGTATTCGGCAGCAAGCGACATAGCTTTGCACACGATAAATGTGCCGGTTTCCGAGAGAAGAGCGGCCACTGTGATGATCTGACATTAAGTCGTTTGTATAAATGACGAAAACTTGCGAATTTCTCAGGTTTTTACTACATATGAACACCTTTCACATTCTCCCGTGCAACGTGGTTGCTATTCTTCCCTTCATACAAAATCGAAAGGTCCTAGCTCATGTCCAAGGTACCAAAGCCGGATAAAAAGTCAAAAATCGATAACTAAACTAGAATTGTACTGCCTCTTACTGGTTATTACATAGACTTAGAAGCTTATTCTCTGTGCTACTATGGTGCTTTTAGTGTCTCCGCATATAGCAGCACGCGACATAGCTTTGCACACGATAAATGTAACCGTTTCAGAGAGAAGAGCGGCCAATGTGGCGATATGACATTAAGGCAATTCGAACGCAACTAACGAAAACAGGCGTTTTTCTCAGGTTTTTACTACATATGAACACTTTTCACATTCTCCCGTGCAACGTGGCGTCTAGTTCTCCCTTCATGCAAAATCTTAAAGTTCCAGCTAATGTCCAAGGCACCAAAGCCGGCTAAAAAGTCAAAAATCGATAACTATAACTTGAATTGTAAATCTTCTTACTGGCTATTACATCAACTTAGATGCTTCTTCTGTGTTCTACTATGGTGCATTTAGCGTCTCCGCATTCCGCAGCACGCGACATAGCTTTGCACACGATAAATGTAACCGTTTCAGAGTGAAGAGCGGCTAATGTGACCATCTGATATTAATTCGATTCGATAGCAAATGAAGAAAACGGGCTGATTTATTTGGTTGTTACTAGATAGGAACACTTTTTACATTCTCCCGTGCAACGTGGCTGCTAGTCCTCCGTTCATGAAAAATCTTAGTGTCCCAGCTCGTGTCCAAGGCACCAAGGCCGGCTAAAAAGTCAAAAATCGATAACTAAACTTCAGTTGTACTGCTTCTTACTGGCTATTACATAAACATAGAAGCTTCTTCAGTGTTCTACTATGGCGCTTATAGTGTCTCCGCATAAGGCAGCACGCAACATAGCTTTGCACACAATAAATGTAACCGTTTCAGAGACAAGAGCGGCCAACGTGAGTATCTGACATTAATTCGAATCAATAGCAAATGATGAAAACGGGTGGATTTCTTAGGTTTTTACTACATATGAACACTTTTCACATTCTCCCATGCAACGGGGCTGGTAGTCCTCCCTTCATGCAAAATCATAAGGTCTTAGCTCATGTCTAAGGCACCAAAGCAGGCTAAAAAGTCAAAATCGATAACTAAACTTTTGATGTACTGCTTCTTACTGGCCATTACATCAACTTAGAAGCATCTTCTGTGTTCTACTATGGTGCTTTTAGTGTCTCCGCATATCGCAGCACGCGACATAGCTTTGCACTCGGTAAATGTAACCGTTTCAGAGAGAAGAGCGGCCAATGAGACCATCTGACATGAAGTCGATTCGATAGCAAATGACGAAAACGGGCGGATCTCTTAGGTTATTACTACATATGAACACTTTTCACATTCTACCGTGCAACGTGGCTGCTAGTCCTCCATTCATGCAAAATCTTCAGGTCCTAGCGCATGTCCAAGGCACCAAAGCCGGCTAAAGAGTCAAAAATAGTAAACTAAAACTTGAATTGTACTGCTTCTTACTGGCTATTACATCAACTTACTAGCTTCTTCTGTGTTCTACTATTCTGCTTTTAGTGTCTCCGCATTCCGCAGCACGCGACTAAGATTTGCACACAATAAATGTAACCTTTTCAGAGAGAAGAGCGGCCAATGTGACGATCTGACATTAAGTCGATCCGATAGCAAATGACGAAATCGGGCGTATCTCTTAGGTTTCTTCTACATATGAACACTTTTCACATTCTCCCGAACAACGTGGCTGATAGTCCTCCCTTCATGCAACATCTTAAGGTCCTAGCTCATGTCCAAGGCACCAAAGACGGCTAAAAAGTAAAAAATCGGTAACTAAACTTGCATTGTACTGCTTCTTACTGGTTATTACATCAACTTAGAAGCTTCTTTTGTGTTCTACTATGGTGTTTTTAGTGTCATCGCATATCGCAGCACGCAGCATAGCTTTGCACACGATAAATGTAACCGTTTCAGTGAGAAGAGTGGCCAATGTGACGATCTGACAATAAGTCGATTCGATAGCAAATGACGAAAACGGGCGGATTTCTTATGTTTTTACTACATACGAACACATCTCACGTTCTACCGCGCAACGTGGCCGCTAGTCCTCCATTCATGAAAAATCTTAATGTCCTAGCTCAAGTCCAAGGCACCAAAGCCGGCTAAAAATTCAAAAATCGATACCTAAATTTGAGTTGTACTGCTTCTTACTGGCTATTACATCAACTTATAAGCTTCTTCTGTGTTCTGCTAGGGTGCTCTTAGTGTCTCCGCATATCGCAGCACGCAGCATAGCTTAGCACACGATAAATGTAACCGATTCAGAGAGAAGAGCGGTCAACGAGACCATCTGACGTTAAGTCGAGTCAATAGCAAATGACGAAAACAGGCGTATTTCTTAGGTTTTTACTACATACACTCCTGGAAATTGAAATAAGAACACCGTGAATTCATTGTCCCAGGAAGGGGAAACTTTATTGACACATTCCTGGGGTCAGATACATCACATGATCACAGTGACAGAACCACAGGCACATAGACACAGGCAACAGAGCATGCACAATGTCGGCACTAGTACAGTGTATATCCACCTTTCGCAGCAATGCAGGCTGCTATTCTCCCATGGAGACGATCGTAGAGATGCTGGATGTAGTCCTGTGGAACGGCTTGCCATGCCATTTCCACCTGGCGCCTCAGTTGGACCAGCGTTCGTGCTGGACGTGCAGACCGCGTGAGACGACGCTTCATCCAGTCCCAAACATGCTCAATGGGGGACAGATCCGAGGATCTTGCTGGCCAGGGTAGTTGACTTACACCTTCTAGAGCACGTTGGGTGGCACGGGATGCATGCGGACGTGCATTGTCCTGTTGGAACAGCAAGTTCCCTTGCCGGTCTAAGAATGGTAGAACGATGGGTTCGATGACGGTTTGCATGTACCGTGCACTATTCAGTGTCCCCTCGACGATCATCAGAGGTGTACGGCCAGTGTAGGAGATCGCTCCTCACACCATGATGCCGGGTGTTGGCCCTGTGTGCCTCGGTCTTATGCAGTCCTGATTGTGGCGCTCACCTGCACGGCGGCAAACACGCATACCACCATCATTGGCACCAAGGCAGAAGCGACTCTCATCGCTGAAGACGACACGTCTTCATTCGTCCCTCCATTCACGCCTGTCGCGACACCACTGGAGGCGGGCTGCACGATGTTGGGGCGTTAGCGGAAGACGGCCTAACGGTGTGCGGGACCGTAGCCCAGCTTCATGGAGACGGTTGCGAATGGTCCTCGCCGATACCCCAGGAGCAACAGTGTCCCTAATTTGCTAGGAAGTGGCGGTGCGGTCCCCTACAGCACTGCGTAGGATCCTACGGTCTTGGCGTGCATCCGTGCATCGCTGCGGTTCGGTCCCAGGTCGACGGGCACGTGCACCTTCCGCCGACCACTGGCGACAACATCGATGTACTGTGGAGACCTCACGCCCCACGTGTTGAGTAATTCGGCGGTACGTCCACCCGGCCTCCCGCATGCCCACTATACGCCCTCGCTCAAAGTCCGTCAACTGCACATACGGTTCACGTCCAAGGTGTCGCGGCATGTTACCAGTGTTAAAGACTGCGATGGAGCTCCGTATGCCACGGCAAACTGGCTGACACTGACGGCGGCGGTGCACAAATGCTGCGCAGCTAGCGCCATTCGACGGCCAACACCGCGGTTCCTGGTGTGTCCGCTGTGCCGTGCGTGTGATCATTGCTTGTACAGCCCTCTCGCAGTGTTCGGAGCAAGTGACACACCGGTGTCAATGTGTTCTTTTTTCCATTTCCAGAAGTGTATGAACACCTTTCACATTCTCCCGTGCAACGTGGCTGCTAGGCGTCCCTTCATGCAAAATCTTAATGTCCTAGCTTATGTCCAAGGCACAAAAGCCGGCTAAAAAGTAAAAAATCGATAACTAAACTTGAATTGCACTGCCTTTTACTGGCTATTACATCAACGTAGAAGCATCTTCTGTGTTCTACTATGGTGCTTTTAGTGCCTCCGCATATCGCAGCACGCGACATAGCTTTGCACACGATTAATGTAACCGTTTCAGAGAGAAGAGCGGCTAATGTGACCATCTGACATTAAGTCGATTCGATAGAAAATGACGAAAACGGGTAGATTTATTAGGTTGTTACTACATATGAACATTTTTCACATTCTCCCGTACAACGTGGCTGATAGCCCTGCCTTCATGCAAATCTTAGGTCCTAGCTCATGTCCAACGCACTAAAGCCGGCTAAAAAGTCAAAAATCGAAAGCTAAACTTCAGTTGTACTGCATCTTACTGGCTATCACATCAACTTAGAAGCTTCTTCTGTGTTCTACTATGGTGCTTTCAGTGTCTCCGCATTCCGCAGCACGCGACATAGCTTTGCACACAATAAATGTAACCGTTTCAGAGAGAAGGGCGGCCAATGTGACGATCTGACATTAAGTCGATTCGATAGCAAATGACGAAAACGGGCGGATCTCTTGGGTTTCTACTACATATGAACACTTTTCACATTCTCCCGTACAACGTGGCTGATAGTCCTCCCTTCATGCAACATCTTAAGGTCCTAGCTCATGTCCAAGGCACCAAAGCCGGCTAAAAAGTCAAAAATCGATAACTAAACTTGAATTGTACTGCTTCTTACTTGCTATTAAATCAATATAGAAGCTTCTTCTGTGTTCTACTATGGTGCTTTTAGAGTCTCCGCATTCCGCAGCACGCGACGTAGCTTTGCACACGTTAAATGTAACCGTTTCAGAGAGAAAAGCGGTTAATGTGACCATCTAACATTAAGCCGATTCGATAGCAAATGACGAAAACGGGCTGATTCATTAGGTTGTTACTACATATGAACACCTTTCACATTCTCCCATGCAACGTGACTGCTAGTCCTCCCTTCATGCAAAATCATAAGGTCTTAGATCATGTGTAGGGCATCAAAGCAGGCTAAAAAGTCAAAATCGATAACTAAACGTGAGTTGTACTGCTTCTTACTGGCTATTACATCAACTTAGAAGCTTATACTGTGTTCTACTATGGTGCTTTTAGTGTCCCCGCATATCGCAGCACGCGATATAGCTTGGCACACGATAATGGTAACCGTTTCAGTGAGAAGAGCGGCCAATGTGACGATCTGACAATAAGTCGATTCCATAGCAAATGACGAAAACGGGCGGATTTCTTATGTTTTTACTACATATGAACACCTTTCACATTCTCCCGTACTACGTGGCTGATAGTAATCCCTTCATGCAAATCTTAAGATCCTAGCTCATGTCCAACGCACCAAACCTGGCTAAAATGTCAAAAATCGTAAGCTAAACTTGAGTTGTACTGCTTCTTACTGGCTATTACATCGACTTAGAAGGTTCTTCTGTGTTCTACTATGGTGCTTTTAGTATCTCCGCATTCCGCATCACGCGACATAGTTTTGCACACGATAAATGTAACCGTTTCAGAGAGAAGAGCGGCCAATGTGACGATCTGACAATAAGTCGATTCGATAACAAATGACGAAAACGGGCGGATTTCTTATGTTTTTACTACATATGAACACCTTTCACATTCTCCCGTACTACGTGGCTGATAGTAATCCCTTCATGCAAATCTTAAGATCCTAGCTCATGTCCAGCGCACCAAACCTGGCTAAAATGTCAAAAATCGAAAGCTAAACTTGAGTTGTACTGCTTCTTACTGGCTATTACATCGACTTAGAAGGTTCTTCTCTGTTCTACTATGGTGCTTTTAGTATCTCCGCATACCGCAGCACGCGACATAGCTTTGCAGACGATAAATGTAACCGTTTCAGAGAGAAGAGCGGTCAATGTGACGATCTGACATTAAGTCGATTCGAATGCAAATGACGAAACCGGCAGATTTATTAGGTTGTTACTACATATGAACACTTTTCACATTCTCCCGCGCAACGTGGTTGCTATTCCTCCATTCATGGATAATCTTTATGTCCTAGCTCATGTCCAAGGCACCAAAGCCTCTTAAAAAGTCAAAAATCGATAGCTAAACTTGAGTTGTACTGCTTCTTACTGGCTAATACATAAACTTAGGCGCTTCTTCTGTGTTCTACTATGGTTCTTTTAGTGTCTCCGCATAAGTCAGCACGCAACATAGGTTTGCACACGATAAATGTAAACGTTTAATAGAGAAGAGCGGCCAATGTAACGATCTGACATTATGTCGAATCGATAGCAAATGAAGAAAACGGGCGAATTTATTATGTTTTTACTACATACGAACACTTTTCACATTCGCCCATGCAACGTGGCTGCTAGTCCTCCGCTCATGCAAAATCATAAGGTCTTAGCTCATGTCTAAGGCACCAAAGCAGGCTAAAAAGTCAAATTCGATAACTAAACTTGAATTGTACTGTTTCTTACTGGCTATTACATCAACTTAGAAGCTTCTACTGTGATCTACTATGGTGCTTTTAGTGTCTCCGCATATCGCAGCACGCGACATAGCTTTGCACAAGATAAATGTAACCGTTTCAGAGAGAAGAGCGGCCAATGTGACGATCTGACAATAAGTCGATTCTATAGCAAATGAAGAAAACGGGCGAATTTATTATGTTTTTACTACATATGAACACTTTTCACATTCTCCCATGCAACTTGGCTGCTAGTCCTCCCTTCATGCAAAATCTTAAGGTCCTAGCTCATGTCGAAAGCACCAAAGCCGGCTAAAAAGTCAAAAATCGATAACTAAAACTTGAATTGTACTGCTTCTTACTGTTTATTACATCAACTTAGAAGCTCCTTCTGTGTTCTACTATGGTGCTCTTAGTGTCTCCGCATTCCGCATCACGCGACATAGCTTTGCACACGGTAAATGTAACCGTTTCAGCGAGAAAAGCGGCCAATGTTACGATCTGAGATTACGATCAATAGGAAATGACGAAAACAGGTGGATCTCTTAGGTTCTACTACATATGATCACTTTTCACATTCTTCCGTACAACGTGGCTGATAGTCCTCCCTTCATGTAACATCTTAAGGTCCTAGCTCATGCCCAATTCACCAAAGCCGGCTAAAACGTTAAAAATCGATAACTATACTTGAATTGTACTGCTTCTTACTGGCTATTAGCTAAGGTGTCAGGCAAATCCAACACCTTACATGAAAACCCTGACATGATAAGCAAATCCAGTAGTATGTCACATAGATCCGAATATATCGTGACATTAAATTAACCAAAGTAATACGAGAACGAGTGAGCAAATGGAATACCACAGACTAACACAAGAATGCCTAAATGCATGTTGTACCTCCCCACCGTGAGGTAGACGCAGTTCCGAGGGGAGAAACGAGGACAGAAGCCGAGAGCAGATCCGTGTTAAGCTAGGAAAGAGAGGGGCTGGGCACCTACGCCGCGAGCCTACCTGTACAACTATACAACCCTTACGTTTTAGCGTCAGGCTATTTCGCGTCTCAGGTATGTCAAGGACAACCCCCAGCTCATGTTAAAAGCTAGAGCCCTCCAGAAAAGCAGTATAGATCTTACGATAACACAAAAAGGGCCACTACCACCCGCAAGTTTTAGCGTGAGACTTTTTCGCGTGTCTGTTACATTAGGATCACTCCCCAGCCCATGTTAAAAGATAGAGCCCTCCAGAAGAGCAGTATAGATCTTACGATAACGCTAAAAGGACCACACTAGCTGCAGGTTTTACGTGAGACTTTTTACTGTCTCTGTTACGTTGCAAACTTTAAAAACATTGCCCCACCACGAAAAGTATAACGTTTCTCATTGGATAGACAGAATTTTTGTAGGCGGAGCTTAAGGTTAACATTGAGACCCTGATTGGTCAGATGAAAACACAGCCAGATAGTTTTTTAAACTGACTTCGGTAAATTGTTGTAAGGAGAAGTTAGAGGAGGAGTTGGTTCCGAGACGGCGAGCTGGATGGCTGCTGCGCCGGCCGCTGCCGCCCTGACGCTGCTTAAACACCGACAAGGTAATGAACGCACGCGATGCCGCATTTTTGAGCTCATAAGGCTTCACTCAGAACTGCAGAAGTCTCATCTGTTACATCCCGTTTTTGCGTAATACTAGTGACGATCGTTAATTAAAACTCATGGTGTTCACATTTGCCACTTGAAGTAAACATCTAAAACGCGATGATTTTTCTATTTTACAGTTATTGAGAAGCCACATCAGCCACTGTAATTTACGACAAGTTAGATAAGTAATTGAAGATAATTGAGGGTCACTGTAGACCATTTTGATAGTTTTCTCTTTTGTGAAACTTAATTTAAACCTAGATTATAGATGTGATATGGCATAGGTCATCCTTCGATCGATTGTAGAACTTGGAAACCCATTTAGGGAATATTCGTTCACATTTTTGTTGAACGCAGTTGGTTTTTACCATCCTGTATTAAAACATTTCCTTTTATCAATAGTGCAATTTATAAACGATGTTTTGTGATTAGAATAAATTTCCAATGGTAAACTTAACTGCTTTTTCGACGTTATTTTACCAGCTAACTAAAAATAGGAAAGCCTTGAACCCTTTCCACTAAATTTAGTTAGTATTAAGATTCTTTTACAGGGAGTGCAGTGGAGCTGACGCTGAGATCATTAAGTATTTGGTTATATCATCGATAGCCTCACTGAACTCTTCTGAATTCTACATGTCATGTGTGGTCTGGCGTCTCCTTACCAGCAACAGATCCCTGGTTCAAACTAGTTAATTCCCTAAAAAAAACACGCTCAGAGCGTCGTTGCGCGAAAGTGGTATGGAGACACGATATAGTACAAACTGACACCACCATGAATGTTTAGAAAATGGCGACCCTGCCAGGATGGTAAAATACCATGATTGAAGGTCGACCACTTGCCTAACTAGGTCAGAAAAATACCTGCTGAAAAATTTTCGTAGAAATTTTTTTTTTTCTACAGTAATACATACTCGATAACAGTAGCTGGCGCTATAGATAGTAGAAGTATTAAATAGAAATGAGTCTGGCAGTGACAATTGCATAATTAAATTATGAATTTTGAAAATTGTTAGAATTAAGATTTCTCTCCAATGCAAACGCACAGGTGGCGGATACATCGTTGACAAGTTGGTTCTGTCCCAACAAGTAAGTGAATGGATTGTCAGTGTTGGTAGTGTCAAGTCGTGTGAACAAAAAATTTATGAATTTCGTGAGATCGTATGAGCGCCGTGTGAACAAAAAATTTATGAAACGCGTGAGATCGTATGAGCGCATTTTGACGCGAAGTAGGGCGCGTGAATTGCTTTTAAAACAGAAAATAAGGGATTCGGAAAGATTAGCAATGGCAAATCGAGACCTTGACCGAATTGAGGTACAGACCCAGCATGAAAATCGACAGAGAATAGAGGACAGTACAACAGACGATGCAGTATCGCGAGAAGTAGGACAGATAACGAACCATAACGAGGATAATGTACGCTAAGGCACAGAAAACCTAGGTCAGCATACGACAGAGGAGCAGCAAATTAGAGAGACAGGCGATGAGGATTCTAACTTGCGTCTTGAATACGTAGAACCCATAGTACAAGTAATCAGAGCTCCCTCAGCACAGAGTACAAGGAATGCGAGCAGAAACGTGTCACAGCACAGTTCAATGCAATCGGTTGCGAACCAATACTTGGGCGAAAACACAGAGCGTAGGAAGTCGGAAGAAAAGGCAATAGCACCCACCAGTCTGGCAGAATTATTACAACAAATTACGGAAACCATGACAATGCAAAATAAAGACATAGTGAACCAAATTCAAATTCAGAATACAGAAACCAAGAGACAAATTCGTAAGATTAAAGAAGAAAACAAAAAAAATTCAGTTACACCTAAGTCATATTGAAAACGAGGCAAAAGAATCTCGAGAAGTGATAGGAAACTTAATAACAGGTTACAACCAATTGAGAACAGACATTGACAAGGTACAAGTGGACGTACAAACATTGCGTAATGACACTCAGGACGAGATCAAAACATTACGTAACAACACCCAGGGAGAAGTCAAGAAACTAAAGAAACAGATTACCGAAATTACTAGACAAGCAGCAGGTACAGCGCGTGAAATTGTTGAAAACAATGTTTTACACAAACGTAGCACAAAAGCTGCGCTGAAAAGATATGATAACCGCATAGTCAAAATAGAAGCGCAAACGAAGCGACAATTTCAGAAATTGCGAGCAGAGTTGTTGCAAACCATTGAAGAGCGTAGTGAACAGGATCGAACAAGCACAGAGTTTGCAACCACATCCTATTTGTAACAGCACCGGAAAAACAACCAATTAACGAAGATATTACGCATTTGCGATTCCAATCACAGGCGGACAGTAACATATGTGACAAAGGAAAGCCAGGTAGCGAAGAGTACAGTGCGATGCATTCAGCTACTCGTTCACAACCGAAGGAAGAAAATTATTGCGTACCACTCCAACGATACTACGCAAGGGTAGGCGAAAATTACAGTGGACAATATCCAATGGATCTACCACAACAGGGAAGAACGACGGGAGAAATGATCAGAAACAAAAGTGGCAAAGAATCGCGAATTTCATATGGAACTATGACGAAGTACGACAACGATCATTTCCTCACAGTTAGAAAATTTCAACACTTTCGAGAGGGAAACTCATTACATCCTGGAACTTTTATTGATCAATTCTGAGTAGGATTACCAGAACACAGGACGCTAGCACATAAATTAGACTTTATATGTGCACACATGTCAGAAACAGTCGCAGAAACCATGCAGAACGTTGCAGCGACATGCCGATCGTACGAAGATTTCAGAGAGAAGTTTCTCTCACGATATTGGTCCAGCGAAGCACAGAACAGAGTGAAGTACGGATTATTACAGAACCCATATTTTGAAAATTCTGGAGAGAAGAGTCCCGTGAAATTTTTCGAAGCAATGGCAAACAAAAATCAATTCTTAGATGTACCATACACTGACGGAGAGTTGATTAAATTATGCGCAATGAAGCTACCATTGAAATACCAGCAACCATTAGTAGGTCGCGGAGGCAATGACGTCGAAGCATTTAAAGGTATTCTAAGGGAACTAGAGTTCATATTTTCGGAAGATGACGCAAGAAAAAGACGAAGCGCACGTGAAAACGAAAGCAAAAAGCGGTGGAATCCACAAGACACAGTACGAAGAAACAATAATTACGAACCACGTGATAACTTCGCACCAAGAAACGACAATAGATTTCAACAAAGAACCGGTTATGGATTTAGAAGAGAATATGGCAATAACTCTAATTCACCCAGGAACGGCAACAACTATTATAGAGGGAATAACGACAACCGGAACGGGTACTGGAGAACCAATAGACCGACAAATTATCAACAAAGAAACCACTATCAACAAGCTGAACAAGAAAAGCGAATACAGACAGAAGAGGTTGAGGTAAGACCACCAAAACCCGATAAACGTTCGGATTGACAACTAAGCGCCCATGCCAAAGAGAATGACGCACCGACCCAGGACAATTGCAGCACCTTGAAGAGAGAAGTAAAATGCTTATCACGAGAAGAAAAGAAGGAAGAAACAAATCCGCAGGGACCAGATGAAAACGAAGACAAGAAAATGACAATATCGTGTTGGGACGAAATTAATTGGGAGAATACTGACGATGAAGATGAATTACCAAGGGCATGCACAACGAATGTAGGAGGAAAGGACGAAGTAACGAGTATTGCAAAGCTATTTGAGATGAAAACCAGGGAAAGCGAATTCAATGAGGATAATGCGCAGTTGACAGAAGTTGAAAATAAGTTACGAGTGGGCACAGAACCCAACGTATATAATGAAGGAAGTTATGAAGCGATAATTAGTGCATTTAGATGCGATTATGTGGAAGTAGCGATGGAGAAGGAGAAGATAGATGAGGATGAGGAAAAAGTAGAGGATGTAGAAGAAAGCGTAAATGAAGGAAGAAATAGAGAAGAGGAAATAAAAGAGAGAGAAGTAGCAGTCGAAGCTTATCCTACAGAAAGTTCGAATTCACAAGGGATATTCCTAAAAAGACTCATTTATGATTCAGTGGAGGATTCGTTGATGCAAGAGGAAGAAGAAGAGAACCAACCCTTTCAAATTCAACCAATTGCGAAGGCCATGGTAAAGAATATCCGAGTCAATATTGTAACTGATAGTGGAAGTGAACTGACTGCGATCTCAGAAAATTTATTCAAGCAGTGTAATGCCAATGAGGAATTGCCAGTTCTGAAAACACGTAAGATTAAAGTAAGAGGTCCTATTAGAAACAATGCTGCGGAAGTTACGAGACAAACAAGGTTAACTCTTTCGTGCCAAGGTCAAAAGATCGAAGCCAACTTCGTGATTATACCTAAACTAACTGTAGATTTGATTATAGGTGCAGATTATTTAAATGAGAGACGAGCGATAATAGATATGGGGAAAGGTAGCGTAACATTCGGGAATGTCACACTTCTCTTTGAGCAAAAGCTAAAATTAGAAGAAATACCGGTTATAAACAAACAATTAAGAAAGATGCGAGATAAAGAGGATGAAGAATTAGAATGGTATGCACACAAGGGGGAATCGCCTCAACTCATGTTAGAAGTCCATAAAGAAATCGACGAAAAATTGCAAGAAGTTCAAGGTATTTCGGAACACAGTAAAAGAGAATTAGAGGGTATTTTACGAGATAAAGCAGAGGTATTTTTACCTAAGGCTGGCAGTATTAAACACTTCCAGTACAAGTTCAAGATAAATTTTATTACTCGTAAATAATCAGTACAATATTTCAAGATTATGCTGCAGATAAGATCGTCAGGAGAAAGAAGAATGAAGAGAGAGGAAGGTGGGAAAAAGAAAGTAGTTTCAATAATAACACGATAGTACCATAGCTTAAGGTGAAGGGATAAAGCGTAGATAGTCTAACAGCATGAAATACTAAAATGCTATACATCACGACACTACACAAAAATAAAAAACGAATTTGAGGATTCTTGAGTAGACGTTAAGACTCCGAATATCTTAGAATTGTAACATGGAAAGGGCGCCGAAATTTGTAAAGCTTTTTAAGAAGGCGTAAAACAAGTAGATTCTAGATATATGTTAGATGATTAGAAGTAAAACCTTTTGTAACAACCATTGTAAAAACTCCAACAAGGAAGAGATGCAACGACCCACAAGTTGCAACGCGAGATGTATCAAGAAAGAAAAGGACGTAATTAGCAAGACACGATTCCTACATAGCAAGAGCGTCGAGAGAAGGGAAAGGCGAAACTGACAGACGGCCCTTGTAGCGAAAGTGGGCAATAAATGTGCCCGCTAGGTAGAACCTTGCTGGGATGGAACAGGAAGCCGCACAGTGACAGCCCTGCAGAGGCGCCACGGGACGCCAGGACACCGGATTTTCACCGCTCGTAAACCCCAGGGCGACCCCGACTCAGCGGAGCGAGCAAAAAACGGCCGGACGAGAAGACCGCTTGGGCAAGCCACCGCTGGCAAAAAATATGCGTAAAAATCACACTACTGCTATTAAACAGCACGCTGATGCACAAAACTGAAGAAGAATTTCCACAAATTAAAAATGACACGCGCAAACAATTTATCAAACTGTTACTAGGAGGAGAGCTTCAAAGCGACTAGTTATCAATAAATATTTCCATATCCTGCCCAGAGAAGAACCAAGAAGCAAGTAAGAAGCAGAGAAAAAGCGGGAAGAACAGAAGTTGAAGATTCACAAGATTGAGACGAAGAAAGAAGATGGGTGAAGAATAGACGACATACCTTCCCAAATTCCTATCCTAGTCGTCTGCGAAGTATTACAACGAAAATCGACCGCATTCAGCGACACATAACAATGACTTTCACGCATACAAAGCTAGTAAACCACGAGATTCTGCACTCACAGCTCCATTCCATTATGGGACCTCCACAACAGCAACACACTTGTAAAGCCAACCAGGAACGACGAACGAAGCTGTACATCAAATACTTGCCCACATCCATCTCGCTCAAGTCCATCACCTTCGTGCAAAAACATTCGCCAACCTCATGCTTGAACATTCACAGGATTGTGTGAACGTGTGAAATCAAATTATGCGATGTAGGAATTGTGCAAAAGAAACGTGTGAAAAACTAAATACGTTAAGCACACCAGACAGCTAACAAACTAAAAGATAAGTCATTGACTATGGACTTAAGTAAAAAATAGACTGTCGATAAAAATAAGTCATTAGTTCTAAAATGGACAGTATATAAAGAAACAATACGCCACTTATTTTCTCCTCATAAAAATAAAAGAATAACTATATTTTATTTATTTTTTCCTTATAAAAACAAAGAATAAAAAATTATCTTGTTGGATGTTTTCCCTTTCTTTAACATTTGTACCATTTATTAGGATAATATCTCAATAAGTGTGTATGTATATTTCTTTGTCAAAGCAATTTTTTTTTAGCATTTGTAAAATTTGTTAGGATAATATCTCAATACTTGTGTATGTATATTTCTTTGTCAAAGCAATTCTTGGAAATAATTCTTACTTGTTAGTGTAACAATGTTTAAATGAGTGTATAGGAACAAAAACATTTTTCTTGCACATGATATTTAGAAAATGTGATAGGAATAGATTTTACTTAATTACTACATTTATAAAAACAATATTTATAAGAAAATCGATGTGAAAGACTCCTCACTTTCGATAACAAACTTCTTAAATAACAAACTACACACTTAAATAAAGAAAGAAAATAATTAAAAATTAATAATAGACAAAAAATATTCTTCTGATGTCATTTTAATTATAATGTGGAAGAATATAAAAATATAAATTAGTAATACAAACTAGCATAGAACAGAATAATGTGGCTGAACAGTGGGCAACAAAATTTAGATAAATTAGAAAATTTTTGACTGACTTAGACAACGATTCAATCATTGCCTAAATCCAGTGCAAAAATTAAGTTCGAAGGGTGGTGATATGTAAGGTGTCAGGCAAATCCAACACCTCACATGAAAACCCTGACATGATAAGCAAATCCAGTAGTATGTCACATAGCTCCGAATATATCGTGACATTAAATTAACCAAAGTAATACGAGTAACGAGTGAGCAAATGGAATACCACAGATTATCACAAGAATGCCTAAATGCATGTCGTACCTCCCCACCGTGAGGCAGACGCAGTTCCGAGGGGAGAAACGAGGACAGAAGCCGAGAGCTGAACCGTGTTAAGCTAGTAAAGAGAGGGGCTGGGCACCCACGCCGCGAGCCTACCTGTACAACTATACAACCCTTACGTTTTAGCGTCAGGCTTTTTCGCGTCTCAGGTATGTCAAGGACAACCCCCAGCCCATGTTAAAAGCTAGAGCCCTCCAGAAAAGCAGTATAGATCTTACGATAACACAAAAAGGGCCACTACCACCCGCAAGTTTTAGCGTGAGACTTTTTCGCGTGTCTGTTACATTAGGATCACTCCCCAGCCCATGTTAAAAGATAGAGCCCTCCAGAAGAGCAGTATAGATCTTACGATAACGCTAAAAGGACCACACTAGCTGCAGGTTTTACGTGAGACCTTTTACTGTCTCTGTTACGTTGCAAACTTTAAAAACATTGCCCCACCACGAAAAGTATAACGTTTCTCATTGGATAGACAGAATTTTTGTAGGCGGAGCTTAAGGTTAACATTGAGACCCTGATTGGTCAGATGAAAACACAGCCAGATAGTTTTTTAAACTGACTTCGGTAAATTGTTGTAAGGAGAAGTTAGAGGAGGAGTTGGTTCCGAGACGGCGAGCTGGATGGCTGCTGCGCCGGCCGCTGCCGCCCTGACGCTGCTTAAACACCGACAAGGTAATGAACGCACGCGATGCCGCATTTTTGAGCTCATAAGGCTTCACTCAGAACTGCAGAAGTCTCATCTGTTACATCCCGTTTTTGCGTAATACTAGTGACGATCGTTAATTAAAACTCATGGTGTTCACATTTGCCACTTGAAGTAAACATCTAAAACGCGATGATTTTTCTATTTTATAGTTATTAAGAAGCCACATTAGCCACTGTAATTTACGACAAGTTAGATAAGTAATTGAAGATAATTGAGGGTCACTGTAGACCATTTTGATAGTTTTCTCTTTTGTGAAACTTAATTTAAACCTAGATTATAGATGTGATATGGCATAGGTCATCCTTCGATCGATTGTAGAACTTGGAAACCCGTTTAGGGAATATTCGTTCACATTTTTGTCGAACGCAGTTGGTTTTTACCATCCTGTATTAAAACATTTCCTTTTATCAATAGTGCAATTTATAAACGATGTTTTGTGATTAGAATAAATTTCCAATGGTAAACTTAACTGCTTTTTCGACGTTATTTTACCAGCTAACTAAAAATAGGAAAGCCTTGAACCCTTTCCACTAAATTTAGTTAGTATTAAGATTCTTTTACAGGGAGTGCAGTGGAGCTGACGCTGAGATCATTAAGTATTTGGTTATATCATCGATAGCCTCACTGAACTCTTCTGAATTCTACATGTCATGTGTGGTCGGGCGTCTCCTTACCAGCAACAGGTCCCTGGTTCAAACTAGTTAATTCCCTAAAAAAAACACGCTCAGAGCGTCGTTGCGCGAAAGTGGTATGGAGACACGATATAGTACAAACTGACACCACCATGAATGTATAGAATTACATCAACTTAGAGGCTTCTTCTGTGTTCTATTATGCTGCTTTTAGTGTCTCCGCATATCGCAGTACGCAGCATAGCTTTGCACACGATAAATGTAACCGTTTCAGAGAGAAGAGCGGTCAATGTGACCATCTAACATTAAGACGAATCGATATCAAATGACGAAAACGGGCCGATTTCTTAGGTTTTTACTACATACGAACACATTTCACATTCTGCCGCGCAACTTGGCTGCTATTCCTCCCTTCATGCAAAATCTTTAGGTCCTAGCTCTTGTCCAAGGCACCAAAGTGGGCTAAAAAATCAAAAATAGTTAAATAAAACTTGAATTGTACTGCTTCTTATTGGCTATTACATCACTTAGAAGCTTCTTCTGTGGTCAACTATGGTGCTTTGAGTGTCACCGCATTCCGCAGCACGCGATATAGCTTTGTACACGTTAAATGTAACCGTCTCAGAGAGAAGAATGGCCAATGTGACCATTTGACATTAAGTCGATTCGATAGCAAATCACGAAAAAGGGCAGATTTATTAGGTTGTTACTACATATGAAAGCTTTTCACATTCTCCCCTGCAACGTGGCTGCTAGTCCCCCCTTAATGCAAAATCTTAAGGTCCTAGCTCATGTCTAACGCACCAAAGCCAACTAAAAAGTCAAAAATCGATAGCTAAACTTGAGTTGTACTGCTTCTTACTGGTTATTACATAAACTTAGAAGCATCATCTGTGTTCTACTAGGGTGCTTTTAGTGTCTCCGCATTCCGCAATACGCGACGTACTTTTGCACACGATAAATGTAACCGTTTAATAGAGAAGAGCGGCGAATGTGACGATCTGATATTAAGTCGAATCGATACCAAATGACGAAAACGGGCCGATTTCTTAGGTTTTTACTACATACGAAAACTTTACACAATCTCCTGTGCAACGTGGCTGATAGTACTCCCTTCATGCAACATCTTAAGGTCGTAGCTCATATCCAACGCACCAAAGCCGGTTAAAAAGTCAAATATCAATAGCTAAAACTTGAATTGTACTGCTTCTTACTTGCAGTTACATCAACTTATAAGCTTCTTCTGTGTTCTACTCTGGTGCTTTTAGCGTCTCCGCATTCCGCAGCACACGACATAGCTTTGCACACGATAAATGTAACCGTTTCAGAGAGATGAGCGGCCAATGTAACGATCTGACGTTAAGTCGATTCGATAGCAAATGACGAAAACGGGAGGTTCTCTTAGGTTGTTACTACATATGAACACTTTTCACAATCTCCCGTACAACGTGGCTGATAGTCCTCTTTTCATGCAAATCTTAAGGTCCTAGGTCATGTCCAACGCACCAAAGCCGGCTAAAAAGTCAAAAATCGAAAGCTAAACTTGAGTTGTACTGCTTCTAACTGGCTATTACATCAACTTAGAAGCTTCTTCTGTGTTCTACTATGGTGCTTTTAGTGTCTCCGCATACCGCAGCACGCGACATAGCTTTGCACACGATAAATGTAACCGTTTCAGAGAGAAGAGCGGCCAATGTAAAGATCTGACATTAAGTGGATTCGATAGCAAATGACGAAAACGGTCGGATTTCTTTGGTTTTTACTCTATATGAACACATTTAACATTCTCCCGTGCAACGTGGCTGCTAGTCCACCCTTCAAGCAAAATCATAAGGTCCTAGCTCATGTCCAAGGCACCAAAGCAGGTTAAAAAGTCAATAATCGATAACTAAAACTTGAACTGCACCCCTTCTTACTGGTTATTACATTAACTAAGAAACTTCTTCTGTGTTCTACTATGGTACTTGTAGTGTCTCCGCATACCTCAGCACGCGTCATAGCTTTGTACACGATAAATGTAACCGTTTAAGAGAGAAGAGCAGCCAATGTGACGATCTGCCATTAAGTCGATTCGGTATCAGATGGCGAAAACGGGCGCATTTCTCAGGTTTTTACTATATATGAACAGTTTTCACATTCTCCCGTGCAACGTGGCTGCTCGTCCTCCATTCATGAAAAATCTTAATGTCTTAGCTCATGTCCAAGTCACTAAAGCCGGCTCAAAAGTCAAAAACCGATAAGTAAACTTGAATTGTACTGCTTCTTACTGGCTATTACATAAAAGTAGAAACTTCTTCTGTGTTCTACTATAGGGCTTTTAGTGTCTCAGCATTCCGCAGCATGCGACATAGCTTTGCACACGCTAAATGTAACCGTTTCAGAGAGAAGAGCGGCCAATGTGATGATCTGACGTTAAGTGGATTCGATAGCAAATGACGAAAACGGGCGGATTTCTTAGGTTTTCACTCTATATGAACACATTTCACATTCTCCCTTGCAACGTGGCTGCTAGTCCACCCTTCATGGAAAATCTTAAGGTCCTAGCTCATGTCCAAGGCACCAATGCCGGTTTAAAAGTTAATAATCGATAACTAGAACTTGAACTGTACCCCTTGTTAATGGTTATTACATTAATTCAGAAACTTCTTCTGTGTTCTACTATGGTACTTGTAGTGTCTCCGCAAACCTCAGCACGCGTCATAGCTTTGTACACGATAAATGTAACCGTTTCAGAGAGAAGAACGGCCAATGTGACGATCTGGCATTAAGTCGATTCGATAGCAAATGAGGAAAAGGGGCGGATTTCTTGCGTTTTACTACATACGAACACTTTCTACATTCTCCCTTTATGCAAAATCTTAAGGTCGTAGCTCATGTCCAAGGCATCAAAGCTGGCTAAAACGTCAATAATCGATAGCTAAAACTATTATTTTACTGCTTCTTACTGCCTATTACATCAACGTAGAAGCTTCTTCTGTGTTCTACTATGGTGCCTTTACTTTCTCCGCTTTTCGCAGCACGCGATATAGCTTTGCACAAGATAAATGTAACCGTTTCAGACAGAAGAGCGGCCAATGTGACGATCTGACATAAGGTCGATTCGATAGCAAATGCCGAAAACGGGCGGATTTCCTAGGTTTTTACTACATATGCACACTTTTCACATTCTCCCGAGCAACGTGGCTGCTAGTCCTCCCTTTTTTGCAAAATCTTAAGGTCCTAGAAAATGTCCAACGCACCAAAGCCGGCTAAAAATTCAAAAATAGATAACTAAACTTGAATTCTACTTCTTCTTACTGGCTATTACATCAACTTATAACCTTCTTCTGTGTTCTGCTATGGTGCTTTTAGTGTCTCCGCATATCGCAGCACGCAGCATAGCTTTGCACACGATTAATGTAACCGTTTCAGAGAGAAGAGCGCTCAACGTCACAATATGACATTGAGTCGATTCGATAGCAAATGACGAAAACAGGCGGATTTCTTAGGTTTTTACTACATATGAACACTCTTCACATTCTCCCGTGCAACGTTGCTGCTAGTCCTCCCTTCATACAAATTCTTAAGGTCCTAACTTATCTCCAAGGCACCAAAGCCGGCTAAAAAGTCAATAATCGATAGCTAAAACTATTATTTTACTGCTTCTTACTGCCTGTTACATCAACTTGGAAGCTGCTTCTGTGTTCTACTATGGTGCTTTTAGTTTCTCCGCATTCCGCAGCACGCGACATAGCTTTGCACACGATAAATGTAACCGTTTCAGAGAGAAGAGCGGCCAATGTGATAATCTGATATTAAGTCGATTCAATAGCAAATGACGAAAACTGGCGGATTTCTCAGGATTTTACTACATATGAACACTCTTCACATTCTCCCGTGCAACGTGGCTGCTAGTCCTCCCTTCATGCAAAACTTTAACGTCCTATCTCATGTCCAAGGCACCATAGCTGGCTAAAAAGTCAAAAATCGTTAAATAAACTTTAGTTGTACTGCTTCTTATTGGCTATTACCTCAAATTATAATCTTCTTCTGTGTTCCACTATGGTGCTTTTAGTGTCTCCGCATATCACAGCAGGCAACACAGCTTTGCACACGATAAATGTAACCGTTTGAGTGAGAAGAGCGGCCAATGTGACGATCTGTTTTTAAGTCGATTCGATGCGAATTGACGAAAACGGGCGGATTTCTTAGGTTTTTACAACATAAGAACACTCTTCACATTCTCCCGTGCAACGTGGCTGCTAGTCCTCCCTTCATGCAAAATCTTAAGGTCCTAGCTTATGTCCAAGGCACCAAAGACGGCTAAAAAGTCTAAAATCGTTAACTAAAACTTCAATTGTACTGCTTCTTATTGCCTATTACATCAACTTAAAAGCTTCTTCTCTGGTGTACTATGGTGCTTTTCGTGTCTCCGCATTTCGCAGCACGCGACATAGATTTGCACACGTTAATTGTAACCGTTTCAGAGACAAGAGCGCCCAATGTGACGATCTGACATAACGCCGATTCGATAGCAAATGACTAAAACGGGCAGATTTATTATGTTGTTGCTACGTATGAAAACTTTTCACATTCTCCCGTGCCACGTGGCTGCTAGTCCTCCCTTCATGCAAAATCGTAAGGTCCTAGCTCATGTCCAACGCACCAAAGCCGGCTAAAAAGTCAAAAGTCGATAGTCAAACTTCAGTTGTACTGCTTCTTACTTGGCTATTACATCAACATAGAAGCTTCTTCTGTGTGCTACTATGGTGCTTTTAGAGACTTCGCATATCGCAGCACGCGACATAGCTTTGCACACGATAAATGTAACCGTTTCAGAGAGAAGAGCGGCCAATGTGACGTACTGAAATTAAGTCGAATCGATAGCAAATGACGAAAACGGGCGGATCTCTTAGGTTTTTACTACATATGAACACTTTTCACATTCTCCCGTACAACGTGGCTGATAGTCCTCCCTTCATGCAACATCTTAAGGTCCTAGCTCATGTCCAAGGCACCAAAGCCGGCTAAAAATTCAAAAATCGATAACTAAACTTGAGTTGTACTGTTTCTTACTGGCTATTACATCAATTTATATTCTTCTTCTATGTTCCACTATGGTGCTTTTAGTGTCTCCGCATATCGCAGCACGCAACATAGCTTTGCAGACGATAAATGTAACCGCTTCAGAGAGAAGAACGGCCAATGTGACGATCTGACATTAAGTCGAATCGATAGCAAATGACGAAAACGGGCCGATTTCTTAGGTTTTTACTACACATGAACTCTTTCCACATTCTCCCGTGCAACGTGGCTGCTAGTCCTCTCTTTATACAAATTCTTAAGGTCCTAGCTCATGTCAAAGGCACCAAAGAAATGTAACAAGTCAATAATCGATAAATAAAACTTGAACTGTACAGCTTCTTACTGGCTATTACATCAACTTAGAAGTTTCATCTGTGTTCTACTATGGCGCTTTTAGTGTCTCCGCATACCGCAGCACGCGACATAGCTTTGCATACGATAAATGTAACCGTTTTAGAGAGAAGAGCGGCTAACGTGACGATCTGGCTTTAAGTCGAATCGATAAAAAATGACGAAATGGACCGATTTATCAGGTTTTACTACATATGAACACTTATCACATTCTCCCGTGCAACGCGGCTGCTAATCATCCTTTCATGCAAAATCTTAAGGTCCTAGCTCGTTTCCAAGGCACCAATGAAGGGTAAAAAGTCAATAATCGATAACTAAAACTTGGATTGTGCTACTGCTTACTGGCTATTACCTCAACTTAGAAGCTTCATCTGTGTTCTACTATGGTGCTTTTAGTGTCTCCGCATACCGCAGCACTCGACATAGCTTTGCAGACGATAAATGTAACCGTTTCAGAGAGAAGAGCGGCCAATATGGCGATCTGGCTTTAAGTCGATTTGATAGCAAATGAAGAAAAAGGACGCATTTCTCATGCTTTTCGACATATGAACACTTTTCACATTCTCCCGTGCAACGCGGCTGCTAGTCCACCTCCGATGCGAAATCTTATGGTCCTAGCTCATGTCCAAGGCACCAAAGAAGTGTAAAAGTCAATAATCGTTAACTAAAACTTGAACTGTACCACATATTACTGGTTATTACCTCAACTTAGAGGCTTGATTTGTGTTCTACTTCGGTGCTTCTAGTGTCTCCGCATACCGCAGAATGCGACATAGCTTTGCAGACGATAAATGTAACGGTTTCAGAGAGAAGAACGGCAGATGTGACGATCTCTCTTTAATTCGATTCGATAACAAATGACGAAAACGGAACGATTTCTCAGGTTTTTACTACATATGAACACTTTTCACATTCTCTCTTAAGGTCCTAGCTCATGTTCAGGGCACCAAAGAAGGATAAAAAGTCAATAATCGATAACTAAAACTTGAATTGTACTACTTCTTACTGGCTATTACATCAACTTAGGGACTTCATCTGTGTTCTACTATGGTGCGTTTAGTGTCACCGCATACCGCAGCACGCGACATAGCTTTGCAGACGATAAATGTGACCGTTTCAGAGAGAAGTGCTGCCAATGTAGCGATCTGGCATTAAATCGATTCGATAACAAATGACGAAAACGGACGGATTTCTCAGGTTTTTACTACATATGAACACTTTTCACATTGATCCGTGCAACGCGGCTGCTAGTCCTCATTTCATGCAAAATCTTAAGGTCCTAGCTAATGTCCAAGTCACCAAACAATCAAAAATCGATAACTAAAACTTGAATTGTACTCCGTATTACTGGCTATTAGATAAACGTAGAGGCCTATTATGTGTTCTGCTATGCTGCTTTTAGTCTCTCCGCATACCGGAGCACGCGACATAGCTTTGCAGACGATAAATGTAACCGTTTCAGAGAGTAGACGATCTGGCTTTAAGTCGATTTGATAACAAATGAAGAAAACGGACGGATTTCTCAGGTTTTTTCTACATATGAACACTTTTCACATTCTCAAGTGCAACGCGGCTAATAGTCATCCTTTCATGCAAAATCTTAAGGTCCTAGCTCAAATCCAAGGAATCAAAGAAGAGAAAAAGTCAATAATCGAAAACTAAAACTTTAATTTTACTGCTTCTTACTGGCTAATAGATCAACTTAGAAGCCTCTTATCTGTTCTGCTATGTTGCTTTTAGTGTCTCCGCATACCGCAGCACGCGACATAGCTTTGCAGACGACAAATGTAACCGTTTCAGAGAGGAGAGTTGTCAATGTGACGATCTGGCTCTAAGTCGATTCGATAACAAATGACGAAAACAGATGGATTTCTCAGGTTTTTACTACATATAAACACCTTTCACATTCTCCCGTGCCACGCGGGTGCTAGTCCTCCTTTCATGCAAAATCTTAAGGTCCTAGCTCATGTCCAAGGCACCAAAGAAGGGGAAAGAGTCAATAATCGGTAACTAAAACTTAAATTGTACTCCTTATTACTGGCTATTACATCAACTTAGAAGCTTCTTCTGTGTTCTACTATGGTGCTTTTAGTGTCTCCGCATACCACAGCACGTCACATAGCATTGCAGACGATAAATGTAACCGTTTCAGAGAGAAGAGCGGCCAATGTCACGATCTGGCTTTAAGTCGATTCTGTAACAAATGACGAAAACGGACGGATTTCTGAGGTTTTAATACATACGAACACTTTTCACATTCTCCCGTGCAACGAGGCTGCTAGTCCTCCTGTCATGCAAAATCTTAAGGTCCTAGCTCATGTCCAAGGCACCAAAGAAGGGTAAAAAGTCAATAATCGATAACTAAAACTAGAATTGTACTACTTCTTACTGGCTATTACATCAACTTAGAAGCTTCATCTGTGTTCTACTATGGTGCTTTTAATGTCTCCGCAGACGGCAGCACGCGACATAGCTTTGAAGACGATAAATGTAACCGTTTCAGTGAGAAGAGCGGCCAATGTGACGACCTGGCTTTAAGTCGATTAGATAACAAATGACGAAAGCGGACGGATTTCTGAGGTTTTTACTACATATGAACACATTTCACATTCTCCCGTTAAACGCGGGTGCTAGTCCTCTTTTCATGCAAAATCTTGAGGTCCTAGCTCATGTCCAAGGCACCAAAGAAGGGTAAAAAGTCAATAATCGATAACTACAACTTGAATTGTACTGCCTCTTACTGGCTACTACATCAACTTAGAAGCTTCTTCTGTGTTCTACTATGGTGCTTTTAGTGTCCCAGCATACCGCAGCATGCGACATAGCTTTGCAGACGATTAATGTATCCGTTTAAGAGAGAAGAGCGGCCTCTTTGTCGATATGGCTTTAAGTCGATTTGATAACAAATGACGAAAACGGAAGGATTTCTTAGTTTTTTTACTACATATGAACACTTTTCACATTCTCCCGTGCAACGCGGCTGCTAGACCTCCTTTCATGCAAAATCGTAAGCTTCTAGCTCGTGTCCAAGGCACCAAAGAAGGGGAAAGAGTCAATAATCGATAACTAAAACTTGAATTGTACTGCTTCTTACTGGCTATTACATCAACTTAGAAGCTTCTTCTGTGTTGTACTATGATGCTTTTAATGTCTCCGCATACCGCAGCACGCGACATAGCTCAGCAGACGATAAATGTAACCGTTTCAGTGAGAAGAGCGGCCAATGTGACGATCTGACACTAAGTCGAATCGATAGAAAATGACGAAAACGGGCGGATCTCCTAGGTTTTTAATAATATGAAAACTTTTCACATTCTCCCGTACAATGTGGCTGATAGTCCTCCCTTCATGCAAAATCTTAAGGTCCTAGCTCATGTCCAAGGCACCAAAGCCGGCTAAAAAGTCAATAATCGATAGCTAAATCTATTATTTTACTGCTTCTTACTGGCTATTACATCAACTTAGAAGCTTCTTCTGTGTTCTAATATGGTGCTTTTAGTGTCTCCGCAATTCGCAGCACCCTACGTAGCTTTGCACACAATAAGTGTAATCGTTTCAGAGAGAAGAGCGGCCAATGTGACCATCTGACATTAAGTCGATTCGATAGCAAATGACGCAATCGGGCGGAGTTCTTAGGTTTTTACTACAAATGAACACATTTTACACTCTCCCGTGCAACGTGGCTGCTCGTCCTCCCTTCATGCAAAATCTTAAGGTCCTAGCGCATGTCCAAGGCACCAAAGCCGACTAAAAAGTCAAAAATCGTTAACTAAAACTTAAATTGTACTGCTTCTTATTGGCTATTATATCAACTTAGAAGTTTCTTCTGTGTTCTACTATGGTGCTTTTAGTGTCTCCGCATATCCCAGCACGCGACATAGCTTTCCACACGATAAATGTAACCGTTTCAGAGAGAAGAGTGGCCAATGTGTCCATCTGACATTAAGTCGATTCGATAGCAAATGACGAAAATGGGCGGATTTCAGAGGTTTTTACTACATACGAACACTTTTCACATTCTCCCGTGCAACGTGGCTGCTAGTCCTCCCTTCATGCAAAATCGTAAGGTCCTAGCTCATGTCCAAGGCACCAAAGCCGGCTAAAACGTCAATAATCGATAGTTAAAACCATTATTTTCCTGCTTCTTACTGGCTATTACGCCAACTTAGAAGCCTATTCTGTGTTCTACTATGGTACTTTTAGTGTCTCCCAATTCCGCAGCACGCGGCATAGCTTTGCACACGATAAATGTAACCATTTCAGAGAGAAGAGCAGCCAGTGTGACGATTTGACATTAAGTCGATTCGATAGCAAATGACGAAAACGGGCCGATTTCTTGGGTTTCTACTAAATATGAACACTTTTCACATTCTCCCGTACAACGTGGCTGATAGTCCTCCCTTCATGCAACATGTTAAGGTCCTAGCTCATGTCCAAGGCACCACTGATTCTTACTGGCTTTTACATCAACTTAGAAGCTTTTTCTGTGTTCTGGTATGTTGCTTTTAGTGTCTCCGCATTTCGCATCTCGCGACATAGCTTTGCACAAGATAAATGTAACCGTTTCAGAGAGAAGAGCGGCCAATGTAACGATCAGACTTTAAGTCGTTTCGATAGCAAATTTATTTATTTGTTTATTTATTTAACCTGGCAAGATTAGTGCCATCAGGCCCTCTCTTACATTTAACCAGGCATTCTACTTATTTTACAATCTTATGTTGTAGTAGGCATGTTAAACTACATCTAATACAAAAAGTGAGATAAACAATTAGAAAAGTACACCTCGAAAAATACATTATTGAAGAGAAAGGTTTCAGATAGGAGTGCTGGCAGCAGGGAGTGTGGGGGGTACTCATGGTGAAGGGAGGAGAAGACTAGAGAGACATGATGAAACATAATTTAGGAAAATATAAAGTAAAAGGAGACTGCGTGGCTAATAGAGATAGATGAAGAGGAAGGCATCTCAGAAGCAAGATAGGAGACGCTAGCTTTGCTATTTGACATATGAGAGGATTGGCCTTGCACATTAATTTTGTGGAGAATTTAATGCGGATGATAGTAGGAAATGCTTCAACGTCTTATTAAAATTAACAGGAGATTGAATTTTCCTCAAGGTAAGGGGCAGTTTGTTCCAGAGGCGGACAGCGGTAACTGAGAAGGAGTTTGCAAAAGTTTTTGTTTTGTGAGTATGCACAGCTAGGATACCAGATAAGAGCGACCTCGTGTTTCGATTATGATGGCATGACTGGTTTTTAATCTCTGAAGCTAGGTACTGGGGTGCTTGCGCGACGAGGAGTCGGAGAAGTAGACATATAGTGTGGTAGTCACGCAGTTTGTCCGGCCGCAGCCACCCTAGCTCTGAGTATGAAGCACTAACATGATCATATCGGCGAATGTTGCAGGTGTAACGCACACAGGCATTCATGGTTAGCTCTAGGCGTCTTTTGTTTTCACTACTCATGGTTTGTTGAATCACATCACAATAGTGGAGGTTCGGTAGAACGAGTGCTGGCGTTTCAAGTCCTGTGGGAATATGTTCCGAAACTTTTTGAGAGTATGGAGACAAGCAGACGTCTTTCGGCACACAGCGACTGTATTCTCCGCCCAGTTGAGATGCTCGTCCAAAGTTACACCCAAGTTCTTCACTGTTTTCTGATATGGTATTGTAGTACCTTCGAGCAGAATAGGAGGTAGCCGTTCGCGGAAATCTGAACTTATTAATTTCTGATGGGCTATTAAGATTACTTGCGTCTTTTTTGCATTTAATTTAAGCCCCTGGTTTTTCGCCCATGTCAGAACTGAAGACAGATCATCATTCATCAGAGCGATTGCAGTGTTTACGTCTTCAGGTCTGACGCTAAGGTAGAGCTGGAGGTCGTCGGCATAGAAATGATGTTTACAGGAGGACAAAACCGACGAAATATCGTTGACATATAAAGAAAACAAAAGTGGTCCTAAGACTGATCCTTGTGGCACTCCCGAAGAAACATGTTTCCAGGTAGATTTTTCATTTGCGCAGACAACACATTGCTGTCTGTCTTTTAAGTAGCTTTCAAACCATCTCATTGCACTATCAGAGAAATTAAGCTGTTGCATTTTTCTGAGTAATATGTCAAAGTTAACAGTGTCAAAAGCTTTGCTGAAGTCCAGTAGCGTCAATATTGTTGCCTTTCGATTGTCGATGGCATATTTCAGGTCATCAGTTACTTTATTTAGAGCAGTGTTTCTGCTGTGATGTTTACGGAAAACAGATTGAAATTTGTCATATAGTCTGAATTCATGCAAGTGTTCAGTGATTTGGTCATGAACAATATATTCAAGTGCTTTGGAAACAGCTGGCAGTATGCTAATTGGTTGGTAATCACTAGGCAGTTGCGGGTTTTCGATCATAGGGATGGGTCGAATTATGCTTCTTTTCCATGCAGTGGGGTATATTCCGTTCACGAGGGAAAAATTAAAAATGTCAGTTAAGACAGGTACTAAGATATCGGCAACATTGTTAATCATGGTTATACCGATACTGACGTTGCCTATTGCATCAGAAGAGTTTCTCATTATTGCTTTTCTTGCCGTATTTGTTGTTACATGTTTTAGATGGAAGGTATCGTTGTTAGTTATCCTGCTTGGGGATTCTTGTGGACGGTAATTATCAGCCATGCTGGTAATCAGAGGTGCAGAGAAGAAATCATTTAATTCGTTAGCTGACACATGAAAAGTAGTTTCCGATTTTGCCTTTCCGACCCCCAAGCTACGGAGATTTTTCCATAGAGTCGTGGGTGTCAGATCGCTGTACACAAGGGAGCGAGCGTGCCTGATTTTTGGATTGCGAATGCATTGTTTCACTCTGTTCCGTAGCTTTCTATATTCTTCGAAACGCTCGGGTTTCGGATCTGCCTTGAAACGCCTGTGGGCAGCATCCCTATTAGTCATCATTTGACGTAATTCAGCTGTCAGCCATGGAGCAGGAGATGTTCTTGCACGGACTGTGCGTACAGGTGCTTTTAGTGTCCCCGCATATCGCAGCACGCAACATAGCCTTTGCACACGACAAATGTAACCGTTTCAGAGAGAAGAGCGGCCAATGTGACGATCTGACATTAATTTGAAACGATAGCAAATGTCGGAACCGGGCGTTTTTCTTAGGTTTTTGCTACATATGAACACTTTTCACATTCTCCCGTGCAACGATGCTGCCAGAACTCCATTAATGCAAAATCTTAAGGTCCTAGCTCATGTCCAAGTCACCACAGCGGGCAAAAAGTCAATAATCGATAGCTAAAACTATTATTTTACTGCTTCTTACTGGCTAACACATCAAATTAGAAGCTTCTTCTGTGTTCTACTATGGTACTTTTAGTTTCTCCGCATACCGCAGCATGCGACATAGCTTTGCACACGATAAATGTAAGCGTTTCAGAGAGAACATCGGCCAATGTGACGATCTGTCATTAAGTCGATTCGATAGCAAATGACGAGAACGGGCCGATTTCTTAGGTTTTTACTACATATGATTACTTTTCACATTCTATCGTGCAATGTGGTTGCTAGCCCTCCCTTCATGCAAAATGTTAAGGTACTAGCTCATGTCCAAGGCACCAAAGCCGGCTAAAAAGTCTAAATTCGATAACTGAACTTGAATTGTGCTGTTGCTTACTGGCTATTACATCAACTTTGAAGCTCCTTCTGTTTTCTACTATGGTGCGTTTAGTGTCTCCGCAATCCGCAGCACGCGACATAGGTTTGTACACGATGAATGTAACCGTTTCAGAGAGAAGAGCGGTCAATGTGACGATCCAGCATTAAGTCGTTACGATAGCAAATGACGAGGACGGGCGGATTTCTCAGGTTTTAGCTACATTCGAACACTTTTCACATTCTCCCGTGCAACGTGGCTGCCGGACCTCCATTCATGCAAAATGGTAAAGTCCTAGCTCTTGTCCAAGGCACCAAAGCCGGCTAAAAAGTCAATAATCGATAGATAAAATTTGAATTGTACTGCATCTTACTGGCTATTACATCAGTTCAGAAGCTTCTTCTGTGTTCTACTGTGGTGCTTTTAGTGTCCCCGCATATCGCTGCACGCAACATAGCCTTTGCACACGATAGATGTAAACGTTTCAAAGAGAACAGCGGCCAATGTGACGACCTGTCAATAAGTCGATTCGATAGCAAATGGCGAAAACGGGCGGATTTCGTAGGTTTTTACTACATGTGAACGTTTTTCACATTCTCCCGTGCAACGTGGCTGCTAGTCCTCCCTTCATGCAAAATCTTAAGGTCCTAGCTGATGTCCAAGGCACCAAAGCCGGCTAAAAATTCAAAAATCGTTAACTAAACTTGAATTTACCGTGTTAAAAGCTATGTCGCGTGCTGCGGACTGCGGAGACACTAAATTCACCATAGTAGAACAAAGAAGAAGCTTCTAAGTTGACGTAATAGCCAGTAAGAAGCAGTAAAATAATAGTTTTAGCTATCGATTATTAGATTTTTAGCCGGCTTTAGTGCCTTGGACATGAGCTAGGACCTTAAGAATTTGTATAAAGGGAAGATTAGCATCCATGTTGCACGGGAGAATGTGAAAAGTGTTCATATGTAGTAACAACTTAAGAAATCTGCCCGTTTTCGACATTTGCTGTCGATTCGTCTTAATGTCAGATCGTCACATTGGCCGCTCTTTTCTCTGAAACGGTTACATTTATCGTGTGAAAAGCTATGTCGCGTGCTGCGGAATGCGGAGACACTAAATGCACCATAGTAGAACTCAGATGAAGCTTCTAAGTTGATGTAATAGCTAGTAAGAAGCAGTACAATTCAAGCTTTACTTACCGATTTTTGACTTTTTAACCGGCTTTGGCACCTTGGACATGAGCTAGGACCTTAAGATTTTGCATGAAGGGAGGACTAGCACCAACGTTGCACGAAAGAATGTGAAAAGTGTTCATATGTAGTAATAACCTTAGAAATCGCCCCGTTTTCGTCCTTTGCTATCGAATCGACTTAATGTCAGATAGTCATATTGGCCGCTCTTCTCTCTGAAACGGTTACATTTATCGTGTGCAAAGGTATCTCACGTGCTGCGGAATGCGGAGACACTAAATGCACCATAGTAGAACACAGAAGGAGCTTCTAAGTTGATGTAATAGCCAGTAAGAAGCAGTACAACTCAAGTTTAGTTATCGATTTTTGACTTTTTAGACGCTTCCGTGCCTTCGACATGAGCTAGGACCTTAAGATTTTGCATGAAGGGAGGACTAGCAGCCACGTTGCGCGGGATAATGTGAAAAGTGATCATATGTAGTAAAAACCTAAGAAATCCGTCCGTTTTCGTCATTTGCTATCGAATCGACTTATTGACAGGTAACTAGAAGAGTCGACAGCAGCGCGTCAGCAGCGGGGAAGCAGCAGGTGCGGCGGGCATGCTCCTGGCGGAATGTGCGGCCGCGGCTCCCGGTATAGCGGAGCTGGTCCGCTCTGAGGTAAACGCTGCGCTTCGCGATAAAAACAATCTCGATCTGACAGTAGGCACCATATCAGATACTGTAACGGCAGCAGTATTGGCCAAAATGCGTGAAACTGTTGAGGCCAGTACTGCCGAAATTACAGCACTAAAAAAGTCTGTGACTGAATACGAGAGAAAGGCGCGAGAGTTGGAAGTGAAACTATCTGCCGCCACAGACGAGCTAGAACAGTACCAAAGGCGAAATAGTCTACGACTGTTTGGAGTAGCAGAAAATAAAGAAGAAGACTCGGACAACCTGCTTATACAGGTTGCGCGTGAAAAATTAGGCGTCGAAGTGACCAAGGCAGAAATTGACAGGGGCCACCGGGTGGGACGAAAACTACCAGGTGCTACCAAACCTCGTCCAATAATAATTAAATTTGTGTCGTACCGAAAAAGGGCTGAGATCTTTACCCAGAAGAAGAAGTTAGCAAGGACAGCCGGCAAAAAGTCATTAATCGATAGCTAAAACTGTTATTGTACTCCTTCTTACTGGCTATTACATAAACTTCGAAACTTCTTCTGTGTTCTACTATGGTACTTTTAGTGTCTCCGCATACCGCAGCACGCGACATAGCTTTGCTCACGATTAAAGTAACCGTTTCATAGAGAAGAGCGGATAATGTGACGATCTGGCATAAAGTCGTTTCGATAGCAAATGACGGGAACGGGCCGATTTCTCAGGTTTTTAATACATATGAACACTTTTCACATTCTCCCGTGCAACGTGGTTGCTAGCCCTATCCTCATGCAATATCTTAAGGTCGTAGCTCATGTCCAAGGCACCAAAGCCGGCTAAAAAGTCAATAATCGATAGCTAAAACTATTAATGTACTGCTTCTTACTGCCTATAACATCAACTTAGAAGCTTATTCTGTGTTCTACAATGGTGCTTTTAATGTCTCCGCAATCCGCAGCATGCGACACAGCTTTGCACATGATGAATGTAACCGTTTCAGTGAGAAGAGCGGCCCTTGTGACGATTCGATAGCAAATGACGAAAACGGGCGGATTTCTCGGGTTTTTACTACATACGAACACTTTTCACATTCTCCCGTGCAATGTGGCTGCCGGGCATCCCTTCATGTAAAATCTTAAGGTCATAGCTCATGTCCAAGAGACCAAGGACTGCTAAAAAGTAAAATATCGATAGCTAAAACTATTATTGTACTGCTTCTTACTGCATATTACATCAACTTAGAAGCTTCTTCTTGAATTGTACTGCTTCTTACTAGCTATTACATCAACTGAGAAGCATATTCTGTGTTCCACTATGGTGCTTTTAGTGTCTCCGCATATCGCAACGTGCGACATAGCTTTGCACACGATAAATGTAACCGTTTCAGAGGAAAGAGCGGCCAATGTGACCATCTGTAATTGAGTCGATTCAATAGCAAATGACGAAAACGGGCCGATTTTAAAGGTTTTTACTACATATGAACATCTTTCACATTCTCCCGTGGAACGTGGCTGCTAGTCCTCCCTGCATGCAAAATCTTAAGGTCCCAGCTCATGTTCATAGCACCAAAGCCGGCTAAAAAGTAAAATATCGATAGATAAAACTATTATTGTACTGCTTCTTACTGCTTATTACATCAACTTAGAAGCTTCTCCTTGAATTGTACTGCTTCTTACTGGCTATTACATCAACTTAGAAACTTATTCTGTGTTCTGCTATGGTGTTTTTGGATTCTCCGCATATCGCAGCACGCGACATAGCTTTGCACACGATAAATGTAACCGTTTCAGAGAGAAGAGCGGCCAATGTGACGATTTGACATTAAGTTGATTCGATAGCAAATTACGACAACGGGCGGATTTCTTAGGTTTTTACTACATTTGAACACTTTTCCCATTGTCCCATGTAACGTGGCTGCTAGATCTCCCAGCATGCAAAATCTTAAGGTCCTAGCTCATGACCAAGGCACCAAACCCGACTAAAAAGTCAAAAATCGATAACTAAACTTGAATTGTAGTTCTTCTTACTGGCTATTACATCAACTTCGAAGCTTCTTCTGTGTTCTACTATGGTGCTTTTAGTGTCTCCGCATATCGCAGCACGCGTCATAGCTTTGCACACGATAAATGTAACCGTTTCAGAGAGAAGAGCGGCCAATGTTTCGATCTGACATTAAGTCGATTCGATAGCAAATGACGAAATCGGGCGATTTTCTTAGGTTATTACTACATATAAACACTTTTCACATTCTCCCGTGCAACGCGTCTGCTAGTCCTCCATTGATGCAAAATCCTAAGGACCTAGCTCATGTCCAAGGCACCAAAGAATGGTAAAAAGTCAATAATCGATAACTAAAACTTGAATTGTACTACTTCTTACTGGTTATTACATCAACTTACAAGCTTCATCTGTGTTCCACTATGGTGCTTTTAGTGTCTCTGCATACCGCAACACGCGACATAGCTTTGCAGACAATAAATGTAACCGTCTCAGAGAGAAGAGCGGCCAATGTGACGATCTGTCTTTATGTCGATTCGATAACAAATGACGAAAACGGACCGATCTCAGGTTTTTACTACATATGAAGACTTTTCACATTCTCCCGTGCAACGCGGCTGCTAGTCCTCCTTTCATACAAAATCTTAAGGTACTAGCTCATGTCCAAGGCATCAAAGAAGGATAAAATGTCAATAATCGATAACTAAACCTTGTATTGTACTACTTCTTACTGACTTTTACATCAACTTGGAAGCTTCATCTGTGTTCTACTATGGTGTCATTAGTGTCTCCACATACCGCAGCTCGCGACATAGCTTTGCAGACGATAAATGTAAGCGTTTCAGAGAGGAGAGCGGGCAATGTGTGGATCTTGCTTTAAGTCGATTCGATAACAAATGACGAAAACTGACGGATTTCTGAGTTTTTCACTACATATGAACACTTTTCACAATCTCCCGTGCAACGCGGCTGCTAGACCTCACTTCATGAAAAATCCTAAGTTCGTAACTCATTTCCAAAGCACCAAAGAAGGGAAAAAATCAATAATCGATAACTAAAACTTGAATTGTACTACTTCTTACTGGCTATTACATCAACCTAGAAGCTTCATGTGTCTTCTACTATGGCGCTTTTAGTGTTTCCGCATACCGCAGCACACGATATAGCTTAGCAGACGATAAATGTAACCGTTTCAGAGAGAAGAGCGGTCATTGTGACGATCTGGCTTTAAGTCGATTCGACAACAAATGACGAAAACTGTTAATTTCTCAGGTTCTACTACATATGAACACTATTCACATTCTCCCGTGCCACGCGGCGGCAACTCCTAATTTCATGCAAAATCTTAAGGTCCTAGCTCTTGTCCAAGGCACCAAAGAAGGGTAAAAAGTCAGTAATCGATAACTAAAACTTGAATTGTACTACTTCTTACTGGCTATTACATCAACTTAGAACCTTCATCTTTGTTCTACTATGGTGCTTTTAGTGTGGCTGCATACCGCAACACGCGATATAGCTTGTAAGCGTTTCAAACAGAAGAGCGGCCAATGTGACGATCTGGCTTGAAGTCGATTCGATAACAAATGACTTAAACGGACGGATTTCTCAGGTTTTTACTACATATGATTACTTTTCAATTCTAACATGCAACGCGGCTGCTAGTCCTCCTTCTTTTAATGCAAAATCTTAAGGTCCTAGCTCATGCCCAAGGCTCCAAAGCCTGCTAAAAAGTCAATAATAGATAACTAAAACTTGAATTGTACTACTTCTTACTGGCTATTACATCAACTTAGAAGCTTCATGTGTGTTCTTCTATGGTGCTTTTAGTGTCTCCGCATTCCGCAGCACGTGACATAGCTATGCAGACGATAAATTTAACCGTTTCAGAGAGGGCAGCTGCCAATGTGTTGATCATGCTTTAAGTCGATTAGATAACAAATCACGAAAACGGACGGATTTCTCAGGTTTTTACTACATATGAACACTTTTCACATTCTCCCATGCAACGCGGCTGCTAGTCCTCCTTTCATGTACAATCTTAAGGTCCTAGTTCATGTCCAAGGCAACAAAGAAGGGTACAAAGTCAATAATCGATAACTACAACTTGAATTGTACTACTTCTTACTGGTTATTACATCAACTTAGAAGCTTCATCTGTGTTCTACTATGGTGCTTTCAGTGTCTCCGCGTATCGCAGCAGGCGACATAGCTTTGCAGATGATAAATGTAACAGTTTCAGAGAGAAGAGCGGCCAATGTGACGATCTGGCTTTAAGTCGATTCAATAACAAAAGACGAAAACGGACGGATTTCTCAGGTTTTTACTACATATGAACACTTTTCACATTCTCCCGTGCAACGCGGCTGCTAGTCCTCCTTTCATGCAAAATCTTAAGGTCCTAGCTAATGTCCAAGGCACCAAAGAAGGGTTGTTGTTGTTGTTGTTGTCGTCTTCAGTCCTGAGACTGGTTTGATGAAGCTCTCCGTGCTACTCTATCCTGTGTAAGCTGCTTCATCTCCCAGTACCTACTGCAACCTACATCCTTCTGAATCTGCTTAGTGTACTCATCTCTCGGTCCCCTCTACGATTTTTACCCTCCACGCTGCCATCCAATGCTAAATTTGTGATCCTTTGATGCCTCAAAACATGTCCTACCAACCGATGTCTTCTTCTAGTCAAATTGTGCCACAAACTTCTCTTCTCCCCAATCCTATTCAATACCTCCTCATTAGTTACGTGATCTATCAACCTTACCTTCAGTATCTTCTGTAGCACCACATTTCGAAAGCTTCTACTCTCTTCTTGTCCAAACTAGTTATCGTCCATGTTTCACTTCCATACATGGCTACACTCCAAACAAATACTTTCAGAAACGAGTTCCTGATACATAAATCCATATTCGATGTTAACAAATTTCTCTTCTTCAGAAACGCTTTCCTTGCCATTGCCAGTGTACATTTTATATCCTCTCTACATCGACCATCATCAGTTATTTTAGTTCCTAAATAGCAAAACTCCTTTACTACTTTAAGTGTCTCATTTCCTAATCTAATTCCCTCAGCATCACCCGATTTAATTTGACTACATTCCATTATCCTCGTTTTGCTGTTGTTGATGTTCATCTTATATCCTCCTTTCAAGACACTGTCCATTCCGTTCAACTGCTCTTCCAAGTCCTTTGCCGTCTCTGACAGAATTACAATGTCATCGGCGAACCTCAAAGTTTTTACTTCGTCTCCATGAATTTTAATACCTACTCCAAATTTTTCTTTTGTTTCCTTTACTGCTTGCTAAATATACAGATTGAATAACATCGGGGAGAGGCTACAACCCTGTCTCACTCCTTTCCCAACCACTGCTTCCCTTTCATGCCCCCCGACTCTGATGACTGCCATCTGGTATCTGTACAAATTGTAAATAGCCTTTCGGTCCCTGTATTTTACCCCTGCAACCTTTAGAATTTGAAAAAGAGTATTCCAGTCAACATTGTCAAAAGCTTTCCCTCAGTCTACAAATGCTAGAAACGTAGGTTTGCCTTTTCTTAATCTTTCTTCTAAGATAAGTCGTAAGGTCACTATTGCCTCTCCTGTTCCAACATTTCCATGGAATCCAAACAGATCCTCCCCGAGGTCCGCATCAACCAGTTTTTCCATTCGTCTGTAAAGAAATCGCGTTAGTATTTTGCAGCTGTGACTTATTAAACTGATAGTTTACCCAAAGAAGGGTAAAAAGTCAATAATCGATAACTAAAACTTGAATGGTACTGTTTCTTACTGGTTATTACAACAACTTTGAAGCATCTTCTGTGTTCAACTATGGTGCTTTTAGTGTCTCCGCATACCGCAGCACGCGAAATAGCTTTGCAGACGATAAATGTAACCGTTTCAGAGAGAAGAGCTGAGAATGTGAGGATATGGATTTAAGTCGATTCGATAACAAATGACGAAAACGGACGGATTTCTCAGGTTTTTACTACATATGAACACTTTTCCATTCTCCCACGCACGCGGCTGCTAGTCCTCCTTTCATGAAAATCTTAAGGTCCGAGCTCATGTCCAAGGCACCAAAGCCGGCTAAAAAGTCAATAATCCATAAGTAAAACTTGAATTCTACTACTTCTTACTCGCTATTACATCAACTTTGAAGCTTCATCTGTGATCTACTATGGTGCTTTTACTGTCTCCGCATACCAAAGCACGCGACATAGCTTTGCAGACGATAAATGTAACCGTCTCAGAGAGAAGAGCAGCTAATGTGACGACCTGTCTTTAAGTCGATTCGATAACAAATGACGAAAACGGACGGATTTCTCTGGTTTTACTACATATGAACACTTTTCACATTCTCCCGAGCAACGCAGCTGCTAGTCCTTCTTTCATGCAAAATCTTAAGGTCCTAGCTCATGTCCATTGCACCAAAGCCGGCAAAAAAGTCAATAATCGATAACTTAAACTTGAATTGTACAACTTCTTACTGGCTGTTAGATCAACTTAGAAGCTTCATCTGTGTTCTACTATGGTGCTTTTAGTGTCTCCGCATACCGCAGCACGCGAAATAGCTTTGCAGACGATAAATGTAACCGTTTCAGAGAGAAGAGCGGCCAATGTGACGATCTGGCTTTAAGTCGATTCCATAACAAATGACCAAAACGTACGGATTTCTCAGGTTTATACTACATATGAACACTTTTCACATTCTCCCGTGAAACGCGGCTGGTAGTCCTCGTTTCACGCAAAATCTTAAGGTCCTAGCTCATTTGCAAGGCACCAAAGAAGGGTGAAAAGTCAATAATCGATAACTAAAACTTGAATTGTATAACTTCTTACTGGCTATTACATCAACTTAGAAGCTTCATCTGTGCTCTACTATGGAGCTTTTAGTGTCTCCGCATACCGCAGCACGCGACATTGCTTTGCAGACGATAAATACAATCGTTTCAGAGAGAAGAGCGTCCAATGTGGCGATCTGGCTTTAAGTGGATTCGATAAAAATGACGAAAACGGACGGATTTCTCAGTTTTTTACTACATATGAACACTTATCACATTCTCCCGTGCAACGCAGCTCCTAGTCCTCTTTTCATGCATAATCTTAAGGTCCTAGCTCATGTCCAAGGCACCAAAGCCGGCTATAAAGTCAATAATCGATAACTAAAACTTGAATTGTAATATTTCTTACTAGCTATTACATCAACATAGAAGCTTCATGTGTGTTCTACTATGAAGCTTCTAGTGTCTCCGCATACCGCAGCACCCGACATAGCTTTCAGACGATAAATGTAACCGTTTCAGAGAGAAGAGCGGGCAATGTGCCGATCGGGCTTTAAGTCGATTCGAAAACAAATGACAAAAAGTACGGATTTTTCAGGTTTATACTTCAAATGACCACTTTTCACATTCTCCCGTGCAACGCGGCTGCTAGCTCTCCTTTAATGCAAAATCTTAAGGTCCTAGCTCATGTGCAAGGCACCAAAGAAGTTTAAAAGTCAATAATCGATAACTAATACTTGAATTGTACTACTTCTTACTGGCTATTACATCAACATAGAAGCTTCATCTGTGTTCTACTATGGTGCTTTTAGTGTCTCCGCATACCGCAGCACGCGACATAGCTTTGCAGACGATAATTGTAACCGTTTCAAAGAGAAGAGCGGCCAATGTGACGAACTTGTTTTAAGTCGATTCGTTAATAATGACGTAAACCGTCGTATTTCTCAGGATTTTTCGACATATGAACACTTTTGACAATTTCCCGTACAACGCGGCTGCTACTCCTTCTTTCATTCAAAATCTTAAGGTCCTAGCTCATGTCCAAGGCACCAAAGAAGGGTGAAAAGTCAATAATCGATAACTAAAACTGGAATTGTACTACATCTTACTGGCTATTACATTAACTTAGAAGCTTCATATGTGTTCTACTATGGAGCTTTTGGTGTCTCCGCATACCGCAGCACGCGACATAGCTTTGCAGACGATAAATACAACCGTTTCAGAGAGAAGAGCGGCCAATGTGACGATCTTGCTTTAAGTCGATTCGATAACAAATGACAAAAACGTACGGATTTCTCAGGTTTTTTCTACATATGAACACTTTTGACATTTTCCCGTGGAACGCGGCTGCTAGTCCTTATTTCATGCAAAATCTTAAGGTCCTAGCTCATGTCCAAGGCACCAAAGAAGTGGAAAAGGTCAATAATCGATAACTAAAACTTGAATTGTACTACTTCTCAGTGGCTATTACATCAACTTAGATGCTTCATCTATGTTCTACTATGGTGCTTTTAGTGTCTCCGCATACAGCAGCAAGCGACATAGCTTTGCAGACGATAAATGTAACCGTTTCAGAGAGAAGAGAGGCCAATGTGACGATCTTGTTTTAAGTCGATTCAATAATAATGACGAAAACTGACGGATTTCTCAGGTATTTACTGCATATGAACACTATTAACATTCTTCAATGCAACCCGGCTGCTAGTCCTCCTTTAATGCAAAATCGTAAGGTCCTATGTCATGTCCATGGCACCAAAGCTGGCTAAAATGTCAATAATCGATAACTAAAACTTAAATTGTACTACTTCTTACTGGCTATTACATCAACTTAGAAGCTTCATCTGCGTTCTACTATGGTGCTTTCAGTGTCTCCGCATACCGCAGCACGCGACATAGCTTTGCAGACGATAGATGTAACCGTTTCAGAGAGAAGAGTGGCTAATGTGACGATCTGGCTTTAAGTCGATTCGATAACAAATGACGAAAACGGACGGATTTCTCAGGGTTTTAACTACAAATGAACACTTTTCACATTCTCCCGTGCAACGCGGCTGCTAGTCCTCCATTCATGCAAAATATAAGTTCCTGGCACATGTCCAAGGCACCAAAGAAGGGTAAAAAGTCAATAATCGATACATAAAATCTGAACTGTACTACTTCTTACTGGCTATTACTTCAACTTAGGAGCTTCATCTCTGTTCTACTATGGTGCTTTTAGTGTCTCCGCATACCGGAGCTCGCGACATAACTTTGCAGACGATAAATGTAACCGTTTCAGACAGAAGAGCGGCCAATGTGACGATCTGGCTTTAAGTCGATTCGACAACAAATGTCGAAAACTTACGGATTTCTCAGATTTTTACTACATATGAACACTTTTCACATTCTCCCGTGCAACGCGGCTGCTAGTCCTCCTTTCATGCACAATCTTAAGTTCCTAGGTCATGTTCAAGGCACCAAAGAAGAATAAAAAGTCAATAATCGATAACCAAAATTCGAATTGTACTACTTCTTACTGGCTATTACATCAACTTAGAAACTTCATCTGTGTTCTACTATGGTGCTTTTAGTGTCTCCGCATACCGCAGCACGCGACATAGCTTTGCAGACGAAAAATGTATCCGTTTCAGACAGAAGAGGGGCCAATGTGAAGATTTGGCTTTAAGTCGATTCGATAACAAATGAGGAAAACGGACATATTTCTCAGGTTTTTACTACATATGAACACTTTCCACATTCTCCCGTGCAAAGCGGCTGCTAGTCCTCCTTTCATGCAAAATCTTAAGTTCCTAGCTCATGTCCAAGGCACCAAAGAAGGGTAAAAAGTCAATAATCGATACCTAAAACTTGAATTGTACTACTTCTTACTGGCTATTACATCAACTTAGAAGCTTCACTTGTGTTCTACTATGGTGCTTTTAGTGTCCCCGCATACCGCAGGTCGCGACATACCTTTGCAGACGATAAGTACAACCGTTTTAGAGAGAAGAGCGACCAATGTGACGATCTGGCTTTAAGTCGATTCGAAAACAAATGACGAAAACAGACATATTTCGAAGGATTTTACTACATATGAACACTTTCCACATTCTCCGGTGCAACGCGGCTGCTAGTCCTCCTTTCATGCAGAATCTTATGTTCCTAGCTCATGTCCAACTCACCAAAGAAGTGTAAAAAGTCAATAATCGATACCTAAAACTTGAATTGTACTACTTCTTACTGGCTATTACATCAAATTGGAAGCTTCATTTGGGTTCTACTATAGTGCTTTTCGTGTCTCCGCATACCGCAGCACGAGACATAGCTTTGCAGACGATAAGTACAACCGTTTCAGAGAGAAGAGCGGCCAATGTGAGTCTCTGGCTTTAAGTCGATTCAATAACAAATGACGAAAACGGACGGATTTCTCAGGGTTTTAACTACAAATGAACACTTTTCACATTCTCCCGGTCAACGCGGCTGCTAGTCCTCCTTTCATGCAAAACCTTAAGTTCCTGGCTCATGTCCAAGGCACCAAAAACGGGTAAAATGTCAATAAGCGATAACCAAAACTTGATTTGTACTACTTCTCACTGGCTATTACATCAACTTAGAAACTTCATCTGTGTTCTACTATGGTGCTTTTAGTGTCTCCGCACACCGCAGCACGCGACATAGCTTTGCAGACGAAAAATGTATCCGTTTCAGACAGAAGAGCGGCCAATGTGACGATTTGGCTTTAAGTCGATTCGATAACAAATGAGGAAGTCGGACATATTTCTCAGGTTTTTACTACATATGAACACTTTCCACATTCTCCCATGCAACGCGGCTGCTAGTCCTCCTTTCATGCAGAATCTTACGTTCCTAGCTCATGTCCAAGGCACCAAAGAAGGGTAAAAAGTCAATAATAGATAACTAGAACTTGAATTATACTACTTCTTACTTGCTATTACATCAACCTAGAAGCTTCATCTGTGCTCTACTATGGTGCTTTTAGTGTCGCCGCATACCGCAGCACGCGACATAGCTTTGCAGACGATAAGTACAACCGTTTCAGATGTAAGGGAGGCACCATGTGACGATCTGGCTTTAAGACGATTCGATAACATATGACGAAAACGGACGGATTTCTCAGGTTTTTACTACATATGAACACTTCTCACATTCTCCCGGTCAACGCGGCTGCTAGTCCTCCTTTCATGCAGAATTTTAAGGTCAGAGCTCATGTCCAAGGCACCTAAGCCAGCTAAAAAGTCAATAGTCGATACCTAAAACTTGAATTGTACTACTTCTTACTGGCTATTACATCAACTTAGGAGCTTCATCTGTGTTCTACTAAGGTGCTTTTAGTGTCTCCGCATACCGCAGCACGCGACATAGCTTTGCAGACGATAAATGTAACCGCTTCAGACAGAAGTGCGGCCAATGTGACGATCTGGCTTTATGTCGATTCGGTAACAAATGACGAAAACGGACGGATTTCTCAGGTTTTTACTACATTTGAACACACATTCCCCCGTGCAACGCGAGTGCTAGTCCTCCTTTCATGCAAAATTTTAAGTTCCTAGCTCATGTCCAAGGCACCAAAGAAGAATAAAAAGTCAATAATCGATACCTAAAACTTGAATTGTACTACATCTTACTGGCTATTACATCAACTTAGAAGCTTCATCTGTGTTCTACTATGGTGCTTTTAGTGTCTTCGCATAACGCAGCACGCGACATAGCATTGCAGACGATAAGTACAACCGTTTCAGAGAGATGAGCGGCCAATGTGACGATCTGGCCTTAAGTCGATTCGATTACAAATGACGAAAACGGACGGATTTCTCAGGTTGTTACTACATATGAACACTTCTCACATTCTCCCGTGCAACGCGGCTGCTAGTCCTCCTTTCATGCAGAATCTTAAGGTCTGAGCTCATGTACAAGGAACCAAAGAAGGGTAAAAAGTCAATAATCGATACCTAAAACTTAAATTGTACTACTTCTTACTGGCTATTACATCCACTTAGAATCTTCATCTGTGTTCTACTATGGTTCTTTTTGTATCTCCGCACACCGCAGCACGCGACACTGTTTTGCAGACGATAAGTACAACCATTTCAGAGAGAAGAGCGGCCAATTGGACGATCTGGCTTTAAGTCGATTCGATAACAAATGACGAAAACGGACGGATTTCTCAGGTTCTTACTACATATGAACACTTTTCACATTCTCCTATAAAACTCGGCTGCCAATCCTCCTTTCATGCAGAATCTTAAGGTCCTAGCTCATGTCCAAGGCACCAAAACCAGACAAAAAGTCAAAAATCGATATCTAAAACTTGAGTTGTACTACTTCCTACTGGCTATTACATCAACTTAGAAGCTTCATCTGTGTTCTACTATGGTGCTTTTAGTGTCTCCGCATACCGCAGAACGCGACATAGCTTTGCAGACGATAAGTACAACCGTTTCAGAGAGATGAGCGGCCAATGTGACGATCTGGCTTTAAGTCGATTCGATAACAAATAAGGAAAACGGAAGGATTTATCAGGTTTTTACTACATATGAACGCTTTTCACATTCTCCCGTGCAACGCGGCTACTAGTCCTCCTTTCATGCAAAATCTTAAGTTCCTAGCTCATGTCCAAGGCACCAAAGAAGGGTAAAAAGTCAATAATCTATACCTAAAACTTGAATTGTACTACTTCTTACAGGCTATTACATCAACTTAGAAGCTTCATCTGTGTTCTACTATGGTGCTTTTAGTGTCTCTGCATACCGCAGCACGCGACATAACTTTGCAGGCGATAAATGTAACCTTTTCAGACACAACTGCGGCCAATCTGACGATCTGGCTTTAAGTCGTTTCGATAACAAATGACGAAAACGGACAGATTTCTCAGGTTTTTACTACATATGAACACTTTTCACATTCTCCCGTGCAACGCGGCTGCTAGTCCTCCATTCATGCAAAATCTTAAGCTCCTATCTCATGTCCAAGGCACCAAAGAAGGGTAAAAAGTCAATAATCGATACCTAAAACACGATTTGTACTACTTCTTCCTGGCTATTACATCAACTTAGAAGCTTCATCTGTGTTCTACTATGGTGCTTTTAGTGTCTCCGCATACCGCAGAACGCGACATAGCTTTGCAGACGATAAGTACAACCGTTTCAGAGAGATGAGCGGCCAATGTAGCGTTCTGGGTTTAAGTCGATTCGATAACAAATGACGAAAACGGACGGATTTCTCAGGTTGTTACTACATATGAACACTTTTCACATTCTCCCGTGCAACGCGGCTGCTAGTCCGCCTCTCATGCAGAATCTTAAGATCCTAGCACATGTCTAAGGCACCAAAGGCAGCTAAAAAGTCAATAATCAATACCTAAAACTTTAATTGTACTACTTCTTACTGGCTATTACATCAACTTAGAAGCTTCATCTGCGTTCTACTATTGTTCTTTTAGTGTCTCCGCATACCGCAGCACGCGACATAGCTTTGCAAACGATAAGTACAACCGTTTCAGTTAAGAGGGTTGGCCCATGTGACGATCTGGCTTTAAGTCGATTCGATAACAAATGAAGAAAACGGACGGATTTCTCAGGTTTTTACTACATATGAACACTTCTCACATTCTCCCGTGCAACTCGGCTGCTAGTCCTCCTTTCATGCAGAAACTTAAGGTCCTAGCTGATGTCCAAAGCACCAAAGCCAGCTAAAAAGTCAATAATCGATACCTAAAACTTGAATTGTACTACTTCTTACTGGCTATTACGTCAACTTACAATCTTCATCTGTGTTCTACTATGGTTCTTTTTGTGTCTCCGCACACCGCAGCACGCGACACAGCTTTGCAGACGATAAGTACAACCATTTCAGAGAGAAGAGCGGCCAATGTGACGATCTGGCTTTAAGTCGATTCGAAAACAAATGACGAAAATGGACGGATTTCTCAGGTTTTTACTACATATGAACACTTCTCACATTCTGCCGTGCAACACGGCTGCTAGTCCTCCTTTCATGAAAAACCTTAAGTTCCTAGCTCATGTCCAAGGCACCAAAGAAGGGTAAAAAGTCAATAATCCATGTCCAAAACTTGAATTGTACTACATCTTACTGGCTATTACATCAACTTAGAAGCTTCATCTGTGCTCTACTATGGTGCTTTTTGTATCTCAGCATACCGCAGCACGCGACATAGCTTTGCAGACGATAAATGTAACCGTTTCAGACAGAAGAGCGGCCAATGTGACGATCTGTCATTAAGTCGATTCGATAACATATAACGAAAACAGACGGAATTCTCAGGTTTTACTAGAAATGAAAACTTTTCACATTCTCCCGTGCAACGCGGCTGCTAGACCACCTTTAATGCAGAATCGTATGTTCCTACCTCATGTCCAAGGCACCACAGAAGGGTAAAAAGTCAATAATCGATACCCAATACTTGAATTGTACTACTTCTTACTGGCTATTACATCAACTTAGAAGCTTCATCCGTGTTCTACTATGGTGCTTTTAGTGTCTCCGCATACCGCAGCACGCGACATAGCTTTGCAGACGATAAATGTAACCTTTTTAGACAGAACTGCGGCCAATGTGACGATCTGGCTTTAAGTCGATTCGATAACAAATGACGAAAACGGACGGATTTCTCAGGTTTTTACTACATATGAACACTTTTCACATTCTCCCGTGCAACGCGGCTGCTAGTCCTCCTTACATGCAGAATCTTGATGTCCTAGCTCATGTACAAGGCACCTAAGCCAGCTAAAAAGTCAATAATCGATACCTAAAACTTGAATTGTACTACTTCTTACTGGCTATTACATCAACTTAGAAGCTTCATCTGAGTTCTACTATGGTTCTTTTAGTGTCTCCGCATACCGCAGTACGCGACATAGCTTTGCAGACGATAAGTACAACCATTTCAGAGAGAAGAGCGGCCAATGTGACGATCTGGCTTTAAGTCGATTCGAAAACAAATGACGAAAATGGACGGATTTCTCAGGTTTTTACTACATATGAACACTTCTCACATTCTGCCGTGCAACACGGCTGCTAGTCCTCCTTTCATGAAAAATCTTAAGTTCCTAGCTCATGTCCAAGGCACCACAGGAGGGTAAAAAGTCAATAATCGATACCTAAAACTTGAATTGTACTACTTCTTACTAAATATTACATCAACTTAGAAGCTTCATCTGTGTTCTACTATGGTGCTTTTAGTGTCTCTGCAAACCGCAGCACGCGACATAGCTTTGCAGACGATAAATGTAACCTTTTTAGACAGAACTGCGGCCAATGTGACGATCTGGCTTTAAGTCGATTCGATAACAAATGACGAAAACGGACGGATTTCTCAGGTTTTTACTACATATGAACACTTTTCACATTCTCCCGTGCAACGCGGCTGCTAGTCCTCCTTACATGCAGAATCTTGAGGTCCTAGCTCATGTACAAGGCACCTAAGCCAGCTAAAAAGTCAATAATCGATACCTAAAACTTGAATTGTACTACTTCTTACTGGCTATTACATCAACTTAGAAGCTTCATCTGAGTTCTACTATGGTTCTTTTAGTGTCTCCGCATACCGCAGTACGCGACATAGCTTTGCAGACGATAAGTACAACCGTTTCAGAGAGAAGAGCGGCCAATGTGACGATCTGGCTTAAGTCGATTCGAAAACAAATAGAGAACACTGACGGATTTGTCAGGTTTTTACTACATATGAACACTTTTCACATTCTCCCGTGCAACTCGGCTGCTAGTCCTCCTTTCATGCGGAATCTTATGTTCCTAGCTCATGTCCAAGGCACCAAAGAAGGGTAAAAAGTCAATAATCGATACCTAAAACTTGAATTTTACAACTTCTTACTGGCTATTACATCAAGTTAGAAGCTTCATCTGGGTTCTACTATTGTGCTTTGAGTGTCTCCGCATACCGCTGCACGTGACATAACTTTGCAGACGATAAATACAACCGTTTCAGAGGGAAGAGCGGCCAATGTGACGATCTGGCTTTAAGTCGATTCGAAAACAAATGAAAAACACGGACGGATTTCTCAGGTTTTTACTACATATGAACACTTTTCACATTCTCCCATGCAACGCGGGTGCTAGCCCTCCTATCATACAAAATCTTAAGTTCTTAGCTCATGTCCAAGGCACCAAAGAAGGATAAAAAGTCAATAATCGATACCTAAAACTTGAATTGTACTACTTCTTAGTGGCTATTACATCAAGTTAGAAGCTTCATCTGTGTTGTACTATGGTGCTTTTAGTGTCTCCGCATACCGCAGCACGTGACATAATTTTGCAGACGATAAGTACAACCGTTTCAGAGAGAAGAGCGGCCAATGTGACGATCTGGCTTTAAGTCGATTCGAAAACAAATAGAGAACACTGACGATTTTCTCAGGTTTTTACTACATATGAACACTTTTCACATTCTCCCGTGCAACTCGGCTGCTAGTCCTCCTTTCATGCAGAATCTTAAGTCCTAGCTCATGTCCAAGGCACCAAAGCCAGCTAAGAAGTTAATAATCGATACATAAAACTTGGATTGTACTACTTCTTACTGGCTATTACATCAACTTAGAAGCTTCATCTGTGTTCTACTATGGTGCTTTTAGTGTCTCCGCATACCGCAGCACGCGACATAGCTTCGCAGGCGATAAGTGCAACCATTTCAGAGACAAGAGCGGCCAATGTGACGATTAGGCTTTAAGTCGATTCGAAAACATATGACGAAAACGGACGGATTACTCAGGTTTTAACTACATAAGAACACTTTTCACCTTCTCCCGTGCAACGCGGCTGCTTGTCCTCTTTTCATGCAAAATCTTAAGATCCTAGCTCATGTTCAAGTCACCAAACAAGGGTAAAAAGTCAATAATCGATACCTAAAACTTGAATTGTACTACTTCTTACAGGCTATTACATCAACTTAGAAGCTTCATCTAAGTTCTACTATGGTGCTTTTAGTGTCTCCGCATACCGCAACACGCGATATAACTTTGCAGACGATAATTACAACCGTTTCAGAGAGGCGGGCGGCCAATGTGACGATCTGGCTTTAAGTCGATTCGATAACAAATGACGAAAACGTACGGATTTCTCAGGTTTTAACTACATATGAACACTTTTCATATTCTCCCGTGCAACGCGGCTGCTAGTCCTCCTTTCATGCAATATCTTAAGTTCCTAGCTCATGTCCAAGGCACCAAAGAAGGGTAAAAAGTCAATAATCGATACCTACAACTTGAATTGTACTACTTCTTACTGGCTATTACATCAACTTAGAAGCTTGGTTCAAATGGCTCTGAGCACTATGCGACTTAACATCTGTGGTCATCAGTCGCCTAGAACTTAGAACTAATTAAACCTAACTAACCTAAGGACAACACACACATCCATGCCCGAGGCAGGATTCGAACCTGCGACCGTAGCAGTCACTTAGAAGCTTCATCCGTGTTCTACTATGGTGCTTTTAGTGTCTCCGCATACCGCAGCTCGCGACATAGCTTTGCAGACGATCAATGTAACCGTTTCAGACAGAAGTGCGGCCAATGTGACAACTGGCTTTAAGTCGATTCGATAACAAATGATCAAACCGGACGGATTTCTTACGTTTTTACTACATATGAACACTTTTCACATTCTCCCGTGCAACGCGGCTGCTAGTCCTCCTTTCATGCAAGATCTTAAGTTCCTAGCTCATGTCCAAGGCACCAAAGAAGGGTAAAAAGTCAATAATCGATACCTTAAACTTGAATTGCACTACATCTTACTGGCTATTACATCAACTTAGAAGCTTCATCTGTGTTCTACTATGGTGCTTTTAGTGTCTTCGCATACCGCAGCACGCGACATAGCTTTGCAGACGATAAGTACAACCGTTTCAGAGAGATGAGCGGCCAATGTGACGATCTGGCTTTAAGTCGATTCGATTATAAATGACGAAGACGGACGGATTTCTCAGGTTGTTACTACATATGAACACTTCTCACATTCGCTCGTGCAACGCGGCTGCTAGTCCTCCTTTCATGCAGTATCTTAAGGTCCCAGCTCATGTCCAAGGCACCTAAGCCAGCTAAAAAGTCAATAATCGATACCTAAAACTTGAATTGTACTACTTCTTACTGGCTATTACATCAACTTAGAAGTTTCATCTGAGTTCTACTATGGTGCTTTTAGTGTCTCCGCATACCGGATCACGGGATATAGCTTTGCAGACGATAAGTACAACCGTTTCAGAGAGGAGGGCGGCCAATGTGACGATCTGGCTTTAAGTCGATTCGATAACAAATGACGAAAACGGACCGATTTCACAGGTTTTTACTACATATGAACACTTTTCACATTCTCCCATGCAACTCGGCTGCTAATTTTCCTTTCATGCAGCATCTTAAGGTCCTAGCTCGTGTCCAAGCTCCAAAGCCAGCAAAAAAGGCAATAATCGATATCTAAAACTTGAGTTGTGCTACTTCTTACTGGCTATTACATCAACTTAGAAGCTTCATCTGTGTTCTACTATGGTGCTTTTAGTGTCTCCGCATACCGCAGCACGTGACATAATTTTGCAGACGATAAGTACAACCGTTTCAGAGAGAAGAGCGGCCAATGTGACGATCTGACTTTAAGTCGATTCGAAAACAAATAGAGAACACTGACGGATTTCTCAGGTTTTTACTACATATGAACACTTTTCACATTCTCCCGTGCAACTCGGCTGCTAGTCCTCCTTTCTTGCGGTATCTTATGTTCCTAGCTCATGTCCAAGGCACCAAAGAAGGGTAAAAAGTCAATAATCGATACCTAAAACTTGAATTTTACAACTTCTTACTGGCTATTACATCAAGTTAGAAGCTTCATCTGGGTTCTACTATTGTGCTTTGAGTGTCTCCGCATATCGCTGCACGTGACATAACTTTGCAGACGATAAATACAACCGTTTCAGAGGGAAGAGCGGCCAATGTGACGATCTGGCTTTAAGTCGATTCGAAAACAAATGAAGAACACGGACGGATTTCTCAGGTTTTTACTACATATGAACACTTTTCACATTCTCCCATGCAACGCGGCTGCTAGTCCTCCTATCATGCAAAATCTTAAGTTCTTAGCTCATGTCCAAGGCACCAAAGAAGGATAAAAAGTCAATAATCGATACCTAAAACTTGAATTGTACTACTTCTTAGTGGCTATTACATCAAGTTAGAAGCTTCATCTGTGTTCTACTATGGTGCTTTTAGTGTCTCCGCATACCGCAGCACGTGACATAATTTTGCAGACGATAAGTACAACCGTTTCAGAGAGAAGAGCGGCCAATGTGACGATCTGGCATTAAGTCGATTCGAAAACAAATAGAGAACACTGACGGATTTCTCAGGTTTTTACTACATATGAACACTTTTCACATTCTCCCGTGCAACTCGGCTGCTAGTCCTCCTTTCATGCAGAATCTTAAGTCCTAGCTCATGTCCAAGGCACCAAAGCCAGCTAAGAAGTTAATAATCGATGCATAAAACTTGAATTGTACTACTTCTTACTGCCTATTACATCAACTTAGAAGCTTCATCTGTGTTCTACTATGGTGCTTTTAGTGTCTCCGCATACCGCAGCACGCGACATAGCTTCGCCGGCGATAAGTGCAACCGTTTCAGAGACAAGAGCGGCCAATGTGACGATCTGGCTTTAAGTCGATTCGATAACAAATGACGAAAACGTACGGATTTCTCAGGTTTTAACTACATATGAACACTTTTCACATTCTCCCGTGCAACGCGGCTGCTAGTCCTCCTTTCATGAAAAATCTTAAGTTCCTAGCTCATGTCCAAGGCACCACAGGAAAGTAAAAAGTCAATAATCGATACCTAAAACTTGAATTGTACTACTTCTTACTGTTTATTACATCAACTTAGAAGCTTCATCTGTGTTCTACTATGGTGCTTTTAGTGTCTCCGCATACCGCAGCACGCGACATAGCTTTGCAGACAATAAGTGTAACCGTTTCAGACAGAAGAGCGGCCAATGTGACGATCTGGCTTTAAATCGATTCGACAACAAATGACGAATACGGACGGATTTCTCAGGTTTTTACTACATATGAACACTTTTCATATTCTCCCGTGCAACGCGGCTGCTAGTCCTCCTTTCATGCAAAATCTTAAGTTCTTAGCTCATGTCCAAGGCACCAAAGAAGGGTAAAAAGTCAATAATCGATACCTACAACTTGAATTGTACTACTTCTTACTGGCTATTACATCAACTTAGAAGCTTGGTTCAAATGGCTCTGAGCACTATGCGACTTAACATCTGTGGTCATCAGTCGCCTAGAACTTAGAACTAATTAAACCTAACTAACCTAAGGACAACACACACGTCCATGCCCGAGGCAGGATTCGAACCTGCGACCGTAGCAGTCACTTAGAAGCTTCATCCGTGTTTTACTATGGTGCTTTTAGTGTCTCCGCATACCGCAGCTCGTGACATAGCTTTGCAGACGATCAATGTAACCGTTTCAGACAGAAGTGCGGCCAATGTGACAACTGGCTTTAAGTCGATTCGATAACAAATGATCAAACCGGACGGATTTCTTACGTTTTTACTACATATGAACACTTTTCACATTCTCCCGTGCAACGCGGCTGCTAGTCCTCCTTTCATGCAAGATCTTAAGTTCCTAGCTCATGTCCAAGGCACCAAAGAAGGGTAAAAAGTCAATAATCGATACCTTAAACTTGAATTGTACTACATCTTACTGGCTATTACATCAACTTAGAAGCTTCATCTGTGTTCAACTATGGTGCTTTTAGTGTCTTCGCATACCGCAGCACGCGACATAGCTTTGCAGACGATAAGTACAACCGTTTCAGAGAGATGAGCGGCCAATGTGACGATCTGGCTTTAAGTCAAATCGATTATAAATGACGAAAACGGACGGATTTCTCAGGTTGTTACTACATATGAACACTTCTCACATTCTCTTGTGCAACGCGGCTGCTAGTCCTCCTTTCATGCAGTATCTTAAGGTCCCAGCTCATGTCCAAGGCACCTAAGCCAGCTAAAAAGTCAATAATCGATACCTAAAACTTGAATTGTACTACTTCTTACTGGCTATTACATCAACTTAGAAGCTTCATCTGTGTTCTACTATGGTTCTTTTAGTGTCTCCGCATACCGCAGCACGCGACATAGCTTTGCAGACGATAAGTACAACCGTTTCAGAGAGAAGAGCGGCCAATGTGACGATCTGGCTTTAAGTCGATTCGATAACAAATGACGAAAACGGACAGATTTCTCAGGTTTTTACCACATATGAACACTTTTCACATTCTCCTATGCAACGCGGCTGCTAGTCCTTCTTTCATGCAAAATCTTAAGTTCCTAGCTCATGTCCAAGGCACCAAAGAAGGGTAAAAAGTCAATAATCGATACCTATATCTTGAATTGTCCTACTTCTTACAGGCTATTACATCTACTTAGAAACTTCATCTAAGTTCTACTATGGTGCTTTTAGTGTCTCCGCATACCGGATCACGGGTTATAGCTTTGCAGACGATAAGTACAACCGTTTCAGAGAGGAGGGCGGCCAATGTGACGATCTGGCTTTAAGTCGATTCGATAACAAATGACGAAAACGGACCGATTTCACAGGTTTTTACAACATATGAACACTTTTCACATTCTCCCATGCAACTCGGCTGCTAATTTTCCTTTCATGCAGCATCTTAAGGTCCTAGCTCATGTCCAAGCTCCAAAGCCAGCAAAAAAGGCAATAATCGATATCTAAAACTTGAGTTGTACTACTTCTTACTGGCTATTACATCAACTTAGAAGCTTCATCTGTGTTCTACTATGGTGCTTTTAGTGTCTCCGCATACCGCAGCACGTGACATAATTTTGCAGACGATAAGTACAACCGTTTCAGAGAGAAGAGCGGCCAATGTGACGATCTGGCATTAAGTCGATTCGAAAACAAATAGAGAACACTGACGGATTTCTCAGGTTTTTACTACATATGAACACTTTTCACATTCTCCCGTGCAACTCGGCTGCTAGTCCTCCTTTCATGCAGAATCTTAAGTCCTAGCTCATGTCCAAGGCACCAAAGCCAGCTAAGAAGTTAATAATCGATACATAAAACTTGGATTGTACTACTTCTTACTGGCTATTACATCAACTTAGAAGCTTCATCTGTGTTCTACTATGGTGCTTTTAGTGTCTCCGCATACCGCAGCACGCGACATAGCTTCGCAGGCGATAAGTGCAACCATTTCAGAGACAAGAGCGGCCAATGTGACGATTAGGCTTTAAGTCGATTCGAAAACATATGACGAAAACGGACGGATTACTCAGGTTTTAACTACATAAGAACACTTTTCACCTTCTCCCGTGCAACGCGGCTGCTTGTCCTCTTTTCATGCAAAATCTTAAGATCCTAGCTCATGTTCAAGTCACCAAACAAGGGTAAAAAGTCAATAATCGATACCTAAAACTTGAATTGTACTACTTCTTACAGGCTATTACATCAACTTAGAAGCTTCATCTAAGTTCTACTATGGTGCTTTTAGTGTCTCCGCATACCGCAACACGCGATATAACTTTGCAGACGATAATTACAACCGTTTCAGAGAGGCGGGCGGCCAATGTGACGATCTGGCTTTAAGTCGATTCGATAACAAATGACGAAAACGTACGGATTTCTCAGGTTTTAACTACATATGAACACTTTTCATATTCTCCCGTGCAACGCGGCTGCTAGTCCTCCTTTCATGCAATATCTTAAGTTCCTAGCTCATGTCCAAGGCACCAAAGAAGGGTAAAAAGTCAATAATCGATACCTACAACTTGAATTGTACTACTTCTTACTGGCTATTACATCAACTTAGAAGCTTGGTTCAAATGGCTCTGAGCACTATGCGACTTAACATCTGTGGTCATCAGTCGCCTAGAACTTAGAACTAATTAAACCTAACTAACCTAAGGACAACACACACATCCATGCCCGAGGCAGGATTCGAACCTGCGACCGTAGCAGTCACTTAGAAGCTTCATCCGTGTTCTACTATGGTGCTTTTAGTGTCTCCGCATACCGCAGCTCGCGACATAGCTTTGCAGACGATCAATGTAACCGTTTCAGACAGAACTGCGGCCAATGTGACAACTGGCTTTAAGTCGATTCGATAACAAATGATCAAACCGGACGGATTTCTTACGTTTTTACTACATATGAACACTTTTCACATTCTCCCGTGCAACGCGGCTGCTAGTCCTCCTTTCATGCAAGATCTTAAGTTCCTAGCTCATGTCCAAGGCACCAAAGAAGGGTAAAAAGTCAATAATCGATACCTTAAACTTGAATTGCACTACATCTTACTGGCTATTACATCAACTTAGAAGCTTCATCTGTGTTCTACTATGGTGCTTTTAGTGTCTTCGCATACCGCAGCACGCGACATAGCTTTGCAGACGATAAGTACAACCGTTTCAGAGAGATGAGCGGCCAATGTGACGATCTGGCTTTAAGTCGATTCGATTATAAATGACGAAGACGGACGGATTTCTCAGGTTGTTACTACATATGAACACTTCTCACATTCGCTCGTGCAACGCGGCTGCTAGTCCTCCTTTCATGCAGTATCTTAAGGTCCCAGCTCATGTCCAAGGCACCTAAGCCAGCTAAAAAGTCAATAATCGATACCTAAAACTTGAATTGTACTACTTCTTACTGGCTATTACATCAACTTAGAAGTTTCATCTGAGTTCTACTATGGTGCTTTTAGTGTCTCCGCATACCGGATCACGGGATATAGCTTTGCAGACGATAAGTACAACCGTTTCAGAGAGGAGGGCGGCCAATGTGACGATCTGGCTTTAAGTCGATTCGATAACAAATGACGAAAACGGACCGATTTCACAGGTTTTTACTACATATGAACACTTTTCACATTCTCCCATGCAACTCGGCTGCTAATTTTCCTTTCATGCAGCATCTTAAGGTCCTAGCTCGTGTCCAAGCTCCAAAGCCAGCAAAAAAGGCAATAATCGATATCTAAAACTTGAGTTGTGCTACTTCTTACTGGCTATTACATCAACTTAGAAGCTTCATCTGTGTTCTACTATGGTGCTTTTAGTGTCTCCGCATACCGCAGCACGTGACATAATTTTGCAGACGATAAGTACAACCGTTTCAGAGAGAAGAGCGGCCAATGTGACGATCTGACTTTAAGTCGATTCGAAAACAAATAGAGAACACTGACGGATTTCTCAGGTTTTTACTACATATGAACACTTTTCACATTCTCCCGTGCAACTCGGCTGCTAGTCCTCCTTTCTTGCGGTATCTTATGTTCCTAGCTCATGTCCAAGGCACCAAAGAAGGGTAAAAAGTCAATAATCGATACCTAAAACTTGAATTTTACAACTTCTTACTGGCTATTACATCAAGTTAGAAGCTTCATCTGGGTTCTACTATTGTGCTTTGAGTGTCTCCGCATATCGCTGCACGTGACATAACTTTGCAGACGATAAATACAACCGTTTCAGAGGGAAGAGCGGCCAATGTGACGATCTGGCTTTAAGTCGATTCGAAAACAAATGAAGAACACGGACGGATTTCTCAGGTTTTTACTACATATGAACACTTTTCACATTCTCCCATGCAACGCGGCTGCTAGTCCTCCTATCATGCAAAATCTTAAGTTCTTAGCTCATGTCCAAGGCACCAAAGAAGGATAAAAAGTCAATAATCGATACCTAAAACTTGAATTGTACTACTTCTTAGTGGCTATTACATCAAGTTAGAAGCTTCATCTGTGTTCTACTATGGTGCTTTTAGTGTCTCCGCATACCGCAGCACGTGACATAATTTTGCAGACGATAAGTACAACCGTTTCAGAGAGAAGAGCGGCCAATGTGACGATCTGGCATTAAGTCGATTCGAAAACAAATAGAGAACACTGACGGATTTCTCAGGTTTTTACTACATATGAACACTTTTCACATTCTCCCGTGCAACTCGGCTGCTAGTCCTCCTTTCATGCAGAATCTTAAGTCCTAGCTCATGTCCAAGGCACCAAAGCCAGCTAAGAAGTTAATAATCGATGCATAAAACTTGAATTGTACTACTTCTTACTGCCTATTACATCAACTTAGAAGCTTCATCTGTGTTCTACTATGGTGCTTTTAGTGTCTCCGCATACCGCAGCACGCGACATAGCTTCGCCGGCGATAAGTGCAACCGTTTCAGAGACAAGAGCGGCCAATGTGACGATCTGGCTTTAAGTCGATTCGATAACAAATGACGAAAACGTACGGATTTCTCAGGTTTTAACTACATATGAACACTTTTCACATTCTCCCGTGCAACGCGGCTGCTAGTCCTCCTTTCATGAAAAATCTTAAGTTCCTAGCTCATGTCCAAGGCACCACAGGAAAGTAAAAAGTCAATAATCGATACCTAAAACTTGAATTGTACTACTTCTTACTGTTTATTACATCAACTTAGAAGCTTCATCTGTGTTCTACTATGGTGCTTTTAGTGTCTCCGCATACCGCAGCACGCGACATAGCTTTGCAGACAATAAGTGTAACCGTTTCAGACAGAAGAGCGGCCAATGTGACGATCTGGCTTTAAATCGATTCGACAACAAATGACGAATACGGACGGATTTCTCAGGTTTTTACTACATATGAACACTTTTCATATTCTCCCGTGCAACGCGGCTGCTAGTCCTCCTTTCATGCAAAATCTTAAGTTCTTAGCTCATGTCCAAGGCACCAAAGAAGGGTAAAAAGTCAATAATCGATACCTACAACTTGAATTGTACTACTTCTTACTGGCTATTACATCAACTTAGAAGCTTGGTTCAAATGGCTCTGAGCACTATGCGACTTAACATCTGTGGTCATCAGTCGCCTAGAACTTAGAACTAATTAAACCTAACTAACCTAAGGACAACACACACGTCCATGCCCGAGGCAGGATTCGAACCTGCGACCGTAGCAGTCACTTAGAAGCTTCATCCGTGTTTTACTATGGTGCTTTTAGTGTCTCCGCATACCGCAGCTCGTGACATAGCTTTGCAGACGATCAATGTAACCGTTTCAGACAGAAGTGCGGCCAATGTGACAACTGGCTTTAAGTCGATTCGATAACAAATGATCAAACCGGACGGATTTCTTACGTTTTTACTACATATGAACACTTTTCACATTCTCCCGTGCAACGCGGCTGCTAGTCCTCCTTTCATGCAAGATCTTAAGTTCCTAGCTCATGTCCAAGGCACCAAAGAAGGGTAAAAAGTCAATAATCGATACCTTAAACTTGAATTGTACTACATCTTACTGGCTATTACATCAACTTAGAAGCTTCATCTGTGTTCAACTATGGTGCTTTTAGTGTCTTCGCATACCGCAGCACGCGACATAGCTTTGCAGACGATAAGTACAACCGTTTCAGAGAGATGAGCGGCCAATGTGACGATCTGGCTTTAAGTCAAATCGATTATAAATGACGAAAACGGACGGATTTCTCAGGTTGTTACTACATATGAACACTTCTCACATTCTCTTGTGCAACGCGGCTGCTAGTCCTCCTTTCATGCAGTATCTTAAGGTCCCAGCTCATGTCCAAGGCACCTAAGCCAGCTAAAAAGTCAATAATCGATACCTAAAACTTGAATTGTACTACTTCTTACTGGCTATTACATCAACTTAGAAGCTTCATCTGTGTTCTACTATGGTTCTTTTAGTGTCTCCGCATACCGCAGCACGCGACATAGCTTTGCAGACGATAAGTACAACCGTTTCAGAGAGAAGAGCGGCCAATGTGACGATCTGGCTTTAAGTCGATTCGATAACAAATGACGAAAACGGACAGATTTCTCAGGTTTTTACCACATATGAACACTTTTCACATTCTCCTATGCAACGCGGCTGCTAGTCCTTCTTTCATGCAAAATCTTAAGTTCCTAGCTCATGTCCAAGGCACCAAAGAAGGGTAAAAAGTCAATAATCGATACCTATATCTTGAATTGTCCTACTTCTTACAGGCTATTACATCTACTTAGAAACTTCATCTAAGTTCTACTATGGTGCTTTTAGTGTCTCCGCATACCGGATCACGGGTTATAGCTTTGCAGACGATAAGTACAACCGTTTCAGAGAGGAGGGCGGCCAATGTGACGATCTGGCTTTAAGTCGATTCGATAACAAATGACGAAAACGGACCGATTTCACAGGTTTTTACAACATATGAACACTTTTCACATTCTCCCATGCAACTCGGCTGCTAATTTTCCTTTCATGCAGCATCTTAAGGTCCTAGCTCATGTCCAAGCTCCAAAGCCAGCAAAAAAGGCAATAATCGATATCTAAAACTTGAGTTGTACTACTTCTTACTGGCTATTACATCAACTTAGAAGCTTCATCTGTGTTCTACTATGGTGCTTTTAGTGTCTTCGCATACCGCAGCACGCGACATAGCTTTGCAGACAATAAATGTAACAGTTTCAACAGAAGAGCAGCCAATGTGACGATCTGGCTTTAAGTCGAATCGATAACATATGACGGAAACGGACGGAATTCTCAGGTTTTTACTACAAATGAACACTTTTCACACTCTCCCGTGCAACGCGGCTGCTAGTCCTCCTTTCATGCAAAATCGTAAGTTCTTAGCTCATGTCCAAGGCACCAAAGAAGGATAAAAAGTCAATAATCGATACCTAAAACTTGAATTGTACTACTTCTTAGTGGCTATTACATCAAGTTAGAAGCTTCATCTGGGTTCTACTATGGTGCTTTGAGTGTCTCCGCGTACCGCATCACGTGACATAACTTTGCAGACGATAAATACAACCGTTTCAGAGAGAAGAGCGGCCAATGTGACGATCTGGCTTTAAGTCGATTCGAAAACAAGTGAAGAACACGGACGGATTTCTCAGGTTTTAACTACATAAGAACACTTTTCACATTCTCCCTAGCAACGCGACTGCTTGTCCTCTTTTCATGCAAAATCTTAAGTTCCTAGCTCATGTTCAAGTCACCAAACAAGGGTAAAAAGTCAATAATCGATACCTAAAACTTGAATTGTACTACTTCTTACAGGCTATTACATCAACTTAGAAGCTTCATCTAAGTTCTACTATGGTGCTTTTAGTGTCTCCGCATATCGCAGCACGCGATATAGCTTTGCAGACGATAAGTACAACCGTTTCAGAGAGGAGGGCGGCCAATGTGACGATCTGGCTTTTAGTCGATTCGATAACATTTGACGAAAACGGACGGATTTCTCAGGTTTTTACTACATATGAACACTTTTCACATTCTCCCGTGCAACGCGGCTGCTAGTCCTCCTTTCATGCAAAATCTTATGGTCCTAGGTCATGTCATAGCCACCAAAGCGGGTTAAAAAGTGAATAATCGACAACAAGAACTTGAATTGTACTACTTCTTACTGGCTATTACTTCAACTTAGAAGCTTCTTCTGTGTTCTACTATGGTGCTTTTAGTGTTTCCGCATACTGCAGCACGCGACATAGCTTTGCAGACGATAAATGTAACCGTTTCAGAGAGTAGAGCGGCCAATGTGACGATCTCGCTTTAAGTCGATTCGATAACAAATGTCGAAAACGGACGGATTTCTCAGGTTTTTACTACATATCAACACTTTTCACATTCTCCCGTGCAACGCGGCTGCCAGACTTCCTTTCATGCAAAAGCTTAAGGTTCCACCTCATGTCCAAGCCACCAAAGCCGGCTAAAAAGTGAATAATCGACAACTAAAACTTGAATTGTACTACTTCTTACTGGCTATTACTTCAACTTAGAAGCTTCTTCTGTATTCTACTATGGTGCTTTTAGTGTCTCCGCATACCGCAGCACGCGACATACGTTTGCAGACGATAAGTGTAACCGTTTCAGAGAGAAGAGCGGCCAATGTGACGATCTGGCTTTAAGTCGATTCGATAACAAATGACGAAAACAGACGGATTTCTCAGGTTTTTACTACATATGAACACTTTTCACAATCTCCTGTGCAACGCGGCTGCTAGTCCTCCTTTCATGCAAAATCTTAAGGTCCTAGGTGATGTCCAAGCCACCAAAGCCGGCTAAAAGGTGAATAATCGACAACTAAAACTTCCATTGTACTACTTCTTACTGGCTATTACTTCAAAATAGAAGCTACTTCTGTGTTCTGCTATGGTGCTTTTAGTGTTTCCGCATAGCGCAGCACGCGACATAGCTTTGTAGGCGATAAATGTAACCGTTTCAGAGAGAAGCGCGGCCAATGTGACGATCTGGCTTTAAGTCGATTCGATAACAAATGACGAAAACGGACGGATTTCTCAGGTTTTTACTACATATGAACACTTTTCACATTCCCCATGCAACGCGGCTGCTAGTCCTCCTTTCATGCAATATTTTAAGGTCCTAGGTCATGTCTAAGCCACCAAAGCCGGCTAAAAAGTGAATAATCCACAACTAAAACTTGAATTGTACTACTTCTTACAGGCTATTACTTCAACTTAGAAGCTTCTTCTGTGTCCTACTATGGTCCTTTTAGTGATTCGGCATACCGCAGCACGCGACATAGCTTTGCAGATGATAAGTGTAACTGTTTCAGAGAGAAGAGCGGCCAATATGACGATCTGGCTTTAAGTCGATTCGTTAACAAATGACGAAAACGGACGGATTTCTCAGGTTTTTACTACATATGAACACTTTTCACATTTTCCCGTGCAACGTGGACACTAGATCGCGTGTTATGCAAAATCCTATGGTCCTAGGTCATGAAATAGATACCAAAGCCGGCTAAAAAGTGAATAATCGACAACTAAGACTTGAATTGTACTACTTCTTACTGGCTATTGCTTCAACTTAGAAGCTTCTTCTGTGTTCTACTATGGTGCTTTTAGTGTTTCCGCATACTGCAGCACGCGACATAGCTTTGCAGACGATAAATGTAACCGTCTCAGAGAGAAAAGCGGCCAATGTGACGATATGGCTTTAAGTCGATTCGATAGCTAATGAAGAAAACGGACGGATTTCTCAGGTTTTTACTACATATGAACACTTTTCATATTCTCCCGTGCAACGCGGCTGCTAGTCCTCCTTTCATGCAATATCTTAAGTTCCTAGCTCATGTCCAAGGCACCAAAGAAGTGTAAAAAGTCAATAATCGATACCTACAACTTGAATTTAACTACTTCTTACTGGCTTTTACATCAACTTAGAAGCTTGGTTCAAATGGCTCTGAGCACTATGCGACTTAACATCTGTGGTCATCAGTCGCCTAGAACTTAGAACTAATTAAACCTAACTAACCTAAGGACAACACACACGTCCATGCCCGAGGCAGGATTCGAACCTGCGACCGTAGCAGTCACTTAGAAGCTTCATCCGTGTTTTACTATGGTGCTTTTAGTGTGTCCGCATACCGCAGCTCGCGACATAGCTTTGCAGACGATCAATGTAACCGTTTCAGACAGAAGTGCGGCCAATGTGACAACTGGCTTTAAGTCGATTCGATAACAAATGATCAAACCGGACGGATTTCTTACGTTTTTACTACATATGAACACTTTTAACATTCTCCCGTGCAACGCGGCTGCTAGTCCTCCTTTCATGCAAGATCTTATGTCCCTAGCTCATGTCCAAGGCACCAAAGAAGGGTAAAAAGTCAATAATCGATACCTTAAACTTGAATTGTACTACATCTTACTGGCTATTACTTCAACTTAGAAGCTTCATCTGTGTTCTACTATGGTTCTTTTAGTGTCTCCGCATACCGCAGCACGCGACATAGCTTTGCAGACGATAAGTACAACCGTTTCAGAGAGAAGAGCGGCCAATGTGACGATCTGGCTTTAAGTCGATTCGATAACAAATGACGAAAACGGACCAATTTCTCAGGTTTTTACCACATATGAACACTTTTCACATTCTCCTATGCAACGCGGCTGCTAGTCCTTCTTTCATGCAAAATCTTAAGTTCCTAGCTCATGTCCAAGGCACCAAAGAAGGGTAAAAAGTCGATAATCGATACCTATAACTTGAATTGTACTACTTCTTACAGGCTATTACATCAACTTAGAAACTTCATCTAAGTTCTACTATGGTGCTTTTAGTGTCTCCGCATACCGGATCACGGGTTATAGCTTTGCAGACGATAAGTACAACCGTTTCAGAGAGGAGGGCGGCCAATGTGACGATCTGGCTTTAAGTCGATTCGATAACAAATGACGAAAACGGACCTATTTCACAGGTTTTTACTACATATGAACACTTTTCACATTCTCCCATGCAACTCGGCTGCTAATTTTCCTTTCATGCAGCATCTTAAGGTCCTAGCTTATGTCCAAGCTCCAAAGCCAGAAAAAAGGCAATAATCGATATCTAAAACTTGAGTTGTACTACTTCTTACTGGCTATTACATCAACTTAGAAGCTTCATCTGTGTTCTACTATGGTGCTTTTAGTGTCTTCGCATACCGCAGCACGCGACATAGCTTTGCAGACAATAAATGTAACCGTTTCAACAGAAGAGCGGCCAATGTGACGATCTGGCTTTAAGTCGATTCGATAACATATGACGGAAACGGACGGAATTCTCAGGTTTTTACTACAAATGAACACTTTTCACACTCTCCCGTGCAACGCGGCTGCTAGTCCTCCTTTCATGCAAAATCTTAAGTTCTTAGCTCATGTCCAAGGCACCAAAGAAGGATAAAAAGTCAATAATCGATACCTAAAACTTGAATTGTACTACTTCTTAGTGGCTATTACATCAAGTTAGAAGCTTCATTTGGGTTCTACTATGGTGCTTTGAGTGTCTCCGCATACCGCAGCACGCGATATAGCTTTGCAGACGATAAGTACAACCGTTTCAGAGAGGCGGGCGGCCAATGTGACGATCTGGCTTTAAGTCGATTCGAAAACAAGTGAAGAACACGGACGGATTTCTCAGGTTTTTACTACATATGAACACTTTTCACATTCTCCCGTGCAACGCGGCTGCTAGTCCTCCTTTCTTGCAAAATCTTAAGTTCTTAGCTCATGTCCAAGGCACCAAAGAAGGATAAAAAGTCAATAATCGATACCTAAAACTTGAATTGTACTACTTCTTACTGGCTATTACATCAAGTTAGAAGCTTCATCTGTGTTCTACTAAGGTGCTTTTAGTGGCTCCGCATACCGCAGCACGTGACATAACTTTGCAGACGATAAGTACAACCGTTTCAGAGACAAGAGCGGCCAATGTGACGATCTGGCTTTAGGTCGATTCGATAACATATGACGAAAACGGACGGAATTCACAGTTTTTTACTACAAATGAACACTTTTCACATTCTCCCGTGCAACGCGGCTGCTAGTCATCCTTTCATGCAGAATCTTATGTTCCTACCTCATGTCCAAGGCACCAAAGAAGGGTAAAAAGTCAATAATCGATACCTGAAATTGAATTGTACTACTTCTAACTGGCTATTACATCAACTTAGAAGCTTCATCTGTGTTCTACTATGGTGCTTTTAGTGTCTCCGCATACCGCAGCACGCGACATAGCTTCGCAGACGATAAGTAGAACCGTTTCGAAGACAAGAGCGGCCAATATGACGATCAGACATTAAGTCGATCCGAAAACATATGACGAAAACGGACGGATTTCTCAGGTTTTAACTACATAAGAACACTTTTCACATTCTCCCTAGCAACGCGACTGCTTGTCCTCTTTTCATGCAAAATCTTAAGTTCCTAGCTCATGTTCAAGTCACCAAACAAGGGTAAAAAGTCAATAATCGATACCTAAAACTTGAATTGTACTACTTCTTACAGGCTATTACATCAACTTAGAAGCTTCATCTAAGTTCTACTATGGTGCTTTTAGTGTCTCCGCATACCGCAGCACGCGATATAGCTTTGCAGACGATAAGTACAACCGTTTCAGAGAGGAGGGCGGCCAATGTGACGATCTGGCTTTTAGTCGATTCGATAACATTTGACGAAAACGGACGGATTTCTCAGGTTTTTACTACATATGAACACTTTTCACATTCTCCCGTGCAACGCGGCTGCTAGTCCTCCTTTCATGCAAAATCTTATGGTCCTAGGTCATGTCATAGCCACCAAAGCGGGTTAAAAAGTGAATAATCGACAACAAGAACTTGAATTGTACTACTTCTTACTGGCTATTACTTCAACTTAGAAGCTTCTTCTGTGTTCTACTATGGTGCTTTTAGTGTTTCCGCATACTGCAGCACGCGACATAGCTTTGCAGACGATAAATGTAACCGTTTCAGAGAGTAGAGCGGCCAATGTGACGATCTCGCTTTAAGTCGATTCGATAACAAATGTCGAAAACGGACGGATTTCTCAGGTTTTTACTACATATCAACACTTTTCACATTCTCCCGTGCAACGCGGCTGCCAGACTTCCTTTCATGCAAAAGCTTAAGGTTCCACCTCATGTCCAAGCCACCAAAGCCGGCTAAAAAGTGAATAATCGACAACTAAAACTTGAATTGTACTACTTCTTACTGGCTATTACTTCAACTTAGAAGCTTCTTCTGTATTCTACTATGGTGCTTTTAGTGTCTCCGCATACCGCAGCACGCGACATACGTTTGCAGACGATAAGTGTAACCGTTTCAGAGAGAAGAGCGGCCAATGTGACGATCTGGCTTTAAGTCGATTCGATAACAAATGACGAAAACAGACGGATTTCTCAGGTTTTTACTACATATGAACACTTTTCACAATCTCCTGTGCAACGCGGCTGCTAGTCCTCCTTTCATGCAAAATTTTAAGGTCCTAGGTGATGTCCAAGCCACCAAAGCCGGCTAAAAGGTGAATAATCGACAACTAAAACTTCCATTGTACTACTTCTTACTGGCTATTACTTCAAAATAGAAGCTACTTCTGTGTTCTGCTATGGTGCTTTTAGTGTTTCCGCATAGCGCAGCACGCGACATAGCTTTGTAGGCGATAAATGTAACCGTTTCAGAGAGAAGCGCGGCCAATGTGACGATCTGGCTTTAAGTCGATTCGATAACAAATGACGAAAACGGACGGATTTCTCAGGTTTTTACTACATATGAACACTTTTCACATTCCCCATGCAACGCGGCTGCTAGTCCTCCTTTCATGCAATATTTTAAGGTCCTAGGTCATGTCTAAGCCACCAAAGCCGGCTAAAAAGTGAATAATCCACAACTAAAACTTGAATTGTACTACTTCTTACAGGCTATTACTTCAACTTAGAAGCTTCTTCTGTGTCCTACTATGGTCCTTTTAGTGATTCGGCATACCGCAGCACGCGACATAGCTTTGCAGATGATAAGTGTAACTGTTTCAGAGAGAAGAGCGGCCAATATGACGATCTGGCTTTAAGTCGATTCGTTAACAAATGACGAAAACGGACGGATTTCTCAGGTTTTTACTACATATGAACACTTTTCACATTTTCCCGTGCAACGTGGCTGCCAGTCCTCGTTTCATGCAAAATCCTATGGTCCTAGGTCATGAAATAGATACCAAAGCCGGCTAAAAAGTGAATAATCGACAACTAAGACTTGAATTGTACTACTTCTTACTGGCTATTGCTTCAACTTAGAAGCTTCTTCTGTGTTCTACTATGGTGCATTTAGTGTTTCCGCATACTGCAGCACGCGACATAGCTTTGCAGACGATAAATGTAACCGTCTCAGAGAGAAAAGCGGCCAATGTGACGATATGGCTTTAAGTCGATTCGATAGCTAATGAAGAAAACGGACGGATTTCTCAGGTTTTTACTACATATGAACACTTTTCATATTCTCCCGTGCAACGCGGCTGCTAGTCCTCCTTTCATGCAATATCTTAAGTTCCTAGCTCATGTCCAAGGCACCAAAGAAGTGTAAAAAGTCAATAATCGATACCTACAACTTGAATTTAACTACTTCTTACTGGCTTTTACATCAACTTAGAAGCTTGGTTCAAATGGCTCTGAGCACTATGCGACTTAACATCTGTGGTCATCAGTCGCCTAGAACTTAGAACTAATTAAACCTAACTAACCTAAGGACAACACACACGTCCATGCCCGAGGCAGGATTCGAACCTGCGACCGTAGCAGTCACTTAGAAGCTTCATCCGTGTTTTACTATGGTGCTTTTAGTGTGTCCGCATACCGCAGCTCGCGACATAGCTTTGCAGACGATCAATGTAACCGTTTCAGACAGAAGTGCGGCCAATGTGACAACTGGCTTTAAGTCGATTCGATAACAAATGATCAAACCGGACGGATTTCTTACGTTTTTACTACATATGAACACTTTTAACATTCTCCCGTGCAACGCGGCTGCTAGTCCTCCTTTCATGCAAGATCTTATGTCCCTAGCTCATGTCCAAGGCACCAAAGAAGGGTAAAAAGTCAATAATCGATACCTTAAACTTGAATTGTACTACATCTTACTGGCTATTACTTCAACTTAGAAGCTTCATCTGTGTTCTACTATGGTTCTTTTAGTGTCTCCGCATACCGCAGCACGCGACATAGCTTTGCAGACGATAAGTACAACCGTTTCAGAGAGAAGAGCGGCCAATGTGACGATCTGGCTTTAAGTCGATTCGATAACAAATGACGAAAACGGACCAATTTCTCAGGTTTTTACCACATATGAACACTTTTCACATTCTCCTATGCAACGCGGCTGCTAGTCCTTCTTTCATGCAAAATCTTAAGTTCCTAGCTCATGTCCAAGGCACCAAAGAAGGGTAAAAAGTCGATAATCGATACCTATAACTTGAATTGTACTACTTCTTACAGGCTATTACATCAACTTAGAAACTTCATCTAAGTTCTACTATGGTGCTTTTAGTGTCTCCGCATACCGGATCACGGGTTATAGCTTTGCAGACGATAAGTACAACCGTTTCAGAGAGGAGGGCGGCCAATGTGACGATCTGGCTTTAAGTCGATTCGATAACAAATGACGAAAACGGACCTATTTCACAGGTTTTTACTACATATGAACACTTTTCACATTCTCCCATGCAACTCGGCTGCTAATTTTCCTTTCATGCAGCATCTTAAGGTCCTAGCTTATGTCCAAGCTCCAAAGCCAGAAAAAAGGCAATAATCGATATCTAAAACTTGAGTTGTACTACTTCTTACTGGCTATTACATCAACTTAGAAGCTTCATCTGTGTTCTACTATGGTGCTTTTAGTGTCTTCGCATACCGCAGCACGCGACATAGCTTTGCAGACAATAAATGTAACCGTTTCAACAGAAGAGCGGCCAATGTGACGATCTGGCTTTAAGTCGATTCGATAACATATGACGGAAACGGACGGAATTCTCAGGTTTTTACTACAAATGAACACTTTTCACACTCTCCCGTGCAACGCGGCTGCTAGTCCTCCTTTCATGCAAAATCTTAAGTTCTTAGCTCATGTCCAAGGCACCAAAGAAGGATAAAAAGTCAATAATCGATACCTAAAACTTGAATTGTACTACTTCTTAGTGGCTATTACATCAAGTTAGAAGCTTCATTTGGGTTCTACTATGGTGCTTTGAGTGTCTCCGCATACCGCAGCACGCGATATAGCTTTGCAGACGATAAGTACAACCGTTTCAGAGAGGCGGGCGGCCAATGTGACGATCTGGCTTTAAGTCGATTCGAAAACAAGTGAAGAACACGGACGGATTTCTCAGGTTTTTACTACATATGAACACTTTTCACATTCTCCCGTGCAACGCGGCTGCTAGTCCTCCTTTCTTGCAAAATCTTAAGTTCTTAGCTCATGTCCAAGGCACCAAAGAAGGATAAAAAGTCAATAATCGATACCTAAAACTTGAATTGTACTACTTCTTACTGGCTATTACATCAAGTTAGAAGCTTCATCTGTGTTCTACTAAGGTGCTTTTAGTGGCTCCGCATACCGCAGCACGTGACATAACTTTGCAGACGATAAGTACAACCGTTTCAGAGACAAGAGCGGCCAATGTGACGATCTGGCTTTAGGTCGATTCGATAACATATGACGAAAACGGACGGAATTCACAGTTTTTTACTACAAATGAACACTTTTCACATTCTCCCGTGCAACGCGGCTGCTAGTCATCCTTTCATGCAGAATCTTATGTTCCTACCTCATGTCCAAGGCACCAAAGAAGGGTAAAAAGTCAATAATCGATACCTGAAATTGAATTGTACTACTTCTAACTGGCTATTACATCAACTTAGAAGCTTCATCTGTGTTCTACTATGGTGCTTTTAGTGTCTCCGCATACCGCAGCACGCGACATAGCTTCGCAGACGATAAGTAGAACCGTTTCGAAGACAAGAGCGGCCAATATGACGATCAGACATTAAGTCGATCCGAAAACATATGACGAAAACGGACGGATTTCTCAGGTTTTAACTACATAAGAACACTTTTCACATTCTCCCTAGCAACGCGACTGCTTGTCCTCTTTTCATGCAAAATCTTAAGTTCCTAGCTCATGTTCAAGTCACCAAACAAGGGTAAAAAGTCAATAATCGATACCTAAAACTTGAATTGTACTACTTCTTACAGGCTATTACATCAACTTAGAAGCTTCATCTAAGTTCTACTATGGTGCTTTTAGTGTCTCCGCATACCGCAGCACGCGATATAGCTTTGCAGACGATAAGTACAACCGTTTCAGAGAGGAGGGCGGCCAATGTGACGATCTGGCTTTTAGTCGATTCGATAACATTTGACGAAAACGGACGGATTTCTCAGGTTTTTACTACATATGAACACTTTTCACATTCTCCCGTGCAACGCGGCTGCTAGTCCTCCTTTCATGCAAAATCTTATGGTCCTAGGTCATGTCATAGCCACCAAAGCGGGCTAAAAAGTGAATAATCGACAACAAAAACTTGAATTGTACTACTTCTTACTGGCTATTACTTCAACTTAGAAGCTTTTTCTGTGTTCTACTATGGTGCTTTTAGTGTTTCCGCATACTGCAGCCCGCGACATAGCTTTGCAGACGATAAATGTAACCGTTTCAGAGAGTAGAGCGGCCAATGTGACGATCTGGCTTTAAGTCGATTCGATAACAAATGACGAAAACGGACGGATTTCTCAGGTTTTTACTACATATGAACACTTTTCATATTCCCCATGCAACGCGGCTGCTAGTCCTCCTTTCATGCAATATTTTAAGGTCCTAGGTCATGTCTAAGCCACCAAAGCCGGCTAAAACGTGAATAATCGACAACTAAAACTTGAATTGTACTACTTCTTACTGGCTATTACTTCAACTTAGAAGCTTCTTCTGTGTCCTACTATGGTGCTTTTAGTGATTCGGCATACCGCAGCACGCGACTTAGCTTTGCAGATGATAAATGTAACTGTTTCAGAGAGAAGAGCGGCCAATATGACGATCTGGCTTTAAGTCGATTTGATAACAAATGACGAAAACAGACGGATTTCTCAGGTTTTTACTACATATGAACACTTTTCACATTTTCCCGTGCAACGTGGCTGCCAGTCCTCGTTTCATGCAAAATCTTATGGTCCTAGGTCATGAAATAGATACCAAAGCCGGCTAAAAAGTGAATAATCGACAACTAAGACTTGAATTGTACTACTTCTTACTGGATATTGCTTCAACTTAGAAGCTTCTTCTGTGTTCTACTATGGTGCATTTAGTGTCTCCGCATACTGCAGCACGCGACATAGCTTTGCAGACGATAAATGTAACCGTCTCAGAGAGAAAAGCGGCCAATGTGACGATATGGCTTTAAGTCGATTCGATAGCTAATGACGAAAACGGACGGATTTCTCAGGTTTTTACTACATATGAACACTTTTCACATTCTCCCGTGCAACGCCGCTACTAGTCCTCCTTTCATGCATAATCTTAAGGTCCTAGGTCATATCCAAGCCACCAAAGCCGGCTAAAAAGTGAATAATCGATAATTGAAACTTGAATTGTACTACTTCTTACTGGCTATTACTTCAACTTAGAAGCTTCTTCTGTGTTCTACTATGGTGCTTTTAGTGTCTCCGGAAAAACGCAGCACGCGACATAGCTTTGCAGACGATAAATGTAACCGTTTCAGATAGAAGAACGGCCAATGTGACGATCTGGCTTTTAGTCGATTCGTAAACAAATGACGAAAACAGACGGATTTCTCAGGTTTTTACTACATATGAACACTTTTCACATTCTCCCGTGCAACGCGGCTGCTAGTCCTCCTTTCATGCAAAATCTTAAGGTCCTAGGTCATGTCTAAGCCACCAAAGCCGGCTAAAAACTGAATAATCGGCAACTAAAACTTGAATTGTACTACGTCTTACTGGATATTACTTCAACTTAGAAGCTTCTTCTGTGTTCTACTATGGTGCTTTTAGTGTCCCCGCATACCGCAGCACGCGACATAGCTTTGCAGACAATAAATGTAACCGTTTGAGAGAGAAGAGCGGAAAATGTGACGATCTGGCTTGAAGTCAATTTCATAACAAATGACGAAAACGGACGGATTTCTCAGGTCTTTACTACATATGAAGACTTTTCACATTCTCCCGTGCAACGCGGCTGCTAGTCCTCCTTTCATGCAAAATCTTAAGATCATAGGTCATGTCCAAGCCACCAAAGCCGGCTAAAAAGTGAATAATCGACAACTAAAACTTGAATTGTACTACTTCTTACTGGCTATTACTTCAACTTATAAGCTTCTTCTGTGTTCTACTATGGTGCTTTTAGTGTTTCGGCATACCGCAGCACGCGACATAGCTTTGCAGACGATAAATGTAACCGTTTGAGAGAGAAGAATGGCCAATGTGACGATCTGGCTTTAAGTCAAATCGATAACAAATGAGGAAAACGGACGGATTACTCAGGTTTTTACTACATATGAACACTTTTCACATTCTCCCGTGCAACGCCGCTGCTAGACCTCCTTTCATGCAAAATCTTAAGGTCCTAGGTCATGTCAAGCCACCAAAGCCGGACAAAAGGGAATAATCGATAACTAAAATATGAATTGTACTACTTCTTACTGGCTATTACTTCAACTTAGAAGCTTCTTCTGTGTTCTACTATGGTGCTTTTAGTGATTCCGCATACCGAAGCACGCGACATAGCTTTGCAGACGATAAATGTAACCGTTTGAGAGAGAAGAATGGCCAATGTGACGATCTGGCTTGAAGTCAATTAGATAACAAATGACGAAAACGGACGGATTTCTCAGGTTTTTACTACATATGAACACTTTTCACATTCTCCCGTGCAACGCGGCTGCTAGTCCTCCTTTCATGCAAAATCTTAAGGTCCTAGGTCATGTCCAAGCATCCAAAGCCGGCTAAAAACTGAATAATCGACAACGAAAACTTGAATTGTACTACGTCTTACTGGATATTACTTCAACTTAGAAGCTTGTTCTGTGTTCTACTATGGTGCTTCTTCTGTGTTCACATTCTGTGTTCTACTATGGTGCTTTTAGTGTTTCCGCATACCGCAGCAGGCGACATAGCTTTGTAGACGATAAATGTAACCGTTTCAGAGAGAAGAGCGGCCAATGTGACGATCTGGCTTTAAGTCGATTCGATAACAAATGACGAAAGTGGACGGATTTCTCAGGTTTTTACTACATATGAACACTTTTCACATTCTCCCGTGCAACGCGGCTGCTAGTCCTCCTTTCATGCAAAATCTTAAGGTCCTAGGTCATGTCCAAGCCACCAAAGCCGGCTAAAAAGTGAATAATCGACAACTAGAACTTGAATTGTACTACTTCTTACTGGCTATTACTTCAACTTAGAAGCTTCTTCTGTGTCCTACTATGGTGCTTTTAGTGTTTCGGCATACCGCAGCACGCGACATAGCTTTGCAGACGATAAATGTAACCGTCTCAGAGAAAAAAGCGGCCAATGTGACGATCTGGCTTTAAGTCGATTCGATAACAAATGACGAAAACGGACGGATTTTTCAGGTTTTTACTACATATGAACACTTTTCACATTCACCCATGCAACGCGGCTGCTAGTCCTCCTTTCATGCAAAATCTTAAGGTCCTAGGTCATGGCCAAGCCACCAAAGCCTGCTAAAAAGTGAATAATCGATAATTAAAACTTGAATTGTACTACTTCTTACTGGCTATTACTTCAACTTAGAAGAATCTTCTGTGTTCTACTATGGGGCTATTAGTGTCTCCGCATACCGCAGCAAGCGACATAGCTTTGCAGACGATAAGTGTAACCGTTTCAGAGAGAAGAACGGCCAATGTGACGATCTGGCTTTAAGTCGATTCGATAACAAAAGATGAAAACGGACGGATTTCTCAGGTTTTTACTACATATGAACACTTTTCACATTCTCCCGTGCAACGCGGCTGCTACTCCTCCTTTCATGCAAATTCTTAAGGTCCTAGGGTATGTCCAAGCCACCAAAGCCGGCTAAAAAGTGAATAATCGACAACTAAAACTTGAATTGTACTACTTCTTACTGTCTATTACTTCAACTTAGAAGCTTCTTCTGTGTTCTACTATGGTGCTTTTAGTGTTTCGGCATACCGCAGCACGCGACATAGCTTTGCAGACGATAAATGTAACCGTTTGAGAGAGAAGAATGGCCAATGTGACGATCTGTCTTTAAGTCGATTCGATAACAAATGACGAAAACGGACGGATTTCTCAGGTTTTTACTACATATGAACACTTTTCACATTCTCCCGTGCAACGCGGCTGCCAGTCCTCCTTTCATGCAAAATCTTAACGTCCTAGGTCATGTCCAAGCCACCAAAGGCGGCTAAAAAGTGAATAATCGACAACTAAAACCTGAATTGTACTACTTCTTACTGGCTATTGCTTCAACTTAGAAGCTTCTTCTGTGTTCTACTATGGTGCTTTTAGTGTTACGGCATACTGCAGCACGCGACATAGTTTTGCAGACGATAAGTGTAACCGTCTCAGAGAGAAAAGCGGCCAATGTGACGATATGGCTTTAAGTCGATTCGTTAACAAATGACGAAAACGGGCGGATTTCTCAGGTTTTTACTACATATGAACACTTTTCACATTCTCCCGTGCAACGCGGCTGCTAGTCCTCCTTTCATGCAAAATCTTATGGTCCTAGGTCATGAAATGGCCACCAAAGCCGGCTAAAAAGTGAATAATCGACAACTAAAACTTGAATTGTACTACTTCATACTGGCTGTTACTTCAACTTAGAAGCTTCTTCTGTGTTCTACTATGGTGCGTTTAGTGTTTCCGCATACTGCAGCACGCGACATAGATTTGCAGACGATAAATGTAACCGTCTCAGAGAAAAAAGCGGGCAATGTGACGATCTGTCTTTAAGTCGATTCGATAACAAATGACGAAAACGGACGGATTTTTCAGGTTTTTACTACATATGAACACTTTTCACATTCACCCATGCAACGCGGCTGCTAGTCCTCCTTTCATGCAAAATCTTAAGGTCCTAGGTCATGGCCAAGCCACCAAAGCCTGCTAAAAAGTGAATAATCGATAATTAAATCTTGAATTGTACTACTTCTTACTGGCTATTACTTCAACTTAGAAGCTTCTTCTGTGTTCTACTATGGTGCTTTTAGTGTTTCGGCATACCGCAGCACGCGACATAGCTTTGCAGACGATAAATGTAACCGTTTGAGAGAGAAGAATGGCCAATGTGACGATCTGGCTTGAAGTCAATTCGATAACAAATGACGAAAACGGACGGATTTCTCAAGGTTTTACTACATATGAACACTTTTCACATTCTCCCGTGCAACGCGGCTGCTAGTCCTCCTTTCATGCAAAATCTTAAGGTCCTAGGTCATGTCCAAGCCACCAAAGCCGGTTAAAAACTGAATAATCGACAACGAAAACTTGAATTGTACTACGTCTTACTGGATATTACTTCAACTTAGAAACTTCCTCTGTGATCTTCTATGGTGCTTTTAGTGTTTCCGCATACTGCAGCACGCGACATAGCTTTGCAGATGATAAATGTAACCGTTTCAGTGAGATGAGCGGCCAATGTGACGTTCTGGCTTTAAGTCGATTCGATAACAAATGACGCAAACGGACGGATTTCTCAGGTTTTTACTACATATGAACACATTTCACATTCTCCCGTGCAACACGGCTGCTAGTCCTCCTTTCATGCAAAATCATATGGTCCTAGGTCATGAAATAGCCACCAAAGCCGGCTAAAAACTGAATAATCGACAACTAAAACTTGAATTGTACTACTTCTTACTGGCTATTACTTCAACTTAGAAGCTTCTTCTGTGTTCTACTATGGTGTTTTTAGTGTCTCCGCATACCGCAGGACGCGACATAGCTTTGCAGACGATAAATGTAACCGTTTCAGAGAGAAGAACGGCCAATATGACGATCTGGCTTTAAGTCGATTCGATAACAAATGACGAAAACGGACGGATTTTTCAGGTTTTTACTACATATGAACACTTTTCACAATCTCCCGTGCAACGCGGCTGCTAGTCCTCCTTTCATGCAAAATCTTATGGTCCTAGGTCATGAAATGGCCACCAAAGCCGGCTAAAAAGTGAATAATCGACAACTAAAACTTGAATTGTACTACTTCTTACTGGCTGTTACTTCAACTTAGAAGCTTCTTCTGTGTTCTACTATGGTGCTTTTAGTGTTTCCGCATACTGCAGCACGCGACATAGCTTTGCCGACGATAAATGTAACCGTTTCAGAGAGAAGAACGGCCAATATGACGATCTGGCTTTAAGTCGATTCGATAACAAATGACGAAAACGGACGGATTTCTCAGGTTTTTACTACATATGAACACTTTTCACATTCTCCCGCGCAACGCGGCTGCTAGTCCTCCTTTCATGCAAAATCTTACGGTCCTAGGTCATGTCCAAGCCACCAAAGCCGGCAATAAAGTGAATAATCGACAACTAAAACTTGAATTGTACTACTTCTTACTGGCTATTACTTCAACATAGAAGCTTCTTCTGTGTTCTACTATGGTGCTTTTAGTGTTTCCGCATACCGCAGCAGGCGACATAGCTTTGTAGACGATAAATGTAACCGTTTCAGAGAGAAGAGCGGCCAATGTGACGATCTGGCTTTAAGTCGATTCGATAACAAATGACGAAAATGGACGGATTTCTCAGGTTTTTACTACATATGAACACTTTTCACATTCTCCCGTGCAACGCGGCTGCTAGTCCTCCTTTCATGCAAAATCTTAAGGTCCTAGGTCATGTCCAAGCCACCAAAGCCGGCTAAAAAGTGAATAATCGACAACTAAAACTTGAATTGTACTACTTCTTACTGGCTATTACTTCAACTTAGAAGCATCTTCTGTGTTCTACTATGGGGCTATTAGTGTCTCCGCATACCGCAGCAAGCGACATAGCTTTGCAGACGATAAGTGTAACCGTTTCAGAGAGAAGAACGGCCAATGTGACGATCTGGCTTTAAGTCGATTCGATAACAAAAGATGAAAACGGACGGATTTCTCAGGTTTTTACTACATATGAACACTTTTCACATTCTCCCGTGCAACGCGGCTGCTACTCCTCCTTTCATGCAAATTCTTAAGGTCCTAGGTGATGTCCAAGCCACCAAAGCCGGCTAAAAAGTGAATAATCGACAACAAAAACTTGAATTGTACTACTTCTTACTGGCTATTACTTCAACTTAGAAGCTTCTTCTGTGTTCTACTATGGTGCTTTTAGTGTTTCGGCATACCGCAGCACGCGACATAGCTTTGCAGACGATAAATGTAACCGTTTGAGAGAGAAGAATGGCCAATGTGACGATCTGTCTTTAAGTCGATTCGATAACAAATGACGAAAACGGACGGATTTCTCAGGTTTTTACTACATATGAACACTTTTCACATTCTCCCGTGCAACGCGGCTGCCAGTCCTCCTTTCATGCAAAATCTTAAGGTCCTAGGTCATGTCCAAGCCACCAAAGGCGGCTAAAAAGTGAATAATCGACAACTAAAACCTGAATTGTACTACTTCTTACTGGCTATTGCTTCAACTTAGAAGCTTCTTCTGTGTTCTACTATGGTGCTTTTAGTGTTACGGCATACTGCAGCACGCGACATAGTTTTGCAGACGATAAGTGTAACCGTCTCAGAGAGAAGAGCGGCCAATGTGACGATATGGCTTTAAGTCGATTCGTTAACAAATGACGAAAACGGGCGGATTTCTCAGGTTTTTACTACATATGAACACTTTTCACATTCTCCCGTGCAACGCGGCTGCTAGTCCTCCTTTCATGCAAAATCTTATGGTCCTAGGTCATGAAATGGCCACCAAAGCCGGCTAAAAAGTGAATAATCGACAACTAAAACTTGAATTGTACTACTTCTTACTGGCTGTTACTTCAACTTAGAAGCTTCTTCTGTGTTCTACTATGGTGCGTTTAGTGTTTCCGCATACTGCAGCACGCGACATAGCTTTGCCGACGATAAATGTAACCGTCTCAGAGAAAAAAGCGGGCAATGTGACGATCTGTCTTTAAGTCGATTCGATAACAAATGACGAAAACGGACGGATTTTTCAGGTTTTTACTACATATGAACACTTTTCACATTCACCCATGCAACGCGGCTGCTAGTCCTCCTTTCATGCAAAATCTTAAGGTCCTAGGTCATGGCCAAGCCACCAAAGCCTGCTAAAAAGTGAATAATCGATAATTAAATCTTGAATTGTACTACTTCTTACTGGCTATTACTTCAACTTAGAAGCTTCTTCTGTGTTCTACTATGGTGCTTTTAGTGTTTCGGCATACCGCAGCACGCGACATAGCTTTGCAGACGATAAATGTAACCGTTTGAGAGAGAAGAATGGCCAATGTGACGATCTGGCTTGAAGTCAATTCGATAACAAATGACGAAAACGGACGGATTTCTCAAGGTTTTACTACATATGAACACTTTTCACATTCTCCCGTGCAACGCGGCTGCTAGTCCTCCTTTCATGCAAAATCTTAAGGTCCTAGGTCATGTCCAAGCGACCAAAGCCGGTTAAAAACTGAATAATCGACAACGAAAACTTGAATTGTACTACGTCTTACTGGATATTACTTCAACTTAGAAACTTCCTCTGTGTTCTTCTATGGTGCTTTTAGTGTCACCGCATACCGCAGCACGCGACATTGCTTTGCAGACGATAAATGTAACTGTCTGAGAGAGAAAAGCGGCCAGTGTGACGATCTGGCTTTAAGTCGAATCGATAACAAATGACGAAAACGGACGGATTTCTCAGGTTTTTACTACATATGAACACTTTTCACATTCTCCCGTGCAACGCCGCTGCTAGTCCTCTTTTCATGGATAATCTTAAGGTCCTAGGTCATATCCAAGCCACCAAAGCCTGCTAAAAAGTGAATAATCGATAATTAAAACTTGAATTGTACTACTTCTTACTGGCTATTACTTCAACTTAGAAGCTTCTTCTGTGTTCTACTATGGTGCTTTTAGTGTTTCCGCATACTGCAGCACGCGACATAGCTTTGCAGATGATAAATGTAACCGTTTCAATGAGATGAGCGGCCAATGTGACGTTCTGGCTTTAAGTCGATTCGATAACAAATGACGCAAACGGACGGATTTCTCAGGTTTTTACTACATATGAACACATTTCACATTCTCCCGTGCAACACGGCTGCTAGTCCTCCTTTCATGCAAAATCATATGGTCCTAGGTCATGAAATAGCCACCAAAGCCGGCTAAAAACTGAATAATCGACAACTAAAACTTGAATTGTACTACTTCTTACTGGCTATTACTTCAACTTAGAAGCTTCTTCTGTGTTCTACTATGGTGTTTTTAGTGTCTCCGCATACCGCAGGACGCGACATAGCTTTGCAGACGATAAATGTAACCGTTTCAGAGAGAAGAACGGCCAATATGACGATCTGGCTTTAAGTCGATTCGATAACAAATGACGAAAACGGACGGATTTTTCAGGTTTTTACTACATATGAACACTTTTCACAATCTCCCGTGCAACGCGGCTGCTAGTCCTCCTTTCATGCAAAATCTTATGGTCCTAGGTCATGAAATGGCCACCAAAGCCGGCTAAAAAGTGAATAATCGACAACTAAAACTTGAATTGTACTACTTCTTACTGGCTGTTACTTCAACTTAGAAGCTTCTTCTGTGTTCTACTATGGTGCTTTTAGTGTTTCCGCATACTGCAGCACGCGACATAGCTTTGCCGACGATAAATGTAACCGTTTCAGAGAGAAGAACGGCCAATATGACGATCTGGCTTTAAGTCGATTCGATAACAAATGACGAAAACGGACGGATTTCTCAGGTTTTTACTACATATGAACACTTTTCACATTCTCCCGCGCAACGCGGCTGCTAGTCCTCCTTTCATGCAAAATCGTACGGTCCTAGGTCATGTCCAAGCCACCAAAGCCGGCAATAAAGTGAATAATCGACAACTAAAACTTGAATTGTACTACTTCTTACTGGCTATTACTTCAACATAGAAGCTTCTTCTGTGTTCTACTATGCTGCTTTTAGTGTTTCCGCATACCGCAGCAGGCGACATAGCTTTGTAGACGATAAATGTAACCGTTTCAGAGAGAAGAGCGGCCAATGTGACGATCTGGCTTTAAGTCGATTCGATAACAAATGACGAAAATGGACGGATTTCTCAGGTTTTTACTACATATGAACACTTTTCACATTCTCCCGTGCAACGCGGCTGCTAGTCCTCCTTTCATGCAAAATCTTAAGGTCCTAGGTCATGTCCAAGCCACCAAAGCCGGCTAAAAAGTGAATAATCGACAACTAAAACTTGAATTGTACTACTTCTTACTGTCTATTACTTCAACTTAGAAGCTTCTTCTGTGTTCTACTATGGTGCTTTTAGTGTTTCGGCATACCGCAGCACGCGACATAGCTTTGCAGACGATAAATGTAACCGTTTGAGAGAGAAGAATGGCCAATGTGACGATCTGTCTTTAAGTCGATTCAATAACAAATGACGAAAACGGACGGATTTCTCAGGTTTTTACTACATATGAACACTTTTCACATTCTCCCGTGCAACGCGGCTGCCAGTCCTCCTTTCATGCAAAATCTTAACGTCCTAGGTCATGTCCAAGCCACCAAAGGCGGCTAAAAAGTGAATAATCGACAACTAAAACCTGAATTGTACTACTTCTTACTGGCTATTGCTTCAACTTAGAAGCTTCTTCTGTGTTCTACTATGGTGCTTTTAGTGTTACGGCATACTGCAGCACGCGACATAGTTTTGCAGACGATAAGTGTAACCGTCTCAGAGAGAAGAGCGGCCAATGTGACGATATGGCTTTAAGTCGATTCGTTAACAAATGACGAAAACGGGCGGATTTCTCAGGTTTTTACTACATATGAACACTTTTCACATTCTCCCGTGCAACGCGGCTGCTAGTCCTCCTTTCATGCAAAATCTTATGGTCCTAGGTCATGAAATGGCCACCAAAGCCGGCTAAAAAGTGAATAATCGACAACTAAAACTTGAATTGTACTACTTCTTACTGGCTGTTACTTCAACTTAGAAGCTTCTTCTGTGTTCTACTATGGTGCGTTTAGTGTTTCCGCATACTGCAGCACGCGACATAGCTTTGCCGACGATAAATGTAACCGTTTCAGTGAGAAGAGCGGCCAATGTGACGATCTGTCTTTAAGTCGATTCGATAACAAATGACGAAAACGGACGGATTTCTCAGGTTTTTACTACATATGAACACTTTTCACATTCTCCCGTGCAACGCGGATGCCAGTCCTCCTTTCATGCAAAATCTTAACGTCCTAGGTCATGTACAAGCCACCAAAGCCGGCTAAAAAGTGAATAATCGACAACTAAAACTTGAATTGTACTACTTCTTACTGGCTCATACTTCAACTTAGAAGCTTCTTCTGTGTTCTACTATGGTGCTTTTAGTGTTTCGGCATACCGCAGCACGCGACATAGCTTTGCAGACGATAAATGTAACCGTTTGAGAGAGAAGAATGGCCAATGTGACGATCTGGCTTGAAGTCAATTCGATAACAAATGACGAAAACGGACGGATTTCTCAAGGTTTTACTACATATGAACACTTTTCACATTCTCCCGTGCAACGCGGCTGCTAGTCCTCTTTTCATGGATAATCTTAAGGTCCTAGGTCATATCCAAGCCACCAAAGCCTGCTAAAAAGTGAATAATCGATAATTAAAACTTGAATTCAACTACTTCTTACTGGCTATTACTTCAACTTAGAAGCTTCTTCTGTGTTCTACTATGGTGCGTTTGGTGTTTCCGCATACTGCAGCACGCGACATAGATTTGCAGACGATAAATGTAACCGTTTCAGTGAGATGAGCGGCCAATGTGACGATCTGGCTTTAAGTCGATTCGATAACAAATGACGAAAACGGACGGATTTCTCAGGTTTTTACTACATATGAACACATTTCACATTCTCCCGTGCAACACGGCTGCTAGTCCTCCTTTCATGCAAAATCATATGGTCCTAGGTCATGAAATAGCCACCAAAGCCGGCTAAAAAGTGAATAATCGACAACTAAAACTTGAATTGTACTACTTCTTACTGGCTATTACTTCAACTTAGAAGCTTCTTCTGTGTTCTACTATGGTGTTTTTAGTGTCTCCGCATACCGCAGCACGCGACATAGCTTTGCAGATAATAAATGTAACCGTCTCAGAGAGAAAAGCGGCCAATGTGACGATCTGTCTTTAAGTCGATTCGATAACAAATGACGATAACGGACGGATTTCTAAGGTTTTTACTACATATGAACACTTTTCACCTTCTCCCGTGCAACGCGGCTGCAAGTCCTCTTTCATGCAAAATCTTAAGGTCTTAGGTCATGTCCAAGCCACCAAAGACGGCAATAAAGTGAATAATGGACAACTAAAACTTGAATTGTACTACCTTTTACTGGCTGTTTCTTCAACTTAGAAGCTTCTTCTGTGTCCTACTATGGTGTTTTTAGTGTTTCCGCATACCGCAGCACGCGACATAGATTTGCAGACGATAAATGTAACCGTCTCAGAGAAAAAAGCGGGCAATGTGACGATCTGTCTTTAAGTCGATTCGATAACAAATGACGAAAACGGACGGATTTTTCAGGTTTTTACTACATATGAACACTTTTCACATTCACCCATGCAACGCGGCTGCTAGTCCTCCTTTCATGCAAAATCTTAAGGTCCTAGGTCATGGCCAAGCCACCAAAGTCTGCTGAAAAGTGAATAATCGATAATTAAAACTTGAATTGTACTACTTCTTACTGGCTATTACTTCAACTTAGAAGCTTCTTCTGTGTTCTACTATGGGGCTTTTAGTGTCTCCGCATACCGCAGCAAGCGACATAGCTTTGCAGACGATAAGTGTAACCGTTTCAGAGAGAAGAACGGCCAATGTGACGATCTGGCTTTAAGTCGATTCGATAACAAATGACGCAAACGGACGGATTTCTCAGGTTTTTACTACATATGAACACATTTCACATTCTCCCGTGCAACACGGCTGCTAGTCCTCCTTTCATGCAAAATCATATGGTCCTAGGTCATGAAATAGCCACCAAAGCCGGCTAAAAACTGAATAATCGACAACTAAAACTTGAATTGTACTACTTCTTACTGGATATTACTTCAACTTAGAAGCTTCTTCTGTGTTCTACTATGGTGTTTTTAGTGTCTCCGCATACCGCAGCACGCGACATAGCTTTGCAGACGATAAATGTAACCGTTTCAGGAAGAAGAACGGCCAATATGACGATCTGGCTTTAAGTCGATTCGATAACAAATGACGAAAACGGACGGATTTCTCAGGTTTTTACTACATATGAACACTTTTCACAATCTCCCGTGCAACGCGGCTGCTAGTCCTCCTTTCATGCAAAATCTTATGGTCCTAGGTCATGAAATGGCCACCAAAGCCTGCTAAAAAGTGAATAATCGACAACTAAAACTTGAATTGTACTACTTCTTACTGGCTGTTACTTCAACTTAGAAGCTTCTTCTGTGTTCTACTATGGTGCTTTTAGTGTTTCCGCATACCGCAGCACGCGACATAGCTTTGCAGACGATAAATGTAACCGTTTGAGAGAGAAGAATGGCCAATGTGACGATCTGGCTTGAAGTCAATTCGATAACAAATGACGAAAACGGACGGATTTCTCAGGTTTTTACTACGTATGAACACTTTTCACATTCTCCCGTGCAACGCGGCTGCTAGTCCTCCTTTCATGCAAAATCTAAAGGTCCTAGGTCATGTCCAAGCCACCAAAGCCGGTTAATAACTGAATAATCGACAACGAAAACTTGAATTGTACTACGTCTACTGGATATTACTTCAACTTAGAAACTTCCTCTGTGTTCTTCTATGGTGCTTTTAGTGTCACCGCATACCGCAGCACGCGACATAGCTTTGCAGACGATAAATGTAACCGTTTCAGAGAGAAGAACGGCCAATATGACGATCTGGCTTTAAGTCGATTCGATAACAAATGACGAAAACGGACGGATTTCTCAGGTTTATACTACATATGAACACTTTTCACATTCTCCCGTGCAACGCGGCTGCTAGTCCTCCTTTCATGCAAAATCGTATGGTCCTAGGTCATGAAATGGCCACCAAAGCCGGTTAAAAAGTGAATAATCGACAACTAAAACTTGAATTGTACTACTTCTTACTGGCTATTACTTCAACTTAGAAGCTTCTTCTGTGTTCTACTATGGTGCTTTTAGTGTTTCCGCATACTGCAGCACGCGACATAGCTTTGCCGACGATAAATGTAACCGTTTCAGTGAGATGAGCGGCCAATGTGACGATCTGGCTTTAAGTCGATTCGATAACAAATGACGCAAACTGACGGATTTCTCAGGTTTTTACTACATATGAACACTTTTCACAATCTCCCGTGCAACGCGGCTGCTAGTCCTCCTTTCATGCAAAATCTTATGGTCCTAGGTCATGAAATGGCCACCAAAGCCGGCTAAAAAGTGAATAATCGACAACTAAAACTTGAATTGTACTACTTCTTACTGGCTATTACTTCAACTTAGAAGCTTCTTCTGTGTTCTACTATGGGGCTTTTAGTGTCTCCGCATACCGCAGCACGCGACATAGCTTTGCAGACGATAAGTGTAACCGTTTCAGAGAGAAGAACGGCCAATGTGACGATCTGGCTTTAAGTCGATTTGATAACAAAAGATGAAAACGGACGGATTTCTCAGGTTTTTACTACATATGAACACTTTTCACATTCTCCGTTGCAACGCGGCTGCTACTCCTAATTTCATGCAAATTCTTAAGGTCCTAGGTGATGTCCAAGCCACCAAAGCCGGCTAAAAAGTGAATAATCGACAACTAAAACTTGAATTGTACTACTTCTTACTGGCTATTACTTCAACTTAGAAGCTTCTTCTGTGTTCTACTATGGTGCTTTTAGTGTCTCCGCATACCGCAGCACGTGACATAGCTTTGCAGACGATAAATGTAACCGTTTCAGAGAGAAGAACGGCCAATATGACGATCTGGCTTTAAGTCGATTCGATAACAAATGACGAAAACGGACGGATTTCTCAGGTTTTTACTACATATGAACACTTTTCACATTCTCCAGTGCAACGCGGCTGCTAGTCCTCCTTTCATGCAAAATCTTATGGTCCTAGATCATGAAATGGCCACCAAACCCGGTTAAAAAGTGAATAATGGACAACTAAAACTTGAATTGTACTACTTCTTACTGGCTGTTACTTCAACTTAGAAGCTTCTTCTGTGTTCTACTATGGTGCTTTTAGTGTTTCCGCATACTGCAGCACGCGACATAGCTTTGCCGACGATAAATGTAACCGTTTCAGTGAGAAGAGCGGCCGATGTGACGATCTGTCTTTAAGTCGATTCGATAACAAATGACGAAAACGGACAGATTTCTCAGGTTTTTACTACATATGAACACTTTTCACATTCTCCCGTGCAACGCGGCTGCCAGTCCTCCTTTCATGCAAAATCTTAACGTCCTAGGTCATGTACAAGTCACCAAAGCCGGCTAAAAAGTGAATAATCGACAACTAAAACTTGAATTGTACTACTTCTTACTGGCTATTACTTCAACTTAGAAGCTTCTTCTGTGTTCTACTATGGTGCTTTTGGTGTTTCCGCATACTGCAGCACGCGACATAGCTTTGCCGACGATAAATGTAACCGTTTCAGTGAGATGAGCGGCCAATGTGACGATTTGGCTTTAAGTCGATTCGATAACAAATGACGCAAACTGACGGATTTCTCAGGTTTTTACTACATATGAACACTTTTCACATTCTCCCGTGCAACGCGGTTGCTACTCCTCCTTTCATGCAAAATCTTATGGTCCTAGGTCATGTCCAAGCCACCAAGGCCGGCAATAAAGTGAATAATCGACAACTAAAACTTGAATTGTACTACTTTTTACTGTCTGTTTCTTCAACTTAGAAGCTTCTTCTGTGTCCCACTATGGTGTTTTTAGTGTTTCCGCATACCGCAGAACGCGACATAGATTTGCAGACGATAAATGTAACCGTCTCAGAGAAAAAAGCGGCCAATGTGACGATCTGGCTTTAAGTCGATTCGATAACAAAAGATGAAAACGGACGGATTTCTCAGGTTTTTACTACATATGAACACTTTTCACATTCTCCCTTGCAACGCGGCTGCTACTCCTAATTTCATGCAAATTCTTAAGGTCCTAGGTGATGTCCAAGCCACCAAAGCCGGCTAAGAAGTGAATAATCGACAACTAAAACTTGAATTGTACTACTTCTTATTGGCTATTACTTCAACTTAGAAGCTTCTTCTGTGTTCTACTATGGTGCTTTTAGTGTTTCGGCATACCGCAGCACGCGACATAGCTTTGCAGACGATAAATGTAACCGTTTGAGAGAGAAGAATGGCCAATGTGACGATCTGGCTTGAAGTCAATTCGATAACAAATGACGAAAACGGACGGATTTCTCAGGTTTTTACTACATATGAACACTTTTCACATTCTCCCGTGCAACGCCGCTGCTAGTCCTCTTTTCATGCATAATCTTAAGGTCCTAGGTCATATCCAAGCCACCAAAGCCTGCTAAAAAGTGAATAATCGATAATTAAAACTTGAATTGTACTACTTCTTACTGGCTATTACTTCAACTTAGAAGCTTCTTCTGTGTTCTACTATGGTGCTTTTAGTGTCTCCGCATACCGCAGCACGCGACATAGCTTTGCAGACGATAAATGTAACCGTCTCAGAGAGAAAAGCGGCTAATGTAACGATCTGTCCTTAAGTCGATTCGATAACAAATGACGAAAACGGACGGATTTCGCAGGTTTTTACTACATATGAACACTTTTCACATTCTCCCATGCAACGCCGCTGCTAGTCCTCTTTTCATGCATAATCTTAAGGTCCTAGGTCATATCCAAGCCACCAAAGCCTGCTAAAAAGTGAATAATCGATAATTAAAACTTGAATTGTACTACTTCTTACTGGCTATTACTTCAACTTAGAAGCTTCTTCTGTGTTCTACTATGGTGCTTTTAGTGTCTCCGCATACCGTAGCACGCGACATAGCTTCGCAGACGATAAATGTAACCGTTTCAGAGAGAAGAACGGCCAATATGACGATCTGGCTTTAAGTCGATTCGATAACAAAAGACGAAAATGGACGGATTTCTCAGGTTTTTACTACATATAACCACTTTTCACATTCTCCCGTGCAACGCAGCTGCAAGTCCTCCTTTCATGCAAAATCTGAAGGTCTTAGGTCATGTCCAAGCCACAAAAGATGGCAATTAAGTGAATAATCGACAACTAAAACTTGAATTGTACTACTTCTTACTGGCTGTTTCTTCGACTTAGAAGCTTCTTCTGTGTCCTACTATGGTGTTTTTAGTGTTTCCGCATACCGCAGCACGCGACATAGCTTTGCAGACGATAAATGTAACCGTCTCAGAGAAAAAAGGGGCCAATGTGACGATCTGGCTTTAAGTCGATTCGATAACAAATGACGAAAACGGACGGATTTTTCAGGTTTTTACTACATATGAACAATTTTCACATTCTCCCATGCAACGCGGCTGCTAGTCCTTTTTTCATGCTAAATCTTAAGGTCCTAGGTCATGGCCAAGCCACCAAAGCCGGCTAAAAAGTGAATAATCGACAACTAAAACTTCAATTGTACTACTTCTTACTGGCTATTACTTCAACATAGAAGCTTCTTCTGTGTTCTACTATGGTGTTTTTAGTGTTTCGGTATACCGCAGCACAAGACATAGCTTTGCAGACGATAAGTGTTACCGTTTCAGAGAGAAGAGCGGCCAATGTGACGATCTGGCTTTAAGTCGATTCGGTAACAAATGACAAAAACGGACGGATTTCTTAGGTTTTTACTACATATGAACACTTTTCACATTCTCCCGTGCAACGCGGCTGCCAGTCCTCCTTTCATGCAAAATCTTAACGTCCTAGGTCATGTACAAGCCACCAAAGCCGGCTAAAAAGTGAATAATCGACAACTAAAACTTGAATTGTACTACTTCTTACTGGCTATTACTTCAACTTAGAAGCTTCTTCTGTGTTCTACTATGGTGCTTTTAGTGTTTCCGCATACTGCAGCACGCGACATAGCTTTGCCGACGATAAATTTAACCGTTTCAGTGAGATGAGCGGCCAATGTGACGATCTGGCTTTAAGTCGATTCGATAACAAATGACGAAACCGGACGGATTTCTCAGGTTTTTACTACATATGAACACTTTTCACATTCTCCCGTGCATCGCGGCTGCTAGTCCTCCTTTCATGCAAAATCTTATGGTCCAAGGTCATGAAATAGCCACCAAAGCCGGCTAAAAACTGAATAATCGACAAATAAAACTTGAATTGTACTACTTCTTACTGGCTATTACTTCAACTTAGAAGCTTCTTCTGTGTTCCACTATGGTGCTTTTAGTGTTTTGGCATAATGCAGCACGCGACATAGCTTTGCAGACGATAAGTGTAACCGTCTCAGAGAGAAAAGCGGCCAAAGTTACGATCTGGCTTTAAGTCGATTCGATAACAAATGACGAAAACGGACGGATTTCTCAGGTTTTTACTACATATGAACACTTTTCACATTCTCCCATGCAACGCCGCTGCTAGTTCTCTTTTCATGCATAATCTTAAGGTCCTAGGTCATATCCAAGCCACCAAAGCCTGCTAAAAAGTGAATAATCGATAATTAAAACTTGAATTGTACTACTTCTTACTGGCTATTACTTCGACTTAGAAGCTTCTTCTGTGTTCTACTATGGTGCTTTTAGTGTCTCCGCATACCGCAGCACGCGACATAGCTTTGCGGACGATAAATGTAACCGTTTCAGAGAGAAGAACGTCCAATATGACGATCTGGCTTTAAGTCGATTCGATAACAAAAGACGAAAATCTACGGATTTCTCAGGTTTTTACTACATATGAACACTTTTCACATTCTCCCGTACAACGCGGCTGCAAGTCCTCCTTTCATGCAAAATCTGAAGGTCTTAGGTCATGTCCAAGCCACCATAGATGGCAATTAAGTGAATAATCGACAACTAAAACTTGAATTCTACTACTTCTTACTGGCTATTGCTTCAACTTAGAAGCTTCTTCTGTGTCCTACTATGGTGTTTTTAGTGTTTCCGCATACCGCAGCACGCGACATAGATTTGCAGACGATAAATGTAACCGTCTCAGAGAAAAAAGGGGCCAATGTGACGATCTGGCTTTAAGTCGATTCGATAACAAATGACGAAAATGGACGGATTTCTCAGGTTTTTACTACATATGAACACTTTTCACATTCTCCCGTGCAACGCGGCTGCTAGTCCTCCTTTCATGCTAAATCTTAAGATCGTAGGTCATGTCCAAGCCACCAAAGCCGGCTAAAAAGTGAATAATCGACAACTAAAACTTGAATTGTACTACTTCTTACTGGCTATTACTTCAACTTAGAAGCTTCTTCTGTGTCCTACTATGGTGCTTTTAGTGTTTCGGCATACCGCAGCACAAGACATAGCTTTGCAGACAATAAGTGTAACCGTTTCAGAGAGAAGAGCGGCCAATGTGACGATCTGGCTTTAAGTCGATTCGATAACAAATACGAAAACGGACGGATTTCTCAGGTTTTTACTACATATGAACACTTTTCACATTCTCCCATGCAACGCGGCTGCGAGTCCTCCTTTCATGCAAAAGCTTAACGTCCTAGGTCATGTCCAAGCCACCAAAGCCGGCTAAAAAGTGAATAATCGACAACTAAAACTTGAATTGTACTACTTCTTACTGGCTATTACTTCAACTTAGAAGCTTCTTCTGTGTTCTACTATGGTGCTTTTAGTGTTTCCGCATACTGCAGCACGCGACATAGCTTTGCCGACGATAAATTTAACCGTTTCAGTGAGATGAGCGGCCAATGTGACGATATGGCTTTAAGTCGATTCGATAACAAATGACGAAAACGGACGGATTTCTCAGGTTTTTACTACATATGAACACTTTTCACATTCTCCCGTGCAACGCGGCTGCCAGTCCTCCTTTCATGCAAAATCTTAACGTCCTAGGTCATGTCCAAGCCACCAAAGCCGGCTAAAAAGTGAATAATCGACAACTAAAACTCTAATTGCACTACATCTTACTGGCTATTGCTTCAACTTAGAAGCTTCTTCTGTGTTCTACTATGGTGTTTTTAGTGTCTCCGCATACCGCAGCACGCGACATAGCTTTGCAGACGATAATTGTAACCGTCTCAGAGAGAAAAGCGGCCAATGTGGCGATCTGCCTTTAAGTCGATTCGATAACAAATGACGAAAACGGACGGATTTTTCAGGTTTTTACTACATATGAAAACTTTTCACATTCTCCCATGCAACGCGGCTGCAAGTCCTCCTTTCATGCAAAATCTGAAGGTCTTAGGTCATGTCCAAGCCACCAAAGCCGGCTAAAAAGTGAATAATCGACAACTAAAACTTGAATTGTACTACTTCTTACTGGCTATTACTTCAACTTAGAAGCTTCTTCTGTGTTCTACTATGGGGCTTTTAGTGTCTCCGCATACCGCAGCACGCGACATAGCTTTGCAGACGATAAGTGTAACCGTTTCAGAGAGAAGAGCGGCCAATGTGACGATCTGGCATTAAGTCGATTCGATAACAAATGACGAAAACGGACGGATTTCTCAGGTTTTCACTACATATGAACACTTTTCACATTCTCCCGTGCAACGCGGCTGCTAGTCCTCCTTTCATGCAAAATGTTATGGTCCTAGGTCATGAAATAGCCACCAAAGCCGGCTAAAAAGTGAATAATCGACAACTAAAACTTGAATTGTACTACTTCTTACTGGCTATTACTTCAACTTAGAAGCTTCTTCTGTGTTCTACTATGGTGCTTTTAGTGTTTCGGCATATCGCAGCACGCGACATAGCTTTGCAGACGATAAATGTAACCGTTTGAGAGAGAAGAATGGCCAATTTGACGATCTGGCTTGAAGTAAATTCGATAACAAATGACGAAAACGGACGCACTTCTCAGGTTTTTACTACATATGAACACTTTTCACATTCTCCCGTGCAACGCGGCTGCTAGTCCTCCTTTCATGCAAAATCATAAGGTCCTAGGTCATGTCCAAGCCACCAAAGCCGGCTAAAAAGTGAATAATCGACAACGAAAACTTGAATTGTACTACGTCTTACTGGATATTACTTCAACTTAGAAACTTCCTCTGTGTTCTTCTATGGTGCTTTTAGTCTCACCGCATACCGCAGCGCGCGACATAGCTTTGCCGACGATAAATGTAACTGTCTCAGAGAGAAAAGCGGCCAATGTGACGATCTGGCTTTAAGTCGATTCGATAACAAATGACGAAAACGGACGGATTTCTCAGGTTTTTACTACATATGAACACTTTTCACATTCTCCCGTGCAACGCCGCTGCTAGTCCTCTTTTTATGCATAATCTTAAGGTCCTAGGTCATATCCAAGCCACCAAAGCCTGCTAAAAATTGAATAATCGATAATTAAAACTTGAATTGTACTACTTCTTACTGGCTATTACTTCAACTTAGGAGCTTCTTCTGTGTTCTACTATGGTGCTTTTAGTGTCTCCGCATACCGCAGCACGCGACATAGCTTTGCAGACGATAAATGTAACCGTCTCAGGGAGAAAAGCGGCCAATGTAACGATCTGTCTTTAAGTCGATTCGATAACAAATGACGAAAAAGGACGGATTTCTCAGGTTTTTACTACATATGAACACTTTTCACATTCTCCCGTGCAACGCCGCTGCTAGTTCTCTTTTCATGCATAATCTTAAGGTCCTAGGTCACATCCAAGCCACCAAAGCCTGCTAAAAAGTGAATAATCGATAATTTACACTTGAATTGTACTACTTCTTACTGGCTATTACTTCGACCTAGAAGCTTTTTCTGTGTTCTACTATGGTGCTTTTAGTGTCTCCACATACCGCAGCACGCGACATAGCTTTGCAGACGATAAATGTAACCGTTTCAGATAGAAGAACGGCCAATATGACGATCTGGCTTTAAGTCGATTCGATAACAAAAGACGAAAATGGACGGATTTCTCAGGTTTTTACTACATATGAACACTTTTCACATTCTCCCGTGCAACGCGGCTGCAAGTCCTCCTCTCATGCAAAATCTGAAGGTCTTAGGTCATGTCCAAGCCACCAAAGCCGGCAATAAAGTGAATAATCGACAACTAAAACTTGAATTGTACTACTTCTTACTGGCTGTTTCTTCAACTTAGAAGCTTCTTCTGTGTCCTACTATGGTGTTTTTAGTGTTCCCGCATACCGCAGCACGCGACATAGATTTGCAGACGATAAATGTAACCGTCTCAGAGAAAAAAGGGGCCAATGTGACGATCTGGCTTTAAGTCGATTCGATAACAAATGACGAAAACGGACGGATTTTTTAGGTTTTTACTACATATGAACACTTTTCACATTCTCCCGTGCAACGCGGCTGCTAGTCCTCCTTTCATGCAAAATCTTAAGGTCCTAGGTCATGTCCAAGCCACCAAAGCCGGCTAAAAAGTGAATAATCGACAACTAAAACTTGAATTGTACTACTTCTTACTGGCTATTACTTCAACTTAGAAGCTTCTTCTGTGTCCTACTATGGTGCTTTTAGTGTTTCAGCATACCGCAGCACGAGACATAGCTTTGCAGACGATAAGTGTAATCGTTTCAGAGAGAAGAGCGGCCAATGTGACGATCTGGCTTTAAGTCGATTCGATAACAAATGACAAAAACGGACAGATTTCTCAGGTTTTTACTACATATGAACACTTTTCACATTCTCCCGTGCAACGCGGCTGCCAGTCCTCCTTTCATGCAAAATCTTAAGGTCCTAGGTCATGTCCAAGCCACCAAAGCCGGCTAAAAAGTGAATAATCGACAACTAAAACTTGAATTGTACTACTTCTTACTGGCTATTGCTTCAACTTAGAAGCTTCTTCTGTGTTCTACTATGGTGCTTTTAGTGTCTCCGCATACCGCAGCACGCGACATAGCTTTGCAGACGATAAATGTAACCGTCTCAGAGAGAAAAGCGGCCAATGTGACGATATGGCTTTAAGTCGATTCGATAACAAATGACGAAAACGGACGGATTTCTGAGGTTTTTACTACATATGAACACTTTCCAAATTCTCCCGTGCAACGCGGCTGCTAGTCCTCCTTTCATGCAAAATCTTATGGTCCTAGGTCATGAAATAGCCACCAAAGCCGGCTAAAAAGTGAAAAATCGACAACTAAAACTTGAATTGTACTACTTCTTACTTTCTATTACTTCAACTTAGAAGCTTCTTCTGTGTTCTACTATGGTGCTTTTAGTGTCTCCGCATACCGCAGCACGCGACATAGCTTTGCAGACGATAAGTGTAACCGTCTCAGAGAGAAGAGCGGCCAATGTGACGATATGGCTTTAAGTCGATTCGATAACAAATGACGAAAACGGACGGATTTCTGAGGTTTTTACTACATATGAACACTTTTCACATTCTCCCGTGCAACGCGGGTGCTAGTCCTCCTTTCATGCAAAATCTTATGGTCCTAGGTCATGAAATAGCCACCAAAGCCGGCTAAAAAGTGAATAATCGACAACTAAAACTTGAATTGTACTACTTCTTACTGGCTATTGCTTCAACTTAGAAGCTTCTTCTGTGTTCTACTATGGTGCTTTTAGTGTCTCCGCATACCGCAGCACCCGACATAGCTTTGCAGACGATAAATGTAACCGTCTCAGAGAGAAAAGCGGCCAATGTGACGATATGTCTTTAAGTCGATTCGATAACAAATGACGAAAACGGGCGGATTTCTCAGGTTTTTACTTTATATGAACACTTTTCACAATCTCTCGTGCAACGCGGCTGCTAGTCCTCCTTTCATGCAAAACCTTATGGTCCTAGGTCATGAAATAGCCACCAAAGCCGGCTAAAAAGTGAATAATCGACAACTAAAACTTGAATTGTACTACTTCTTACTGGCTGTTTCTTCAACTTAGAAGCTTCTTCTGTGTCCTACTATGGTGTTTTTAGTGTTTCCGTATACCGCAGCACGCTACATAGATTTGCAGACGATAAATGTAACCGTCTCAGAGAAAAAAGGGGCCAATGTGACGATCTGGCTTTAAGTCGATACGATAACAAATGACGAAAACGGACGTATTTTTCAGGTTTTTACTACATATGAACACTTTTCACATTCTCCCGTGCAACGCGGCTGCTAGTCCTCCTTTCATGCAAAACCTTATGGTCCTAGGTCATGAAATAACCACCAAAGCCGGCTAAAAAGTGAATAATCGACACCTAAAACTTGAATTGTACTATTTCTTACTGGCTGTTACTTCAACTTAGAAGCTTCTTCTGTGTTCTACTATGGTGCTTTTAGGGTTTCCGCATACTGCAGCACGCGACATAGCTTTGCCGACGATAAGTGTAACCGTTTTAGTGAGAAGAGCGGCCAATGTGACGATCCGTCTTTAAGTCGATTCGATAACAAATGACGAAAACGGACGGATTTCTCAGGTTTTTACTACATATGAACACTTTTCACATTCTGCCATGCAACGCGGCTGCCAGTCCTCCTTTCATGCAAAATCTTAAGGTCCTAGGTTATGTCCAAGCCACCAAAGCCGGCTAAAAAGTGAATAATCGACAACTAAAACTTGAATTGTACTACATCTTACTGGCTATTACTTCAACTTAGTAGCTTATTCTGTGTTCTACTATGGTGCTTTTAGTGTTTCGGGATACCGCAGCACGCGACATAGCTTTGCCGACGATAAATGTAACCGTTTCAGTGAGATGAGCGGCCAATGTGACGATCTGGCTTTAAGTCGATTCGATAAGAAATGACGAAAACGGACGGATTTCTCAGGTTTTTACTACATATGAACACTTTTCACATTCTCCCGTGCAACGCGGCTCCTATTCCTCCTTTCATGCAAAACCTTATGGTCCTAGGTCATGAAATAGCCACCAAAGCCGGCTAAAAAGTGAAAAATCGACAACTAAAACTTGAATTGTACTACTTCTTACTGGCTATTGCTTCAACTTAGAAGCTTCTTCTGTGTTCTACTATGGTGCTTTTAGTGTCTCCGCATACCGCAGCACGCGACATAGCTTTGCAGACGATAAATGTAACAGTCTCAGAGAGAAAAGCGGCCAATGTGACGATATGGCTTTAAGTCGATTCGATAACAAATGACGAAAACGGACGGATTTCTGAGGTTTTTACTACATATGAACACTTTCCAAATTCTCCCGTGCAACGCGGCTGCTAGTCCTCCTTTCATGCAAAACCTTATGGTCCTAGGTCATGAAATAGCCACCAAAGCCGGCTAAAAAGTGAAAAATCGACAACTAAAACTTGAATTGTACTACTTCTTACTTTCTATTACTTCAACTTACAAGCTTCTTCTGTGTTTTACTATGGTGCTTTTAGTGTTTCGGCATACCGCAGCACGCGACATAGCTTTGCAGACGATAAGTGTAACCGTCTCAGAGAGAAGAGCGGCCAATGTGACGATATGGCTTTAAGTCGATTCGATAACAAATGACGAAAACGGACGGATTTCTGAGGTTTTTACTACATATGAACACTTTTCACATTCTCCCGTGCAACGCGGCTGCTAGTCCTCCTTTCATGCAAAATCTTATGGTCCTAGGTCATGAAATAGCCACCAAAGCCGGCTAAAAAGTGAATAATCGACAACTAAATCTTGAATTGTACTACATCTTACTGGATATTGCTTCAACTTAGAAGCTTCTTCTGTGTTCTACTATTTTGTTTTTAGTGTCTCCGCATACCGCAGCACGCGACAGCTTTGCAGACGATAAATGTAACCGTCTCAGAGAGAAAAGCGGCCAATGTGACGATATGTCTTTAAGTCGATTCGATAACAAATGACGAAAACGGGCGGATTTCTCAGGTTTTTACTTTATATGAACACTTTTCACAATCTCTCGTGCAACGCGGCTGCTAGTACTCCTTTCATGCAAAACCTTATGCTCCTAGGTCATGAAATAGCCACCAAAGCCGGCTAAATAGTGAATAATCGACAACTAAAACTTGAATTGTACTACTTCTTACTGGCTATTACTTCAACTTAGAAGCTTCTTCTGTGTTCTACTATGGTGCTTTTAGTGTTTCGGCATACCGCAGCACGCGACATAGCTTTGCAGACGATAAATGTAACCGTTTGAGAGAGAAGAATGGCCAATGTGACGATATGGCTTGAAGTCAATTCGATAACAAATGACGAAAACGGACGGATTTCTCAGGTTTTTACTACATATGAACACTTTTCACATTCTCCCGTGCAACGCGGCTGCTAGCCCTCCTTTCATGCAAAATCTTAAGGTCCTAGGTCATGTCCAAACCACCAAAGCCGGTTAAAAACTGAATAATCGACAACGAAAACTTGAATTGTACTACGTCTTACTGGATATTACTTCAACTTAGAAACTTCCTCTGTGTTCTTCTATGGTGCTTTTAGTCTCACCGCATACCGCAGCACGCGACATAGCTTTGCAGACGATAAATGTAACTGTCTCAGAGAGAAAAGCGGCCAATGTGACGATCTGGCTTTAAGCCGATTCGATAACAAATGACGAAAACGGACGTATTTCTCAGGTTTTTACTACATATGAACACTTTTCACATTCTCCCGTGCAACGCCGCTGCTAGTCCTCTTTTCATGCATAATCTTAAGGTCCTAGGTCATATCCAAGCCACCAAAGCCTGCTAAAAAGTGAATAATCGATAATTAAAACTTGAATTGTACTACTTCTTACTGGCTATTACTTCAACTTAGAAGCTTCTTCTGTGTTCTACTATGGTGCTTTTAGTGTCTCCGCATACCGCAGCACGCGACTTAGCTTTGCAGACGATAAATGTAACCGTCTCAGAGAGAATAGCGGCCAATGTAACGATCTGTCTTTAAGTCTATTCGATAACAAATGACGAAAAAGGACGGATTTCTCAGGTTTTTACTACATATGAACACTTTTCACATTCTCCCGTGCAACGCCGCTGCTAGTTCTCTTTTCATGCATAATCTTAAGGTCCTAGGTCATATCCAAGATAACAAAGCCTTCTAAAAAGTGAATAATCGATAATTAACACTTGAATTGTTCTACTTCTTACTGGCTATTACTTCGACTTAGAAGCTTCTTCTGTGTTCTACTATGGTGCTTTTAGTGTCTCCGCATACCGCAGCACGCGACATAGCTTTGCCGACGATAAATGTAACCGTTTCAGTGAGATGAGCGGCCAATGTGACGAACTGGCTTTAAGTCGATTCGATAACAAATGACGAAAACGGACGGATTTCTCAGGTTTTTACTACATATGAACACTTTTCACATTCTCCCGTGCAACGCGTCTGCCAGTCCTCCTTTCATGCAAAATCTTAACGTCCTAGGTCATGTCCAAGCCACCAAAGCCGGATAAAAAGTGAATAATCGACAACTAAAACTTGAATTGTACTACTTCTTACTGGCTGTTTCTTCAACTTAGAAGCTTCTTCTGTGTTCTACTATGGTGTTTTTAGTGTTTCCGCATACCGCAGCACGCGACATAGATTTGCAGACGATAAATGTAACCGTCTCAGAGAAAAAAGCGGCCAATGTGACGATCTGGCTTTAAGTCGATTCGATAACAAATGACGAAAACGGACGGATTTTTCAGGTTTTTACTACATATGAACACTTTTCACACTCTCCCATGCAACGCGGCTGCTAGTCCTTCTTTCATGCTAAATCTTAAGGTCCTAGGTCATGGCCAAGCCACCAAAGCCGGCTAAAAAGTGAATAATCGATAACTAAAACTTCAATTATACTACTTCTTACTGGCTATTACTTCAACATAGAACCTTCTACTGTGTTCTACTATGGTGCTTTTAGTGTTTCCGCATACCGCAGCAGGCGACATAGCTTTGTAGACGATAAATGTAACCGTTTTAGAGAGAAGAGCGGCCAATGTGACCATCTGGCTTTAAGTCGATTCGATAAAAAATGTCGAAAATGGACGGATTTCTCAGGTTTTTACTACATATGAACACTTTTCACATTCTCCCGTGCAACGCGGCTGCTAGTCCTTCTTTCATGCTAAATCTTAAGGTCCTAGGTCATGTCCAAGCCACCAAAGCCGGCTAAAAAGTGAATAATTGACAACTAAAACTTAAATTGTACTACTTCTTACTGGCTATTACTTCAACTTAGAAGCTTCTTCTGTGTTCTACTATGGTGCTTTTAGTGTTTCGGCATACCGCAGCACGAGACATAGCTTTGCAGACGATAAGTGTAATCGTTTCAGAGAGAAGAGCGGCCAATGTGACGATCTGGCTTTAAGTCGATTCGATAACAAATGACGAAAACGGACAGATTTCTCAGGTTTTTACTTTATATGAACACTTTTCACAATCTCTCGTGCAACGCGGCTGCTAGTCCTCCTTTCATGCAAAACCTTATGGTCCTAGGTCATGAAATAGCCACCAAAGCCGGCTAAAAAGTGAATAATCGACAACTAAAACTTGAATTGTACTACTTCTTACTGGCTGTTTCTTCAACTTAGAAGCTTCTTCTGTGTCCTACTATGGTGTTTTTAGTGTTTCCGTATACCGCAGCACGCTACATAGATTTGCAGACGATAAATGTAACCGTCTCAGAGAAAAAAGGGGCCAATGTGACGATCTGGCTTTAAGTCGATTCGATAACAAATGACGAAAATGGACGGATTTCTCAGGTTTTTACTACATATGAACACTTTTCACATTCTCCCGTGCAACGCGGCTGCTAGTCCTCCTTTCATGCTAAATCTTAAGGTCCTAGGTCATGTCCAAGCCACCAAAGCCGGCTAAAAAGTGAATAATTGACAACTAAAACTTGAATTGTACTACTTCTTACTGGCTATTACTTCAACTTAGAAGCTTCTTCTGTGTTCTACTATGGTGCTTTTAGTGTTTCGGCATACCGCACACGAGACATAGCTTTGCAGACGATAAGTGTAATCGTTTCAGAGAGAAGAGCGGCCAATGTGACGATCTGGCTTTAAGTCGATTCGATAACAAATGACGAAAACGGACAGATTTCTCAGGTTTTTACTACATATGAACACTTTTCACATTCTCCCGTGCAACGCAGCTGCCAGTCCTCCTTTCATGCAAAATCTTAACGTCCTAGGTCATGTCCAAGCCACCAAAGCCGGCTAAAAAGTGAATAATCGACAACTAAAACTTGAATTGTACTACTTCTTACTTTCTATTACTTCAACTTAGAAGCTTCTTCTGTGTTCTACTGTGGTGCTTTTAGTGTTTCGGCATACCGCAGCACGCGACATAGCTTTGCAGACGATAAGTGTAACCGTCTCAGAGAGAAGAGCGGCCAATGTGACGATATGGCTTTAAGTCGATTCGATAACAAATGACGAAAACGGACGGATTTCTCAGGTTTTTAGTACATATGAACACTTTTCACATTCTCCCGTGCAACGCGGCTTCTAGTCCTCCTTTCATGCAAAATCGTATGGTCCTAGGTCATGAAATAGCCACCAAAGCCGGCTAAAAAGTGAATAATCGACAACTAAATCTTGAATTGTACTACATCTTACTGGATATTGCTTCAACTTAGAAGCTTCTTCTGTGTTCTACTATTTTGTTTTTAGTGTCTCCGCATACCGCAGCACGCGACATAGCTTTGCAGACGATAAATGTAACCGTCTCAGAGAAAAAAGCGGCCAATGTGGCGATCTGCCTTTAAGTCGATTCGATAACAAATGACGAAAACGGACGGATTTTTCAGGTTTTTACTACATATGAACACTTTTCACATTCTCCCATGCAACGCGGCAGCTAGTCCTCCTTTCATGCAAAATCTTAAGGTCCTAGGTCATGTACAAGCCACCAAAGCCGGCTAAAAAGTGAATAATCGACAACTAAAACTTGAATTGTACTACTTCTTACTGGCTATTGCTTCAACTTAGAAGCTTCTTCTGTGTTCTACTATGGTGCTTTTAGTGTCTCCGCATACCGCAGCACCCGACATAGCTTTGCAGACGATAAATGTAACCGTCTCAGAGAGAAAAGCGGCCAATGTGACGATATGTCTTTAAGTCGATTCGATAACAAATGACGAAAACGGGCGGATTTCTCAGGTTTTTACTTTATATGAACACTTTTCACAATCTCTCGTGCAACGCGGCTGCTAGTCCTCCTTTCATGCAAAACCTTATGGTCCTAGGTCATGAAATAGCCACCAAAGCCGGCTAAAAAGTGAATAATCGACAACTAAAACTTGAATTGTACTACTTCTTACTGGCTGTTTCTTCAACTTAGAAGCTTCTTCTGTGTCCTACTATGGTGTTTTTAGTGTTTCCGTATACCGCAGCACGCTACATAGATTTGCAGACGATAAATGTAACCGTCTCAGAGAAAAAAGGGGCCAATGTGACGATCTGGCTTTAAGTCGATTCGATAACAAATGACGAAAATGGACGGATTTCTCAGGTTTTTACTACATATGAACACTTTTCACATTCTCCCGTGCAACGCGGCTGCTAGTCCTCCTTTCATGCTAAATCTTAAGGTCCTAGGTCATGTCCAAGCCACCAAAGCCGGCTAAAAAGTGAATAATTGACAACTAAAACTTGAATTGTACTACTTCTTACTGGCTATTACTTCAACTTAGAAGCTTCTTCTGTGTTCTACTATGGTGCTTTTAGTGTTTCGGCATACCGCACACGAGACATAGCTTTGCAGACGATAAGTGTAATCGTTTCAGAGAGAAGAGCGGCCAATGTGACGATCTGGCTTTAAGTCGATTCGATAACAAATGACGAAAACGGACAGATTTCTCAGGTTTTTACTACATATGAACACTTTTCACATTCTCCCGTGCAACGCAGCTGCCAGTCCTCCTTTCATGCAAAATCTTAACGTCCTAGGTCATGTCCAAGCCACCAAAGCCGGCTAAAAAGTGAATAATCGACAACTAAAACTTGAATTGTACTACTTCTTACTTTCTATTACTTCAACTTAGAAGCTTCTTCTGTGTTCTACTGTGGTGCTTTTAGTGTTTCGGCATACCGCAGCACGCGACATAGCTTTGCAGACGATAAGTGTAACCGTCTCAGAGAGAAGAGCGGCCAATGTGACGATATGGCTTTAAGTCGATTCGATAACAAATGACGAAAACGGACGGATTTCTCAGGTTTTTAGTACATATGAACACTTTTCACATTCTCCCGTGCAACGCGGCTTCTAGTCCTCCTTTCATGCAAAATCGTATGGTCCTAGGTCATGAAATAGCCACCAAAGCCGGCTAAAAAGTGAATAATCGACAACTAAATCTTGAATTGTACTACATCTTACTGAATATTGCTTCAACTTAGAAGCTTCTTCTGTGTTCTACTATTTTGTTTTTAGTGTCTCCGCATACCGCAGCACGCGACATAGCTTTGCAGACGATAAATGTAACCGTCTCAGAGAAAAAAGCGGCCAATGTGGCGATCTGCCTTTAAGTCGATTCGATAACAAATGACGAAAACGGACGGATTTTTCAGGTTTTTACTACATATGAACACTTTTCACATTCTCCCATGCAACGCGGCAGCTAGTCCTCCTTTCATGCAAAATCTTAAGGTCCTAGGTCATGTACAAGCCACCAAAGCCGGCTAAAAAGTGAATAATCGACAACTAAAACTTGAATTGTACTACTTCTTACTGGCTATTGCTTCAACTTAGAAGCTTCTTCTGTGTTCTACTATGGTGCTTTTAGTGTCTCCGCATACCGCAGCACCCGACATAGCTTTGCAGACGATAAATGTAACCGTCTCAGAGAGAAAAGCGGCCAATGTGACGATATGTCTTTAAGTCGATTCGATAACAAATGACGAAAACGGGCGGATTTCTCAGGTTTTTACTTTATATGAACACTTTTCACAATCTCTCGTGCAACGCGGCTGCTAGTCCTCCTTTCATGCAAAACCTTATGGTCCTAGGTCATGAAATAGCCACCAAAGCCGGCTAAAAAGTGAATAATCGACAACTAAAACTTGAATTGTACTACTTCTTACTGGCTGTTTCTTCAACTTAGAAGCTTCTTCTGTGTCCTACTATGGTGTTTTTAGTGTTTCCGTATACCGCAGCACGCTACATAGATTTGCAGACGATAAATGTAACCGTCTCAGAGAAAAAAGGGGCCAATGTGACGATCTGGCTTTAAGTCGATTCGATAACAAATGACGAAAACGGACGTATTTTTCAGGTTTTTACTACATATGAACACTTTTCACATTCTCCCATGCAACGGGGCTGCTAGTCCTCCTTTCATGCTAAATCTTAAGGTCCTAGGTCATGGCCAAGCCACCAAAGCCGGCTAAAAAGTGAATAATCGACAACTAAAACTTGAATTATACTACTTCTTACTGGCTATTACTTCAACATAGAAGCTTCTTCTGTGTTCTACTATGGTGCTTTTAGTGTTTAGGCATACCGCAGCACGAGACATAGCTTTGCAGACGATAAGTGTAACCGTTTCAGAGAGAAGAGCGGCCAATGTGACGATCTGGCTTTAAGTCGATTCGATAACAAATGACGAAAACGGACACATTTCTCAGGTTTTTACTACATATGAACACTTTTCACATTCTCCCGTGCAACGCGGCTGCCAGTCCTCCTTTCATGCAAAACCTTATGGTCCTAGGTCATGTCCAAGCCACCAAAGCCGGCTAAAAAGTGAATAATCGACAATTAAAACTTGAATTGTACTACTACTTACTGGCTATTGCTTCAACTTAGAAGCTTCTTCTGTGTTCTACTATGGTGCTTTTAGTGTCTCCGCATACCGCAGCACGCGACATAGCTTTGCAGACGAAAAATGAAACCGTCTCAGAGAGAAAAACGGCCAATCTGACGATATGGCTTTAAGTCGATTCGATAACAAATGACGAAAACGGACGGATTTCTCAGGTTTTTACTACATATGAACACTTTTAAAATTCTCCGGTGCAACGCGGCTGCCAGTCCTCCTTTCATGCAAAATCTTAAGGTCCTAGGTCATGTCCAAGCCACCAAAGCCGGCCTAAAAGTGAATAATCGACAACTAAAACTTGAATTGTACTACTTCTTACTGGCTATTGCTTCAACTTAGAAGCTTCTTCTGTGTTCTACTATGGTGCTTTTAGTGTCTCCGCATACCGCAGCACCCGACATAGCTTTGCAGACGATAAGTGTATCAATTTCAGAGAGAAAAGCGGCCAATGTGACGATATGGCTTTAAGCCGATTCGATAACAAATGACGAAAACGGACGGATTTCTCAGGTTTTTACTACATATGAACACTTTTCACATTCTCCCGTGCAACGCGTCTGCCAGTCCTCCTTTCATGCAAAATCTTAACGTCCTAGGTCGTGTCCAAGCCACCAAAGCCGGATAAAAAGTGAATAATCGACAACTAAAACTTGAATTGTACTACTTCTTACTGGCTGTTTCTTCAACTTAGAAGCTTCTTCTGTGTTCTACTATGGTGTTTTTAGTGTTTCCGCATACCGCAGCACGCGACATAGATTTGCAGACGATAAATGTAACCGTCTCAGAGAAAAAAGCGGCCAATGTGACGATCTGGCTTTAAGTCGATTCGATAACAAATGACGAAAACGCACGGATTTTTCAGAATTTTACTACATATGAACACTTTTCACATTCTCCCATGCAACGCGGCTGCTAGTCCTTCTTTCATGCAAAATCTTAAGGTCCTAGGTCATGTACAAGCCACCAAAGCCGGCTAAAAAGTGAATAATCGACAACTAAAACTTCAATTGTACTACTTCTTACTGGCTATTACTTCAACTTAGAAGCTTCTTCTGTGTTCTACTATGGTGCTTTTAGTGTTTCCGCATACTGCAGCACGCGACATAGCTTTGCAGACGATAATTGTATCCGTTTCAGAGAGAAGAGCGGCCAATGTGACGATCTGGCTTTAAGTCGATTCGATAACAAATGACGAAAACGGACGGATTTCTGAGGTTTTTACTACATATGAACACTTTTCACATTCTCCCGTGCAGCGCGGCTGCCAGTCCTCCTTTCATGCAAAATCTTAACGTCCTAGGTCATGTCCAAGCCACCAAAGCCGGCTAAAAAGTGAATAATCGAGAACTAAAACTTGAATTCTACTACTTCTTACTGGCTATTGCTTCAACTTAGAAGCTTCTTCTGTGTTCTACTATGGTGCTTTTAGTGTCTCCGCATACCGCAGCACCCAACATAGCTTTGCAGACGATAAATGTAACCGTCTCAGAGAGAAAAGCGGCCAATGTGACGATATGGCTTTAAGTCGATTCGATAACAAATGACGAAAACGGACGGATTTCTCAGGTTTTTACTACATATGAACACTTTTCACATTCTCCCGTGCAACGCGGCTGATAGTCCTCCTTTCATGCAAAATCTTAACGTCCTAGGTCATGTCCAAGCCCCCAAAGCCGGCTAAAAAGTGAATAATCGACAACTAAAACTTGAATTATACTACTTCTTACTGGCTATTGCTTCAACTTAGAAGCTTCTTCTGTGTTCTACTATGGTGCTTTTAGTGTCTCCGCATACCGCAGCACGCGACATAGCTTTGCAGACGATAAATGTGTCTCAGAGAGAAAAGGGGCCAATGTGACGATATGGCTTTAAGTCGATTCGATAGCAAATGACGAAAACGGACGGATTTCTCAGGTTTTTACTACATATGAACACTTTTCACATTCTCCCGTGCAACGCGGCTGCTAGTCCTCCTTTCATGCAAAACCTTATGGTCCTAGGTCATGTCCAAGCCACCAAAGCCGGCTAAAAAGTGAATAATCGACAATTAAAACTTGAATTGTACTACTCCTTACTGGCTATTGCTTCAACTTAGAAGCTTCTTCTGTGTTCTACTATGGTGCTTTTAGTGTCTCCGCATACCGCAGCACGCGACATAGCTTTGCAGACGAAAAATGAAACCGTCTCAGAGAGAAAAACGGCCAATCTGACGATATGGCTTTAAGTCGTTTCGATAACAAATGACGAAAACGGACGGATTTCTCAGGTTTTTACTACATATGAACACTTTTCAAATTCTACGGTGCAACGCGGCTGCCAGTCCTCCTTTCATGCAAAATCTTAAGGTCCTAGGTCATGTCCAAGCCACCAAAGCCGGCCTAAAAGTGAATAATCGACAACTAAAACTTGAATTGTACTACTTCTTACTGGCTATTGCTTCAACTTAGAAGCTTCTTCTGTGTTCTACTATGGTGCTTTTAGTGTCTCCGCATACCGCAGCACCCGACATAGCTTTGCAGACGATAAGTGTATCAATTTCAGAGAGAAAAGCGGCCAATGTGACGATATGGCTTTAAGTCGATTCGATAACAAATGACGAAAACGGACGGATTTCTCAGGTTTTTACTACATATGAACACTTTTCACATTCTCCCGTGCAACGCGTCTGCCAGTCCTCCTTTCATGCAAAATCTTAACGTCCTAGGTCATGTCCAAGCCACCAAAGCCGGATAAAAAGTGAATAATCGACAACTAAAACTTGAATTGTACTACTTCTTACTGGCTGTTTCTTCAACTTAGAAGCTTCTTCTGTGTTCTACTATGGTGTTTTTAGTGTTTCCGCATACCGCAGCACGCGACATAGATTTGCAGACGATAAATGTAACCGTCTCAGAGAAAAAAGCGGCCAATGTGACGATCTGGCTTTAAGTCGATTCGATAACAAATGACGAAAACGCACGAATTTTTCAGAATTTTACTACATATGAACACTTTTCACATTCTCCCATGCAACGCGGCTGCTAGTCCTTCTTTCATGCAAAATCTTAAGGTCCTAGGTCATGTACAAGCCACCAAAGCCGGCTAAAAAGTGAATAATCGACAACTAAAACTTCAATTGTACTACTTCTTACTGGCTATTACTTCAACATAGAAGCTTCTTCTGTGTTCTACTATGGTGCTTTAGTGTTTCCGCATACTGCAGCACGCGACATAGCTTTGCAGACGATAATTGTATCCGTTTCAGAGAGAAGAGCGGCCAATGTGACGATCTGGCTTTAAGTCGATTCGATAACAAATGACGAAAACGGACGGATTTCTGAGGTTTTTACTACATATGAACACTTTTCACATTCTCCCGTGCAGCGCGGCTGCCAGTCCTCCTTTCATGCAAAATCTTAACGTCCTAGGTCATGTCCAAGCCACCAAAGCCGGCTAAAAAGTGAATAATCGACAACTAAAACTTGAATTCTACTACTTCTTACTGGCTATTGCTTCAACTTAGAAGCTTCTTCTGTGTTCTACTATGGTGCTTTTAGTGTCTCCGCATACCGCAGCACCCGACATAGCTTTGCAGACGATAAATGTAACCGTCTCAGAGAGAAAAGCGGCCAATGTGACGATATGGCTTTAAGTCGATTCGATAACAAATGTCGAAAACGGACGGATTTCTCAGGTTTTTACTACATATGAACACTTTTCACATTCTCCCGTGCAACGCGGCTGATAGTCCTCCTTTCATGCAAAATCTTAACGTCCTAGGTCATGTCCAAGCCCCCAAAGCCGGCTAAAAAGTGAATAATCGACAACTAAAACTTGAATTATACTACTTCTTACTGGCTATTGCTTCAACTTAGAAGCTTCTTCTGTGTTCTACTATGGTGCTTTTAGTGTCTCCGCATACCGCAGCACGCGACATAGCTTTGCAGACGATAAATGTGTCTCAGAGAGAAAAGGGGCCAATGTGACGATATGGCTTTAAGTCGATTCGATAGCAAATGACGAAAACGGACGGATTTCTCAGGTTTTTACTACATATAAACACTTTTCACATTCTCCCGTGCAACGCGGCTGCTAGTCCTCCTTTCATGCAAAATCTTATGGTCCTAGGTCATGAAATAGAGACCAAAGCCGGCTAAAAAGTGAATAATCGACAAATAAAACTTGAATTCTACTACTTCTTACTGGCTATTACTTCAACTTAGAAGCTTCTTCTGTGTTCTACTATGGTGCTTTTAGTGTCTCCGTTTACCGCAGCACGCGACATAGCTTTGCCGACGATAAATGTAACCGTTTCAGTGAGATGAGCGGCCAATGTGACGATCTGGCTTTAAGTCGATTCGATAACAAATGACGAAAACGGACGGATTTCTCAGGTTTTTACTACATATGAACACTTTTCACATTCTCCCGTGCAACGCGGCTGCTAGTCCTCCTTTCATGCAAAATCTTATGGTCCTAGGTCTTGAAATAGCCACCAAAGCCGGCTAAAAACTGAATAATCGACGAATAAAACTTGAATTGTACTACTTCTTACTGGCTATTACTTCAACTTAGAAGCTTCTTCTGTGTTCTACTATGGTGCTTTTAGTGTCTCCGCATACCGCAGCACCCGACATAGCTTTGCAGACGATAAATGTAACCGTCTCAGAGAGAAAAGCGGCCAATGTGACGATATGGCTTTAAGTCGATTCGATAACAAATGACGAAAACGGACGGATTTCTCAGGGTTTTACTACATATGAACACTTTTCACATTCTCCCGTGCAACGCGGCTGATAGTCCTCCTTTCATGCAAAATCTTAACGTCCTAGGTCATGTCCAAGCCCCCAAAGCCGGCTAAAAAGTGAATAATCGACAACTAAAACTTGAATTATACTACTTCTTACTGGCTATTGCTTCAACTTAGAAGCTTCTTCTGTGTTCTACTATGGTGCTTTTAGTGTCTCCGCATACCGCAGCACGCGACATAGCTTTGCAGACGATAAATGTGTCTCAGAGAGAAAAGGGGCCAATTTGACGATATGTCTTTAAGTCGATTCGATAGCAAATGACGAAAACGGACGGATTTCTCAGGTTTTTACTACATATGAACACTTTTCACATTCTCCCGTGCAACGCGGCTGCTAGTCCTCCTTTCATGCAAAATCTTTTGGTCCTAGGTCATGAAATAGCCACCAAAGCCGGCTAAAAACTGAATAATCGACAAATAAAACTTGAATTCTACTACTTCTTACTGGCTATTACTTCAACTTAGAAGCTTCTTCTGTGTTCTACTATGGTGCTTTTAGTGTTTCGGCATACCGCAGCACGCGACATAGCTTTGCCGACGATAAATGTAACCGTTTCAGTGAGATGAGCGGCCAATGTGACGAACTGGCTTTAAGTCGATTCGATAACAAATGACGAAAACGGACGGATTTCTCAGGTTTTTACTACATATGAACACTTTTCACATTCTCCCGTGCAACGCGGCTGCTAGTCCTCCTTTCATGCAAAATCTTATGGTCCTAGGTCTTGAAATAGCCACCAAAGCCGGCTGAAAACTGAATAATCGACAAATAAAACTTGAATTGTACTACTTCTTACTGGCTATAACTTCAACTTAGAAGCTTCTTCTGTGTTCTACTATGGTGCTTTTAGTGTTTCGGCATAAAGCAGCACGCGACATAGCTTTGCAGACGATAAGTGTAACCGTTTCAGAGAGAATAGCGGCCAATGTGACGATCTGGCTTTAAGTCGATTCGATAACAAATGACGAAAACGGACGGATTTCTCAGGTTTTTACTACATATGAACACTTTTCACATTCTCCCGTGCAACGCGGCTGCCAGTCCTCATTTCATGCAAAATCTTAACGTCCTCGGTCATGTCCAAGCCACCTAAGCCGGCTAAAAAGTGAATAATCGACAACTAAAACTTGAATTGTACTACATCTTACTGGCTATTGCTTCAACTTAGAAGCTTCTTCTGTGTTCTACTGTGGTGTTTTTAGTGTCTCCGCATACCGCAGCACGCGACATAGCTTTGCAGACGATAAATGTAACCGTCTCAGAGAGAAAAGCGGCCAATGTGACGATATGGCTTTAAGTCTATTCGATAACAAATGACGAAAACGGACGGATTTCTCAGGTTTTTACTACATATGAACACTTTTCACATTCTCCCGTGCAGCGCGGCTGCCAGTCCTCCTTTGATGCAAAATCTTAGCGTCCTAGGTCATGTCCAAGCCACCAAAGCCCGCTAAAAAGTGAATAATCGACAACTAAAACTTGAATTGTACTACTTCTTACTGGCTATTACTTCGACATAGAAGCTTCTTCTGTGTTCTACTATGGTGCTTTTAGTGTTTCCGCATACCGCAGCACGCGACATAGCCTTGCCGACGATAAATGTAACCGTTTCAGTGAGAAGAGCGGCCAATGTGACGATCTGTCTTTAAGTCGATTCGATAACAAATGACGAAAACGGACGGATTTCTCAGGTTTTTACTACATATGAACACTTTTCACATTCTCCCGTGCAACGCGTCTGCCAGTCCTCCTTTCATGCAAAATCTTAACGTCCTAGGTCATGTCCAAGCCACCAAAGCCGGCTAAAAAGTGAATAATCGACAACTAAAACTTGAATTGTACTACTTCTTACTGGCTGTTTCTTCACCTTAGAAGCTTCTTCTGTGTTCTACTATGGTGTTTTTAGTGTTTCCGCATACCGCAGCACGCGACATAGATTTGCAGACGATAAATGTAACCGTCTCAGAGAAAAAAGCGGCCAATGTGACGATCTGGCTTTAAGTCGATTCGATAACAAATGACGAAAACGCACGGATTTTTCAGAATTTTACTACATATGAACACTTTTCACATTCTCCCATGCAACGCGGCTGCTAGTCCTCCTTTCATGCAAAATCTTAAGGTCCTAGGTCATGTACAAGCCACCAAAGACGGCTAAAAAGTGAATAATCGACAACTAAAACTTCAATTGTACTACTTCTTACTGGCTATTACTTCAACATAGAAGCTTCTTCTGTGTTCTACTATGGTGCTTTTAGTGTTTCCGCATACTGCAGCACGTGACATAGCTTTGCAGACGATAAGTGTATCCGTTTCAGAGAGAAGAGCGGCCAATGTGACGATCTGGCTTTAAGTCGATTCGATAACAAATGACGAAAACGGACGGATTTCTCAGGTTTTTACTACATATGAACACTTTTCACATTCTCCCGTGCAGCTCGGCTGCCAGTCCTCCTTTCACGCAAAATCTTAACGTCCTAGGTCATGTCCAAGCCACCAAAGCCGGCTAAAAAGTGAATAATCGACAACTAAAACTTGAATTCTACTACTTCTTACTGGCTATTGCTTCAACTTAGAAGCTTCTTCTGTGTTCTACTATGGTGCTTTTAGTGTCTCCGCATACCGCAGCACCCGACATAGCTTTGCAGACGATAAATGTAACCGTCTCAGAGAGAAAAGCGGCCAATGTGACGATATGGCTTTAAGTCGATTCGATAACAAATGACGAAAACGGACGGATTTCTCAGGTTTTTACTACATATGAACACTTTTCACATTCTCCCGTGCAACGCGGCTGCTAGTCCTCCTTTCATGCAAAATCTTAACGTCCTAGGTCATGTCCAAGCCCCCAAAGCCGGCTAAAAAGTGAATAATCGACAACTAAAACTTGAATTATACTACTTCTTACTGGCTATTGCTTCAACTTAGAAGCTTCTTCTGTGTTCTACTATGGTGCTTTTAGTGTCTCCGCATACCGCAGCACGCGACATAGCTTTGCAGACGATAAATGTGTCTCAGAGAGAAAAGGGGCCAATGTGACGATATGGCTTTAAGTCGATTCGATAGCAAATGACGAAAACGGACGGATTTCTCAGGTTTTTACTACATATGAACACTTTTCACATTCTCCCGTGCAACGCGGCTGCTAGTCCTCCTTTCATGCAAAATCTTATGGTTCTAGGTCATGAAATAGCCACCAAAGCCGGCTAAAAACTGAATAATCGACAAATAAAACTTGAATTGTACTACTTCTTACTGGCTATTACTTCAACCTAGAAGCTTCTTCTGTGTTCTACTATGGTGCTTTTAGTGTTTCGGCATACCGCAGCACGCGACATAGCTTTGCCGACGATAAATGTAACCGTTTCAGTGAGATGAGCGGCCAATGTGACGAACTGGCTTTAAGTCGATTCGATAACAAATGACGAAAACGGACGGATTTCTCAGGTTTTTACTACATATGAACACTTTTCACATTCTCCCGTGCAACGCGGCTGCTAGTCCTCCTTTCATGCAAAATCTTATGGTCCTAGGTCTTGAAATAGCCACCAAAGCCGGCTAAAAACTGAATAATCGACAAATAAAACTTGAATTGTACTACTTCTTACTGGCTATTACTTCAACTTAGAAGCTTCTTCTGTGTTCTACTATGGTGCTTTTAGCGTTTCGGCATAAAGCAGCACGCGACAGAGCTTTGCAGACGATAAGTGTAACCGTTTCAGAGAGAAGAGCGGCCAATGTGACGATCTGGCTTTAAGTCGATTCGATAACAAATGACGAAAACGGACGGATTTCTCAGGTTTTTACTACATATGAACACTTTTCACATTCTCCCGTGCAACGCGGCTGCCAGTCCTCATTTCATGCAAAATCTTAACGTCCTCGGTCATGTCCAAGCCACCTAAGCCGGCTAAAAAGTGAATAATCGACAACTAAAACTTGAATTGTACTACATCTTACTGGCTATTGCTTCAACTTAGAAGCTTCTTCTGTGTTCTACTGTGTTGTTTTTAGTGTCTCCGCATACCGCAGCACGCGACATAGCTTTGCAGACGAAAAATGTAACCGTCTCAGAGAGAAAAGCGGCCAATGTGACGATCTGTCTTTAAGTCGATTCGATAACAAATGACGAAAACGGACGGATTTCTCAGGTTTTTACTACATATGAACACTTTTCAACTTCTCCCGTGCAACGCGGCTGCCAGTCCTCCTTTCATGCAAAACCTTATGGTCCTAGGTCATGTCCAAGCCACCAAAGCCGGCTAAAAAGTGAATAATCGACAATTAAAACTTGAATTGTACTACTTCTTACTGGCTATTGCTTCAACTTAGAAGCTTCTTCTGTGTTCTACTATGGTGCTTTTAGTGTCTCCGCATACCGCAGCACGCGACATAGCTTTGCAGACGAAAAATGTAACCGTCTCAGAGAGAAAAGCGGCCAATGTGACGATATGGCTTTAAGTCGATTCGATAACAAATGACGAAAACGGACGGATTTCTCAGGTTTTTACTACATATGAACACTTTTCAAATTATCCGGTGCAACGCGGCTGCCAGTCCTCCTTTAATGCAAAATCTTAAGGTCCTAGGTCATGTCCAAGCCACCAAAGCCGGCCTAAAAGTGAATAATCGACAACTAAAACTTGAATTGTACTACTTCTTACTGGCTATTGCTTCAACTTAGAAGCTTCTTCTGTGTTCTACTATGGTGCTTTTAGTGTCTCCGCATACCGCAGCACGCGACATAGCTTTGCAGACGATAAGTGTATTCGTTTCAGAGAGAAGAGCGGCCAATGTGACGATCTGGCTTTAAGTCGATTCGATAACAAATGACGAAAACGGACGGATTTCTCAGGTTTTTACTACATATGAACACTTTTCACATTCTCCCGTGCAACGCGGCTGCCAGTCCTCCTTTAATGCAAAATCTTAAGGTCCTAGGTCATGTCCAAGCCACCAAAGCCGGCCTAAAAGTGAATAATCGACAACTAAAACTTGAATTGTACTACTTCTTACTGGCTATTGCTTCAACTTAGAAGCTTCTTCTGTGTTCTACTATGGTGCTTTTAGTGTCTCCGCATACCGCAGCACCCGACATAGCTTTGCAGACGATAAGTGTATTCGTTTCAGAGAGAAGAGCGGCCAATGTGACGATCTGGCTTTAAGTCGATTCGATAACAAATGACGAAAACGGACGGATTTCTCAGGTTTTTACTACATATGAACACTTTTCACATTCTCCCGTGCAACGCGGCTGCTAGTCCTCCTTTCATGCAAAATCTTAAGGTCCTAGGTCATGCCCAAGCCACCAAAGCCGGCTAAAAAGTGAATAATCGACAACTAAAACTTGAATTGTACTACTTCTTACTGGCTATTGCTTCAACTTAGAAGCTTGTTCCGTGTTCTACTATGGAGCTTTTAGTGTCTCCGCATACCGCAGCACCCGACATAGCTTTGCAGACGATAAATGTAACCGTCTCAGAGAGAAAAGCGGCCAATGTGACGATATGTCTGTAAGTCGATTCGATAACAAATGACGAAAACGGACGGATTTCTCAGGTTTTTACTACATATGAACACTTTTCACATTCTCCCGTGCAACGCGGCTGCTAGTCCTCCTTTCATGCAAAATCTTATGAACGTAGGTCATGAAATAGCCACCAAAGCCGGCTAAAAAGTGAATAATCGACAACTAAAACTTGAATTGTACTACTTCTTACTGGCTGTTACTTCAAATTAGAAGCTTCTTCTGTGTTCTACTATGGTGCATTTAGTGTTTCGGCATAGCGCAGCACGCGACATAGCTTTGCAGACGATAAGTGTAACCGTTTCAGAGAGAAGAGCGGCCAATGTGACGATCTGGCTTTAAGTCGCTTCGATAACAAATGACGAAAACGGACGGATTTCTCAGGTTTTTACTACATATGAACACTTTTCACATTCTCCCGTGCAACGCGGCTGCCAGTCCTCCTATCATGCAAAATCTTAACGTCCTAGGTCATGTCCAAGCCCCCAAAGCCGGCTAAAAGGTGAATATTCAACAACTAAAATTTGAATTGTACTACTTCTTACTGGCTATTGCTTCAACTTAGAAGCTTATTCTGTGTTCTGCTATGGTGTTTTTAGTGTCTCCGCATACCGCAGCACGCGACATAGCTTTGCAGACGATAAATGTAACCGTCTCAGACAGAAAAGCGGCCAATGTGACGATATGGCTTTAAGTCGATTCGATAACAAATGACGAAAACGCACGGATTTCTCAGGTTTTTACTACATATGAACACTTTTCACATTCTCCCGTGCAACGCGGCTGCTAGTCCTCCTTTCATGCAAAATCGTATGGTCCTAGGTCATGAAATAGCCACCAAAGCCGGCTAAAAAGTGAATAATCGACAACTAAAACTTGAATTGTACTACTTCTTACTGGCTATTACTTCAACTTAGAAGCTTCTTCTGTGTTCTACTATGGTGCTTTTAGTGTTTCCGCATACTGCAGCACGCGACATAGCTTTGCCGTCGATAAATGTAACCGTTTCAGTGAGAAGAGCGGCCAATGTGACAATCTTGCTTTAAGTCGATTCGGTAACAAATGACGAAAATGGACGGATTTCGCAGGTTTTTACTACATATGAACACTTTTCACATTCTCCCGTGCAACGCGGCTGCCAGTCCTCCTTTCATGCAAAATCTTAACGTCCTAGGTCATGTCCAAGCCACCAAAGCCTGCTAAAAAGTGAATAATCGATAAATAAAATTAGAATTATACTAATTCTTACTGGCTATTACTTCAACTTAGAAGCTTCTTCTGTGTTCTACTATGGTGCTTTTAGTGTCTCCGCATACCGCAGCACGCGACATAGCTTTGGAGACGATAAATGTAACCGTCTCGGAGAGATAAGCGGCCATTGTTACGATCTGACTTTATGTCGATTCGTAAACAAATGACGAAAACGGACGGATTTCTCAGGTTTTTACTACATATGAACACTTTTCACATTCTCCCGTGCAGCGCGGCTGCCAGTCCTCCTTTCATGCAAAATCTTAACGTCCTAGGTCATGTCCAAGCCACCAAAGCCCGCTAAAAAGTGAATAATCGACAACTAAAACTTGAATTGTACTACTTCTTACTGGCTATTACTTCGACATAGAAGCTTCTTCTGTGTTCTACTATGGTGCTTTTAGTGTTTCCGTATACCGCAGCACGCGACATAGCTTTGCCGACGATAAATGTAACCGTTTCAGTGAGAAGAGCGGCCAATGTGACGATCTGTCTTTAAGTCGATTCGATAACAAATGACGAAAACGGACGGATTTCTCATGTTTTTACTACATATGAACACTTTTCAACTTCTCCCGTGCAACGCGGCTGCCAGTCCTCCTTTCATGCAAAACCTTAAGGTCCTAGGTCATGTCTAAGCCACCAAAGCCGGCTAAAAAGTGAATAATCGACAATTAAAACTTGAATTGTAATACTTCTTACTGGCTATTGCTTCAACTTAGAAGCTTCTTCTGTGTTCTACTATGGTGCTTTTAGTGTCTCCGCATACCGCAGCACGCGACATAGCTTTGCAGACGATAAATGTAACCGTCTCAGAGAGAAAAGCGGCCAATGTGACGATATGGCTTTAAGTCGATTCGATAACAAATGACGAAAACGGACGGATTTCTCAGGTTTTTACTACATATGAACACTTTTCAAATTATTCGGTGCAACGCGGCTGCCAGTCCTCCTTTAATGCAAAATCTTAAGGTCCTAGGTCATGTCCAAGCCACCAAAGCCGGCCTAAAAGTGAATAATCGACAACTAAAACTTGAATTGTACTACTTCTTACTGGCTATTGCTTCAACTTAGAAGCTTCTTCTGTGTTCTACTATGGTGCTTTTAGTGTCTCCGCATACCGCAGCACCCGACATAGCTTTGCAGACGATAAGTGTATTCGTTTCAGAGAGAAGAGCGGCCAATGTGACGATCTGGCTTTAAGTCGATTCGATAACAAATGACGAAAACGGACGGATTTCTCAGGTTTTTACTACATATGAACACTTTTCACATTCTCCCGTGCAACGCGGCTGCTAGTCCTCCTTTCATGCAAAATCTTAAGGTCCTAGGTCATGTCCAAGCCACCAAAGCCGGCTAAAAAGTGAATAATCGACAACTAAAACTTGAATTGTACTACTTCTTATTGGCTATTGCTTCAACTTAGAAGCTTGTTCCGTGTTCTACTATGGAGCTTTTAGTGTCTCCGCATACCGCAGGACCCGACATAGCTTTGCAGACGATAAATGTAACCGTCTCAGAGAGAAAAGCGGCCAATGTGACGATATGTCTTTAAGTCGAATCGATAACAAATGACGAAAACGGACGGATTTCTCAGGTTTTTACTACATATGAACACTTTTCACATTCTCCCGTGCAACGCGGCTGCTAGTCCTCCTTTCATGCAAAATCTTATGGTCCTAGGTCATGAAATAGCCACCAAAGCCGGCTAAAAAGGGAATAATCGACAACTAAAACTTGAATTGTACTACTTCTTACTGGCTATTACTTCAACTTAGAAGCTTCTTCTGTGTTCTACTATGGTGCTTTTAGTGTTTCCGCATACTGCAGCACGCGACATAGCTTTGCCGTCGATAAATGTAACCGTTTCAGTGAGAAGAGCGGCCAATGTGACAATCTTGCTTTAAGTCGATTCGGTAACAAATGACGAAAATGGACGGATTTCGCAGGTTTTTACTACATATGAACACTTTTCACATTCTCCCGTGCAACGCGGCTGATAGTCCTCCTTTCATGCAAAATCTTAACGTCCTAGGTCATGTCCAAGCCACCAAAGCCGGCTAAAAAGTGAATAATCGACAACTAAAACTTGAATTGTACTACTTCTTACTGGCTATTGCTTCAACTTAGAAGCTTCTCCTGTGTTCTACTATGGTGCTTTTAGTGTCTCCGCATACCGCAGCACGCGACATAGCTTTGCAGACGATAAATGTAACCGTCTCAGAGAGAAAAGCGGCCAATGTGACGATATGGCTTTAAGTTGATTCGATAGCAAATGACGAAAACGGACGGATTTCTCAGGTGTTTACTACATATGAACAATTTTCACATTCTCCCGTGCAACGCGGCTGCTAGTCCTCCTTTCATGCATAATCTTATGGTCCTAGGTCATGAAATAGCCACCAAAGCCGGCTAAAATGTGAATAATCGACAACTAAAACTTGAATTATACTTCTTCTTACTGGCTATTACTTCAACTTAGAAGCTTCTTCTGTGTTCTACTATGGTGCTTTTAGTGTCTCCGTTTACCCCAGCACGCGACATAGCTTTTCAGACGATAAATGTAACCGTCTCAGAGAGAAAAGCGGCCAATGTGACGATCTGTCTTCAAGTCGATTCGATAACAAATGACGAAAATGGACGGATTTCTGAGGATTTTACTGCATACGAACACTTTTTACATTCTCCCGTGCAACGCCGCTGCTAGTCCTCTTTTCATGCATAATCTTAAGGTCATAGGTCATATCCAAGCCACCAAAGCCTGCTAAAAAGTGAATAATCGATAAATAAAATTAGAATTATACTAATTCTTACTGGCTATTACTTCAACTTAGAAGCTTCTTCTGTGTTCTACTATGGTGCTTTTAGTGTCTCCGCATACCGCAGCACGCGACATAGCTTTGGAGACGATAAATGTAACCGTCTCGGAGAGATAAGCGGCCATTGTTACGATCTGACTTTATGTCGATTCGTAAACAAATGACGAAAACGGACGGATTTCTCAGGTTTTTACTACATGTGAACACTTTTCACATTCTCCCGTGCAACGCGGCTGCTAGTCCTCCTTTCATGCAAAATCTTAAGGTCCTAGGTCATGTCCAAGCCACCAAAGCCGGCTAAAAAGTGAATAATCGACAACTAAAACTTGAATTGTACTACTTCTTACTGGCTATTGCTTCAACTTAGAAGCTTCTTCTGTGTTCTACTATGGTGCTTTTAGTGTCTCCGCATAACGCAGCACCCACCATAGCTTTGCAGACGATAAATGTAACCGTCTCAGAGAAAAAAGCGGCCAATGTGACGATATGTCTTTAAGTCGATTCGATAACAAATGACGAAAACGGGCGGATTTCTCAGGTTTTTACTACATATGAATACTTTTCACATTCTCCCGTGGAACGCGGCTGCTAGTCCTCCTTTCATGCAAAACCTTATGGTCCTAGGTCATGAAATAGCCACCAAAGCCGGCTAAAAAGTGAATAATCGACAACTAAAACTTGAATTGTACTACTTCTTACTGGCTATTACTTCAACTTAAAAGCTTCTTCTATGTTCTACTACGGTGCTTTTAGTGTTTCGGCATACCGCACCCGGGACATAGCTTTGCAGACGATAAATGTAACCGTCTCAGAGAGAAAAGCGGCCAATGTGACGATATGGCTTTAAGTCGATTCGATAACAAATGACGAAAACGGACGGATTTCTCAGGTTTTTACTACATATGAACACTTTTCACATTATCCCGTGCAACGCGGCTGCCAGTCCTCCTTTAATGCAAAATCTTAACGTCCTAGGTCATGTCCAAGCCACCAAAGCCAGCTAAAAAGTGAATAATCGACAACTAAAACTTGAATTCTACTACTTCTTACTGGCTATTGCTTCAACTTAGAAGCTTCTTCTGTGTTCTACTATGGTGCTTTTAGTGTCTCCGCATACCGCAGCACCCGACATAGCTTTGCAGACGATAAATGTAACCGTCTCAGAGAGAAAAGCGGCCAATGTGACGATATGGCTTTAAGTCGATTCGATAACAAATGACGAAAACGGACGGATTTCTCAGGTTTTTACTACATATGAACACTTTACACATTCTCCCGTGCAACGCCGCTGCTAGTCCTCCTTTCATGCAAAACCTTATGGTCCTAGGTCATGAAATAGCCACCAAAGCCGGCTAAAAAGTGAATAATCGACAACTAAAACTTGAATTGTACTACTTCTTACTGGCTATTGCTTCAACTTAGAAGCTTCTTCTGTGTTCTACTATGGTGCTTTTAGTGTCTCGGCATACCGCAGCACGCGACATAGCTTTGCAAACGATAAATGTAACCGTCTCAGAGAGAAAAGCGGCCAATGTGACGATCTGGCTTTAAGTCGATTCGATAACAAATGACGAAAACGGACGGATTTCTCAGGTTTTTACTACATATGAAAACTTTTCACATTCTCCCGTGCAACGCGGCTGCCAGTCCTCCTTTCATGAACAATCTTCACGTCCTAGGTCATGTCCAAGCCACTAAAGCCGGCTAAAAAGTGAATAATCGACAACTAAAACTTGAATTGTACTACTTCTTACTGGCTATTGCTTCAACTTAGAAGCTTCTTCTGTGTTCTACTATGGTGCTTTTAGTGTCTCCGTTTACCCCATAACGCGACATAGCTTTTCAGACGATAAATGTAACCGTCTCAGAGAGAAAAGCGGCCAATGTGACGATCTGTCTTCAAGTCGATTCGATAACAAATGATGAAAATGGACGGATTTCTGAGGATTTTACTGCATACGAACACATTTCACATTCTCCCGTGCAACGTCGCTGCTAGTCCTCTTTTCATGCATAATCTTAAGGTCCTAGGTCATGTCCAAGCCACCAAAGCCGGCTAAAAAGTGAATAATCGACAACTAAAACTTGAATTGTACTACTTCTTACTGGCTATTACTTCAACGTAGAAGCTTCTTCTGTGTTCTACTATGGGGCTTTTAGTGTCTCCGCATAACGCAGCACCCGACATAGCTTTGCAGACGATAAATGTAACCGTCTCAGAGAAAAAAGCGGCCAATGTGACGATATGTCTTTAAGTCGATTCGATAACAAATGACGAAAACGGGCGGATTTCTCAGGTTTTTACTACATATGAACACTTTTCACATTCTCCCGTGCAACGCGGCTGCTAGTCCTCCTTTCATGCAAAACCTTATGGTCCTAGGTCATGAAATAGCCACCAAAGCCGGCTAAAAAGTGAATAATCGACAACTAAAACTTGAATTGTACTACTTCTTACTGGCTATTACTTCAACTTAAAAGCTTCTTCTATGTTCTACTACGGTGCTTTTAGTGTTTCGGCATACCGCAGCACGCAACATAGCTTTGCAGACGATAAGTGTAACCGTTTCAGAGAGAAGAGCGGCCAATGTGACGATCTGGCTTTAAGTCGATTCGATAACAAATGACGAAAACGGACGGATTTCTCAGGTTTTTACTACATATGAACACTTTTCACATTCTACCGTGCAACGCGGCTGCTAGTCCTCCTTTCATGCAAAATCTTATGGTCCTAGGTCATGAAATAGCCACCAAAGCCGGCTAAAAAGTGAATAATCGACAACTAAAACTTGAATTGTACTACTTCTTACTGGCTATTGCTTCAACTTAGAAGCTTCTTCTGTGTTCTACTATGGTGCTTTTAGTGTCTCCACATACCGCAGCACGCGACATAGCTTTGCAGACGATAAATGTAACCGTCTCAGAGAGAAAAGCGGCCAATGTGACGATATGGCTTTAAGTCGATTCGATAACAAATGACGAAAACGGACGGATTTCTCAGGTTTTTACTACATATGAACACTTTTCACATTCTCCCGTGCAACGCGGCTGCCAGTCCTCCTTTAATGCAAAATCTTAAGGTCCTAGGTCATGTCCAAGCCACCAAAGCCGGCTAAAAAGTGAATAATCGACAACTAAAACTTGAATTCTACTACTTCTTACTGGCTATTGCTTCAACTTAGAAGCTTCTTCTGTGTTCTACTATGGTGCTTTTAGTGTCTCCGCATACCGCAGCACCCGACATAGCTTTGCAGACGATAAATGTAACCGTCTCAGAGAGAAAAGCGGCCAATGTGACGATATTGCTTTAAGTCCATTCGATAACAAATGACGAAAACGGACGGATTTCTCAGGTTTTTACTACATGTGAACACTTTTCACATTCTCCCGTGTAACGCGGCATCTAGTCCTCCTTTCATGCAAAATCTTAAGGTTCCACCTCATGTCCAAGCCACCAAAGCCGGCTAAAATGTGAATAATCGACAACTAAAACTTGAATTGTACTACTTCTTACTGGCTGTTTCTTCAACTTAGAAGCTTCTTCTGTGTCCTACTATGGTGTTTTTATTGTTTCCGCATACCGCAGCACGCGACATAGCTTTGCAGACGATAAATGTAACCGTTTGAGAGAGAAGAATGGCCAATGTGACGATCTGGCTTGAAGTCAATTCGATAACAAATGACGAAAACGGACGGATTTCTCAAGTTTTTACTACATATGAACACTTTTCACATTCTCCCGTGCAACGCGGCTGCTAGTCCTCCTTTCATGCAAAATCTTAAGGTCCTAGGTCGTGTCCAAGAGACCAAAGCCGACTAAAAACTGAATAATCGACAACTAAAACTTGAATTGTACTACGTCTTACTGGATATTACTTCAACTTAGAAGCTTCTTCTGTGTTCTACTATGGTGCTTTTAGTGTCTCCGCATACCGCAGCACGCGACATAGCTTTGCAGACGAAAAATGTAACCGTCTCAGAGAGAAAAGCGGCCAATGTGACGATATGGCTTTAAGTCGATTCGATAGCAAATGACGAAAACGGACGGATATTTCAGGTTTTTACTACATATGAACACTTTTCACATTGTCCCGTGCAACGCCGCTGCTAGTCCTCCTTTCATGCAAAATCTTAAGGTCCTAGGTCATGTCCAAGCCACCAAAGCCGGCTAAAAACTGAATAATCGATAACTAAACCTTGAATTGTACTACGTCTTACTGGATATTACTTCAACTTAGAAGCTTCTTCTGTGTTCTACTATGGTGCTTTTAGTGTCTCCGCATACCGCAGCACGCGACATAGCTTTGCAGACGATAAATGTAACCGTCTCAGAGAGAAAAGCGGCCAATGTGACGATCTGTCTTTAAGTCGATTCGATAACAAATGACGAAAACGGACGGATTTCTCAGTTTTTTACTACATATGACACCTTTTCACATTCTCCCATGCAACGCAGCTGCCAGTCCTCCTTTCATGCACAATCTTCACGTCCTAGGTCATGTCCAAGCCACCAAAGCTGGCTAAAAAGTGAATAATCGACAACTAAAACTTGAATTGTACTACTTCTTACTGGCTATTGCTTCAACTTAGAAGCTTCTTCTGTGTTCTACTATGGTGCTTTTAGTGTCTCCGTCTACCGCAGCACGCGACATAGCTTTGCAGACGATAAATGTAACCGTTTCAGAGAGAAGAGCGGCCAATGTGACGATCTGGCTTTAAGTCGATTCGATAACAAATGACGAAAACGGACGGATTTCTCAGGTTTTTACTACATATGAACACTTTACACATTCTCCCGTGCAACGCCGCTGCTAGTCCTCCTTTCATGCAAAACCTTATGGTCCTAGGTCATGAAATAGCCACCAAAGCCGGCTAAAAAGTGAATAATCGACAACTAAAACTTGAATTGTACTACTTCTTACTGGCTATTGCTTCAACTTAGAAGCTTCTTCTGTGTTCTACTATGGTGCTTTTAGTGTCTCGGCATACCGCAGCACGCGACATAGCTTTGCAAACGATAAATGTAACCGTCTCAGAGAGAAAAGCGGCCAATGTGACGATCTGGCTTTAAGTCGATTCGATAACAAATGACGAAAACGGACGGATTTCTCAGGTTTTTACTACATATGAAAACTTTTCACATTCTCCCGTGCAACGCGGCTGCCAGTCCTCCTTTCATGAACAATCTTCACGTCCTAGGTCATGTCCAAGCCACTAAAGCCGGCTAAAAAGTGAATAATCGACAACTAAAACTTGAATTGTACTACTTCTTACTGGCTATTGCTTCAACTTAGAAGCTTCTTCTGTGTTCTACTATGGTGCTTTTAGTGTCTCCGTTTACCCCATAACGCGACATAGCTTTTCAGACGATAAATGTAACCGTCTCAGAGAGAAAAGCGGCCAATGTGACGATCTGTCTTCAAGTCGATTCGATAACAAATGATGAAAATGGACGGATTTCTGAGGATTTTACTGCATACGAACACATTTCACATTCTCCCGTGCAACGTCGCTGCTAGTCCTCTTTTCATGCATAATCTTAAGGTCCTAGGTCATGTCCAAGCCACCAAAGCCGGCTAAAAAGTGAATAATCGACAACTAAAACTTGAATTGTACTACTTCTTACTGGCTATTACTTCAACGTAGAAGCTTCTTCTGTGTTCTACTATGGGGCTTTTAGTGTCTCCGCATAACGCAGCACCCGACATAGCTTTGCAGACGATAAATGTAACCGTCTCAGAGAAAAAAGCGGCCAATGTGACGATATGTCTTTAAGTCGATTCGATAACAAATGACGAAAACGGGCGGATTTCTCAGGTTTTTACTACATATGAACACTTTTCACATTCTCCCGTGCAACGCGGCTGCTAGTCCTCCTTTCATGCAAAACCTTATGGTCCTAGGTCATGAAATAGCCACCAAAGCCGGCTAAAAAGTGAATAATCGACAACTAAAACTTGAATTGTACTACTTCTTACTGGCTATTACTTCAACTTAAAAGCTTCTTCTATGTTCTACTACGGTGCTTTTAGTGTTTCGGCATACCGCAGCACGCAACATAGCTTTGCAGACGATAAGTGTAACCGTTTCAGAGAGAAGAGCGGCCAATGTGACGATCTGGCTTTAAGTCGATTCGATAACAAATGACGAAAACGGACGGATTTCTCAGGTTTTTACTACATATGAACACTTTTCACATTCTACCGTGCAACGCGGCTGCTAGTCCTCCTTTCATGCAAAATCTTATGGTCCTAGGTCATGAAATAGCCACCAAAGCCGGCTAAAAAGTGAATAATCGACAACTAAAACTTGAATTGTACTACTTCTTACTGGCTATTGCTTCAACTTAGAAGCTTCTTCTGTGTTCTACTATGGTGCTTTTAGTGTCTCCACATACCGCAGCACGCGACATAGCTTTGCAGACGATAAATGTAACCGTCTCAGAGAGAAAAGCGGCCAATGTGACGATATGGCTTTAAGTCGATTCGATAACAAATGACGAAAACGGACGGATTTCTCAGGTTTTTACTACATATGAACACTTTTCACATTCTCCCGTGCAACGCGGCTGCCAGTCCTCCTTTAATGCAAAATCTTAAGGTCCTAGGTCATGTCCAAGCCACCAAAGCCGGCTAAAAAGTGAATAATCGACAACTAAAACTTGAATTCTACTACTTCTTACTGGCTATTGCTTCAACTTAGAAGCTTCTTCTGTGTTCTACTATGGTGCTTTTAGTGTCTCCGCATACCGCAGCACCCGACATAGCTTTGCAGACGATAAATGTAACCGTCTCAGAGAGAAAAGCGGCCAATGTGACGATATTGCTTTAAGTCCATTCGATAACAAATGACGAAAACGGACGGATTTCTCAGGTTTTTACTACATGTGAACACTTTTCACATTCTCCCGTGTAACGCGGCATCTAGTCCTCCTTTCATGCAAAATCTTAAGGTTCCACCTCATGTCCAAGCCACCAAAGCCGGCTAAAATGTGAATAATCGACAACTAAAACTTGAATTGTACTACTTCTTACTGGCTGTTTCTTCAACTTAGAAGCTTCTTCTGTGTCCTACTATGGTGTTTTTATTGTTTCCGCATACCGCAGCACGCGACATAGCTTTGCAGACGATAAATGTAACCGTTTGAGAGAGAAGAATGGCCAATGTGACGATCTGGCTTGAAGTCAATTCGATAACAAATGACGAAAACGGACGGATTTCTCAAGTTTTTACTACATATGAACACTTTTCACATTCTCCCGTGCAACGCGGCTGCTAGTCCTCCTTTCATGCAAAATCTTAAGGTCCTAGGTCGTGTCCAAGAGACCAAAGCCGACTAAAAACTGAATAATCGACAACTAAAACTTGAATTGTACTACGTCTTACTGGATATTACTTCAACTTAGAAGCTTCTTCTGTGTTCTACTATGGTGCTTTTAGTGTCTCCGCATACCGCAGCACGCGACATAGCTTTGCAGACGAAAAATGTAACCGTCTCAGAGAGAAAAGCGGCCAATGTGACGATATGGCTTTAAGTCGATTCGATAGCAAATGACGAAAACGGACGGATATTTCAGGTTTTTACTACATATGAACACTTTTCACATTGTCCCGTGCAACGCCGCTGCTAGTCCTCCTTTCATGCAAAATCTTAAGGTCCTAGGTCATGTCCAAGCCACCAAAGCCGGCTAAAAACTGAATAATCGATAACTAAACCTTGAATTGTACTACGTCTTACTGGATATTACTTCAACTTAGAAGCTTCTTCTGTGTTCTACTATGGTGCTTTTAGTGTCTCCGCATACCGCAGCACGCGACATAGCTTTGCAGACGATAAATGTAACCGTCTCAGAGAGAAAAGCGGCCAATGTGACGATCTGTCTTTAAGTCGATTCGATAACAAATGACGAAAACGGACGGATTTCTCAGTTTTTTACTACATATGACACCTTTTCACATTCTCCCATGCAACGCAGCTGCCAGTCCTCCTTTCATGCACAATCTTCACGTCCTAGGTCATGTCCAAGCCACCAAAGCTGGCTAAAAAGTGAATAATCGACAACTAAAACTTGAATTGTACTACTTCTTACTGGCTATTGCTTCAACTTAGAAGCTTCTTCTGTGTTCTACTATGGTGCTTTTAGTGTCTCCGTCTACCGCAGCACGCGACATAGCTTTGCAGACGATAAATGTAACCGTTTCAGAGAGAAGAGCGGCCAATGTGACGATCTGGCTTTAAGTCGATTCGATAACAAATGACGAAAACGGACGGATTTCTCAGGTTTTTACTACATATCAACACTTTTCACATTCTCCCGTGCAACGCGGCTGCTAGTCCTCCTTTCATGCAAAATCTTATGGTCCTAGGTCATGAAATAGCCGCCAAAGCCGGCTAAAAAGTGAATAATCGACAACTAAAACTTGAATTGTACTACTTCTTACTGGCTATTACTTCAACTTAGAAGCTTCTTCTGTGTTCTACTATGGTGCTTTTAGTGTTTTCGCATACTGCAGCACGCGACATAGCTTTGCCGTCGATAAATGTAACCGTTTCAGTGAGAAGAGCGGCCAATGTGACAATCTTGCTTTAAGTCGATTCGATAACAAATGACGAAAATGGACGTATTTCGCAGGTTTTTACTACATATGAACACTTTTCACATTCTCCCGTGCAACGCGGCTGCCAGTCCTCCTTTCATGCAAAATCTTAACGTCCTAGGTCATGTCCAAGCCACCAAAGCCGGCTAAAAAGTGAATAATCGACAACTAAAATTTGAATTGTACTACTTCTTACTGGCTATTGCTTCAACTTAGAAGCTTCTTCTGTGTTCTACTATGGTGCTTTTAGTGTTTCGGCATACCGCAGCACGCGACATAGCTTTGCAGACGATAAATGTAACCGTTTGAGAGAGAAGAATGGCCAATGTGACGATCTGGCTTGAAGTCAATTCGATAACAAATGACGAAAACGGACGGATTTCTCAGGTTTTTACAACATATGAACACTTTTCACATTCTCCCGTGCAACGCGGCTGCTAGTCCTCCTTTCATGCAAAATCTTAAGGTCCTAGGTCATGTCCAAGCCACCAAAGCCGGCTAAAAAGTGAATAATCGGCAACTAAAACTTGAATTGTGCTACGTCTTACTGGATATTACTTCAACTTAGAAGCTTCTTCTGTGTCTATTATGGTGCTTTTAGTGTCTCCGCATACCGCAGCACGCGACATAGCTTTGCAGACGATAAATGTAACCGTCTCAGAGAGAAAAGCGGCCAATGTGACGATCTGGCTTTAAGTCGATTCGATAGCAAATGACGAAAACGGACGGATTTCTCAGGTTTTTACTACATATGAACACTTTTCACATTGTCCCGTGCAACGCCGCTGCTAGTCCTCCTTTCATGCAAAATCTTAAGGGCCTAGGAGATGTCCAAGCCACCACAGCCGGCTAAAAAGTGAATAATCGACAAATAAAACTTGAATTGTACTACTTCTTACTGGCTATTACTTCAACCTAGAAGCTTCTTCTGTGTTCTACTATGGTGCTTTTAGTGTTTCGGCATACCGCAGCACGCGACATAGCTTTGCCGACGATAAATGTAACCGTTTCAGTGAGATGAGCGGCCAATGTGACGAACTGGCTTTAAGTCGATTCGATAACAAATGACGAAAACGGACGGATTTCTCAGGTTTTTACTACATATGAACACTTTTCACATTCTCCCGTGCAACGCGGCTGCTAGTCCTCCTTTCATGCAAAATCTTATGGTCCTAGGTCTTGAAATAGCCACCAAAGCCGGCTAAAAACTGAATAATCGACAAATAAAACTTGAATTGTACTACTTCTTACTGGCTATTACTTCAACTTAGAAGCTTCTTCTGTGTTCTACTATGGTGCTTTTAGCGTTTCGGCATAAAGCAGCACGCGACATAGCTTTGCAGACGATAAGTGTAACCGTTTCAGAGAGAAGAGCGGCCAATGTGACGATCTGGCTTTAAGTCGATTCGATAACAAATGACGAAAACGGACGGATTTCTCAGGTTTTTACTACATATGAACACTTTTCACATTCTCCCGTGCAACGCGGCTGCCAGTCCTCATTTCATGCAAAATCTTAACGTCCTCGGTCATGTCCAAGCCACCTAAGCCGGCTAAAAAGTGAATAATCGACAACTAAAACTTGAATTGTACTACATCTTACTGGCTATTGCTTCAACTTAGAAGCTTCTTCTGTGTTCTACTGTGGTGTTTTTAGTGTCTCCGCATACCGCAGCACGCGACATAGCTTTGCAGACGATAAATGTAACCGTCTCAGAGAGAAAAGCGGCCAATGTGACGATATGGCTTTAAGTCTATTCGATAACAAATGACGAAAACGGACGGATTTCTCAGGTTTTTACTACATATGAACACTTTTCACATTCTCCCGTGCAGCGCGGCTGCCAGTCCTCCTTTCATGCAAAATCTTAACGTCCTAGGTCATGTCCAAGCCACCAAAGCCCGCTAAAAAGTGAATAATCGACAACTAAAACTTGAATTGTACTACTTCTTACTGGCTATTACTTCGACATAGAAGCTTCTTCTGTGTTCTACTATGGTGCTTTTAGTGTTTCCGTATACCGCAGCACGCGACATAGCTTTGCCGACGATAAATGTAACCGTTTCAGTGAGAAGAGCGGCCAATGTGACGATCTGTCTTTAAGTCGATTCGATAACAAATGACGAAAACGGACGGATTTCTCAGGTTTTTACTACATATGAACACTTTTCAACTTCTCCCGTGCAACGCGGCTGCCAGTCCTCCTTTCATGCAAAACCTTATGGTCCTAGGTCATGTCCAAGCCACCAAAGCCGGCTAAAAAGTGAATAATCGACAATTAAAACTTGAATTGTACTACTTCTTACTGGCTATTGCTTCAACTTAGAAGCTTCTTCTGTGTTCTACTATGGTGCTTTTAGTGTCTCCGCATACCGCAGCACGCGACATAGCTTTGCAGACGAAAAATGTAACCGTCTCAGAGAGAAAAGCGGCCAATGTGACGATATGGCTTTAAGTCGATTCGATAACAAATGACGAAAACGGACGGATTTCTCAGGTTTTTACTACATATGAACACTTTTCACATTCTCCCGTGCAACGCGGCTGCTAGTCCTCCTTTCATGCAAAATCTTAAGGTCCTAGGTCATGTCCAAGCCACCAAAGCCGGCTAAAAACTGAATAATCGGCAACTAAAACTTGAATTGTGCTACGTCTTACTGGATATTACTTCAACTTAGAAGCTTCTTCTGTGTCTATTATGGTGCTTTTAGTGTCTCCGCATACCGCAGCACGCGACATAGCTTTGCAGACGATAAATGTAACCGTCTCAGAGAGAAAAGCGGCCAATGTGACGATCTGGCTTTAAGTCGATTCGATAGCAAATGACGAAAACGGACGGATTTCTCAGGTTTTTACTACATATGAACACTTTTCACATTGTCCCGTGCAACGCCGCTGCTAGTCCTCCTTTCATGCAAAATCTTAAGGGCCTAGGAGATGTCCAAGCCACCACAGCCGGCTAAAAAGTGAATAATCGACAACTAAAACTTGAATTGTACTACTCCTTACTGGCTATTGCTTCAACTTAGAAGCTTCTTCTATGTTCTACTATGGTGCTTTTAGTGTCTCCGTTTACCGCAGCACGCGACATAGCTTTGCAGACGATAAATGTAACCGTCTCAGAGAGAAAAGCGGCCAATGTGACGATCTGTCTTTAAGTCGATTCGAAAACAAATGACGAAAATGGACGGATTTCTGAGGATTTTACTACATATGAACACTTTTCACATTCTCCCGTGCAACGCGGCTGCTAATCTTCCTTTCATGCAAAATCTTAAGGTTCCACCTCATGTCCAAGCCACCAAAGCCGGCTAAAAAGTGAATAATCGACAACTAAAACTTGAATTGTACTACTTCTTACTGCCTATTACTTCAACTTAGAAGCTTCTTCTGTGTTCTACTATGGTGCTTTTAGTGTCTCCGCATACCGCAGCACGCGACATAGCTTTTTAGACGATAAATGTAACCGTTTCAGAGAGAAGAACGACCAATGTGACGATCTGGCTTTAAGTCCATTCGATAACAAATGACGAAAACGGACGGATTTCTCAGGTTTTTACTACATATGAACACTTTTCACATTCTTCAGTGCAACGCGGCTGCTAATCTTCCTTTCATGCAAAATCTTAAGGTTCCACCTCATGTCCAAGCCACCAAAGCCGGCTAAAAAGTGAATAATCGACAACTAAAACTTGAATTGTACTACTTCTTACTGCCTATTACTTCAACTTAGAAGCTTCTTCTGTGTTCTACTATGGTGCTTTTAGTGTCTCCGCATACCGCAGCACGCGACATAGCTTTGCAGACGATAAATGTAACCGTCTCAGAGAGAAAAGCGGCCAATGTGACGATCTGTCTTTAAGTCGATTCGATAACAAATGACGAAAACGGACGGATTTCTCAGGTTTTTACTACATATGAAAACTTTTCACATTCTCCCGTGCAACGCAGCTGCCAGTCCTCCTTTCATGCACAATCTTCACGTCCTAGGTCATGTCCAAGCCACCAAAGCTGGCTAAAAAGTGAATAATCGACAACTAAAACTTGAATTGTACTACTTCTTACTGGCTATTGCTTCAACTTAGAAGCTTCTTCTGTGTTCTACTATGGTGCTTTTAGTGTCTCCGTCTACCGCAGCACGCGACATAGCTTTGCAGACGATAAATGTAACCGTTTCAGAGAGAAGAGCGGCCAATGTGACGATCTGGCTTTAAGTCGATTCGATAACAAATGACGAAAACGGACGGATTTCTCAGGTTTTTACTACATATCAACACTTTTCACATTCTCCCGTGCAACGCGGCTGCTGGTCCTCCTTTCATGCAAAATCTTATGGTCCTAGGTCTGTCCAAGCCACCAAAGCCGGCTAAAAAGTGAATAATCGACAACTAAAACTTGAATTGTACTACTTCTTACTGGCTATTACTTCAACTTAGAAGCTTCTTCTGTGTTCTACTATGGTGCTTTTAGTGTTTCCGCATACTGCAGCACGCGAGATAGCTTTGCCGTCGATAAATGTAACCGTTTCAGTGAGAAGAGCGGCCAATGTGACAATCTTGCTTTAAGTCGATTCGATAACAAATGACGAAAATGGACGGATTTCGCAGGTTTTTACTACATATGAACACTTTTCACATTCTCCCGTGCAACGCGGCTGCCATTCCTCCTCTCATGCTAAATCTTAACGTCCTAGGTCATGTCCAAGCCACCAAAGCCGGCTAAAAAGTGAATAATCGACAACTAAAACTTGAATTGTACTACTTCTTACTGCCTATTACTTCAACTTAGAAGCTTCTTCTGTGTTCTACTATGGTGCTTTTAGTGTCTCCGCATACCGCAGCACGCGACATAGCTTTGCAGACGATAAATGTAACCGTCTCAGAGAGAAAAGCGGCCAATGTGACGATCTGTCTTTAAGTCGATTCGATAACAAATGACGAAAACGGACGGATTTCTCAGGTTTTTACTACATATGAAAACTTTTCACATTATCCCGTGCAACGCAGCTGCCAGTCCTCCTTTCATGCACAATCTTCACGTCCTAGGTCATGTCCAAGCCACCAATGCTGGCTAAAAAGTGAATAATCGACAACTAAAACTTGAATTGTACTACTTCTTACTGGCTATTGCTTCAACTTAGAAGCTTCTTCTGTGTTCTACTATGGTGCTTTTAGTGTCTCCGTCTACCGCAGCACGCGACATAGCTTTGCAGACGATAAATGTAACCGTCTCAGAGAGAAAAGCGGCCAATGTGACGATATGGCTTTAAGTCGATTCGATAACAAATGACGAAAACGGACGGATTTCTCAGGTTTTTACTACATATGAACACTTTTCACATTCTCCCGTGCAACGCGGCTGCCAGTCCTCCTTTAATGCAAAATCTTAAGGTCCTAGGTCATGTCCAAGCCACCAAAGCCGGCTAAAAAGTGAATAATCGACAACTAAAACTTGAATTCTACTACTTCTTACTGGCTATTGCTTCAACTTAGAAGCTTCTTCTGTGTTCTACTATGGTGCTTTTAGTGTCTCCGCATACCGCAGCACCCGACATAGCTTTGCAGACGATAAATGTAACCGTCTCAGAGAGAAAAGCGGCCAATGTGACGATATTGCTTTAAGTCCATTCGATAACAAATGACGAAAACGGACGGATTTCTCAGGTTTTTACTACATGTGAACACTTTTCACATTCTCCCGTGTAACGCGGCATCTAGTCCTCCTTTCATGCAAAATCTTAAGGTTCCACCTCATGTCCAAGCCACCAAAGCCGGCTAAAATGTGAATAATCGACAACTAAAACTTGAATTGTACTACTTCTTACTGGCTGTTTCTTCAACTTAGAAGCTTCTTCTGTGTCCTACTATGGTGTTTTTATTGTTTCCGCATACCGCAGCACGCGACATAGCTTTGCAGACGATAAATGTAACCGTTTGAGAGAGAAGAATGGCCAATGTGACGATCTGGCTTGAAGTCAATTCGATAACAAATGACGAAAACGGACGGATTTCTCAAGTTTTTACTACATATGAACACTTTTCACATTCTCCCGTGCAACGCGGCTGCTAGTCCTCCTTTCATGCAAAATCTTAAGGTCCTAGGTCGTGTCCAAGAGACCAAAGCCGACTAAAAACTGAATAATCGACAACTAAAACTTGAATTGTACTACGTCTTACTGGATATTACTTCAACTTAGAAGCTTCTTCTGTGTTCTACTATGGTGCTTTTAGTGTCTCCGCATACCGCAGCACGCGACATAGCTTTGCAGACGAAAAATGTAACCGTCTCAGAGAGAAAAGCGGCCAATGTGACGATATGGCTTTAAGTCGATTCGATAGCAAATGACGAAAACGGACGGATATTTCAGGTTTTTACTACATATGAACACTTTTCACATTGTCCCGTGCAACGCCGCTGCTAGTCCTCCTTTCATGCAAAATCTTAAGGTCCTAGGTCATGTCCAAGCCACCAAAGCCGGCTAAAAACTGAATAATCGATAACTAAACCTTGAATTGTACTACGTCTTACTGGATATTACTTCAACTTAGAAGCTTCTTCTGTGTTCTACTATGGTGCTTTTAGTGTCTCCGCATACCGCAGCACGCGACATAGCTTTGCAGACGATAAATGTAACCGTCTCAGAGAGAAAAGCGGCCAATGTGACGATCTGTCTTTAAGTCGATTCGATAACAAATGACGAAAACGGACGGATTTCTCAGTTTTTTACTACATATGACACCTTTTCACATTCTCCCATGCAACGCAGCTGCCAGTCCTCCTTTCATGCACAATCTTCACGTCCTAGGTCATGTCCAAGCCACCAAAGCTGGCTAAAAAGTGAATAATCGACAACTAAAACTTGAATTGTACTACTTCTTACTGGCTATTGCTTCAACTTAGAAGCTTCTTCTGTGTTCTACTATGGTGCTTTTAGTGTCTCCGTCTACCGCAGCACGCGACATAGCTTTGCAGACGATAAATGTAACCGTTTCAGAGAGAAGAGCGGCCAATGTGACGATCTGGCTTTAAGTCGATTCGATAACAAATGACGAAAACGGACGGATTTCTCAGGTTTTTACTACATATCAACACTTTTCACATTCTCCCGTGCAACGCGGCTGCTAGTCCTCCTTTCATGCAAAATCTTATGGTCCTAGGTCATGAAATAGCCGCCAAAGCCGGCTAAAAAGTGAATAATCGACAACTAAAACTTGAATTGTACTACTTCTTACTGGCTATTACTTCAACTTAGAAGCTTCTTCTGTGTTCTACTATGGTGCTTTTAGTGTTTTCGCATACTGCAGCACGCGACATAGCTTTGCCGTCGATAAATGTAACCGTTTCAGTGAGAAGAGCGGCCAATGTGACAATCTTGCTTTAAGTCGATTCGATAACAAATGACGAAAATGGACGTATTTCGCAGGTTTTTACTACATATGAACACTTTTCACATTCTCCCGTGCAACGCGGCTGCCAGTCCTCCTTTCATGCAAAATCTTAACGTCCTAGGTCATGTCCAAGCCACCAAAGCCGGCTAAAAAGTGAATAATCGACAACTAAAATTTGAATTGTACTACTTCTTACTGGCTATTGCTTCAACTTAGAAGCTTCTTCTGTGTTCTACTATGGTGCTTTTAGTGTTTCGGCATACCGCAGCACGCGACATAGCTTTGCAGACGATAAATGTAACCGTTTGAGAGAGAAGAATGGCCAATGTGACGATCTGGCTTGAAGTCAATTCGATAACAAATGACGAAAACGGACGGATTTCTCAGGTTTTTACAACATATGAACACTTTTCACATTCTCCCGTGCAACGCGGCTGCTAGTCCTCCTTTCATGCAAAATCTTAAGGTCCTAGGTCATGTCCAAGCCACCAAAGCCGGCTAAAAAGTGAATAATCGGCAACTAAAACTTGAATTGTGCTACGTCTTACTGGATATTACTTCAACTTAGAAGCTTCTTCTGTGTCTATTATGGTGCTTTTAGTGTCTCCGCATACCGCAGCACGCGACATAGCTTTGCAGACGATAAATGTAACCGTCTCAGAGAGAAAAGCGGCCAATGTGACGATCTGGCTTTAAGTCGATTCGATAGCAAATGACGAAAACGGACGGATTTCTCAGGTTTTTACTACATATGAACACTTTTCACATTGTCCCGTGCAACGCCGCTGCTAGTCCTCCTTTCATGCAAAATCTTAAGGGCCTAGGAGATGTCCAAGCCACCACAGCCGGCTAAAAAGTGAATAATCGACAAATAAAACTTGAATTGTACTACTTCTTACTGGCTATTACTTCAACCTAGAAGCTTCTTCTGTGTTCTACTATGGTGCTTTTAGTGTTTCGGCATACCGCAGCACGCGACATAGCTTTGCCGACGATAAATGTAACCGTTTCAGTGAGATGAGCGGCCAATGTGACGAACTGGCTTTAAGTCGATTCGATAACAAATGACGAAAACGGACGGATTTCTCAGGTTTTTACTACATATGAACACTTTTCACATTCTCCCGTGCAACGCGGCTGCTAGTCCTCCTTTCATGCAAAATCTTATGGTCCTAGGTCTTGAAATAGCCACCAAAGCCGGCTAAAAACTGAATAATCGACAAATAAAACTTGAATTGTACTACTTCTTACTGGCTATTACTTCAACTTAGAAGCTTCTTCTGTGTTCTACTATGGTGCTTTTAGCGTTTCGGCATAAAGCAGCACGCGACATAGCTTTGCAGACGATAAGTGTAACCGTTTCAGAGAGAAGAGCGGCCAATGTGACGATCTGGCTTTAAGTCGATTCGATAACAAATGACGAAAACGGACGGATTTCTCAGGTTTTTACTACATATGAACACTTTTCACATTCTCCCGTGCAACGCGGCTGCCAGTCCTCATTTCATGCAAAATCTTAACGTCCTCGGTCATGTCCAAGCCACCTAAGCCGGCTAAAAAGTGAATAATCGACAACTAAAACTTGAATTGTACTACATCTTACTGGCTATTGCTTCAACTTAGAAGCTTCTTCTGTGTTCTACTGTGGTGTTTTTAGTGTCTCCGCATACCGCAGCACGCGACATAGCTTTGCAGACGATAAATGTAACCGTCTCAGAGAGAAAAGCGGCCAATGTGACGATATGGCTTTAAGTCTATTCGATAACAAATGACGAAAACGGACGGATTTCTCAGGTTTTTACTACATATGAACACTTTTCACATTCTCCCGTGCAGCGCGGCTGCCAGTCCTCCTTTCATGCAAAATCTTAACGTCCTAGGTCATGTCCAAGCCACCAAAGCCCGCTAAAAAGTGAATAATCGACAACGAAAACTTGAATTGTACTACTTCTTACTGGCTATTACTTCGACATAGAAGCTTCTTCTGTGTTCTACTATGGTGCTTTTAGTGTTTCCGTATACCGCAGCACGCGACATAGCTTTGCCGACGATAAATGTAACCGTTTCAGTGAGAAGAGCGGCCAATGTGACGATCTGTCTTTAAGTCGATTCGATAACAAATGACGAAAACGGACGGATTTCTCAGGTTTTTACTACATATGAACACTTTTCAACTTCTCCCGTGCAACGCGGCTGCCAGTCCTCCATTCATGCAAAACCTTATGGTCCTAGGTCATGTCCAAGCCACCAAAGCCGGCTAAAAAGTGAATAATCGACAATTAAAACTTGAATTGTACTACTTCTTACTGGCTATTGCTTCAACTTAGAAGCTTCTTCTGTGTTCTACTATGGTGCTTTTATTGTCTCCGCATACCGCAGCACGCGACATAGCTTTGCAGACGAAAAATGTAACCGTCTCAGAGAGAAAAGCGGCCAATGTGACGATATGGCTTTAAGTCGATTCGATAACAAATGACGAAAACGGACGGATTTCTCAGGTTTTTACTACATATGAACACTTTTCACATTCTCCCGTGCAACGCGGCTGCTAGTCCTCCTTTCATGCAAAATCTTAAGGTCCTAGGTCATGTCCAAGCCACCAAAGCCGGCTAAAAACTGAATAATCGGCAACTAAAACTTGAATTGTGCTACGTCTTACTGGATATTACTTCAACTTAGAAGCTTCTTCTGTGTCTATTATGGTGCTTTTAGTGTCTCCGCATACCGCAGCACGCGACATAGCTTTGCAGACGATAAATGTAACCGTCTCAGAGAGAAAAGCGGCCAATGTGACGATCTGGCTTTAAGTCGATTCGATAGCAAATGACGAAAACGGACGGATTTCTCAGGTTTTTACTACATATGAACACTTTTCACATTGTCCCGTGCAACGCCGCTGCTAGTCCTCCTTTCATGCAAAATCTTAAGGGCCTAGGAGATGTCCAAGCCACCACAGCCGGCTAAAAAGTGAATAATCGACAACTAAAACTTGAATTGTACTACTCCTTACTGGCTATTGCTTCAACTTAGAAGCTTCTTCTATGTTCTACTATGGTGCTTTTAGTGTCTCCGTTTACCGCAGCACGCGACATAGCTTTGCAGACGATAAATGTAACCGTCTCAGAGAGAAAAGCGGCCAATGTGACGATCTGTCTTTAAGTCGATTCGAAAACAAATGACGAAAATGGACGGATTTCTGAGGATTTTACTACATATGAACACTTTTCACATTCTCCCGTGCAACGCGGCTGCTAATCTTCCTTTCATGCAAAATCTTAAGGTTCCACCTCATGTCCAAGCCACCAAAGCCGGCTAAAAAGTGAATAATCGACAACTAAAACTTGAATTGTACTACTTCTTACTGCCTATTACTTCAACTTAGAAGCTTCTTCTGTGTTCTACTATGGTGCTTTTAGTGTCTCCGCATACCGCAGCACGCGACATAGCTTTTTAGACGATAAATGTAACCGTTTCAGAGAGAAGAACGACCAATGTGACGATCTGGCTTTAAGTCCATTCGATAACAAATGACGAAAACGGACGGATTTCTCAGGTTTTTACTACATATGAACACTTTTCACATTCTTCAGTGCAACGCGGCTGCTAATCTTCCTTTCATGCAAAATCTTAAGGTTCCACCTCATGTCCAAGCCACCAAAGCCGGCTAAAAAGTGAATAATCGACAACTAAAACTTGAATTGTACTACTTCTTACTGCCTATTACTTCAACTTAGAAGCTTCTTCTGTGTTCTACTATGGTGCTTTTAGTGTCTCCGCATACCGCAGCACGCGACATAGCTTTGCAGACGATAAATGTAACCGTCTCAGAGAGAAAAGCGGCCAATGTGACGATCTGTCTTTAAGTCGATTCGACAACAAATGACGAAAACAGACGGATTTCTCAGGTTTTTACTACATATGAAAACTTTTCACATTCTCCCGTGCAACGCAGCTGCCAGTCCTCCTTTCATGCACAATCTTCACGTCCTAGGTCATGTCCAAGCCACCAAAGCTGGCTAAAAAGTGAATAATCGACAACTAAAACTTGAATTGTACTACTTCTTACTGGCTATTGCTTCAACTTAGAAGCTTCTTCTGTGTTCTACTATGGTGCTTTTAGTGTCTCCGTCTACCGCAGCACGCGACATAGCTTTGCAGACGATAAATGTAACCGTTTCAGAGAGAAGAGCGGCCAATGTGACGATCTGGCTTTAAGTCGATTCGATAACAAATGACGAAAACGGACGGATTTCTCAGGTTTTTACTACATATCAACACTTTTCACATTCTCCCGTGCAACGCGGCTGCTGGTCCTCCTTTCATGCAAAATCTTATGGTCCTAGGTCTGTCCAAGCCACCAAAGCCGGCTAAAAAGTGAATAATCGACAACTAAAACTTGAATTGTACTACTTCTTACTGGCTATTACTTCAACTTAGAAGCTTCTTCTGTGTTCTACTATGGTGCTTTTAGTGTTTCCGCATACTGCAGCACGCGAGATAGCTTTGCCGTCGATAAATGTAACCGTTTCAGTGAGAAGAGCGGCCAATGTGACAATCTTGCTTTAAGTCGATTCGATAACAAATGACGAAAATGGACGGATTTCGCAGGTTTTTACTACATATGAACACTTTTCACATTCTCCCGTGCAACGCGGCTGCCATTCCTCCTCTCATGCTAAATCTTAACGTCCTAGGTCATGTCCAAGCCACCAAAGCCGGCTAAAAAGTGAATAATCGACAACTAAAACTTGAATTGTACTACTTCTTACTGCCTATTACTTCAACTTAGAAGCTTCTTCTGTGTTCTACTATGGTGCTTTTAGTGTCTCCGCATACCGCAGCACGCGACATAGCTTTGCAGACGATAAATGTAACCGTCTCAGAGAGAAAAGCGGCCAATGTGACGATCTGTCTTTAAGTCGATTCGATAACAAATGACGAAAACGGACGGATTTCTCAGGTTTTTACTACATATGAAAACTTTTCACATTATCCCGTGCAACGCAGCTGCCAGTCCTCCTTTCATGCACAATCTTCACGTCCTAGGTCATGTCCAAGCCACCAATGCTGGCTAAAAAGTGAATAATCGACAACTAAAACTTGAATTGTACTACTTCTTACTGGCTATTGCTTCAACTTAGAAGCTTCTTCTGTGTTCTACTATGGTGCTTTTAGTGTCTCCGTCTACCGCAGCACGCGACATAGCTTTGCAGACGATAAATTTAACCGTTTCAGAGAGAAGAGCGGCTAATGTGACGATCTGGCTTTAAGTCGATTCGATAACAAATGACGAAAACGGACGGATTTCTCAGGTTTTTACTACATATGAACACTTTTCACATTCTCCCGTGCAACGCGGCTGCTAGTCCTCCTTTCATGCAATATCTTATGGTCCTAGGTCATGTCCAAGCCACCAAAGCCGGCTAAAAAGTGAATAATCGAACACTAAAACTTGAATTGTACTACTTCTTACTGGCTATTACTTCAACTTAGAAGCTTCTTCTGTGTTCTACTGTGGTGCTTTTAGTGTTTCCGCATACTGCAGCACGCGAGATAGCTTTGCCGTCGATAAATGTAACCGTTTCAGTGAGAAGAGCGGCCAATGTGACAATCTTGCTTTAAGTCGATTCGATAACAAATGACGAAAATGGACGGATTTCGCAGGTTTTTACTACATATGAACACTTTTCACATTCTCCCGTGCAACGCGGCTGCCATTCCTCCTTTCATGCTAAATCTTAACGTCCTAGGTCATGTCCAAGCCACCAAAGCCGGCTAAAAAGTGAATAACGACAACTAAAACTTGAATTGTACTACTTCTTACTGGCTATTGCTTCAACTTAGAAGCTTCTTCTGTGTTCTACTATGGTGATTTTAGTGTCTCCGCATACCGCAGCACGCGACATAGCTTTGCAGACGATAAATGTAACCGTCTCAGAGAGAAAAGCGGCCAATGTGACGATATGGCTTTAAGTTGATTCGATAGCAAATGACGAAAACGGACGGATTTCTCAGGTTTTTACTACATATGAACAATTTTCACATTCTCCCGTGCAACGCGGCTGCTAGTCCTCCTTTCATGCAAAATCTTATGGTCCTAGGTCATGAAATAGCCACCAAAGCCGGCTAAAATGTGAATAATCGACAACTAAAACTTGAATTGTACTTCTTCTTACTGGCTATTACTTCAACTTAGAAGCTTCTTCTGTGTTCTACTATGGTGCTGTTAGTGTTTCGTCATACCGCAGCACGCGACATAGCTTTGCAGACGATAAATGTAACCGTTTGAGTGAGAAGAATGGCCAATGTGACGATCTGGCTTGAAGTCAATTCGATAACAAAAGATGAAAACGGACGGATTTCTGAGGTTTTTACTACATATGAACACTTTTCACATTCTCCCGTGCAACGCGGCTGCTAGTCCTCCTTTCATGCAAAATCTTAAGGTCCTAGGTCATGTCCAAGCCACCAAAGTCGGCTGAAAACTGAATAATCGATAACTAAAACTTGAATTGTACTACGTCTTACTGGATATTACTTCAACTTAGAAGCTTCTTCTGTGTTCTACTATGGTGCTTTTAGTGTCTCCGTTTATCGCTGCACGCGACATAGCTTTGCACACGATAAATGTAACCGTCTCAGAGAAAAAAGCGGCCAATGTGACGATATGGCTTTAAGTCGATTCGATAACAAATGACAAAAACGGACGGATTACTGAGGTTTTTACTACATATGAACACTTTTCACATTCTACCGTGCAACGCGGCTGCAAGTCCTCCTTTCATGCAAAATCTTAAGGGCCTAGGAGATGTCCAAGCCACCACAGCCGGCTAAAAAGTGAATAATCGACAACTAAAACTTGAATTGTACTACTTCTTACTGCCTATTACTTCAACTTAGAAGCTTCTTCCGTGTTCTACTATGGTGCTTTTAGTGTCTCCGCATACCGCAGCACGCGACATAGCTTTGCAGACGATAAATGTAACCGTCTCAGAGAGAAAAGCGGCCAATGTGACGATCTGTCTTTAAGTCGATTCGAAAACAAATGACGAAAATGGACGGATTTCTGAGGATTTTACTACATATGAACACTTTTCACATTCTCCCGTGCAACGCCGCTGCTAGTCCTCTTTTCATGCATAATCTTAAGGTCCTAGGTCATATCCAAGCCACCAAAGCCTGCTAAAAAGTGAATAATCGATAATTAAAATTAGAATTATACTAATTCTTACTGGCTATTACTTCAACTTAGAAGCTTCTTCTGTGTTCTACTATGGTGCTTTTAGTGTTTCCGCATACTGCAGCACGCGACATACCTTTGCCGACGATAAATGTAACCGTTTCAGTTTGAAGAGCGGCCAATGTGACGATCTGGCTTTAAGTCGATTCGATAACAAATGACGAAAACGGACGGATTTCTCAGGTCTTTACTACATATGAACACTTTTCACATTCTCCCGTGCAACGCGGCTGCCAGTCCTCCTTTCATGTTAAATCTTAACGTCCTAGTTCACGTCCAAGCCACCAAAGCCGGCTAAAAAGTGAATAATCGACAACTAAAACTTGAATTGTACTACTTCTTACTGGCTATTGCTTCAACTTAGAAGCTTTATCTGTGTTCTACTATGGTGCTTTTAGTGTCTCCGCATACCGCAGCACGCGACATTGCTTTGCTGACGATGAATGTAACCGTCTCAGAGAGAAAAGCGGCCAATGATTCGATATGGCTTGAAGTCGATTCGATAGCAAATGACGAAAACGGACGGATTTCTCAGGTTTTTACTACATATGAACACTTTGCACATTCTCCCGTGCAACGCGGCTGCTAGTCCTTCTTTCATGCAAAATCCTAAGGGCCTAGGAGATGTCCAAGCCACCAAAGCCGGCTAAAAAGTGAATAATCGACAACTAAAACTTGAATTGTACTACTTCTTACTGGCTATTGCTTCAACTTAGAAGCATCTTCTGTGTTCTACTATGGTGCTTTTAGTGTCTCCGTTTACCGCAGCACGCGACATAGCTTTGCAGACGATAAATGTAACCGTCTCAGAGAGAAAAGCGGCCAATCTGACGATCTGTCTTTAAGTCGATTCGATAACAAATGACGAAAACGGACGGATTTCTCAGGTTTTTAATACATATGAACACTTTTCACATTCTCCCGTGCAACGCCGCTGCTAGTCCTCCTTTCATGCAAAATCTTATGGTCCTAGGTCATGAAATCGCCACCAAAGCCGGTTACAAAGTGAATAATCGACAACGAAACTTGTATTGTACTACTTCTTACTGGCTATTACTTCAACTTAGAAGCTTCTTCTGTGTTCTACTATGGTGCTTTTAGTGTTTCCGCATACTGCAGCAAGCGACATAGCTTTGCAAACGATAAATGTAACCGTTTCAGAGAGAAGAGTGGCCAATGTGACGATCTGGTTTTAAGTCGATTCGATAACAAAAGATGAAAACGGACGGATTTCTCACGTTTTTACTACATATGAACACTTTTCACATTCTCCCGTGCAACGCGGCTGCTAATCTTCCTTTCATGCAAAATCTTAAGGTTCCACCTCATGTCCAAGCCACCAAAGCCGGCTAAAAAGTGAATAATCGACAACTAAAACTTGAATTGTACTACTTCTTACTGCCTATTACTTCAACTTAGAAGCTTCTTCTGTGTTCTACTATGGTGCTTTTAGTGTCTCCGCATACCGCAGCACGCGACATAGCTTTTTAGACGATAAATGTAACTGTTTCCGAGAGAAGAACGGCCAATGTGACGATCTGGCTTTAAGTCGATTCGATAACAAATGACGAAAACGGACGGATTTCTCAGGTTTTTACTACATATGAACACTTTTCACATTCTCCCGTGCAACGCGGCTGCTAATCTTTCTTTCATGCAAAATCTTAAGGTCCCACCTCATGTCCAAGCCACCAAAGCCGGCTAAAAAGTGAATAATCGACAACTAAAACTTGAATTGTACTACTTCTTACTGGCTATTGCTTCAACTTAGAAGCTTCTTCTGTGTTCTACTATGGTGCTTTTAGTGTCTCCGCATACCGCAGCACGCGACATAGCTTTGCAGACGATAAATGTAACCGTCTCAGAGAGAAAAGCGGCCAATGTGACGATCTGTCTTTAAGTCGATTCGATAACAAATGACGCAAACGGACGGATTTTTCAGGTTTTTACTACATATGAACACTTTTCACATTGTCCCGTGCAACGCCGCTGCTAGTCCTCCTTTCATGCAAAATCTTAAAGTCCTAGGTCATGTCCAAGCCACCAAAGCCGGCTAAAAACTGAATAACCGACAACTAAAATTTGAATTGTACTACGTCTTACTGGATATTACTTCGACTTAGAAGCTTCTTCTGTGTTCTACTATGGTGCTTTTAGTGTCTCCGTTTACCGCAGCACGCGACATAGCTTTGCAGACGATAAATGTTACCACCTCAGGCAGAAAAGCGGCCAATGTGACGATCTGTCTTTAAGTCGATTCGATAACAAATGATGAAAACGGACGGATTTCTGAGGTTTTTACTACATATGAACACTTTTCACATTCTCCCGTGCAACGCCGCTGCTAGTCCTCTTTTCATGCATAATCTTAAGGTTCCACCTCATGTCCAAGCCACCAAAGCCGGCTGAAAAGTGAATATTCGACAACTAAAACTTGAATTGTACTACTTCTTACTGGCTATTACTTCAACTTAGAAGCTTCTTCTGTGTTCTACTATGGTGCTTTTAGTGTTTCCGCATACAGCAGCACGCGACATAGCTTTGCAGACGATAAATGTAACCGTTTCAGAGAGAAGAGCGGCCAATGTGCCGATCTGGCTTTAAGTCGATTCGATAACAAAAGATGAAAACGGACGAATTTCTCAGGTTTTTACTACATATGAACACTTTTCACATTCTCCCGTGCAACGCGGCTGCTAGTCCTCCTTTCATGCAAAATCTTAACGTCCTAGGTCATGTCCAAGTCACCAAAGCCGTCTAAAAACTGAATAATCGACAACTAAAACTTGAATTGTACTACGTCTTACTGGATATTACTTCAACTTAGAAGCTTCTTCTGTGTTCTACTATGGTGCTTTTAGTGTCTCCGCATACCGCAGCACGCGACATATCTTTGCAGACGATAAATGTAACCGTCTCAGAGAGAAAAGCGGCCAATGTGACGATCTGTCTTTAAGTCGATTCGATAACAAATGACGCAAACGGACGAATTTCTCAGGTTTTTACTACATATGAACACTTTCCACATTCTCCCGTGCAACGCCGCTGCTAGTCCTCCTTTCATGCAAAATCTTAAGGTCCTAGGTCATGTCCAAGCCACCAAAGCCGGCTAAAAAGTGAATAATCGACAACTAAAACTTGAATTGTACTACTTCTTACTGCCTATTACTTCAACTTAGAAGCTTCTTCTGTGTTCTACTATGGTGCTTTTAGTGTCTCCGCATACCGCAGCACGCGACATAGCTTTGCAGACGATAAATGTAACCGTCTCAGAGAGAAAAGCGGCCAATGTGACGATCTGTCTTTAAGTCGATTCGATAACAAATGACGCAAACGGCCGGATTTTTCAGGTTTTTACTACATATGAACACTTTTCACATTATCCCGTGCAACGCCGCTGCTAGTCCTCCTTTCATGCAAAATCTTAAGGTCCTAGGTCATGTCCAAGCCACCAAAGCCGGCTAAAAACTGAATAACCGACAACTAAAACTTGAATTGTACTACGTCTTACTGGATATTACTTCGACTTAGAAGCTTCTTCTGTGTTCTACTATGGTGCTTTTAGTGTCTCCGTTTACCGCAGCACGCGACATAGCTTTGCAGACGATAAATTTTACCACCTGAGACAGAAAAGCGGCCAATGTGACGATCTGTCTTTAAGTCGATTCGATAACAAATGATGAAAACGGACGGATTTCTGAGGTTTTTACTACATATGAACACTTTTCACATTCTCCCGTGCAACGCCGCTGCTAGTCCTCTTTTCATGCATAATCTTAAGGTTCCACCTCATGTCCAAGCCACCAAAGCCGGCTGAAAAGTGAATATTCGACAAGTAAAACTTGAATTGTACTACTTCTTACTGGCTATTACTTCAACTTAGAAGCTTCTTCTGTGTTCTACTATGGTGCTTTTAGTGTTTCCGCATACAGCAGCACGCGACATAGCTTTGCAGACGATAAATGTAACCGTTTCAGAGAGAAGAGCGGCCAATGTGCCGATCTGGCTTTAAGTCGATTCGATAACAGAAGATGAAAACGGACGAATTTCTCAGGTTTTTACTACATATGAACACTTTTCACATTCTCCCGTGCAACGCGGCTGCTAGTCCTCCTTTCATGCAAAATCTTAACGTCCTAGGTCATGTCCAAGTCACCAAAGCCGGCTAAAAACTGAATAATCGACAACTAAAACTTGAATTGTACTACGTCTTACTGGATATTACTTCAACTTAGAAGCTTCTTCTGTGTTCTACTATGGTGCTTTTAGTGTCTCCGCATACCGCAGCACGCGACATATCTTTGCAGACGATAAATGTAACCGTCTCAGAGAGAAAAGCGGCCAATGTGACGATCTGTCTTTAAGTCGATTCGATAACAAATGACGCAAACGGACGAATTTCTCAGGTTTTTACTACATATGAACACTTTCCACATTCTCCCGTGCAACGCCGCTGCTAGTCCTCCTTTCATGCAAAATCTTAAGGCTCTAGGTCATGTCCAAGCCACCAAAGCCGGCTAAAAAATGAATAATCGACAACTACAACTTGAATTGTACTACGTCTTACTGGATATTACTTCAACTTAGAAGCTCCTTCTGTGTTCTACTATGGTGCTTTTAGTGTCTTCGCATACCGCAGCACGTGACATAGCTTTTTAGACGATAAATGTAACCGTCTCATAGAGAAAAGCGGCCAATGTGACGATCTGTCTTTAAGTCGATTCGATAACAAATGACGCAAACGGCCGGATTTTTCAGGTTTTTACTACATATGAACACTTTTCACATTATCCCGTGCAACGCCGCTGCTAGTCCTCCTTTCATGCAAAATCTTAAGGTCCTAGGTCATCTCCAAGCCACCAAAGCCGGCTAAAAACTGAATAACCGACAACTAAAACTTGAATTGTACTACTTCTTACTGGATATTACTTCGACTTAGAAGCTTCTTCTGTGTTCTACTATGGTGCTTTTAGTGTCTCCGTTTACCGCAGCACGCGACATAGCTTTGCAGACGATAAATGTTACCACCTGAGACAGAAAAGCGGCCAATGTGACGATCTGTCTTTAAGTCGATTCGATAACAAATGATGAAAACGGACGGATTTTTGAGGTTTTTACTACATATGAACACTTTTCACATTCTCCCGTGCAACGCCGCTGCTAGTCCTCTTTTCATGCATAATCTTAAGGTTCCACCTCATGTCCAAGCCACCAAAGCCGGCTAAAAAGTGAATATTCGACAACTAAAACTTGAATTGTACTACTTCTTACTGGCTATTGCTTCAACTTAGAAGCTTCTTCTGTGTTCTACTATGGTGCTTTTAGTGTCTCCGCATACCGCAGCACGCGACATAGCTTTGCAGACGATAAATGTAACCGTTTCAGAGAGAAGAACGGCCAATGTGACGATATGGCTTTAAGTCGATTCGATAACAAATGACGCAAACGGACGAATTTCTCAGGTTTTTACTACATATGAACACTTTTCACATTCTCCCGTGCAACGCCGCGGCTAGTCCTCCTTTCATGCAAAATCTTAAGGTCCTAGGTCATGTCCAAGCCACCAAAGCCGGCTAAAAACTGAATAATCGATAACTAAAACTTGAATTGTACTACGTCTTACTGGATATTACTTCAACTTAGAAGCTTCTTCTGTGTTCTACTATGGTGCTTTTAGTGTCTCCGCATACCGCAGCACGCGACATAGCTTTGCAGACGATAAATGTAACCGTTTCAGAGAGAAGAACGGCCAATGTGACGATATGGCTTTAAGTCGATTCGATAACAAATGACGAAAACGGACGGATTTCTCAGGTTTTTACTACATATGAACACTTTTCACATTCTCCCGTGCAACGCGGCTGCCAGTCCTCCTTTCATGCAAAATCTTAACGTCCTAGGTCATGTCCAAGCCACCAAAGCCGGCTAAAAAGTGAATAATCGACAACTAAAACTTGAATTGTACTACTTCTTACTGGCTATTGCTTCAACTTAGAAGCTTCTTCTGTGTTCTACTATGGTGCTTTTAGTGTCTCCGTTTACCGCAGCACGCGACATAGCTTTGCAGACGATAAATGTAACCGTCTCAGAGAGAAAAGCGGCCAATGTAACGATCTGCCTTTAAGTCGATTCGATAACAAATGACGAAAACGGACGGATTTCTGAGGTTTTTACTACATATGAACACTTTTCACATTCTCCCATGCAACGCGGCTGCTAATCTTCCTTTCATGCAAAATCTTAAGGTTCCACCTCATGTCCAAGCCACCAAAGCCGGCTAAAAAGTGAATAATCGACAACTAAAACTTGAATTGTACTACTTCTTACTGGCTATTACTTCAACTTAGAAGCTTCTTCTGTGTTCTACTATGGTGCTTTTAGTGTCTCCGCATACCGCAGCACGCGACATAGCTTTGCAGACGATAAATGTAACCGTCTCAGAGAGAAAAGCGGCCAATGTGACGATCTGTCTTTAAGTCGATTCGATAACAAATGACGCAAAAGGACGGATTTTTCAGGTTTTTACTACATATGAACACTTTTCACATTGTCCCGTGCAACGCTGCTGCTAGTCCTCCTTTCATGCAAAATCTTAAGGTCCTAGGTCATGTCCAAGCCACCAAAGCCGGCTAAAAAGTGAATAATCGACAACTAAAACTTGAATTGTACTACTTCTTACTGGCTATTAATTCAACTTAGAAGCTTCTTCTGTGTTCTACTATGGTGCTTTTAGTGTTTCCGCATACAGCAGCACTCGACATAGCTTTGCAGACGATAAATGTATCCGTTTCAGAGAGAAGAGCGGCCAATGTGCCGATCTGGCTTTAAGTCGATTCGATAACAAAAGATGAAAACGGACGAATTTCTCAGGTTTTTACTACATATGAACACTTTTCACATTCTCCCGTGCAACGCGGCTGCTAGTCCTCCTTTCATGCAAAATCTTAACGTCCTAGGTCATGTCCAAGTCACCAAAGCCGGCTAAAAACTGAATAATCGACAACTAAAACTTGAATTGTACTACGTCTTACTGGATATTACTTCAACTTAGAAGCTTCTTCTGTGTTCTACTATGGTGCTTTTAGTGTCTCCGCATACCGCAGCACGCGACATATCTTTGCAGACGATAAATGTAACCGTCTCAGAGAGAAAAGCGGCCAATGTGACGATCTGTCTTTAAGTCGATTCGATAACAAATGACGCAAACGGACGAATTTCTCAGGTTTTTACTACATATGAACACTTTCCACATTCTCCCGTGCAACGCCGCTGCTAGTCCTCTTTTCATGCATAATCTTAAGGTTCCACCTCATGTCCAAGCCATCAAAGCCGGCTAAAAAGTGAATAATCGACAACTAAAACTTGAATTGTACTACTTCTTACTGCTTATTACTTCAACTTAGAAGCTTCTTCTGTGTTCTACTATGGTGCTTTTAGTGTCTCCGCATACCGCAGCACGCGACATAGCTTTGGAGACGATAAATGTAACCGTCTCAGAGAGAAAAGCGGCCAATGTGACGATCTGTCTTTAAGTCGATTCGATAACAAATGACGCAAATGGACGGATTTCTCAGGTTTTTACTACATATGAACACTTTTCACATTCTCCCGTGCAACGCCGCTGCTAGTCCTCCTTTCATGCAAAATCTTAAGGCTCTAGGTCATGTCCAAGCCACCAAAGCCGGCTAAATAATGAATAATCGACAACTACAACTTGAATTGTACTACGTCTTACTGGATATTACTTCAACTTAGAAGCTTCTTCTGTGTTCTACTATGGTGCTTTTAGTGTCTTCGCATACCGCAGCACGTGACATAGCTTTTTAGACGATAAATGTAACCGTCTCAGAGAGAAAAGCGGCCAATGTGACGATCTGTCTTTAAGTCGATTCGATAACAAATGACGCAAACGGACGGATTTTTCAGGTTTTTACTACATATGAACACTTTTCACATTGTCCCGTGCAACGCCGCTGCTAGTCCTCCTTTCATGCAAAATCCTAAGGTCCTAGGTCATGTCCAAGCCACCAAAGCCGGCTAAAAACTGAATAACCGACAACTAAAACTTTAATTGTACTACTTCTTACTGGATATTTCTTCGACTTAGAAGCTTCTTCTGTGTTCTACTATGGTGCTTTTAGTGTCTCCGTTTACCGCAGCACGCGACATAGCTTTGCAGACGATAAATGTTACCACCTGAGACAGAAAAGCGGCCAATGTGACGATCTGTCTTTAAGTCGATTCGATAACAAATGATGAAAACGGACGGATTTCTGAGGTTTTTACTACATATGAACACTTTTCACATTCTCCCGTGCAACGCCGCTGCTAGTCCTCTTTTCATGCATAATCTTAGGGTTCCACCTCATGTCCAAGCCACCAAAGCCGGCTAAAAAGTGAATATTCGACAACTAAAACTTGAGTTGTACTACTTCTTACTGGCTATTACTTCAACTTAGAAGCTTCTTCTGTGTTCTACTATGGTGCTTTTAGTGTTACCGCATACCGCAGCACGCGACATAGCTTTGCAGACGATAAATGTAACCGTTTCAGAGAGAAGAGCGGCCAATGTGCCGATCTGGCTTTAAGTCGATTCGATAACAAAAGATGAATACGGACGAATTTCTCAGGTTTTTACTACATATGAACACTTTTCACATTCTCCCGTGCAACGCGGCTGCTAGTCCTCCTTTCATGCAAAATCTTAACGTCCTAGGTCATGTCCAAGTCACCAAAGCCGGCTAAAAACTGAATAATCGACAACTAAAACTTGAATTGTACTACGTCTTACTGGATATTACTTCAACTTAGAAGCTCCTTCTGTGTTCTACTATGGTGCTTTTAGTGTCTCCGCAAACCGCAGCACGCGACATATCTTTGCAGACGATAAATGTAACCGTCTCAGAGAGAAAAGCGGCCAATGTGACGATCTGTCTTTAAGTCGATTCGATAACAAATGACGCAAACGGACGAATTTCTCAGGTTTTTACTACATATGAACACTTTTCACATTCTCCCGTGCAACGCTGCGGCTAGTCCTCCTTTCATGCAAAATCTTAAGGTCCTAGGTCATGTCCAAGCCACCAAAGCCGGCTAAAAACTGAATAATCGATAACTAAAACTTGAATTGTACTACGTCTTACTGGATATTACTTCAACTTAGAAGCTTCTTCTGTGTTCTACTATGGTGCTTTTAGTGTCTCCGCATACCGCAGCACACGACATAGCTTTGCAGACGATAAATGTAACCGTCTCAGAGAGAAAAGCGGCCAATGTGACGATCTGGCTTTAAGTCGATTCGATAACAAATGACGAAAACGGACGGATTTCTCAGGTTTTTACTACATATGAACACTTTTCACATTCTCCCGTGCAACGCGGCTGCAAGTCCTTCTTTCATGCAAAATCTTAAGGTCCTAGGTGATGTCCAAGCCACCAAAGCCGGCTAAAAAGTGAATAATCGACAACTATAACTTGAATTGTACTACTTCTTACTGGCTATTGCTTCAACTTAGAAGCTTCTTCTGTGTTCTACTATGGTGCTTTTAGTGTCTCCGCATACCGCAGCACGCGACATAGCTTTGCAGACGATAAATGTAACCGTTTCAGAGAGAAGAACGGCCAATGTGACGATATGGCTTTAAGTCGATTCGATAACAAATGACGAAAACGGACGGATTTCTCAGTTTTTTACTACATATGAACACTTTTCACATTCTCCCGTGCAACGCGGCTGCCAGTCCTCCTTTCATGCAAAATCTTAACGTCCTAGGTCATGTCCAAGCCACCAAAGCCGGCTAAAAAGTGAATAATCGACAACTAAAACTTGAATTGTACTACTTCTTACTGGCTATTGCTTCAACTTAGAAGCTTCTTCTGTGTTCTACTATGGTGGTTTTAGTGTCTCCGTTTACCGCAGCACGCGACATAGCTTTGCAGACGATAAATGTAACCGTGTCAGAGAGAAAAGCGGCCAATGTAACGATCTGCCTTTAAGTCGATTCGATAACAAATGACGAAAATGGACGGATTTCTGAGGTTTTTACTACATATGAACACTTTTCACATTCTCCCATGCAACGCGGCTGCTAATCTTCCTTTCATGCAAAATCTTAAGGTTCCACCTCATGCCCAAGCCACCAAAGCCGGCTAAAAAGTGAATAATCGACAACTAAAACTTGAATTGTACTACTTCTTACTGGCTATTACTTCAACTTAGAAGCTTCTTCTGTGTTCTACTATGGTGCTTTTAGTGTCTCCGCATACCGCAGCACGCGACATAGCTTTGCAGACGATAAATGTAACCGTCTCAGAGAGAAAAGCGGCCGATGTGACGATCTGTCTTTAAGTCGATTCGATAACAAATGACGCAAAAGGACGGATTTTTCAGGTTTTTACTACATATGAACACTTTTCACATTGTCCCGTGCAACGCTGCTGCTAGTCCTCCTTTCATGCAAAATCTTAAGGTCCTAGGTCATGTCCAAGCCACCAAAGCCGGCTAAAAAGTGAATAATCGACAACTAAAACTTGAATTGTACTACTTCTTACTGGCTATTACTTCAACTTAGAAGCTTCTTCTGTGTTCTACTATGGTGCTTTTAGTGTTTCCGCATACAGCAGCACGCGACATAGCTTTGCAGACGATAAATGTAACCGTTTCAGAGAGAAGAGCGGCCAATGTGCCGATCTGGCTTTAAGTCGATTCGATAACAAAAGATGAAAACGGACGAATTTCTCAGGTTTTTACTACATATGAACACTTTTCACATTCTCCCGTGCAACGCGGCTGCTAGTCCTCCTTTCATGCAAAATCTTAACGTCCTAGGTCATGTCCAAGTCACCAAAGCCGGCTAAAAACTGAATAATCGACAACTAAAACTTGAATTGTACTACGTCTTAATGGATATTACTTCAACTTAGAAGCTTCTTCTGTGTTCTACTATGGTGCTTTTAGTGTCTCCGCATACCGCAGCAGGCGACATATCTTTGCAGACGATAAATGTAACCGTCTCAGAGAGAAAAGCGGCCAATGTGACGATCTGTCTTTAAGTCGATTCGATAACAAATGACGCAAACGGACGAATTTCTCAGGTTTTTACTACATATGAACACTTTCCACATTCTCCCGTGCAACGCCGCTGCTAGTCCTTTTTTCATGCATAATCTTAAGGTTCCACCTCATGTCCAAGCCATCAAAGCCGGCTAAAAAGTGAATAATCGACAACTAAAACTTGAATTGTACTACTTCTTACTACTTATTACTTCAACTTAGAAGCTTCTTCTGTGTTCTACTATGGTGCTTTTAGTGTCTCCGCATACCGCAGCACGCGACATAGCTTTGGAGACGATAAATGTAACCGTCTCAGAGAGAAAAGCGGCCAATGTGTCGATCTGTCTTTAAGTCGATTCGATAACAAATGACGCAAATGGACGGATTTCTCAGGTTTTTACTACATATGAACACTTTTCACATTCTCCCGTGCAACGCCGCTGCTAGTCCTCCTTTCATGCAAAATCTTAAGGCGCTAGGTCATGTCCAAGCCACCAAAGCCGGCTAAAAAATGAATAATCGACAACTACAACTTGAATTGTACTACGTCTTACTGGATATTACTTCAACTTAGAAGCTTCTTCTGTGTTCTACTATGGTGCTTTTAGTGTCTTCGCATACCGCAGCACGTGACATAGCTTTTTAGACGATAAATGTAACCGTTTCAGAGAGAAAAGCGGCCAATGTGACGATCTGTCTTTAAGTCGATTCGATAACAAATGACGCAAACGGACGGATTTTTCAGGTTTTTACTACATATGAACACTTTTCACATTGTCCCGTGCAACGCCGCTGCTAGTCCTCCTTTCATGCAAAATCTTAAGGTCCTAGGTCATGTCCAAGCCACCAAAGCCGGCTAAAAACTGAATAACCGACAACTAAAACATGAATTGTACTACGTCTTACTGGATATTACTTTGACTTAGAAGCTTCTTCTGTGTTCTACTATGGTGCTTTTAGTGTCTCCGTTTACCGCAGCACGCGACATAGCTTTGCAGACGATAAATGTTACCACCTCAGACAGAAAAGCGGCCAATGTGACGATCTGTCTTTAAGGCGATTCGATAACAAATGATGAAAACGGACGGATTTCTGAGGTTTTTACTACATATGAACACTTTTCACATTCTCCCGTGCAACGCCGCTGCTAGTCCTCTTTTCATGCATAATCTTAAGGTTCCACCTCATGTCCAAGCCACCAAAGCCGGCTAAAAAGTGAATATTCGACAACTAAAACTTGAATTGTACTACTTCTTACTGGCTATTATTTCAACTTAGAAGCTTCTTCTGTGTTCTACTATGGTGCTTTTAGTGTTTCCGCATATCGGAGCACGCGACATAGCTTTGCAGACGATAAATGTAACCGTTTCAGAGAGAAGAGCGGCCAATGTGCCGATCTGGCTTTAAGTCGATTCGATAACGAAAGATGAAAACGGACGAATTTCTCAGGTTTTTACTACATATGAACACTTTTCACATTCTCCCGTGCAACGCGGCTGCTAGTCCTCCTTTCATGCAAAATCTTAACGTCCTAGGTCATGTCCAAGTCACCAAAGCCGGCTAAAAACTGAATAATCGACAACTAAAACTTGAATTGTACTACGTCTTACTGGATATTACTTCAACTTAGAAGCTCCTTCTGTGTTCTACTATGGTGCTATTAGTGTCTCCGCATACCGCAGCACGCGACATATCTTTGCAGACGATAAATGTAACCGTCTCAGAGAGAAAAGCGGCCAATGTGACGATCTGTCTTTAAGTCGATTCGATAACAAATGACGCAAACCGACGAATTTCTCAGGTTTTTACTACATATGAACACTTTTCACATTCTCCCGTGCAACGCCGCTGCTAGTAATCCTTTCATGCAAAATCTTAACGTATTAGGTCATGTCCAAGCCACCAAAGCCGGCTAAAAACTGAATAATCGATAACTAAAACTTGAATTGTACTACGTCTTACTGGATATTACTTCAACTTAGAAGCTTCTTCTGTGTTCTACTATGGTGCTTTTAGTGTCTCCGCATACCGCAGCACACGACATAGCTTTGCAGACGATAAATGTAACCCTCTCAGAGAGAAAAGCGGCCAATGTGACGATCTGGCTTTAAGTCGATTCGATAACAAATGACGAAAACGGACGGATTTCTCAGGTTTTTACTACATATGAACACTTTTCACATTCTCCCGTGCAACGCGGCTGCAAGTCCTTCTTTCATGCAAAATCTTAAGGTCCTAGGTGATGTCCAAGCCACCAAAGCCGGCTAAAAAGTGAATAATCGACAACTATAACTTGAATTGTACTACTTCTTACTGGCTATTGCTTCAACTTAGAAGCTTCTTCTGTGTTCTACTATGGTGCTTTTAGTGTCTCCGCATACCGCAGCACGCGACATAGCTTTGCAGACGATAAATGTAACCGTCTCAGAGAGAAAAGCGGCCAATGTAACGTTCTGCCTTTAAGTCGATTCGATAACAAATGACGATAACGGACGGATTTCTGAGGTTTTTACTACATATGAACACTTTTCACATTCTCCCGTGCAACGCCGCTGCTAGTCCTCTTTTCATGCATAATCTTAAGGTCCTAGGTCATATCCAAGCCACCAAAGCCTGGTAAAAAGTGAATAATCGATAATTAAAACTTGAATTATACTAATTCTTACTGGCTAGTACTTCAACTTAGAAGCTTCTTCTGTGTTCTACTATGGTGCTTTTAGTGTCTCCGCATACCGCAGCACGCGACATAGCTTTTTAGACGATAAATATAACCGTTTCAGAGAGAAGAACGGCCAATGTGACGATCTGTCTTTAAGTCGATTCGATAACAAATGACGCAAACGGACGGATCTCTCAGGTTTTTACTACATATGAACACTTTTCACATTCTCCCGTGCAACGCGGCTGCTAGTCCTCCTTTCATGGAAAATCTTAAGGTCCTAGGTCATGTCCAAGCCACCAAAGCCGGCTAAAAAGTGAATAGTCGACAACTAAAACTTGAATTGTACAACTTCTTACTGGCTATTACTTCAACTTAGAAGCTTCTTCTGTGTTCTACTATGGTGTTTTTAGTGTCTCCGCACACCGCAGCACGCAACATAGCTTTGCAGACGATAAATGTAACCATCTCAGAGAGAAAAGCGGCCAATGTGACGTTCTGGCTTTAAGTCGATTCGATAACAAATGACGAAAACGGACGGATTTCTCAGGTTTTTACTACATATGATCACTTTTCACAATCTCCCGTGCAACGCGGCTGACAGTCCTCCATTCATGCAAAATCTTAAGGTCCTAGGTCATGTCCAAGCCAAAAAAGCCGGCTAAAAAGTGAATAATCGACAACTAAAACTTGAATTTTACTACTTCTTACTGGCTATTACTTCAACTTAGAAGCTGCTTCTGTGTTCTACTATGGTGCTTTTAGTGTCTCCGTTTACCGCAGCACTGGACATAGCTTTTCAGACAATAAATGTAACCTTCTCAGAGAGAAAAGGGGCCAATGTGACGATCTGGCTTTAAGTCGATTCGATAACAAATGACGAAAACGGACGGATTTATCAGGTTTTTACTACATATGAACACTTTTCACATTCTCCCGTGCAACGCGGCTGCCAGTCCTCCTTTCATGCAAAATCTTAACGTCCTAGGTCATGTCCAAGCCACCAAAGCCGGCTAAAAAGTGAATAATCGACAACTAAAACTTGAATTGTACTACTTCTTACTGGCTATTGCTTCAACTTAGAAGCTTCTTCTGTGTTCTACTATGGTGCTTTTAGTGTCTCCGTTTACCGCAGCACGCGACATAGCTTTGCAGACGACAAATGTAACCGTCTCAGAGAGAAAAGCGGCCAATGTGACGATCTGCCTTTAAGTCGATTCGATAACAAATGAAGAAATCGGACGGATTTCTGAGGTTTTTACTACATATGAACACTTTTCACATTCTCCCGTGCAACGCCGCTGCTAGTCCTCTTTTCATGCATAATCATAAGGTCCTAGGTCATATCCAAGCCACCGAAGCCTGCTAAAAAGTGAATAATCGATAATTAAAACTTGAATTATACTAATTCTTACTGGCTAGTACTTCAACATAGAAGCTTCTTCTGTGTTCTACTATGGTGCTTTTAGTGTCTCCACATACCGCAGCACGCGACATAGCTTTGCAGACGATAAATGTAACCGTTTCAGAGAGAAGAACGGCCAATGTGACGATCTGGCTTTAAGTCGATTCGATAACAAATGACGAAAACGGACGGATTTCTCAGGTTTTTACTACATATGAACACTTTTCACATTCTCCCGTGCAACGCGGCTGCTAGTCTTCCTTTCATGCAAAATATTAAGGTTCCACCTCATGTCCAAGCCACCAAAGCCGGCTAAAAAGTGAATAATCGACCACTAAAACTTGAATTGTACTACTTCTTACTGGCTATTACTTCAACTTAGAAGCTTCTTCTGTGTTCCACTATGGTGCTTTTAGTGTTTCCGCATACAGCAGCACGCGACATAGCTTTGCAGACGATAAATGTAACCGTTTCAGAGAGAAGAGCGGCCAATGTGCCGATCTGGCTTTAAGTCGATTCGATAACAAAAGATGAAAACGGACGAATTTCTCAGGTTTTTACTACATATGAACACTTTTCACATTCTCCCGTGCAACGCGGCTGCTAGTCCTCCTTTCATGCAAAATCTTAACGTCCTAGGTCATGTCCAAGTCACCAAAGCCGGCTAAAAACTGAATAATCGACAACTAAAACTTGAATTGTACTACGTCTTAATGGATATTACTTCAACTTAGAAGCTTCTTCTGTGTTCTACTATGGTGCTTTTAGTGTCTCCGCATACCGCAGCAGGCGACATATCTTTGCAGACGATAAATGTAACCGTCTCAGAGAGAAAAGCGGCCAATGTGACGATCTGTCTTTAAGTCGATTCGATAACAAATGACGCAAACGGACGAATTTCTCAGGTTTTTACTACATATGAACACTTTCCACATTCTCCCGTGCAACGCCGCTGCTAGTCCTTTTTTCATGCATAATCTTAAGGTTCCACCTCATGTCCAAGCCATCAAAGCCGGCTAAAAAGTGAATAATCGACAACTAAAACTTGAATTGTACTACTTCTTACTACTTATTACTTCAACTTAGAAGCTTCTTCTGTGTTCTACTATGGTGCTTTTAGTGTCTCCGCATACCGCAGCACGCGACATAGCTTTGGAGACGATAAATGTAACCGTCTCAGAGAGAAAAGCGGCCAATGTGTCGATCTGTCTTAAAGTCGATTCGATAACAAATGACGCAAATGGACGGATTTCTCAGGTTTTTACTACATATGAACACTTTTCACATTCTCCCGTGCAACGCCGCTGCTAGTCCTCCTTTCATGCAAAATCTTAAGGCGCTAGGTCATGTCCAAGCCACCAAAGCCGGCTAAAAAATGAATAATCGACAACTACAACTTGAATTGTACTACGTCTTACTGGATATTACTTCAACTTAGAAGCTTCTTCTGTGTTCTACTATGGTGCTTTTAGTGTCTTCGCATACCGCAGCACGTGACATAGCTTTTTAGACGATAAATGTAACCGTTTCAGAGAGAAAAGCGGCCAATGTGACGATCTGTCTTTAAGTCGATTCGATAACAAATGACGCAAACGGACGGATTTTTCAGGTTTTTACTACATATGAACACTTTTCACATTGTCCCGTGCAACGCCGCTGCTAGTCCTCCTTTCATGCAAAATCTTAAGGTCCTAGGTCATGTCCAAGCCACCAAAGCCGGCTAAAAACTGAATAACCGACAACTAAAACATGAATTGTACTACGTCTTACTGGATATTACTTTGACTTAGAAGCTTCTTCTGTGTTCTACTATGGTGCTTTTAGTGTCTCCGTTTACCGCAGCACGCGACATAGCTTTGCAGACGATAAATGTTACCACCTCAGACAGAAAAGCGGCCAATGTGACGATCTGTCTTTAAGGCGATTCGATAACAAATGATGAAAACGGACGGATTTCTGAGGTTTTTACTACATATGAACACTTTTCACATTCTCCCGTGCAACGCCGCTGCTAGTCCTCTTTTCATGCATAATCTTAAGGTTCCACCTCATGTCCAAGCCACCAAAGCCGGCTAAAAAGTGAATATTCGACAACTAAAACTTGAATTGTACTACTTCTTACTGGCTATTATTTCAACTTAGAAGCTTCTTCTGTGTTCTACTATGGTGCTTTTAGTGTTTCCGCATATCGGAGCACGCGACATAGCTTTGCAGACGATAAATGTAACCGTTTCAGAGAGAAGAGCGGCCAATGTGCCGATCTGGCTTTAAGTCGATTCGATAACGAAAGATGAAAACGGACGAATTTCTCAGGTTTTTACTACATATGAACACTTTTCACATTCTCCCGTGCAACGCGGCTGCTAGTCCTCCTTTCATGCAAAATCTTAACGTCCTAGGTCATGTCCAAGTCACCAAAGCCGGCTAAAAACTGAATAATCGACAACTAAAACTTGAATTATACTACGTCTTACTGGATATTACTTCAACTTAGAAGCTCCTTCTGTGTTCTACTATGGTGCTATTAGTGTCTCCGCATACCGCAGCACGCGACATATCTTTGCAGACGATAAATGTAACCGTCTCAGAGAGAAAAGCGGCCAATGTGACGATCTGTCTTTAAGTCGATTCGATAACAAATGACGCAAACCGACGAATTTCTCAGGTTTTTACTACATATGAACACTTTTCACATTCTCCCGTGCAACGCCGCTGCTAGTAATCCTTTCATGCAAAATCTTAACGTATTAGGTCATGTCCAAGCCACCAAAGCCGGCTAAAAACTGAATAATCGATAACTAAAACTTGAATTGTACTACGTCTTACTGGATATTACTTCAACTTAGAAGCTTCTTCTGTGTTCTACTATGGTGCTTTTAGTGTCTCCGCATACCGCAGCACACGACATAGCTTTGCAGACGATAAATGTAACCCTCTCAGAGAGAAAAGCGGCCAATGTGACGATCTGGCTTTAAGTCGATTCGATAACAAATGACGAAAACGGACGGATTTCTCAGGTTTTTACTACATATGAACACTTTTCACATTCTCCCGTGCAACGCGGCTGCAAGTCCTTCTTTCATGCAAAATCTTAAGGTCCTAGGTGATGTCCAAGCCACCAAAGCCGGCTAAAAAGTGAATAATCGACAACTATAACTTGAATTGTACTACTTCTTACTGGCTATTGCTTCAACTTAGAAGCTTCTTCTGTGTTCTACTATGGTGCTTTTAGTGTCTCCGCATACCGCAGCACGCGACATAGCTTTGCAGACGATAAATGTAACCGTCTCAGAGAGAAAAGCGGCCAATGTAACGTTCTGCCTTTAAGTCGATTCGATAACAAATGACGATAACGGACGGATTTCTGAGGTTTTTACTACATATGAACACTTTTCACATTCTCCCGTGCAACGCCGCTGCTAGTCCTCTTTTCATGCATAATCTTAAGGTCCTAGGTCATATCCAAGCCACCAAAGCCTGGTAAAAAGTGAATAATCGATAATTAAAACTTGAATTATACTAATTCTTACTGGCTAGTACTTCAACTTAGAAGCTTCTTCTGTGTTCTACTATGGTGCTTTTAGTGTCTCCGCATACCGCAGCACGCGACATAGCTTTTTAGACGATAAATATAACCGTTTCAGAGAGAAGAACGGCCAATGTGACGATCTGTCTTTAAGTCGATTCGATAACAAATGACGCAAACGGACGAATTTCTCAGGTTTTTACTACATATGAACACTTTTCACATTCTCCCGTGCAACGCGGCTGCTAGTGTTCCTTTCATGCAAAATCTTAAGGTTCCACTTCATGTCCAAGCCACCAAAGCCGGCTAAAAAGTGAAAAATCGACAACTAAAACTTGAATTGTACTACTTCTTAGTGGCAATTGCTTCAACTTAGAAGCTTCTTCTGTGTTCTACTATGGTGCTTTTAGTGTCTCCGTTTACAGCAGCACGCGACATAGCTTTGCAGACGATAAATGTAACCATCTCAGAGAGAAAAGCGGCCAATGTGACGTTCTGGCTTTAAGTCGATTCGATAACAAATGACGAAAACGGACGGATTTCTCAGGTTTTTACTACATATGATCACTTTTCACAATCTCCCGTGCAACGCGGCTGACAGTCCTCCATTCATGCAAAATCTTAAGGTCCTAGGTCATGTCCAAGCCAAAAAAGCCGGCTAAAAAGTGAATAATCGACAACTAAAACTTGAATTTTACTACTTCTTACTGGCTATTACTTCAACTTAGAAGCTGCTTCTGTGTTCTACTATGGTGCTTTTAGTGTCTCCGTTTACCGCAGCACTGGACATAGCTTTTCAGACAATAAATGTAACCTTCTCAGAGAGAAAAGGGGCCAATGTGACGATCTGGCTTTAAGTCGATTCGATAACAAATGACGAAAACGGACGGATTTATCAGGTTTTTACTACATATGAACACTTTTCACATTCTCCCGTGCAACGCGGCTGCCAGTCCTCCTTTCATGCAAAATCTTAACGTCCTAGGTCATGTCCAAGCCACCAAAGCCGGCTAAAAAGTGAATAATCGACAACTAAAACTTGAATTGTACTACTTCTTACTGGCTATTGCTTCAACTTAGAAGCTTCTTCTGTGTTCTACTATGGTGCTTTTAGTGTCTCCGTTTACCGCAGCACGCGACATAGCTTTGCAGACGACAAATGTAACCGTCTCAGAGAGAAAAGCGGCCAATGTGACGATCTGCCTTTAAGTCGATTCGATAACAAATGAAGAAATCGGACGGATTTCTGAGGTTTTTACTACATATGAACACTTTTCACATTCTCCCGTGCAACGCCGCTGCTAGTCCTCTTTTCATGCATAATCATAAGGTCCTAGGTCATATCCAAGCCACCGAAGCCTGCTAAAAAGTGAATAATCGATAATTAAAACTTGAATTATACTAATTCTTACTGGCTAGTACTTCAACATAGAAGCTTCTTCTGTGTTCTACTATGGTGCTTTTAGTGTCTCCACATACCGCAGCACGCGACATAGCTTTGCAGACGATAAATGTAACCGTTTCAGAGAGAAGAACGGCCAATGTGACGATCTGGCTTTAAGTCGATTCGATAACAAATGACGAAAACGGACGGATTTCTCAGGTTTTTACTACATATGAACACTTTTCACATTCTCCCGTGCAACGCGGCTGCTAGTCTTCCTTTCATGCAAAATATTAAGGTTCCACCTCATGTCCAAGCCACCAAAGCCGGCTAAAAAGTGAATAATCGACCACTAAAACTTGAATTGTACTACTTCTTACTGGCTATTACTTCAACTTAGAAGCTTCTTCTGTGTTCCACTATGGTGCTTTTAGTGTTTCGGCATACCGCAGCACGCGACACAGCTTTGCAGACGATAAATGTAACCGTTTGAGAGAGAAGAATGGCCAATGTGACGATCTGGCTTGAAGTCAGTTCGATAACAAATGACGAAAACTAACGGATTCCTTAGGTTTTTACTACATATGAACACTTTTCACATTCTCCCGTGCAACGCGGCTGCTAGTCCTCCTTTCATGCAAAATCTTAAGGTCCTAGGTCATGTCCAAGCCACCAAAGCCGGCTAAAAACTGAATAATCGACAACTAAAACTTGAATTGTACTACGTCTTACTGGATATTACTTCAACTTAGAAGCTTCTTCTGTGTTCTACTATTGTGCTTTTAGTGTCTCCGCATTCCGCAGCACGCGACATAGCTTTGGAGACGATAAATGTATCCGTCTCAGAGAGATAAGCGGCCAATGTGACGATCTGGCTTGAAGTCGATTCGATAACAAATGACGAAAACGGACGGATTTCTCAGGTTTTTACTACATGTGAACACTTTTCACATTCTCCGGTGCAACGCGGCTGTCAGTCCTCCTTTCATGCAAAATCTTAAGGTCCTAGGTCATGTCCAAGCGAGCAAAGCCGGCTAAAAAGTGAATAATCGACAACTAAAACTTGAATTGTACAACTTCTTACTGGCTATTACTTCAACTTAGAAGCTTCTTCTGTGTTCTACTATGGTGCAATTAGTGTTTCGGCATACCGCAGCACGCGACATAGCTTTGCAGACGATAAGTGTAACAGTTTCAGAGAGAAGAGCGGCCAACGTGACGATCTGGCTTTAAGTCGATTCGATAACAAATGACGAAAACGGACGGATTTCTCAGGTTTTCACTACATATGAACACTTTTCACATTCTCCTGTGCAGCGCGGCTGCTAGTCCTCCTTTCATGCAAAATCTTAAGGTCCTCGGTCATGTCCAAGCCACCAAAGCCGGCTAAAAACTGAATAATCGACAACTAAAACTTGAATTGTACTACTTCTTACTGGCTATTACTTCAACTTAGAAGCTTCTTCTGTGTTGTACTATGGTGCTTTTAGTGTTTCCGCATACTGCAGCACGCGACATAGCTTTCCGACGATAAATGTAACCGTTTCAGTGAGAAGAGCGGCCAATGTGACTATCTGGGTTTAAGTCGATTCGATAACAAATGACGAAAACGGACGGATTTATCAGGTTTTTACAACATATGAACACTTTTCACATTCTCCCGTGCAACGCGGCTGCTAGTCCTCCTTTCATGCAAAATTTTAAGGTCCTAGGTCATGTCCAAGCCAACAAAGCCGGCTAAAAAGTGAATAATCGACAACTAAAACTTGAATTGTACTACTTCTTACTGGCTATTATTTCAACTTAGAAGCTTCTTCTGTGTTCTACTATGGTGCTTTTAGTGTCTCCGCATACCGCACCACGCGACATAGCTTTTTAGACGATAAATGTAACCGGTTCAGAGAGAAGAACGGCCAATGTGACGATCTGGCTTTAAGTCGATTCGATAACAAATGACGAAAACGGACGGATTTCTCAGGTTTTTACTACATATGAACACTTTTCACATTCTCCAGTGCAACGCGGGTGCTAGTCTTCCTTTCATGCAAAATCTTAAGGTTCCACCTCATGTCCAAGCCACCAAAGCCGGCTAAAAAGTGAATAATCGACAACTAAAACTTGAATTGTACTACTTCATACTGGCTATTACTTCAACTTAGAAGCTTCTTCTGTGTTCTACTATGGTGCTTTTAGTGTTTCGGCATACCGCAGCACGCGACATAGCTTTGCAGACGATAAATGTAACCGTTTGAGAGAGAAGAATGGCCAATGTGACGATCTGGCTTGAAGTCAATTCGATAACAAATGACGAAAACTAACGGATTTCTCAAGTTTTTACTACATATGAACACTTTTCACATTCTCCCGTGCAACGCGGCTGCTAGTCCTCCTTTCATCCAAAATCTTAACGTCCTAGGCCATGTCCAAGCCACCAAAGCCGGCTAAAAAGTGAATAATCGACAACTACAACTTGAATTGTGCTACTTCTTACTGGCTATTACTTCAACTTCGAAGCTTCTTCTGTGTTCTACTATGGTGCTTTTGGTGTCTCCGCACAACACAGCACGCGACATAGCTTTGCAGACGACAAATGTAACCGTCTCAGAGAGAAAAGCGGCCAATGTGACGATCTGCCTTTAAGTCGATTCGATAACAAATGACGAAAACGGACGGATTTCTGAGGTTTTTACTACATATGAACACTTTTCACATTCTCCCGTGCAACGCCGCTGCTAGTCCTCTTTTCATGCATAATCTTAAGGTCCTAGGTCATATCCAAGCCACCGAAGCCTGCTAAAAAGTGAATAATCGATAATTAAAACTTGAATTATACTAATTCTTACTGGCTATTACTTCAACTTAGAAGCTTCTTCTGTGTTCCACTATGGTGCTTTTAGTGTTTCGGCATACCGCAGCACGCGACACAGCTTTGCAGACGATAAATGTAACCGTTTGAGAGAGAAGAATGGCCAATGTGACGATCTGGCTTGTAGTCAGTTCGATAACAAATGACGAAAACTAACGGATTCCTTAGGTTTTTACTACATATGAACACTTTTCACATTCTCCCGTGCAACGCGGCTGCTAGTCCTCCTTTCATGCAAAATCTGAAGGTCCTAGGTCATGTCCAAGCCACCAAAGCCGGCTAAAAACTGAATAATCGACAACTATAACTTGAATTGTACTACGTCTTACTGGATATTACTTCAACTTAGAAGCTTCTTCTGTGTTCTACTATTGTGCTTTTAGTGTCTCCGCATTCCGCAGCACGCGACATAGCTTTGGAGACGATAAATGTATCCGTCTCAGAGAGATAAGCGGCCAATGTGACGATCTGGCTTGAAGTCGATTCGATAACAAATGACTAAAACGGACGGATTTCTCAGGTTTTTACTACATATGAACACTTTTCACATTCTCCGGTGCAACGCGGCTGTCAGTCCTCCTTTCATGCAAAATCTTAAGGTCCTAGGTTATGTCCAAGCGAGCAAAGCCGGCTAAAAAGTGAATAATCGACAACTACAACTTGAATTGTACTACTTCTTACTGGCTATTACTTCAACTTAGAAGCTTCTTCTGTGTTCTACTATGGTGCTTTTGGTGTCTCCGCACAACACAGCACGCGACATAGCTTTGCAGACGACAAATGTAACCGTCTCAGAGAGAAAAGCGGCCAATGTGACGATCTGGCTTTAAGCCGATTCGATAACAAATGACGAAAACGGACGGATTTCTCAGGTTTTCACTACATATGAACACTTTTCACATTCTCCCATGCAACGCGGCTGCTAGACCTCCTTTCATGCAAAATCTTAACGTCCTAGGTCATGTCCAAGCCAACAAAGCCGGCCAAAAGGGAATAATCTATAACTAAAACTTGAATTGTACTACTTCTTACTGGCTATTACTTCAACTTAGAAGCTTCTTCTGTGTTCTACTATGGTGCTTTTAGTGTCTCCGCATACCGCAGCACGCGATATAGATTTGCAGACGATAAGTGTAACCGTTTCAGAGAGAAGAGCGGCCAATGTGACGATCTGGCTTTAAGTCTATTCGATAACAAATGACGAAAACGGACGGATTTCTCAGGTTTTTACTACATATGAAAACTTTTCACATTCTCCCGTGCAACGCGGCTGCCAGTCCTTCTTTCATGCAAAATCTTAAGGTCCTAGGTCATGTCCAAGCGACCAAAGCCGGCTAAAAAGTGAATAATCGACAACTAAAACTTGAATTGTACTACTTCTTACTGGCTATTATTTCAACTTAGAAGCTTCTTCTGTGTTCTACTATGGTGCTTTTAGTGTCTCCGCATACCGCAGCACGCGACATAGCTTTTTAGACGATAAATGTAACCGGTTCAGAGAGAAGAACGGCCAATGTGACGATCTGGCTTTAAGTCGATTCGATAACAAATGACGAAAACGGACGGATTTCTCAGGTTTTTACTACATATGAACACTTTTCACATTCTCCAGTGCAACGCGGGTGCTAGTCTTCCTTTCATGCAAAATCTTAAGGTTCCACCTCATGTCCAAGCCACCAAAGCCGGCTAAAGAGTGAATAATCGACAACTAAAACTTGAATTGTACTACTTCATACTGGCTATTACTTCAACTTAGAAGCTTCTTCTGTGTTCTACTATGGTGCTTTTAGTGTTTCGGCATACCGCAGCACGCGACATAGCTTTGCAGACGATAAATGTAACCGTTTGAGAGAGAAGAATGGCCAATGTGACGATCTGGCTTGAAGTCAATTCGATAACAAATGACGAAAACTAACGGATTTCTCAAGTTTTTACTACATATGAACACTTTTCACATTCTCCCGTGCAACGCGGCTGCTAGTCCTCCTTTCATGCAAAATCTTAAGGTCCTAGGTCATGTCCAAGCCACCAAAGCCGGCTAAAAACTGAATAATCGACAACTAAAACTTGAATTGTTCTACGTCTTACTGGATATTACTTCAACTTAGAAGCTTCTTCTGTGTTCTACTATGGTGCTTTTAGTGTCTCCGCATTCCGCAGCACGAGACATAGCTTTGGAGACGATAAATGTAACCGTCTCACAGAGAAAAGCGGCCAATGTGACGATCTGGCTTTAAGTCGATTCGTAAACAAATGACGAAAACGGACGGATTTCTCAGCTTTTACTACATATGAACACTTTTCACATTCTCCCGTGCAACGCGGCTGCTAGTCCTCCTTTCATCCAAAATCTTAACGTCCTAGGCCATGTCCAAGCCACCAAAGCCGGCTAAAAAGTGAATAATCGACAACTACAACTTGAATTGTACTACTTCTTACTGGCTATTACTTCAACTTAGAAGCTTCTTCTGTGTTCTACTATGGTGCTTTTGGTGTCTCCGCACAACACAGCACGCGACGTAGCTTTGCAGACGACAAATGTAACCGTCTCAGAGAGAAAAGCGGCCAATGTGACGATCTGGCTTTAAGCCGATTCGATAACAAATGACGAAAACGGACGGATTTCTCAGGCTTTCACTACATATGAACACTTTTCACATTCTCCCATGCAACGCGGCTGCTAGACCTCCTTTCATGCAAAATCTTAACGTCCTAGGTCATGTCCAAGCCAACAAAGCCGGCCAAAAGGGAATAATCTATAACTAAAACTTGAATTGTACTACTTCTTACTGGCTATTACTTCAACTTAGAAGCTTCTTCTGTGTTCTACTATGGTGCTTTTAGTGTCTCCGCATACCGCAGCACGCGACATAGATTTGCAGACGATAAGTGTAACCGTTTCAGAGAGAAGAGCGGCCAATGTGACGATCTGGCTTTAAGTCTATTCGATAACAAATGACGAAAACGGACGGATTTCTCAGGTTTTTACTACATATGAAAACTTTTCACATTCTCCCGTGCAACGCGGCTGCCAGTCCTTCTTTCATGCAAAATCTTAAGGTCCTAGGTCATGTCCAAGCGACCAAAGCCGGCTAAAAAGTGAATAATCGACAACTAAAACTTGAATTGTACTACTTCTTACTGGCTATTATTTCAACTTAGAAGCTTCTTCTGTGTTCTACTATGGTGCTTTTAGTGTCTCCGCATACCGCAGCACGCGACATAGCTTTTTTGACGATAAATGTAACCGGTTCAGAGAGAAGAACGGCCAATGTGACGATCTGGCTTTAAGTCGATTCGATAACAAATGACGAAAACGGACGGATTTCTCAGGTTTTTACTACATATGAACACTTTTCACATTCTCCAGTGCAACGCGGGTGCTAGTCTTCCTTTCATGCAAAATCTTAAGGTTCCACCTCATGTCCAAGCCACCAAAGCCGGCTAAAGAGTGAATAATCGACAACTAAAACTTGAATTGTACTACTTCATACTGGCTATTACTTCAACTTAGAAGCTTCTTCTGTGTTCTACTATGGTGCTTTTAGTGTTTCGGCATACCGCAGCACGCGACATAGCTTTGCAGACGATAAATGTAACCGTTTGAGAGAGAAGAATGGCCAATGTGACGATCTGGCTTGAAGTCAATTCGATAACAAATGACGAAAACTAACGGATTTCTCAAGTTTTTACTACATATGAACACTTTTCACATTCTCCCGTGCAACGCGGCTGCTAGTCCTCCTTTCATGCAAAATCTTAAGGTCCTAGGTCATGTCCAAGCCACCAAAGCCGGCTAAAAACTGAATAATCGACAACTAAAACTTGAATTGTTCTACGTCTTACTGGATATTACTTCAACTTAGAAGCTTCTTCTGTGTTCTACTATGGTGCTTTTAGTGTCTCCGCATTCCGCAGCACGAGACATAGCTTTGGAGACGATAAATGTAACCGTCTCACAGAGAAAAGCGGCTAATGTGACGATCTGGCTTTAAGTCGATTCGTAAACAAATGACGAAAACGGACGGATTTCTCAGCTTTTACTACATATGAACACTTTTCACATTCTCCCGTGCAACGCGGCTGCTAGTCCTCCTTTCATCCAAAATCTTAACGTCCTAGGCCATGTCCAAGCCACCAAAGCCGGCTAAAAAGTGAATAATCGACAACTACAACTTGAATTGTACTACTTCTTACTGGCTATTACTTCAACTTAGGAGCTTCTTCTGTGTTCTACTATGGTGCTTTTGGTGTCTCCGCACAACACAGCACGCGACGTAGCTTTGCAGACGACAAATGTAACCGTCTCAGAGAGAAAAGCGGCCAATGTGACGATCTGGCTTTAAGCCGATTCGATAACAAATGACGAAAACGGACGGATTTCTCAGGTATTCACTACATATGAACACTTTTCACATTCTCCCATGCAACGCGGCTGCTAGACCTCCTTTCATGCAAAATCTTAACGTCCTAGGTCATGTCCAAGCCAACAAAGCCGGCCAAAAGGGAATAATCTATAACTAAAACTTGAATTGTACTACTTCTTACTGGCTATTACTTCAACTTAGAAGCTTCTTCTGTGTTCTACTATGGTGCTTTTAGTGTCTCCGCATACCGCAGCACGCGACATAGATTTGCAGACGATAAGTGTAACCGTTTCAGAGAGAAGAGCGGCCAATGTGACGATCTGGCTTTAAGTCTATTCGATAACAAATGACGAAAACGGACGGATTTCTCAGGTTTTTACTACATATGAAAACTTTTCACATTCTCCCGTGCAACGCGGCTGCCAGTCCTTCTTTCATGCAAAATCTTAAGGTCCTAGGTCATGTCCAAGCGACCAAAGCCGGCTAAAAAGTGAATAATCGACAACTAAAACTTGAATTGTACTACTTCTTACTGGCTATTACTTCAACTTAGGAGCTTCTTCTGTGTTCTACTATGGTGCTTTTAGTGTTTCGGCATACCGCAGCACGCGACATAGCCTTGCAGACGATAAGTGTAACCGTTTCAGAGAGAAGAGCGGCCAATGTGACGATCTGGCTTTAAGTCAATTCGATAACAAATGACGAAAACGGACGGATTTCTCAGGTTTTTACTACATATGAACAATTTTCACATTCTCCCGTGCAACGCGGCTGCCAGTCCTCCTTTCATGCAAAATCTTAAGGTCCTAGGTCATGTCCAAGCGACCAAAGCCGGCTAAAAAGTGAATAATCGACAACTAAAACTTGAATTGTACTACTTCTTACTGGCTATTACTTCAACTTAGAAGCTTCTTCTGTGTTCTACTACGATGCTTTTAGTGTCTCCGCATACCGCAGCACGCGACATAGCTTTTTAGACGATAAATGTAACCGGTTCAGAGAGAAGAACGGCCAATGTGACGATCGGGCTTTAAGTCGATTCGATAACAAATGACGAAAACGGACGGATTTCTCAGGTTTTTACTACATATGAACACTTTTCACATTCTCCAGTGCAACGCGGGTGCTAGTCTTCCTTTCATGCAAAATCTTAAGGTTCCACGTCATGTCCAAGCCACCAAAGCCGGCTAAAAAGTGAATAATCGACAACTAAAACTTGAATTGTACTACTTCATACTGGCTATTACTTCAACTTAGAAGCTTCTTCTGTGTTCTACTATGGTGCTTTTAGTGTTTCGGCATACCGCAGCACGCGACATAGCTTTGCAGACGATAAATGTAACCGTTTGAGAGAGAAGAATGGCCAATGTGACGATCTGGCTTGAAGTCAATTCGATAACAAATGACGAAAACTAACGGATTTCTCAAGTTTTTACTACAGATGAACACTTTTCACATTCTCCCGTGCAACGCGGCTGCTAGTCCTCCTTTCATGCAAAATCTTAAGGTCCTAGGTCATGTCCAAGCCACCAAAGCCGGCTAAAAACTGAATAATCGACAACTAAAACTTGAATTGTTCTACGTCTTACTGGATATTACTTCAACTTAGAAGCTTCTTCTGTGTTCCACTATGGTGCTTTTAGTGTCTCCGCATTCCGCAGCACGAGACATAGCTTTGGAGACGATAAATGTAACCGTCTCACAGAGAAAAGCGGCCAATGTGACGATCTGGCTTTAAGTCGATTCGTAAACAAATAACGAAAACGGACGGATTTCTCAGCTTTTACTACATATGAACACTTTTCACATTCTCCCGTGCAACGCGGCTGCTAGTCCTCCTTTCATGCAAAATCTTAACGTCCTAGGCCATGTCCAAGCCACCAAAGCCGGCTAAAAAGTGAATAATCGACAACTACAACTTGAATTGTACTACTTCTTACTGGCTATTACTTCAACTTAGAAGATTCTTCTGTGTTCTACTATGGTGCTTTTGGTGTCTCCGCGCAACACAGCACGCGACATAGCTTTGCAGACGACAAATGTAACCGTCTCAGAGAGAAAAGCGGCCAATGTGACGATCTGGCTTTAAGCCGATTCGATAACAAATGACGAAAACGGACGGATTTCTCAGGTTTTCACTACATATGAACACTTTTCACATTCTCCCATGCAACGCGGCTGCTAGACCTCCTTTCATGCAAAATCTTAACGTCCTAGGTCATGTCCAAGCCAACAAAGCCGGCCAAAAGGGAATAATCTAAAACTAAAACTTGAATTGTACTACTTCTTACTGGCTATTACTTCAACTTAGAAGCTTCTTCTGTGTTCTACTATGGTGCTTTTAGTGTCTCCGCATACCGCAGCACGCGACATAGCTTTGCAGACGATAAGTGTAACCGTTTCAGAGAGAAGAGCGGCCAATGTGACGATCTGGCTTGAAGTCAATTCGATAACAAATGACGAAAACGGACGGATTTCTCAGGTTTTTACTACATATGAAAACTTTTCACATTCTCCCGTGCAACGCGGCTGCCAGTCCTCCTTTCATGCAAAATCTTAAGGTCCTAGGTCATGTCCAAGCGACCAAAGCCGGCTAAAAAGTGAATAATCGACAACTAAAACTTGAATTGTACTACTTCTTACTGGCTATTACTTCAACTTAGGAGCTTCTTCTGTGTTCTACTATGGTGCTTTTAGTGTTTCGGCATACCGCAGCACGCGACATAGCTTTGCAGACGATAAGTGTAACCGTTTCAGAGAGAAGAGCGGCCAATATGACGATCTGGCTTTAAGTCAATTCGATAACAAATGACGAAAACGGACGGATTTCTCAGGTTTTTACTACATATGAACAATTTTCACATTCTCCCGTGCAACGCGGCTGCCAGTCCTCCTTTCATGCAAAATCTTAAGGTCCTAGGTCATGTCCAAGCGACCAAAGCCGGCTAAAAAGTGAATAATCGACAACTAAAACTTGAATTGTACTACTTCTTACTGGCTATTACTTCAACTTAGAAGCTTCTTCTGTGTTCTACTACGGTGCTTTTAGTGTCTCCGCATACCGCAGCACGCGACATAGCTTTTTAGACGATAAATGTAACCGGTTCAGAGAGAAGAACGGCAAATGTGACGATCTGGCTTTAAGTCGATTCGATAACAAATGACGAAAACGGACGGATTTCTCAGGTTTTTACTACATATGAACACTTTTCACATTCTCCAGTGCAACGCGGGTGCTAGTCTTCCTTTCATGCAAAATCTTAAGGTTCCACGTCATGTCCAAGCCACCAAAGCCGGCTAAAAAGTGAATAATCGACAACTAAAACTTGAATTGTACTACTTCATACTGGCTATTACTTCAACTTAGAAGCTTCTTCTGTGTTCTACTATGGTGCTTTTAGTGTTTCGGCATACCGCAGCACGCGACATAGCTTTGCAGACGATAAATGTAACCGTTTGAGAGAGAAGAATGGCCAATGTGACGATGTGGCTTGAAGTCAATTCGATAACAAATGACGAAAACTAACGGATTTCTCAGGTTTTTACTACATATGAACACTTTTCACATTCTCCCGTGCATCGCGGCTGCTAGTCCTCCTTTCATGCAAAATCTTAAGTTCCTAGGTCATGTCCAAGCCACCAAATCCGGCCAAAAACTGAATAATCGACAACTAAAACTTGAATTGTTCTACGTCTTACTGGATATTACTTCAACTTAGAAGCTTCTTCTGTGTTCTACTATGGTGCTTTTAGTGTCTCCGCATTCCGCAGCACGAGACATAGCTTTGGAGACGATAAATGTAACCGTCTCACAGAGAAAAGCGGCCAATGTGACGATCTGGCTTTAAGTCGATTCGTAAACAAATGACGAAAACGGACGGATTTCTCAGCTTTTACTACATATGAACACTTTTCACATTCTCCCGTGCCACGCGGCTGCTAGTCCTCCTTTCATGCAAAATCTTAAGGTCCTAGGTCATGTCCAAGCCAACAAAGCCGGCCAAAAGGGAATAATCTATAAGTAAAACTTGAATTGTACTACTTCTTACTGGCTATTACTTCAACTTAGAAGCTTCTTCTGTGTTCTACTATGGTGCTTTTAGTGTCTCCGCATACCGCAGCACGCGACATAGCTTTGCAGACGATAAGTGTAACCGTTTCAGAGAGAAGAGCGGCCAATGTGACGATCTGGCTTTAAGTCTATTCGATAACAAATGACGAAAACGGACGGATTTCTCAGGTTTTTACTACATAAGAAAACTTTTCACATTCTCCCGTGCAACGCGGCTGCCAGTCCTCCTTTCATGCAAAATCTTAAGGTCCTAGGTCATGTCCAAGCGACCAAAGCCGGCTAAAAAGTGAATAATCGACAACTAAAACTTGAATTGTACTACTTCTTACTGGCTATTACTTCAACTTAGAAGCTTCTTCTGTGTTCTACTATGGTGCTTTTAGTGTTTAGGCATACCGCAGAACGCGACATAGCTTTGCAGACGATAAGTGTAACCGTTTCAGAGAGAAGAGCGGCCAATGTGACGATCTGGCTTTAAGTCGATTCCATAACAAAAGACGAAAACGGACGGATTTCTCAGGTTTTTACTACATATGAACACTTTTCACATTCTCCCGTGGAACGCGGCTGCTAATCCTCCTTTCATGCAAAATCTTATGGTCCTAGGTCATGTCCAAGCCACCAAAGCCGGCTAAAAAGTGAATAATCGACAACTAAAACTTGAATTGTACTACTTCTTACTGGCTATTACTTCAACTTAGAAGCTTCTTCTGTGTTCTACTATGGTGCTTTTAGTATTTCCGCATACTGCAGCACGCGACATAGCTTTGCCGACGATAAATGTAACTGTTTCAGTGAGAAGAGCGGCCACTGTGACGATCTGGCTTTAAGTCGATTCGATAACAAATGACGAAAACGGACGGATATCTTAATTTTTTACTACATATGAACACTTTTCACATTCTCCCGTGCAACGCGGCTGCTAGTCTTCCTTTCATGCAAAATCTTAAGGTCCTAGGTCATGTCCAAGCGACCTAAGCCGGCTAAAAACTGAATAATCGACAACTAAAACTTGAATTGTACTACTTCATACTGGCTATTACTTCAACTTAGAAGTTTCTTCTGTGTTCTACTATGGTGCTTTTAGTGTTTCGGCATACCGCAGCACGCGACATAGCTTTGCAGACGATAAATGTAACCGTTTGAGAGAGAAGAATGGCCAATGTGACGATCTGGCTTGAAGTCAATTCGATAACAAATGACGAAAACGGACGGATTTCTCAGCTTTTACTACATATGAACACTTTTCACATTCTCCCGTGCAACGCGGCTGCTAGTCCTCCTTTCATGCAAAATCTTAAGGTCCTAGGCCATGTCCAAGCCACCAAAGCCGGCTAAAAAGTGAATAATCGACAAACTACAACTTGAATTGTACTACTTCTTACTGGCTATTACTTCAACTTAGAAGCTTCTTCTGTGTTCTACTATGGTGCTTTTAGTGTCTCCGCACACCACAGCACGCGACATAGCTTTGCAGACTATAAATGTAACCGTCTCAGAGAGAAAAGGGGCCAATGTGACGATCTGGCTTTAAGCCGATTCGATAACAAATGACGAAAACGGACGGATTTCTCAGGTTTTCACTACATATGAACACTTTTCACATTCTCCCATGCAACGCGGCTGCTAGACCTCCTTTCATGCAAAATCTTAACGTCGTAGGTCATGTTCAAGCCAACAAAGCCGGCCAAAAGGGAATAATCTATAACTAAAACTTGAATTGTACTACTTCTTACTGGCTATTACTTCAACTTAGAAGCTTCTTCTGAGTTCTACTATGGTGCTTTTAGTGTCTCCGCATACCGCAGCACGCGACATAGCTTTGCAGACGATAAATGTAACCGTCTCAGAGAAAAAAGCGGCCAATGTGACGATCTGGCTTTAAGTCGATTCGATAACAAATGACGAAAACGGACGGATTTCTCAGGTTCTTACTACATATGAACACTTTTCACATCCTCCCGTGCTACGCGGCTGCTAGTCCTGCTTTCATGCAAAATCTTATGGTCCTAGGTCATGTCCAAGCCACCAAAGCCGGCTAAAAACTGAATAATCGACAATGTAACCGTTTTAGAGAGAAGAGCGGCCAATGTGACGATCTGGCTTTAAGTCGATTCGATAACAAATGACGAAAACGGACGGATTTCTCAGGTTTTTACTACATATGAACACTTTTCACATTCTCCCGTGCAACGCGGCTGCTAGTCCTCCTTTCATGCAAAATCTTAAGGTCCGCCGGCCGCGGTGGTCTCGCGGTTCTAGGCGCGCTGTCTGGAACCGTGCGACTGCTACGGTCGCAGGTTCGAATCCTGCCTCGGGCATGGATGTGTGTGATGTCCTTAGGTTAGTTAGGTTTAAGTAGTTCTAAGTTCTAGGGGACTAATGACCACAGCAGTTGAGTCCCATAGTGCTCAGAGCCATTTGAACCATCTTAAGGTCCTAGGTCATGTCCAAGTCACCAAAGACGGCTAAAATGTGGACAATCGACAACTAAAACTTGAATTGTATTACTTCTTACTGGCTATTACTTCAACTTAGAAGCTTCTACTGTGTTCTACTATGGTGCTTTTAGTGTTTCCGCATACTTCTGCACGCGACATAGCTTTGCAGACGATAAATGTTACCGTTTCAGTGAGAAGAGCGGCCAATGTGACGATCTGGTTTTAAGTCGATTCGATAACAAATGACGAAAACGGACGGATTTCTCAGGTTTTTACTACATATGAACACTTTTCACATTCTCCCGTGCAACGTGGCTGCTAGTCCTCCTTTCATGCAAAATCTTAAGGTGCTAGGTCATGTCCAAGCCAACAAAGCCGGCCAAAAGGGAATAATCTATAACTAAAACTTGAATTGTACTACTTCTTACTGGCTATTACTTCAACTTAGAAGCTTCTTCAGAGTTCTACTATGGTGCTTTTAGTGTCTCCGCATACCGCAGCACGCGACATAGCTTTGCAGACGATAAATGTAACCGTTTGAGAGAGAAGAATGGCCAATGTGACGATCTGGCTTGAAGTCAATTCGATAACAAATGACGAAAACTAACGGATTTCTCAGGTTTTTACTACATATGAACACTTTTCACATTCTCCCGTGCAACGCGGCTGCTAGTCCTCCTTTCATGCAAAATCTTAAGGTCCTAGGTCATGTCCAAGCCACCAAAGCCGGCTAAAAACTGAATAATCGACAACTAAAACTTGAATTGTTCTACGTCTTACTGGATATTACTTCAACTTAGAAGCTTCTTCTGTGTTCTACTATGGTGCTTTTAGTGCCTCCGCATTCCGCAGCACGAGACATAGCTTTGGAGGCGATAAATGTAACCGTCTCACAGAGAAAAGCGGCCAATGTGACGATCTGGCTTTAAGTCGATTCGTAAACAAATGACGAAAACGGACGGATTTCTCAGCTTTTACTACATATGAACACTTTTCACATTCTCCCGTGCAACGCGGCTGCTAGTCCTCCTTTCATGCAAAATCTTAAGGTCCTAGGCCATGTCCAAGCCACCAAAGCCGGCTAAAAAGTGAATAATCGACAAACTACAACTTGAATTGTACTACTTCTTACTGGCTATTACTTCAACTTAGAAGCTTCTTCTGTGTTCTACTATGGTGCTTTTAGTGTCTCCGCACACAACAGCACGCGACATAGCTTTGCAGACTATAAATGTAACCGTCTCAGAGAGAAAAGGGGCCAATGTGACGATCTGGCTTTAAGCCGATTCGATAACAAATGACGAAAACGGACGGATTTCTCAGGTTTTCACTACATATGAACACTTTTCACATTCTCCCATGCAACGCGGCTGCTAGACCTCCTTTCATGCAAAATCTTAACGTCGTAGGTCATGTTCAAGCCAACAAAGCCGGCCAAAAGGGAATAATCTATAACTAAAACTTGAATTGTACTACTTCTTACTGGCTATTACTTCAACTTAGAAGCTTCTTCTGTGTTCTACTATGGTGCTTTTAGTGTCTCCGCATACCGCAGCACGCGACATAGCTTTGCAGACGATAAGTGTAACCGTTTCAGAGAGAAGAGCGGCCAATGTGACGATCTGGCTTTAAGTCTATTCGATAACAAATGACGAAAACGGACGGATTTCTCAGGTTTTTACTACATAAGAAAACTTTTCACATTCTCCCGTGCAACGCGGCTGCCAGTCCTCCTTTCATGCAAAATCTTAAGGTCCTAGGTCATGTCCAAGCGACCAAAGCCGGCTAAAAAGTGAATAATCGACAACTAAAACTTGAATTGTACTACTTCTTACTGGCTATTACTTCAACTTAGAAGCTTCTTCTGTGTTCTACTATGGTGCTTTTAGTGTTTAGGCATACCGCAGAACGCGACATAGCTTTGCAGACGATAAGTGTAACCGTTTCAGAGAGAAGAGCGGCCAATGTGACGATCTGGCTTTAAGTCGATTCCATAACAAAAGACGAAAACGGACGGATTTCTCAGGTTTTTACTACATATGAACACTTTTCACATTCTCCCGTGGAACGCGGCTGCTAATCCTCCTTTCATGCAAAATCTTATGGTCCTAGGTCATGTCCAAGCCACCAAAGCCGGCTAAAAAGTGAATAATCGACAACTAAAACTTGAATTGTACTACTTCTTACTGGCTATTACTTCAACTTAGAAGCTTCTTCTGTGTTCTACTATGGTGCTTTTAGTATTTCCGCATACTGCAGCACGCGACATAGCTTTGCCGACGATAAATGTAACTGTTTCAGTGAGAAGAGCGGCCAATGTGACGATCTGGCTTTAAGTCGATTCGATAACAAATGACGAAAACGGACGGATTTCTTAATTTTTTACTACATATGAACACTTTTCACATTCTCCCGTGCAACGCGGCTGCTAGTCTTCCTTTCATGCAAAATCTTAAGGTCCTAGGTCATGTCCAAGCCACCAAAGCCGGCTAAAAACTGAATAATCGACAACTAAAACTTGAATTGTACTACTTCATACTGGCTATTACTTCAACTTAGAAGTTTCTTCTGTGTTCTACTATGGTGCTTTTAGTGTTTCGGCATACCGCAGCACGCGACATAGCTTTGCAGACGATAAATGTAACCGTTTGAGAGAGAAGAATGGCCAATGTGACGATCTGGCTTGAAGTCAATTCGATAACAAATGACGAAAACTAACGGACTTCTCAGGTTTTTACTACATATGAACACTTTTCACATTCTCCCGTGCAACGCGGCTGCTAGTCCTCCTTTCATGCAAAATCTTAAGGTCCTAGGTCATGTCCAAGCCACCAAAGCCGGCTAAAAACTGAATAATCGACAACTAAAACTTGAATTGTTCTACGTCTTACTGGATATTACTTCAACTTAGAAGCTTCTTCTGTGTTCTACTATGGTGCTTTTAGTGTCTCCGCATTCCGCAGCACGAGACATAGTTTTGGAGGCGATAAATGTAACCGTCTCACAGAGAAAAGCGGCCAATGTGACGATCTGGCTTTAAGTCGATTCGTAAACAAATGACGAAAACGGACGGATTTCTCAGCTTTTACTACATATGAACACTTTTCACATTCTCCTGTGCGACGCGGCTGCTAGTCCTCCTTTCATGCAAAATGTTAAGGTCCTAGGCCATGTCCAAGCCACCAAAGCCGGCTAAAAAGTGAATAATCGACAAACTACAACTTGAATTGTACTACTTCTTACTGGCTATTACTTCAACTTAGAAGCTTCTTCTGTGTTCTACTATGGTGCTTTTAGTGTCTCCGCACACCACAGCACGCGACATAGCTTTGCAGACTATAAATGTAACCGTCTCAGAGAGAAAAGGGGCCAATGTGACGATCTGGTTTTAAGCCGATTCGATAACAAATGACGAAAACGGACGGATTTCTCAGGTTTTCACTACATATGAACACTTTTCACATTCTCCCATGCAACGCGGCTGCTAGACCTCCTTTCATGCAAAATCTTAACGTCGTAGGTCATGTTCAAGCCAACAAAGCCGGCCAAAAGGGAATAATCTATAACTAAAACTTGAATTGTACTACTTCTTACTGGCTATTACTTCAACTTAGAAGCTTCTTCTGAGTTCTACTATGGTGCTTTTAGTGTCTCCGCATACCGCAGCACGCGACATAGCTTTGCAGACGATAAATGTAACCGTCTCAGAGAAAAAAGCGGCCAATGTGACGATCTGGCTTTAAGTCGATTCGATAACAAATGACGAAAACGGACGGATTTCTCAGGTTTTTACTACACATGAACACTTTTCACATTCTCCCGTGCAACGCGGCTGCCAGTCCTCCTTTCATGCAAAATCTTAAGGTCCTAGGTCATGTCCAAGCCACCAAAGCCGGCTAAAAAGTGAATAATCGACAACTAAAACTTGAATTGTACTACTTCTTACTGGCTATTGCTTCAACTTAGAAGCTTCTTCTGTGTTCTACTATGGTGCATTTAGTGTCTCCGCATACCGCAGCACGCGACATAGCTTTGCAGACGATAAATCTAACCGTCTCAGAGAGAAAAGCGGCCAATGTGACGATATGGCTTTAAGTCAATTCGATAACAAATGACGAAAACGGACGGATTTCTCAGGTTCTTACTACATATGAACACTTTTCACATCCTCCCGTGCTACGCGGCTGCTAGTCCTGCTTTCATGCAAAATCTTATGGTCCTAGGTCATGTCCAAGCCACCAAAGCCGGCTAAAAACTGAATAATCGACAATGTAACCGTTTTAGAGAGAAGAGCGGCCAATGTGACGATCTGGCTTTAAGTCGATTCGATAACAAATGACGAAAACGGACGGATTTCTCAGGTTTTTACTACATATGAACACTTTTCACATTCTCCCGTGCAACGCGGCTGCTAGTCCTCCTTTCATGCAAAATCTTAAGGTCCGCCGGCCGCGGTGGTCTCGCGGTTCTAGGCGCGCTGTCTGGAACCGTGCGACTGCTACGGTCGCAGGTTCGAATCCTGCCTCGGGCATGGATGTGTGTGATGTCCTTAGGTTAGTTAGGTTTAAGTAGTTCTAAGTTCTAGGGGACTAATGACCACAGCAGTTGAGTCCCATAGTGCTCAGAGCCATTTGAACCATCTTAAGGTCCTAGGTCATGTCCAAGTCACCAAAGACGGCTAAAATGTGGACAATCGACAACTAAAACTTGAATTGTATTACTTCTTACTGGCTATTACTTCAACTTAGAAGCTTCTACTGTGTTCTACTATGGTGCTTTTAGTGTTTCCGCATACTTCTGCACGCGACATAGCTTTGCAGACGATAAATGTTACCGTTTCAGTGAGAAGAGCGGCCAATGTGACGATCTGGTTTTAAGTCGATTCGATAACAAATGACGAAAACGGACGGATTTCTCAGGTTTTTACTACATATGAACACTTTTCACATTCTCCCGTGCAACGCGGCTGCTAGTCCTCCTTTCATGCAAAATCTTAAGGTGCTAGGTCATGTCCAAGCCAACAAAGCCGGCCAAAAGGGAATAATCTATAACTAAAACTTGAATTGTACTACTTCTTACTGGCTATTACTTCAACTTAGAAGCTTCTTCTGAGTTCTACTATGGTGCTTTTAGTGTCTCCGCATACCGCAGCACGCGACATAGCTTTGCAGACGATAAATGTAACCGTTTGAGAGAGAAGAATGGCCAATGTGACGATCTGGCTTGAAGTCAATTCGATAACAAATGACGAAAACTAACGGATTTCTCAGGTTTTTACTACATATGAACACTTTTCACATTCTCCCGTGCAACGCGGCTGCTAGTCCTCCTTTCATGCAAAATCTTAAGGTCCTAGGTCATGTCCAAGCCACCAAAGCCGGCTAAAAACTGAATAATCGACAACTAAAACTTGAATTGTTCTACGTCTTACTGGATATTACTTCAACTTAGAAGCTTCTTCTGTGTTCTACTATGGTGCTTTTAGTGTCTCCGCATTCCGCAGCACGAGACATAGCTTTGGAGGCGATAAATGTAACCGTCTCACAGAGAAAAGCGGCCAATGTGACGATCTGGCTTTAAGTCGATTCGTAAACAAATGACGAAAACGGACGGATTTCTCAGCTTTTACTACATATGAACACTTTTCACATTCTCCCGTGCAACGCGGCTGCTAGTCCTCCTTTCATGCAAAATCTTAAGGTCCTAGGCCATGTCCAAGCCACCAAAGCCGGCTAAAAAGTGAATAATCGACAAACTACAACTTGAATTGTACTACTTCTTACTGGCTATTACTTCAACTTAGAAGCTTCTTCTGTGTTCTACTATGGTGCTTTTAGTGTCTCCGCACACCACAGCATGCGACATAGCTTTGCAGACTATAAATGTAACCGTCTCAGAGAGAAAAGGGGCCAATGTGACGATCTGGCTTTAAGCCGATTCGATAACAAATGACGAAAACGGACGGATTTCTCAGGTTTTCACTACATATGAACACTTTTCACATTCTCCCATGCAACGCGGCTGCTAGACCTCCTTTCATGCAAAATCTTAACGTCGTAGGTCATGTTCAAGCCAACAAAGCCGGCCAAAAGGGAATAATCTATAACTAAAACTTGAATTGTACTACTTCTTACTGGCTATTACTTCAACTTAGAAGCTTCTTCTGAGTTCTACTATGGTGCTTTTAGTGTCTCCGCATACCGCAGCACGCGACATAGCTTTGCAGACGATAAATGTAACCGTCTCAGAGAAAAAAGCGGCCAATGTGACGATCTGGCTTTAAGTCGATTCGATAACAAATGACGAAAACGGACGGATTTCTCAGGTTTTTACTACATATGAACACTTTTCACATTCTCCCGTGCAACGCGTCTGCCAGTCCTCCTTTCATGCAAAATCTTAAGGTCCTAGGTCATGTCCAAGCCACCAAAGCCGGCTAAAAAGTGAATAATCGACAACTAAAACTTGAATTGTACTACTTCTTACTGGCTATTGCTTCAACTTAGAAGCTTCTTCTGTGTTCTACTATGGTGCTTTTAGTGTCTCCGCATACCGCAGCACGCGACATAGCTTTGCAGACGATAAATCTAACCGTCTCAGAGAGAAAAGCGGCCAATGTGACGAAATGGCTTTAAGTCAATTCGATAACAAATGACGAAAACGGACGGATTTCTCAGGTTCTTACTACATATGAACACTTTTCACATCCTCCCGTGCTACGCGGCTGCTTTCATGCAAAATCTTATGGTCCTAGGTCATGTCCAAGCCACCAAAGCCGGCTAAAAACTTAATAATCGACAATGTAACCGTTTTAGAGAGAAGAGCGGCCAATGTGACGATCTGGCTTTAAGTCGATTCGATAACAAATGACGAAAACGGACGGATTTCTCAGGTTTTTACTACATATGAACACTTTTCACATTCTCCCGTGCAACGCGGCTGCTAGTCCTCCTTTCATGCAAAATCTTAAGGTCCGCCGGCCGCGGTGGTCTCGCGGTTCTAGGCGCGCTGTCTGGAACCGTGCAACAGCTACGGTCGCAGGTTCGAATCCTGCCTCGGGCATGGATGTGTGTGATGTCCTTAGGTTAGTTAGGTTTAAGTAGTTCTAAGTTCTAGGGGACTAATGACCACAGCAGTTGAGTCCCATAGTGCTCAGAGCCATTTGAACCATCTTAAGGTCCTAGGTCATGTCCAAGCCACCAAAGACGGCTAAAATGTGGACAATCGACAACTAAAACTTGAATTGTATTACTTCTTACTGGCTATTACTTCAACTTAGAAGCTTCTACTGTGTTCTACTATGGTGCTTTTAGTGTTTCCGCATACTTCTGCACGCGACATAGCTTTGCAGACGATAAATGTTACCGTTTCAGTGAGAAGAGCGGCCAATGTGACGATCTGGTTTTAAGTCGATTCGATAACAAATGACGAAAACGGACGGATTTCTCAGGTTTTTACTACATATGAACACTTTTCACATTCTCCCGTGCAACGCGGCTGCTAGTCCTCCTTTCATGCAAAATCTTAAGGTGCTAGGTCATGTCCAAGCCAACAAAGCCGGCCAAAAGGGAATAATCTATAACTAAAACTTGAATTGTACTACTTCTTACTGGCTATTACTTCAACTTAGAAGCTTCTTCTGAGTTCTACTATGGTGCTTTTAGTGTCTCCGCATACCGCAGCACGCGACATAGCTTTGCAGACGATAAATGTAACCGTTTGAGAGAGAAGAATGGCCAATGTGACGATCTGGCTTGAAGTCAATTCGATAACAAATGACGAAAACTAACGGATTTCTCAGGTTTTTACTACATATGAACACTTTTCACATTCTCCCGTGCAACGCGGCTGCTAGTCCTCCTTTCATGCAAAATCTTAAGGTCCTAGGCCATGTCCAAGCCACCAAAGCCGGCTAAAAAGTGAATAATCGACAAACTACAACTTGAATTGTACTACTTCTTACTGGCTATTACTTCAACTTAGAAGCTTCTTCTGTGTTCTACTATGGTGCTTTTAGTGTCTCCGCACACCACAGCATGCGACATAGCTTTGCAGACTATAAATGTAACCGTCTCAGAGAGAAAAGGGGCCAATGTGACGATCTGGCTTTAAGCCGATTCGATAACAAATGACGAAAACGGACGGATTTCTCAGGTTTTCACTACATATGAACACTTTTCACATTCTCCCATGCAACGCGGCTGCTAGACCTCCTTTCATGCAAAATCTTAACGTCGTAGGTCATGTTCAAGCCAACAAAGCCGGCCAAAAGGGAATAATCTATAACTAAAACTTGAATTGTACTACTTCTTACTGGCTATTACTTCAACTTAGAAGCTTCTTCTGAGTTCTACTATGGTGCTTTTAGTGTCTCCGCATACCGCAGCACGCGACATAGCTTTGCAGACGATAAATGTAACCGTCTCAGAGAAAAAAGCGGCCAATGTGACGATCTGGCTTTAAGTCGATTCGATAACAAATGACGAAAACGGACGGATTTCTCAGGTTTTTACTACATATGAACACTTTTCACATTCTCCCGTGCAACGCGTCTGCCAGTCCTCCTTTCATGCAAAATCTTAAGGTCCTAGGTCATGTCCAAGCCACCAAAGCCGGCTAAAAAGTGAATAATCGACAACTAAAACTTGAATTGTACTACTTCTTACTGGCTATTGCTTCAACTTAGAAGCTTCTTCTGTGTTCTACTATGGTGCTTTTAGTGTCTCCGCATACCGCAGCACGCGACATAGCTTTGCAGACGATAAATCTAACCGTCTCAGAGAGAAAAGCGGCCAATGTGACGATATGGCTTTAAGTCAATTCGATAACAAATGACGAAAACGGACGGATTTCTCAGGTTCTTACTACATATGAACACTTTTCACATCCTCCCGTGCTACGCGGCTGCTAGTCCTGCTTTCATGCAAAATCTTATGGTCCTAGGTCATGTCCAAGCCACCAAAGCCGGCTAAAAACTTAATAATCGACAATGTAACCGTTTTAGAGAGAAGAGCGGCCAATGTGACGATCTGGCTTTAAGTCGATTCGATAACAAATGACGAAAACGGACGGATTTCTCAGGTTTTTACTACATATGAACACTTTTCACATTCTCCCGTGCAACGCGGCTGCTAGTCCTCCTTTCATGCAAAATCTTAAGGTCCGCCGGCCGCGGTGGTCTCGCGGTTCTAGGCGCGCTGTCTGGAACCGTGCAACAGCTACGGTCGCAGGTTCGAATCCTGCCTCGGGCATGGATGTGTGTGATGTCCTTAGGTTAGTTAGGTTTAAGTAGTTCTAAGTTCTAGGGGACTAATGACCACAGCAGTTGAGTCCCATAGTGCTCAGAGCCATTTGAACCATCTTAAGGTCCTAGGTCATGTCCAAGCCACCAAAGACGGCTAAAATGTGGACAATCGACAACTAAAACTTGAATTGTATTACTTCTTACTGGCTATTACTTCAACTTAGAAGCTTCTACTGTGTTCTACTATGGTGCTTTTAGTGTTTCCGCATACTTCTGCACGCGACATAGCTTTGCAGACGATAAATGTTACCGTTTCAGTGAGAAGAGCGGCCAATGTGACGATCTGGTTTTAAGTCGATTCGATAACAAATGACGAAAACGGACGGATTTCTCAGGTTTTTACTACATATGAACACTTTTCACATTCTCCCGTGCAACGCGGCTGCTAGTCCTCCTTTCATGCAAAATCTTAAGGTGCTAGGTCATGTCCAAGCCAACAAAGCCGGCCAAAAGGGAATAATCTATAACTAAAACTTGAATTGTACTACTTCTTACTGGCTATTACTTCAACTTAGAAGCTTCTTCTGAGTTCTACTATGGTGCTTTTAGTGTCTCCGCATACCGCAGCACGCGACATAGCTTTGCAGACGATAAATGTAACCGTTTGAGAGAGAAGAATGGCCAATGTGACGATCTGGCTTGAAGTCAATTCGATAACAAATGACGAAAACTAACGGATTTCTCAGGTTTTTACTACATATGAACACTTTTCACATTCTCCCGTGCAACGCGGCTGCTAGTCCTCCTGTCATGCAAAATCTTAAGGTCCTAGGTCATGTCCAAGCCACCAAAGCCGGCTAAAAACTGAATAATCGACAACTAAAACTTGAATTGTTCTACGTCTTACTGGATATTACTTCAACTTAGAAGCTTCTTCTGTGTTCTACTATGGTGCTTTTAGTGTCTCCGCATTCCGCAGCACGAGACATAGCTTTGGAGGCGATAAATGTAACCGTCTCACAGAGAAAAGCGGCCAATGTGACGATCTGGCTTTAAGTCGATTCGTAAACAAATGACGAAAACGGACGGATTTCTCAGCTTTTACTACATATGAACACTTTTCACATTCTCCCGTGCAACGCGGCTGCTAGTCCTCCTTTCATGCAGAATCTTAAGGTCCTAGGCCATGTCCAAGCCACCAAAGCCGGCTAAAAAGTGAATAATCGACAAACTACAACTTGAATTGTACTACTTCTTACTGGCTATTACTTCAACTTAGAAGCTTCTACTGTGTTCTACTATGGTGCTTTTAGTGTTTCCGCATACTTCTGCACGCGACATAGCTTCGCAGACGATAAGTGTAACCGTTTCAGTGAGAAGAGCGGCCAATGTGACGATCTGGCTTTAAGTCGATTCGATAACAAATGACGAAAACGGACGGATTTCTCAGGTTTTTACTACATATGAACACTTTTCACATTCTCCCGTGCAACGCGCCTGCCAGTCCTCCTTTCATGCAAAATATTAACGTCCTAGGTCATGTCCAAGACAACAAAGCCGGCTAAAAAGTGAATAATCGACAAGTAAAACTTGAATTGTACTACATCTTACTGGCTATTGCTTCAACTTAGAAGCTTCTTCTGTGTTCTACTATGGTGCTTTTAGTGTCTCCGCATACCGCAGCACGCGACATAGCTTTGCAGACGATAAATCTAACCGTCTCAGAGAGAAAAGCGGCCAATGTGTCGATATGGCTTTAAGTCAATTCGATAACAAATGACGAAAACGGACGGATTTCTCAGGTTCTTACTACATATGAACACTTTTCACATCCTCCCGTGCTACGCGGCTGCTAGTCCTGCTTTCATGCAAAATCTTATGGTCCTAGGTCATGTCCAAGCCACCAAAGCCGGCTAAAAACTGAATAATCGACAACTAAAACTTGAATTGTACTACTTCTTACTGGCTATTACTTCAACTTAGAAGCTTCTTCTGTGTTCTACTATGGTGCTTTTAGTGTCTCCGCATACCGCAGCACGCGAAATAGCTTTGCAGACGATAAATGTAACCGTCTCAGAGAGAAAATCGGCCAATGTGGCGATCTGTCTTTAAGTCGATTCGATAACAAATGACGAAAACGGACGGATTTCTCAGGTTTTTACTACATATGAACACTTTTCGCAATCTCCCGTGCAACGCGGCTGCTAGTCCTCCATTCATGCATAATCTTAAGGTCCATGTCATATCCTAGCCACCAAAGCCGGCTAAAAAGTGAATAATCGACAATTAAAACTTGAATTGTACTACTTCTTACTGGCTATTACTTCAACTTACAAGCTTCTTCTGTGCTCTACTATGGTGCTTTTAGTGTCTCCGCATTCCGCAGCACGCGACATAGCTTTACAGACGATAAATGTAACCGTTTCAGAGAGAAGAACGGCAAATGTGACGATCTGGCTTTAAGTCGATTCGATAACAAAAGACGAAAACGGACGGATTTCTCAGGTTTTTACTACATATGAACACTTTTCACATTCTCCCGTGCAACGTGGCCGCAAGTCCTCCTTTCATGCAAAATCTTAAGGTCCTAGGTCATGTCCAAGCCACCAAAGCCGGCAATAAAGTGAATAATCGACAACTATAACTTGAATTGTACTACTTCTCACAGGCTGTTTCTTCAACTTAGAAGCTTCTTCTGTGTTCTACTATGGTGATTTTAGTGTTTCCGCATACCGCAGCACACGACATAGCTTTGCAGACGATAAATGTAACCGTCTCAGAGAGAAGAGCGGCCAATGTGAAGAACTGGCTTTAAGTCGATTCGATAACAAATGACGAAAACGGACGGATTTCTCAGGTTTTTACTACATATGAACACTTTTCACATTCTCCCGTGCAACGCGGCTGCTAGTCCTCCTTTCATGCAAAATCTTAAGGATCCATCTCATGTCCAAGCCACCAAAGCCGGCTAAAAAGTGAATAATCGACAACTAAAACTTGAATTGTACTACTTCCTACTGGCTATTACTTCAATTTAGAAGCTTCTTCTGTGTTCTACTATGGTGCATTTTTTGTTTCGGCATACCGCAGCACGCGACATAACTTTGCATACGATAAATGTAACCGTTTCAGAAAGAAGAACGGCCAATATGACGATCTGGCTTTAAGTCGATTCGTTAACAAAAGACGTAAACGGACGGATTTCTCAGGTTTTTACTACATATGAACTCTTTTCACATTCTCCCATGCAACGCGGCTGCAAGTCCTCCTTTCATGCAAAATCTTAAGGTCCTGTGTCATGTCCAAGCCATCAAAGCCGGGTATAAAGTGAATAATCGACAACTAAAACTTGAATTGTACTACTTCTTACTGGCTGTTTTTTCAACTTAGAAGCTTCTTCTGTGTTCTACTATGGTGCTTTTAGTGTCTCCGCATACCGCAGCACGCGACATAGCTTTGCAGACGATAAGTGTAACCGTTTCAGAGAGAAGAGCGGCTAATGTGACGATCTGGCTTTAAGTCGAATCGATAACAAATGACGAAAATGGACGGATTTCTCAGGTTTTTACTACATATGAACACTTTTCACATTCTCCCGTGCAACGCTGCTGCCAGTCCTCCTTTCATGCAAAATCTTATGGTCCTAGGTCATGATATAGCCACCAAAACCGGCTAAAAAGTGAATAATCGACAACAAAACTTGCATTGTACTACATCTTACTGGCTATTACTTCAACTTAGAAGCTTTTTCTGAGTTCTACTATGGTGCTTTTAGTGTTTCCTCATACTGCAGCACGCGACATAGCTTTGCCGACGATAAATCTAACCGTTTCAGTGAGAAGAGCGGCCAATGTGACGATCTGGCTTTAAGTCGATTCGATAACAAATGACGAAAACGGACGGAATTCTCAGGTTTTTACTACATATGAACACTTTTCACATTCTCCCGTGCAACGCGGCTGCTAGTCTTCCTTTCATGCAAAATCTTAAGGTTCCACCTCATGTCCAAGCCACCAAAGCCGGCTAAAAAGTGAATAATCGACGACTAAAACTTGAATTGTACTACTTCTTACTGGCTATTACTTCAACTTAGAAGCTTCTTCTGTGTTCTACTATGGTGCTTTTAGTGTTTCGGCATACCGCAGCACGCGACATAGCTTTGCAGACGATAAATGTAACCGTTTGAGAGAGAAGAATGGCCAATGTGACGATCTGGCTTGAAGTCAATTCGATAACAAATGACGAAAACGGACGGATTTCTCAGGTTTTTACTACATATGAACACTTTTCACATTCTCCTGTGCAACGCGGTTGCCAGTCCTCCTTTCATGCAAAATCTTAACGTCCTAGGTCATGTCCAAGCCACCAAAGCCGGCTAAAAACTGAATAATCGACAACTAAAACTCGAATTGTACTACGTCTCACTGGATATTACTTCAACTTACAAGCTTCTTTTGTGTTCTAGTATGGTGTTTTTAGTGTCTCCGCATACCGCAGCACGCGACATAGCTTTGCAGACGATAAATGTAACCGTGTCAGAGAGAAAAGCGGCCAAAGTGTCGATATGGCCTTAAGTCGATTAGATAACAAATGACGAAAACGGACGGATTTCTCAGGTTTTTACTACATATGAACACTTTTCACATTCTCCTGTGCAACACGGCTGCTAGTCCTCCTTTCATGCAAAATCTTATGGTCCTAGGTCATGATATAGCCACCAAAACCGGCTAAAAAGTGAATAATCGACAACAAAACTTGCATTGTACTACATCTTACTGGCTATTACTTCAACTTAGAAGCTTTTTCTGTGTTCTACTATGGTGCTTTTAGTGTTTCCTCATACTGCAGCACGCGACATAGCTTTGCCGACGATAAATGTAACCGTTTCAGTGAGAAGAGCGGCCAATGTGACGATCTGGCTTTAAGTCGATTCGATAACAAATGACGAAAACGGACGGAATTCTCAGGTTTTTACTACATATGAACACTTTCCACATTCTCCCGTGCAACGCGGCTGCCAGTCCTCCTTTCATGCAAAATCTTAACGTCCTAGGTCATGTCCAAGCCACCAAAGCCGGCTAAAAAGTGAATAATCGACAACTAAAACTTGAATTGTACTACTTCTTACTGGCTATTGCTTCAACTTAGAAGCTTCTTCTGTGTTCTAGTATGGTGTTTTTAGTGTCTCCGCATACCGCAGCACACGACATAGCTTTGCAGACGATAAATGTAACCGTCTCAGAGAGAAAAGCGGCCAAAGTGACGATATGGCCTTAAGTCGATTCGATAACAAATGACGAAAACGGACGGATTTTTCAGGTTTTTACTACATATGAACACTTTTCACATTCTCCCGTGCAACGCGGCTGCCAGTCCTCCTTTCATGCAAAATCTCAACGTCCTAGGTCATGTCCAAGACAACAAAGCCGGCTAAAAAGTGAATAATCGACAACTAAAACTTGAATTGTACTACTTCTTAGTGGCTATTACTTCAACTTAGAAGCTTCTTCTGTGTTCTACTATGGTGCTTTTAGTGTTTATGCATACTGCAGCACGCGACATAGCTTTGCCGACGATAAATATAACCGTTTCAATGAGAAGAGCGGCCAATGTGACGATCTGGCTTGAAGTCAATTCGATAACAAATGACGAAAACGGACGGATTTCTCAGGTTTTTACTACATATGAACACTTTTCACATTCTCCTGTGCAACGCGGCTGCCAGTCCTCCTTTCATGCAAAATCTTAAGGTCCTAGGTCATGTCCAAGCCACCAAAGCCGGCAATAAAGTGAATAATCGACAAATAAAACTCGAATTGTACTACTTCTTACTGGCTGTTTCTTCAACTTAGAAGCTTCTTCTGTGTTGTACTATGGTGATTTTAGTGTTTCCGCATACCGCAGCACGCGACATAGCTTTGCAGACGATAAATGTAACCGTCTCAGAGAGAAAAGCGGCCAATGTGAAGATCTGGCTTTAAGTCGATTCGATAACAAATGACGAAAGCGGACGGATTTTTAAGGTTTTTACTACATATGAACACTTTTCACATTCTCCCGTGCAACGCAGCTACTAGTCCTCCTTTCATGCAAAATCTTAAGGATCCATCTCATGTCAAAGCTACCAAAGCCGGCTAAAAAGTGAATAATCGACAACTAAAACTTGAATTGTACAACTTCCTACTGGCTATTACTTCAATTTAGAAGCTTATTCTGTGTTCTACTATGGTGCATTTTTTGTTTCGGCATACCGCAGCACGCGACATAGCTTTGCAGACGATAAATGTAACCGTTTCAGAAAGAAGAACGGCCAATGTGACGATCTGGCTTTGAGTCCATTCGATAACAAATGACGAAAACGGACGGATTTCTCAGGTTTTTACTACATATGAACACTTTCCACATTCTGCCGTGCAACGCGGCTGCCAGTCCTCCTTTCATGCAACATCTTAACGTCCTAGGTCATGTCCAAGCCACCAAAGCCGGCTAAAAAGTGAATAATCGACAACTAAAACTTGAATTGTACTACTTCTTACTGGCTATTGCTTCAACTTAGAAGCTTCTTCTGTGTTCTAGTATGGTGTTTTTAGTGTCTCCGCATACCGCAGCACACGACATAGCTTTGCAGACGATAAATGTAACCGTCTCAGAGAGAAAAGCGGCCAAAGTGACGATATGGCCTTAAGTCGATTCGATAACAAATGACGAAAACGGACGGATTTCTCAGGTTTTTACTACATATGAACACTTTTATCATTGTCCCGTGCAACGCCGCTGCTAGTCCTACTTTCATGCATTTCTTAAGGTTCCACCTGATGTCCAAGCCACCAAAGCCGGCTAAAAAGTGACTAATCAATAATTAAAACTTGAATTGTACTAGTTCTTACTGGCTATTACCTCAACGTAGAAGCTTCTTCTGTGTTGTACTATGGTGCTTTTAGTGTCTCCGCATACCGCAGCACTTGACATAGCTTTGCAGACGATAAATGTAACTGTTTCAGAGAGAAAAGCGGCCAATGTGACGATCTGGCTTTAAGTCGATTCGATAACAAATGACGAAAACGGACGGATTTCTCAGGTTTTTACTACATATGAACACATTTCACATTCTCCCGTGCAACGCGGCTGCTAGTCCTCCTTTCATGCAAAATCTTAAGGTCCTAGGTCATGTCCAAGTCACCGAAGCCGGCTAAAAAGTGAATAATCGACAACTAAAACTTGAATTGTACTACTTCTTACTGGCTATTAATTCGACTTAGAAGCTACTTTTGTGTTCTACTATCCTCCTTTTAGTGTTTCCGCATACCGCAGCACGCGACATAGCTTTGCAGACGATAAATGTAACCGTTTCAGAGAGAAGAGCGGCCAATGTGACGATCTGGCTTTATATCGATTCGATAACAAATGACGAAAACGGACGGATTTCTCAGGTTTTTCCTACATATGAACACTTTTCACATTCTCCCATGCAACGCGGCTGCTAGTCCTCAGTTCATGCAAAATCTTAAGGTCCTAGGTCATGTCCAAGCCACCAAAGCCGGCTAAAAGGTGAATAATCGATAACTAAAACTTGAATTGTACTACTTCCTACTGGCTATTACTTCAACTTAGAAGCTTCTTCAGTGTTCTACTATGGTGCTTTTAGTGTTTCCGCATACCGCAGCCCGCGACATAGCTTTGCAGACGATACATGTAACCGTCTCAGAGAGAAAGTCGGCCAATGTGACGATCTGGCTTTAAGTCGATTCGATAACAAATGACGAAAACGGACAGATTTCTCAGGTTTTTACTACATATGAACACTTTTCACATTCTCCCGTGCAACGCGGCTGCTAGTCCTCCTTTCATGCAAAATCTTATGGTCCTAGGTCATGTCATAGCCACCAAAGCCGGCTAAAAAGTGAACAATCGACAATTAAAACTTGAATTGTACTACTTCTTACTGGCTATTACTTCAACTTAGAAGCTTCTTCTGTGTTCTACTATCGTGCTTTTAGTGTCTCCGCATACCGCAGCACGGGACATAGCTTTGCAGACGATAAATGTAACCGTCTCAGAGAGAAAAGCAGCCAATATGACGATCTGGCTTTAAGTCGATTCGATAACAAAGACGAAACCGGACGGATTTCTCAGGTTTTTACTACATATGAACACTTTTCACATTCTCCCGTGCAACGCGGCTGCTAGTCCTCCTGTCATGCAAAATCTTAGGGTCCTAGGTCATGTCCAAGCCATCAAAGCCGGCTAAAAAGTGAATATTCGACAACTAAAACTTGAATTGTACTACTTCTTACTGGCTATTACTTCAACTTAGAAGCTTGTTCTGTGTTCTACTATGGTGCTTTTAGTGTTGCCGCATACTGCAGCACGCGACATAGCTTTGCAGACGATAAATGTAACCGTTTCAGAGAGAAGAGAGGCCAATGTGACGATCTGGCTATAAATCGATTCGATAACAAATGACAAAAACGGACGGATTTCTCAGGTTTTTACTACATATGAAAACTTTTCACATTCTCCCGTGCAACGCGGCTGCTAGTCCTCCTTTCATGCAAAAACCTTAAGGTCCTAGGTCATGTCCAAGCCGTCATAGCCGGCTAAAAAGTGAATAATCGACAACTAAAACTTGAATTGTACTACTTCTTACTGGCTATTACTTCAAATTAGAAGCTTCTTCTGTGTTCTACTATGGTGCTTTTAGTGTTGCCGCATACCGCAGCACGCGACATAGCTTTGCAGACGATAAATGTAACCGTTTCAGAGAGAAGAGAGGCCAATGTGACGATCTGGCTTTAAATCGATTCGATAACAAATGATGAAAACGGACGGATTTCTCAGGTTTTTACTACATATGAACACTTTTCACATTCTCCCGTGCAACGCGGCTGCTAGTCCTCCTTTCATGCAAAATCTTAACGTCCTAGGTCATGTCCAAGCCACCAAAGCCGGCTAAAAAGTGAATAATCGACAACTAAAACTTGAATTGTACTACTTCTTACTGGATATTGCTTCAACTTAGAAGCTTCTTCTGTGTTCTAGTATGGTGTTTTTAGTGTCTCCGCATACCGCAGCACACGACATAGCTTTGCAGACGATAAATGTAACCGTCTCAGAGAGAAAAGCGGCCAAAGTGACGATATGGCCTTAAGTCGATTCGATAACAAATGACGAAAACGGACGGATTTCTCAGGTTTTTACTACATATGAACACTTTTCACATTCTCCCGTGCAACGCGGCTGAAGGTCCTCCTTTCATGCAAAATCTTAACGTCCTAGGTCATGTCCAAGCCACCAAAGCCGGCTAAAAAGTGAATAATCGACAAGTAAAACTTGAATTGTACTACTTCTTACTGGCTATTACTTCAACTTAGAAGCTTCTTCTGTGTTCTACTATGGTGCTTTTAGTGTTTCCGCATACGGCAGCACGCGACATAGCTTTGCCGACGATAAATGTAACCGTTTCAGTGAGAAGAGCGGCCAATGAGACGATCTGGCTTTAAGTCGATTCGATAACAAATGAAGAAAACGGACTGATTTCTCAGGTTTTTACTTCATATGAACAATTTTATCATTGTCCCGTGCAACGCGGCTGCTAGTCCTACTTTCATGCATTTCTTAATGTTCCACCTGTTGTCCAAGCCACCAAAGCCGGCTAAAAAGTGACTAATCAATAATTAAAACTTGAATTGTACTAGCTCTTACTGGCTATTACCTCAACTTAGAAGCTTCTTCTGTGTTCTACTATGGTGCTTTTAGTGTCTCCGCATACCGCAGCACTTGACATAGCTTTGCAGACGATAAATATAACCGTTTCAGAGAGAAGAGCGGCCAATGTGACGATCTGGCTTTAAATCGATTCGATAACAAATGACGAAAACGGACGGATTTCTCAGGTTTTTCCTACATATGAACACTTTTCACATTCTCCCATGCAACGTGGCTGCTAGTCCTCAGTTCATGCAAAATCTTAAGGTCCTAGGTCATGTCCAAGCCACCAAAGCCGGCTAAAAGGTGAATACTCGATAACTAAAACTTGAATTGTACTACTTCCTACTGGCTATTACTTCAACTTAGAAGCTTCTTCTGTGTTCTACTATGGTGCTTTTAGTGTTTCCGCATACCGCAGCCTGCGACATAGCTTTGCAGACGATAAATGTAACCGTCTCAGAGAGAAAGGCGGCCAATGTGACGATCTGGCTTTAAGTCGATTCGATAACAAATGACGAAAACGGACAGATTTCTCAGGTTTTTACTACATATGAACACTTTTCACATTCTCCCGTGCAACGCGGCTGCTAGTCCTCCTTTCATGCAAAATCTTAACGTCCTAGGTCATGTCATAGCCACCAAAGCCGGCTAAAAAGTGAACAATCGACTATTAAAACTTGAATTGTACTACTTCTTACTGGCTATTACTTCAACTTAGAAGCTTCTTCTGTGTTCTACTATCGTGCTTTTAGTGTCTCCGCATACCGCAGCACTTGACATAGCTTTGCAGACGATAAATGTAACTGTTTCAGAGAGAAAAGCGGCCAATGTGACGATCTGGCTTTAAGTCGACTCGATAACAAATGACGAAAACGGACGGATTTCTCAGGTTTTTACTACATATGAACACATTTCACATTCTCCCGTGCAACGCGGCTGCTAGTCCTCCTTTCATGCAAAATCTTAAGGTCCTAGGTCATGTCCAAGTCACCGAAGCCGGCTAAAAAGTGAATAATCGACAACTAAAACTTGAATTGTACTACTTCTTACTGGCTATTACTTCGACTTAGAAGCTACTTTTGTGTTCTACTATCCTCCTTTTAGTGTTTCCGCATACCGCAGCACGCGACATAGCTTTGCAGACGATAAATGTAACCGTTTCAGAGAGAAGAGCGGCCAATGTGACGATCTGGCTTTATATCGATTCGATAACAAATGACGAAAACGGACGGATTTCTCAGGTTTTTCCTACATATGAACACTTTTCACATTCTCCCATGCAACGCGGCTGCTAGTCCTCAGTTCATGCAAAATCTTAAGGTCCTAGGTCATGTCCAAGCCACCAAAGCCGGCTAAAAGGTGAATAATCGTTAACTAAAACTTGAATTGTACTACTTCCTACTGGCTATTACTTCAACTTAGAAGCTTCTTCAGTGTTCTACTATGGTGCTTTTAGTGTTTCCGCATACCGCAGCCCGCGACATAGCTTTGCAGACGATACATGTAACCGTCTCAGAGAGAAAGTCGGCCAATGTGACGATCTGGCTTTAAGTCGATTCGATAACAAATGACGAAAACGGACAGATTTCTCAGGTTTTTACTACATATGAACACTTTTCACATTCTCCCGTGCAACGCGGCTGCTAGTCCTCCTTTCATGCAAAATCTTATGGTCCTAGGTCATGTCATAGCCACCAAAGCCGGCTAAAAAGTGAACAATCGACAATTAAAACTTGAATTGTACTACTTCTTACTGGCTATTACTTCAACTTAGAAGCTTCTTCTGTGTTCTACTATGGTGCTTTTAGTGTTGCCGCATACTGCAGCACGCGACATAGCTTTGCAGACGATAAATGTAACCGTTTCAGAGAGAAGAGAGGCCAATGTGACGATCTGGCTTTAAATCGATTCGATAACAAATGACGAAAACGGACGGATTTCTCAGGTTTTTACTACATATGAAAACTTTTCACATTCTCCCGTGCAACGCGGCTGCTAGTCCTCCTTTCATGCAAAATCTTAAGGTCCTAGGTCATGTCCAAGCCGTCATAGCCGGCTAAAAAGTGAATAATCGAAAACTAAAACTTGAATTGTACTACTTCTTACTGGCTATTACTTCAAATTAGAAGCTTCTTCTGTGTTCTACTATGGTGCTTTTAGTGTTGCCGCATACCGCAGCACGCGACATAGCTTTGCAGACGATAAATGTAACCGTTTCAGAGAGAAGAGAGGCCAATGTGACGATCTGGCTTTAAATCGATTCGATAACAAATGACGAAAACGGACGGATTTCTCAGGTTTTTACTACATATGAACACTTTTCACATTCTCCCGTGCAACGCGGCTGCTAGTCCTCCTTTCATGCAGAATCTTAACGTCCCAGGTCATGTCCAAGCCACCAAAGCCGGCTAAAAAGTGAATAATCGACAACTAAAACTTGAATTGTACTACTTCTTACTGGATATTGCTTCAACTTAGAAGCTTCTTCTGTGTTCTAGTATGGTGTTTTTAGTGTCTCCGCATACCGCAGCACACGACATAGCTTTGCAGACGATAAATGTAACCGTCTCAGAGAGAAAAGCGGCCAAAGTGACGATATGGCCTTAAGTCGATTCGATAACAAATGACGAAAACGGACGGATTTCTCAGGTTTTTACTACATATGAACACTTTTCACATTCTCCCGTGCAACGCGGCTGAAGGTCCTCCTTTCATGCAAAATCTTAACGTCCTAGGTCATGTCCAAGCCACCAAAGCCGGCTAAAAAGTGAATAATCGACAAGTAAAACTTGAATTTTACTACTTCTTACTGGCTATTACTTCAACTTAGAAGCTTCTTCTGTGTTCTACTATGGTGCTTTTAGTGTTTCCGCATACGGCAGCACGCGACATAGCTTTGCCGACGATAAATGTAACCGTTTCAGTGAGAAGAGCGGCCAATGAGACGATCTGTCTTTAAGTCGATTCGATAACAAATGACGAAAACGGACGGATTTTTTAGGCTTTTACTACATATGAATACTCTTCACATTCTCCCGTGCAACGCGGCCGCTAGTCCTCCTTTCATGCAAAATCATAAGGTCCTAGGTCATGTCCAAGCCACCAAAGCCGGCTAAAAACTGAATAATCGACAACTAAAACTTGAATTGTACTACGTCTTACTGGATATTACTTCAACTTAGAAGCTTCTTCTGTGTTCTACTATGGTGCTTTTAGTGTCTCCGCATTCCGCAGCACGCGACATAGCTTTGCAGACGATAAATGTAACCGTCTCAGAGAGAAAAGCGGCCAATGTGACGATCTGGCTTTAAGTCGATTCGATAACAAATGAAGAAAACGGACTGATTTCTCAGGTTTTTACTTCATATGAACAATTTTATCATTGTCCCGTGCAACGCGGCTGCTAGTCCTACTTTCATGCATTTCTTAAGGTTCCACCTGTTGTCCAAGCCACCAAAGCCGGCTAAAAAGTGACTAATCAATAATTAAAACTTGAATTGTACTAGCTCTTACTGGCTATTACCTCAACTTAGAAGCTTCTTCTGTGTTCTACTATGGTGCTTTTAGTGTCTCCGCATACCGCAGCACTTGACATAGCTTTGCTGACGATAAATATAACCGTTTCAGAGAGAAGAGCGGCCAATGTGACGATCTGGCTTTAAATCGATTCGATAACAAATGACGAAAACGGACGGATTTCTCAGGTTTTTCCTACATATGAACACTTTTCACATTCTCCCATGCAACGTGGCTGCTAGTCCTCAGTTCATGCAAAATCTTAAGGTCCTAGGTCATGTCCAAGCCACCAAAGCCGGCTAAAAGGTGAATACTCGATAAGTAAAACTTGAATTGTACTACTTCCTACCGGCTATTACTTCAACTTAGAAGCTTCTTCTGTGTTCTACTATGGTGCTTTTAGTGTTTCCGCATACCGCAGCCTGCGACATAGCTTTGCAGACGATAAATGTAACCGTCTCAGAGAGAAAGGCGGCCAATGTGACGATCTGGCTTTAAGTCGATTCGATAACAAATGACGAAAACGGACAGATTTCTCAGGTTTTTACTACATATGAACACTTTTCACATTCTCCCGTGCAACGCGGCTGCTAGTCCTCCTTTCATGCAAAATCTTAACGTCCTAGGTCATGTCATAGCCACCAAAGCCGGCTAAAAAGTGAACAATCGACTATTAAAACTTGAATTGTACTACTTCTTACTGGCTATTACTTCAACTTAGAAGCTTCTTCTGTGTTCTACTATCGTGCTTTTAGTGTCTCCGCATACCGCAGCACTTGACATAGCTTTGCAGACGATAAATGTAACCGTTTCAGAGAGAAAAGCGGCCAATGTGACGATCTGGCTTTAAGTCGATTCGATAACAAAGACGAAACCGGACGGATTTCTCAGGTTTTTACTACATATTAACACTTTCCACATTCTCCCGTGCAACGCGGCTGCTAGTCCTCCTTTCATGCAAAATCTTAACGTCCTAGGTCATGTCATAGCCACCAAAGCCGGCAATAAAGTGAATAATCGACAAATAAAACTCGAATTGTACTACTTCTTACTGGCTGTTTCTTCAACTTAGAAGCTTCTTCTGTGTTGTACTATGGTGATTTTAGTGTTTCCGCATTCCGCAGCACGCGACATAGCTTTGCAGACGATAAATGTAACCGTCTCAGAGAGAAGAGCGGCCAATGTGAAGATCTGGCTTTAAGTCTATTCGATAACAAATGACGAAAGCGGACGGATTTCTAAGGTTTTTACTACATATGAACACTTTTCACATTCTCCCGTGCAACGCGGCTACTAGTCCTCCTTTCATGCAAAATCTTAAGGATCCATCTCATGTCAAAGCTACCAAAGCCGGCTAAAAAGTGAATAATCGACAACTAAAACTTGAATTGTACAACTTCCTACTGGCTATTACTTCAATTTAGAAGCTTATTCTGTGTTCTACTATGGTGCATTTTTTGTTTCGGCATACCGCAGCACGCGACATAGCTTTGCAGACGATAAATGTAACCGTTTCAGAAAGAAGAACGGCCAATGTGACGATCTGGCTTTGAGTCGATTCGATAACAAATGACGAAAACGGACGGATTTCTCAGGTTTTTACTACATATGAACACTTTCCACATTCTGCCGTGCAACGCGGCTGCCAGTCCTCCTTTCATGCAAAATCTTAACGTCCTAGGTCATGTCCAAGCCACCAAAGCCGGCTACAAAGTGAATAATCGACAACTAAAACTTGAATTGTACTACTTCTTACTGGCTATTGCTTCAACTTAGAAGCTTCTTTTGTGTTCTAGTATGGTGTTTTTAGTGTCTCCGCATACCGCAGCACACGACATAGCTTTGCAGACGATAAATGTAACCGTCTCAGAGAGAAAAGCGGCCAAAGTGACGATATGGCCTTAAGTCGATTCGATAACAAATGACGAAAACGGACGGATTTCTCAGGTTTTTACTACATATGAACACTTTTATCATTGTCCCGTGCAACGCCGCTGCTAGTCCTTCTTTCATGCATTTCTTAAGGTTCCACCTGATGTCCAAGCCACCAAAGCCGGCTAAAAAGTGACTAATCAATAATTAAAACTTGAATTGTACTAGTTCTTACTGGTTATTACCTCAACTTAGAAGCTTCTTCTGTGTTCTACTATGGTGCTTTTAGTGTCTCCGCATACCGCATCACTTGACATGGCTTTGCAGACGATAAATGTAACTGTTTCAGAGAGAAAAGCGGCCAATGTGACGATCTGGCTTTAAGTCGATTCGATAACAAATGACGAAAACGGACGGATTTCTCAGGTTTTTACTACATATGAACACTTTTCACATTCTCCCATGCAACGCGGCTGCTAGTCCTCAGTTCATGCAAAATCTTAAGGTCCAAGGTCATGTCCAAGCCACCAAAGCCGGCTAAAAGGTGATTATTCGACAACTAAAACTTGAATTGTACTACTTCCTACTGGCTATTACTTCAACTTAGAAGCTTCTTCAGTGTTCTACTATGGTGCTTTTAGTGTTTGCGCATACCGCAGCCCGCGATATAGCTTTGCACACGATACATGTAACCGTCTCAGAGAGAAAGGCGGCCAATGTGACGATCTGGCTTTAAGTCGATTCGATAACAAATGACGAAAACGGACAGATTTCTCAAGTTTTTACTACATATGAACACTTTTCACATTCTCCCGTGCAACGCGGCTGCTAGTCCTCCTTTCATGCAAAATCTTATGGTCCTAGGTCATGTCATAGCCACCAAAGCCGGCTAAAAAGTGAACAATCGACAATTAAAACTTGAATTGTACTACTTCTTACTGGCTATTACTTCAACTTAGAAGCTTCTTCTGTGTTCTACTATCGTGCTTTTAGTGTCTCCGCATACCGCAGCACGGGACATAGCTTTGCAGACGATAAATGTAACCGTCTCAGAGAGAAAAGCGGCCAATGTGACGATCTGGCTTTAAGTCGATTCGATAACAAAGACGAAACCGGACGGATTTCTCAGGTTTTTACTACATATGAAAACTTTTCACATTCTCCCGTGCAACGCGGCTGCTAGTCCTCCTTTCATGCAAAATCTTATGGTCCTAGGTCATGTCCAAGCCATCAAAGCCGGCTAAAAAGTGAAAAATCAATAACTAAAACTTGAATTGTACTACTTCTTACTGGCTATTACTTCAACTTAGAAGCTTCTTCTGTGTTCTACTATGGTGCTTTTAGTGTTTCCGCATACCGCAGCACGCGACATAGCTATGCAGACGATAAATGTAACCGTCTCAGAGAGAAAAGCGGCCAATGTGACGATCTGAGCTTCAAGTCGATTCGATATCAAATGACGAACACGGACGGATTTCTCAGGTTTTTACTACATATGAACACTTTTCACATTCTCCGGTGCAACGCGGCTGCTAGTCCTCCTTTCATGCAAAAGCTTAAGGTCCTAGGTCATGTCCAAGCCACCAAAGCCGGCTAAAAAGTGAATAATCAATAACTAAAACTTGAATTGTACTACTACTTACTGGCTATTACTTCAACTTAGAAGCTTCTTCTGTGTTCTACTATGGTGCTTTTAGTGTCTCCGCATACCGCAGCACGTTACATAGCTTTGCAGACGATAAATGTAACTGTTTCAGAGAGAAAAGCGGCCAGTGTGACGATCTGGCTGTAAGTCGATTCGATAACAAATGACGAAAACGGACGGATTTCTCAGGTTTTTACTACATATGAACACTTTTCACATTCTCCAATGCAACGCGGCTGCTGGTCCTCCTTTCATGCAAAATCTTAAGGTCCTAGGTCATGTCCAAGCCACCAAAGCCGGCTAAAAGTGAATAATCGATAACTAAAACTTGAATTGTACTACTTCCTACTGGCTATTGCTTCAACTTAGAAGCTTCTTCTGAGTTCTACTATGGTGCTTTTAGTGTTTCCGCATATCGCAGCACGCGACATAGTCTTGCAAACGATAAATGTAACCGTTTCAGAGAGAAGAGCGGCCAATGTAACGATCTGGCTTTAAGCCGATTCGATAACAAATGACGAAAACGGACGGATTTCTCAGGTTTTTACTACATATGAACACATTTCACATTCTCCCGTGCAACGCGGCTGCTAGTCCTCCTTTCATGCAAAATCTTAACGTCCTAGGTCATGTCCAAGCCACCAAAGCCGGCTAAAAAGTGAATAATCGACAACCAAAACTTGAATTGTACTACTTCTTACTGGCTATTACTTCAACTTAGAAGCTTCTTCTGTAATCTACTATGGTGCTTTTAGTGTCTCGGCATACCGCAGCACGCGACATAGCCTTGCAGACCATAAATGTAACCGTCTCAGAGAGAAAAGCGGCCAATGTGACGATCTGGCTTCAAGTCGATTCGATAACAAAGACGAAACCGGACGGATTTCTCAGGTTTTTACTACATATGAACACTTTTCACATTCTCCCGTGCAACGCGGCTGCTAGTCCTCCTTTCATGTAAAATCTTAAGGTCCTAGGTCATGTCCAAGCCATCAAAGCCGGCTAAAAATGAATAATCGACAACTAAAACTTGAATTGTACTACTTCTTACTGGCTATTACTTCAACTTAGAAGCTTCTTCTGTGTTCTACTATGGTGCTTTTAGTGTTTCCGCATACCGCAGCACGCGACATAGCTTTGCAGACGATAAATGTAACCGTCTCAGAGAGAAAAGCGGCCAATGTGACGATCTGGCTTCAAGTCGATTCGATAACAAATGACGAAGACGGACAGATTTCTCAGGTTTTTACTACATATGAACACTTTTCGATTTCTCCCATGCAACGCGGCTGCTAGTCCTCCTTTCGTGCAAAATCTTAAGGTCCTAGGTCATGTCCAAGCCACCAAAGCCAGCTAAAAGGTGAATAATCGATAACTAAAACTTGCATTGTACTACTTCTTACTGGCTATTACTTCAACTTAGATGCTTCTTCTGTGTTCTACTATGGTGCTTTTAGTGTCTCCGCATACCGCAGCACGAGACATAGCTTTGCAGACGGTAAATGTAACCGTCTCAGAGAGAAAAGCGGCCAATGTGACGATCTGGCTTTAAGTCGATTCGATAACAAATGAAGAAAACGGACGGATTTCTCAGGTTTTTACTACATATGAACACTTTTCACATTCTCCCGTGCAACGCGGCTGCTACTTCTCCTTTCATGCAAAATCTTACGGTCCTAGGTCATGTCCAAGCCACCAAAGCCGGCTAAAAAGTGAATAATCGACAACTAAAACTTGAATTGTACTACTTCTTACTGGCTATTACTTCAACTTAGAAGCTTCTTCCGTGTTCTACTATGGTGCTTTTAGTGTTTCCGCATACCGCAGCACGCGACATAGCTTTGCAGACGATAAATGTAACCGTCTCAGAGAGATAAGCGGCCAATGTGACAATCTGGCTTCAAGTCGTTTCGATAACAAATGACGAAAACGGACAGATTTCTCAGGTTTTTACTACATATGAACACTTTTCACATTCTCCCGTGCAACGCGGCTGCTAGTCCTCCTTTCATGAAAAATCTTAAGGTCCTAGGTCATGTCCAAGCCACCAAAGCCAGCTAAAAAGAGAATAATCGACAACCAAAACTTGAATTGCACTACTTCTTACTGGCTATTACTTCAACTTAGAAGCTTCTTCTGTGTTCTACTATGGTGCTTTTAGTGTTTCCGCATACCGCAGCACGCGGCATAGCTTTGCAAACGATAAATGTAACCGTTTCAGAGAGAAGAGCGGCCAATGTGACGATCTGGCTTTAAGTCGATTCGATAACAAATGACGAAAACGGACGGATTTCTCAGGTTTTTACTACATATGAACACATTTCACATTCTCCCGTGCAACGCGGCTGCTACTCCTCCTTTCATGCAAAATCTTAAGGTCCTAGGTCATGTCCAAGCCACCAAAGCCGGCTAAAAAGTGAATAATCGATAACTAAAACTTGAATTGTACTACTTCTTACTGGCTATTACTTCAAATTAGAAGCTTCTTCTGTGTTCTACTATGGTGCTTTTAATGTTTCGGCATACCGCAGCACGCGTCATAGCTTTGCAGACGATAAATGTAACCGTTTCAGAGAGAAGAACGGCCAATGTGACGATCTGGCTTTAAGTCGATTCGATAACAAATGACGAAAACGGACGGATTTCTCAGGTTTTTATTACATATGAATACTTTTCACCTTCTCCCGTGCAACGCGGCTGCTAGTCCTCCTTTCATGCAAAATCTTAAGGTCCTAGGTCATGTCAGAGCCACCAAAGCCGGCTAAAAAGTGAATAATCGACACTAAAACTTGAATAGTTCTACTTCTTACTGGCTGTTACCTCAACTTAGAAGCTTCTTCTGTGTTCTACTATGGTGCTTTTAGTGTCTCCGCATACCGCAGCACGTGACATCGCTTTGCAGACGATAAATGTAACTGTTTCAGAGAGAAAAGCGGCCAATGTGACGATCTGGCTTTGAGTCGATTCGAAAACAAATGACAAAACGGACGGATTTCTCAGGTTTTTACTACATATGGACATATTTCACATTCTCCCGTGCAACGCGGCTGCTAGTCCTCCTTTCATGCAAAATCTTAAGGTCCTAGGTCATGTCCAAGCCACCAAAGCCGCCTAAAAAGTGAATAATCGACAGCTAAAACTTGAATTGTACTGCTTCTTACTGGCTATTACTCCTACTTAGAAGCTTCGTCTGTGTTCTACTATGGTGCTTTTAGTGTCTCCGCATACCGCAGCACGCGACATAGCTTTGCAGACGGTAAATGTAACCGTCTCAGAGAGAAAAGCGGCCAATGTCACGATCTGGCTTAAAGTCGATTCGATTACTAATGACGATAACGGACGGATTTCTCAGGTTTTTACTACATATGAACACATTTCACATTCTCCCGTGCAACGCGGCTGCTAGTCCTCCTTTCATGCAAAATCTTAAGGTCCTAGGTCATGTCCAAGCCACCAAAGCCAGCTAAAAAGTGAATAATCGACAACTAAAACTTGAATTGTACTACTTCTTACTGGCTACAACTTAGAAGCTTCTTCTGTGTTCTACTATGGTGCTTTTAGTGTTTCCGCATACCGCAGCCCGGGACATAGCTTTGCAGACGATAAATGTAACCGTCTCAGAGAGAAAGGCGGCCAAAGTGACGATATGGCTTTAAGTCGATTCGATAACAAATGACGAAAACGGAGAGATTTCTCAGGTTTTTACTACATATGAACACTTTTCACATTCTCCCATGCAAGGCGGCTGCTCGTCCTCCTTTCATGCAAAATCTTATGGTCCTAGGTCATGTCCAAGCCATCAAAGCCGGCAAAAAAGTGAATAATCGACAACTAAAACTTGAATTGTACTACTTCTTACTGGCTATTCCTTCAACTTAGAAGCTTCTTCTGTGTTCTACTATGGTGCTTTTAGTGTTTCCGCATACCGCAGCACGCGACATAGCTTTGCAGACGATAAATGTAACCGTCTCAGAGAGAAAAGCGGCCAATGTGACGATCTGGCTTCAAGTCGATTCGATAACAAATGACGAAAACGGACAGATTTCTCAGGTTTTTACTACATATGAACACTTTTCACATTCTCCCGTGCAACGTGGCTGCTAGTCCTCCTTTCATGCAAAAGCTTACGGTCCTAGGTCATGTCCAAGCCACCAAAGCCGTCTAAAAAGTGAATAATCGACAACTAAAACTTTGATTTGTACTACTTCGTACTGGCTATTACTTCAACTTAGAAGCTTCTTCCGTGTTCTACTGTGGTGCTTTTAGTGTTGCCGCATACCGCAGCACGCGACATAGCTTTGCAGACGATAAATGTAACCGTTTCAGAGAGTAGAGAGGCCAATGTGACGATTTGGCTTAAAGTCGATTCGCTAACAAATGACGAAAACGGACGGATTTCTCAGGTTTTTACTACATATGAAACTTTTCACATTCTCCCGTGCACCGCGGCTGCTTGTCCTACTTTCATGCATTTCCTAAGGTTCCACCTCATGTCCAAGCCACCAAAGCCCTCTAAAAAGTGAATAATCAATAACTAAAACTTGAATTGTACTACATCTTACTGGCTATTACTTCAACTTAGAAGCTTCTTCTGTGTTCTACTATGGTGCTTTTAGTGTCTCCTGATACCGGAGCACGTTACATAGCTTTGCAGACGATAAATGTAACTGTTTCAGGGAGAAAAGCGGCCAATGTGACGATCTGGCTTTAAGTCGATTCGATTACAAATGACGAAACCGGACGGATTTCTCAGGTTTTTACTACATATGAACACTTTTCACATTCTCCCATGCAACGCGGCTGCTAGTCCTCAGTTCATGCAAAATCTTAAGGTCCAAGGTCATGTCCAAGCCACCAAAGCCGGCTAAAAGGTGATTAATCGACAACTAAAACTTGAATTGTACTACTTCCTACTGGCTATTACTTCAACTTAGAAGCTTCTTCAGTGTTCTACTATGGTGCTTTTAGTGTTTGCGCATACCGCAGCCCGCGATATAGCTTTGCACACGATACATGTAACCGTCTCAGAGAGAAAGGCGGCCAATGTGACGATCTGGCTTTAAGTCGATTCGATAACAAATGACGAAAACGGACAGATTTCTCAAGTTTTTACTACATATGAACACTTTTCACATTCTCCCGTGCAACGCGGCTGCTAGTCCTCCTTTCATGCAAAATCTTATGGTCCTAGGTCATGTCATAGCCACCAAAGCCGGCTAAAAAGTGAACAATCGACAATTAAAACTTGAATTGTACTACTTCTTACTGGCTATTACTTCAACTTAGAAGCTTCTTCTGTGTTCTACTATCGTGCTTTTAGTGTCTCCGCATACCGCAGCACGGGACATAGCTTTGCAGACGATAAATGTAACCGTCTCAGAGAGAAAAGCGGCCAATGTGACGATCTGGCTTTAAGTCGATTCGATAACAAAGACGAAACCGGACGGATTTCTCAGGTTTTTACTACATATGAAAACTTTTCACATTCTCCCGTGCAACGCGGCTGCTAGTCCTCCTTTCATGCAAAATCTTATGGTCCTAGGTCATGTCCAAGCCATCAAAGCCGGCTAAAAAGTGAATAATCAATAACTAAAACTTGAATTGTACTACTTCTTACTGGCTATTACTTCAACTTAGAAGCTTCTTCTGTGTTCTACTATGGTGCTTTTAGTGTTTCCGCATACCGCAGCACGCGACATAGCTATGCAGACGATAAATGTAACCGTCTCAGAGAGAAAAGCGGCCAATGTGACGATCTGAGCTTCAAGTCGATTCGATATCAAATGACGAACACGGACGGATTTCTCAGGTTTTTACTACATATGAACACTTTTCACATTCTCCGGTGCAACGCGGCTGCTAGTCCTCCTTTCATGCAAAAGCTTAAGGTCCTAGGTCATGTCCAAGCCACCAAAGCCGGCTAAAAAGTGAATAATCAATAACTAAAACTTGAATTGTACTACTACTTACTGGCTATTACTTCAACTTAGAAGCTTCTTCTGTGTTCTACTATGGTGCTTTTAGTGTCTCCGCATACCGCAGCACGTTACATAGCTTTGCAGACGATAAATGTAACTGTTTCAGAGAGAAAAGCGGCCAGTGTGACGATCTGGCTGTAAGTCGATTCGATAACAAATGACGAAAACGGACGGATTTCTCAGGTTTTTACTACATATGAACACTTTTCACATTCTCCAATGCAACGCGGCTGCTGGTCCTCCTTTCATGCAAAATCTTAAGGTCCTAGGTCATGTCCAAGCCACCAAAGCCGGCTAAAAGTGAATAATCGATAACTAAAACTTGAATTGTACTACTTCCTACTGGCTATTGCTTCAACTTAGAAGCTTCTTCTGAGTTCTACTATGGTGCTTTTAGTGTTTCCGCATATCGCAGCACGCGACATAGTCTTGCAAACGATAAATGTAACCGTTTCAGAGAGAAGAGCGGCCAATGTAACGATCTGGCTTTAAGCCGATTCGATAACAAATGACGAAAACGGACGGATTTCTCAGGTTTTTACTACATATGAACACATTTCACATTCTCCCGTGCAACGCGGCTGCTAGTCCTCCTTTCATGCAAAATCTTAACGTCCTAGGTCATGTCCAAGCCACCAAAGCCGGCTAAAAAGTGAATAATCGACAACCAAAACTTGAATTGTACTACTTCTTACTGGCTATTACTTCAACTTAGAAGCTTCTTCTGTAATCTACTATGGTGCTTTTAGTGTCTCGGCATACCGCAGCACGCGACATAGCCTTGCAGACCATAAATGTAACCGTCTCAGAGAGAAAAGCGGCCAATGTGACGATCTGGCTTCAAGTCGATTCGATAACAAAGACGAAACCGGACGGATTTCTCAGGTTTTTACTACATATGAACACTTTTCACATTCTCCCGTGCAACGCGGCTGCTAGTCCTCCTTTCATGTAAAATCTTAAGGTCCTAGGTCATGTCCAAGCCATCAAAGCCGGCTAAAAATGAATAATCGACAACTAAAACTTGAATTGTACTACTTCTTACTGGCTATTACTTCAACTTAGAAGCTTCTTCTGTGTTCTACTATGGTGCTTTTAGTGTTTCCGCATACCGCAGCACGCGACATAGCTTTGCAGACGATAAATGTAACCGTCTCAGAGAGAAAAGCGGCCAATGTGACGATCTGGCTTCAAGTCGATTCGATAACAAATGACGAAAACGGACAGATTTCTCAGGTTTTTACTACATATGAACACTTTTCGATTTCTCCCATGCAACGCGGCTGCTAGTCCTCCTTTCGTGCAAAATCTTAAGGTCCTAGGTCATGTCCAAGCCACCAAAGCCAGCTAAAAGGTGAATAATCGATAACTAAAACTTGCATTGTACTACTTCTTACTGGCTATTACTTCAACTTAGATGCTTCTTCTGTGTTCTACTATGGTGCTTTTAGTGTCTCCGCATACCGCAGCACGAGACATAGCTTTGCAGACGGTAAATGTAACCGTCTCAGAGAGAAAAGCGGCCAATGTGACGATCTGGCTTTAAGTCGATTCGATAACAAATGAAGAAAACGGACGGATTTCTCAGGTTTTTACTACATATGAACACTTTTCACATTCTCCCGTGCAACGCGGCTGCTACTTCTCCTTTCATGCAAAATCTTACGGTCCTAGGTCATGTCCAAGCCACCAAAGCCGGCTAAAAAGTGAATAATCGACAACTAAAACTTGAATTGTACTACTTCTTACTGGCTATTACTTCAACTTAGAAGCTTCTTCCGTGTTCTACTATGGTGCTTTTAGTGTTTCCGCATACCGCAGCACGCGACATAGCTTTGCAGACGATAAATGTAACCGTCTCAGAGAGATAAGCGGCCAATGTGACAATCTGGCTTCAAGTCGTTTCGATAACAAATGACGAAAACGGACAGATTTCTCAGGTTTTTACTACATATGAACACTTTTCACATTCTCCCGTGCAACGCGGCTGCTAGTCCTCCTTTCATGCAAAATCTTAAGGTCCTAGGTCATGTCCAAGCCACCAAAGCCAGCTAAAAAGAGAATAATCGACAACCAAAACTTGAATTGCACTACTTCTTACTGGCTATTACTTCAACTTAGAAGCTTCTTCTGTGTTCTACTATGGTGCTTTTAGTGTTTCCGCATACCGCAGCACGCGGCATAGCTTTGCAAACGATAAATGTAACCGTTTCAGAGAGAAGAGCGGCCAATGTGACGATCTGGCTTTAAGTCGATTCGATAACAAATGACGAAAACGGACGGATTTCTCAGGTTTTTACTACATATGAACACATTTCACATTCTCCCGTGCAACGCGGCTGCTACTCCTCCTTTCATGCAAAATCTTAAGGTCCTAGGTCATGTCCAAGCCACCAAAGCCGGCTAAAAAGTGAATAATCGATAACTAAAACTTGAATTGTACTACTTCTTACTGGCTATTACTTCAAATTAGAAGCTTCTTCTGTGTTCTACTATGGTGCTTTTAATGTTTCGGCATACCGCAGCACGCGTCATAGCTTTGCAGACGATAAATGTAACCGTTTCAGAGAGAAGAACGGCCAATGTGACGATCTGGCTTTAAGTCGATTCGATAACAAATGACGAAAACGGACGGATTTCTCAGGTTTTTATTACATATGAATACTTTTCACCTTCTCCCGTGCAACGCGGCTGCTAGTCCTCCTTTCATGCAAAATCTTAAGGTCCTAGGTCATGTCAGAGCCACCAAAGCCGGCTAAAAAGTGAATAATCGACACTAAAACTTGAATTGTACTGCTTCTTACTGGCTATTACTCCAACTTAGAAGCTTCGTCTGTGTTCTACTATGGTGCTTTTAGTGTCTCCGCATACCGCAGCACGCGACATAGCTTTGCAGACGGTAAATGTAACCGTCTCAGAGAGAAAAGCGGCCAATGTCACGATCTGGCTTAAAGTCGATTCGATTACTAATGACGATAACGGACGGATTTCTCAGGTTTTTACTACATATGAACACATTTCACATTCTCCCGTGCAACGCGGCTGCTAGTCCTCCTTTCATGCAAAATCTTAAGGTCCTAGGTCATGTCCAAGCCACCAAAGCCAGCTAAAAAGTGAATAATCGACAACTAAAACTTGAATTGTACTACTTCTTACTGGCTATTACTTCAACTTAGAAGCTTCTTCTGTGTTCTACTATGGTGCTTTTAGTGTTTCCGCATACCGCAGCCCGGGACATAGCTTTGCAGACGATAAATGTAACCGTCTCAGAGAGAAAGGCGGCCAAAGTGACGATATGGCTTTAAGTCGATTCGATAACAAATGACGAAAACGGACAGATTTCTCAGGTTTTTACTACATATGAACACTTTTCACATTCTCCCATGCAAGGCGGCTGCTCGTCCTCCTTTCATGCAAAATCTTATGGTCCTAGGTCATGTCCAAGCCATCAAAGCCGGCAAAAAAGTGAATAATCGACAACTAAAACTTGAATTGTACTACTTCTTACTGGCTATTCCTTCAACTTAGAAGCTTCTTCTGTGTTCTACTATGGTGCTTTTAGTGTTTCCGCATACCGCAGCACGCGACATAGCTTTGCAGACGATAAATGTAACCGTCTCAGAGAGAAAAGCGGCCAATGTGACGATCTGGCTTCAAGTCGATTCGATAACAAATGACGAAAACGGACAGATTTCTCAGGTTTTTACTACATATGAACACTTTTCACATTCTCCCGTGCAACGTGGCTGCTAGTCCTCCTTTCATGCAAAAGCTTACGGTCCTAGGTCATGTCCAAGCCACCAAAGCCGTCTAAAAAGTGAATAATCGACAACTAAAACTTGAATTGTACTACTTCGTACTGGCTATTACTTCAACTTAGAAGCTTCTTCCGTGTTCTACTGTGGTGCTTTTAGTGTTGCCGCATACCGCAGCACGCGACATAGCTTTGCAGACGATAAATGTAACCGTTTCAGAGAGTAGAGAGGCCAATGTGACGATTTGGCTTAAAGTCGATTCGCTAACAAATGACGAAAACGGACGGATTTCTCAGGTTTTTACTACATATGAAACTTTTCACATTCTCCCGTGCACCGCGGCTGCTTGTCCTACTTTCATGCATTTCCTAAGGTTCCACCTCATGTCCAAGCCACCAAAGCCCTCTAAAAAGTGAATAATCAATAACTAAAACTTGAATTGTACTACATCTTACTGGCTATTACTTCAACTTAGAAGCTTCTTCTGTGTTCTACTATGGTGCTTTTAGTGTCTCCTGATACCGGAGCACGTTACATAGCTTTGCAGACGATAAATGTAACTGTTTCAGGGAGAAAAGCGGCCAATGTGACGATCTGGCTTTAAGTCGATTCGATTACAAATGACGAAACCGGACGGATTTCTCAGGTTTTTACTACATATGAACACTTTTCACATTCTCCCGTGCAACGCGGCTGCTAGTCCTCCTTTCATGCAAAATCTTAAGGTCCTAGGTCATGTCCAAGCCACCAAAGCCGGCTAAAAAGTGAATAATCGACAACTAAAACTTGAATTGTACTACTTCTTACTGGCTATTACTTCAACTTAGAAGCTTCATCTGTGTTCTGCTATGGTGCTTTTAGTGTTTCCGCATACCGCAGCACTCGACATAGCTTTGCAGACGATAAATGTAACCGTCTCAGAGAGAAAGGCGGCCAAAGTGACGATATGGCTTTAAGTCGATTCGATAACAAATGACGAAAACGGACAGATTTCTCAGGTTTTTACTACATATGAACACTTTTCACATTCTCCCATGCAACGCGGCTGTTAGTCCTCCTTTCATGCAAAATCTTAAGGTCCTAGGTCATGTCATAGCCAACATAGCCGGCTATAAAGTGAACAATCGACAGCTAAAGCTTGAAGTGTACTACTTCTTACTGGCTTTTACTTCAACTTAGAAGCTTCTTCTGTGTTCTACTATCGTGCTTTTAGTGTCTCCGCATACCGCAGCTCGCGACAAAGCTTTGCAGACGATAAATGTAACCGTCTCAGAGAGAAAAGCGGCCAATGTGACGATCTGGCTTTAAGTCGATTCGATAACAAATGACGAAACCGGACGGATTTCTCAGGTTTCTACTACATATGAACACTTTTCACATTCTCCCGTGCAACGCGGCTGCTAGTCCTCCTTTCATGCAAAATCTTAAGGTCCTAGGTCATGTCCAAGCCACCAAAGCCGGCTAAAAAGAGAATAATCGACAACCAAAACTTGAATTGTACTACTTCTTACTGGCTATTACTTCAACTTAGAAGCTTCTTCTGTGTTCTACTATGGTGCTTTTAGTGTTTCCGCATACCGCAGCACGCGACATAGCTTTGCAAACGATAAATGTAACCGTTTCAGAGAGAAGAGCGGCCAATGTGACGATCTGGCTTTAAGTCGATTCGATAACAAATGACGAAAACGGACGGATTTCTCAGGTTTTTACTACATATGAACACATTTCACATTCTCCCGTGCAACGCGGCTGCTACTCCTCCTTTCATGCAAAATCTTAAGGTCCTAGGTCATGTCCAAGCCACCAAAGCCGGCTAAAAAGTGAATAATCGACAACTAAAACTTGAATTGTACGACTTCTTACTGGCTATTACTTCAACTTAGAAGCTTCTTCTGTGTTATGATATGGTGCTTTTAGTGTCTCCTCATACCGCAGCACGTGACATAGCTTTGCAGACGATAAATGTAACTGTTTCAGAGAGAAAAGCGGCCAATGTGACAATCTGGCTTTAAGTCGATTCGATAACAAATGACAAAAACGGACGCATTTCTGAGGTTTTTACTACATATGAACACATTTCACATTCTCCCGTGCAACGCGGCTGCAAGTACTCCTTTCATGCAAAATCTCAAGGTCCTAGGTCATGACCAAGCCACCAAAGTCGGCTAAAAGTGATTAATCGACAACTAAAACTTGAATTGTTACACTTCTTCCTGGCCATTACTTCATTTTAGAAGCTTCTTCTGTGTTCTACTATGGTGCTTTTAGTGTCTCCGCATACCGCAGCACGCGACATAGCTTTGCAGACAACAAATGTAACCGTCTCAGAGGGAAAAGCGGCCAATGTGACGATCTGGCTTTAAGTCGATTTGATAACAAAGACGAAACCGGACAGATTTCTCAAGTTTTTACTACATATGAACACTTTTCACATTCTCCCGTACAACGCGGCTGCTAGTCTTCCTTTCATGCTAAATCTTAATGTCGTAGCTCATGTCCAAGCCACCAAAGCCGGCTACAAAGTGATTAATCGACAACTAAAACTTGAATTGTTACACTTCTTACTGGCCATTACTTCAACTTAGAAGCTTCTTCTGTGTTCTACTATGGTGCCTTTAGTGTTGCCGCATACCGCAGCACACGACATAGCTTTGCAGACGATAAATGTAACCGTCTCAGAGGTAAAAGCGGCCAATGTGACGATCTGGCTTTAGATCGATTCGATAACAAATGACGAAAACGGACGGATTTCTCAGGTTTTTACTACATATGAACACTTTTCACATTCTCCCGTGCAACGCGGCTGCTAGTCCTACTTTCATGCATTTCTTAAGGTTCCACCTCATGTCCAAGCCACCAAAGTCGGCTAAAGAGTGACTAATCAATAACTAAGACTTGAATTGTACTACTTCTTACTGGCTATTACTTCAACTTAGAAGCTTCTTCTGTGTTCTACTATGGTGCTTTTAGTGTCTCCGCATACCGCAGCACGCGACATAGCTTTGCAGACGGTAAATGTAACCGTCTCAGAGAGAAAAGCGGCCAATGTCACGATCTGGCTTAAAGTCGATTCGATTACTAATGACGATAACGGACGGATTTCTCAGGTTTTTACTACATATGAACACATTTCACATTCTCCCGTGCAACGCGGCTGCTAGTCCTCCTTTCATGCAAAATCTTAAGGTCCTAGGTCATGTCCAAGCCACCAAAGCCAGCTAAAAAGTGAATAATCGACAACTAAAACTTGAATTGTACTACTTCTTACTGGCTATTACTTCAACTTAGAAGCTTCTTCTGTGTTCTACTATGGTGCTTTTAGTGTTTCCGCATACCGCAGCCCGGGACATAGCTTTGCAGACGATAAATATAACCGTCTCAGAGAGAAAGGCGACCTAAGTGACGATATGGCTTTAAGTCGATTCGATAACAAATGACGAAAACGGACAGATTTCTCAGGTTTTTACTACGTATGAACACTTTTCACATTCTCCCATGCAACGCGGCTGCTCGTCCTCCTTTCATGCAAAAGCTTAAGGTCCTAGGTCATGTCCAAGCCACCAAAGCCGTCTAAAAAGTGAATAATCGACAACTAAAACTTGAATTGTACTACTTCTTACTGGCTATTACTTCAACTTAGAAGCTTTTTCCGTGTTCTACTGTGGTGCTTTTAGTGTTGCCGCATACCGCAGCACGCGACATAGCTTTGCAGACGATAAATGTAACCGTTTCAGAGAGTAGAGAGGCCAATGTGACGATTTGGCTTAAAGTCGATTCGCTAATAAATGACGAAAACGGACGGATTTCTCAGGTTTTTACTACATATGAAAACTTTTCACATTCTCCCGTGCAACACGGCTGCTCGTCCTCCTTTCATGCAAAATCTTATGGTCCTAGGTCATGTCCAAGCCATCAAAGCCGGCAAAAAAGTGAATAATCGACAACTAAAACTTGAATTGTACTACTTATTACTGGCTATTACTTCAACTTAGAAGCTTCTTCTGTGTTCTACTATGGTGCTTTTAGTGTTTCCGCATACCGCAGCACGCGACATAGCTTTGCAGACGATAAATGTAACCGTCTCAGAGAGAAAAGCGGCCAATGTGACGATCTGGCTTCAAGTCGATTCGATAACAAATGACGAAAACGGACAGATTTCTCAGGTTTTTACTACATATGAACACTTTTCACATTCTCCCGTGCAACGTGGCTGCTAGTCCTCCTTTCATGCAAAATCTTAAGGTCCTAGGTCATGTCCAAGCCACCAAAGCCGGCTAAAAAGTGAATAATCGACAACTAAAACTTGAATTGTACTACTTCTTACTGGCTATTACTTCAACTTAGAAGCTTCATCTGTGTTCTGCTATGGTGCTTTTAGTGTTTCCGCATACCGCAGCACGCGACATAGCTTTGCAGACGATAAATGTAACCGTCTCAGAGAGAAAGGCGGCCAAAGTGACGATCTGGCTTTAAGTCGATTCGATAACAAATGACGAAAACGGACAGATTTCTCAGGTTTTTACTACATATGAACACTTTTCACATTCTCCCATGCAACGCGGCTGCTAGTCCTCCTTTCATGCAAAATCTTAAGGTCCTAGGTCATGTCATAGCCAACATAGCCGGCTAAAAAGTGAACAATCGACAGCTAAAGCTTGAATTGTACTACTTCTTACTGGCTTTTACTTCAACTTAGAAGCTTCTTCTGTGTTCTACTATCGTGCTTTTAGTGTCTCCGCATACCGCAGCTCGCGACAAAGCTTTGCAGACGATAAATGTAACCGTCTCAGAGAGAAAAGCGGCCAATGTGACGATCTGGCTTTAAGTCGATTCGATAACAAATGACGAAACCGAACAGATTTCTCAGGTTTCTACTACATATGAACACTTTTCACATTCTCCCGTGCAACGCGGCTGCTAGTCCTCCTTTCATGCAAAATCTTAAGGTCCTAGGTCATGTCCAAGCCACCAAAGCCGGCTAAAAAGTGAATAATCGACAACTAAAACTTGAATTGTACTACTTCTTACTGGCTATTACCTCAACTTAGAAGCTTCATCTGTGTTCTGCTATGGTGCCTTTAGTGTTTCGGCATACTGCAGCACGCGACATAGCTTTGCAGACGATAAATGTAACCGTCTCAGAGAGAAAAGCGGCCAATGTGACGATCTGGCTTTAAGTCGGTTCGGTAACAAGTGACGAAAACGGACGGATTTCTCAGGTTTTTACTACATATGAACACTTTTCACATTCTCCCGTGCAACGCGGCTGCAAGTACTCCTTGCATGCAAAATCTTAAGGTCCTAGGTCATGTCCAAGCCACCAAAGCCGGATAAAAAGTGAACAATCGACAACTAAAACTTGAATTGTACTACTTCTTACTGGCTATTACTTCAACTTAGAACCTTCTTCTGTGTTCTGCTATGGTGCTTTTAGTATTGCCGCATACCGCAGCACGCGACATAGCTTTGCAGACGATAAATGTTACCGTTTCAGAGAGAAGAGAGGCCAATGTGACGATCTGGCTTTAAATCGATTCGATAACAAATGACGAAAACGGACGGATTTCTCAGGTTTTTACTACATATGAACACTTTTCACATTCTCCCATGCAACGCGGCTGCTAGTCCTCCTTTCATGCAAAATCTTAAGGTCCTAGGTCACGTCCAAGCCACCAAAGCTGGCTAAAAGGTGAATAATCGATAACTAAAACTTGAATTTTACTACTTCCTACTGGCTATTGCTTCAACTTAGAAGCTTCTTCTGTGTTCTACTATGGTGCTTTTAGTGTTTCCGCATACCGCAGCACGCGACTTAGCTATGCAGACGATAAATGTAACCGTCTCAGAGAGAAAAGCGGCCAATGTGACGATCTGGCTTCAAGTCGATTTGATAACAAATGACGAAAACGGACAGATTTCTCAGGTTTTTACTACATATGAACACTTTTCACATTCTCCCGTGCAACGCGGCTGCTAGTCCTCCTTTCATGCAAAATCTTAAGGTCCTAGGTCATGTCCAAGCCACCAAAGCCGGCTAAAAAGTGATTAATCGACAACTAAAACTTGAATTGTACTACTTCTTACTGGCTATTACTTCAACTTAGAAGCTTCTTCTGTGTTCTAATATGGTGCTTTTAGCGTCTCCGCACACCACAGCACGCGACATAGCATGGCAGACGATAAATGTAACCGTCTCAGAGAGAAAAGCGGCCAATGTGACGATCTGGCTTTAAGTCGATTCGATAACAAATGACGAAAACGGACGGATTTCTCAGGTTTTTACTACATATGAACACTTTTCACATTCTCCCGTGCAACGCGGCTGCTAGTATTCCTTTCATGCAAAATCTTGATGTCGTAGCTCATGTCCAAGCCACCAAAGCCGGCTAAAAAGTGAATAATCGACAGCTAAAACTTGAATTGTACTACTTCTTACTGGCTATTACTTCAACTTAGAAGCTTCTTCTGTGTTCTGATATGGTGCTTTTAGTGTCTCCTCATACCGCAGCACGTGACATAGCTTTGAAGACGATAAATGTAACTGTTTCAGAGAGAAAAGCGGCCAATGTGACGATCTGGCTTTAAGTCGATTCGATAACAAATGACGAAAACGGACGGATTTCTCAGGTTTTTACTACATATGAACACATTTCACATTCTCCCGTGCAACGCGGCTGCAAGTACTCCTTTCATGCAAAATCTTAAGGTCCAAGGTCATGTCCAAGCCACCAAAGTCGGCTAAAAGTGATTAATCGACAACTAAAACATGAATTGTTACACTTCTTACTGGCCATTACTTCAACTTAGAAGCTTCTTCTGTGTTCTACTATGGTGCTTTTAGTGTCTCCGCATACCGCAGCACGCGACATAGCTTTGCAGACAACAAATGTAACCGTCCCAGAGAGAAAAGCGGAAAATGTGACGATATGGCTTTAAGTCGATTCGATAACAAAGACGAAACCGGACAGATTTCTCAAGTTTTTACTACATATGAACACTTTTCACATTCTCCCTTGCAACGCGGCTGCTAGTCTTCCTTTCATGCAAAATCTTAATGTCGTAGCTCATGTCCAAGCCACCAAAGCCGGCCAAAATGTGAATAATCGACAAGTAAAACTTGAATTGTATTACTTCTTACTGGCTATTACTTCAACTTAGAAGCTTCTTCTGTGTTCTACTATGGTGCTTTTAGTGTCTCCGCATACCGCAGCACGCGACATAGCTTTGCAGACGATAAATGTAACCGTCCCAATGAGAAAAGCGGCCAATGTGACGATCTGGCTTTAAGTCGATTCGATAACAAATGACGAAAACGGACGGATTTCTCAGGTTTTTACTACATATGAACACTTCTCACATTCTCCCGTGCAACGCGGCTGCTAGTCCTACTTTCTTGCAAAACCTTAAGGTTCCACGTCATGTCCAAGCCACCAAAGCCGGCTAAAAAGTGAATAATCAATAACTAAAACTTGAATTGTACTACTTGTTACTGGCTATTACGTCAACTTAGAAGCTTCTTCTGTGTTCTGATATGGTGCTTTTAGTGTCTCCGCATACCGCAGCTCGCGACATAGCTTTGCAGACAACAAATGTAACCGTCTCAGAGAGAAAAGCTGCCAATGTGACGTTCTGGCTTTAAATCGATTCGATAACAAATGACGAAAACGGACGGATTTATCATGTTTTTACTACATATGAACACTTTTCACATTCTCCCGTGCAACGCGGCTGCTAGTCCTCCTTTCATGCAAAATTTTAAGGTCCTAGGTCATGTCCAAGCCACCAAAGCCGGCTAAAAAGTGAATAATCGAACACTAAAACTTGAATTGTACTACTTCTTACTGGCTATTACTTCAACTTAGAAGCTTCTTCTGTGTTCTACTATGGCGCTTTTAGTGTCTCCGCATACCGCAGCCCGCGACATAGCTTTCCAGACAGTAAATGTAACCTTCTCAGAGAGAAAAGCGGCCAATGTGACGATCTGGCTTTAAGTCGATTCCATAACAAATGACGAAAACGGACGGATTTCTCAGGTTTTTACTACATATGAACACTTTTCACATTCTCACGTGCAACGCGGCTGCTAGTCCTACTTTTATGCAACACCTTAAGGTTCCACCTCATGTCCAACCCACCAAAGCCGGCTAAAATGTGAATAATCGACAACTAAAACTTGAATTGTATTACCTCTTACTGGCTATTACTTCAACTTAGAAGTTTCTCCTGTGTTCTACTATGGTGCTTTTAGTGTCTCCACATACCGCAGCTCGCGACATAGCTTTGCAGACGATTAATGTAACCGTGTCAGAGAGAAAAGCGGCCAATGTGACGATCTGGCTTTAAGTCGATTCGATAACAAATGACGAAAACGGACGGATTTCTCAGGTTTTTACTACATATGAACACGTTTCACATTCTCCCGTGCAACGCGGCTGCAAGTCCTCCTTTCATGCAAAATCTTAAGGTCCTAGGTCATGTCCAAGCCAACACAATCGGCTAAAAGTGATTAATCGACAATTAAAACTTGAATTGTTACACTTCTTACTGGCCATTACTTCAACTTAGAAGCTTCTTCTGTGTTCTACTATGGTGCTTTTAGTGTCTCCGCATACCGCAGCACGCGACATAGCTTTGCACACAACAAATGTAACCGTCTCAGGGAGAAAAGCGGCCAATGTGACGATCTGGCTTTAAGTCGGTTCGATAACAAGTGACGAAAACGGACGGATTTCTCAGGTTTTTACTACATATGAACACTTTTCACATTCTCCCGTGCAACGCGGCTGCTAGTCCTCCTTTCATGCAAAATCTTAAGGTCCTAGGTCATGTCCAAGCCACCAAAGCCGGCTAAAAAGTGATTAATCGACAACTAAAACTTGAATTGTACTACTTCTTACTGGCTATTACTTCAACTTAGAAGCTTCTTCTGTGTTCTAATATGGTGCTTTTAGCGTTTCTGCACACCGCAGCACGCGACATAGCATGGTAGACGATAAATGTAACCGTCTCAGAGAGAAAAGCGGCCAATGTGACGATCTGGCTTTAAGTCGATTCGATAACAAATGACGAAAACGGACGGATTTCTCAGGTTTTTACTACATATGAACACTTTTCACATTCTCCCGTGCAACGCGGCTGCTAGTCTTCCTTTCATGCAAAATCTTGATGTCGTAGCTCATGTCCAAGCCACCAAAGCCGGCTAAAAAGTGAATAATCGACAGCTAAAACTTGAATTGTACTACTTCTTACTGGCTATTACTTCAACTTACAAGCTTCTTCTGTGTTCTGATATGGTGCTTTTAGTGTCTCCTCATACCGCAGCACGTGACATAGCTTTGCAGACGATAAATGTAACTGTTTCAGAGAGAAAAGCGGCCAATGTGACGATCTGGCTTTAAGTCGATTCGATAACAAATGACGAAAACGGACGGATTTCTCAGGTATTTACTACATATGAACACTTTTCACATTCTCCCCGCGCAACGCGGCTGCTATTCCTACTTTCATGCAAAACCTTAAGGTTCCACCTCATGTCCAAGCCACCAAAGCCGGCTAAAAAGTGAATAATCAATAATTAAAACTTGAATTGTACTACTTCTTACTGGCTATTACTTCAACTTAGAAGCTTCTTCTGTGTTCTACTATGGTGCTTTTAGTGTCTCCGCACACCGCAGCACGCGACATAGCTTTGCAGACAATAAATGTAACCGTGTCAGAGAGAAAAGCGGCCAATGTGACGATCTGGCTTTAAGTCGATTCGCTAACAAATGACGAAAACGGACGGATTTCGCAGGTTTTTACTACATACGAACACTTTTCACATCCTCCCATGCAACGCGGCTGCTAGACCTCCTTTCATGCAAAATCGTAAGGTCCTAGGTCATATCCAAGCCACCAAAGCCGGCTAAAAAGTGATTAATCGATAACTAAAACTTGAATTGTACTACTCCTTACAGGCTATTACTTCAAATTAGAAGCTTCTTCTGTGTTCTACTATGGTGCTTTTAGTGTCTCCGCATACCGCAGCACGCGACATAGCTTTGCAGACAACAAATGTAACCGTCTCAGAGAGAAAAGCTGCCAATGTGACGATCTTGCTTTAAATCGATTCGATAACAAATGACGAAAACGGACGGATTTATCATGTTTTTACTACATATGAACACTTTTCACCTTCTCCCGTGCAACGCGGCTGCTAGTCCTCCTTTCATGCAAAATCTTAAGGTCCTAGGTCATGTCAGAGCCACCAAAGCCGGCTAAAAAGTGAATAATCGACACTAAAACTTGAATAGTTCTACTTCTTACTGGCTATTACTTCAACTTAGAAGCTTCTTCTGTGTTCTACTATGGTGCTTTTAGTGTCTCCGCATACCGCACCACGCGACATAGTTTTGCAGACAACAAATGTAACCGTCTCAGAGAGAAAAGCGGCCAATGTGACGATCTGGCTTTAAGTCGATTCGATAACAAAGACGAAACCGGACGGATTTCTCAGGTTTTTACTACATATGAACACTTTTCACATTCTCCCGTGCAACGCGGCTGCTAGTCCTCCTTTCATGCAAAATCTTAAGGTCCTAGGTCATGTCCAAGCCACCAAAGCCGGCTAAAAAGTGAATAATCGACAACTAAAACTTGAATTGTACTACTTCTTACTGGCTATTACTTCAACTTAGAAGCTTCTTATGTGTTCTAATATGGTGCTTTTAGTGTCTCCGCATACCGCAGCACGCGACATAGCTTTGCAGACGATAAATGTAACCGTTTCAGAGAGAATAGCGGCCGATGTGACGTTCTGGCTTTAAATCGATTCGATAACAAATGACGAAAACGGACGGATTTCTCAGGTTTTTACTACATATGAACACTTTTCACATTCCCCCGTGCAACGCGGCTGCTAGTCTTCCTTTCATGCAAAATCTTAAGGTCCTAGGTCATGTCCAAGCCACCAAAGCCGGCTACAAAGTGATTAATCGACAACTAAAACTTGAATTGTACTACTTCTTACTGGCTATTACTTCAACTTAGAAGCTTCTTCTGTGTTCTAATATGGTGCTTTTAGTGTCTCCGCATACCGCAGCACCCGACATAGCTTTGCAGACGATAAATGTGACCGTCTCAGAGAGAAAAGCGGCCAAAGTGACGATCTGACTTTAAGTCGATTCGATAACAAATCATGAAAACGGACCGATTTCTCAGGTTTTTACTACATATGAACACTTTTCACATTCTCCCATGCAACGCGGCTGCTAGTCCTCCTTTCACGCAAAATCTTAAGGTCCTAGGGCATGTCCAAGCCACCAAAGACGGCTAAAAAGTGAATAATCGATAACTAAAACTTGAATTGTACTACTTCTTACTGGATATTACTTCAACTTAGAAGCTTCTTCTGTGTTCTACTATGGTGCTTTTAGTGTCTCCGCATACCGCAGCACGCGTCATAGGTTTGCAGACGATAAATGTAACCGTCTCAGAGAGAAGAGCGGCCAATGTGACGATCTGGCTTTAAGTCGATTCGATAACAAATGACGAAAACGGACGGATTTGTCAGGATTTTACTACATATGAACACTTTTCACATTCTCCCATGCAACGCGGCTGCTAGTCTTCCTTTCATGCAAAATCATAAGGTCATAGGTCATGTCCCAGCCACCAAAGCCGGCAATATAGTGAATAATCGATAACTAAAACTTGAATTGTACTACTTCTTGCTGGCTATTACTTCAATTTAGAATCTTTTTCTGTGTTCTACTATGGTACTTTTAGTGTCTCCGCATACCGCAGCACGCGACATAGCTTTGCAGACGATAAATGTAACCGTCTCAGAGAGAAAAGCGGCCAATTTGACGATCTGGCTTTAAGACGATTCGATAACAAATGACGAAAACGGACGGATTTCTCAGCTTTTTACTACATATGAACACTTTTCACATTCTCCCGTGCAACGCTGCTGCAAGTCCTCCTTTCATGGAAAATCTTAAGGTCCTAGGTCATGTCCAAGCCACCAAAGCCGGCTAAAAAGTGAATAATCGATAACTAAAACTTGAATTGTACTACTTCTTACTGGCTATTACTTCAAATTAGAAGCTTCTTCTGTGTTCTACTATGGTGCTTTTAATGTTTCGGCATACCGCAGCACGCGTCATAGCTTTGCAGACGATAAATGTAACCGTTTCAGAGAGAAGAACGGCCAATGTGACGATCTGGCTTTAAGTCGATTCGATAACAAATGACGAAAACGGACGGATTTCTCAGGTTTTTACTACATATGAACACTTTTCACATTCTCCCGTGCAACGCGGCTGCATATCCTCCTTTCATGGAAAATCTTAAGGTCCTAGGTCATGTCCAAGCCACCAAAGCCGGCTAAAAAGTGAATAATCGTCAACTAAAATTGAATTGTACTACTTCTTACTGGCTATTACTTCAACTTAGAAGCATCTTCTGTGTTCTACTATGGTGCTTTTATTGTTTCCACATACCGCAACACGCGACATAGCTTTGCAGATGATAAATGTAACCGTCTCAGAAAGAAATGCTGCCAATGTGACGATCTGGCTTTAAGTCGATTCGATAACAAATGACGAAAACGGTCCTATTTCTCTGGTTTTTACTACATATGAACACTTTTCACATTCTCCCATGCAACGCGGCTGCTACTCCTCCTTTCATGCAAAATCTTAAGGTCCTAGGTCATGTCCAAGCCACCAAAGCCGGCTAAAAAGTGAAAAATCGTCAACTAAAATTGAATTGTACTACTTCTTACTGGCTATTACTTCAACTTAGAAGCATCTTCTGTGTTCTACTATGGTGCTTTTATTGTTTCCACATACCGCAGCACGCGACATAGCTTTGCAGATGATAAATGTAACCGTCTCAGAAAGAAATGCGGCCAATGTGACGATCTGGCTTTAAGTCAATTCGATAACAAATGACGAAAACGGTCCTATTTCTCTGGTTTTTACTACATATGAACACTTTTCACATTCTCCCATGCAACGCGGCTGCTACTCCTCCTTTCATGCAAAATCTTAAGGTCCTAGGTCATGTCCAAGCCACCAAAGCCGGCTAAAATGTGAATAATCGACAACTGAAACTTCAATTGTACTACTTCTTACTGGCTATTACTTCATTTTAGAAGCTTCTTTTGTGTTCTACTATGGTGCTTTTAGTGTCTCCGCATACCGCAGCACGCGACATAGCTTTGCAGACGATAAATGTATCCGTCTCAGAGAGAAAAGCGGCCAATGTGACGATCTGGCTTTAAGTCGATTCGATAACAAATGACGAAAACAGACGCATTTCTCAGGTTTTTACTACATATAAACACTTTTCACATTCTCCCATGCAACGCGGCAGCTAGACCTCCTTTCATGCAAAATCTTAAGGTCCTAGGTCATGTCCAAGCCACCAAAGCCGGCTAAAAAGTGAATAATCGACAACTAAAACTTCAATTGTACTACTTCCTACTGACGTTTACTTCAACATAGAAGCTACTTATGTGTTCTACTATGGTGCTTTTAGTGTTTCGGCATACTTCAGCACGCGACATAGCTTTGCGGACGGTAAATGTAAAGCGGCCAATGTGACGATCTGGCTTTAAGTCGATTCGATAACAAATGACGAAAACGGACAGATTACTTAGGTTTTTACTACATATGAACACTTTTCACATTCTCCCATGCAACGCGGCTGCTAGTCCTCCTTTCATGCAAAATCTTAAGGTATAAGGTCATGTCCAAGCCACTAAACCCTTCTAAAAAAGGAATAATCGACAACTAAAACTTGAATTGTACTACTTCTTACTGGCTATTACTTCAACTTAGAAGCTTCTTCTGTGTTCTACTATGGTGCTTTTAGTGTCTCCGCATACCGCAGCACGCGACATAGCTTTGCAGACGATAAATGTAACCGTCTCAGAGAGAAAAGCGGCCAATGTGACGATCTGGCTTTAAGTCGATTCGATAAAAAATGACGAAAGCGGACGGATTTCTCAGGTTTTTACTACATATGAACACTTTTCACATTCTCCCGTGCAACGCGGCTGCTAGTCCTCCTTTCATGCAAAATCTTAAGGTTCCACCTCATGTCCAAGCCACCAAAGCCGGCTAAGAAGTGAATAATCGATAACTAAAACTTGAATTGTACTACTTCTTACTGGCTATTACTTCAACTTAGAATCTTTTTCTGTGTTCTACTATGGTGCTTTTAGTGTCTCCGCATACCGCAGCACGCGACATAGCTTTGCAGACGATAAATATAACCGTCTCAGAGAGAAAAGCGGCCAATTTGACGATCTGGCTTTAAGTCGATTCGATAACAAATGACGAAAACGGACGGATTTCTCAGGTTTTTACTACATATGAACACTTTTCGCATTCTCCCGTGCAACGCGGCTGCATATCCTTTTTCCATGGAAAATGTTAAGGTCCTAGGTCATGTCCAAGCCACCAAAGCCGGCTAAAAAGTGCATAATCGACAACTAAAACTTGAATTGTACTATTTCTTACTGGCTATTACTTCAAAATAGAAGCTTCTTCTGTGTTCTACTATGGTGCTTTTAGTGTCTCCGCACACCGCGGCACGCGACGTAGCTTTGCAGACGATAAATGTATCCGTCTCAGAGAGAAAAGCGGCCAATGTGACAATCTGGCTTTAAGTCGATTCGATAACAAATGACGAAAACGGACGGATTTCTCAGGTTTTTACTACATATGAACACTTTTCACATTCTCCCATGCAACGCGGCTGCTAGACATCCTTTCATGCAAAATCTTAAGGTCCTAGGTCATGTCCAAGCCACCAAAGCCGGCAAAAAAGTGAATAATCGACAACTAAAACTTCAATTGTACTACTTCTTACTGGCTATTACTTCAACTTAGAAGCTTCTTCTGTGTTCTACTATGGTGCTTTTAGTGTCTCCGCATACCGCAGCACGCGACATAGCTTTGCAGACGATAAATGTAAGTGTCTCAGAGAGAAAAGCGGCCAATGTGACGATCTGGCTTTAAGTCGATTCGATAACAAATGACGAAAACGGACGGATTTCTCAGGTTTTTACTACATATGAACACTTTTCACATTCTCCCATGCAACGCGCCTGATAGTCCTCCTTTTATGCAAAATCTTATGGTCCTAGGTCATGTCCAAGCCACCAAAGCCGGCTAAAAAGTGAATAATCGACAACTAAAACTTCAATTGTACTACTTCCTACTGACGTTTACTTCAACATAGAAGCTACTTCTGTGTTCTACTATGGTGCTTTTAGTGTTTCGGCATACCGCAGCACGCGACATAGCTTTGCAGACGATAAATGTAACCGTTTCAGAGAGAAAACCGGCCAATGTGAGGATCTGGCTTTAAGTCGATTCGATAACAAATGACGAAAACGGACGGATTTCTCAGGTTTTTACTACATATGAACACTTTTCACATTCTCCCGTGCAAAGCGGCTGCTAGTCCTACTTTCATGCATTTATTAAGGTTTCACCTCATGTCCAAGGCACCAAAGCCGGCTAAAAAGTGAATAATCAATAACTAAAACTTGAATTGTACTACTTCTTACTGGCTATTACTTCAACTTAGAAGCTTCTTCTATGTTCTACTATGGTGCTTTTAGTGTTTCCGCATACCGCAGCACGCGACATAGCTTTCTAGACGATAAATGTAACCGTTTTAGAGAGAAGAGCGGCCAATGTGACGATCTGGCTTTAAGTCGATTCGATAACAAATGACGAAAACGGACGGATTTCTCAGGTTTTTACTACATATGAACACTTTTCACATTCTCGCCTGCAACGTGCCTGCTAGTCCTCCTTTCATGCAAAATCTTAAGGTTCCAACTCATCTCAAAGCCACCAAAGCCGGCTAAAAAGTGAATAATCGATAACTAAAACTTGAATTGTACTACTTCTTACTGGCTATTACTTCAACTTAGAAGCTTCTTCTGTGTTCTACTATGGTGCTTTTAGTGTCTCCGCATACCGCACCACGCGACATAGTTTTGCAGACAACAAATGTAACCGTCTCAGAGAGAAAAGCGGCCAATGTGACGATCTGGCTTTAAGTCGATTCGATAACAAAGACGAAACCGGACGGATTTCTCAGGTTTTTACTACATATGAACACTTTTCACATTCTCCCGTGCAACGCGGCTGCTAGTCCTCCTTTCATGCAAAATCTTAAGGTCCTAGGTCATGTCCAAGCCACCAAAGCCGGCTAAAAAGTGAATAATCGACAACTAAAACTTGAATTGTACTACTTCTTACTGGCTATTACTTCAACTTAGAAGCTTCTTATGTGTTCTAATATGGTGCTTTTAGTGTCTCCGCATACCGCAGCACGCGACATAGCTTTGCAGACGATAAATGTAACCGTTTCAGAGAGAATAGCGGCCGATGTGACGTTCTGGCTTTAAATCGATTCGATAACAAATGACGAAAACGGACGGATTTCTCAGGTTTTTACTACATATGAACACTTTTCACATTCCCCCGTGCAACGCGGCTGCTAGTCTTCCTTTCATGCAAAATCTTAAGGTCCTAGGTCATGTCCAAGCCACCAAAGCCGGCTACAAAGTGATTAATCGACAACTAAAACTTGAATTGTACTACTTCTTACTGGCTATTACTTCAACTTAGAAGCTTCTTCTGTGTTCTAATATGGTGCTTTTAGTGTCTCCGCATACCGCAGCACGCGACATAGCTTTGCAGACGATAAATGTGACCGTCTCAGGGAGAAAAGCGGCTAATGTGACGATCTGGCTTTAAGTCGATTCGATAACAAATGACGAAAACGGACGGAATTCTCAGGTTTTTACTACATATGATCACTTTTCACATTCTCCCGCGCAACGCGGCTGCTATTCCTACTTTCATGCAAAACCTTAAGGTTCCACCTCATGTCCAAGCCACCAAAGCCGGCTAAAAAGTGAATAATCGTCAACTAAAATTGAATTGTACCACTTCTTACTGGCTATTACTTCAACTTAGAAGCTTCTTCTGTGTTCTACTATTGTGCTTTTATTGTTTCCACATACCGCAGCACGCGACATAGCTTTGCAGATGATAAATGTAACCGTCTCAGAGAGAAAAGCGGCCAAAGTGACGATCTGACTTTAAGTCGATTCGATAACAAATCACGAAAACGGACCGATTTCTCAGGTTTTTACTACATATGAACACTTTTCACATTCTCCCATGCAACGCGGCTGCTAGTCCTCCTTTCACGCAAAATCTTAAGGTCCTAGGGCATGTCCAAGCCACCAAAGACGGCTAAAAAGTGAATAATCGATAACTAAAACTTGAATTGTACTACTTCTTACTGGATATTACTTCAACTTAGAAGCTTCTTCTGTGTTCTACTATGGTGCTTTTAGTGTCTCCGCATACCGCAGCACGCGTCATAGGTTTGCAGACGATAAATGTAACCGTCTCAGAGAGAAGAGCGGCCAATGTGACGATCTGGCTTTAAGTCGATTCGATAACAAATGACGAAAACGGACGGATTTGTCAGGATTTTACTACATATGAACACTTTTCACATTCTCCCATGCAACGCGGCTGCTAGTCTTCCTTTCACGCAAAATCATAAGGTCATAGGTCATGTCCCAGCCACCAAAGCCGGGTGAAAAGTGAATAATCGATAACTAAAACTTGAATTGTACTACTTCTTGCTGGCTATTACTTCAATTTAGAATCTTTTTCTGTGTTCTACTATGGTACTTTTAGTGTCTCCGCATACCGCAGCACGCGACATAGCTTTGCAGACGATAAATGTAACCGTCTCAGAGAGAAAAGCGGCCAATTTGACGATCTGGCTTTAAGACGATTCGATAACAAATGACGAAAACGGACGGATTTCTCAGGTTTTTACTACATATGAACACTTTTCACATTCTCCCGTGCAACGCGGCTGCATATCCTCCTTTCATGGAAAATCTTAAGGTCCTAGGTCATGTCCAAGCCACCAAAGCCGGCTAAAAAGTGAATAATCGTCAACTAAAATTGAATTGTACTACTTCTTACTGGCTATTACTTCAACTTAGAAGCATCTTCTGTGTTCTACTATGGTGCTTTTATTGTTTCCACATACCGCAACACGCGACATAGCTTTGCAGATGATAAATGTAACCGTCTCAGAAAGAAATGCGGCCAATGTGACGATCTGGCTTTAAGTCGATTCGATAACAAATGACGAAAACGGTCCTATTTCTCTGGTTTTTACTACATATGAACACTTTTCACATTCTCCCATGCAACGCGGCTGCTACTCCTCCTTTCATGCAAAATCTTAAGGTCCTAGGTCATGTCCAAGCCACCAAAGCCGGCTAAAAAGTGAAAAATCGTCAACTAAAATTGAATTGTACTACTTCTTACTGGCTATTACTTCAACTTAGAAGCATCTTCTGTGTTCTACTATGGTGCTTTTATTGTTTCCACATACCGCAGCACGCGACATAGCTTTGCAGATGATAAATGTAACCGTCTCAGAAAGAAATGCGGCCAATGTGACGATCTGGCTTTAAGTCGATTCGATAACAAATGACGAAAACGGTCCTATTTCTCTGGTTTTTACTACATATGAACACTTTTCACATTCTCCCATGCAACGCGGCTGCTACTCCTCCTTTCATGCAAAATCTTAAGGTCCTAGGTCATGTCCAAGCCACCAAAGCCGGCTAAAATGTGAATAATCGACAACTGAAACTTCAATTGTACTACTTCTTACTGGCTATTACTTCATTTTAGAAGTTTCTTTTGTGTTCTACTATGGTGCTTTTAGTGTCTCCGCATACCGCAGCACGCGACATAGCTTTGCAGACGATAAATGTATCCGTCTCAGAGAGAAAAGCGGCCAATGTGACGATCTGGCTTTAAGTCGATTCGATAACAAATGACGAAAACAGACGCATTTCTCAGGTTTTTACTACATATAAACACTTTTCACATTCTCCCATGCAACGCGGCAGCTAGACCTCCTTTCATGCAAAATCTTAAGGTCCTAGGTCATGTCCAAGCCACCAAAGCCGGCTAAAAAGTGAATAATCGACAACTAAAACTTCAATTGTACTACTTCCTACTGACGTTTACTTCAACATAGAAGCTACTTATGTGTTCTACTATGGTGCTTTTAGTGTTTCGGCATACCGCAGCACGCGACATAGCTTTGCGGACGGTAAATGTAAAGCGGCCAATGTGACGATCTGGCTTTAAGTCGATTCGATAACAAATGACGAAAACGGACAGATTACTTAGGTTTTTACTACATATGAACACTTTTCACATTCTCCCATGCAACGCGGCTGCTAGTCCTCCTTTCATGCAAAATCTTAAGGTATAAGGTCATGTCCAAGCCACTAAACCCTTCTAAAAAAGGAATAATCGACAACTAAAACTTGAATTGTACTACTTCTTACTGGCTATTACTTCAACTTAGAAGCTTCTTCTGTGTTCTACTATGGTGCTTTTAGTGTCTCCGCATACCGCAGCACGCGACATAGCTTTGCAGACGATAAATGTAACCGTCTCAGAGAGAAAAGCGGCCAATGTGACGATCTGGCTTTAAGTCGATTCGATAAAAAATGACGAAAGCGGACGGATTTCTCAGGTTTTTACTACATATGAACACTTTTCACATTCTCCCGTGCAACGCGGCTGCTAGTCCTCCTTTCATGCAAAATCTTAAGGTTCCACCTCATGTCCAAGCCACCAAAGCCGGCTAAGAAGTGAATAATCGATAACTAAAACTTGAATTGTACTACTTCTTACTGGCTATTACTTCAACTTAGAATCTTTTTCTGTGTTCTACTATGGTGCTTTTAGTGTCTCCGCATACCGCAGCACGCGACATAGCTTTGCAGACGATAAATATAACCGTCTCAGAGAGAAAAGCGGCCAATTTGACGATCTGGCTTTAAGTCGATTCGATAACAAATGACGAAAACGGACGGATTTCTCAGGTTTTTACTACATATGAACACTTTTCGCATTCTCCCGTGCAACGCGGCTGCATATCCTTTTTCCATGGAAAATGTTAAGGTCCTAGGTCATGTCCAAGCCACCAAAGCCGGCTAAAAAGTGCATAATCGACAACTAAAACTTGAATTGTACTATTTCTTACTGGCTATTACTTCAAAATAGAAGCTTCTTCTGTGTTCTACTATGGTGCTTTTAGTGTCTCCGCACACCGCAGCACGCGACGTAGCTTTGCAGACGATAAATGTATCCGTCTCAGAGAGAAAAGCGGCCAATGTGACAATCTGGCTTTAAGTCGATTCGATAACAAATGACGAAAACGGACGGATTTCTCAGGTTTTTACTACATATGAACACTTTTCACATTCTCCCATGCAACGCGGCTGCTAGACATCCTTTCATGCAAAATCTTAAGGTCCTAGGTCATGTCCAAGCCACCAAAGCCGGCAAAAAAGTGAATAATCGACAACTAAAACTTCAATTGTACTACTTCTTACTGGCTATTACTTCAACTTAGAAGCTTCTTCTGTGTTCTACTATGGTGCTTTTAGTGTCTCCGCATACCGCAGCACGCGACATAGCTTTGCAGACGATAAATGTAAGTGTCTCAGAGAGAAAAGCGGCCAATGTGACGATCTGGCTTTAAGTCGATTCGATAACAAATGACGAAAACGGACGGATTTCTCAGGTTTTTACTACATATGAACACTTTTCACATTCTCCCATGCAACGCGCCTGATAGTCCTCCTTTTATGCAAAATCTTATGGTCCTAGGTCATGTCCAAGCCACCAAAGCCGGCTAAAAAGTGAATAATCGACAACTAAAACTTCAATTGTACTACTTCCTACTGACGTTTACTTCAACATAGAAGCTACTGCTGTGTTCTACTATGGTGCTTTTAGTGTTTCGGCATACCGCAGCACGCGACATAGCTTTGCAGACGATAAATGTAACCGTTTCAGAGAGAAAACCGGCCAATGTGAGGATCTGGCTTTAAGTCGATTCGATAACAAATGACGAAAACGGACGGATTTCTCAGGTTTTTACTACATATGAACACTTTTCACATTCTCGCCTGCAACGTGGCTGCTAGTCCTCCTTTCATGCAAAATCTTAAGGTTCCAACTCATCTCAAAGCCACCAAAGCCGGCTAAAAAGTGAATAATCGATAACTAAAACTTGAATTGTACTACTTCTTACTGGCTATTACTTCAACTTAGAAGCTTCTTCTGTGTTCTACTATGGTGCTTTTAGTGTCTCCGCATACCGCAGCGCGCGACATAGCTTTGCAGACGATAAATGTAACCGTCTCAGAGAGAAAAGCGGCCAATTTGACGATCTGGCTTTAAGACGATTCGATAACAAATGACGAAAACGGACGGATTTCTCAGGTTTTTACTACATATGAACACTTTTCACATTCTCCCGTGCAACGCTGCTGCAAGTCCTCCTTTCATGGAAAATCTTAAGGTCCTAGGTCATGTCCAAGCCACCAAAGCCGGCTAAAAAGTGAATAATCGATAACTAAAACTTGAATTGTACTACTTCTTACTGGCTATTACTTCAAATTAGAAGCTTCTTCTGTGTTCTACTATGGTGCTTTTAATGTTTCGGCATACCGCAGCACGCGTCATAGCTTTGCAGACGATAAATGTAACCGTTTCAGAGAGAAGAACGGCCAATGTGACGATCTGGCTTTAAGTCGATTCGATAACAAATGACGAAAACGGACGGATTTCTCAGGTTTTTATTACATATGAACATTTTTCACATTCTCCCGTGCAACGCGGCTGCATATCCTCCTTTCATGGAAAATCTTAAGGTCCTAGGTCATGTCCAAGCCACCAAAGCCGGCTAAAAAGTGAAAAATCGTCAACTAAAATTGAATTGTACTACTTCTTACTGGCTATTACTTCAACTTAGAAGCATCTTCTGTGTTCTGCTATGGTGCTTTTATTGTTTCCACATACCGCAGCACGCGACATAGCTTTGCAGATGATAAATGTAACCGTCTCAGAAAGAAATGCGGCCAATGTGACGATCTGGCTTTAAGTCGATTCGATAACAAATGACGAAAACGGTCCTATTTCTCTGGTTTTTACTACATATGAACACTTTTCACATTCTCCCATGCAACGCGGCTGCTACTCCTCCTTTCATGCAAAATCTTAAGGTCCTAGGTCATGTCCAAGCCACCAAAGCCGGCTAAAATGTGAATAATCGACAACTGAAACTTCAATTGTACTACTTCTTACTGGCTATTACTTCATTTTAGAAGCTTCTTTTGTGTTCTACTATGGTGCTTTTAGTGTCTCCGCATACCGCAGCACGCGACATAGCTTTGCAGACGATAAATGTATCCGTCTCAGAGAGAAAAGCGGCCAATGTGACGATCTGGCTTTAAGTCGATTCGATAACAAATGACGAAAACGGACAGATTACTTAGGTTTTTACTACATATGAACACTTTGCACATTCTCCCATGCAACGCGGCTGCTAGTCCTCCTTTCATGCAAAATCTTATGGTATAAGGTCATGTCCAAGCCACTAAACCCTTCTAAAAAAGGAATAATCGACAACTAAAACTTGAATTGTACTACTTCTTACTGGCTATTACTTCAGCTTAGAAGCTTCTTTTGTGTTCTACTATGGTGCTTTTAGTGTCTCCGCATACCGCAGCACGCGACATAGCTTTGCAGACGATAAATGTAACCGTCTCAGAGAGAAAAGCGGCCAATGTGTCGATCTGGCTTTAAGTCGATTCGATAAAAAATGACGAAAGCGGACGGATTTCTCAGGTTTTTACTACATATGAACACTTTTCACATTCTCCCGTGCAACGCGGCTGCTAGTCCTCCTTTCATGCAAAATCTTAAGGTTCCACCTCATGTCCAAGCCACCAAAGCCGGCTAAGAAGTGAATAATCGATAACTAAAACTTGAATTGTACTACTTCTTACTGGCTATTACTTCAACTTAGAATCTTTTTCTGTGTTCTACTATGGTGCTTTTAGTGTCTCCGCATACCGCAGCACGCGACATAGCTTTGCAGACGATAAATATAACCGTCTCAGAGAGAAAAGCGGCCAATTTGACGATCTGGCTTTAAGTCGATTCGATAACAAATGACGAAAACGGACGGATTTCTCAGGTTTTTACTACATATGAACACTTTTCGCATTCTCCCGTGCAACGCGGCTGCATATCCTCCTTCCATGGAAAATGTTAAGGTCCTAGGTCATGTCCAAGCCACCAAAGCCGGCTAAAAAGTGCATAATCGACAAGTAAAACTTGAATTGTACTATTTCTTACTGGCTATTACTTCAAAATAGAAGCTTCTTCTGTGTTCTACTATGGTGCTTTTAGTGTCTCCGCACACCGCAGCACGCGACGTAGCTTTGCAGACGATAAATGTAAGTGTCTCAGAGAGAAAAGCGGCCAATGTGACGATCTGGCTTTAAGTCGATTCGATAACAAATGACGAAAACGGACGGATTTCTCAGGTTTTTACTACATATGAACACTTTTCACATTCTCCCATGCAACGCGGCTGCTAGACATCCTTTCATGCAAAATCTTAAGGTCCTAGGTCATGTCCAAGCCACCAAAGCCGGCAAAAAAGTGAATAATCGACAACTAAAACTTCAATTGTACTACTTCTTACTGGCTATTACTTCAACTTAGAAGCTTCTTCTGTGTTCTACTATGGTGCTTTTAGTGTCTCCGCATACCGCAGCACGCGACATAGCTTTGCAGACGATAAATGTAAGTGTCTCAGAGAGAAAAGCGGCCAATGTGACGATCTGGCTTTAAGTCGATTCGATAACAAATGACGAAAACGGACGGATTTCTCAGGTTTTTACTACATATGAACACTTTTCACATTCTCCGATGCAACGCGGCTGATATTCCTCCTTTTATGCAAAATCTTATGGTCCTAGGTCATGTCCAAGCCACCAAAGCCGGCTAAAAAGTGAATAATCGACAACTAAAACTTCAATTGTACTACTTCCTACTGACGTTTACTTCAACATAGAAGCTACTTCTGTGTTCTACTATGGTGCTTTTAGTGTTTCGGCATACCGCAGCACGCGACATAGCTTTGCAGACGATAAATGTAACCGTTTCAGAGAGAAAACCGGCCAATGTGACGATCTGGCTTTAAGTCGATTCCATAACAAATGACGAAAACGGACGGATTTCTCAGGTTTTTACTACATATGAACACTTTTCGCATTCTCCCGTGCAAAGCGGCTGCTAGTCCTACTTTCATGCATTTATTAAGATTCCACCTCATGTCCAAATCACCAAAGCCGGCTAAATAGTGAATAATCAATAACTAAAACTTGAATTGTACTAGTTCTTACTGGCTATTACTTCAACTTAGAAGCTTCTTCTGTGTTCTACTACGGTGCCTTTAGTGTCTCCGCATACCGCAGCACGCGACATAGCTTTGCAGAGAACAAATGTAACCGTCTCAGAGAGAAAAGTGGCCAATGTGACGATCTGGCTTTAAGTCGATTCGATAACAAATGACGAAAACGGACGGATTTCTCAGGTTTTTACTACATATAAACACTTTTCACATTCTCCCATGCAACGCGGCTGCTAGACATCCTTTCATGCAATCACTTAAGGTCCTAGGTCATGTCCAAGCCACCAAAGCCGGCAAAAAAGTGAATAATCGATAACTAAAACTCTAATTGTACTACTTCTTACTGGCTATTACTTCAACTTAGAAGCTTCTTCTGTGTTCTACTATGGTGCTTTTAGTGTCTCCGCATACCGCAGCACGCGACATAGCTTTGCAGACGATAAATGTAAGTGTCTCAGAGAGAAAAGTGGCCAATGTGACGATCTGGCTTTAAGTCGATTCGATAACAAATGACGAAAACGGACGGATTTCTCAGGTTTTTACTACATATGAACACTTTTCACATTCTCCCATGCAACGCGCCAGATAGTCCTCCTTTTATGCAAAATCTTATGGTCCTCGGTCATGTCCAAGCCACCAAAGCCGGCTAAAAAGTGAATAATCGACAACTAAAACTTCAATTGTACTACTTCCTACTGGAGTTTACTTCAACATAGAAGCTACTTCAGTGTTCTACTATGGTGCTTTTAGTGTTTCGGCATACCGCAGCACGCGACATAGCTTTGCAGACGATAAATGTAACCGTTTCAGAGAGAAAACCGGCCAATGTGAGGATCTGGCTTTAAGTCGATTCGATAACAAATGACGAAAACGGACGGATTTCTCAGGTTTTTACTACATATGAACACTTTTCACATTCTCCCGTGCAAAGCGGCTGCTAGTCCTACTTTCATGCATTTATTAAGGTTTCACCTCATGTCCAAGGCACCAAAGCCGGCTAAAAAGTGAATAATCAATAACTAAAACTTGAATTGTACTACTTCTTACTGGCTATTACTTCAACTTAGAAGCTTCTTCTGTGTTCTACTATGGTGCTTTTAGTGTTTCCGCATACCGCAGCACGCGACATAGCTTTCTAGACGATAAATGTAACCGTTTTAGAGAGAAGAGCGGCCAATGTGACGATCTGGCTTTAAGTCGATTCGATAACAAATGACGAAAACGGACGGATTTCTCAGGTTTTTACTACATATGAACACTTTTCACATTCTCGCCTGCAACGTGGCTGCTAGTCCTCCTTTCATGCAAAATCTTAAGGTTCCAACTCATCTCAAAGCCACCAAAGCCGGCTAAAAAGTGAATAATCGATAACTAAAACTTGAATTGTACTACTTCTTACTGGCTATTACTTCAACTTAGAAGCTTCTTCTGTGTTCTACTATGGTGCTTTTAGTGTCTCCGCATACCGCAGCGCGCGACATAGCTTTGCAGACAACAAATGTAACCGTCTCAGAGTGAAAAGCGGCCAATGTGACGATCTGGCTTTAAGTCGATTCGATAACAAATGACGAAAACGGACGGATTTCTCAGGTTTTTACTACATATGAACACTTTCACATTCTCCCGTGCAACGCGGCTGCTAGTCCTCCTTTCATGCAAAATCTTAAGGTCCTAGGTCATGTCCAAGCCACCAAAGACGGCTAAAATGTGGACAAACGACAACTAAAACTTGAATTGTATTACTTCTTACTGGCTATTACTTCAACTTAGAAGCTTCATCTGTGTTCTACTATGGTGCTTTCAGTGTCTCCGCACACCGCAGCACGCGACATAGCTTTGCAGACGGTAAATGTAACCGTCTCAGAGAGAAAAGCGGCCAATGTGTCGATCTGGCTTGAAGTCGATTCGATAACAAATGACGAAAGCGGACGGATTTCTCAGGTTTTTACTACATATGAACACTTTTCACATTCTCGCGTGCAACGCGGCTGCTAGTCCTCCTTTCATGCAAAATCTTATGGTCCTAGGTCATGAAATAGCCACCAAAGCCGGCTAAAAAGTGAATAATCGACAACTAAAACTTGAATTGTACTACTTCTTACTGGCTATTACTTCAACTTAGAAGCTTCTTCTGTGTTCTACTACGGTGCTTTTAGTGTCTCCGCATACCGCAGCACGCGACATAGCTTTGCAGACGGTAAATGTAACCGTCTCAGAGAGAAAAGCGGCCAATGTGACGATATGGCTTGAAGTCGATTCGATAACAAATGACGAAAGCGGACGGATTTCTCAGGTTTTTACTACATATAAACACTTTTCACATTCTCCCATGCAACGCGGCTGCTAGACATCCTTTCATGCAAACACTTAAGGTCCTAGGTCATGTCCAAGCCACCAAAGCCGGCAAAAAAGTGAATAATCGATAACTAAAACTTGAATTGTACTACTTCTTACTGGCTATTACTTCAACTTAGAAGCTTCTTCTGTGTTCTACTATGGTGCTTTTAGTGTCTCCGCATACCGCAGCACGCGACATAGCTTTGCAGACGATAAATGTAAGTGTCTCAGAGAGAAAAGCGGCCAATGTGACGATCTGGCTTTAAGTCGATTCGATAACAAATGACGAAAACGGACGGATTTCTCAGGTTTTTACTACATATGAACATTTTTCACATTCTCGCGTGCAACGCGGCTGCTAGTCCTCCTTTCATGCAAAATCTTAAGGTTCCAACTCATCTCAAAGCCACCAAAGCCGGCTAAAAAGTGAATAATCGATAACTAAAACTTGAATTGTACTACTTCTTACTGGCTATTACTTCAACTTAGAAGCTTCTTCTGTGTTCTACTATGGTGCTTTTAGTGTCTCCGCATACCGCAGCGCGCGACATAGCTTTGCAGACAACAAATGTAACCGTCTCAGAGTGACAAGCGGCCAATGTGACGATCTGGCTTTAAGTCGATTCGATAACAAATGACGAAAACGGACGGATTTCTCAGGTTTTTACTACATATGAACACTTTTCACATTCTCCCGTGCAACGCGGCTGCTAGTCCTCCTTTCATGCAAAATCTTAAGGTCCTAGGTCATGTCCAAGCCACCAAAGACGGCTAAAATGTGGACAATCGACAACTAAAACTTGAATTGTATTACTTCTTACTGGCTATTACTTCAACTTAGAAGCTTCTTCTGTGTTCTACTATGGTGCTTTTAGTGTCTCCGCATACCGCAGCACGCGACATAGCTTTGCAGACGATAAATGTAACCGTCTCAGAGAGAAAAGCGGCCAATGTGACGATCTGGCTTGAAGTCGATTCGATAACAAATGGATTTCTCAGGTTTTTACTACATATGAACACTTTTCACATTCTTGCGTGCAACGCGGCTGCTAGTCCTCCTTTCATGCAAAATCTTAAGGTTCCAACTCATCTCAAAGCCACCAAAGCCGGCTAAAAAGTGAATAATCGATAACTAAAACTTGAATTGTACTACTTCTTACTGGCGATTACTTCAACTTAGAAGCTTCTTCTGTTTTATACTATGGTGCTTTTAGTGTTTCCGCATACCGCAGCACGCGACATAGCTTTGCAGACGATAAATGTTACCGTCTCAGAGAGAAGAGCGGCCAATGTGACGATCTGGCTTTAAGTCGATTCGATAACAAATGACGAAAACGGACGGATTTCTCAGGATTTTACTACATATGAACACTTTTCACATTCTCCCGTGCAACGCGGCTGCTAGTCTTCCTTTCATGCAAAATCTTAAGGTCATAGGTTATGGCCAAGCCACCAAAGCCGGCTAAAAAGTAATTAATCGATAACTAAAACTTGAATTGTACTACTTCTTACTGGCTATTACTTCAACATAGAATTTTTTTCTGTGTTCTACTATGGTGCTTTTAGTGTCTCCGCATACCGCAGCACGCGACATAGCTTTGCAGACGATAAATGTAACCGTCTCAGAGAGAGAAGCGGCCAATTTGACGATCTGGCTTTAAGTCGATTCGATAACAAATGACGAAAACGGACGGATTTCTCAGTTTTTTACTACATATGAACACTTTTCCCATTCTCCCGTGCAACGCGGCTGCAAGTCTTCCTTTCATAGAAAATCTTAAGGTCCTAGCTCATGTCCAAGCCACCAAAGCCGGCTAAAAAGTCAATAATCGATAACTAAAACTTGAATTGTACTACTTCTTACTGGCTATTACTTCAAATTAAAAGCTTCTTCTGTGTTATAATATGGTGCTTTTAGTGTTTCGGCATACCGCAGCAAGCGACATAGCTTTGCAGACGATAAATGTAACCGTTTCAGAGAGAAGAACGGCCAATGTGACGATCTGGCTTTAAGTCGATTCGATAACAAATGACGAAAACGGACGGATTTCTCAGGTTTTTACTACATATGAACACTTTTCACATTCTCCCGTGCAACGCGGCTACAAGTCCTCCTTTCATGGAAAATCTTAAGGTCCTAGGTCATGTCCAAGCCACCAAAGACGGCTAAAAAGTGAATAATCGTCAACTAAAATTGAATTGTACTACTTCTTACTGGCTATTACTTCAACTTAGAAGCTTCTTCTGTGTTCTACTATCGTGCTTTTAGTGTCTCCGCATACCGCAGCACGCGACATAGCTTTGCAGACGATAAATGTAACCGTCTCAGAAAGAAAAGCGGGCAATGTGACGATCAGGCCTTAAGTCAATTCGATAACAAATGACGAAAACGGACTGATTTCTCAGGTTTTTACTACATATGAACACTTTTCACATTCTCCCATGCAACGCGGCTGCCAGTCCTCCTTTCATGCAAAATGTTAAGGTCCAAGGTCATGTCCAAGCCACCAAAGCCGGCTAAAAAGTGAATAATCGACAACTAAAACTTGAATTGTACTATTTGTTACTGGCCATTACTTCAGAATAGAAGCTTCTTCTGTGTTCTACTATGGTGCTTTTAGTGTTTCCGCATACCGCAGCACGCGACATAGCTTTGCAGACGATAAATGTAACCGCTTCAGAGAGAAAACCGGCCAATGTGACGATCTGGCTTTAAGTCGATTCGATAACAAATGACGAAAACGGACGGATTTCTCAGGTTTTTACTACATATGAACACTTTTCACATTCTCCCGTGCAAAGCGGCTGCTAGTCCTACTTTCATGCATTTATTAAGATTCCACCTCATGTCCAAATCACGAAAGCCGGCTAAAATGTGAATAATCAATAACTAAAACTTGAATTGTACTACTTCTTACTGGCTATTACTTCAACTTAGAAGCTTCTTCTGTGTTCTACTATGGTGCTTTTAGTGTCTCCGCATACCGCAGCACGCGACATAGCTTTGCAGACGATAAATGTAAGTGTCTCAGAGAGAAAAGCGGCCAATGTGACGATCTGGCTTTAAGTCGATTCGATAACAAATGACGAAAACGGACGGATTTCTCAGGTTTTTACTACATATGAACACTTTTCACATTCTCCCATGCAACGCGGCTGCTAGTCCTCCTTTCATGCAAAATCTTAAGGTTCCAACTCATCTCAAGGCCACCAAAGCCGGCTAAAAAGTGAATAATCGATAACTAAAACTTGAATTGTACTACTTCTTACTGGCTATTACTTCAACTTAGAAGCTTCTTCTGTGTTCTACTATGGTGCTTTTAGTGTCTCCGCATACCGCAGCGCGCGACATAGCTTTGCAGACAACTAATGTAACCGTCTCAGAGTGAAAAGCGGCCAATGTGACGATCTGGCTTTAAGTCGATTCGATAACAAATGACGAAAACGGACGGATTTCTCAGGTTTTTACTACATAAGAACACTTTCACATTCTCCCATGCAACGCGGCTGCTAGTCCTCCTTTCATGCAAAATCTTAAGGTCCTAGGTCATGTCCAAGCCACTAAAGACGGCTAAAATGTGGACAAACGACAACTAAAACTTGAATTGTACTACTTCTTACTGGCTATTACTTCAACTTAGAAGCTTCTTCTGTGTTCTACTACGGTGCTTTTAGTGTCTCCGCATACCGCAGCACGCGACATAGCTTTGCAGAGAACAAATGTAACCGTCTCAGAGAGAAAAGTGGCCAATGTGACGATCTGGCTTTAAGTCGATTCGATAACAAATGACGAAAACGGCCGATTTCTCAGGTTTTTACTACATATAAACACTTTTCACATTCTCCCATGCAACGCGGCTGCTAGACATCCTTTCATGCAAACACTTAAGGTCCTAGGTCATGTCCAAGCCACCAAAGCCGGCAAAAAAGTGAATAATCGATAACTAAAACTTGAATTGTACTACTTCTTACTGGCTATTACTTCAACTTAGAAGCTTCTTCTGTGTTCTACTATGGTGCTTTTAGTGTCTCCGCATACCGCAGCACGCGACATAGCTTTGCAGACGATAAATGTAAGTGTCTCAGAGAGAAAAGCGGCCAATGTGACGATCTGGCTTTAAGTCGATTCGATAACAAATGACGAAAACGGACGGATTTCTCAGGTTTTTACTACATATGAACATTTTTCACATTCTCGCGTGCAACGCGGCTGCTAGTCCTCCTTTCATGCAAAATCTTAAGGTTCCAACTCATCTCAAAGCCACCAAAGCCGGCTAAAAAGTGAATAATCGATAACTAAAACTTGAATTGTACTACTTCTTACTGGCTATTACTTCAACTTAGAAGCTTCTTCTGTGTTCTACTATGGTGCTTTTAGTGTCTCCGCATACCGCAGCGCGCGACATAGCTTTGCAGACAACAAATGTAACCGTCTCAGAGTGACAAGCGGCCAATGTGACGATCTGGCTTTAAGTCGATTCGATAACAAATGACGAAAACGGACGGATTTCTCAGGTTTTTACTACATATGAACACTTTCACATTCTCCCGTGCAACGCGGCTGCTAGTCCTCCTTTCATGCAAAATCTTAAGGTCCTAGGTCATGTCCAAGCCACCAAAGACGGCTAAAATGTGGACAAACGACAACTAAAACTTCAATTGTACTACTTCCTACTGGAGTTTACTTCAACATAGAAGCTACTTCAGTGTTCTACTATGGTGCTTTTAGTGTTTCGGCATACCGCAGCACGCGACATAGCTTTGCAGACGATAAATGTAACCGTTTCAGAGAGAAAACCGGCCAATGTGAGGATCTGGCTTTAAGTCGATTCGATAACAAATGACGAAAACGGACGGATTTCTCAGGTTTTTACTACATATGAACACTTTTCACATTCTCCCGTGCAAAGCGGCTGCTAGTCCTACTTTCATGCATTTATTAAGGTTCCACCTCATGTCCAAGACACCAAAGCCGGCTAAAAAGTGAATAATCAATAACTAAAACTTGAATTGTACTACTTCTTACTGGCTATTACTTCAACTTAGAAGCTTCTTCTGTGTTCTACTATGGTGCTTTTAGTGTTTCCGCATACCGCAGCACGCGACATAGCTTTCTAGACGATAAATGTAACCGTTTTAGAGAGAAGAGCGGCCAATGTGACGATCTGGCTTTAAGTCGATTCGATAACAAATGACGAAAACGGACGGATTTCTCAGGTTTTTACTACATATGAACACTTTTCACATTCTCCCGTGCAACGCGGCTGCTAGTCCTCCTTTCATGCAAAATCTTAAGGTTCCAACTCATCTCAAAGCCACCAAAGCCGGCTAAAAAGTGAATAATCGATAACTAAAACTTGAATTGTACTACTTCTTACTGGCTATTACTTCAACTTAGAAGCTTCTTCTGTGTTCTACTATGGTGCTTTTAGTGTCTCCGCATACCGCAGCGCGCGACATAGCTTTGCAGACAACAAATGTAACCGTCTCAGAGTGACAAGCGGCCAATGTGACGATCTGGCTTTAAGTCGATTCGATAACAAATGACGAAAACGGACGGATTTCTCAGGTTTTTACTACATATGAACACTTTCACATTCTCCCGTGCAACGCGGCTGCTAGTCCTCCTTTCATGCAAAATCTTAAGGTCCTAGGTCATGTCCAAGCCACCAAAGACGGCTAAAATGTGGACAAACGACAACTAAAACTTCAATTGTACTACTTCCTACTGGAGTTTACTTCAACATAGAAGCTACTTCAGTGTTCTACTATGGTGCTTTTAGTGTTTCGGCATACCGCAGCACGCGACATAGCTTTGCAGACGATAAATGTAACCGTTTCAGAGAGAAAACCGGCCAATGTGAGGATCTGGCTTTAAGTCGATTCGATAACAAATGACGAAAACGGACGGATTTCTCAGGTTTTTACTACATATGAACACTTTTCACATTCTCCCGTGCAAAGCGGCTGCTAGTCCTACTTTCATGCATTTATTAAGGTTCCACCTCATGTCCAAGACACCAAAGCCGGCTAAAAAGTGAATAATCAATAACTAAAACTTGAATTGTACTACTTCTTACTGGCTATTACTTCAACTTAGAAGCTTCTTCTGTGTTCTACTATGGTGCTTTTAGTGTTTCCGCATACCGCAGCACGCGACATAGCTTTCTAGACGATAAATGTAACCGTTTTAGAGAGAAGAGCGGCCAATGTGACGATCTGGCTTTAAGTCGATTCGATAACAAATGACGAAAACGGACGGATTTCTCAGGTTTTTACTACATATGAACACTTTTCACATTCTCCCGTGCAACGCGGCTGCTAGTCCTCCTTTCATGCAAAATCTTAAGGTCCTAGGTCATGTCCAAGCCACCAAAGACGGCTAAAATGTGGACAATCGACAACTAAGACTTGAATTGTATTACTTCTTACTGGCTATTACTTCAACTTAGAAGCTTCTTCTGTGTTCTACTATGGTGCTTTTAGTGTCTCCGCATACCGCAGCACGCGACATAGCTTTGCAGACGATAAATGTAACCGTCTCAGAGAGAAAAGCGGCCAATGTGACGATCTGGCTTGAAGTCGATTCGATAACAAATGACGAAAGCGGACGGATTTCTCAGGTTTTTACTACATATGAACACTTTTCACATTCTTGCGTGCAACGCGGCTGCTAGTCCTCCTTTCATGCAAAATCTTAAGGTTCCAACTCATCTCAAAGCCACCAAAGCCGGCTAAAAAGTGAATAATCGATAACTAAAACTTGAATTGTACTACTTCTTACTGGCGATTACTTCAACTTAGAAGCTTCTTCTGTTTTCTACTATGGTGCTTTTAGTGTTTCCGCATACCGCAGCACGCGACATAGCTTTGCAGACGATAAATGTTACCGTCTCAGAGAGAAGAGCGGCCAATGTGACGATCTGGCTTTAAGTCGATTCGATAACAAATGACGAAAACGGACGGATTTCTCAGGATTTTACTACATATGAACACTTTTCACATTCTCCCGTGCAACGCGGCTGCTAGTCTTCCTTTCATGCAAAATATTAAGGTCATAGGTTATGGCCAAGCCACCAAAGCCGGCTAAAAAGTGAATAATCGATAACTAAAACTTGAATTGTACTACTTCTTACTGGCTATTACTTCAACATAGAATTTTTTTCTGTGTTCTACTATGGTGCTTTTAGTGTCTCCGCATACCGCAGCACGCGACATAGCTTTGCAGACGATAAATGTAACCGTCTCAGAGAGAGAAGCGGCCAATTTGACGATCTGGCTTTAAGTCGATTCGATAACAAATGACGAAAACGGACGGATTTCTCAGGTTTTTACTACATATGAACACTTTTCCCATTCTCCCGTGCAACGCGGCTGCAAGTCTTCCTTTCATAGAAAATCTTAAGGTCCTAGCTCATGTCCAAGCCACCAAAGCCGGCTAAAAAGTCAATAATCGATAACTAAAACTTGAATTGTACTACTTCTTACTGGCTATTACTTCAAATTAAAAGCTTCTTCTGTGTTATAATATGGTGCTTTTAGTGTTTCGGCATACCGCAGCAAGCGACATAGCTTTGCAGACGATAAATGTAACCGTTTCAGAGAGAAGAACGGCCAATGTGACGATCTGACTTTAAGTCGATTCGATAACAAATGACGAAAACGGACGGATTTCTCAGGTTTTTACTACATATGAACACTTTTCACATTCTCCCGTGCAACGCGGCTACAAGTCCTCCTTTCATGGAAAATCTTAAGGTCCTAGGTCATGTCCAAGCCACCAAAGCCGGCTAAAAAGTGAATAATCGTCAACTAAAATTGAATTGTACTACTTCTTACTGGCTATTACTTCAACTTAGAAGCTTCTTCTGTGTTCTACTATCGTGCTTTTAGTGTCTCCGCATACCGCAGCACGCGACATAGCTTTGCAGACGATAAATGTAACCGTCTCAGAAAGAAAAGCGGCCAATGTGACGATCAGGCCTTAAGTCAATTCGATAACAAATGACGAAAACGGACTGATTTCTCAGGTTTTTACTACATATGAACACTTTTCACATTCTCCCATGCAACGCGGCTGCCAGTCCTCCTTTCATGCAAAATGTTAAGGTCCAAGGTCATGTCCAAGCCACCAAAGCCGGCTAAAAAGTGAATAATCGACAACTAAAACTTGAATTGTACTATTTCTTACTGGCCATTACTTCAGAATAGAAGCTTCTTCTGTGTTCTACTATGGTGCTTTTAGTGTTTCCGCATACCGCAGCACGCGACATAGCTTTGCAGACGATAAATGTAACCGCCTCAGAGAGAAAACCGGCCAATGTGACGATCTGGCTTTAAGTCGATTCGATAACAAATGACGAAAACGGACGGATTTCTCAGGTTTTTACTACATATGAACACTTTTCACATTCTCCCGTGCAAAGCGGCTGCTAGTCCTACTTTCATGCATTTATTAAGATTCCACCTCATGTCCAAATCACGAAAGCCGGCTAAAAAGTGAATAATCAATAACTAAAACTTGAATTGTACTACTTCTTACTGGCTATTACTTCAACTTAGAAGCTTCTTCTGTGTTCTACTATGGTGCTTTTAGTGTTTCCGCATACCGCAGCACGCGACATAGCTTTGCAGACGATAAATGTAACCGTTTCAGAGAGAAAACCGGCCAATGTGAGGATCTGGCTTTAAGTCGATTCGATAACAAATGACGAAAACGGACGGATTTCTCAGGTTTTTACTACATATGAACACTTTTCACATTCTCCCGTGCAAAGCGGCTGCTAGTCCTACTTTCATGCATTTATTAAGGTTCCACCTCATGTCCAAGACACCAAAGCCGGCTAAAAAGTGAATAATCAATAGAGCGGCCAATGTGACGATCTGGCTTTAAGTCGATTCGATAACAAATGACGAAAACGGACGGATTTCTCAGGTTTTTACTACATATGAACACTTTCACATTCTTCCGTGCAACGCGGCTGCTAGTCCTCCTTTCATGCAAAATCTTAAGGTCCTAGGTCATGTCCAATCCACCAAAGACGGCTAAAATGTGGACAATCGACAACTAAAACTTGAATTGTATTACTTCTTACTGGCTATTACTTCAACTTAGAAGCTTCATCTGTGTTCTACTATGGTGCTTTTAGTGTCTCCGCATACCGCAGCACGCGACATAGCTTTGCAGACGGTAAATGTAACCGTCTCAGAGAGAAAAGCGGCCAATGTGACGATCTGGCTTGAAGTCGATTCGATAACAAATGACGAAAGCGGACGGATTTCTCAGGTTTTTACTACATATGAACACTTTTCACATTCTCGCGTGCAACGCGGCTGCTAGTCCTCCTTTCATGCAAAATCTTATGGTCCTAGGTCATGAAATAGCCACCAAAGCCGGCTAAAAAGTGAATAATCGACAACTAAGACTTGAATTGTACTACTTCTTACTGGCTATTACTTCAGAATAGAAGCTTCATCTGTGTTCTACTATGGTGCTTTTAGTGTCTCCGCATACCGCAGCACGCGACATAGCTTTGCAGACGGTAAATGTAACCGCTTCAGAGAGAAAACCGGCCAATGTGACGATCTGGCTTTAAGTCGATTCGATAACAAATGACGAAAACGGACGGATTTCTCAGGTTTTTACTACATATGAACACTTTTCACATTCTCCCGTGCAAAGCGGCTGCTAGTCCTACTTTCATGCATTTATTAAGATTCCACCTCATGTCCAAATCACGAAAGCCGGCTAAAATGTGAATAATCAATAACTAAAACTTGAATTGTACTACTTCTTACTGGCTATTACTTCAACTTAGAAGCTTCTTCTGTGTTCTACTATGGTGCTTTTAGTGTCTCCGCATACCGCAGCACGCGACATAGCTTTGCAGACGATAAATGTAAGTGTCTCAGAGAGAAAAGCGGCCAATGTGACGATCTGGCTTTAAGTCGATTCGATAACAAATGACGAAAACGGACGGATTTCTCAGGTTTTTACTACATATGAACACTTTTCACATTCTCCCATGCAACGCGGCTGCTAGTCCTCCTTTCATGCAAAATCTTAAGGTTCCAACTCATCTCAAAGCCACCAAAGCCGGCTAAAAAGTGAATAATCGATAACTAAAACTTGAATTGTACTACTTCTTACTGGCTATTACTTCAACTTAGAAGCTTCTTCTGTGTTCTACTATGGTGCTTTTAGTGTCTCCGCATACCGCAGCGCGCGACATAGCTTTGCAGACAACTAATGTAACCGTCTCAGAGTGAAAAGCGGCCAATGTGACGATCTGGCTTTAAGTCGATTCGATAACAAATGACGAAAACGGACGGATTTCTCAGGTTTTTACTACATAAGAACACTTTCACAATTCTCCCATGCAACGCGGCTGCTAGTCCTCCTTTCATGCAAAATCTTAAGGTCCTAGGTCATGTCCAAGCCACTAAAGACGGCTAAAATGTGGACAAACGACAACTAAAACTTGAATTGTACTACTTCTTACTGGCTATTACTTCAACTTAGAAGCTTCTTCTGTGTTCTACTACGGTGCTTTTAGTGTCTCCGCATACCGCAGCACGCGACATAGCTTTGCAGAGAACAAATGTAACCGTCTCAGAGAGAAAAGTGGCCAATGTGACGATCTGGCTTTAAGTCGATTCGATAACAAATGACGAAAACGGACGGATTTCTCAGGTTTTTACTACATATAAACACTTTTCACATTCTCCCATGCAACGCGGCTGCTAGACATCCTTTCATGCAAACACTTAAGGTCCTAGGTCATGTCCAAGCCACCAAAGCCGGCAAAAAAGTGAATAATCGATAACTAAAACTTGAATTGTACTACTTCTTACTGGCTATTACTTCAACTTAGAAGCTTCTTCTGTGTTCTACTATGGTGCTTTTAGTGTTTCCGCATACCGCAGCACGCGACATAGCTTTCTAGACGATAAATGTAACCGTTTTAGAGAGAAGAGCGGCCAATGTGACGATCTGGCTTTAAGTCGATTCGATAACAAATGACGAAAACGGACGGATTTCTCAGGTTTTTACTACATATGAACACTTTTCACATTCTTGCGTGCAACGCGGCTGCTAGTCCTCCTTTCATGCAAAATCTTAAGGTTCCAACTCATCTCAAAGCCACCAAAGCCGGCTAAAAAGTGAATAATCGATAACTAAAACTTGAATTGTACTACTTCTTACTGGCGATTACTTCAACTTAGAAGCTTCTTCTGTTTTCTACTATGGTGCTTTTAGTGTTTCCGCATACCGCAGCACGCGACATAGCTTTGCAGACGATAAATGTTACCGTCTCAGAGAGAAGAGCGGCCAATGTGACGATCTGGCTTTAAGTCGATTCGATAACAAATGACGAAAACGGACGGATTTCTCAGGATTTTACTACATATGAACACTTTTCACATTCTCCCGTGCAACGCGGCTGCTAGTCTTCCTTTCATGCAAAATCTTAAGGTCATAGGTTATGGCCAAGCCACCAAAGCCGGCTAAAAAGTAATTAATCGATAACTAAAACTTGAATTGTACTACTTCTTACTGGCTATTACTTCAACATAGAATTTTTTTCTGTGTTCTACTATGGTGCTTTTAGTGTCTCCGCATACCGCAGCACGCGACATAGCTTTGCAGACGATAAATGTAACCGTCTCAGAGAGAGAAGCGGCCAATTTGACGATCTGGCTTTAAGTCGATTCGATAACAAATGACGAAAACGGACGGATTTCTCAGGTTTTTACTACATATGAACACTTTTCACATTCTCCCGTGCAACGCGGCTACAAGTCCTCCTTTCATGGAAAATCTTAAGGTCCTAGGTCATGTCCAAGCCACCAAAGCCGGCTAAAAAGTGAATAATCGTCAACTAAAATTGAATTGTACTACTTCTTACTGGCTATTACTTCAACTTAGAAGCTTCTTCTGTGTTCTACTATCGTGCTTTTAGTGTCTCCGCATACCGCAGCACGCGACATAGCTTTGCAGACGATAAATGTAACCGTCTCAGAAAGAAAAGCGGCCAATGTGACGATCAGGCCTTAAGTCAATTCGATAACAAATGACGAAAACGGACTGATTTCTCAGGTTTTTACTACATATGAACACTTTTCACATTCTCCCATGCAACGCGGCTGCCAGTCCTCCTTTCATGCAAAATGTTAAGGTCCAAGGTCATGTCCAAGCCACCAAAGCCGGCTAAAAAGTGAATAATCGACAACTAAAACTTGAATTGTACTATTTCTTACTGGCCATTACTTCAGAATAGAAGCTTCTTCTGTGTTCTACTATGGTGCTTTTAGTGTTTCCGCATACCGCAGCACGCGACATAGCTTTGCAGACGATAAATGTAACCGCTTCAGAGAGAAAACCGGCCAATGTGACGATCTGGCTTTAAGTCGATTCGATAACAAATGACGAAAACGGACGGATTTCTCAGGTTTTTACTACATATGAACACTTTTCACATTCTCCCGTGCAAAGCGGCTGCTAGTCCTACTTTCATGCATTTATTAAGATTCCACCTCATGTCCAAATCACGAAAGCCGGCTAAAAAGTGAATAATCAATAACTAAAACTTGAATTGTACTACTTCTTACTGGCTATTACTTCAACTTAGAAGCTTCTTCTGTGTTTTACTATGGTGCTTTTAGTGTTTCCGCATACCGCAGCACGCGACATAGCTTTGCAGACGATAAATGTAACCGTTTCAGAGAGAAAACCGGCCAATGTGAGGATCTGGCTTTAAGTCGATTCGATAACAAATGACGAAAACGGACGGATTTCTCAGGTTTTTACTACATATGAACACTTTTCACATTCTCCCGTGCAAAGCGGCTGCTAGTCATACTTTCATGCATTTATTAAGGTTCCACCTCATGTCCAAGACACCAAAGCCGGCTAAAAAGTGAATAATCAATAGAGCGGCCAATGTGACGATCTGGCTTTAAGTCGATTCGATAACAAATGACGAAAACGGACGGATTTCTCAGGTTTTTACTACATATGAACACTTTCACATTCTTCCGTGCAACGCGGCTGCTAGTCCTCCTTTCATGCAAAATCTTAAGGTCCTAGGTCATGTCCAATCCACCAAAGACGGCTAAAATGTGGACAATCGACAACTAAAACTTGAATTGTATTACTTCTTACTGGCTATTACTTCAACTTAGAAGCTTCATCTGTGTTCTACTATGGTGCTTTTAGTGTCTCCGCATACCGCAGCACGCGACATAGCTTTGCAGACGGTAAATGTAACCGTCTCAGAGAGAAAAGCGGCCAATGTGACGATCTGGCTTGAAGTCGATTCGATAACAAATGACGAAAGCGGACGGATTTCTCAGGTTTTTACTACATATGAACACTTTTCACATTCTCGCGTGCAACGCGGCTGCTAGTCCTCCTTTCATGCAAAATCTTATGGTCCTAGGTCATGAAATAGCCACCAAAGCCGGCTAAAAAGTGAATAATCGACAACTAAAACTTGAATTGTACTACTTCTTACTGGCTATTACTTCAACTTAGAAGCTTCTTCTGTGTTCTACTACGGTGCTTTTAGTGTCTCCGCATACCGCAGCACGCGACATAGCTTTGCAGAGAACAAATGTAACCGTCTCAGAGAGAAAAGTGGCCAATGTGACGATCTGGCTTTAAGTCGATTCGATAACAAATGACGAAAACGGACGGATTTCTCAGATTTTTACTACATATAAACACTTTTCACATTCTCCCATGCAACGCGGCTGCTAGACATCCTTTCATGCAAACACTTAAGGTCCTAGGTCATGTCCAAGCCACCAAAGCCGGCAAAAAAGTGAATAATCGTTAACTAAAACTTGAATTGTACTACTTCTTACTGGCTATTACTTCAACTTAGAAGCTTCTTCTGTGTTCTACTATGGTGCTTTTAGTGTCTCCGCATACCGCAGCACGCGACATAGCTTTGCAGACGATAAATGTAAGTGTCTCAGAGAGAAAAGCGGCCAATGTGACGATCTGGCTTTAAGTCGATTCGATAACAAATGACGAAAACGGACGGATTTCTCAGGTTTTTACTACATATGAACACTTTTCACATTCTCCCATGCAACGCGGCTGCTAGTCCTCCTTTCATGCAAAATCTTAAGGTTCCAACTCATCTCAAAGCCACCAAAGCCGGCTAAAAAGTGAATAATCGATAACTAAAACTTGAATTGTACTACTTCTTACTGGCTATTACTTCAACTTAGAAGCTTCTTCTTTGTTCTACTATGGTGCTTTTAGTGTCTCCGCATACCGCAGCGCGCGACATAGCTTTGCAGACAACAAATGTAACCGTCTCAGAGTGAAAAGCGGCCAATGTGACGATCTGGCTTTAAGTCGATTCGATAACAAATGACGAAAACGGACGGATTTCTCAGGTTTTTACTACATATGAACACTTTCACATTCTCCCGTGCAACGCGGCTGCTAGTCCTCCTTTCATGCAAAATCTTAAGGTCCTAGGTCATGTCCAAGCCACCAAAGACGGCTAAAATGTGGACAAACGACAACTAAAACTTGAATTGTATTACTTCTTACTGGCTATTACTTCAACTTAGAAGCTTCATCTGTGTTCTACTATGGTGCTTTTAGTGTCTCCGCATACCGCAGCACGCGACATAGCCTTGCAGACGGTAAATGTAACCGTCTCAGAGAGAAAAGCGGCCAATGTGTCGATCTGGCTTGAAGTCGATTCGATAACAAATGACGAAAGCGGACGGATTTCTCAGGTTTTTACTACATATGAACACTTTTCACATTCTCGCGTGCAACGCGGCTGCTAGTCCTCCTTTCATGCAAAATCTTATGGTCCTAGGTCATGAATTAGCCACCAAAGCCGGCTAAAAAGTGAATAATCGACAACTAAAACTTGAATTGTACTACTTCTTACTGGCTATTACTTCAACTTAGAAGCTTCTTCTGTGTTCTACTACGGTGCTTTTAGTGTCTCCGCATACCGCAGCACGCGACATAGCTTTGCAGAGAACAAATGTAACCGTCTCAGAGAGAAAAGTGGCCAATGTGACGATCTGGCTTTAAGTCGATTCGATAACAAATGACGAAAACGGACGGATTTCTCAGGTTTTTACTACATATAAACACTTTTCACATTCTCCCATGCAACGCGGCTGCTAGACATCCTTTCATGCAAACACTTAAGGTCCTAGGTCATGTCCAAGCCACCAAAGCCGGCAAAAAAGTGAATAATCGATAACTAAAACTTGAATTGTACTACTTCTTACTGGCTATTACTTCAACTTAGAAGCTTCTTCTGTGTTCTACTATGGTGCTTTTAGTGTCTCCGCATACCGCAGCACGCGACATAGCTTTGCAGACGATAAATGTAAGTGTGTCAGAGAGAAAAGCGGCCAATGTGACGATCTGGCTTTAAGTCGATTCGATAACAAATGACGAAAACGGACGGATTTCTCAGGTTTTTACTACATATGAACACTTTTCACATTCTCGCGTGCAACGCGGCTGCTAGTCCTCCTTTCATGCAAAATCTTAAGGTCCTAGGTCATGTCCAAGCCACCAAAGACGGCTAAAATGTGGACAAACGACAACTAAAACTTGAATTGTATTACTTCTTACTGGCTATTACTTCAACTTAGAAGCTTCTTCTGTGTTCTACTATGGTGCTTTTAGTGTCTCCGCATACCGCAGCGCGCGACATAGCTTTGCAGACAACAAATGTAACCGTCTCAGAGTGAAAAGCGGCCAATGTGACGATCTGGCTTTAAGTCGATTCGATAACAAATGACGAAAACGGACGGATTTCTCAGGTTTTTACTACATATGAACACTTTCACATTCTCCCGTGCAACGCGGCTGCTAGTCCTCCTTTCATGCAAAATCTTAAGGTCCTAGGTCATGTCCAAGCCACCAAAGACGGCTAAAATGTGGACAAACGACAACTAAAACTTGAATTGTATTACTTCTTACTGGCTATTACTTCAACTTAGAAGCTTCATCTGTGTTCTACTATGGTGCTTTTAGTGTCTCCGCATACCGCAGCACGCGACATAGCTTTGCAGACGGTAAATGTAACCGTCTCAGAGAGAAAAGCGGCCAATGTGACGATCTGGCTTGAAGTCGATTCGATAACAAATGACGAAAGCGGACGGATTTCTCAGGTTTTTACTACATATGAACACTTTTCACATTCTCGCGTGCAACGCGGCTGCTAGTCCTCCTTTCATGCAAAATCTTATGGTCCTAGGTCATGAAATAGCCACCAAAGCCGGCTAAAAAGTGAATAATCGACAACTAAAACTTGAATTGTACTACTTCTTACTGGCTATTACTTCAACTTAGAAGCTTCTTCTGTGTTCTACTACGGTGCTTTTAGTGTCTCCGCATACCGCAGCACGCGACATAGCTTTGCAGAGAACAAATGTAACCGTCTCAGAGAGAAAAGTGGCCAATGTGACGATCTGGCTTTAAGTCGATTCGATAACAAATGACGAAAACGGACGGATTTCTCAGGTTTTTACTACATATAAACACTTTTCACATTCTCCCATGCAACGCGGCTGCTAGACATCCTTTCATGCAAACACTTAAGGTCCTAGGTCATGTCCAAGCCACCAAAGCCGGCAAAAAAGTGAATAATCGATAACTAAAACTTGAATTGTACTACTTCTTACTGGCTATTACTTCAACTTAGAAGCTTCTTCTGTGTTCTACTATGGTGCTTTTAGTGTCTCCGCATACCGCAGCACGCGACATAGCTTTGCAGACGACAAATGTAAGTGTCTCAGAGAGAAAAGCGGCCAATGTGACGATCTGGCTTTAAGTCGATTCGATAACAAATGACGAAAACGGAGGGATTTCTCAGGTTTTTACTACATATGAACACTTTTCACATTCTCCCATGCAACGCGGCTGATAGTCCTCCTTTTATGCAAAATCTTATGGTCCTAGGTCATGTCCAAGCAACCAAAGCCGGCTAAAAAGTGAATAATCGACAACTAAAACTTCAATTGTACTACTTCCTACTGGAGTTTACTTCAACATAGAAGCTACTTCAGTGTTCTACTATGGTGCTTTTAGTGTTTCGGCATACCGCAGCACGCGACATAGCTTTGCAGACGATAAATGTAACCGTTTTAGAGAGAAGAGCGGCCAATGTGACGATCTGGCTTTAAGTCGATTCGATAACAAATGACGAAAACGGACGGATTTCTCAGGTTTTTACTACATATGAACACTTTTCACATTCTCCCGTGCAACGCGGCTGCTAGTCCTCCTTTCATGCAAAATCGTAAGGTCCGAGGTCATGTCCAAGCCACCAAAGACGGCTAAAATGTGGACAATCGACAACTAAAACTTGAATTGTATTACTTCTTACTGGCTATTACTTCAACTTAGAAGCTTCTTCTGTGTTCTACTATGGTGCTTTTAGTGTCTCCGCATACCGCAGCACGCGACATAGCTTTGCAGACGATAAATGTAACCGTCTCAGAGAGAAAAGCGGCCAATGTGACGATCTGGCTTGAAGTCGATTCGATAACAACTGACGAAAGCGGACGGATTTCTCAGGTTTTTACTACATATGAACACTTTTCACATTCTTGCGTGCAACGCGGCTGCTAGTCCTCCTTTCATGCAAAATCTTAAGGTTCCAACTCATCTCAAAGCCACCAAAGCCGGCTAAAAAGTGAATAATCGATAACTAAAACTTGAATTGTACTACTTCTTACTGGCGATTACTTCAACTTAGAAGCTTCTTCTGTGTTCTACTATGGTGCTTTTAGTGTTTCCGCATACCGCAGCACGCGACATAGCTTTGCAGACGATAAATGTAACCGTCTCAGAGAGAAGAGCGGCCAATGTGACGATCTGGCTTTAAGTCGATTCGATAACAAATGACGAAAACGGACGAATTTGTCAGGATTTTACTACATATGAACACTTTTCACATTCTCCCGTGCAACGCGGCTGCTAGTCTTCCTTTCATGCAAAATCTTAAGGTCATAGGTTATGGCCAAGCCACCAAAGCCGGCTAAAAAGTGAATAATCGATAACTAAAACTTGAATTGTACTACTTCTTACTGGCTATTACTTCAACATAGAATTTTTTTCTGTGTTCTACTATGGTGCTTTTAGTGTCTCCGCATACCGCAGCACGCGACATAGCTTTGCAGACGATAAATGTAACCGTCTCAGAGAGAGAAGCGGCCAATTTGACGATCTGGCTTTAAGTCGATTCGATAAGAAATGACGAAAACGGACGGATTTCTCAGGTTTTTACTACATATGAACACTTTTCACATTCTCCCGTGCAACGCGGCTGCAAGTCTTCCTTTCATAGAAAATCTTAAGGTCCTAGCTCATGTCCAAGCCACCAAAGCCGGCTAAAAAGTCAATAATCGATAACTAAAACTTGAATTGTACTACTTCTTGCTGGCTATTACTTCAAATTAGAAGCTTCTTCTGTGTTCTACTATGGCGCTTTTAGTGTTTCGGCATACCGCAGCACGCGACATAGCTTTGCAGACGATAAATGTAACCGTCTCAGAGAGAACAGCGGCCAATGTGACGATCTGGCTTTAAGTCGATTCGATAACAAATGACGAAAACGGACGGATTTCTCAGGATTTTACTACATATGAACACTTTTCACATTCTCCCGTGCAACGCGGCTGCAAGTCCTCCTTTCATGGAAAATCTTAAGGTCCTAGGTCATGTCCAACCACCAAAGCCGGCTAAAAAGTGAATAATCGATAACTAAAACTTGAATTGTACTACTTCTTACTGGCTATTACTTCAAATTAGAAGCTTCTTCTGTGTTCTAATATGGTGCTTTTAGTGTTTCCGCATACCGCAGCACGCGACATAGCTTTGCAGACGATAAATGTAACCGTTTCAGAGAGAAGAACGGCCAATGTGATGATCTGGCTTTAAGTCGATTCGATAACAAATGACGAAAACGGACGGATTTCTCAGGTTTTTACTACATATGAACACTTTTCACATTCTCCCGTGCAACGCGGCTGCTAGTGCTCCTTTCATGCAAAATGTTAAGGTCCTAGGTCATGTCCAAGCCACCAAAGCCGGCTAAAAAGTGAATAATCGATAACTAAAACTTGAATTGTACTACTTCTTACTGGCTATTACTTCAAAATAGAAGTTTCTTCTTTGTTCTACTATGGTGCTTTTAGTGTCTCCGCACACCGCAGCACGCGACATAGCTTTGCAGACGATAAATGTAACCGTCTCAGAGAGAAAAGCGGCCAATGTGACGATCTGGCTTTAAGTCTATTCGATAAAAAATGACGAAAGCGGACGGATTTATCAGGTTTTTACTACATATGAACACTTTTCACATTCTCCCGTGCAACGCGGCTGCTAGTGCTCCTTTCATGCAAAATGTTAAGGTCCTAGGTCATGTCCAAGCCACCAAAGCCGGCTAAAAAGTGAATAATCGATAACTAAAACTTGAATTGTACTACTTCTTACTGGCTATTACTTCAAAATAGAAGTTTCTTCTTTGTTCTACTATGGTGCTTTTAGTGTCTCCGCACACCGCAGCACGCGACATAGCTTTGCAGACGATAAATGTAACCGTCTCAGAGAGAAAAGCGGCCAATGTGACGATCTGGCTTTAAGTCTATTCGATAAAAAATGACGAAAGCGGACGGATTTATCAGGTTTTTACTACATATGAACACTTTTCACATTCTCGCGTGCAACGCGGCTGCTAGTCCTCCTTTCATGCAAAATCTTTGGTTCCAGCTCATGTCAAAGCCACCAAAGAAGCTAAAAAGTGAATAATCAATAACTAAAACTTGAATTGTACTACTTCTTGCTGGCTATTACTTCAAATTAGAAGCTTCTTCTCTGTTCTAATATGGTGCTTTTAGTGTTTCCGCATACCGCAGCACGCGACATAGCTTTGCAGACGATAAATGTTACCGTCTCAGAGAGAAGAACGGCCAATGTGATGATCTGGCTTTAAGTCGATTCGATAACAAATGACGAAAACGGACGGATTTCTCAGGTTTTTACTACATACGAACACTTTTCACATTCTCCCGCGCAACGCGGCTACAAGTCCTCCTTTCATGGAAAATCTTAAGGTCCTAGGTCATGTCCAAGCCACCAAAGCCGGCTAAAAAGTGAATAATCGACAACTAAAATTGAATTGTACTACTTCTTACTGGCTATTACTTCAACTTAGAAGCTTCTTCTGTGTTCTACTATGGTGCTTTTATTGTTTCCACATACCGCAGCACGCGACATAGCTTTGCAGATGATAAATGTAACCGTCTCAGAGAGAAAAGCGGCCAATGTGACGATCTGGCTTTAAGTCGATTCGATAACAAATGACGAAAACAGACCGATTTCTCAGGTTTTTACTACATATGAACACTTTTCACATTCTCCCATGCAACGCGGCTGCTAGTCTTCCTTTCATGCAAAATCTTAAGGTCCTAGGGCATATCCAAGCCACCAAAGCCGGCTAAAAAGTGAATAATCGATAACTAAAACTTGAATTGTACTACTTCTTACTGGATATTACTTCAACTTAGAAGCTTCTTCTGTGTTCTACTATGGTGCTTTTAGTGTCTCCGCATACCGCAGCTCGCGACATAGCTTTGCAGAGAACAAATGTAACCGTCTCAGAGAGAAAAGTGGCCAATGTGACGATCTGGCTTTAAGTCGATTCGATAACAAATGACGAAAACGGACGGATTTCTCAGGTTTTTACTACATATAAACACTTTTCACATTCTCCCATGCAACGCGGCTGCTAGACATCCTTTCATTTAAACATTTAAGGTCCTAGGTCATGTCCAAGCCACCAAAGCCGGCAAAAAAGTGAATAATCGATAACTAAAACTTGAATTGTTCTACTTCTTACTGGCTATTACTTCAACTTAGAAGCTTCTTCTGTGTTCTACTATGGTGCTTTTAGTGTCTCCGCATACCGCAGCACGCGACGTAGCTTTGCAGACGATAAATGTAAGTGTCTCAGAGAGAAAAGCGGCCAATGTGACGATCTGGCTTTAAGTCGATTCGATAACAAATGACGAAAACGGACGGATTTCTCAGGTTTTTACTACATATGAACACTTTTCACATTCTCCCATGCAACGCGGCTGATAGTCCTCCTTTTATGCAAAATCTTATGGTCCTAGGTCATGTCAAAGCCACCAAAGCCGGCTAAAAAGTGAATAATCGACAACTAAAACTTCAATTGTACTACTTCCTACTGGAGTTTACTTCAACATAGAAGCTACTTCAGTGTTCTACTATGGTGCTTTTAGTGTTTCGGCATACCGCAGCACGCGACATAGCTTTGCAGACGATAAATGTAACAGTTTCAGAGAGAAAACCGGCCAATGTGAGGATCTGGCTTTAAGTCGATTCGATAACAAATGACGAAAACGGACGGATTTCTCAGGTTTTTACTACATATGAACACTTTTCACATTCTCCCGTGCAAAGCTTCTGCTAGTCCTACTTTCATGCATTTATTAAGGTTCCACCTCATGTCCAAGACACCAAAGCCGGCTAAAAAGTGAATAATCAATAACTAAAACTTGAATTGTATTACTTCTTACTGGCTATTACTTCAACTTAGAAGCTTCTTCTGTGTTCTACTATGATGCTTTTAGTGTTTCCGCATACCGCAGCACGCGACATAGCTTTCTAGACGATAAATGTAACCGTTTTAGAGAGAAGAGCGGCCAATGTGACGATCTGGCTTTAAGTCGATTCGATAACAAATGACGAAAACGGACGGATTTCTCAGGTTTTTACTACATATGAACACTTTTCACATTCTCCCGTGCAACGCGGCTGCTAGTCTTCCTTTCATGCAAAATCTTAAGGTCATAGGTTATGGCCAAGCCACCATGGCCGGCTAAAAAGTGAATAATCGATAACTAAAACTTGAATTGTACTACTTCTTACTGGCTATTACTTCAACATAGAATTTTTTTCTGTGTTCTACTATGGTGCTTTTAGTGTCTCCGCATACCGCAGCACGCGACATAGCTTTGCAGACGATAAATGTAACCGTCTCAGAGAGAGAAGCGGCCAATTTGACGATCTGGCTTTAAGTCGATTCGATAACAAATGACGAAAACGGACGTATTTCTCAGGTTTTTACTACATATGAACACTTTTCACATTCTCCCGTGCAACGCGGCTGCAAGTCCTCCTTTCATGGAAAATCTTAAGGTCCTAGGTCATGTCCAACCACCAAAGCCGGCTAAAAAGTGAATAATCGATAAATAAAACTTGAATTGTACTACTTCTTACTGGCTATTACTTCAAATCAGAAGCTTCTTCTGTGTTCTAATATGGTGCTTTTAGTGTTTCCGCATACCGCAGCACGCGACATAGCTTTGCAGACGATAAATGTAACCGTTTCAGAGAGAAGAACGGCCAATGTGATGATCTGGCTTTAAGTCGATTCGATAACAAATGACGAAAACGGACGGATTTCTCAGGTTTTTACTACATATGAACACTTTTCACATTCTCCCGCGCAACGCGGCTACAAGTCCTCCTTTCATGGAAAATCTTAAGGTCCTAGGTCATGTCCAAGCCACCAAAGCCGGCTAAAAAGTGAATAATCGTCAACTAAAATTGAATTGTACTACTTCTTACTTGCTATTACTTCAACTTAGAAGCTTCTTCTGTGTTCTACTATGGTGCTTTTATTGTTTCCACATACCGCAGCACGCGACATAGCTTTGCAGATGATAAATGTAACCGTCTCAGAGAGAAAAGCGGCCAATGTGACGATCTGGCTTTAAGTCGATTCGATAACAAATGACGAAAACAGACCGATTTCTCAGGTTTTTACTACATATGAACACTTTTCACATTCTCCCATGCAACGCGGCTGCTAGTCCTCCTTTCATGCAAAATGTTAAGGTCCTAGGTCATGTCCAAGCCACCAAAGCCGGCTAAAAAGTGAATAATCGACAACTGAAACTTCAATTGTACTACTTCTTACTGGCTATTACTTCAACTTAGAAGCTTCTTCTGTGTTCTACTATGGTGCTTTTAGTGTCTCCGCACACCGCAGCACGCGACATAGCTTTGCAGACAATATATGTAACCTTCTCAGAGAGAAAAGCGGCCAATGTGACGATCTGGCTTTAAGTCGATTCGATAACAAATGAAGAAAACGGACGGATTTCTCAGGTTTTTACTACATATGAACACTTTTCACATTCTCCCATGCAACGCGGCTGCTAGATCTCTTTTCATGCAAAATCTTAGTGTCCTAGATCATGTCCAAGCCACCAAAGCCGGCTGAAAATTGAAAAATCGATAACTAAAACTTGAATAGTACTACTTCTTACTGGCTATTACTTCAACTTAGAAGCTTCTTCTGTGTTCTACTATGGTGCTTTTAGTGTCTCCGCATACCGCAGCTCGCGAAATAACTTTGCAGACGACAAATGTAACCGTTTCAGACAGAATAGCGGCCAATGTGACGATCTGGCTTTAAGTCGATTCGATAACATATGACGAAAACGGACGTAATTCTCAGATTTTTACTACAAATGAACACTTTTCACATTCTCCCGTCCAACGCGGCTACTAGTCCTCCTTTCATGCAAAATCTTAAGTTCCTAGCTCATGTCCAAGGTACCAAAGAAGGGTAAAAAGTCAACAATCGATATCCAAAACTTGAATTGTACTACTTCTTACTGGCTATTACATCAACTTAGAAGCTTCATCTGTGTGCTACTATGGTGCTTTTAGTGTCTACGCATACCGCAGCACGCGACATAGCTTTGCACACGATAAATGTAACCGTTTCAGACAGAAGATCGGCCAGTGTGACGATCTGGCTTTAAGTCGATTCGATAACATATGACGAAAACGGACGGATTTCACACGTTTTTCCTACATATGAACACTTTAAACATTCTCCCATGCAACGCGGCTGCTAGTTCTCCTTTCATGCAGAATCTTATGTTCCTAGCTCATGTCCAAGGCACCAAAGAAGGGTAAAAAGTGAATAATCGATACCTAAAACTTGTATTGTACTACTTCTTACTGGCTATTACATCAACTTAGAAGCTTCTTGTTTGTTCTACTATGGTGCTTTTAGTGTCTCCGATTACTGCAGCACGCGTCATAGCTTCGCTGACGATAAATGTAATCGTTTCAGAGAGAAGAGCGGCCAATGTGACGATGTGGCTTTAAGTCGATTCGATAACAAATGATGAAAACGGACGGATTTCTCAGGTTTTTACTACATATAAAACACTTTTCCCATTTTCCCGTGCAACGCGGCTGCTAGTCCTCCTTTCATGCAAAATCTTAAGTTCCTAGGTCATGTCCAAGCCACCAAAGCCGGCTAAAAAGTGAATAATCGTCAACTAAAATTGAATTGTACTACTTCTTACTGGCTATTACTTCAACTTAGAAGCTTCTTCTTTGTTCTACTATGGTGCTTTTAGTGTCTCCGCATACCGCAGCACGCGACATAGCTTTGCAGACGATAAATGTAACCGTCTCAGAAAGAAAAGCGGCCAATGTGACAATCAGGCCTTAAGTCAATTCGATAACAAATGACGAAAACGGACTGATTTCTCAGGTTTTTACTACATATGAACACTTTTCACATTCTCCCATGCAACGCGGCTGCTAGTTCTCCTTTCATGCAAAATGTTAAGGTCCTAGGTCATGTCCAAGCCACCAAAGCCGGCTAAAAAGTGAATAATCGACAACTAAAACTTGAATTGCACTATTTCTTACTGGCTATTACTTCAAAATAGAAGCTTCTTCTGTGTTCTACTATGGTGCTTTTAGTGTCTCCGCACACCGCAGCACGCGACATAGCTTTGCAGACGATAAATGTAACCGTCTCAGAGAGAAAAGCGGCGAATGTGACGATCTGGCCTTAAGTCGATTCGATAAAAAATGACGAAAGCGGACGGATTTATCAGGTTTTTACTACATATGAACACTTTTCACATTCTCGCGTGCAACGCGGCTGCTAGTCCTCCTTTCATGCAAAATCTTAAGGTTCCACCTCATGTCAAAGCCACCAAAGATGCTAAAAAGTGAATAATCAATAACTAAAACTTGAATTGTACTACTTCTTGCTGGCTATTACTTCAAATTAGAAGCTTCTTCTGTGTTCTAATATGGCGCTTTTAGTGTTTCGGCATACCGCAGCACGCGACATAGCTTTGCAGACGATAAATGTAACCGTCTCAGAGAGAAGAGCGGCCAATGTGACGATCTGGCTTTAAGTCGATTCGATAACAAATGACGAAAACGGACGGATTTCTCAGGATTTTACTACATATGAACACTTTTCACATTCTCCCGTGCAACGCGGCTGCTAGTCTTCCTTTCATGCAAAATCTTAAGGTCATAGGTTATGTCCAAGCCACCAAAGCCGGCTAAAAAGTGAATAATCGATAACTAAAACTTGAATTGTACTACTGCTTACTGGCTATTACTTCAACTTAGAATCTTTTTCTGTGTTCTACTATGGTGCTTTTAGTGTCTCCGCATACCGCAGCACGCGACATAGCTTCGCAGACGATAAGTACAACCGTTTCAGAGACAAGAGCGGTCAATGTGATGATCATGCAAAATCTTAAGGTCATAGGGTATGTCCAAGCCACCAAAGCCGGCTAAAAAGTGAATAATTGATAACTAAAACTTGAATTGTACTACTTCTTACTGGCTATTACTTCAACTTAGAAGCTTCTTCTGTGTTCTACTATGGTGCTTTTAGTGTCTCCGCATACCGCAGCACGCGACATAGCTTTGCAGACGATAAATGTAACCGTCTCAGAGAGAAGAGCGGCCAATGTGACGATCTGGCTTTAAGTCGATTCGATAACAAATGACGAAAACGGACGGATTTCTCAGGATTTTACTACATATGAACACTTTTCACATTCTCCCGTGCAACGCGGCTGCTAGTCTTCCTTTCATGCAAAATCTTAAGGTCATAGGTTATGTCCAAGCCACCAAAGCCGGCTAAAAAGTGAATAATCGATAACTAAAACTTGAATTGTACTACTGCTTACTGGCTATTACTTCAACTTAGAATCTTTTTCTGTGTTCTACTATGGTGCTTTTAGTGTCTCCGCATACCGCAGCACGCGACATAGCTTCGCAGACGATAAGTACAACCGTTTCAGAGACAAGAGCGGTCAATGTGATGATCAGGCTTTAAGTTGATTCGAAAACATATGACGAAAACGGACGGATTTCTCAGGTTTTAACTACATAAGAACACTTTTTTCACATTCTCCCGTGCAACGCGACTGCTTGTCCTCCTTTCATGCAAAATCTTAAGTTCCTAGCTCATGTTCAAGTCACCAAACAAGGGTAAAAAGTCGATAATCGATACCTAAAACATGAATTGTACTACTTCTTACAGGCTATTACATCAACTTTGAAGCTTCATCTAAGTTCTACTATGGTTCTTTTAGTGTCTCCGCATACCGCAGCACGCGATATAGCTCTGCAGACGATAAGTACAACCGTTTCAGAGAGGAGGGCGGCCAATGTGACGATCTGGCTTTTAGTCGATTCGATAACAAATGACGAAAACGGACGGATTTCTCAGGTTTTTACTACATATGAACACTTTTCACATTCTCCCATGCAACTCGGCTGCTAATCCTCCTTTCATGCAGCATCTTAAGGTCCTAGCTCATGTCCAAGGCACCAAAGGCAGCAAAAAAGTGAATAATCGACAACTAAAACTTGAATTGTACTACTTCTTACTGGCTATTACATCAACTAAGAAGCTTCATCTGTGTTCTACTATGGTGCTTTTAGTGTCTCCGCATACCGCAGCACGCGACATAGCTTTGCAGACAATAAATGTAACCGTTTCAGAGAGAAGAGCGGCCAATGTGACGATCTGGCTTTAAGTCGATTCGATAACAAATAAAGAACACGTTCGGATTTCTCTGGTTTTTACTATATATGAACACTTTTCATATTCTCCCGTCCAACGCGGTTGCTAGTCCTCCTTTCATGCAAAATCTTAAGTTCCTAGCTCATGTCCAAGGCACCAAAGAAGGGTAAAAAGTCAATAATCGATACTTAATACTTGAATTGTACTACTTCTTACTGGCTATTACATCAAGTTAGAAGCTTCATCAGTGTTCTACTATGGTGCTTTTAGTGTCTCCGCATACCGCAGCACGTGACATAACTTTGCAGACGATAAGTACAACCGTTTCAGAGAGAAGAGCGGCCAATGTGACGATCTGACTTTAAGTCGATTCGAAAACAAATGAAGAACACCGACGGATTACTCAGGTCTTTACTACATATGAACACTTTTCACATTCTCCGGTGCAACTCGGCTGCTAGTCCTCCTTTCATGCAGATTCATAAGATCCTAGCTCATGTCCAATTCACCAAAGCCAGCAAAATTCAATAATCGATATCTAAAACTTGAGTTGTCCTACATCTTACTTGCTATTCCATCAACTTAGAAGTTTCATCTGTGTTCTACCATGGTGCTTTTAGTGTCTCCACATACCGCAGCTCGCGAAATAACTTTGCAGACGATAAATGTAACCGTTTCAGACAGAAGAGCGGCCAATGTGACGATCTGGCTTTAAGTCGATTCGATAACATATGACGAAAACGGACGGAATTCTCAGGTTTTTACTAGAATTGAACACTTTTCACATTCACCCGTCCAACGCGGCTGCTAGTCATCCTTTCATGCAAAATCTTAAGGTCCCAGCTCATGTCCAAGGCACCTAAGCCAGCTAAAAAGTCAATAATCGATACGTAAAACTTGAATTGTACTACTTCTTACTGTCTATTACATCAACTTAGAAGCTTCATCTGTGTTCTACTATGGTGTTTTTAGTGTCTCCGCATACCGCAGCACGCGACATAGCTTTGCAGACAATAAATGTAACCGTTTCTGACAGAAGAGCGGCCAATGTGACGATCTGGCTTTAAGTCGATTCGATAACAAATGACGAAAACTGACGGAATTCTCAGGTCTTTACTACAAATGAACACTTTTCACGTTCTCCCGTCCAAGGCGGCTGCTAGTCCTCCATTCATGCAGAATCTTATGTTCCTAGCTCATGTCCAAGGCACCAAAGAAGGGTAAAATGTCAATAATCGATACGTAAAACTTGTATTGTACTACTTCTTACTGGCTATTACATCAACTTAGAAGCTTCTTGTTTGTTCTACTATGGTGCTTTTAGTGTCTCCGATTACTGCAGCACGCGTCATAGCTTCGCTGACGATAAATGTAATCGTTTCAGAGAGAAGAGCGGCCAATGTGACGATGTGGCTTTAAGTCGATTCGATAACAAATGATGAAAACGGACGGATTTGTCAGGATTTTACTACATATGAACACTTTTCACATTCTCCGGTGCAACGCGGCTGCTAGTCTTCCTTTCATGCAAAATCTTAAGGTCATAGGTTATGTCCAAGCCACCAAAGCCGGCTAAAAAGTGAATAATCGATAACTAAAACTTGAATTGTACTACTTCTTACTGGCTATTACTTCAACTTAGAATCTTTTTCTGTGTTCTACTATGGTGCTTTTAGTGTCTCCGCATACCGCAGCACGCGACATAGCTTTGCAGACGATAAATGTAACCGTCTCAGAGAGAAAAGCGGCCAGTTTGACGATCTGGCTTTGATTCGATAACAAATGACGAAAACGGACGGATTTCTCAGGTTTTTACTACATATGAACACTTTTCACATTCTCCCGTGCAACGCGGCTGCAAGTCCTCCTTTCATGGAAAATATTAAGGTCCTAGGTCATGTCCAAGCCACCGAAGCCGGCTAAAAAGTGAATAATCGATAACTAAAACTTGAATTGTACTACTTCTTACTGGCTATTACTTCAAATTAGAAGCTTCTTCTGTGTTCTAATATGGTGCTTTTAGTGTTTCGGCATACCGCAGCACGCGACATAGCTTTGCAGACGATAAATGTAACCGTTTCAGAGAGAAGAACGGCCAATGTGACGATCTGAATTTAAGTCGATTCGATAACAAATGACGAAAACGGACGGATTTCTCAGGTTTTTACTACATATGAACACTTTTCGCATTCTCCCGCGCAACGCGGCTACAAGTCCTCCTTTCATGGGAAATCTTAAGGTCCTAGGTCATGTCCAAGCCACCAAAGCCGGCTAAAAAGTGAATAATCGTCAACTAAAATTGAATTGTACTACTTCTTACTGGCTATTACTTCAACTTAGAAGCTTCTTCTGTGTTCTACTATGGTGCTTTTAGTGTCTCCGCATACCGCAGCACGCGACATAGCTTTGCAGACGATAAATGTAACCGTCTCAGAAAGAAAAGCGGCCAATGTGACGATCAGGCGTTAAGTCAATTCGATAACAAATGACGAAAACGGACTGATTTCTCAGGTTTTTACTACATATGAACACTTTTCACATTCTCCCATGCAACGCGGCTGCTAGTCCTCCTTTCATGCAAAATGTTAAGGTCCTAGGTCATGTCCAAGCCACCAAAGCCAGCTAAAAAGTGAATAATCGACAACTAAAACTTGAATTGTACTATTTCTTACGGGCTATTACTTCAAAATAGAAGCTTCATCTGTGTTCTACTATGGTGCTTTTAGAGTCTCCGCACACCGCAGCACGCGACATAGCTTTGCAGACGATAAATGTAACCGTCTCAGACAGAAAAGCGGCCAATGTGACGATCTGGCTTTAAGTCGATTCGATAAAAAATGACGAAAGCGGACGGATTTATCAGGTTTTTACTACATATGAACACTTTTCACATTCTCGCGTGCAACGCCGCTGCTAGTCCTCCTTTCATGCAAAATCTTAAGGTTCCACCTCATGTCCAAGCCACCAAAGCCGGCTAAGAAGTGAATAATCGATAACTAAAACTTGAATTGTACTACTTCTTACTGGCTATTACTTCAACTTAGAATCTTTTTCTGTGTTCTACTATGGTGCTTTTAGTGTCTCCGCATACAGCAGCACGCGACATAGCTTTGCAGACGATAAATATAACCGTCTCAGAGAGAAAAGCGGCCAATTTGACGATCTGGCTTTAAGTCGATTCGATAACAAATGACGAAAACGGACGGATTTCTCAGGTTTTTACTACATATGAACACTTTTCACATTCTCGCATGCAACGCGGCTGCAAGTCGTCCTTTCATGGAAAATCTTAAGGTCCTAGGTCATGTCAAAGCCAGCAAAGCCGGCTAAAAAGTGAATAATCGACAACTAAAATTGAATTGTACTACTTCTTACTGGCTATTACTTCAACTTAGAAGCTTCTTCTGTGTTCTACTATGGTGCTTTTAGTGTCTCCGCATACCGCAGCACGCGACATAGCTTTGCAGACGATAAATGTAACCGTCTCAGAAAGAAAAGCGGCCAATGTGACGATCTGGCTTTAAGTCGATTCGATAACAAATGACGAATACGGACCTATTTCTCAGGTTTTTACTACATATGAACACTTTTCACATTCTCCCATGCCATTCGGCTGCTAATCCTCCTTTCATGCAGCATCTTAAGGTCCTAGCTCATGTCCAAGGCACCAAAGCCAGCAAAAAAGTGAATAATCGACAACTAAAACTTGAATTGTACTACTTCTTACTGGCTATTACATCAACTAAGAAGCTTCATCTGTGTTCTACTATGGTGCTTTTAGTGTCTCCGCATACCGCAGCACGCGACATAGCTTTGCAGACAATTAATGTAACCGTTTCAGAGAGAAGAGCGGCCAATGCGACGATCTGGCTTTAAGTCGATTCGATAACAAATAAAGAACACGTTCGGATTTCTCAGGTTTTTACTATATATGAACACTTTTCATATTCTCCCGTCCAACGCGGTTGCTAGTCCTCCTTTCATGCAAAATCTTAAGTTCCTAGCTCATGTCCAACGCACCAAAGAAGGGTAAAAAGTCAATAATCGATACTTAAAACTTGAATTGTACTACTTCTTACTGGCTATTACATCAAGTTAGAAGCTTCATCTGTGTTCTACTATGGTGCTTTTAGTGTCTCCGCATACCGCAGCACGTGACATAACTTTGCAGACGATAAGTACAACCGTTTCAGAGAGAAGAGCGGCCAATGTGACGATCTGGCTTTAAGTCGATTCGAAAACAAATGAAGAACGCGGACGGATTTCTCAGGTCTTTACTACATATGAACACTTATCACATTCTCCAGTGCAACTCGGCTGCTAGTCCTCCTTTCATGCAGATTCATAAGGTCCTAGCTCATGTCCAATTCACCAAAGCCAGCAAAATTCAATAATCGATATCTAAAACTTGAGTTGTCCTACATCTTACTTGCTATTCCATCAACTTAGAAGTTTCATCTGTGTTCTACCATGGTGCTTTTAGTGTCTCCACATACCGCAGCTCGCGAAATAACTTTGCAGACGATAAATGTAACCGATTCAGACAGAAGAGCGGCCAATGTGACGATCTGGTTTTAAGTCGATTCGATAACATATGACGAAAACGGACGGAATTCTTAGGTTTTTACTAGAAATGAACACTTTTCACATTCTCCCGTCCAACGCGGCTGCTAGTCCTCCTTTCATGCAGCATCTTATGTTCCTAGCTCATGTTCAAGGCACCAAAGAAGGGAAAAAAGTAAATAATCGATACCTAAAACTCGAATTGTACTACTTCTTACTGGCTATTACATCAACTTAGAAGCTTCACCTGGTTCTACTATGGTGCTTTTAGTGTCTCCGCATACCGGAGCTCGCGACATAGCTTTGCAGACGATAAATGTAACTGTTTCAGACAGAAGAGCGGCCAATGTGTCGATCTGGCTTTAAGTCGATTCGATAACAAATGACGAAAACGGACGGATTTCACAGGTTTTTCCTACATTTGAACACTTTAAACACTCTCCCATGCAACGCGGCTGCTAGTCATCCTTTCATGCAAAATCTTAAGATCCCAGCTCATGTCCAAGGCACCTAAGCCAGCTAAAAAGTCAATAATCGATACGTAAAACTTGAATTGTACTACTTCTTACTGGCTATTACATCAACTTAGAAGCTTCATCTTTGTTCTACTATGGTGTTTTTAGTGTCTCCGCATACCGCAGCACGGGACATAGCTTTGTAGACAATAAATGTAACCGTTTCAGACAGAAGAGCGGCCAATGTGACGATCTGGCTTTAAGTCGATTCGATAACAAATGACGAAAACTGACGGAATTCTCAGGTTTTTACTACAAATGAACACTTTTCACATTCTCCCGTCCAACGCGGCTGCTAGACCTCCATTCATGCAGAATCTTATGTTCCTAGCTCATGTCCAAGGCACCAAAGAAGGGTAAAAAGTCAATAATCGATACGTAAAACTTGTATTGTACTACTTCTTACTGGCTATTACATCAACTTAGAAGCTTCTTGTTTGTTCTACTATGGTGCTGTTAGTGTCTCCGCATACCGCAGCACGCGACATAGCTTTGCAGACGATAAATATAACCGTCTCAGAGAGAACAGCGGCCAATTTGACGATCTGGCTTTGATTCGATAACAAATGACGAAAACGGACGGATTTCTCAGGTTTTTACTACATATGAACACTTTTCGCACTCTCCCGCGCAACGCGGCTACAAGTGTTCCTTTCATGGAAAATCTTAAGGTCCTAGGTCATATCTAAGCCACCAAAGCCGGCTAAAAAGTGAATAATCGTCAACTAAAATTGAATTGTACTACTTCTTACTGGCTATTACTTCAACTTAGAAGCTTCTTCTGTGTTCTACTATGGTGCTTTTAGTGTCTCCGCATACCGCAGCACGCGACATAGCTTTGCAGACGATAAATGTAACCGTCTCAGAAAGAAAAGCGGCCAATGTGACGATCAGGCGTTAAGTCAATTCGATAACAAATGACGAAATCGGACTGATTTCTCAGGTTTTTACTACATATGAACACTTTTCACATTCTCCCATGCAACGCGGCTGCTAGTCCTCCTTTCATGCAAAATGTTAAGGTCCTAGGTCATGTCCAAGCCACCAAAGCCGTCTAAAAAGTGAATAATCGACAACTAAAACTTGAATTGTACTATTTCTTACGGGCTATTACATCAACTTAGAAGCTTCTTCTGTGTCCTACTGTGGTGCTTTCAGTGTCTCCGCATACCGCAGCTAGTTACTCAGCTTTGCAGACGATAAATGTAACCGTCTCAGAAAGAAAAGCGGCCAATGTGACGATCTGGCTTTAAGTCGATTCGATAACAAATGACGAATACGGACCGATTTCGCAGGTTTTTACTACATATGAACACTTTTCACATTCTCCCATGCAACGCGGCTGCTAGTCCTCCTTTCATGCAAAATCTTAAGGTTCCACCTCATGTCAAAGCCACCAAAGAAGCCAAAAAGTGAAAAATCGATAACTAAAACTAGAATTGTACTACTTCTTACTGGCTATTACTTCAACTTAGAAGCTTCTTCTGTGTTCTACTATGGTACTTTTAGTGTCTCCGCACACCGCAGCACTCGACATAGCTTTGCAGACAATAAATGTAACCGTCTCAGAGAGAAAAGCGGCCAATGTGACGATCTGGCTTTAAGTCGATTCGATAACAAATGAAGAAAACGGACGGATTTCTCAGGTTTTTACTACATATGAACACTTTTCACATTCTCCCATGCAACGCGGCTGCTAGACCTCTTTTCATGCAAAATCTTAATGTCCTAGATCATGTCCAAGCCACCAAAGCCGGCTGAAAATTGAAAAATCGATAACTAAAACTTGAATAGTACTACTTCTTACTGGCTATTACTTCAACTAAGAAGCTTCTTCTGTGTTCTACCATGGTGCTTTTAGTGTCTCCGCATATCGCAGCACGCGACATAGCTTTGTAGACGATAAATGTAACCGTCTCAGAGAGAAGAGCGGCCAATGTGATGATCTGGGTTTAAGTCGATTCGATAACAAATGACAAAAACGGACGGATTTCTCAGGTTTTTACTACATATGAACACTTTTCACATTCTCCCTTGCAACGCGGCTGCTAGTCCTCCTTTCATGCAAAATCTTAAGGTCCAAGGTCATGTCCAAGCCACCAAAGCCGGCTAGCAAAGGAATAATCGACAACTAATACTTGAATTGTACTACTTCTTACTGGCTATTACTTCAACATAGAAGCTTCTTCTGTGTTCTACTATGGTGCTTTTAGTGTCTCCGCATATCGCAGCACGCGACATAGCTTTGCAGACGATAAATGTAACCGTCTCAGAGAGAAGAGCGGCCAATGTGACGATCTGGCTTTAAGTCGATTCGATAACAAATGACGAAAACGGACAGATTTCTCAGGTTTTTACTACATATGAACACTTTTCACATTCTCCCATGCAACGCGGCTGCTAGTCCTCATTTCATGCAAACTCTTAAGGTCCTAGCTCATGTCCAAAGTACCAAAGACGTCTAAAAAGTCTATAATCGATAACTAAAACTTGAAATTACTGTTTCTTATTGGCTATTACATCAACTTAGAAGCTTCTTCTGTGTCCTACTGTGGTGCTTTCAGTGTCTCCGCATACCGCAGCTAGGGACACAGTTTTGCAGACGATAAATGTAACCGTCTCAGAAAGAAAAGCGGCCAATGTGACGATCTGGCTTTAAGTCGATTCGATAACAAATGACGAATACGGACCGATTTCGCAGGTTTTTACTACATATGAACACTTTTCACATTCTCCCATGCAACGCGGCTGCTAGTCCTCCTTTCATGCAAAATCTTAAGGTCCTAGGTCATGTCCAAGCCACCAAAGCCGGCTAAAAAGTGAATAATCGACAACTAAAACTTGAATTGTACTACTTCTTACTGGCTATTACTTAGAAGCTTCTTCTGTGTTCTACTATGGTGCTTTTAGTGTCTCCGCACACCGCAGCACGCGACATAGCTTTGTAGACGATAAATGTAACCGTCTCAGAGAGAAGAGCGGCCAATGTGACGATCTGGGTTTAAGTCGATTCGATAACAAATGACAAAAACGGACGGATTTCTCAGGTTTTTACTACATATGGACACGTTTCACATTCTCCTGTGCAACGCGGCTGCTAGTCCTCCTTTCATGCAAAATCTTAAGGTTCCACCTCATGTCCAGGGCACCAAAGCCGGCAAAAAATCAATAATCGATAACCAAAACTTGAATTGTACTGCTTCTTACTGGCTATTGCTTCCACAGAAGCTTCTTCTGTGTTCTACTATGGTGCTTTTAGTGTTTCCGCATACCGCAGCACGCGACATAGCTTTGCAGACGATAAATGTAACCGTCTCAGAGAGAAGAGAGGCCAATGTGACGATCTGGCTTTAAGCCGATTCGATAACAAATGACGAAAACGGACGGATTTGTCAGGATTTTACTACATATGAACACTTTTCACATTCTCCCGTGCAACGCGGCTGCTAGTCCTCCTTTCATGGAAAATCGTAAGGTCCTAGGTCATATACAAGCCAACAAAGACTGCTAAAAAGTGAATAATCGACAACTAAAACTTGAATTGTACTACTTCTTACTGGATATTACTTCAACTTAGAAGCTTCTTCTGTGTTCTACTATGGTGCTTTTGGTGTCTCCGCATACCGCAGCACGCGACATAGCTTTGCAGACGATAAATGTAACCGCCTCAGAAAGAAATGCGGCCAATGTGACCATCTGGCTTTAAGTCGATTCTATAACAAATGACGAATACGGACCGATTTCTCAGGTTTTTACTACATATGAACACTTTTCACATTCTCCTGTGCAACGCGGCTGCTAGTCCTCCTTTCATGCAAAATCTTGAGGTCCTAGGTCATGTTCAAGCCACCAAAGACGGCTAAAAAGTGAATAATCGACCACTAAAACTTCAATTGTACTACTTCTTACTGGCTATTACTTCAACATAGAAGCTTCTTCTGTGTTCTACTATGGTGCTTTTAGTGTTTCCGCATACCGCAGCACGCGACATAGCTTTGTAGACGATAAATGTAACCGTCTCAGAGAGAAGAGCGGCCAATGTGACGATCCGGGTTTAAGTCGATTCGATAACAAATGAAAAAAACGGACGGATTTCTCAGGTTTTTACTACATATGAACACGTTTCACATTCTCCTGTGCAACGCGGCTGCTAGTCCTCCTTTCATGCAAAATCTTATGGTTCCACCTCATGTCCAGGGCACCAAAGCCGGCAAAAAATCAATAATCGATAACCAAAACTTGAATTGGACTGCTTCTTACTGGCTATTGCTTCCACAGAAGCTTCTTCTGTGTTCTACTATGGTGCTTTTAGTGTTTCCGCATACCGCAGCACGCGACATAGCTTTGCAGACGATAAATGTAACCGTCTCAGAGAGAAGAGCGGCCAATGTGACGACCTGGCTTTAAGTCGATTCGATAACAAATGACGAAAACGGACGGATTTCTCAGGTTTTTACTACATATGAACACTTTTCACATTCTCCCGTGCAACGCGGCTGCTAGTCTTCCTTTCATGCAAAATCTTAAGGTTCCACCTCATGTCCAAGCCACCAAAGCCGGCTAAGAAGTGAATAATCGACAACTAAAACTTGAATTGTACTACTTCTTACTTGCTGTTACTTCAACTTAGAAGCTTCTTCTGTGTTCTAATATGGTGTTTTTAGTGTTTCCACATACCGCAGCACGCGACATAGCTTTGCAGACGATAAATGTAACCGTCTCAGAGAGAAAAGCGGCCAATGTAACGATCTGGCTTTAAGTCGATTCGATAACAAATGACGAAAACGGACAGATTACTTAGGTTTTTACTACATATGAACACTTTTCACATTCTCCCGTGCAACGCGGCTGCTAGTCCTCCTTTCATGCAAAATCTTGAGGTCCTAGGTCATGTCCAAGCCACCAAAGCCGGCTAAAAAGTGAATAATCGACTACTAAAACTTCAATTGTACTACTTCTTACTGGCTATTACTTCAACATAGAAGCTTCTTCTGTGTTCTACTATGGTGCTTTTAGTGTTTCCGCATACCGCAGCACGCGACATAGCTTTGTAGACGATAAATGTAACCGTCTCAGAGAGAAGAGCGGCCAATGTGACGATCTGGGTTTAAGTCGATTCGATAACAAATGACGAAAACGGACGGATTTCTCAGGTTTTTACTACATATGAACACTTTTCACATTCTCCCACATAACGCGGCTGCTAGTCCTCCTTTCATGCAAAATCTTAAGGTCCAAGGTCAAGTCCAAGCCACCAAAGCCGGCTAAAAAATGAATAATCGACAACTAAAACTTGAATTGTACTAATTCTTACTGGCTATTACTTCAACTTAGAAGCTTCTTCTGTGTTCTATTATGGTGCTTTTAGTGTCTCCGCATACCGCAGCACGCGACATAGCTTTGCAGACGATAAATGTAACCGTCTCAGAGAGAAAAGCGGCCAATGTGACGATCTGGCTTTAAGTCGATTCGATAACAAATGACGAAAACGGACGGATTTCTCAGGTTTTTACTACATATGAACACGTTTCACATTCTCCTGTGCAACGCGGCTGCTAGTCCTCCTTTCATGCAAAATCTTAAGGTTCCACCTCATGTCCAGGGCACCAAAGCCGGCAAAAAATCAATAATCGATAACCAAAACATGAATTGTACTGCTTCTTACTGGCTATTGCTTCCACAGAGGCTTCTTCTGTGTTCTACTATGGTGCTTTTAGTGTTTCCGCATACCGCAGCACGCGACATAGCTTTGCAGACGATAAATGTAACCGTCTCAGAGAGAAGAGCGGCTAATGTGACGATCTGGCTTTAAGTCGATTCGATAACAAATGACGAAAACGGACGGATTTCTCAGGTTTTTACTACATATGAACACTTTTCACATTCTCCCGTGCAACGCGGCTGCTAGTCTTCCTTTCATGCAAAATCTTAAGGTTCCACCTCATGTCCAAGCCACCAAAGCCGGCTAAGAAGTGAATAATCGACAACTAAAACTTGAATTGTACTACTTCTTACTGGCTATTACTTCAACTTAGAAGCTTCTTCTGTGTTCTACTATGGTGCTTTTAGTGTCTCCGTACACCGCAGCACGCGACATAGCTTTGCAGACGATAAATGTAACCGTCTCAGAGAGAAGAGCGGCCAATGTGACGATCTGGCTTTAAGTCGATTCGATAACAAATGACAAAAACGGACGGATTTCTCAGGTTTTTACTACATATGAACACTTTTCACATTCTCCCTTGCAACGCGGCTGCTAGTCCTCCTTTCATGCAAAATCTTAAGGTCCAAGGTCATGTCCAAGCCACCAAAGCCGGCTAAAAAATGAATAATCGACAACTAAAACTTGAATTGTACTAATTCTTACTGGCTATTACTTCAACTTAGAAGCTTCTTCTGTGTTCTATTATGGTGCTTTTAGTGTCTCCGCATACCGCAGCACGCGACATAGCTTTGCAGACGATAAATGTAACCGTCTCAGAGAGAAAAGCGGCCAATGTGACGATCTGGCTTTAAGTCGATTCGATAACAAATGACGAAAACGGACGGATTTCTCAGGTTTTTACTACATATGAACAAGTTTCACATTCTCCTGTGCAACGCGGCTGCTAGTCCTCCTTTCATGCAAAATCTTAAGGTTCCACCTTCTTGCTGCGGTGTACCGTAGATCTCTAGAAGATCGAAGCGTTCCAAAGGATTGGAAAAGGGCACAGGTCATCCCCGTTCTCAAGAAGGGACGTCGAACAGATGTGCAGAACTATAGACCTATATCTCTAACGTCGATCAGTTGTAGAATTTTGGAACACGTATTATGTTCGAGTATAATGTCTTTTCTGGAGACTAGAAATCTACTCTGTAGGAATCAGCATGGGTTTCGAAAAAGACGATCGTGTGAAACCCAGCTCGCGCTATTCGTCCACGAGACTCAGAGGGCCTTAGACACGGGTTCACAGGTAGATGCCGTGTTTCTTGACTTCCGCAAGGCGTTTGACACAGTTCCCCATAGTCGTTTAATGAACAAAGTAAGAGCATACGGACTATCAGATCAATTGTGTGATAGGATTGAGGAGTTCCTAGATAACAGAACGCAGCACGTCATTCTCAATGGAGAGAAGTCTTCCGAAGTAAGAGTGATTTCAGGTGTGCCGCAGGGGAGTGTCATAGGACCGTTGCTATTCACAATATACGTAAATGACCTGGTGGATGACATCGGAAGTTCACTGAGGCTTTTTGCAGATGATGCTGTGGTGTATCGAGAGGTTGCAACAATGGAAAATTGTACTGAAATGCAGGAGGATCTGCAGCGAATTGACGCATGGTGCACGGAATGGCAATTGAATCTCAATGTAGCGAAGTGTAATGTGATGCGAATACATAGAAAGATAGGTCCCTTATCATTTAGCTACAAAATAGCAGGTCAGCAACTGGAAGCAGTTAATTCCATAAATTATCTGGGAGTACGCATTAGGAGTGATTTAAAATGGAATGATCATATAAAGTTGATCGTCGGTAAAGCAGATGCCAGACTGAGATTCATTGGAAGAATCCTAAGGAAATGCAATCCGACAACAAAGGAAGTAGGTTACAGTACGCTTGTTCGCCCAATGCTTGAATACTGCTCAGCAGTGTGGGATCCGCACCAAGTAGGGTTGATAGAAGAGATAGAGAAGATCCAACGGAGAGCAGCGCGCTTCGTTACAGGATCATTTAGTAATTGCGAAAGCGTTACGGAGATGATAGATAAACTCCAGTGGAAGACTCTGCAGGAGAGACGCTCAGTAGCTCGGTACGGGTTTTTGTTGAAGTTTCGAGAACATACCTTCACCGAAGAGTCAAGCAGTATATTGCTCCCTCCTACGTATATCTCGCGAAGAGACCATGAGGATAAAATCAGAGAGATTAGAGCCCACACAGAAGCATACCGACAATCCTTCTTTCCACGTACAATACGAGACTGGAATAGAAGGGAGAACCGATAGAGGGACTCAGGGTACCCTCCGCCACACACAGTCAGGTGGCTTGCGGAGTACGGATGTAGATGTAGATGTAGATGTAGATGTCCAGGGCACCAAAGCCGGCAAAAAATCAATAATCGATAACTAAAACTTGAATTGTACTGCTTCTTACTGGCTATTGCTTCCACAGAAGCTTCTTCTGTGTTCTACTATGGTGCTTTTAGTGTTTCCGCATACCGCAGCACGCGACATAGCTTTGCAGACGATAAATGTAACCGTCTCAGAGAGAAGAGCGGCCAATGTGACGATCTGGCTTTAAGTCGATTCGATAACAAATGACGAAAACGGACGGATTTCTCAGGTTTTTACTACATATGAACACTTTTCACATTCTCCCGTGCAACGCGGCTGCTAGTCTTCCTTTCATGCAAAATCTTAAGGTTCCACCTCATGTCCAAGCCACCAAAGCCGGCTAAGAAGTGAATAATCGACAACTAAAACTTGAATTGTACTACTTCTTACTGGCTATTACTTCAACTTAGAAGCTTCTTCTGTGTTCTACTATGGTGCTTTTAGTGTCTCCGCATACCGCAGCACGCGACATAGCTTTGCAGACGATAAATGTAACCGTCTCAGAGAGAAGAGAGGCCAATGTGACGATCTGGCTTTAAGTCGATTCGATAACAAATGACGAAAACGGACGGATTTGTCAGGATTTTACTACATATGAACACTTTTCACATTCTCCCGTGCAACGCGGCTGCTACTCCTCCTTTCATGGAAAATCTTAAGGTCCTAGGTCGGGTCCAAGCCACCAAAGCCGGCTAAAAAGTGAATAATCGATAACTAAAACTTGAATTGTATTAATTCTTACTGGCTATTACTTCAAATTAGAAGCTTCTTCTGTGTTCTACTATGGTGCTTTTAGTGTCTCTGCATACCGTAGCACGCGACATAGCTTTGCAGACGATAAATGTAACCGTCTCAGAAAGAAAAGCGGCCAATGTGACGATCTGGCTTTAAGTCGATTCGATAACAAATGACGAATACAGACCGATTTCTCAGGTATTTACTACATATGAACACTTTTCACATTCTCCCATGCAACGCGGCTGCTAGTCCTCATTTCATGCAAACTCTTAAGATCCTAGCTCATGTCCAAAGTACCAAAGACGTCTAAAAAGTCTATAATCGATAACTAAAACTTGAAATTACTGTTTCTTACTGGCTATTACATCAACTTAGAAGCTTCTTCTGTGTTCTACTGTGGTGCTTTCAGTGTCTCCGCATACCGCAGCTAGGGACACAGCTTTGCAGACGATAAATGTAACCGTCTCAGAAAAAAAAGCGGCCAATGTGACGATCTGGCTTTAAGTCGATTCGATAACAAATGACGAATACGGACCGATTTCTCAGGTTTTTACTACATATGAACACTTTTCACATTCTCCCATACGACGCGGCTGCTACTCCTCCTTTCATGCAAAATCTTAAGGTCCTAGGTCATGTCCAAGCCACCAAAGCCGGCTAAAAAGTGAATAATCGACAACTAAAACTTGAATTGTACTACTTCTTACTGGCTATTACTTCAACTTAGAAGCTTCTTCTGTGTTCTACTATGGTGCTTTTAGTGTCTCCACAGACCGCAGCACGCGACATAGCTTTGCAGACGATAAATGTAACCGTCTCAGAGAGAAAAGCGGCCAATGTAACGATCTGGCTTTAAGTCGATTCGATAACAAATGACGAAAACGGACTGATTTCTCAGGTTTTTACTACATATGAACACGTTTCACATTCTCCTGTGCAACGCGGCTGCCAGTCCTCCTTTCATGCAAAATCTTAAGGTTCCACCTCATGTCCAGGTCACCAAAGCCGGCAAAAAATCAATAATCGATAACCAAAACTTGAATTGTACTGCTTCTTACTGGCTATTGCTTCCACAGAAGCTTCTTCTGTGTTCTACTATGGTGCTTTTAGTGTTTCCGCATACCGCAGCACGCGACATAGCTTTGCAGACGATAAATGTAACCGTCTCAGAGAGAAGACCGGCCAATGTGACGATCTGGCTTTAAGTCGATTCGATAACAAATGACGAAAACGGACGGATTTCTCAGGTTTTTACTACATATGAACACTTTTCACATTCTCCCGTGCAACGCGGCTGCTAGTCTTCCTTTCTTGCAAAATCTTAAGGTTCCACCTCATGTCCAATCCACCAAAGCCGGCTGAGAATTGAATAATCGACAACTAAAACTTGAATTGTACTACTTCTTATTGGCTATTACTTCAACTTAGAAGCTTCTTCTATGTTCTACTATGGTGCTTTTAGTGTCTCCGCACACCGCAGCACGCGACATAGCTTTGCAGACGATAAATGTAACCGTCTCAGAGAGAAGAGTGGCCAATGTGACGATCTGGCTTTAAGTCGATTCGATAACAAATAACGAAAACGGACGGATTTGTCAGGATTTTACTACATATGAACAATATTCACATTCTCCCGTGCAACGCGGCTGCAAGTCCTCCTTTCATGGAAAATCTTAAGGTCCTAGGTCATGTCCAAGCCACCAAAGCCGGCTAAAAAGTGAATAATCGATAACTAAAACTTGAATTGTACTACTTCTTACTGGCTATTACTTCAAATTAGAAGCTTCTTCTGTGTTCTACTATGGTGCTTTTAGTGTTTCGGCATTCCGCAGCACGCGACATAGCATTGCAGACGATAAATGTAACCGTTTCAGAGAAAAGAATGGCCAATGTGACGATCTGGCTTGAAGTCAATTCGATAACAAATGACGAAAACTAACGGATTTCTCAGGTTTTTACTACATATGAACACTTTTCACATTCTCCCATGCAACGTGGCTGCTAGACCTCTCTTCATGCAAAATCTTAAGGTCCTAGATCATGTCCAAGCCACCAAAGCCCGCTGAAAATTGAAAATCGATAACTAAAACTTAAATAGTACTACTTCTTACTGGCTATTACTTCAACTTAGAAGCTTCTTCTGTGTTCTACTATGGTGCTTTTAGTGTCTCCACAGACCGCAGCACGCGACATAGCTTTGCAGACGATAAATGTAACCGTCTCAGAGAGAAAGGCGGCCAATGTGACGATCTGGCTTTAAGTCGATTCGATAACAAATAACGAAAACGGACGGATTTGTCAGGATTTTACTACATATGAACAATTTTCACATTCTCCCGTGCAACGAGGCTGCAAGTCCTCCTTTCATGGAAAATCTTAAGGTCCTAGGTCATGTCCAAGCCACCAAAGCCGGCTAAAAAGTGAATAATCGATAACTAAAACTTGAATTGTACTACTTCTTACTGGCTATTACTTCAAATTAGAAGCTTCTTCTGTGTTCTACTATGGTGCTTTTAGTGTTTCGGCATTCCGCAGCACGCGACATAGCTTTGCAGACGATAAATGTAACCGTTTCAGAGAGAAGAACGGCCAATGTGACGATCTGGCTTTAAGTCGATTCGATAACAAATGACGAAAACGGACGGATTTCTCAGGTTTTTACTACATATGAACACTTTTCACATTCTCCCGTGCAACGCGGCTGCATATCCTCCTTTCATGGAAAATCTTAAGGTCCTAGGTCATGTCCAAGCCACCAAAGCCGGCTAAAAAGTGAATAATCGTCAACTAAAATTGAATGTACTATTTCTTACTGGCTATTACTTTAAAATAGGAGCTTCTTCTGTGTTCTACTATGGTGCTTTTAGTGTCTCCGCACACCGCAGCACGCGACATAGCTTTGCAGACGATAAATGTAACCGTCTCAGAGAGAAAAGCGGCCAATGTGACGATCTGGCTTTAAGTCGATTCGATAACAAATGACGAAAGCGGACGGATTTATCAGGTTTTTACTACATATGAACACTTTTCACATTCTCCCGTGCAACGCGGCTGCTAGTCCTCCTTTCATGCAAAATCTTAAGGTTCCACCTCTTGTCAAAGCCACCAAAGAAGCTAAAAAGTGAATAATCGACAGCTAAAACTTGAAATGAACTACTTCTTGCTGGCTATTACTTCAAATTAGAAACTTCTTCTGTGTTTTACTATGGCGCTTTTAGTGTTTCGGCATACCGCAGCACGCGACATAGCATTGCAGACGATAAATTTAACCGTTTCAGAGAGAAGAACGGCCAATGTGACGATCTGGCTTTAAGTCGATTCGATAATAAATGACGAAAACGGAGGGATTTCTCAGGTTTTTACTACATATGAACACTTTTCACATTCTCCCATGCAACGCGGCTGCAAGTCCTCCTTTCATGGAAAATCTTAAGGTCCTAGGTCATGTCAAAGGCAGCAAAGCCGGCTAAAAAGTGAATAATCGACATCTAAAATTGAATTGTACTACTTCTTACTGGCTATTACTTCAACATAGAAGCTTCTTCTGTGTTCTACTATGGTGCTTTTATTGTTTCCACATACCGCAGCACGCGACATAGCTTTGCAGACGATAAATGTAACCGTCTCAGAAAGAAAAGTGGCCAATGTGACGATCTGGCTTTAAGTCGATTCGATAACAAATGACGAAAACGGACGGATTTCTCAGGTTTTTACTACATATGAACATGTTTCACATTCTCCTGTGCAACGCGGCTGCTAGTCCTCCTTTCATGCAAAATCTTAAGGTTCCACCTCATGTCCAGGTCACCAAAGCCGGCAAAAAATCAATAATCGATAACCAAAACTTGAATTGTACTGCTTCTTACTGGCTATTGCTTCCACCGAAGCTTCTTCTGTGTTCTACTATGGTGCTTTTAGTGTTTCCGCATACCGCAGCACGCGACATAGCTTTGCAGACGATAAATGTAACCGTCTCAGAGAGAAGAGCGGCCAATGTGACGATCTGGCTTTAAGTCGATTCGATAACAAATGACGAAAACGATCGGATTTCTCAGGTTTTTACTACATATGAACACTTTTCACATTCTCCCGTTTAACGCGGCTGCTAGTCTTCCTTTCATGCAAAATCTTAAGGTTCCACCTCATTTCCAAGCCACCAAAGCCGGCTAAGAAGTGAATAATAGACAACTAAAACTTGAATTGTACTACTTCTTACTGGCTATTACTTCAACTTAGAAGCTTCTTCTGTGTTCTACTATGGTGCTTTTAGTGTCTCCGCACACCGCAGCACGCGACATAGCTTTGCAGACGATAAATGTAACCGTCTCAGAGAGAAGAGTGGCCAATGTGACGATCTGGCTTTAAGTCGATTCGATAACAAATGACGAAAACGGACGGATTTCTCAGGTTTTTACTACATATGAACACGTTTCACATTCTCCTGTGCAACGCGGCTGCTAGTCCTCCTTTCATGCAAAATCTTAAGGTTCCACCTCATGTCCAGGTCACCAAAGCCGGCAAAAAATCAATAATCGATAATCAAAACTTGAATTGTACTGCTTCTTACTGGCTATTGCTTCCACAGAAGCTTCTTCTGTGTTCTACTATGGTGCTTTTAGTGTTTTCGCATACCGCAGCACGCGACATAGCTTTGCAGAAGATAAATGTAACCGTCTCAGAGAGAAGAGCGGCCAATGTGACGATCTGGCTTTAAGTCGATTCGATAACAAATGACGAAAACGGACGGATTTCTCAGGTTTTTACTACATATGAACACTTTTCACATTCTCCCGTGCAACGCGGCTGCTAGTCTTCCTTTCATGCAAAATCTTAAGGTTCCACCTCATGTCCAATCCACCAAAGCCGGCTAAGAAGTGAATAATCAACAACTAAAACTTGAATTGTACTACTTCTTATTGGCTATTACTTCAACTTAGAAGCTTCTTCTGTGTTCTACTATGGTGCTTTTAGTGTCTCCGCACACCGCAGCACGCGACATAGCTTTGCAGACGATAAATGTAACCGTCTCAGAGAGAAGAGTGGCCAATGTGACGATCTGGCTTTAAGTCGATTCGATAACAAATGACGAAAACGGACGGATTTCTCAGGATTTTACTACATATGAACAATTTTCACATTCTCCCGTGCAACGCGGCTGCAAGTCCTCCTTTCATGGAAAATCTTAAGGTCCTAGGTCATGTCCAAGCCACCAAAGCCGGCTAAAAAGTGAATAATCGATAACTAAAACTTGAATTGTACTACTTCTAACTGGCTATTACTTCAAATTAGAAGCTTCTTCTGTGTTCTACTATGGTGCTTTTAGTGTTACGGCATTCCGCAGCACGCGACATAGCTTTGCAGACGATAAATGTAACCGTCTCAGAGAGAAGAGTGGCCAATGTGACGATCTGGCTTTAAGTCGATTCGATAACAAATGACGAAAGCGGACGGATTTCTCAGGTTTTTACTACATATGAACACTTTTCACATTCTCCCGTGCAACGCGGCTGCTAGTCCTCCTTTCATGCAAAATCTTAAGGTTCCACCTCTTGTCAAAGCCACCAAAGAAGCTAAAAACTGAATAATCGACAGCTAAAACTTGAAATGAACTACATCTTGCTGGCTATTACTTCAAATTAGAAGCTTCTTCTGTGTTCTACTATGGCGCTTTTAGTGTTTCGGCATACCGCAGCACGCGACATAGCATTGCAGACGATAAATGTAACCGCTTCAGAGAGAAGAACGGCCAATGTGACGATCTGGCTTTAAGTCGATTCGATAATAAATGACGAAAACGGACGGATTTGTCAGGATTTTACTACATATGAATACTTTTCACATTCTCCCGTGCAACGCGGCTGCAAGTCCTCCTTTCATGGAAAATATTAAGGTCCTAGGTCATGTCCAAACCACCAAAGCCGGCTAAAAAGTGAATAATCGATAACTAAAACTTGAATTGTACTACTTCTTACTGGCTATTACTTCAAATTAGAAGCTTCTTCTGTGTTCTACTATGGTGCTTTTAGTGTTTCGGAATTCCGCAGCACGCGACATAGCTTTGCAGACGATAAATGTAACCGTTTCAGAGAGAAGAACGGCCAATGTGACGATCTGGCTTTAAGTCGATTAGATAACAAATGACGAAAACGGACGGATTTCTCAGGTTTTTACTACATATGAACACTTTTCACATTCTCCCGTGCAACGCGGCTGCATATCCTCCTTTCATGGAAAATCTTAAGGTCCTAGGTCAAGTCCAAGCCACCAAAGCCGGCTAAAAAGTGAATAATCGTCAACTAAAATCGAATTGTACTACTTCTTACTGGCTATTACTTCAACTTAGAAGCTTCTTTTGTGTTCTACTATGGTGCTTTTAGTGTCTCCGCATACCGCAGCACGCGACATAGTTTTGCAGACGATAAATGTAACCGTCTCAGAAAGAAAAGCGGCCAATGTGACGATCTGGCTTTAAGTCAATTCGATAACAAATGACGAAAACGGACTGATTTCTCAGGTTTTTACTACATATGAACACTTTTCACATTCTCCCATGCAACGCAGCTGCTAGTCCTCCTTTCATGCAAAATCTTAGGGTCCTAGGTCATGTCCAAGCCACCAAAGCCGGCTAAAAAGTGAATAATCGACAACTAAAACTTGAATTGTACTATTTCTTACTGGCTATTACTTCAAAATAGGAGCTTCTTCTGTGCTCTACTATGGTGCTTTTAGTGTCTCCACATACCGCAGCACGCGACATAGCTTTGCAGACGATAAATGTAACCGTCTCAGAGAGAAAAGCGGCCAATGTGACGATCTGGCTTTAAGTCGTTTCGATAACAAATGACGAAAACGGACCGATTTCTCAGGTTTTTACTACATATGAACACTTTTCACATTCTCCCATGCAACGCGGCTGCTAGTCCTCCTTTCATGCAAAACCTTAAGGTCCTAGGTCATGTCCAAGCCACCAAAGACGGCTAAAAAGTGAATAATCGATAACTAAAACTTGAATTGTACTACTTCCTACTGGATATTACTTCAACTTAGAAGCTTCTTCTGTGTTCTACTATGGTGCTTTTAGTGTTTCGGCATACCGCAGCACGCGACATAGATTTGCAGACAATAAATGTAACCGTCTCAGAAAGAAAAGTGGCCAATGTCACGATCTGGCTTTAAGTCGATTCGATAACAAATGACGAAAACGGACCTATTTCTCAGGTTTTTACTACATAGGAACAGTTTTCACATTCTCCCACATAACGCGGCTACTAGTCCTCCTTTCATGCAAAATCTTTATGTCCTAGGTCATGTCCAAGCCACCAAAGCCGGCCAAAAAGTGAATAATCGACCACTAAAACTTAAATTGTGCTACTTCTTACTGGCTATTACTTCAACATAGAAGCTTCTTCTGTGTTCTACTATGGTGCTTTTAGTGTTTCCGCATACCGCAGCACGCGACATAGCTTTGTAGACGATAAATGTAACCGTCTCAGAGAGAAGAGCGGCCAATGTGACGATCTGGTTTTAAGTCGATTCGATAACAAATGACAAAAACGGACGGATATCTCAGGTTTTTACTACATATGAACACGTTTCACATTCTCCTGTGCAACGCGGCTGCTAGTCCTCCTTTCATGCAAAATCTTAAGGTCCTAGGTCATGTCAAAGGCAGCAAAGCCGGCTAAAAAGTGAATAATCGACAACTAAAATTGAATTGTACTACTTCTTACTGGCTATTACTTCAACTTAGAAGCTTCTTCTGTGTTCTACTATGGTGCTTTTATTGTTTCCACATACCGCAGCACGCGACATAGCTTTGCAGACGATAAATGTAACCGTCTCAGAAAGAAAAGTGGCCAATGTGACGATCTGGCTTTAAGTCGATTCGATAACAAATGACGAAAACGGACCGATTTCTCAGGTTTTTACTACATAGGAACACTTTTCACATTCTCCCATGCAACACGGCTGCTAGTCCTCCTTTCATGCAAAATCTTAAGGTCCTAGGTCATGTCCAAGCCACCAAAGCCGGCTAAAAAGTGAATAATCGACAACTAAAACTTGAATTGTACTACTTCTTACTGGCTATTAAATCAACTTAGAAGCTTCTTCTGTGTTCTACTATGGTGCTTTTAGTGTCTTCGCACACCGCATGCGCGCGACATACCTTTGCAGACGATAAATGTAACCGTCTCAGAGAGAAAAGCGGCCAAAGTGACGATCTGGCTTTAAGTCGATTCGATAAGAAATGACGAAAACGGACGGATTTGTCAGGATTTTACTACATATGAATACTTTTCACATTCTCCCGTGCAACGCGGCTGCAAGTCCTCCTTTCATGGAAAATATTAAGGTCCTAGGTCATGTCCAAACCACCAAAGCCGGCTAAAAAGTGAATAATCGATAACTAAAACTTGAATTGTACTACTTCTTACTGGCTATTACTTCAAATTAGAAGCTTCTTCTGTGTTCTACTATGGTGCTTTTAGTGTTTCGGAATTCCGCAGCACGCGACATAGCTTTGCAGACGATAAATGTAACCGTTTCAGAGAGAAGAACGGCCAATGTGACGATCTGGCTTTAAGTCGATTAGATAACAAATGACGAAAACGGACGGATTTCTCAGGTTTTTACTACATATGAACACTTTTCACATTCTCCCGTGCAACGCGGCTGCATATCCTCCTTTCATGGAAAATCTTAAGGTCCTAGGTCAAGTCCAAGCCACCAAAGCCGGCTAAAAAGTGAATAATCGTCAACTAAAATCGAATTGTACTACTTCTTACTGGCTATTACTTCAACTTAGAAGCTTCTTTTGTGTTCTACTATGGTGCTTTTAGTGTCTCCGCATACCGCAGCACGCGACATAGTTTTGCAGACGATAAATGTAACCGTCTCAGAAAGAAAAGCGGCCAATGTGACGATCTGGCTTTAAGTCAATTCGATAACAAATGACGAAAACGGACTGATTTCTCAGGTTTTTACTACATATGAACACTTTTCACATTCTCCCATGCAACGCAGCTGCTAGTCCTCCTTTCATGCAAAATCTTAGGGTCCTAGGTCATGTCCAAGCCACCAAAGCCGGCTAAAAAGTGAATAATCGACAACTAAAACTTGAATTGTACTATTTCTTACTGGCTATTACTTCAAAATAGGAGCTTCTTCTGTGCTCTACTATGGTGCTTTTAGTGTCTCCACATACCGCAGCACGCGACATAGCTTTGCAGACGATAAATGTAACCGTCTCAGAGAGAAAAGCGGCCAATGTGACGATCTGGCTTTAAGTCGTTTCGATAACAAATGACGAAAACGGACCGATTTCTCAGGTTTTTACTACATATGAACACTTTTCACATTCTCCCATGCAACGCGGCTGCTAGTCCTCCTTTCATGCAAAACCTTAAGGTCCTAGGTCATGTCCAAGCCACCAAAGACGGCTAAAAAGTGAATAATCGATAACTAAAACTTGAATTGTACTACTTCCTACTGGATATTACTTCAACTTAGAAGCTTCTTCTGTGTTCTACTATGGTGCTTTTAGTGTTTCGGCATACCGCAGCACGCGACATAGCTTTGCAGACAATAAATGTAACCGTCTCAGAAAGAAAAGTGGCCAATGTCACGATCTGGCTTTAAGTCGATTCGATAACAAATGACGAAAACGGACCTATTTCTCAGGTTTTTACTACATAGGAACAGTTTTCACATTCTCCCACATAACGCGGCTACTAGTCCTCCTTTCATGCAAAATCTTTATGTCCTAGGTCATGTCCAAGCCACCAAAGCCGGCCAAAAAGTGAATAATCGACCACTAAAACTTAAATTGTGCTACTTCTTACTGGCTATTACTTCAACATAGAAGCTTCTTCTGTGTTCTACTATGGTGCTTTTAGTGTTTCCGCATACCGCAGCACGCGACATAGCTTTGTAGACGATAAATGTAACCGTCTCAGAGAGAAGAGCGGCCAATGTGACGATCTGGTTTTAAGTCGATTCGATAACAAATGACAAAAACGAACGGATATCTCAGGTTTTTACTACATATGAACACGTTTCACATTCTCCTGTGCAACGCGGCTGCTAGTCCTCCTTTCATGCAAAATCTTAAGGTTCCACCTCATGTCCAGATCACCAAAGCCGGCAAAAAATCAATAATCGATAACCAAAACTTGAATTGTACTGCTTCTTACTGGCTATTGCTTCCACAGAAGCTTCTCCTGTGTTCTACTATGCTGCTTTTAGTGTTTCCGCATACCGCAGCACGCGACATAGCTTTGCAGACGATAAATGTAACCGTCTCAGAGAGAAGAGTGTCCAATGTGACGATGTGGCTTTAAGTCGATTCGATAACAAATGACAAAAACGGACGGATTTCTCAGGATTTTACTACATATGAACAATTTTCACATTCTCCCGTGCAACGCGGCTGCAAGTCCTCCTTTCATGGAAAATCTTAAGGTCCTAGGTCATGTCCAAGCCACCAAAGCCGGCTAAAAAGTGAATAATCGATAACTAAAACTTGAATTGTACTACTTCTTACTGGCTATTACTTCAAATTAGAAGCTTCTTCTGTGTTCTACTATGGTGCTTTTAGTGTTTCGGCATTCCGCAGCACGCGACATAGCTTTGCAGACGATAAATGTAACCGTTTCAGAGAGAAGAACGGCCAATGTGACGATCTGGCTTTAAGTCGATTCGATAACAAATGACGAAAACGGACGGATTTCTCAGGTTTTTACTACATATGAACACTTTTCACATTCTCCCGTGCAACGCGGCTGCATATCCTCCTTTCATGGAAAATCTTAAGGTCCTAGGTCATGTCCAAGCCACCAAAGCCGGCTAAAAAGTGAATAATCGTCAACTAAAATTGAATGTACTATTTCTTACTGGCTATTACTTCAAAATAGGAGCTTCTTCTGTGTTCTACTATGGTGCTTTTAGTGTCTCCGCACACCGCAGCACGCGACATAGCTTTGCAGACGATAAATGTAACCGTCTCAGAGAGAAAGGCGGCAAATGTGACGATCTGGCTTTAAGTCGATTCGATAACAAATGACGAAAGCGGACGGATTTATCAGGTTTTTACTACATATGAACACTTCTCACATTCTCCCGTGCAACGCGGCTGCTAGTCGTCCTTTCATGCAAAATCTTAAGGTTCCACCTCTTGTCAAAGCCACCAAAGAAGCTAAAAAGTGAATAATCGACAGCTAAAACTTGAAATGAACTACTTCTTGCTGGCTATTACTTCAAATTAGAAGCTTCTTCTGTGTTCTACTATGGCGCTTTTAGTGTTTCGGCATACCGCAGCACGCGACATAGCTTTGCAGGCGATAAATGTAACCGTCTCAGAAGGAAAAGTGGCCAATGTGACGATCTGGCTTTAAGTCGATTCGATAACAAATGACGAAAACGGACCGATTTCTCAGGTTTTTACTACATAGGAACACTTTTCACATTCTCCCATGCAACACGGCTGCTAGTCCTCCTTTCATGCAAAATCTTAAGGTCCTAGGTCATGTCCAAGCCACCAAAGCCGGCTAAAAAGTGAATAATCGACAACTAAAACTTGAATTTTACTACTTCTTACTGGCTATTACTTCAACTTAGAAGCTTCTTCTGTGTTCTACTATGGTGCTTTTAGTGTCTTCGCACACCGCATGCGCGCGACATACCTTTGCAGACGATAAATGTAACCGTCTCAAAGAGAAGAGCGGCCAATGTGACGATCTGGCTTTAAGTCGATTCGATAACAAATGACGAAAACGATCGGATTTCTCAGGTTTTTACTACATATGAACACTTTTCACATTCTCCCGTGCAACGCGGCTGCTAGTCTTCCTTTCATGCAAAATCTTAAGGTTCCACCTCATTTCCAAGCCACCAAAGCCGGCTAAGAAGTTAATAATAGACAACTAAAACTTGAATTGTACTACTTCTTACTGGCTATTACTTCAACTTAGAAGCTTCTTCTGTGTTCTACTATGGTGCTTTTAGTGTCTCCGCACACCACAGCACGCGACATAGCTTTGCAGACGATAAATGTAACCGTCTCAGAGAGAAGAGAGGCCAATGTGACGATCTGGCTTTAAGTCGATTCGATAACAAATGACGAAAACGGACGGATTTGTCAGGATTTTACTACATATGAATACTTTTCACATTCTCCCGTGCAACGCTGCTGCAAGTCCTCCTTTCATGGAAAATATTAAGGTCCTAGGTCATGTCCAAGCCACCAAAGCCGGCTAAAAAGTGAATAATCGATAACTAAAACTTGAATTGTACTACTTCTTACTGGCTATTACTTCAAATTAGAAGCTTCTTCTGTGTTCTACTATGGTGCTTTTAGTGTTTCGGAATTCCGCAGCACGCGACATAGCTTTGCAGACGATAAATGTAACCGTTTCAGAGAGAAGAACGGCCAATGTGACGATCTGGCTTTAAGTCGATTAGATAACAAATGACGAAAACGGACGGATTTCTCAGGTTTTTACTACATATGAACACTTTTCACATTCTCCCGTGCAACGCGGCTGCATATCCTCCTTTCATGGAAATTCTTAAGGTCCTAGGTCATGTCCAAGCCACCAAAGCCGGCTAAAAAGTGAATAATCGTCAACTAAAATCGAATTGTACTACTTCTTACTGGCTATTACTTCAACTTAGAAGCTTCTTTTGTGTTCTACTATGGTGCTTTTAGTGTCTCCGCATACCGCAGCACGCGACATAGCTTTGCAGACGATAAATGTAACCGTCTCAGAAAGAAAAGCGGTCAATGTGACGATCTGGCTTTAAGTCAATTCGATAACAAATGACGAAAACGGACTGATTTCCCAGGTTTTTACTACATATGAACACTTTTCACATTCTCCCATGCAACGCAGCTGCTAGTCCTCCTTTCATGCAAAATCTTAAGGTCCTAGGTCATGTCCAAGCCACCAAAGCCGGCTAAAAAGTGAATAATCGACAACTAAAACTTGAATTGTACTATTTCTTACTGGCTATTACTTCAAAATAGGAGCTTCTTCTGTGCTCTACTATGGTGCTTTTAGTGTCTCCGCACACCGCACACGCGACATAGCTTTGCAGACGATAAATGTAACCGTCTCAGAAAGAAAAGCGGCCAATGTGACGATCTGGCTTTAAGTCGATTCGATAACAAACGACGAAAGCGGACGGATTTATCAGGTTTTTACTACATATGAACACTTTTCACATTCTCCCGTGCAACGCGGCTGCTAGTCCTCCTTTCATGCATAATCTTAAGGTTCCACCTCATGTCAAAGCCACCAAAGAAGCTAAAAAGTGAATAATCGACAGCTAAAACTTGAATTGAACTACTTCTTGCTGGCTATTACTTCAAATTAGAAGCTTCTTCTGTGTTCTACTATGGCGCTTTTAGTGTTTCGGCATACCGCAGCACGCGACATAGCATTGCAGACGATAAATGTAACCGTTTCAGAAAGAAGAACGGCCAATGTGACGATCTGGCTTTAAGTCGATTCGATAACAAATGACGAAAACGGAGGGATTTCTCAGGTTTTTACTACATATGAACACTTTTCACATTCTCCCATGCAACGCGGCTGCAAGTCCTCCTTTCATGGAAAATCTTAAGGTCCTAGGCCATGTCAAAAGCAGCAAAGCCGGCTAAAAAGTGAATAATCGACAACTAAAATTGAATTGTATTACTTCTTACTGGCTATTACTTCAACTTAGAAGCTTCTTCTGTGTTCTACTATGGTGCTTTTATTGTTTCCACATACCGCAGCACACGACATAGCTTTGCAGACGATAAATGTAACCGTCTCAGAGAGAAAAGCGGCCAATGTGACGATCTGGCTTTAAGTCGATTCGATAACAAATGAAGAAAACGGACGGATTTCTCAGGTTTTTACTACATATGAACACTTTTCACATTCTCCCATGCAACGCGGCTGCTAGACCTCATTTCATGCAAAATCTTAAGGTCCTAGATCATGTCCAAGCCACCAAAGCCGGCTGAAAATTGAAAAATCGATAACTAAAACTTGAATAGTACTACTTCTTACTGGCTAATACTTCAACTTAGAAGCTTCTTCTGTGTTCTACTATGGTGCTTTTAGTGTCTCCACATACCGCAGCACGCGACATAGCTTTGCAGACGATAAATGTAACCGTCTCAGAGAGAAAAGCGGCCAATGTAACGATCTGGCTTTAAGTCGATTCGATAACAAATGACGAAAACGGACAGATTACTTAGGTTTTTACTACATATGAACACTTTTCACATTCTCCCGTGCAACGCGGCTGCTAGTCCTCCTTTCATGCAAAATCTTAATGTCCTAGGTCATGTTCAAGCCACCAAAGCCGGCCAAAAAGTGAATAATCGATAACTAAAACTTCAATTGTACTACTTCTTACTGGCTATTACTTCAACTTAGAAGCTTCTTCTGTGTTCTACTATGGTGCTTTTAGTGTCTCCGCACACCGCATGCACGCGACATACCTTTGCAGACGATAAATGTAACCTTCTCAGAGAGAAAAGCGGCCAATGTGACGATCTGGCTTTAAGTCGATTCGATAACAAATGAAGAAAACGGACGGATTTCTCAGGTTTTTACTACATATGAACACTTTTCACATTCTCCCATGCAACGCGGCTGCTAGACCTCCTTTCATGCAAAATCTTAAGGTTCCACCTCATGTCCAGGGCACCAAAGCCGGCAAAAAATCAATAATCGATAACCATAGCTTGAATTGTACTGCTTCTTACTGGCTATTGCTTCCACAGAAGCTTCTTCTGTGTTCTACTATGGCGCTTTTAGTGTTTCCGCATACCGCAGCACGCGACATAGCTTTGCAGACGATAAATGTAACCGTCCCAGAGAGAAGAGCGGCCAATGTGACGATCTGGCTTTAAGTCGATTCGATAACAAATGACGAAAACGGACGGATTTCGCAGGTTTTTACTACATATGAACACTTTTCACATTCTCCCGTGCAACGCGGCTGCTAGTCTTCCTTTCATGCAAAATCTTAAGGTTCCACCTCATGTCTAAGCCACCAAGGCCGGATAAGAAGTGAATAATCGACAACTAAAACTTGAATTGTACTACTTCTTACTGGCTATTACTTCAACTTAGAAGCTTCTTCTGTGTTCTACTATGGTGCTTTTAGTGTCTCCGCACACCGCAGCACGCGACATAGCATTGTAGACGATAAATGTAACCGTCTCAGAGAGAAGAACTGCCAATGTGACGATCTGGCTTTAAGTCGATTCGATAACAAATGACGAAAACGGACGGATTTATCAGGTTTTTACTACATATGAACACTTTTCACATTGTCCCGTGCAACGCGGCTGCTAGTCCTCCTTTCGTGAAAAAACCTTAAGGTTCCACCTCATGTCAAAACCACCAAAGAAGCTAAAAAGTGAATAATCGACAGCTAAAATTGAATTGTACTACTTCTTACTGGCTATTACTTCAACTTAGAAGCTTCTTCTGTGTTCTACTATGGTGCTTTTATTGTTTCCACATACCGCAGCACGCGACATAGCTTTGTAGACGATAAATGTAACCGTCTCAGAGAGAAGAGCGGCCAATGTGACGATCTGGCTTTAAGTCGATTCGATAACAAATGACAAAAACAGACGGATTTCTCAGGTTTTTACTACATATGAACACTTTTCACATTCTCCCATGCAACGCGGCTGCAAGTCCTCCTTTCATGGAAAATCTTAAGGTCCTAGGCCATGTCAAAAGCAGCAAAGCCGGCTAAAAAGTGAATAATCGACAACTAAAATTGAATTGTATTACTTCTTACTGGCTATTACTTCAACTTAGAAGCTTCTTCTGTGTTCTACTATGGTGCTTTTATTGTTTCCACATACCGCAGCACACGACATAGCTTTGCAGACGATAAATGTAACCGTCTCAGAGAGAAAAGCGGCCAATGTGACGATCTGGCTTTAAGTCGTTTCAATAACAAATGACGAAAACGGACCGATTTCTCAGGTTTTTACTACATATGAACACTTTTCACAATCTCCCATGCAACGCGGCTGCTAGTCCTCCTTTCATGCAAAATCTTAAGGTCCTAGGTCATGTCCAAGCCACCAAAGACGGCTAAAAAGTGAATAATCGATAACTAAAACTTGAATTGTACTACTTCTTACTGGATATTACTTCAACTTAGAAGCTTCTTCTGTGTTCTACTATGGTGCTTTTAGTGTTTCGGCATACCGCAGCACGCGACATAGCTTTGCAGACGATAAATGTAACCGTCTCAGAAAGAAAAGTGGCCAATGTCACGATCTGGCTTTAAGTCGATTCGATAACAAACGACGAAAACGGACCTATTTCTCAGGTTTTTACTACATAGGCACACTTTTCACATTCTCCCATATAACGCGGCTGCTAGTCCTCCTTTCATGCAAAATCTTAAGGTCCTAGGTCATGTCCAAGCCACCAAAGCCGGCCAAAAAGTGAATAATCGATAACTAAAACTTCAATTGTACTACTTCTTACTGGCTATTACTTCAACTTAGAAGCTTCTTCTGTGTTCTACTATGGTGCTTTTAGTGTCTCCGCACACCGCATGCACGCGACATACCTTTGCAGACGATAAATGTAACCTTCTCAGAGAGAAAAGCGGCCAATGTGACGATCTGGCTTTAAGTCGATTCGATAACAAATGAAGAAAACGGACGGATTTCTCAGGTTTTTACTACATATGAACACTTTTCACATTCTCCCATGCAACGCGGCTGCTAGACCTCATTTCATGCAAAATCTTAAGGTCCGAGATCATGTCCAAGCCACCAAAGCCGGCTGAAACTTGAAAAATCGATAACTAAAACTTGAATAGTACTACTTCTTACTGGCTAATACTTCAACTTAGAAGCTTCTTCTGTGTTCTACTATGGTGCTTTTAGTGTCTCCACATACCGCAGCACGCGACATAGCTTTGCAGACGATAAATGTAACCGTCTCAGAGAGAAAAGCGGCCAATGTAACGATCTGGCTTTAAGTCGATTCGATAACAAATGACGAAAACGGACAGATTACTTAGGTTTTTACTACATATGAACACTTTTCACATTCTCCCGTGCAACGCGGCTGCTAGTCCTCCTTTCATGCAAAATCTTAATGTCCTAGGTCATGTTCAAGCCACCAAAGCCGGCCAAAAAGTGAATAATCGATAACTAAAACTTCAATTGTACTACTTCTTACTGGCTATTACTTCAACTTAGAAGCTTCTTCTGTGTTCTACTATGGTGCTTTTAGTGTCTCCGCACACCGCATGCACGCGACATACCTTTGCAGACGATAAATGTAACCTTCTCAGAGAGAAAAGCGGCCAATGTGACGATCTGGCTTTAAGTCGATTCGATAACAAATGAAGAAAACGGACGGATTTCTCAGGTTTTTACTACATATGAACACTTTTCACATTCTCCCATGCAACGCGGCTGCTAGACCTCCTTTCATGCAAAATCTTAAGGTTCCACCTCATGTCCAGGGCACCAAAGCCGGCAAAAAATCAATAATCGATAACCATAGCTTGAATTGTACTGCTTCTTACTGGCTATTGCTTCCACAGAAGCTTCTTCTGTGTTCTACTATGGCGCTTTTAGTGTTTCCGCATACCGCAGCACGCGACATAGCTTTGCAGACGATAAATGTAACCGTCCCAGAGAGAAGAGCGGCCAATGTGACGATCTGGCTTTAAGTCGATTCGATAACAAATGACGAAAACGGACGGATTTCGCAGGTTTTTACTACATATGAACACTTTTCACATTCTCCCGTGCAACGCGGCTGCTAGTCTTCCTTTCATGCAAAATCTTAAGGTTCCACCTCATGTCTAAGCCACCAAGGCCGGATAAGAAGTGAATAATCGACAACTAAAACTTGAATTGTACTACTTCTTACTGGCTATTACTTCAACTTAGAAGCTTCTTCTGTGTTCTACTATGGTGCTTTTAGTGTCTCCGCACACCGCAGCACGCGACATAGCATTGTAGACGATAAATGTAACCGTCTCAGAGAGAAGAACTGCCAATGTGACGATCTGGCTTTAAGTCGATTCGATAACAAATGACGAAAACGGACGGATTTATCAGGTTTTTACTACATATGAACACTTTTCACATTCTCCCGTGCAACGCGGCTGCTAGTCTTCCTTTCATGCAAAATCTTAAGGTTCCACCTCATGTCCAAGCCACCAAAGCCGGATAAGAAGTGAATAATCGACAACTAAAACTTGAATTGTACTACTTCTTACTGGCTATTACTTCAACTTAGAAGCTTCTTCTGTGTTCTACTATGGTGCTTTTAGTGTCTCCGCACACCGCAGCACGCGACATAGCATTGCAGACGATAAATGTAACCGTCTCAGAGAGAAGAGTGGCCAATGTGATGATCTGGCTTTAAGTCGATTCGATAACAAATGACGAAAACGGACGGATTTGTCAGGATTTTACTACATATGAACACTTTTCACATTCTCCCGTGCAACGCGGCTGGAAGTCCTCCTTTCATGGAAAATATTAAGGTCCTAGGTCATGTCCAAGCCACCAAAGCCGGCTAAAAAGTGAATAATCGATAACTAAAACATGAATTGTACTACTTCTTACTGGCTATTACTTCAAATTAGAAGCTTCTTCTGTGTTCTACTATGGTGCTTTTAGTGTTTCCGCATACCGCAGCACGCGACATAGCTTTGCAGACGATAAATGTAACCGTCTCAGAGAGAAGAGCGGCCAATGTGACGATCTGGCTTTAAGTCGATTCGATAATAAATGACGAAAACGGACGGATTTGTCAGGATTTTACTACATATGAACACTTTTTACATTCTCCCGTGCAACGCGGCTGGAAGTCCTCCTTTCATGGAAAATCTTAAGGTCCTAGGTCATGTCCAAGCCACCAAAGCCGGCTAAAAAGTGAATAATCGACAACTAAACCATGAATTGTACTACTTCTTACTGGCTATTACTTCAAATTAGAAGCTTCTTCTGTGTTCTACTATGGTGCTTTTAGTGTTTCGGCATTCCGCAGCACGCGACATAGCTTTGCAGACGATAAATGTAACCGTTTCAGAGAGAAGAACTGCCAATGTGACGATCTGGCTTTAAGTCGATTCGATAACAAATGACGAAAACGGACGGATTTATCAGGTTTTTACTACATATGAACACTTTTCACATTGTCCCGTGCAACGCGGCTGCTAGTCCTCCTTTCGTGAAAAAACCTTAAGGTTCCACCTCATGTCAAAACCACCAAAGAAGCTAAAAAGTGAATAATCGACAGCTAAAATTGAATTGTACTACTTCTTACTGGCTATTACTTCAACTTAGAAGCTTCTTCTGTGTTCTACTATGGTGCTTTTATTGTTTCCACATACCGCAGCACGCGACATAGCTTTGTAGACGATAAATGTAACCGTCTCAGAGAGAAGAGCGGCCAATGTGACGATCTGGGTTTAAGTCGATTCGATAACAAATGACAAAAACAGACGGATTTCTCAGGTTTTTACTACATATGAACACTTTTCACATTCTCCCTTGCAACGCGGCTGCTAGTCCTCCTTTCATGCAAAATCTTAAGGTCCAAGGTCATGTCCAAGCCACCAAAGCCGGCTAAAAAAGAATAATCAACAACTAAAACTTGAATTGTACTACTTCTTACTGGGTATTACGTCAACTTAGAAGCTTCTTCTGTGTTCTACTATGGTGCTTTTAGTGTCTCCGCATACCGCAGCACGCGACATAGCTTTGCAGACGATAAATGTAACCGTCTCAGAGAGAAAAGCGGCCAATGTGACGATCTGGCTTTAAGTCGATTCGATAACAAATGACGAAAACGGACGGATTTCTCAGGTTTTTACTACATATGAACACGTTTCACATTCTCCTGTGCAACGCGGCTGCTAGTCCTCCTTTCATGCAAAATCTTAAGGTTCCACCTCATGTCCAGGGCACCAAAGCCGGCAAAAAATCAATAATCGATAACCAAAGCTTGAATTGTACTGCTTCTTACTGGCTATTGCTTCCACAGAAGCTTCCTCTGTGTTCTACTATGGTGCTTTTAGTGTTTCCGCATACCGCAGCACGCGACATAGCTTTGCAGAAGATAAATGTAACCGTCTCAGAGAGAAGAGCGGCCAATGTGACGATCTGGCTTTAAGTCGATTCGATAACAAATGACGAAAACGGACGGATTTCGCAGGTTTTTACTACATATGAACACTTTTCACATTCTCCCGTGCAACGCGGCTGCTAGTCTTCCTTTCATGCAAAATCTTAAGGTTCCACCTCATGTCCAAGCCACCAAAGCCGGATAAGAAGTGAATAATCGACAACTAAAACTTGAATTGTACTACTTCTTACTGGCTATTACTTCAACTTAGAAGCTTCTTCTGTGTTCTACTATGGTGCTTTTAGTGTCTCCGCACACCGCAGCACGCGACATAGCATTGCAGACGATAAATGTAACCGTCTCAGAGAGAAGAGTGGCCAATGTGATGATCTGGCTTTAAGTCGATTCGATAACAAATGACGAAAACGGACGGATTTGTCAGGATTTTACTACATATGAACACTTTTCACATTCTCCCGTGCAACGCGGCTGGAAGTCCTCCTTTCATGGAAAATATTAAGGTCCTAGGTCATGTCCAAGCCACCAAAGCCGGCTAAAAATGAATAATCGATAACTAAAACATGAATTGTACTACTTCTTACTGGCTATTACTTCAAATTAGAAGCTTCTTCTGTGTTCTACTATGGTGCTTTTAGTGTTACGGCATTCCGCAGCACGCGACATAGCTTTGCAGACGATAAATGTAACCGTTTCAGAGAGAAGAACTGCCAATGTGACGATCTGGCTTTAAGTCGATTCGATAACAAATGACGAAACGGACGAATTTCTCAGGTTTTTACTACATATGAACACTTTTCACATTCTCCCGTGCAACGCGGCTGCATATCCTCCTTTCATGGAAAATCTTAAGGTCCTAGGTCATGTCCAAGCCACCAAAGCCGGCTAAAAAGTGAATAATCGTCAACTAAAATTGAATGTACTATTTCTTACTGGCTATTACTTCAAAATAGGAGCTTCTTCTGTGTTCTACTATGGTGCTTTTAGTGTCTCCGCACACCGCAGCACGTGACATAGCTTTGCAGACGATAAATGTAACCGTCTCAGAAAGAAAAGCGGCCAATGTGACGATCTGGCTTTAAGTCAATTCGATAACAAATGACGAAAACGGACTGATTTCTCAGGTTTTTACTACATATGAACACTTTTCACATTCTCCCGTGCAACGCGGCTGCTAGTCCTCCTTTCATGCAAAATCTTAAGGTTCCACCTCATGTCCAGGGCACCAAAGCCGGCAAAAAATCAATAATCGATAACCAAAGCTTGAATTGTACTGCTTCTTACTGGCTATTGCTTCCACAGAAGCTTCCTCTGTGTTCTACTATGGTGCTTTTAGTGTTTCCGCATACCGCAGCACGCGACATAGCTTTGCAGAAGATAAATGTAACCGTCTCAGAGAGAAGAGCGGCCAATGTGACGATCTGGCTTTAAGTCGATTCGATAACAAATGACGAAAACGGACGGATTTCGCAGGTTTTTACTACATATGAACACTTTTCACATTCTCCCGTGCAACGCGGCTGCTAGTCTTCCTTTCATGCAAAATCTTAAGGTTCCACCTCATGTCCAAGCCACCAAAGCCGGATAAGAAGTCAATAATCGACAACTAAAACTTGAATTGTACTACTTCTTACTGGCTATTACTTCAACTTAGAAGCTTCTTCTGTGTTCTACTATGGTGCTTTTAGTGTCTCCGCACACCGCAGCACGCGACATAGCATTGCAGACGATAAATGTAACCGTCTCAGAGAGAAGAGTGGCCAATGTGATGATCTGGCTTTAAGTCGATTCGATAACAAATGACGAAAACGGACGGATTTGTCAGGATTTTACTACATATGAACACTTTTCACATTCTCCCGTGCAACGCGGCTGGAAGTCCTCCTTTCATGGAAAATATTAAGGTCCTAGTTCATGTCCAAGCCACCAAAGCCGGCTAAAAAGTGAATAATCGATAACTAAAACATGAATTGTACTACTTCTTACTGGCTATTACTTCAAATTAGAAGCTTCTTCTGTGTTCTACTATGGTGCTTTTAGTGTTACGGCATTCCGCAGCACGCGACATAGCTTTGCAGACGATAAATGTAACCGTTTCAGAGAGAAGAACTGCCAATGTGACGATCTGGCTTTAAGTCGATTCGATAACAAATGACGAAAACGGACGGATTTCTCAGGTTTTTACTACATATGAACACTTTTCACATTCTCCCGTGCAACGCGGCTGCATATCCTCCTTTCATGGAAAATCTTAAGGTCCTAGGTCATGTCCAAGCCACCAAAGCCGGCTAAAAAGTGAATAATCGTCAACTAAAATTGAATGTACTATTTCTTACTGGCTATTACTTCAAAATAGGAGCTTCTTCTGTGTTCTACTATGGTGCTTTTAGTGTCTCCGCACACCGCAGCACGTGACATAGCTTTGCAGACGATAAATGTAACCGTCTCAGAAAGAAAAGCGGCCAATGTGACGATCTGGCTTTAAGTCGATTCGATAATAAATGACGAAAACGGACGGATTTGTCAGGATTTTACTACATATGAACACTTTTTACATTCTCCCGTGCAACGCGGCTGGAAGTCCTCCTTTCATGGAAAATCTTAAGGTCCTAGGTCATGTCCAAGCCACCAAAGCCGGCTAAAAAGTGAATAATCGACAAATAAAACTTGAATTGTTCTACTTCTTACTGGCTATTACTTCAACTTAGAAGCTTCTTCTCTGTTCTACTATGGTGCTTTTAGTGTTTCCGCATACCGCAGCACGCGACATAGCTTTGCAGACGATAAATGTAACCGTTTCAGAGAGTAGAGCGGCCAATGTGACGATCTGGCTTTAAGTCGATTCGATAACAAATGACGAAAGCGGACGGATTTATCAGGTTTTTACTACATATGAACACTTTTCACATTCTCCCGTGCAACGCGGCTGCTAGTCCTCCTTTCATGCAAAATCTTAAGGTTCCACTTCATGTCAAAACCACCGAAGAAGCTAAAAAGTGAATAATCGACAGCTAAAACTTGAATTGAACTACTTCTTGCTGGCTATTACTTTAAATTAGAAGCTTCTTCTGTGTTCTACTATGGCGCTTTTAGTGTTTCGTCATACCGCAGCACGCGACATAGCATTGCAGACGATAAATGTAATCGTTTCAGAGAGAAGAACGGCCAATGTGACGATCTGGCTTTAAGTCGATTCGATAACAAATGACGAAAACGGAGGGATTTCTCAGGTTTTTACTACATATGAACACTTTTCACAATCTCCCATGCAACGCGGCTGCTAGTCCTCCTTTCATGCAAAATCTTAAGGTCCTAGGGCATGTCCAAGCCACCAAAGACGGCTAAAGAGTGAATAATCGATAACTAAAACTTGAATTGTACTACTTCTTACTGGATATTACTTCAACTTAGAAGCTTCTTCTGTGTTCTACTATGGTGCTTTTAGTGTCTCCACATACCGCAGCACGCGACATAGCTTTGCAGGCGATAAATGTAACCGTCTCAGAGAGAAAAGCGGCCAATGTGACGATCTGGCTTTAAGTCGATTCGATAACAAACGACGAAAACGGACCTATTTCTCAGGTTTTTACTACATAGGCACACTTTTCACATTCTCCCATATAACGCGGCTGCTAGTCCTCCTTTCATGCAAAATCTTAAGGTCCTAGGTCATGTCCAAGCCACCAAAGCCGGCCAAAAAGTGAATAATCGATAACTAAAACTTCAATTGTACTACTTCTTACTGGCTATTACTTCAACTTAGAAGCTTCTTCTGTGTTCTACTATGGTGCTTTTAGTGTCTCCGCACACCGCATGCACGCGACATACCTTTGCAGACGATAAATGTAACCTTCTCAGAGAGAAAAGCGGCCAATGTGACGATCTGGCTTTAAGTCGATTCGATAACAAATGAAGAAAACGGACGGATTTCTCAGGTTTTTACTACATATGAACACTTTTCACATTCTCCCATGCAACGCGGCTGCTAGACCTCATTTCATGCAAAATCTTAAGGTCCGAGATCATGTCCAAGCCACCAAAGCCGGCTGAAACTTGAAAAATCGATAACTAAAACTTGAATAGTACTACTTCTTACTGGCTAATACTTCAACTTAGAAGCTTCTTCTGTGTTCTACTATGGTGCTTTTAGTGTCTCCACATACCGCAGCACGCGACATAGCTTTGCAGACGATAAATGTAACCGTCTCAGAGAGAAAAGCGGCCAATGTAACGATCTGGCTTTAAGTCGATTCGATAACAAATGACGAAAACGGACAGATTACTTAGGTTTTTACTACATATGAACACTTTTCACATTCTCCCGTGCAACGCGGCTGCTAGTCCTCCTTTCATGCAAAATCTTAATGTCCTAGGTCATGTTCAAGCCACCAAAGCCGGCCAAAAAGTGAATAATCGATAACTAAAACTTCAATTGTACTACTTCTTACTGGCTATTACTTCAACTTAGAAGCTTCTTCTGTGTTCTAGTATGGTGCTTTTAGTGTCTCCGCACACCGCATGCACGCGACATACCTTTGCAGACGATAAATGTAACCTTCTCAGAGAGAAAAGCGGCCAATGTGACGATCTGGCTTTAAGTCGATTCGATAACAAATGAAGAAAACGGACGGATTTCTCAGGTTTTTACTACATATGAACACTTTTCACATTCTCCCATGCAACGCGGCTGCTAGACCTCCTTTCATGCAAAATCTTAAGGTTCCACCTCATGTCCAGGGCACCAAAGCCGGCAAAAAATCAATAATCGATAACCATAGCTTGAATTGTACTGCTTCTTACTGGCTATTGCTTCCACAGAAGCTTCTTCTGTGTTCTACTATGGCGCTTTTAGTGTTTCCGCATACCGCAGCACGCGACATAGCTTTGCAGACGATAAATGTAACCGTCCCAGAGAGAAGAGCGGCCAATGTGACGATCTGGCTTTAAGTCGATTCGATAACAAATGACGAAAACGGACGGATTTCGCAGGTTTTTACTACATATGAACACTTTTCACATTCTCCCGTGCAACGCGGCTGCTAGTCTTCCTTTCATGCAAAATCTTAAGGTTCCACCTCATGTCTAAGCCACCAAGGCCGGATAAGAAGTGAATAATCGACAACTAAAACTTGAATTGTACTACTTCTTACTGGCTATTACTTCAACTTAGAAGCTTCTTCTGTGTTCTACTATGGTGCTTTTAGTGTCTCCGCACACCGCAGCACGCGACATAGCATTGTAGACGATAAATGTAACCGTCTCAGAGAGAAGAACTGCCAATGTGACGATCTGGCTTTAAGTCGATTCGATAACAAATGACGAAAACGGACGGATTTATCAGGTTTTTACTACATATGAACACTTTTCACATTCTCCCGTGCAACGCGGCTGCTAGTCTTCCTTTCATGCAAAATCTTAAGGTTCCACCTCATGTCCAAGCCACCAAAGCCGGATAAGAAGTGAATAATCGACAACTAAAACTTGAATTGTACTACTTCTTACTGGCTATTACTTCAACTTAGAAGCTTCTTCTGTGTTCTACTATGGTGCTTTTAGTGTCTCCGCACACCGCAGCACGCGACATAGCATTGCAGACGATAAATGTAACCGTCTCAGAGAGAAGAGTGGCCAATGTGATGATCTGGCTTTAAGTCGATTCGATAACAAATGACGAAAACGGACGGATTTGTCAGGATTTTACTACATATGAACACTTTTCACATTCTCCCGTGCAACGCGGCTGGAAGTCCTCCTTTCATGGAAAATATCAAGGTCCTAGGTCATGTCCAAGCCACCAAAGCCGGCTAAAAAGTGAATAATCGATAACTAAAACATGAATTGTACTACTTCTTACTGGCTATTACTTCAAATTAGAAGCTTCTTCTGTGTTCTACTATGGTGCTTTTAGTGTTTCCGCATACCGCAGCACGCGACATAGCTTTGCAGACGATAAATGTAACCGTCTCAGAGAGAAGAGCGGCCAATGTGACGATCTGGCTTTAAGTCGATTCGATAATAAATGACGAAAACGGACGGATTTGTCAGGATTTTACTACATATGAACACTTTTTACATTCTCCCGTGCAACGCGGCTGGAAGTCCTCCTTTCATGGAAAATCTTAAGGTCCTAGGTCATGTCCAAGCCACCAAAGCCGGCTAAAAAGTGAATAATCGACAACTAAACCATGAATTGTACTACTTCTTACTGGCTATTACTTCAAATTAGAAGCTTCTTCTGTGTTCTACTATGGTGCTTTTAGTGTTTCGGCATTCCGCAGCACGCGACATAGCTTTGCAGACGATAAATGTAACCGTTTCAGAGAGAAGAACTGCCAATGTGTCGATCTGGCTTTAAGTCGATTCGATAACAAATGACGAAAACGGACGGATTTATCAGGTTTTTACTACATATGAACACTTTTCACATTGTCCCGTGCAACGCGGCTGCTAGTCCTCCTTTCGTGAAAAAACCTTAAGGTTCCACCTCATGTCAAAACCACCAAAGAAGCTAAAAAGTGAATAATCGACAGCTAAAATTGAATTGTACTACTTCTTACTGGCTATTACTTCAACTTAGAAGCTTCTTCTGTGTTCTACTATGGTGCTTTTATTGTTTCCACATACCGCAGCACGCGACATAGCTTTGTAGACGATAAATGTAACCGTCTCAGAGAGAAGAGCGGCCAATGTGACGATCTGGGTTTAAGTCGATTCGATAACAAATGACAAAAACAGACGGATTTCTCAGGTTTTTACTACATATGAACACTTTTCACATTCTCCCTTGCAACGCGGCTGCTAGTCCTCCTTTCATGCAAAATCTTAAGGTCCAAGGTCATGTCCAAGCCACCAAAGCCGGCTAAAAAAGAATAATCAACAACTAAAACTTGAATTGTACTACTTCTTACTGGCTATTACGTCAACTTAGAAGCTTCTTCTGTGTTCTACTATGGTGCTTTTAGTGTCTCCGCATACCGCAGCACGCGACATAGCTTTGCAGACGATAAATGTAACCGTCTCAGAGAGAAAAGCGGCCAATGTGACGATCTGGCTTTAAGTCGATTCGATAACAAATGACGAAAACGGACGGATTTCTCAGGTTTTTACTACATATGAACACGTTTCACATTCTCCTGTGCAACGCGGCTGCTAGTCCTCCTTTCATGCAAAATCTTAAGGTTCCACCTCATGTCCAGGGCACCAAAGCCGGCAAAAAATCAATAATCGATAACCAAAGCTTGAATTGTACTGCTTCTTACTGGCTATTGCTTCCACAGAAGCTTCCTCTGTGTTCTACTATGGTGCTTTTAGTGTTTCCGCATACCGCAGCACGCGACATAGCTTTGCAGAAGATAAATGTAACCGTCTCAGAGAGAAGAGCGGCCAATGTGACGATCTGGCTTTAAGTCGATTCGATAACAAATGACGAAAACGGACGGATTTCGCAGGTTTTTACTACATATGAACACTTTTCACATTCTCCCGTGCAACGCGGCTGCTAGTCTTCCTTTCATGCAAAATCTTAAGGTTCCACCTCATGTCCAAGCCACCAAAGCCGGATAAGAAGTGAATAATCGACAACTAAAACTTGAATTGTACTACTTCTTACTGGCTATTACTTCAACTTAGAAGCTTCTTCTGTGTTCTACTATGGTGCTTTTAGTGTCTCCGCACACCGCAGCACGCGACATAGCATTGCAGACGATAAATGTAACCGTCTCAGAGAGAAGAGTGGCCAATGTGATGATCTGGCTTTAAGTCGATTCGATAACAAATGACGAAAACGGACGGATTTGTCAGGATTTTACTACATATGAACACTTTTCACATTCTCCCGTGCAACGCGGCTGGAAGTCCTCCTTTCATGGAAAATATTAAGGTCCTAGGTCATGTCCAAGCCACCAAAGCCGGCTAAAAAGTGAATAATCGATAACTAAAACATGAATTGTACTACTTCTTACTGGCTATTACTTCAAATTAGAAGCTTCTTCTGTGTTCTACTATGGTGCTTTTAGTGTTACGGCATTCCGCAGCACGCGACATAGCTTTGCAGACGATAAATGTAACCGTTTCAGAGAGAAGAACTGCCAATGTGACGATCTGGCTTTAAGTCGATTCGATAACAAATGACGAAAACGGACGAATTTCTCAGGTTTTTACTACATATGAACACTTTTCACATTCTCCCGTGCAACGCGGCTGCATATCCTCCTTTCATGGAAAATCTTAAGGTCCTAGGTCATGTCCAAGCCACCAAAGCCGGCTAAAAAGTGAATAATCGTCAACTAAAATTGAATGTACTATTTCTTACTGGCTATTACTTCAAAATAGGAGCTTCTTCTGTGTTCTACTATGGTGCTTTTAGTGTCTCCGCACACCGCAGCACGTGACATAGCTTTGCAGACGATAAATGTAACCGTCTCAGAAAGAAAAGCGGCCAATGTGACGATCTGGCTTTAAGTCAATTCGATAACAAATGACGAAAACGGACTGATTTCTCAGGTTTTTACTACATATGAACACTTTTCACATTCTCCCGTGCAACGCGGCTGCTAGTCCTCCTTTCATGCAAAATCTTAAGGTTCCACCTCATGTCCAGGGCACCAAAGCCGGCAAAAAATCAATAATCGATAACCAAAGCTTGAATTGTACTGCTTCTTACTGGCTATTGCTTCCACAGAAGCTTCCTCTGTGTTCTACTATGGTGCTTTTAGTGTTTCCGCATACCGCAGCACGCGACATAGCTTTGCAGAAGATAAATGTAACCGTCTCAGAGAGAAGAGCGGCCAATGTGACGATCTGGCTTTAAGTCGATTCGATAACAAATGACGAAAACGGACGGATTTCGCAGGTTTTTACTACATATGAACACTTTTCACATTCTCCCGTGCAACGCGGCTGCTAGTCTTCCTTTCATGCAAAATCTTAAGGTTCCACCTCATGTCCAAGCCACCAAAGCCGGATAAGAAGTGAATAATCGACAACTAAAACTTGAATTGTACTACTTCTTACTGGCTATTACTTCAACTTAGAAGCTTCTTCTGTGTTCTACTATGGTGCTTTTAGTGTCTCCGCACACCGCAGCACGCGACATAGCATTGCAGACGATAAATGTAACCGTCTCAGAGAGAAGAGTGGCCAATGTGATGATCTGGCTTTAAGTCGATTCGATAACAAATGACGAAAACGGACGGATTTGTCAGGATTTTACTACATATGAACACTTTTCACATTCTCCCGTGCAACGCGGCTGGAAGTCCTCCTTTCATGGAAAATATTAAGGTCCTAGTTCATGTCCAAGCCACCAAAGCCGGCTAAAAAGTGAATAATCGATAACTAAAACATGAATTGTACTACTTCTTACTGGCTATTACTTCAAATTAGAAGCTTCTTCTGTGTTCTACTATGGTGCTTTTAGTGTTACGGCATTCCGCAGAACGCGACATAGCTTTGCAGACGATAAATGTAACCGTTTCAGAGAGAAGAACTGCCAATGTGACGATCTGGCTTTAAGTCGATTCGATAACAAATGACGAAAACGGACGGATTTCTCAGGTTTTTACTACATATGAACACTTTTCACATTCTCCCGTGCAACGCGGCTGCATATCCTCCTTTCATGGAAAATCTTAAGGTCCTAGGTCATGTCCAAGCCACCAAAGCCGGCTAAAAAGTGAATAATCGTCAACTAAAATTGAATGTACTATTTCTTACTGGCTATTACTTCAAAATAGGAGCTTCTTCTGTGTTCTACTATGGTGCTTTTAGTGTCTCCGCACACCGCAGCACGTGACATAGCTTTGCAGACGATAAATGTAACCGTCTCAGAAAGAAAAGCGGCCAATGTGACGATCTGGCTTTAAGTCGATTCGATAATAAATGACGAAAACGGACGGATTTGTCAGGATTTTACTACATATGAACACTTTTTACATTCTCCCGTGCAACGCGGCTGGAAGTCCTCCTTTCATGGAAAATCTTAAGGTCCTAGGTCATGTCCAAGCCACCAAAGCCGGCTAAAAAGTGAATAATCGACAAATAAAACTTGAATTGTTCTACTTCTTACTGGCTATTACTTCAACTTAGAAGCTTCTTCTCTGTTCTACTATGGTGCTTTTAGTGTTTCCGCATACCGCAGCACGCGACATAGCTTTGCAGACGATAAATGTAACCGTTTCAGAGAGTAGAGCGGCCAATGTGACGATCTGGCTTTAAGTCGATTCGATAACAAATGACGAAAGCGGACGGATTTATCAGGTTTTTACTACATATGAACACTTTTCACATTCTCCCGTGCAACGCGGCTGCTAGTCCTCCTTTCATGCAAAATCTTAAGGTTCCACTTCATGTCAAAACCACCGAAGAAGCTAAAAAGTGAATAATCGACAGCTAAAACTTGAATTGAACTACTTCTTGCTGGCTATTACTTTAAATTAGAAGCTTCTTCTGTGTTCTACTATGGCGCTTTTAGTGTTTCGTCATACCGCAGCACGCGACATAGCATTGCAGACGATAAATGTAATCGTTTCAGAGAGAAGAACGGCCAATGTGACGATCTGGCTTTAAGTCGATTCGATAACAAATGACGAAAACGGAGGGATTTCTCAGGTTTTTACTACATATGAACACTTTTCACAATCTCCCATGCAACGCGGCTGCTAGTCCTCCTTTCATGCAAAATCTTAAGGTCCTAGGGCATGTCCAAGCCACCAAAGACGGCTAAAGAGTGAATAATCGATAACTAAAACTTGAATTGTACTACTTCTTACTGGATATTACTTCAACTTAGAAGCTTCTTCTGTGTTCTACTATGGTGCTTTTAGTGTCTCCACATACCGCAGCACGCGACATAGCTTTGCAGGCGATAAATGTAACCGTCTCAGAGAGAAAAGCGGCCAATGTGACGATCTGGCTTTAAGTCGATTCGATAACAAATGACGAAAACGGACGGATTTCTCAGGTTTTTACTACATATGAACACGTTTCACATTCTCCTGTGCAACGCGGCTGCTAGTCCTCCTTTCATGCAAAATCTTAAGGTTCCACCCCATGTCCAGGGCACCAAAGCCGGCAAAAAATCAATAATCGATAACCAAAGCTTGAATTGTACTGCTTCTTACTGGCTATTGCTTCCACAGAAGCTTCTTCTGTGTTCTACTATGGTGCTTTTAGTGTTTCCGCATACCGCAGCACGCGACATAGCTTTGCAGACGATAAATGTAACTGTCTCAGAGAGAAGAGCGGCCAATGTGACGATCTGGCTTTAAGTCGATTCGATAACAAATGACGAAAACGGACGGATTTCGCAGGTTTTTACTACATATGAACACTTTTCACATTCTCCCGTGCAACGCGGCTGCTAGTCTTCCTTTCATGCAAAATCTTAAAGTTCCACCTCATGTCCAAGCCACCAAAGCCGGATAAGAAGTGAATAATCGACAACTAAAACTTGAATTGTACTACTCCTTACTGGCTATTACTTCAACTTAGAAGCTTCTTCTGTGTTCTACTATGGTGCTTTTAGTGTCTCCGCACACCGCAGCACGCGACATAGCATTGCAGACGATAAATGTAACCGTCTCAGAGAGAAGAGTGGCCAATGTGACGATCTGGCTTTAAGTCGATTCGATAACAAATGACGAAAACGGACGGATTTGTCAGGATTTTACTACATATGAACACTTTTCACATTCTCCCGTGCAACGCGGCTGCTAGTCCTCGTTTCATCAAAATCTTAAGGTCCTAGGTCATGTCCAAGCCACCAAAGCCGGCTAAAAAGTGAATAATCGTCAACTAAAATTGAATGTACTATTTCTTACTGGCTATTACTTCAAAATAGGAGCTTCTTCTGTGTTCTACTATGGTGCTTTTAGTGTCTCCGCACACCGCAGCACGCGACATAGCTTTGCAGACGATAAATGTAACCGTCTCAGAAAGAAAAGCGGCCAATGTGACGATCTGGCTTTAAGTCAATTCGATAACAAATGACGAAAACGGACTGATTTCTCAGGTTTTTACTACATATGAACACTTTTCACATTCTCCCGTGCAACGCGGCCGCTAGTCCTCCTTTCATGCAAAATCTTAAGGTCCTAGGTCATGTCCAAGCCACCAAAGCCGGCTAAAAAGTGAATAATCGACAACTAAAACTTGAATTGAACTATTTCTTACTGGCTATTACTTCAAAATAGGAGCTTCTTCTGTGTTCTACTATGTTGCTTTTAGTGTCTCCGCACACCGCAGCACGCGACATAGCTTTGCAGACGATAAATGTAACCGTCTCAGAGAGAAAAGCGGCCAATGTGACGATCTGGCTTTAAGTCGATTCGATAACAAATGACGAAAGCGGACGGATTTATCAGGTTTTTACTACATATGAACACTTTTCACATTCTCCCGTGCAACGCGGCTGCTAGTCCTCCTTTCATGCAAAATCTTAAGGTTCCACCTCATGTCAAAACCACCGAAGAAGCTAAAAAGTGAATAATCGACAGCTAAAACTTGAATTGAACTACTTCTTGCTGGCTATTACTTCAAATTAGAAGCTTCTTCTGTGTTCTACTATGGCGCTTTTAGTGTTTCGTCATACCGCAGCACGCGACATAGCATTGCAGACGATAAATGTAATCGTTTCAGAGAGAAGAACGGCCAATGTGACGATCTGGCTTTAAGTCGATTCGATAACAAATGACGAAAACGGAGGGATTTCTCAGGTTTTTACTACATATGAACACTTTTCACAATCTCCCATGCAACGCGGCTGCTAGTCCTCATTTCATGCAAAATCTTAAGGTCCTAGGGCATGTCCAAGCCACCAAAGACGGCTAAAAAGTGAATAATCGATAACTAAAACTTGAATTGTACTACTTCTTACTGGATATTACTTCAACTTAGAAGCTTCTTCTGTGTTCTACTATGGTGCTTTTAGTGTCTCCGCATACCGCAGCACGCGACATAGCTTTGCAGACGATAAATGTAACCGTCTCAGAAAGAAAAGTGGCCAATGTGACGATCTGGCTTTAAGTCGATTCGATAACAAATGACGAAAACGGACCTATTTCTCAGGTTTTAACTACATAGGAACACTTTCACATTCTCCCATATAACGCGGCTGCTTGTCCTCCTTTCATGCAAAATCTTAAGGTCCTAGGTCATGTCCAAGCCACCAAAGCCGGCCAAAAAGTGAATAATCGATAACTAAAACTTCAATTGTACTACTTCTTACTGGCTATTACTTCAACTGAGAAGCTTCTTCTGTGTTCTACTATGGTGCTTTTAGTGTCTCCGCACACCTCATGCACGCGACATACCTTTGCAGACGATAAATGTAACCTTCTCAGAGAGAAAAGCGGCCAATGTGACGATCTGGCTTTAAGTCGATTCGATAACAAATGAAGAAAACGGACGGATTTCTCAGGTTTTTACTACATATGAACACTTTCCACATTCTCCCATGCAACGCGGCTGCTAGACCTCTTTTCATGCAAAATCTTAAGGTCCTAGATCATGTCCAAGCCACCAAAGCCGGCTGAAAATTGAAAAATCGATAACTAAAACTTGAATAGTACTACTTCTTACTGGCTATTACTTCAACTTAGAAGCTTCTTCTGTGTTCTACTATGGTGCTTTTAGTGTTTCCGCATACCGCAGCACGCGACATAGCTTTGTAGACGATAAATGTAACCGTCTCAGAGAGAAGAGCGGCCAATGTGACGATCTGGTTTTAAGTCGATTCGATAACAAATGACAAAAACGGACGGATATCTCAGGTTTTTACTACATATGAACACTTTTCACATTCTCCCTTGCAACGCGGCTGCTAGTCCTCCTTTCATGCAAAATCTTAAGGTCCAAGGTCATGTCCAAGCCACCAAAGCCGGCTAAAAAAGAATAATCGACGACTAAAACTTGAATTGTACTACTTCTTACTGGCTTTTACTTCAACTTAGAAGCTTCTTCTGTGTTCTACTATGGTGCTTTTAGTGTCTCCGCATACCGCAGCACGCGACATAGCTTTGCAGACGATAAATGTAACCGTCTCAGAGAGAAAAGCGGCCAATGTGACGATCTGGCTTTAAGTCGATTCGATAACAAATGACGAAAACGGACGGATTTCTCAGGTTTTTACTACATATGAACACGTTTCACATTCTCCTGTGCAACGCGGCTGCTAGTCCTCCTTTCATGCAAAATCTTAAGGTTCCACCTCATGTCCAGGGCACCAAAGCCGGCAAAAAATCAATAATCGATAACCAAAGCTTGAATTGTACTGCTTCTTACTGGCTATTGCTTCCACAGAAGCTTCTTCTGTGTTCTACTATGGTGCTTTTAGTGTTTCCACATACCGCAGCACGCGACATAGCTTTGCAGACGATAAATGTAACCGTCTCAGAGAGAAGAGCGGCCAATGTGACGATCTGGCTTTAAGTCGATTCGATAACAAATGACGAAAACGGACGGATTTCTCAGGTTTTTACTACATATGAACACTTTTCACATTCTCCCGTGCAACGCGGCTGCTAGTCTTCCTTTCATGCAAAATCTTAAGGTTCCACCTCATGTCCAAGCCACCAAAGCCGGCTAAGAAGTGAATAATCGACAACTAAAACTTGAATTGTACTACTTCTTACTGGCTATTACTTCAACTTAGAAGCTTCTTCTGTGTTCTACTATGGTGCTTTTGTGTCTCCGCACACCGCAGCACGCGACATAGCATTGCAGACGATAAATGTAACCGTCTCAGAGAGAAGAGTGCCCAATGTGACGATCTGGCTTTAAGTCGATTCGATAACAAATGACGAAAACGGACGGATTTCTCAGTTTTTTACTACATATGAACACTTTTCACATTCTCCCGTGCAACTCGGCTGCAAGTCCTCCTTTTATGGGAAATCTCAAGGTCCTATGTCATGTCAAAGGCAGCAAAGCCGGCTAAAAAGTGAATAATCGACAACTAAAATTGAATTGTACTACTTCTTACTGGCTATTACTTCAACTTAGAAGCTTCTCTGTGTTCTACTATGGTGCTTTTATTGTTTCCACATACCGCAGCACGCGACATAGCTTTGCAGACGATAAATGTAACCGTCTCAGAGAGAAAAGCGGCCAATGTGACGATCTGGCTTTAAGTCGATTCGATAACAAATGACGAAAACGGACGGATTTCTCAGGATTTTACTACATATGAACACTTTTCACATTCTCCCGTGCAACGCGGCTGCTAGTCCTCCTTTCATGCAAAATCTTAAGGTTCCAACTCATGTCAAAGCCACCAAAGCCGCCTAAAAAGTGAATAATCGACAACTAAAACTTGAATTTTACTACTTCTTACTGGCTATTACTTCAACTTAGAAGCTTCTTCTGTGTTCTACTACGGTGCTTTTAGTGTCTCCGCATACCGCAGCACGCGACATAGCTTTGCAGACGATAAATGTAACCGTCTCAGAGAGAAAAGCGGCCAATGAGACGATCTGTTTTTAAAACTATTAGATAACAAATGACTTAAACGGACGGATTTCTCAGGTTTTTACTACATATGAACACTTTTCAGATTCTCCCGTGCAACGCGGCTGCTAGTCCTCCTTTCATGCAAAATCTTAAGGTCCTAGGTCATGTCCAAGCCACCAAAGCCGGCTAAAAAGTGAATAATCGACAACTAAAACTTGATTGTACTACTTCTTACTGGTTATTACTTCAACATAGAAGCTTCTTCTGTGTTCTCCTATGGTGCTTTTAGTGTCTCCGCACACCGCAGCACGCGACATAGCTTTGCAGACGATAAATGTAACCGTCTCGGAGAGAAAAGCGGCCAATGTGACGATCTGGCTTTAAGTCGTTCGATAACAAATGACGAAAAGGGACGGATTTCTCAGGTGTTTACTACATATGAACACTTTTCACATTCTCCCATGCAACGCGGCTGCTAGTACTCCTTTCACACAAAATCTTAAGGTCCTATGTCATGTCCAAGCCACCAAAGCCGGCTAAAATGTGAACAAGCGACAACTAAAACTTGAATTGTATTATTTCTTACTGGCTATTACTTCAACTTAGAAGCTTCTTCTGTGTTCTACTATCTTGCTTTTAGTGTCTCCGCATACCGCAGCACGCGACATAGCTTTGCAGACGATAAATGTAATTGTCTCAGAGAGAAACGCGGACAATGTGACGATCTGGCTTTAAAACTATTAGATAACAAATGACGAAAACGGACGGATTTCTCAGGTTTTTACTACATATGAACACTTTTCACATTCTCCCGTGCAACGCGGCTGCTAGTCATCCTTTCATGCAAAACCGTAAGGTCCTAGGTCATGTCCAAGCCACCAAAGACGGCTAAAAACTGAATAATCGACAAATAAAACATGAATTGTACTACTTCTTAGTGGCTATTGCTTCAACTTAGAAGCTTCTTCTGTGTTCTACTATGGTGCTTTTAGTGTCTCCGCATACCGCAGCACGCGACATAGCTTTGCAGACGATAAATGTAACCGTCTCAGAGAGAAAAGCGGTCAATGTGACGATCTGGCATTAAGTCGATTCGATAACAAATGACGAAAACGAACGGATTTCTCAGGTTTTTACTACATATGAACACGTTTCACATTCTCCCGTGCAACGCGGCTGCTAGTCCTCCTTTCATGCAAAATCGTATGGTCCTAGGTCATCTCATAGCCACCAAAGCCGGCTAAAACGTGAATAATCGACAACTAAACCTTGAATTGTACTACTTCATACTGGCTATTACTTCAACTTAGAAACTTCTTCTCGGTTCTACTATGGTGCTTTTAGTGTTTCCACATACTGCAGCTCGCGACATAGCTTTGCAGACGATAAATGTAACCGTTCAGAGAGTAGAACGGCCAATGTGACGATCTGGCTTTAAGTCGATTCGATAACAAATGACGATAACGGACCGATTTCTCAGGTTTTTACTACATATGAACACTTTTCACATTCTCCCGTGCAACGCGGCTGCTAGTCCTCCTTTCATGCAAAATCTTAAGGTCCTAGGTCATGTCCAAGCCACCAAAGCCGGCTAAAAAGTGAATAATCGACAACTAAAACTTGAATTGTACTACTTCTTACTGGCTATTACTTCAACTTAGAAGCTTCTTCTGTGTTCTCCTATGGTGCTTTTAGTGTCTCCGCACACCGCAGCACGCGACATAGCTTTGCAGACGATAAATGTAACCGTCTGGGAGAGAAAGCGGCCAATGTGTCGATATGGCTTTAAGTCGATTCGATAACAAATGACGAAAACGGACGGATTTCTCAGGTTTTTCTACATATGAACACTTTTCACATTCTCCCGTGCAACGCGGCTGCTAGTCCTCCTTTCATGCAAAATCTTAAGGTCCTAGGTCATGTCCAAGCCACCAAAGTCGGCTAAAAAGTGAATAATCGACAACTAAAACTTGAATTGTACTACTTCTTACTGGCTATTGCTTCAACTTAGAAGCTTCTTCTGTGTTCTACTATGGTGCTTTTAGTGTCTCCGCATACCGCAGCACGCGGCATAGCTTTGCAGACGATAAATGTAACCTCCTCAGAGAGAAAAGCGGCCAATTTGACGATCTGGCTTTAAGTCGATTCGATAACAAATGGCGAAAACGGACGGAATTCTCAGGTTTTTACTACATATGAACACTTTTCACATTCCCCCATGCCACGCGTCTGCTAGTCCTCCTTTCATGCAAAATCGTAATGTCCTAGGTCATGGCCAAGCCACCAAAGCCGGATAATAAGTGAATAATCGACAACTAAAACATGAATTGTACTACATCTTACTGTCTATTACTTCAACTTAGAAGCTTCTTCTGTGTTCTACTATGGTGCTTTTAATGTCTCCGCATACCGCAGCACGCGACATAGCTTTGCAGACGATAAATCTAACCGTCTCAGAGAGAAAAGTGGCCAATGTGACGATCTGGCTTTAAGTCGATTCGATAACAAATGACAAAAACGGACGGATTTCTCAGGTTTTTACTACATATGAACACGTTTCACATTCTCCCATGCAACGCGGCTGCTAGTCCTCCTTTCATGCAAAATCTTATGCTCCTAGGTCATGTCATAGCCACCAAAGCCGGCTAAAAAGTGAATAATCGGCAACTAAAACTTGAATTGTACTACTTCTTACTGGCTATTACTTCAACTTAGAAGCTTCTTCTGTGTTCTACTATGGTGCTTTTAGTGTTTCGGCATACCGCAGCACGCGACATAGCTTTGCAGACTATAAATGTAACCGTTTGAGAGAGAAGTATGGCCAATGTGACGATCTGGCTTGAAGTCAATTCGATAACAAATGACGAAAACGGACGGATTTCTCAGGTTTTTACTACATATGAACACTTTTCACATTCCCCCATGCAACGCGGCTGCTAGTCCTCCTTTCATGCAAAATCTTAAGGTCCTAGGTCATGTCGAAGCCACCAAAGCCGGCTAAAATGTGAACAATCGACAACTAAAACTTGAATTTTATTACTTCTTACTGGCTATTACGTCAACTTAGAAGCTTCTTCTGTGTTCTACTATCTTGCTTTTAGTGTCTTCCCATAACGCAGCACGCGACATAGCTTTGCAGACGATAAATGTAACCGTCTCAGAGAGAAAAGCGGCCAATGTGACGATCTGGCTTTAAAACTATTAGATAACAAATGACGAAAAAGGACGGATTTCTCAGGTTTTTACTACATATGAACACTTTTCACATTCTCCCATTCAACACGGCTGCTAGTCCTCCTTTCATGCAAAATCTTAAGGTCCTAGGTCATGTCCAAGCCACCAAAGCCGGCTAAAATGTGAACAATCGACAACTAAAATTTTAATTGTACTACTTCCTACTGGCTATTACTTCAACATAGAAGCTTCTTCTGTGTTCTACTATGGTGCTTTTAGTGTTTCCGCATACTGCAGCTCGCGACATAGCTTTGTAGACGATAAATGTAACCGTTTCAGAGAGAAGAGCAGCCAATGTGACGATCTAGCTTTAAGTCGATTCGATAACAAATGACGAAAACGGACGGATTTCTCAGGTTTTTACTACATATGAACACTTTTCACATTCTCCCGTGCAACGCGGCTGCTAGTCCTCCTTTCATGCAAAATCGTAAGGTCCTAGGTCATGTCCAAGCCACCAAAGCCGGCTAAAATGTGAACAATCGACAACTAAAACTTGAATTGTATTACTTCTTACTGGCTATTACTTCAACTTAGAAGCTTCTTCTGTGTTCTACTATGGTGCTTTTAGTGTCACCGCATACCGCAGCACGCGACATAGCTTTGCAGACGATAAATGTAACCGTCTCGGAGAGAAAGCGGCCAATGTGACGATCTGGCTTTAGGTCGATTCGATAACAAATGACGAAAACGGACGGATTTCTCAGGTTTTTACTACATATGAACACTTTTCACATTCTCCCGTGCAACGCGGCTGCTAGTCCTCCTTTCATGCAAAATCTTAAGGTCCTAGGTCATGTCCAAGCCACCAAAGTCGGCTAAAAAGTGAATAATCGACAACTAAAACTTGAATTGTACTACTTCTTACTGGCTATTGCTTCAACTTAGAAGCTTCTTCTGTGTTCTACTATGGTGCTTTTAGTGTCTCCGCATACCGCAGCACGGGACATAGCTTTGCAGACGATACATGTAACCTCCTCAGAGAGAAAAGCGGCCAATTTGACGATCTGGCTTTAAGTCGATTCGATAACAAATGGCGAAAACCGACGGAATTCTCAGGTTTTTACTACATATGAACACTTTTCACATTCCCCCATGCCACGCGTCTGCTAGTCCTCCTTTCATGCAAAATCGTAATGTCCTAGGTCATGGCCAAGCCACCAAAGCCGGATAATAAGTGAATAATCGACAACTAAAACTTGAATTGTACTACATCTTACTGTCTATTACTTCAACTTAGAAGCTTCTTCTGTGTTCTACTATGGTGCTTTTAATGTCTCCGCATACCGCAGCACGCGACATAGCTTTGCAGACGATAAATCTAACCGTTTCAGAGAGAAAAGTGGCCAATGTGACGATCTGGCTTTAAGTCGATTCGATAACAAATGACAAAAACGGACGGATTTCTCAGGTTTTTACTACATATGAACACGTTTCACATTCTCCCGTGCAACGCGGCTGCTAGTCCTCCTTTCATGCAAAATCTTATGGTCCTAGGTCATGTCATAGCCACCAAAGCCGGCTAAAAAGTGAATAATCGGCAACTAAAACTTGAATTGTACTACTTCTTACTGGCTATTACTTCAACTTAGAAGCTTCTTCTGTGTTCTACTATGGTGCTTTTAGTGTTTCGGCATACCGCAGCACGCGACATAGCTTTGCAGACTATAAATGTAACCGTTTGAGAGAGAAGAATGGCCAATGTGACGATCTGGCTTTAAGTCGATTCGATAACAAATGACGAAAACGGACGGATTTCCCAGGTTTTTACTACATATGAAAACTTTTCACATTCTCCCGTGCAACGCGGCTGCTAGACCTCCTTTCATGCAAAATCTTAAGGTCCTAGGTCATGTCGAAGCCACCAAAGCCGGCTAAAATGTGAACAATCGACAACTAAAACTTGAATTTTATTACTTCTTACTGGCTATTACGTCAACTTAGAAGCTTCTTCTGTGTTCTACTATCTTGCTTTTAGTGTCTTCCCATAACGCAGCACGCGACATAGCTTTGCAGACGATAAATGTAACCGTCTCAGAGAGAAAAGCGGCCAATGTGACGATCTGGCTTTAAAACTATTAGATAACAAATGACGAAAACGGACGGATTTCTCAGGTTTTTACTACATATGAACACTTTTCACATTCTCCCGTGCAACGCGGCTGCTAGTCCTCCTTTCATGCAAAATCTTAAGGTCCTAGGTCATGTCATAGCCACCAAAGCCGGCTAAAAAGTGAATAATCGACAACTAAAACTTGAATTGTACTACTTCTTACTGGCTATTACTTCAACTTTGAAGCTTCTTCTGTGTTCTACTATCGTGCTTTTATTGTTTCCATATACCGCAGCACGCGACATAGCTTTGCAGACGATAAATGTTACCGTCTCGGAGAGAAAAGCGGTCAATGTGACGATCTGGCTTTAAGTCGATTCGATAACAAATGACGAAAACGGACGGATTTCTCAGGTTTTTACTACATATCAACACTTTTCACATTCTCCCGTGCAACGCGGCTGCTAGTCCTCCTTTCACACAAAATCTTAAGGTCCCAGGTCATGTCCAAGCCACCAAAGCCGGCTAAAATGTGAACAATCGACAACTAAAACTTGAATTGTATTAATTATTACTGGCTATTACTTCAACTTAGAAGCTTCTTCTGTGTTCTACTATGGTGCTTTTAGTGTCTCCGCATATTTCTGCACGCGACATAGCTTTGCAGACGATAAATGTAACCGTTTGAGAGAGAAGAATGGCCAATGTGACGATCTGGCTTGAAGTCAATTCGATAACAAATGACGAAAACGGACGGATTTCTCAGGTTTTTACTACATATGAACACTTTTCACATTCTCCCATTCAACACGGCTGCTAGACCTAGTTCCATGCAAAATCTTAAGGTCCTAGGTCATGTCCAAGCCACCAAAGCCGGCTAAAATGTGAACAATCGACAACTAAAATTTTAATTGTACTACTTCCTACTGGCTATTACTTCAACATAGAAGCTTCTTCTGTGTTCTACTATGGTGCTTTTAGTGTCACCGCATACCGCAGCACGCGACATAGCTTTGCAGACGATAAATGTAACCGTCTCGGAGAGAAAGCGGCCAATGTGACGATCTGGCTTTATGTCGTTTCGATAACAAATGACGAAAACGGACGGATTTCTCAGGTTTTTACTACATATGAACACTTTTCACATTCTCCCGTGCAACGCGGCTGCTAGTCCTCCTTTCATGCAAAATCTTAAGGTCCTATGTCATGTCCAAGCCACCAAAGTCGGCTAAAAAGTGAATAATCGACAACTAAAACTTGAATTGTACTACATCTTACTGGCTATTACTTCAACTTGGAAGCTTCTTCTGTGTTCTACTATGGTGCTTGTAGTGTCTGCGCATACCGCAGCACGCGACATAGCTTTGCAGACAATAAATGTAACCTCCTCAGAGAGAAAAGCGGCCAATTCGACGATCTGGCTTTAAGTAGATTCGATAACAAATGACGAAAACGGACGGATTTCTCAGGTTTTTACTAGATATGAACACTTTTTACATTCCCCCCGTTCAACGCGGCTGCTAGTCCTCCTTTCATGCAAAATCGTAAGGTCCTAGGGCATGTCCAAGCCACCAAAGACGGCTAAAAGCTGAATAATCGACAACTAAAACTTGAATTGTACTACTTCTTACTGGCTATTGCTTCAACTTAGAAGCTTCTTCTGTGTTCTACTATGGTGCTTTTAGTGTCTCCGCATACCGCAGCACGCGACATAGCTTTGCAGACGATAAATGTAACCTCCTCAGAGAGAAAAGCGGCCAATTTGACGATCTGGCTTTAAGTCGATTCGATAACAAATGGCGAAAACGGACGGAATTCTCAGGTTTTTACTACATATGAACACTTTTCACATTCCCCCATGCCACGCGTCTGCTAGTCCAACTTTCATGCAAAATCGTAATGTCCTAGGTCATGGCCAAGCCACCAAAGCCGGATAATAAGTGAATAATCGACAACTAAAACTTGAATTGTACTACATCTTACTGGCTATTACTTCAACTTAGAAGCTTCTTCTGTGTTCTACTATGGTGCTTTTAATGTCTCCGCATACCGCAGCACGCGACATAGCTTTGCAGACGATAAATGTAACCTTCTCGGTGAGAAAAGCGGTCAATGTGACGATCTGGCTTTAAGTCCATTCGATAACAAATGACGAAAACGGACGGATTTCTCAGGTTTTTACAACATATGAACACGTTTCACATTCTCCCGTGCATCGCGGCTGCTAGTCCTCCTTTCATGCAAAATCTTAAGGTCCTAGGTCATGGCCAAGCCACCAAAGCCGGATAATAAGTGAATAATCGACAACTAAAACTTGAATTGTACTACATCTTACTGTCTATTACTTCAACTTAGAAGCTTCTTCTGTGTTCTACTATGGTGCTTTTAATGTCTCCGCATACCGCAGCACGCGACATAGCTTTGCAGACGATAAATCTAACCGTTTCAGAGAGAAAAGTGGCCAATGTGACGATCTGGCTTTAAGTCGATTCGATAACAAATGACAAAAACGGACGGATTTCTCAGGTTTTTACTACATATGAACACGTTTCACATTCTCCCGTGCAACGCGGCTGCTAGTCCTCCTTTCATGCAAAATCTTATGGTCCTAGGTCATGTCATAGCCACCAAAGCCGGCTAAAAAGTGAATAATCGGCAACTAAAACTTGAATTGTACTACTTCTTACTGGCTATTACTTCAACTTAGAAGCTTCTTCTGTGTTCTACTATGGTGCTTTTAGTGTTTCGGCATACCGCAGCACGCGACATAGCTTTGCAGACTATAAATGTAACCGTTTGAGAGAGAAGAATGGCCAATGTGACGATCTGGCTTGAAGTCAATTCGATAACAAATGACGAAAACGGACGGATTTCTCAGGTTTTTACTACATATGAACACTTTTCACATTCCCCCATGCAACGCGGCTGCTAGTCCTCCTTTCATGCAAAATCTTAAGGTCCTAGGTCATGTCGAAGCCACCAAAGCCGGCTAAAATGTGAACAATCGACAACTAAAACTTGAATTTTATTACTTCTTACTGGCTATTACGTCAACTTAGAAGCTTCTTCTGTGTTCTACTATCTTGCTTTTAGTGTCTTCCCATAACGCAGCACGCGACATAGCTTTGCAGACGATAAATGTAACCGTCTCAGAGAGAAAAGCGGCCAATGTGACGATCTGGCTTTAAAACTATTAGATAACAAATGACGAAAACGGACGGATTTCTCAGGTTTTTACTACATATGAACACTTTTCACATTCTCCCGTGCAACGCGGCTGCTAGTCCTCCTTTCATGCAAAATCTTAAGGTCCTAGGTCATGTCATAGCCACCAAAGCCGGCTAAAAAGTGAATAATCGACAACTAAAACTTGAATTGTACTACTTCTTACTGGCTATTACTTCAACTTTGAAGCTTCTTCTGTGTTCTACTATCGTGCTTTTATTGTTTCCATATACCGCAGCACGCGACATAGCTTTGCAGACGATAAATGTTACCGTCTCGGAGAGAAAAGCGGTCAATGTGACGATCTGGCTTTAAGTCGATTCGATAACAAATGACGAAAACGGACGGATTTCTCAGGTTTTTACTACATATCAACACTTTTCACATTCTCCCGTGCAACGCGGCTGCTAGTCCTCCTTTCACACAAAATCTTAAGGTCCCAGGTCATGTCCAAGCCACCAAAGCCGGCTAAAATGTGAACAATCGACAACTAAAACTTGAATTGTATTAATTATTACTGGCTATTACTTCAACTTAGAAGCTTCTTCTGTGTTCTACTATGGTGCTTTTAGTGTCTCCGCATATTTCTGCACGCGACATAGCTTTGCAGACGATAAATGTAACCGTTTGAGAGAGAAGAATGGCCAATGTGACGATCTGGCTTGAAGTCAATTCGATAACAAATGACGAAAACGGACGGATTTCTCAGGTTTTTACTACATATGAACACTTTTCACATTCTCCCATTCAACACGGCTGCTAGACCTAGTTCCATGCAAAATCTTAAGGTCCTAGGTCATGTCCAAGCCACCAAAGCCGGCTAAAATGTGAACAATCGACAACTAAAATTTTAATTGTACTACTTCCTACTGGCTATTACTTCAACATAGAAGCTTCTTCTGTGTTCTACTATGGTGCTTTTAGTGTCACCGCATACCGCAGCACGCGACATAGCTTTGCAGACGATAAATGTAACCGTCTCGGAGAGAAAGCGGCCAATGTGACGATCTGGCTTTATGTCGTTTCGATAACAAATGACGAAAACGGACGGATTTCTCAGGTTTTTACTACATATGAACACTTTTCACATTCTCCCGTGCAACGCGGCTGCTAGTCCTCCTTTCATGCAAAATCTTAAGGTCCTATGTCATGTCCAAGCCACCAAAGTCGGCTAAAAAGTGAATAATCGACAACTAAAACTTGAATTGTACTACATCTTACTGGCTATTACTTCAACTTGTAAGCTTCTTCTGTGTTCTACTATGGTGCTTTTAGTGTCTCCGCATACCGCAGCACGCGACATAGCTTTGCAGACAATAAATGTAACCTCCTCAGAGAGAAAAGCGGCCAATTCGACGATCTGGCTTTAAGTAGATTCGATAACAAATGACGAAAACGGACGGATTTCTCAGGTTTTTACTAGATATGAACACTTTTTACATTCCCCCCGTTCAACGCGGCTGCTAGTCCTCCTTTCATGCAAAATCGTAAGGTCCTAGGGCATGTCCAAGCCACCAAAGACGGCTAAAAGCTGAATAATCGACAACTAAAACTTGAATTGTACTACTTCTTACTGGCTATTGCTTCAACTTAGAAGCTTCTTCTGTGTTCTACTATGGTGCTTTTAGTGTCTCCGCATACCGCAGCACGCGACATAGCTTTGCAGACGATAAATGTAACCTCCTCAGAGAGAAAAGCGGCCAATTTGACGATCTGGCTTTAAGTCGATTCGATAACAAATGGCGAAAACGGACGGAATTCTCAGGTTTTTACTACATATGAACACTTTTCACATTCCCCCATGCCACGCGTCTGCTAGTCCAACTTTCATGCAAAATCGTAATGTCCTAGGTCATGGCCAAGCCACCAAAGCCGGATAATAAGTGAATAATCGACAACTAAAACTTGAATTGTACTACATCTTACTGGCTATTACTTCAACTTAGAAGCTTCTTCTGTGTTCTACTATGGTGCTTTTAATGTCTCCGCATACCGCAGCACGCGACATAGCTTTGCAGACGATAAATGTAACCTTCTCGGTGAGAAAAGCGGTCAATGTGACGATCTGGCTTTAAGTCCATTCGATAACAAATGACGAAAACGGACGGATTTCTCAGGTTTTTACAACATATGAACACGTTTCACATTCTCCCGTGCATCGCGGCTGCTAGTCCTCCTTTCATGCAAAATCTTAAGGTCCCAGGTCATGTCCAAGCCACCAAAGCCGGCTAAAATGTGAACAATCGACAACTAAAACTTGAATTGTATTACTTATTACTGGCTATTACTTGAACTTAGAAGCTTCTTCTGTGTTCTACAATCTTGCTTTTAGTGTCTCCGCATACCGCAGCACGCGACATAGCTTTGCAGACGAAGAATGTAACCGTCTCAGAGAGAAAAGCGGCCAATGTGACGATCTGGCTTTAAGTCGATTCGATAACAAATGACGAAAACGGACGGATTTCTCAGGTTTTTACAACATATGAACACGTTTCACATTCTCCCGTGCATCGCGGCTGCTAGTCCTCCTTTCATGCAAAATCTTTCTGGTCCTAGGTCATGTCATAGCCACCAAAGCCGGCTAAAAAGTGAATAATCGACAACTAAAACTTGAATTGTACTACTTCTTACTGGCTATTACTTCAACTTAGAAGCTTCTTCTGTGTTCTACTATGGTGCTTTTAGTGTCTCCGCATACCGCAGCACGTGACATAGCTTTGCAGACAATAAATGTAATCTCCTCAGAGAGAAAAGCGGCCAACGTGACGATCTGGCTTTAAGTCGATTCGATAACAAATGACGAAAACGGACGGATTTCTCAGGTTTTTACTACATATGAACACTTTTCACATTCTCCCATTCAACACGGCTGCTAGTCCTCCTTTCATGCAAAATCTTAAGGTCCTAGGTCATGTCCAAGCCACCAAAGCCGGCTTAAAAGTGATTAATCGACAACTAAAATTTTAATTGTACTACTTCCTACTGGCTATTACTTCAACATCGAAGCTTCTTCTGTGTTCTACTATGGTGCTTTTAGTGTTTCCGCATACCGCAGCACGCGACATAGCTTTGTAGACGATAAATGTAACCGTTTCAGAGAGAAGAGCAGCCAATGTGACGATCTAGATTTAAGTCGATTCGATAACAAATGACGAAAACGGACGGATTTCTCAGGTTTTTACTACATATGAACACTTTTCACATTCTCCCGTGCAACGCGGCTGCTAGTCCTCCTTTCACACAAAATCTTAAGGTCCCAGGTCATGTCCAAGCCACCAAAGCCGGCTAAAATGTGAACAATCGACAGCTAAAACTTGAATTGTATTACTTATTACTGGCTATTACTTCAACTTAGAAGCTTCTTCTGTGTTCTCCTATGGTGCTTTTAGTGTCTCCGCACACCGCAGCACGCGACATAGCTTTGCAGACGATAAATGTAACCGTCTCGGAGAGAAAGCGGCCAATGTGACGATCTGGCTTTAAGTCGATTCGATAACAAATGACGAAAACGGACGGATTTCTCAGGTTTTTACAACATATGAACACGTTTCACATTCTCCCGTGCATCGCGGCTGCTAGTCCTCCTTTCATGCAAAATCTTAAGGTCCCAGGTCATGTCCAAGCCACCAAAGCCGGCTAAAATGTGAACAATCGACAACTAAAACTTGAATTGTATTACTTATTACTGGCTATTACTTGAACTTAGAAGCTTCTTCTGTGTTCTACAATCTTGCTTTTAGTGTCTCCGCATACCGCAGCACGCGACATAGCTTTGCAGACGAAGAATGTAACCGTCTCAGAGAGAAAAGCGGCCAATGTGACGATCTGGCTTTAAGTCGATTCGATAACAAATGACGAAAACGGACGGATTTCTCAGGTTTTTACAACATATGAACACGTTTCACATTCTCCCGTGCATCGCGGCTGCTAGTCCTCCTTTCATGCAAAATCTTTCTGGTCCTAGGTCATGTCATAGCCACCAAAGCCGGCTAAAAAGTGAATAATCGACAACTAAAACTTGAATTGTACTACTTCTTACTGGCTATTACTTCAACTTAGAAGCTTCTTCTGTGTTCTACTATGGTGCTTTTAGTGTCTCCGCATACCGCAGCACGTGACATAGCTTTGCAGACAATAAATGTAATCTCCTCAGAGAGAAAAGCGGCCAACGTGACGATCTGGCTTTAAGTCGATTCGATAACAAATGACGAAAACGGACGGATTTCTCAGGTTTTTACTACATATGAACACTTTTCACATTCTCCCATTCAACACGGCTGCTAGTCCTCCTTTCATGCAAAATCTTAAGGTCCTAGGTCATGTCCAAGCCACCAAAGCCGGCTTAAAAGTGATTAATCGACAACTAAAATTTTAATTGTACTACTTCCTACTGGCTATTACTTCAACATCGAAGCTTCTTCTGTGTTCTACTATGGTGCTTTTAGTGTTTCCGCATACCGCAGCACGCGACATAGCTTTGTAGACGATAAATGTAACCGTTTCAGAGAGAAGAGCAGCCAATGTGACGATCTAGATTTAAGTCGATTCGATAACAAATGACGAAAACGGACGGATTTCTCAGGTTTTTACTACATATGAACACTTTTCACATTCTCCCGTGCAACGCGGCTGCTAGTCCTCCTTTCACACAAAATCTTAAGGTCCCAGGTCATGTCCAAGCCACCAAAGCCGGCTAAAATGTGAACAATCGACAGCTAAAACTTGAATTGTATTACTTATTACTGGCTATTACTTCAACTTAGAAGCTTCTTCTGTGTTCTCCTATGGTGCTTTTAGTGTCTCCGCACACCGCAGCACGCGACATAGCTTTGCAGACGATAAATGTAACCGTCTCGGAGAGAAAGCGGCCAATGTGACGATCTGGCTTTAAGTCGATTCGATAACAAATGACGAAAACGGACGGATTTCTCAGGTTTTTACAACATATGAACACGTTTCACATTCTCCCGTGCATCGCGGCTGCTAGTCCTCCTTTCATGCAAAATCTTAAGGTCCCAGGTCATGTCCAAGCCACCAAAGCCGGCTAAAATGTGAACAATCGACAACTAAAACTTGAATTGTATTACTTATTACTGGCTATTACTTGAACTTAGAAGCTTCTTCTGTGTTCTACAATCTTGCTTTTAGTGTCTCCGCATACCGCAGCACGCGACATAGCTTTGCAGACGAAGAATGTAACCGTCTCAGAGAGAAAAGCGGCCAATGTGACGATCTGGCTTTAAGTCGATTCGATAACAAATGACGAAAACGGACGGATTTCTCAGGTTTTTACAACATATGAACACGTTTCACATTCTCCCGTGCATCGCGGCTGCTAGTCCTCCTTTCATGCAAAATCTTTCTGGTCCTAGGTCATGTCATAGCAACCAAAGCCGGCTAAAAAGTGAATAATCGACAACTAAAACTTGAATTGTACTACTTCTTACTGGCTATTACTTCAACTTAGAAGCTTCTTCTGTGTTCTACTATGGTGCTTTTAGTGTCTCCGCATACCGCAGCACGTGACATAGCTTTGCAGACAATAAATGTAATCTCCTCAGAGAGAAAAGCGGCCAACGTGACGATCTGGCTTTAAGTCGATTCGATAACAAATGACGAAAACGGACGGATTTCTCAGGTTTTTACTACATATGAACACTTTTCACATTCTCCCATTCAACACGGCTGCTAGTCCTCCTTTCATGCAAAATCTTAAGGTCCTAGGTCATGTCCAAGCCACCAAAGCCGGCTTAAAAGTGATTAATCGACAACTAAAATTTTAATTGTACTACTTCCTACTGGCTATTACTTCAACATCGAAGCTTCTTCTGTGTTCTACTATGGTGCTTTTAGTGTTTCCGCATACCGCAGCACGCGACATAGCTTTGTAGACGATAAATGTAACCGTTTCAGAGAGAAGAGCAGCCAATGTGACGATCTAGATTTAAGTCGATTCGATAACAAATGACGAAAACGGACGGATTTCTCAGGTTTTTACTACATATGAACACTTTTCACATTCTCCCGTGCAACGCGGCTGCTAGTCCTCCTTTCACACAAAATCTTAAGGTCCCAGGTCATGTCCAAGCCACCAAAGCCGGCTAAAATGTGAACAATCGACAGCTAAAACTTGAATTGTATTACTTATTACTGGCTATTACTTCAACTTAGAAGCTTCTTCTGTGTTCTCCTATGGTGCTTTTAGTGTCTCCGCACACCGCAGCACGCGACATACATTTGCAGACGATAAATGTAACCGTCTCGGAGAGAAAGCGGCCAATGTGACGATCTGGCTTTAAGTCGATTCGATAACAAATGACGAAAACGGACGGATTTCTCAGGTTTTTACTATATATGAACACTTTTCACATTCTCCCATGCAACGCGGCTGCTAGTCCTCCATTCACACAAAATCTTAAGGTCCCAGGTCATGTCCAAGCCACCAAAGCCAGCTAAAATGTGAACAAATGACAAGTAAAACTTGAATTGTATTACTTCTTACTGGCTATTACTTCAACTTAGAAGCTTCTTCTGTGTTCTACTATCTCGCTTTTAGTGTCTCCGCATACCGCAGCACGCGACATAGCTTTGCAGACGATAAATGTAACCGTCTCAGAGTGAAAAGCGGCCAATGTGACGATCTGGCTTTAAAATTATTAGATAACAAATGACGAAAACGGACGGATTTCCCAGGTTTTTACTATATATGAACACTTTTCACATTCCCCCATGCAACGCGGCTGCTAGTCCTCCTTTCATGGAATATCTTAAGGTCCTAGGTTATGCCCAAGCCACCAAAGCCGGCTAAAATGTGAATAATCGACAAGTAAAACTTGAATTGTATTACTTCTTACTGGCTATTACTTCAACTTAGAAGCTTCTTCTGTGTTCTACTATGGTGCTTTTAGTGTTTCGGCATACCGCAGCACGCGACATAGCTTTGCAGACGATAAATGTAACCGTCTCAGAGAGAAAAGCGGCCAATGTGACGATCTGGCTTTAAGTCGATTCGATAACAAATGACGAAAACGAACGAATTTCCCAGGTTTTTACTACATATGAACACATTTCACATTCTCCCGTGCAACGCGGCTGCAAGTACTCCTTTCCTGCCAAATCTTAAGGTCCTAGGTCATGTCCAAGCCACCAAAGCCGGCTAAAAAGTGAATAATCGACAACTAAAACTTCAATTGTACTACTTCCTACTGGCTATTACTTCAACATAGAAGCTTCTTCTGTGTTCTACTATGGTGCTTTTAGTGTCTCCGCATACCGCAGCACGCGACATAGCTTTGCAGACGATAAATATAACCTCCTCAGAGAGAAAAGCGGCCAATGTGACGATCTGGCTTTAAGTCGATTCGATAACAAATGACAAAAACGGACGGATTTCTCAGGTTTTTACTACATATGAACACTTTTCACATTCTCCCATGCAACGCGGCTGCTAGTCCTCCTTTCATGCAAAATCTTAAGGTCCTAGGTTATGCCCAAGCCACCAAAGCCCTCTAAAAAGTGAATAATCGACAAATAAAACTTGAATTGTACTACTTCTTACTGGCTATTACTTCAACTTAGAAGCTTCTTCTGTTTTCTACTATGGTGCTTTTAGTGTCTCCGCATACCGCAGCACGCGACATAGCTTTGCAGACGATAAATGTAACCGTCTCAGAGAGAAAAGCGGACAATTTGACGATCTGGATTTAAGTCGATTCGATAACAAATGACGAAAACGGACGGAATTCTCTGGTTTTTACTACATATGAACACTTTTCACATTCTCCCGTGCAACGCGGCTGCTAGTCCTCCTTTCATGCAAAATCTTAAGGTCCTAGGTCATGTCCAAGCCACCAAAGTCGGCTAAAAAGTGAATAATCGACAACTAAAACTTGAATTGTACTACATCTTACTGGCTATTACTTCAACTTGGAAGCTTCTTCTGTGTTCTACTATGGTGCTTTTAATGTCTCCGCATACCGCAGCACGCGACGTAGCTTTGCAGCCGACAAATGTAACCGTCTCAGAGAGAAAAGCGGCCAATGTGACGATCTGGCTTTAAGTCGATTCGATAACAAATGGCGGAAACGGACGGAATTCTCAAGTTTTTACTACATATGAACACTTTTCACATTCCCCCATGCCACGCGGCTGCTAGTCCTCCTTTCATGCAAAATATTAATGTCCTAGGTCATGGCCAAGCCACCAAAGCCGCCTAAAATGTGAATAATCGACAAGTAAAACTTGAATTGTATTACATCTTACTGGCTATTACTTCAACTTAGAAGCATCTTCTGTGTTCTACTATAGTGCTTTTAGTGTCTCCGCATACCGCAGCACGCGACATAGCTTTGCAGACATAAAATGTAACCTCCTCAGAGAGAAAAGCGGCCAATGTGACGATCTGGCTTTAAGTCGATTCGATAACAAATGACGAAAACGGACGGATTTCTCAGGTTTTTACAATATATGAACACTTTTCACATTCTTCCGTGCAACGCGGCTGCAAGTACTCCTTTCATGCAAAATCTTAAGGTCCTAGGTCATGTCCAAGCCACCAACGCCGGCTAAAATGTGAATAATCGACAAGTAAAACTTCAATTGTACTACTTCCTACTGGCTATTACTTCAACTTAGAAGCTTCTTCTGTGTTCTACTATGGTGCTTTTAGTGTCTCCGCGTACCGCAGCACGCGACATAGCTTGGCAGACGATAAATGTAACCGTCTCAGAGAGAAAAGCGGCCAATGTGACGATCTGGCTTTAAGTCGATTCGATAACAAGTGACGAAACCGGACGGATTTCTCAGGTTTTTACTACATATGAACACTTTTCACATTCTCCCGTGCAACGCGCTGCTAGTCCTCCTTTCATGCAAAATCTTAAGGTCCTAGGTCATGTCCAAGCCACCAAAGCCGGCTAAAAAGTGAATAATAGATAACTAAAACTTGAATTGTACTACTTCTTACTGGCTATTACTTCAACTTAGAAGCTTCTTCTGTGTTCTACTATGGTGCTTTTAGTGTTTCGGCATACCGCAGCACGCGACATAGCTTTGCAGACGATAAATGTAACCGTCTCAGAGAGAAAAGCGGCCAATGTGACGATCTGGCTTTAAGTCGATTCGATAACAAATGACGAAAACGAACGAATTTCCCAGGTTTTTACTACATATGAACACATTTCACATTCTCCCGTGCAAGGCGGCTGCAAGTACTCTTTTCCTGCCAAATCTTAAGGTCCTAGGTCACGTCCAAGCCACCAAAGCCGGCTAAAAAGTGAATAATCGACAACTAAAACTTCAATTGTACTACTTCCTACTGGCTATTACTTCAACTTAGAAGCTTCTTCTGTGTTCTACTATGGTGCTTTTAGTGTCTCCGCATACCGCAGCACGCGACATAGCTTTGCAGACGATAAATGTAACCTCCTCAGAGAGAAAAGCGGCCAATGTGACGATCTGGCTTTAAGTCGATTCGATAACAAATGACAAAAACGGACGGATTTCTCAGGTTTTTACTACATATGAACACTTTTCACATTCTCCCGTGCAACGCGGCTGCTAGTCCTCCTTTCATGCAAAATGTTAAGGTCCTAGGTTATGTCCAAGCCACCAAAGCCGGCTAAAAAAGTGAATAATCGACAAATAAAACTTGAATTGTACTATTTCTTACTGGCTATTACTTCAACTTAGAAGCTTCTTCTGTGTTTTACTATGGTGCTTTTAGTGTCTCCGCATACCGCAGCACGCGACATAGCTTTGCAGACGATAAATGTAACCGTCTCAGAGAGAAAAGCGGACAATTTGACGATCTGGATTTAAGTCGATTCGATAACAAATGACGAAAACGGACGGAATTCTCTGGTTTTTACTACATATGAACACTTTTCACATTCTCCCGTGCAACGCGGCTGCTAGTCCTCCTTTCATGCAAAATCTTAAGGTCCTAGGTCATGTCCAAGCCACCAAAGTCGGCTAAAAAGTGAATAATCGACAACTAAAACTCGAATTGTACTACATCTTAGTGGCTATTACTTCAACTTGGAAGCTTCTTCTGTGTTCTACTATGGTGCTTTTAATGTCTCCGCATACCGAAGCACGCGACGTAGCTTTGCAGCCGACAAATGTAACCGTCTCAGAGAGAAAAGCGGCCAATGTGACGATTTGGCTTTAAAACGATTAGATAACAAATGACGAAAACGAACGGATTTCTCAGGTTTTTACTACATATGAACACTTTTTACATTCCCACCGTACAACGCGGCTGCTAGTCCTCCTTTCATGCAAAATCGTAAGGTCCTAGGTCATGTCCAAGCCACCAAAGACGGCTAAAAACTGAATAATCGACAACTAAAACTTGAATTGTACTTCTTCTTACTGGCTATTGCTTCAACTCAGAACCTTCTTCTGTGTTCTACTATGTTGCTTTTAGTGTCTCCGCATACCGCAGCACGCGACATAGCTTTAAAGACGCTAAATGTAACCTCCTCAGAGAGAAAAGCGGCCAATTTGACGATCTGGCTTTAAGTCGATTCGATAACAAATGGCGAAAACGGACGGAATTCTCAGGTTTTTACTACATATGAACACCTTTCACATTCCCCCATGCCACGCGGCTGCTAGTCCTCCTTTCATGCAAAATATTAATGTCCTAGGTCATGGCCAAGCCACCAAAGCCGGCTGAAATGTGAATAATCGACAAGTAAAACTTGAATTGTATTACATCTTACTGGCTATTACTTCAACTTAGAAGCTTCATCTGTGTTCTACTAAGGTGATTTCAGTGTTTCCGCATACCGCAGCACGCGACATAGCTTTGCAGACGATAAGTACAACCGTTACAGAGAGAAGAGCGGCCAATATGACGACCTGGCTTTAAGACGATTCGATAACAAATGACGATAACGGACGGATTTCTCAGGTTTTTACAATATATGAACTCTTTTCACATTCTTCCGTGCAACGCGGCTGCAAGTACTCCTTTCATGCAAAATCTTAAGGTCCTAGGTCATGTCCAAGCCACCAAAGCCGGCTAAAAAGTGAATAATCGACAACTAAAACTTGAATTGTACTACTTCTTACTGGTTATTACTTCAACTTAGAAGCTTCTTATGTGTTCTACTATGGTGCTTTTAGTGTCTCCGCATACCGCAGCACGCGACATAGCTTTGCAGACAATAAATGTAACCACCTCAGAGTGAAAAGCGGCCAACGTGACGATCTGCCTTTAAGTCGATTCGATAACAAATGACGAAAACGGACGGATTTCTCAGGTTTTTACTATATATGAACACATTTTCACATTCTCCCGTGCAACGCGGCTGTTGATCTCCTTTCATGCAAAATCTTAAGGTTCCATCTCATGTCCAAGCCACGAAAGCAGGCTAAAAGTGAATAATCGACAACTAAAACTTGAATTGTACTACTTCTTACTGGCTATTACTTCAACTTAGAAGCTTCTTCTGTGTTCTACTATGGTGCTTTTAGTGTTTCGGCATACCGCAGCACGCGACATAGCTTTGCAGACGATAAATGTAACCGTCTCAATGAGAAAAGCGGCCAATGTGACGATCTGGCTTGAAGTCAATTCGATAACAAATGACGAAAACGGACGGATTTCTCAGGCTTTTACTACATATGAACACTTTGGACATTCCCCCATGCAACGCGGCTGCTAGTCCTCCTTTCATGCAAAATCTTAAGGTCCTAGGTCATGTCCAAGCCACCAACGCCGGCTAAAATGTGAATAATCGACAAGTAAAACTTGAATTGTACTACTTCTTACTGGCTGTTACTTCAACTTAGAAGCTTCTTCTGTGTTCTGCTATAGTGCTTTTAGTGTCTCGGCATACCGCAGCACGCGACATAGCTTTGCAGACGACAAATGTAACCGTTTGAGAGAGAAGAATGGCCAATGTGACGATCTGGCTTGACGTCAATTCGTTAACAAATGACGAAAACGGACGGAATTCTGTGGTTTTTACTACATATGAACACTTTTCACATTCTCCCGTGCAACGCGGCTGCTAGTCCTCCTTTCATACAAAATCTTAAGGTCCTAGGTCATGTCCAAGCCACCAAAGCCGGCTAAAAAGTGAATAATCGACGAATAAAACTTGAATTGTACTACTTCTTACTGGCTATTACTTCAACTTAGAAGCTTCTTCTGTGTTCTACTATGGGGCTTTTGGTGTCTCCGCATACCTCTGCACGAGACATAGCTTTGCAGACAATAAATGTAACCTCCTCAGAGAGAAAAGCGGCCAATGTGACGATCTGGCTTTAAGTCGATTCGATAACAAATGACGAAAACGGACGGATTTCTCAGGTTTTTACTACATATGAAAACTTTTCACACTCTCCCGTGCAACGCGGCTGCTAGTCCTCCTTTCATGCAAAATCTTAAGGTCGTAGGTCATGTCCAAGCCACCAAAGCCGGCTAAAAGGTGAATAATCGATAATTAAAACTTGAATTCTATTACTTCTTACTGGCTATTACTTCAACTTAGAAGCTTCTTCTGTGTTCTACTATGGTGCTTTTAGTGTCTCCGCATACCTCTGCACGCGACATAGCTTTGCAGACGAAAAATGTAACCGTTTGAGAGAGAAGAATGGCCAATGTGACGATCTGGCTTGAAGTCAATTCGATAACAAATGACGAAAACGGACGGATTTCTCAGCTTTTTACTACATATGAACACTTTTCACATTCTCCCGTGCAACGCGGCTGCTAGTCTTCCTTTCATGCAAAATCTTAAGGTCCTAGGTCATGTCCAAGCCACCAAAGCCGGCTAAAAAGTGAATAATCGACAACTAAAACTTGAATTGTACTACTTCTTACTGGCTATTACTTCAACTTAGAAGCTTCTTCTGTGTTCTACTATGGTGCTTTTAGTGTCTCCGCATACCTCTGCACGAGACATAGCTTTGCAGACAATAAATGTAACCTCCTCAGAGAGAAAAGCGGCCAATGTGACGATCTGGCTTTAAGTCGATTCGGTAACAAATGACGAAAACGGACGGATTTCTCAGGTTTTTACTACATATGAAAACTTTTCACATTCTCCCGTGCAAAGCGGCTGCTAGTCCTCCTTTCATGCAAAATCTTAAGGTCCTAGGTCATGTCCAAGCCACCAAAGCCGGCTAAAAAGTGAATAATCGACAAATAAAACTTGAATTGTACTACTTCTTACTGGCTATTACTTCAACTTAGAAGCTTCTTCTGTGTTCTACTATGGTGCTTTTAGTGTTTCGGCATACCGCAGCACGCGACATAGCTTTGCAGACGATAAATATAACCGTTTCAGAGAGAAGAATGGCCAATGTGACGATTTGGCTTGAAGTCAATTCGATAACAAATGACGAAAACGGACGGATTTCTCAGGCTTTTACTACATGTGAACACTTTTCACATTCCCCCATGCAACGCGGCTGCTAGTCCTCCTTTCATGCAAAATCTTAAGGTCCTAGGTCATCTCCAAGCCACCAAAGCCGGCTAAAATGTGAATAATCGACAAGTAAAACTTGAATTGTATTACTTCTTACTGGCTATTACTTCAACTTAGAAGCTTCTTCTGTGTTCTACTATGGTGCTTTTAGTGTCTCCGCATACCGCAGCACGCGACGTAGCTTTGCAGACGATAAATGTAACCGTCTCAGAGAGAAAAGCGGCAAATTTGACGATCTGGCTTTAAGTCGATTCGATAACAAATGACGAAAACGGACGGAATGCTCTGGTCTTTACTACATATGAACACTTTTCACATTCTCCCGTGCAACGCGGCTGCTAGACCTCCTTTCATGCAAAATCTTAAGGTCCTAGGTCATGTCCAAGCCACCAAAGCCGGCTAAAAAGTGAATAATCGACAAATAAAACTTGAATTGTTCTACTTCTTACTGGCTATTACTTCAACTTAGAAGCTTCTTCTCTGTTCTACTATGGTGCTTTTAGTGTTTCCGCATACCGCAGCACGCGACATAGCTTTGCAGACGATAAATGTAACCGTTTCAGAGAGTAGAGCGGCCAATGTGACGATCTGGCTTTAAGTCGATTCGATAACAAATGACGAAAACGGACGGATTTCTCAGGTTTTTACTACATATGAACACTTTTCATATTCTCCCGTGCAACGCGGCTGCTAGTCCTCCTTTCATGCAAAATCTTAAGGTCCTAGGTCATGTCCAAGCCACCAAAGACGGCTAAAAGGTGAATAATCGATAATTAAAACATGAATTGTACTACTTCTTACTGGCTATTACTTCAACTTAGAAGCTTCTTCTCTGTTCTACTATGGTGCTTTTAGTGTTTCGGCATACCGCAGCACGCGACATAGCTTTGCTGACGATAAATATAACCGTTTGAGAGAGAAGAATGGCCAATGTGACGATCTGGCTTGAAGTCAATTCGATAACAAATGACGAAAACGGACGGATTTCTCAGGCTTTTACTACATATGAACACTTTTCACATTCCCCCATGCAAAGCGGCTGCTAGTCCTCCTTTCATGCAAAATCTTAAGGTCCTAGGTCATGTCCAAGCCACCAAAGCCGGCTCAAAAGTGAATAATCGACAAGTAAAACTTGAATTGTATTACTTCTTACTGGCTATTACTTCAAGTTAGAAGCTTCTTCTTTGTTCTACTATGGTGCTTTTAGTGTCTCCGCATACCGCAGCACACGACATAGCTTTGCAGACGATAAATGTAACCGTCTCAGAGAGAAAAGCGGCAAATTTGACGATCTGGCTTTAAGTCGATTCGATAACAAATGACGAAAACGGACGGAATTCTCTGGTTTTTACTACATATGAACACTTTTCACATTCTCCCGTGCAACGCGGCTGCTAGTCCTCCTTTCATGCAAAATCTTAAGGTCCTAGGTCATGTCCAAGCCACCAAAGCCGGCTAAAAAGTGAATAATCGACAACTAAAACTTGAATTGTACTACATCTTACTGGCTATTACTTCAACTTAGAAGCTTCTTCTGTGTTCTACTATGGTGCTTTTAGTGTCTCAGCATACCGCAGCACGCGACATAGCTTTGCAGACAATAAATGTAACCTCCTCAGAGAGAAAAGCGGCCAACGTGACGATCTGCCTTTAAGTCGATTCGATAACAAATGACGAAAACGGACGGATTTCTCAGGTTTTTACTACATATGAAAACTTTTCACATTCTCCCGTGCAACGCGGCTGCTAGTCCTCCTTTCATGCAAAATCTTAAGGTCGTAGGTCATGTCCAAGCCACCAAAGCCGGCTAAAAGGTGAATAATCGATAATTAAAACTTGAATTCTATTACTTCTTACTGGCTATTACTTCAACTTAGAAGCTTCTTCTGTGTTCTACTATGGTGCTTTTAGTGTCTCCGCATACCTCTGCACGCGACATAGCTTTGCAGACGAAAAATGTAACCGTTTGAGAGAGAAGAATGGCCAATGTGACGATCTGGCTTGAAGTCAATTCGATAACAAATGACGAAAACGGACGGATTTCTCAGCTTTTTACTACATATGAACACTTTTCACATTCTCCCGTGCAACGCGGCTGCTAATCTTCCTTTCATGCAAAATCTTAAGGTCCTAGGTCATGTCCAAGCCACCAAAGCCGGCTAAAAAGTGAATAATCGACAACTAAAACTTGAATTGTACTACTTCTTACTGGCTATTACTTCAACTTAGAAGCTTCTTCTGTGTTCTACTATGGTGCTTTTAGTGTCTCCGCATACCTCTGCACGAGACATAGCTTTGCAGACAATAAATGTAACCTCCTCAGAGAGAAAAGCGGCCAATGTGACGATCTGGCTTTAAGTCGATTCGGTAACAAATGACGAAAACGGACGGATTTCTCAGGTTTTTACTACATATGAAAACTTTTCACATTCTCCCGTGCAAAGCGGCTGCTAGTCCTCCTTTCATGCAAAATCTTAAGGTCCTAGGTCATGTCCAAGCCACCAAAGCCGGCTAAAAAGTGAATAATCGACAAATAAAACTTGAATTGTACTACTTCTTACTGGCTATTACTTCAACTTAGAAGCTTCTTCTGTGTTCTACTATGGTGCTTTTAGTGTTTCGGCATACCGCAGCACGCGACATAGCTTTGCAGACGATAAATATAACCGTTTCAGAGAGAAGAATGGCCAATGTGACGATTTGGCTTGAAGTCAATTCGATAACAAATGACGAAAACGGGCGGATTTCTCAGGCTTTTACTACATGTGAACACTTTTCACATTCCCCCATGCAACGCGGCTGCTAGTCCTCCTTTCATGCAAAATCTTAAGGTCCTAGGTCATGTCCAAGCCACCAAAGCCGGCTAAAATGTGAATAATCGACAAGTAAAACTTGAATTGTATTACTTCTTACTGGCTATTACTTCAACTTAGAAGCTTCTTCTGTGTTCTACTATGGTGCTTTTAGTGTCTCCGCATACCGCAGCACGCGACGTAGCTTTGCAGACGATAAATGTAACCGTCTCAGAGAGAAAAGCGGCAAATTTGACGATCTGGCTTTAAGTCGATTCGATAACAAATGACGAAAACGGACGGAATGCTCTGGTCTTTACTACATATGAACACTTTTCACATTCTCCCGTGCAACGCGGCTGCTAGACCTCCTTTCATGCAAAATCTTAAGGTCCTAGGTCATGTCCAAGCCACCAAAGCCGGCTAAAAAGTGAATAATCGACAAATAAAACTTGAATTGTTCTACTTCTTACTGGCTATTACTTCAACTTAGAAGCTTCTTCTCTGTTCTACTATGGTGCTTTTAGTGTTTCCGCATACCGCAGCACGCGACATAGCTTTGCAGACGATAAATGTAACCGTTTCAGAGAGTAGAGCGGCCAATGTGACGATCTGGCTTTAAGTCGATTCGATAACAAATGACGAAAACGGACGGATTTCTCAGGTTTTTACTACATATGAACACTTTTCATATTCTCCCATGCAACGCGGCTGCTAGTCCTCCTTTCATGCAAAATCTTAAGGTCCTAGGTCATGTCCAAGCCACCAAAGACGGCTAAAAGGTGAATAATCGATAATTAAAAGATGAATTGTACTACTTCTTACTGGCTATTACTTCAACTTAGAAGCTTCTTCTCTGTTCTACTATGGTGCTTTTAGTGTTTCGGCATACCGCAGCACGCGACATAGCTTTGCTGACGATAAATATAACCGTTTGAGAGAGAAGAATGGCCAATGTGACGATCTGGCTTGAAGTCAATTCGATAACAAATGACGAAAACGGACGGATTTCTCACGCTTTTACTACATATGAACACTTTTCACATTCCCCCATGCAAAGCGGCTGCTAGTCCTCCTTTCATGCAAAATCTTAAGGTCCTAGGTCATGTCCAAGCCACCAAAGCCGGCTCAAAAGTGAATAATCGACAAGTAAAACTTGAATTGTATTACTTCTTACTGGCTATTACTTCAAGTTAGAAGCTTCTTCTTTGTTCTACTATGGTGCTTTTAGTGTCTCCGCATACCGCAGCACACGACATAGCTTTGCAGACGATAAATGTAACCGTCTCAGAGAGAAAAGCGGCAAATTTGACGATCTGGCTTTAAGTCGATTCGATAACAAATGACGAAAACGGACGGAATTCTCTGGTTTTTACTACATATGAACACTTTTCACATTCTCCCGTGCAACGCGGCTGCTAGTCCTCCTTTCATGCAAAATCTTAAGGTCCTAGGTCATGTCCAAGCCACCAAAGCCGGCTAAAAAGTGAATAATCGACAACTAAAACTTGAATTGTACTACATCTTACTGGCTATTACTTCAACTTAGAAGCTTCTTCTGTGTTCTACTATGGTGCTTTTAGTGTCTCAGCATACCGCAGCACGCGACATAGCTTTGCAGACAATAAATGTAACCTCCTCAGAGAGAAAAGCGGCCAACGTGACGATCTGCCTTTAAGTCGATTCGATAACAAATGACGAAAACGGACGGATTTCTCAGGTTTTTACTATATATAAACACTTTTCACATACTCCCGTGCAACGTGGCTGCTAGACCTCCTTTCATGCATAATCTTAAGGTCCTAGGTCATGTCCAAGCCACCAAAGCCGGCTAAAAAGTGAATAATCGACAACTAAAACTTGAATTGTACTACTTCTTACTGGCTATTACTTCAACTTAGAAGCTTCTTCTGAGTTCTACTATGGTGATTTTTGTGTCTCCGCATACCTCTGCACGAGACATAGCTTTGCAGACAATAAATGTAACCTCCTCAGAGAGAAAAGCGGCCAATGTGACGATCTGGCTTTAAGTCGATTCGATAACAAATGACGAAAACGGACGGATTTCTCAGGTTTTTACTACATATGAACACTTTTCACATTCCCCCATGCAACGCGGCTGCTACTCCTCCTTTCATGCAAAATCTTAAGGTCCTAGGTCATGTCCAAGCCACCAAAGCCGGCTAAAATGTGAATAATCGACAAGTAAAACTTGAATTGTATTACTTCTTACTGGCTATTACTTCAACTTAGAAGCTTCTTCTGTGTTCTGCTATGGTGCTTTTAGTGTCTCCGCATACCGCAGCACGCGACATAGCTTTGCAGACGATAAATGTAACCGTTTGAGAGAGGAGAATGGCCAATGTGACGATCTGGCTTGAAGTCAATTCGATAACAAATGACGAAAACGGACGTATTTCTCAGGTTTTTACTACATATGAACACTTTTCACATTCTTCCGTGCAACGCGGGTGCTAGTCCTCCTTTCATGCAAAATCTTAAGGTCCTAGGTCATGTCCAAGCCACCAAAGCCGGCTAAAAAGTGAATAATCGACAACTAAAACTTGAATTGTACTACTTCTTACTGGCTATTACTTCAACTTAGAAGCTTCTTCTGAGTTCTACTATGGTGATTTTTGTGTCTCCGCATACCTCTGCACGAGACATAGCTTTGCAGACAATAAATGTAACCTCCTCAGAGAGAAAAGCGGCCAATGTGACGATCTGGCTTTAAGTCGATTCGATAACAAATGACGAAAACGGACGGATTTCTCAGGTTTTTACTACATATGAACACTTTTCACATTCTTCCGTGCAACGCGGGTGCTAGTCCTCCTTTCATGCAAAATCTTAAGGTCCTAGGTCATGTCCAAACCACCAAAGCCGGCTAAAAAGTGAATAATCGACAACTAAAACTTGAATTGTACTACTTCTTACTGGCTATTACTTCAACTTAGAAGCTTCTTCTGAGTTCTACTATGGTGATTTTAGTGTCTCCGCATACCTCTGCACGAGACATAGCTTTGCAGACAATAAATGTAACCTCCTCAGAGAGAAAAGCGGCCAATGTGACGATCTGGCTTTAAGTCGATTCGATAACAAATGACGAAAACGGACGGATTTCCCAGGTTTTTACTACATATGAAAACTTTTCACATTCTCCCGTGCAACGCGGCTGCTAGACCTCCTTTCATGCAAAATCTTAAGGTCCTAGGTCATGTCCAAGCCACCAAAGCCGGCTAAAAAGTGAATAATCGACAAATAAAACTTGAATTGTACTACTTCTTACTGGTTATTACTTCAACTTAGAAGCTTCTTATGTGTTCTACTATGGTGCTTTTAGTGTCTCCGCATACCGCAGCACGCGACATAGCTTTGCAGACAATAAATGTAACCACCTCAGAGTGAAAAGCGGCCAACGTGACGATCTGCCTTTAAGTCGATTCGATAACAAATGACGAAAACGGACGGATTTCTCAGGTTTTTACTATATATGAACACATTTTCACATTCTCCCGTGCAACGCGGCTGTTGATCTCCTTTCATGCAAAATCTTAAGGTTCCATCTCATGTCCAAGCCACGAAAGCAGGCTAAAAGTGAATAATCGACAACTAAAACTTGAATTGTACTACTTCTTACTGGCTATTACTTCAACTTAGAAGCTTCTTCTGTGTTCTGCTATAGTGCTTTTAGTGTCTCGGCATACCGCAGCACGCGACATAGCTTTGCAGACGACAAATGTAACCGTTTGAGAGAGAAGAATGGCCAATGTGACGATCTGGCTTGACGTCAATTCGTTAACAAATGACGAAAACGGACGGAATTCTGTGGTTTTTACTACATATGAACACTTTTCACATTCTCCCGTGCAACGCGGCTGCTAGTCCTCCTTTCATACAAAATCTTAAGGTCCTAGGTCATGTCCAAGCCACCAAAGCCGGCTAAAAAGTGAATAATCGACAACTAAAACTTGAATTGTACTACTTCTTACTGGCTATTACTTCAACTTAGAAGCTTCTTCTGTGTTCTACTATGGGGCTTTTGGTGTCTCCGCATACCTCTGCACGAGACATAGCTTTGCAGACAATAAATGTAACCTCCTCAGAGAGAAAAGCGGCCAATGTGACGATCTGGCTTTAAGTCGATTCGATAACAAATGACGAAAACGGACGGATTTCTCAGGTTTTTACTACATATGAAAACTTTTCACATTCTCCCGTGCAACGCGGCTGCTAGTCCTCCTTTCATGCAAAATCTTAAGGTCGTAGGTCATGTCCAAGCCACCAAAGCCGGCTAAAAGGTGAATAATCGATAATTAAAACTTGAATTCTATTACTTCTTACTGGCTATTACTTCAACTTAGAAGCTTCTTCTGTGTTCTACTATGGTGCTTTTAGTGTCTCCGCATACCTCTGCACGCGACATAGCTTTGCAGACGAAAAATGTAACCGTTTGAGAGAGAAGAATGGCCAATGTGACGATCTGGCTTGAAGTCAATTCGATAACAAATGACGAAAACGGACGGATTTCTCAGCTTTTTACTACATATGAACACTTTTCACATTCTCCCGTGCAACGCGGCTGCTAGTCTTCCTTTCATGCAAAATCTTAAGGTCCTAGGTCATGTCCAAGCCACCAAAGCCGGCTAAAAAGTGAATAATCGACAACTAAAACTTGAATTGTACTACTTCTTACTGGCTATTACTTCAACTTAGAAGCTTCTTCTGTGTTCTACTATGGTGCTTTTAGTGTCTCCGCATACCTCTGCACGAGACATAGCTTTGCAGACAATAAATGTAACCTCCTCAGAGAGAAAAGCGGCCAATGTGACGATCTGGCTTTAAGTCGATTCGGTAACAAATGACGAAAACGGACGGATTTCTCAGGTTTTTACTACATATGAAAACTTTTCACATTCTCCCGTGCAAAGCGGCTGCTAGTCCTCCTTTCATGCAAAATCTTAAGGTCCTAGGTCATGTCCAAGCCACCAAAGCCGGCTAAAAAGTGAATAATCGACAAATAAAACTTGAATTGTACTACTTCTTACTGGCTATTACTTCAACTTAGAAGCTTCTTCTGTGTTCTACTATGGTGCTTTTAGTGTTTCGGCATACCGCAGCACGCGACATAGCTTTGCAGACGATAAATATAACCGTTTCAGAGAGAAGAATGGCCAATGTGACGATTTGGCTTGAAGTCAATTCGATAACAAATGACGAAAACGGACGGATTTCTCAGGCTTTTACTACATGTGAACACTTTTCACATTCCCCCATGCAACGCGGCTGCTAGTCCTCCTTTCATGCAAAATCTTAAGGTCCTAGGTCATGTCCAAGCCACCAAAGCCGGCTAAAATGTGAATAATCGACAAGTAAAACTTGAATTGTATTACTTCTTACTGGCTATTACTTCAACTTAGAAGCTTCTTCTGTGTTCTACTATGGTGCTTTTAGTGTCTCCGCATACCGCAGCACGCGACGTAGCTTTGCAGACGATAAATGTAACCGTCTCAGAGAGAAAAGCGGCAAATTTGACGATCTGGCTTTAAGTCGATTCGATAACAAATGACGAAAACGGACGGAATGCTCTGGTCTTTACTACATATGAACACTTTTCACATTCTCCCGTGCAACGCGGCTGCTAGACCTCCTTTCATGCAAAATCTTAAGGTCCTAGGTCATGTCCAAGCCACCAAAGCCGGCTAAAAAGTGAATAATCGACAAATAAAACTTGAGTTGTTCTACTTCTTACTGGCTATTACTTCAACTTAGAAGCTTCTTCTCTGTTCTACTATGGTGCTTTTAGTGTTTCCGCATACCGCAGCACGCGACATAGCTTTGCAGACGATAAATGTAACCGTTTCAGAGAGTAGAGCGGCCAATGTGACGATCTGGCTTTAAGTCGATTCGATAACAAATGACGAAAACGGACGGATTTCTCAGGTTTTTACTACATATGAACACTTTTCACATTCTCCCGTGCAACGCGGCTGCTAGTCCTCCTTTCATGCAAAATCTTAAGGTCCTAGGTCATGTCCAAGCCACCAAAGACGGCTAAAAGGTGAATAATCGATAATTAAAACATGAATTGTACTACTTCTTACTGGCTATTACTTCAAGTTAGAAGCTTCTTCTTTGTTCTACTATGGTGCTTTTAGTGTCTCCGCATACCGCAGCACACGACATAGCTTTGCAGACGATAAATGTAACCGTCTCAGAGAGAAAAGCGGCAAATTTGACGATCTGGCTTTAAGTCGATTCGATAACAAATGACGAAAACGGACGGAATTCTCTGGTTTTTACTACATATGAACACTTTTCACATTCTCCCGTGCAACGCGGCTGCTAGTCCTCCTTTCATGCAAAATCTTAAGGTCCTAGGTCATGTCCAAGCCACCAAAGCCGGCTAAAAAGTGAATAATCGACAACTAAAACTTGAATTGTACTACATCTTACTGGCTATTACTTCAACTTAGAAGCTTCTTCTGTGTTCTACTATGGTGCTTTTAGTGTCTCAGCATACCGCAGCACGCGACATAGCTTTGCAGACAATAAATGTAACCTCCTCAGAGAGAAAAGCGGCCAACGTGACGATCTGCCTTTAAGTCGATTCGATAACAAATGACGAAAACGGACGGATTTCTCAGGTTTTTACTATATATAAACACTTTTCACATACTCCCGTGCAACGTGGCTGCTAGACCTCCTTTCATGCATAATCTTAAGGTCCTAGGTCATGTCCAAGCCACCAAAGCCGGCTAAAAAGTGAATAATCGACAAATAAAGCTTGAATTGTACTACTTCTTTCTGGCTATTACTTCAACTTAGAAGCTTCTTCTGTGTTCTACTATAGTGCTTTTAGTGTTTCGGCATACCGCAGCACGCGACATAGCTTTGCAGACGATAAATATAACCGTTTGAGAGAGAAGAATGGCCAATGTGACGATCTGGCTTGAAGTCAATTCGATAACAAATGACGAAAACGGACGGATTTCTCAGGCTTTTACTACATATGAACACTTTTCACATTCCCCCATGCAACGCGGCTGCTACTCCTCCTTTCATGCAAAATCTTAAGGTCCTAGGTCATGTCCAAGCCACCAAAGCCGGCTAAAATGTGAATAATCGACAAGTAAAACTTGAATTGTATTACTTCTTACTGGCTATTACTTCAACTTAGAAGCTTCTTCTGTGTTCTGCTATGGTGCTTTTAGTGTCTCCGCATACCGCAGCACGCGACATAGCTTTGCAGACGATAAATGTAACCGTTTGAGAGAGGAGAATGGCCAATGTGACGATCTGGCTTGAAGTCAATTCGATAACAAATGACGAAAACGGACGTATTTCTCAGGTTTTTACTACATATGAACACTTTTCACATTCTTCCGTGCAACGCGGGTGCTAGTCCTCCTTTCATGCAAAATCTTAAGGTCCTAGGTCATGTCCAAGCCACCAAAGCCGGCTAAAAAGTGAATAATCGACAACTAAAACTTGAATTGTACTACTTCTTACTGGCTATTACTTCAACTTAGAAGCTTCTTCTGAGTTCTACTATGGTGATTTTTGTGTCTCCGCATACCTCTGCACGAGACATAGCTTTGCAGACAATAAATGTAACCTCCTCAGAGAGAAAAGCGGCCAATGTGACGATCTGGCTTTAAGTCGATTCGATAACAAATGACGAAAACGGACGGATTTCTCAGGTTTTTACTACATATGAACACTTTTCACATTCTTCCGTGCAACGCGGGTGCTAGTCCTCCTTTCATGCAAAATCTTAAGGTCCTAGGTCATGTCCAAACCACCAAAGCCGGCTAAAAAGTGAATAATCGACAACTAAAACTTGAATTGTACTACTTCTTACTGGCTATTACTTCAACTTAGAAGCTTCTTCTGAGTTCTACTATGGTGATTTTAGTGTCTCCGCATACCTCTGCACGAGACATAGCTTTGCAGACAATAAATGTAACCTCCTCAGAGAGAAAAGCGGCCAATGTGACGATCTGGCTTTAAGTCGATTCGATAACAAATGACGAAAACGGACGGATTTCCCAGGTTTTTACTACATATGAAAACTTTTCACATTCTCCCGTGCAACGCGGCTGCTAGACCTCCTTTCATGCAAAATCTTAAGGTCCTAGGTCATGTCCAAGCCACCAAAGCCGGCTAAAAAGTGAATAATCGACAAATAAAACTTGAATTGTACTACTTCTTACTGGCTATTACTTCAACTTAGAAGCTTCTTCTGTGTTCTACTATGGTGCTTTTAGTGTTTCGGCATACCGCAGCACGCGACATAGCTTTGCAGACGATAAATATAACCGTTTGAGAGAGAAGAATGGCCAATGTGACGATCTGGCTTGAAGTCGATTCGATAACAAATGACGAAAACGGACGGAATTCTCTGGTTTTTACTACATATGAACACTTTTCACATCCTCCCGTGCAACGCGGCTGCTAGTCCTCCTTTCATGCAAAATCTTAAGGTCCTAGGTTATGTCCAAGCCACCAAAGCCGGCTAAAAAGTGAATAATCGACAACTAAAACTTGAATTGTACTACATCTTACTGGCTATTATTTCAACTTAGAAGCTTCTTCTGTGTTCTACTATGGTGCTTTTAGTGTCTCCGCATACCGCAGCACGCGACATAGCTTTGCAGACAATAAATGTAACCTCCTCAGAGAGAAAAGCGGCCAACGTGACGATCTGCCTTTAAGTCGATTCGATAACAAATGACGAAAACGGACGGATTTCTCAGGTTTTTACTATATATAAACACTTTTCACATACTCCCGTGCAACGCGGCTGCTAGACCTCCTTTCTTGCAAAATCTTAAGGTCCTAGGTCATGTCCAAGATACCAAAGCCGGCTAAAAAGTGAATAATCGACGAATAAAACTTGAATTGTACTACTTCTTACTGGCTATTACTTCAACTTAGAAGCTTCTTCTCTGTTCTACTATGGTGCTTTTAGTGTTTCCGCATACCGCAGCACGCGACATAGCTTTGCATACGATAAATGTAACCGTTTCAGAGAGTAGAGCGGCCAATGTGACCATCTGGCTTTAAGTCGATTCGATAACAAATGACGAAAACGGACGGATTTCTCAGGTTTTTACTACATATGAACACTTTTCACATTCTCCCGTGCAACGCGGCTGCTAGTCTTCCTTTCATGCAAAATCTTAAGGATCCATCTCATGTCCAAGCCACGAAAGCCGGCTAAAAGTGAATAATCGACAACTAAAACTTGAATTGTACTACTTCTTACTGGCTATTACTTCAACTTAGAAGCTTCTTCTGTGTTCTACTATGGTGCTTTTAGTGTTTCGGCATACCGCAGCACGCGACATAGCTTTGCAGACGATAAATGTAACCGTTTGAGAGAGAAGAATGGCCAATGTGACGATCTGGCTTGAAGTCAATTCGATAACAAATGACGAAAACGGACGGATTTCTCAGGTTTTTACTACATATGAACACTTTTCACATTCTCCCGTGCAACGCGGCTGCTAGTCCTCCTTTCATGCAAAATCTTAAGGTCGTAGGTCATGTCATAGCCACCAAAGCCGGCTAAAAAGTGAATAATCGACAACTAAAACTTGAATTGTACTACTTCTTACTGGCTATTACTTCAACTTAGAAGCTTCTTCTGTGTTCTACTATGGTGCTTTTAGTGTCTCCGCATACCTCTGCACGAGACATAGCTTTGCAGACAATAAATGTAACCTCCTCAGAGAGAAAAGCGGCCAATGTGACGATCTGGCTTTAAGTCGATTCGATAACAAATGACGAAAACGGACGGATTTCTCAGGTTTTTACTACATATGAAAACTTTTCACATTCTCCCGTGCAACGCGGCTGCTAGACCTCCTTTCATGCAAAATCTTAAGGTCCTAGGTCATGTCCAAGCCACCAAAGCCGGCTAAAAAGTGAATAATCGACAACTAAAACTTGAATTGTACTACATCTTACTGGCTATTACTTCAACTTGGAAGCTTCTTCTGTGTTCTACTATGGTGCGTTTAATGTCTCCGCATACCGCAGCACGCGACATAGCTTTGCAGCCGATAAATGTAACTGTCTCAGAGAGAACAGCGCCCAATGTGACGATCTGGCTTTAAAACGATTAGATACCAAATGACGAAAACGGACAGATTTCTCAGGTTTTTACTACGTATGAACACTTTTTACATTCTCCCGTGCAACGCGGCTGCTAGTCCTCCTTTCATGCAAAATCGTAAGGTCCTAGGTCATGTCATAGCCACCAAAGCCGGCTACAAAGTGAATAATCGACAACTTAAACTTGAATTGTACTACTTCTTACTGGCTATTACTTCAACTTAGAAGCTTCTTCTCTGTTCTACTATGGTGCTTTTAGTGTTTCGGCATACGACAGCACGCGACATAGCTTTGCAGACGATAAATGTAACCGTTTGAGAGAGAAGAATGGCCAATGTGACAATCTGGCTTGATGTCAATTCGATAACAAATGACTAAAACTGACGGATTTCTCAGGTTTTTGCTACATATGAACACTTTTCACATTCCCCCATGCAACGCGGTTGCTGGTCCTCCTTTCATGCAAAATCTGAAGGTTCCATCCCATGTCCAAGCCACGAAACCGTTTAAAAGTGAATAATCGACAACTAAAACTTGAATTGTACTACTTCTTACTGGCTATTACTTCAACTTAGAAGCTTCTTCTGTGTTCTACTATGGTGCTTTTAGTGTTTCGGCATACGACAGCACGCGACATAGCTTTGCAGACGATAAATGTAACCGTTTGAGAGAGAAGAATGGCCAATGTGACGATCTGGCTTTAAGTCGATTCGATAACAAATGACGAAAACTGACGGATTTTTCAGCTTTTTACTACATATGAACACTTTTCACATTCTCCCATGCAACGCGGCTGCTAGTCTTCCTTTCATGCAAAATCTGAAGGTTCCATCTCACGTCCGAGCCACGAAAGCCGGCTAAAAGTGAATAATCGACAACTAAAACTTGAATTGTATTACTTCTTACTGGCTATTACTTCAACTTAGAAGCTTCTTCTGTGTTCTACTATGGTGCTTTTAGTGTCTCCGCATACCGCAGCAATCGACATAGCTTTGCAGACGATAAATGTAACCGTCTCAATCAGAAAAGCGGCCAATGTGACGATCTGGCATTAAAACGATTAGATAACAAATGACGAAAACGGACGGATTTCTCAGGTTTTTACTACATATGAACACTTTTTACATTCTCCCGTGCAACGCGGCTGCTAGTCCTCCATTCATGCAAAATCGTAAGGTCCTAGGTCAAGTCCAAGCCACCAAAGACGGCTAAAAACTGAATAATCGACAACTAAAACTTGAATTCTATTACTTCTTACTGGCTATTGCTTCAACTTAGAAGCTTCTTCTGTGTTCTACTATAGTGCTTTTAGTGTCTCCGCATACCGCAGCACGCGACATAGCTTTGCAGACGATAAATGTAACCGTCTCAGAGAGAAAAGCGGCAAATTTGACGATCTGGCTTTAAGTCGATTCGATAACAAATGACGAAAACGGAGGGAATGCTCTGGTCTTTACTACATATGAACACTTATCACATTCTCCCGTGCAACGGGGCTGCTAGACCTCCTTTCATGCAAAATCTTAAGGTCCTAGGTCATGTCCAAGCCACCAAAGCCGGCTAAAAAGTGAATAATCGGCAACTAACACTTGAATTTTACTACATCTTACTGGCTATTACTTCAACTTAGAAGCTTCTTCTGTGTTCTACTATGGTGCTTTTAGTGTCTCCGCATACCGCAGCACGTGACATAGCTTTGCAGACAATAAATGTAACCTCCTCAGAGAGAAAAGCAGCCAAAGTGACGATCTGGCTTTAAGTCGATTCGATAACAAATGACGAAAACGGACGGATTTCTCAGGTATTTACAATATATGAACACTTTTCACATTCTCCCGTGCAACGCGGCTGCTAGACCTCCTTTCATGCAAAATCTTAAGGTCCTAGGTCATGTCCAAGCCACCAAAGCCGGCTAAAAAGTGAATAATCGACAAATAAAACTTGAATTGTACTACTTCTTACTGGCTATTACTTCAACTTAGAAGCTTCTTTTCTGTTCTACTATGGTGCTTTTAGTGTTTCCGCATACCGCAGCACGCGACATAGCTTTGCAGACGATAAACGTAACCGTTTCACAGAGTAGAGCGGCCAATGTGACGATCTGGCTTTAAGTCGATTCGATAACAAATGACGAAAACGGACGGATTTCTCAGCTTTTTACTACATATGAACACTTTTCACATTCTCCCATGCAACGCGGCTGCTAGTCTTCCTTTCATGCAAAATCTGAAGGTTCCATCTCATGTCCAAGCCACGAAACCCGGCTAAAAGTGAATAATCGATAACTAAAACTTGAATTGTACTACTTCTTACTGGCTATTACTTCAACTTAGAAGCTTCTTCTGTGTTCTACTATGGTGCTTTTAGTGTTTCGGCATACGACAGCACGCACCATAGCTTTGCAGACGATAAATGTAACCGTTTGAGAGAGAAGAATGGCCAATGTGACGATCTGGCTTGAAGTCAATTCGATAACAAATGACGAAAACGGACGGATTTCTCAGGTTGTTACTACATATGAACACTTTTCACATTCTCCCATGCAACGCGGCTGCTAGTCCTCCTTTCATGCTAAATCTTAAGGTCCTAGATCATGTCCAAGCCACGAAAGCCGGCTAAAATGTGAATAATCGACAAATAAAACTTGAATTGTATTACTTCTTACTGGATATTACTTCAACTTAGAAGCTTCTTCTGTGTTCTACTATGGTGCTTTTAGTGTCTCCGCATACCGCAGCACGCGACATAGCTTTGCAGACGATAAATGTAACCGTCTCATTGAGAAAAGCGGCCAATGTTACTATCTGGCATTAAAACGATTAGATAACAAATGACGAAAACGGACGGATTTCTCAGGTTTTTACTACATATGAACACTTTTCACATTCCCCCATGCAACGCGGCTGCTAGTCCTCCTTTCATGCTAAATCTTAAGGTCCTAGATCATGTCCAAGATACCAAAGCCGGCTAAAATGTGAATAATCGACAACTAAAACTTGAATTGTACTACTTCTTACTGGCTATTACTTCCACTTAGAAGCTTCTTCTGTGTTCTACTATGGTGCTTTTAGTGTTTCGGCATACCGCAGCACGCGACATAGCTTTGCAGACGATAAATGTAACCGTCTCAATGAGAAAAGCGGCCAATGTGACGATCTGGCTTTAAGTCGATTCGATAACAAATGACGAAAACGGACGAATTTCCCAGGTTTTTACTGCATATGAACACGTTTCACATTCTCCGGTGCATCGCGGCTGCTAGTCCTCAATTCATGCAAAATCTTATGGTCCTAGGTCATGTCATAGCCACCAAAGCCGGCTAAAAAGTGAATAATCGACAACTAAAACTTGAATTGTACTACTTCTTACTGGCTATTACTTCAACTTAGAAGCTTCTTGTCTGTTCTACTATGGTGCTTTTAGTGTTTCGGCATACCGCAGCACGCGACATAGCTTTGCAGACGATAAATGTAACCGTTTCAGAGAGTAGAGCGGCCAATGTTACGATCTGGCTTTAAGTCGATTCGATAACAAATGACAAAAACTGACGGATTTTTCAACTTTTTACTACATATGAACACTTTTCACATTCTCCCATGCAACGCGGCTGCTAGTCTTCCTTTCATGCGAAATCTTAAGGTCCTAGGTCATGTCCAAGCCACCAAAGCCGGCTAAAAAGTGAATAATCGACAAATAAAACTTGAATTGTACTACTTCTTACTGGCTATTACTTCAACTTAGAAGCTTCTTCTGTGTTCTACTATGGTGCTTTTAGTGTTTCGGCATACGACAGCACGCGACATAGCTTTGCAGACGATAAATGTAACCGTTTTAGAGAGAAGAATGGCCAATGTGACGATCTCGCTTGAAGTCAATTCGATAACAAATGACGAAAACGGACGGATTTCTCAGGTTTTTACTACATATGAACACTTTTCACATTCTCCCGTGCAACGCGGCTGCTAGTCTTCCTTTCATGCAAAATCTTAAGGGTCCATCTCATGTCCAAGCCACGAAAGCCGGCTAAAAGTGAATAATCGACAACTAAAACTTGAATTGTACTACTTCTTACTGGCTATTACTTCAACTTAGAAGCTTCTTCTGTGTTCTACTATGGTGCTTTTAGTGTTTCGGCATACCGCAGCACGCGACATAGCTTTGCAGACGATAAATGTAACCGTCTCAGTGAGAAAAGCGGCCAATGTGACGATCTGGCTTTAAGTCGATTCGATAAGAAATGACGAAAACGGACAAATTTCCCAGGTTTTTACGACATATGAACACGTTTCACATTCTCCCGTGCAACGCGGCTGCTAGTCCTCCATTCATGCAAAATCTTATGGTCCTAGGTCATGTCATAGCCACCAAAGCCGGCTAAAAAGTGAATAATCGACAACTAAAACTTGAATTGTACTACTTCTTACTGGCTATTACTACAACTTAGAAGCTTCTTCTGTGTTCTACTATGGTGCTTTTAGTGTTTCCGCATACCGCAGCACGCGACATAGCTTTGCAGACGATAAATGTAACCGTTTCAGAGAGTAGAGCGGCCAATGTGACGATCTGGCTTTAAGTCGATTCGATAACAAATGACGAAAACGGACGGATTTCTCAACTTTTTACTACATATGAACACTTTTCACATTCTCCCATGCAACGCGGCTGCTAGTCTTCCTTTCATGCAAAATCTGAAGGTTCCATCTCATGTCCAAGCCACGAAAGCCGGCTAAAAGTGAATAATCGACAACTAAAACTTGAATTGTACTACTTCTTACTGGCTATTACTTCAACTTAGAAGCTTCTTCTGTGTTCTAGTATGGTGCTTTTAGTGTCTCCGCATACCGCAGCTCGTGACATAGCTTTGCAGACAATAAATGTAATCTCCTCAGAGAGAAAAGCAGCCAATGTGACGATCTGGCTTTAAGTCGATTCGATAACAAATGACGAAAACGGACGGATTTCTCAGGTTTTTACAATATATGAACACTTTTCACATTCTCCCGTGCAACGCGGCTGCTAGTCCTCCTTTCATGCAAAATCTTAAGGTCCTAGGTCATGTCCAAGCCACCAAAGCCGGCTAAAAAGTGAATAATCGACAAATAAAACTTGAATTGTACTACTTCTTACTGGCTATTACTTCAACTTAGAAGCTTCTTCTCTGTTCTACTATGGTGCTTTTAGTGTTTCCGCATACCGCAGCACGCGACATAGCTTTGCAGACGATAAATGTAACCGTTTGAGAGAGAAGAATGGCCAATGTGACGATCTGGCTTTAAGTCGATTCGATAACAAATGACGAAAACGGACGGATTTCTCAGCTTTTTACTACATTTGAACACTTTTCACATTCTCCCATGCAACGCGGCTGCTAGTCTTCCTTTCATGCAAAATCTGAAGGTTCCATCTCATGTCCAAGCCACGAAAGCCGGCTAAAAGTGAATAATCGACAACTAAAACTTGAATTGTACTACTTCTTACTGGCTATTACTTCAACTTAGAAGCTTCTTCTGTGTTCTGCTATGGTGCCTTTAGTGTTTCGGCATACGACAGCACGCGACATAGCTTTGCAGACGATAAATGTAACCGTTTGAGAGAGAAGAATGGCCAATGTGACGATCTGGCTTGAAGTCAATTCGATAACAAATGACGAAAACGGACGGATTTCTCAGGTTTTTACTACATATGAACACTTTTCGCATTCTCCCATGCAACGCGGCTGCTAGTCCTCCTTTCATGCTAAATCTTAAGGTCCTAGATCATGTCCAAGCCACCAAAGCCGGCTAAAATGTGAATAATCGACAACTAAAACTTGAATTGTACTACTTCTTACTGGCTATTACTTCAACTTAGAAGCATCTTCTGTGTTCTACTATGGTGCTTATAGTGTCTCCGCATACCGCAGCACGCGACATAGCTTTGCAGACGATAAATGTAACTGTCTCAATGAGAAAAGCGGCCAATGTGACGATCTGGCATTAAAACGATTAGATAACAAATGACGAAAACGGACGGATTTCTCAGGTTTTTACTACATATGAACACTTTTTACATTCTCCCGTGGAACGCGGCTGCTAGTCCTCCATTCATGCAAAATCGTAAGGTCCTAGGTCATGTCCAAGCCACCAAAGACGGCTAAAAACTGAATAATCGACAAGTAAAACTTGAATTGTATTACTTCTTACTGGCTATTACTTTAACTTAGAAGCTTCTTCTGTGTTCTACTATGGTGCTTTTAGTGTCTCCGCATACCGCAGCACGCGACATAGCTTTGCAGACGATAAATGAAACCGTCTCAGAGAGAAAAGCGGCCAATTTGACGATCTGGCTTTAAGTCGATTAGATAACAAATGACGAAAACGCACGGAATTCTCTGGTTTTTACTACATATGAACACTTTTCACATTCTCCCGTGCAACGCGGCTGCTAGTCCTCCTTTCATGCAAAATCTTACGGTCCTAGGTCATGCCCAAGCCACCAAAGCCGGCTAAAAAGTGAATAATCGACAACTAAAACTTGAATTGTACTACATCTTACTGGCTATTACTTCAACTTAGAAGCTTCTTCTGTGATCTACTATAGTGCTTTTAGTGTCTCCGCATACCGCAGCACGTGACATAGCTTTGCAGACAATAAATGTAACCTCCTCAGAGAGAAAAGCAGCCAATGAGACGATCTGGCTTCAAGTCGATTCGATAACAAATGACGAAAACGGTCGGATTTCTCAGGTTTTTTCTATATATGAACACTTTTCACATTCTCCCGTGTAACGCGGCTGCTAGACCTCCTTTCATGCAAAATCTTAAGGTCCTTGGTCATGTGCAAGCCACCAAAGCCGGCTAAAAAGTGAATAATCGACAACTAAAACTTGAATTGTACTACTTCTTACTGGCTATTACTTCAACTTAGAAGCATCTTCTCTGTTCTACTATGGTGCTTTTAGTGTTTCCGCATTCCGCAGCACGCGACATAGCTTTGCAGACGATAAATGTAACCGTTTCAGAGAGTCGAGCGGCCAATGTGACGATCTGGCTTTAAGTCGATTCGATAACAAATGACGAAAACGGACGGATTTCTCAGCTTTTTACTACATATGAACACTTTTCACATTCTCCCGTGCAACACGGCTGCTAGTCTTCCTTTCATGCAAAATCTTAAGGTTCCATCTCATGTCCAAGCCACGAAAGCCGGCTAAAAGTGAATAATCGACAACTAAAACTTGAATTGTACTACTTCTTATTGGCTATTACTTCAATTTAGAAGCTTCTTCTGTGTTCTACTATGGTGCTTTTAGTGTTTCGGCATACCGCAGCACGCGACATAGCTTTGCAGACGATAAATGTAACCGTCTCAATGAGAAAAGCCGCCAATGTGACGATCTTGCATTAAAACGATTAGATAACAAATGACGAAAACGGACGGATTTCTCAGGTTTTTACTACATATGAACACTTTTCACATTCCCCCATGCAACGCGGCTGCTAGTCCTCCTTTCATGCTAAATCTTAAGGTCCTAGATCATGTCCAAGCCACCAAAGCCGGCTAAAATGTGAATAATCGACAACTAAAACTTGAATTGTACTACTTCTTACTGGCTATTACTTCAACTTAGAAGCTTCTTCTGTGTTCTACTATGGTGCTTTTAGTGTTTCGGCATACCGCAGCACGCGACATAGCTTTGCAGACGATAAATGTAACTGTCTCAGAGAGAAAAGCGGCATTGTGACGATCTGGCTTTAAGTCGATTCGATAACAAATGACGAAAACGGATGAATTTCTTAGGTTTTTACTACATATGAACACGTTTCACATTCTCCCGTGCAACGCGGCTGCTAGACCTCCTTTCATGCAAAATCTTAAGGTCCTAGGTCATGTCCAAGCCACCAAAGCCGGCTAAAAAGTGAATAATCGACAACTAAAACTTTAATTGTACTACTTCTTACTGGCTATTACTTCAACTTAGAAGCTTCTTCTCTGTTCTACTATGGTGCTTTTAGTGTTTCCGCATACCGCAGCACGCGACATAGCTTTGCAGACGATAAATGTAACCGTTTCAGAGAGTAGAGCGGCCAATGTGCCGATCTGGCTTTAAGTCGATTCGATAACAAATGACGAAAACGGACGGATTTCTCAGGTTTTTACTACATATGAAAATTTTTCACATTCCCCCATGCAACGCGGCTGCTAGTCCTCCTTTCATGCTAAATCTTAAGGTCCTAGATCATGTCCAAGCCACCAAAGCCGGCTAAAATGTGAATAATCGACAAGTAAAACTTGAATTGTATTACTTCTTACTGGCTATTACTTCAACTTAGAAGCTTCTTCTGTGTTCTACTATGGTGCTTTTAGTGTCTCCGCATACCGCAGTACGCGACATAGCTTTGCAGACGATAAATGTAACCGTCTCAATGAGAAAAGCGGCCAATGTGACGATCTGGCATTAAAACGATTAGATAACAAATGACGAAAACGGACGGATTTCTCAGGTTTTTACTACATATGAACACTTTTCACATTCCCCCATGCAACGCGGCTGCTAGTCCTCCTTTCATGCTAAATCTTAAGGTCCTAGATCATGTCAAAGCCACCAAAGCCGGCTAAAATGTGAATAATCGACAACTAAAACTTGAATTGTACTACTTCTTACTGGCTATTACTCAACTTAGAAGCTTCTTCTGTGTTCTACAATGGTGCTTTTAGTGTTTCGGCATACCGCAGCACGCGACATAGCTTTGCAGACGATAAATGTAACCGTCTCAATGAGAAAAGCGGCCAATGTGACGATCTGGCTTTAAGTCGATTCGATAACAAATGACGAAAACGGACGAATTTCCCAGGTTTTTACTACATATGAACACGTTTCACATTCTCCCGTGCAACGCGGCTGCTAGTCCTCCATTCATGCAAAATCTTATGGTCCTAGGTCATGTCATAGCCACCAAAGCCGGCTAAAAAGTGAATAATCGACAACTAAAACTTGAATTGTACTACTTCTTACTGGCTATTACTTCAACTTAGAAGCTTCTTCTGTGTTCTACTATGGTGCTTTTAGTGTTTCCGCATACCGCAGCACGCGACATAGCTTTGCAGACGCTAAATGTAACCGTTTCAGAGAGTAGAGCGGCCAATGTGACGATCTGGCTTTAAGTCGATTCGATAACAAATGACGAAAACGGACGGATTTCACAACTTTTTACTACATATGAACACTTTTCACATTCTCCCATGCAACGCGGCTGCTAGTCTTCCTTTCATGCAAAATCTGAAGGTTCCATCTCATGTCCAAAACCACGAAAGCCGGCTAAAAGTGAATAATCGACAACTAAAACTTGAATTGTACTACTTCTTACTGGCTATTACTTCAACTTAGAAGCTTCTTCTGTGTTCTACTATGGTGCTTTTAGTGTCTCCGCATACCGCAGCACGTGACATAGCTTTGCAGACAATAAATGTAACCTCCTCAGAGAGAAAAGCAGCCAATGTGACGATCTGGCTTTAAGTCGATTCGATAACAAATGACGAAAACGGACGGATTTCTCAGGTTTTTACAATATATGAACACTTTTCACATTCTCCCGTGCAACGCGGCTGCTAGACCTCCTTTCATGCAAAATCTTAAGGTCCTAGGTCATGTCCAAGCCACCAAAGCCGGCTAAAAAGTGAATAATCGACAAATAAAACTTGAATTGTACTACTTCTTACTGGCTATTACTTCAACTTAGAAGCTTCTTCTCTGTTCTACTATGGTGCTTTTAGTGTTTCCGCATACCGCAGCACGCGACATAGCTTTGCAGACGATAAATGTAACCGTTTCAGAGAGTAGAGGGGCCAATGTGACGATCTGGCTTTAAGTCGATTCGATAACAAATGACGAAAACGGACGGATTTATCAGCTTTTTACTACATATGAACACTTTTCACATTCTCCCATGCAACGCGGCTGCTAGTCTTCCTTTCATGCAAAATCTGAAGGTTCCATCTCATGTCCAAGCCACGAAAGCCGGCTAAAAGTGAATAATCGACAACTAAAACTTGAATTGTACTACTTCTTACTGGCTATTACTTCAACTTAGAAGCTTCTTCTGTGTTCTGCTATGGTGCTTTTAGTGTTTCGGCATACGACAGCACGCGACATAGCTTTGCAGACGATAAATGTAACCGTCTCAGAGAGAAGAATGGCCAATGTGACGATCTGGCTTGAAGCCAATTCGATAACAAATGACGAAAACGGACGGATTTCTCAGGTTTTTACTACATATGAACACTTTTCACATTCTCCCATGCAACGCGGCTGCTAGTCCTCCTTTCATGCTAAATCTTAAGGTCCTATATCATGTCCAAGCCACCAAAGCCGGCCAAAATGTGAATAATCGACAAGTAAAACTTGAATTGTATTACTTCTTACTGGCTATTACTTCAACTTAGAAGCTTCTTCTGTGTTCTACTATGGTGCTTTTAGTGTCTCCGCATACCGCAGCACGCGACATAGCTTTGCAGACGATAAATGTAACCGTCTCAATGAGAAAAGCCGTCAATGTGACGATCTGGCATTAAAACGATTAGATAACAAATGACGAAAACGGACGGATTTCTTAGGTTTTTACTACATATGAACACTTTTCACATTCTCCCATGCAACGCGGCTGCTAATCTTCCTTTCATGCAAAATCTGAAGGTTCCATCTCATGAACAAGCCACGAAAGCCGGCTAAAAGTGAATAATCGACAACTAAAACTTGAATTGTACTACTTCTTACTGGCTATTACTTCAACTTAGAAGCTTCTTCTGTGTTCTACTATGGTGCTTTTAGTGTTTCGGCATACCGCAGCACGCGACATAGCTTTGCAGACGATAAGTGTAACCGTTTCAGAGAGAAGAGCGGCCAATGTGACGATCTGGCTTTAAGTCGATTCGATAACAAATGACGAAAACGGACGGATTTCTCAGGTCTTTACTACATATGAACACGTTTCACATTATCCCGTGCAACGCGGCTGCTAGTCCTCCTTTCATGCAAAATCTTAAAGTCCTAGGTCATGTCCAAGCCACCAAAGCCGGCTAAAAAATGAATAATCGACAACTAAACTTGAATTGTACTACTTCTTACTGGCTAATGCTTCCACTTAGAAGCTTCTTCTGTGTTCTACTATGGTGCATTTAGTGTTTCGGCATACCGCAGCACGCGACATAGCTTTGCAGACGATAAATGTAACCGTTTCAGAAAGAAGAACGGCCAATGTATGATCTGGCTTTAAGTCGATTCGATAACAAAAGACGAAAACACACAGATTTCTCAGGTTTTTACTACATATGAACACTTTTCACATACTCCCGTGCAACGCGGCTGCAAGTCCTCCTTTCATGCAAAATGTTAAGGTCCTAGGTCATGTCCAAGCCACCAAAGCCGGCTATAAAGTGTATAAACGACAACTAAAACTTGAATTGTACTACTTCTTACTGGCTGTTTCTTCAACTTAGAAGCTTCTTCTGTGTTCTACTATGGTGTTTTTAGTGTCTCCGCATACCGCAGCACGCGACATAGATTTGCAGACGATAAATGTAACCGTTTCAGAGAGAAGAGCGGCCAATGTGACGATCTGGGTTTAAGTCGATTCGATAACAAATGACGAAAACGGACGGATTCCTCAGGTTTTTACTACATATGAATACTTTTCACATTCTCCCATGCAACGCGGCTGCTAGTCCTCCTTTCATGCTAAATCTTAAGGTCCTAGATCATGTCCAAGCCACCAAAGCCGGCAAAAATGTGAATAATCGACAAGTAAAACTTGAATTGTATTACTTCTTACTGGCTATTACTTGAACTTAGAAGCTTCTTCTGTGTTCTACTATGGTGCTTTTAGTGTCTCCTCATACCGCAGCACGCGACATAGCTTTGCAGACGATAAATGTAACCGTCTCAATGAGAAAAGCGGCCAATGTGACGATCTGGCTTTAAGTTGATTCGATAACAAATGACGAAAACGGACGAATTTCCCAGGTTTTTACTACATAGGAACACGTTTCACATTCTCCCGTGCAACGCGGCTGCTAGTCCTCCATTCATGCAAAATCTTATGGTCCTAGGTCATGTCATTGCCACCAAAGCCGGCTAAAAAGTGAATAATCGACAACTAAAACTTGAATTGTACTACTTCTTACTGGCTATTACTTCAACTTAGAAGCTTCTTCTCTGTTCTACTATGGTGCTTTTAGAGTTTCCGCATACCGCAGCACGCGACATAGCTTTGCAGACGATAAATGTAACCGTTTCAGAGAGTAGAGCGGCCAATGTGACGATCTGGCTTTAAGTCGATTCGATAACAAATGACGAAAACGGACGGATTTCTCAACTTTTTACTACATATGAAAACTTTTCACATTCTCCCATGCAACGCGGCTGATAGTCTTCCTTTCATGCAAAATCTGAAGGTTCCATCTCATGTCCAAGCCACGAAAGCCGGCTAAAAGTGAATAATCGATAACTAAAACTTGAATTGTACTACTTCTTACTGGCTATTACTTCAACTTAGAAGCTTCTTCTGTGTTCTACTATGGTGCTTTTAGAGTTTCGGCATACGACAGCACGCGACATAGCTTTGCAGACGATAAATGTAACCGTTTGAGAGAGAAGAATGGAAAATGTGACGATCTGCCTTGAAGTCAATTCGATAACAAATGACGAAAACGGACGGATTTCTCAGGTTTTTACTACATATGAACACTTTTCACATTCCCCCATGCAACGCGGCTGCTAGTCCTCCTTTCATGCTAAATCTTAAGGTCCTAGATCATGTCCAAGCCACCAAAGCCGGCGAAAATGTGAATAATCGACAAGTAAAACTTGAATTGTATTACATCTTACTGGCTATTACTTCAACTTAGAAGCTTCTTCTGTGTTCTACTATGGTGCTTTTAGTGTTTCCGCATACCGCAGCACGCGACATAGCTTTGCAGACGATGAATGTAACTGTCTCAATGAGAAAAGCGGCCAATGTGACGATTTGGCATTAAAACGATTAGATAACAAATGACGAAAACGGACGGATTTCTCAGGTTTTTACTACATATGAACACTTTTTACATTCTCCCGTGCAACGCGGCTGCTAGTCCTCCATTCATGCAAAATCGTAAGGTCCTAGGTCATGTCCAAGCCACCAAAGCCGGCTAAAATGGGAGTAGTCGACAAGTAAAACTTGAATTGTATTACTTCTTACTGGCTATTACTTCAACTTAGAAGCTTCTTCTGTGTTCTACTATGGTGCTTTTAGTGTTTCGGCATACGACAGCACGCGACATAGCTTTGCAGACGATAAATGTAACCGTTTGAGAGAGAAGAATGGCCAATGTGACGATCTGGCTTGAAGTCAATTCGATAACAAATGACGAAAACGGACGGATTTCTCAGGTTTTTACTACATATGAACACTTTTCACATTCCCCCATGCAACGCGGCTGCTAGTCCTCCTTTCATGCTAAATCTTAAGGTCCTAGATCATGTCCAAGCCACCAAAGCCGGTTAAAATGTGAATAATCGACAAGTAAAACTTGAATTGTATTACTTCTTACTGGCTATTACTTCAACTTAGAAGCTTCTTCTGTGTTCTACTATGGTGCTTTTAGTGTCTCCGCATACCGCAGCACGCGACATAGCTTTGCAGACGATAAATGTAACTGTCTCAATGAGAAAAGCGGCCAATGTGACGATCTGGCATTAAAACGATTAGATAACAAATGACGAAAACGGACGGATTTCTCAGGTTTTCACTACATATGAAAACTTTTCACATTCTCCCATGCAACGCGGCTGATAGTCTTCCTTTCATGCAAAATCTGAAGGTTCCATCTCATGTCCAAGCCACGAAAGCCGGCTAAAAGTGAATAATCGATAACTAAAACTTGAATTGTACTACTTCTTACTGGCTATTACTTCAACTTAGAAGCTTCTTCTCTGTTCTACTATGGTGCTTTTAGTGTTTCCGCATACCGCAGCACGCGACATAGCTTTGCAGACGATAAATGTAACCGTTTCAGAGAGTAGAGCGGCCAATGTGACGATCTGGCTTTAAGTCGATTCGATAACAAATGACGAAAACGGACGGATTTCTCAACTTTTTACTACATATGAAAACTTTTCACATTCTCCCATGCAACGCGGCTGATAGTCTTCCTTTCATGCAAAATCTGAAGGTTCCATCTCATGTCCAAGCCACGAAAGCCGGCTAAAAGTGAATAATCGATAACTAAAACTTGAATTGTACTACTTCTTACTGGCTATTACTTCAACTTAGAAGCTTCTTCTGTGTTCTACTATGGTGCTTTTAGAGTTTCGGCATACGACAGCACGCGACATAGCTTTGCAGACGATAAATGTAACCGTTTGAGAGAGAAGAATGGAAAATGTGACGATCTGCCTTGAAGTCAATTCGATAACAAATGACGAAAACGGACGGATTTCTCAGGTTTTTACTACATATGAACTCTTTTTACATTCTCCCGTGCAACGCGGCTGCTAGACCTCCTTTCATGGAGAATCTTAAGGTCCTAGGTCATGTCCAAGCCACCAAAGCCGGCTAAAAAGTGAATAATCGACAAATAAAACTTGAATTGTACTACTTCTTACTGGCTATTACTTCAACTTAGAAGCTTCTTCTGTGTTCTACTATGGTGCTTTTAGTGTTTCGGCATACCGCAGCACGCGACATAGCTTTGCAGACGATAAATGTAACCGTTTGAGAGAGAAGAATGGCCAATGTGACGATCTGGCTTGTAGTCAATTCGATAAAAAATGACGAAAACGGACGGATATCTCAGGCTTTTACTACATATGAACACTTTTCACGTTCCCCCATGACACGCGGCTGCTAGTCCTCTTTTCATGCCAAATCTTAAGGTCGTAGGTCATGTCCAAGCCACCAAAGCCGGCTAAAATGGGAGTAGTCGACAAGTAAAACTTGAATTGTATTACTTCTTACTGGCTATTACTTCAACTTAGAAGCTTCTTCTGTGTTCTACTATGGTGCTTTTAGTGTTTCGGCATACGACAGCACGCGACATAGCTTTGCAGACGATAAATGTAACCGTTTGAGAGAGAAGAATGGCCAATGTGACGATCTGGCTTGAAGTCAATTCGATAACAAATGACGAAAACGGACGGTTTTCTCAGGTTTTTACTACATATGAACACTTTTCACATTCCCCCATGCAACGCGGCTGCTAGTCTTCCTTTCATGCTAAATCTTAAGGTCCTAGATCATGTCCAAGCCACCAAAGCCGGTTAAAATGTGAATAATCGACAAGTAAAACTTGAATTGTATTACTTCTTACTGGCTATTACTTCAACTTAGAAGCTTCTTCTGTGTTCTACTATGGTGCTTTTAGTGTCTCCGCATACCGCAGCACGCGACATAGCTTTGCAGACGATAAATGTAACTGTCTCAATGAGAAAAGCGGCCAATGTGACGATCTGGCATTAAAGCGATTAGATAACAAATGACGAAAACGGACGGATTTCTCAGGTTTTCACTACATATGAACACTTTTTACATTCTCCCGTGCAACGCGGCTGCTAGTCCTCCATTCATGCAAAATCGTAAGGTCCTAGGCCATGTCCAAGCCACCAAAGACGGCTAAAAACTGAATAATCGACAAGTAAAACTTGAATTGTATTACTTCTTACTGGCTATTACTTTAATTTAGAAGCTTCTTCTGTGTTCTACTATGGTGCTTTTAGTGTCTCCGCATACCGCAGCACGAGACATAGCTTTGCAGACGATAAATGAAACCGTCTCAGAGTAAAAAGGGGCCAATTTGACGATCTGGCTTTAAGTCGATTCGATAACAAATGACGAAAACGGACGGAATTCTCTGGTTTTTACTAGATATGAACACTTTTCACATTCTCCCGTGCAACGCGGCTGCTAGTCCTCCTTTCATGCTAAATCTTAAGGTCCTAGGTCATGTCCAAGCCACCAAAGCCGGCTAAAAAGTGAATAATCGACAACTAAAACTTGAATTGTACTACATCTTACTGGCTTTTACTTCAACTTAGAAGCTTCTTCTGTGTCCTACTATGGTGCTTTTAGTGTCTCCGCATACCGCAGCACGTGACATAGCTTTGCAGACAATAAATGTAACCTCCTCAGAGAGAAAAGCAGCCAATGTGACGATCTGGCTTTAAGTCGATTCGATAACAAATGACGAAAACGGACGGATTTCTCTGGTTTTTACTATATATGAACACTTTTCACATTCTCCGGTGCAACGCGGCTGCTAGACCTCCTTTCATGCAAAATCTTAAGGTCCTAGGTCATGTCCAAGCCACCAAAGCCGGCTAAAAAGTGAATAATCGACAACTAAAACTTGAATTGTACTACTTCTTACTGGCTATTACTTCAACTTAGAAGCTTCTTCTATGTTCTACTATGGTGCTTTTAGTGTTTCCGCATACCGCAGCACGCGACATAGCTTTGCAGACGATAAATGTAACCGTTTCAGAGAGTAGAGCGGCCAATGTGACGATCTGGCTTTAAGTCGATTCGAGAACAAATGACGAAAACGGACGGATTTCTCAGCTTTTTACTACATATGAACACTTTTCACATTCTCCCGTGCAACACGGCTGCTAGCCTTCCTTTCATGCAAAATCTTAAGGTTCCATCTCATGTCCAAGCCACGAAAGCCGGCTAAAAGTGAATAATCGACAACTAAAACTTGAATTGTACTACTTCTTACTGGCTATTACTTCAACTTAGAAGCTTCTTCTGTGTTCTACTATGGTGCTTTTAGTGTTTCGGCATACCGCAGCACGCGACATAGCTTTGCAGACTATAAATGTAACCGTTTGAGAGAGAAGAATGGCCAATGTGACGATCTGGCTTGAAGTCAATTCGATAACAAATGACGAAAACGGACGGATTTCTCAGGTTTTTACTACATATGAACACTTTTCACATTCCCCCATGCAACGCGGCTGGTAGTCCTCCTTTCATGCAAAATCGTAAGGTCCTAGATCATGTCCAAGCCCCAAAGCCGGCTAAAATGTGAATAATCGACAAGTGAAACTTGAATTGTATTACTTCTGACTGGCTAGTACTTGAACTTAGAAGCTCCTTTTGTGTTCTACTATGGTGCTTTTAGTGTCTCCGCATACCGCAGCATGCGACATAGCTTTGCAGACGATAAATGTAACCGTCTCAATGAGAAAAGCGGCCAATGTGACGATCTGGCTTTAAAACGATTAGATAACAAATGACGAAAACGGACGGATTTCTCAGGTTTTTACTACATATGAACACTTTTTACATTCTCCCGTGCAACGCGGCTGCTAGTCCTCCATTCATGCAAAATCGTAAGGTCCTAGGTCATGTCCAAGCCACCAAAGACGGCTAAAAACTGAATAATCGACAACTAAAACTTGAATTGTACTACTTCTTACTGGCTATTGCTTCAACTTAAAAGCTTCTTCTGTGTTCTACTATGGTGCTTTTAGTGTTTCCGCATACCGCAGCATGCGACATAGTTTTGCAGACGATAAATGTAACCGTTTCAGAGAGTAGAGCGGCCAATGTGACGATCTGGCTTTAAGTCGATTCGATAACAAGTGACGAAAACGGACGGATTTCTCAGGTTTTTACTACATATGAACACTTTTCAAATTCCCCCATGCAACACGGCTGCTAGTCCTCCTTTCATGCAAAATCGTAAGGTCCTAGATCATGTCCAAGCCACCAAAGCCGGCTAAAATGTGAATAATCGACAAGTAAAACTTGAATTGTATTACTTCTTACTGGCTATTACTTTAACTTAGAAGCTTCTTCTGTGTTCTACTATGGTGCTTTTAGTGTTTCGGCATACCGCAGCACGCGACATAGCTTTGCAGACGATAAATGTAACCGTCTCAATGAGAAAAGCGGCCAATGTGACTATCTGGCTTTAAGTCGATTCGATAACAAATGACGAAAACGGACGAATTTCCCAGGTTTTTACTACATATGAACACTTTTCACATTCTCCCGTGCAACGCGGCTGCTAGTCCTCCTTTCATGCAAAATCGTAAGGTCCTATTTCATGTCATAGCCACCAAAGCCGGCTAAAAAGTGAATAATCGACAACTAAAACTTGAATTGTACTACTTCTTACTGGCTATTACTTCAACTTAGAAGCTTCTTCTGTGTTATACTATGGTGCTTTTAGTGTTTCCGCATACTGCAGCACGCGACATAGCTTTGCAGACGATAAACGTAACCGTTTCAGAGAGTAGAGCGGCCAATGTGACGATCTGGCTTTAAGTCGATTTGATAACAAATGACGAAAACGGACGGAATTCTCTGGTTTTTACTACATATGAACACTTTTCACATTCTCCCGTGCAACGCGGCTGCAAGCACTCCTTTCATGCAAAATCTTAAGGTCCTAGGTCATGTCAAGCCACCAAAGCCGGCTAAAAAGTGAATAATCGACAACTAAAACTTGAATTGTACTACTTCTTACTGGCTATTACTTTTACTTTGAAGCTTCTTCTGTGTTCTACTATGGTGCTTTTAGATTCTCCGCATACCGCAGCACGCGAACATAGCTTTGCTGACAACAAATGTAAACGTGTCAGAGAGAAAAGCGGCCAATGTGACGATCTGGCTTTAAGTCGATTCGATAACAAATAACGAAAACGGACGGATTTCTCAGGTTTTTACTACATATGAACACTTATCACATTCTCCCGTGCAACGCGGCTGATAGACCTCCTTTCATGTAAAATCTTAAGGTCCTAGGTCATGTCCAAGCCACCAAAGCCGGCTAAAAAGTGAATAATCGACAAATAAAACTTGAATTGTACTACTTCTTACTGGCTATTACTTCAACTTAGAAGCTTCTTCTGTGTTCTACTATGGTGGTTTTAGTGTATCGGCATACCGCAGCACGCGACATAGCTTTGCAGACGATAAATGTAACCGTTTGAGAGAGAAGAATGGCTAATGTGACGATCTGGCTTGAAGTCAATTCGATAACAAATGACGAAAACGGACGGATTTCTCAGGCTTTTACTACATATGAACACTTTTCACATTCCCCCATGCAACGCGGCTGCTAGTCCTCCTTTCATGCAAAATCTTAAGGTCCTAGGTCATGTCCAAGCCACCAAAGCCGGCTAAAATGTGAATAATCGACATATAAAACTTGAATTGTATTACTTCTTACTGGCTATTACTTCAACTTAGAAGCTTCTTCTGTGTTCTACTATGGTGCTTTTAGTGTCTCCGCATACCGCAGCACGCGACATAGCTTTGCAGACGATAAACGTAACCGTTTCAGAGAGTAGAGCGGCCAATGTGACGATCTGGCTTTAAGTCGATTTGATAACAAATGACGAAAACGGACGGAATTCTCTGGTTTTTACTACATATGAACACTTTTCACATTCTCCCGTGCAACGCGGCTGCTAGACCTCCTTTCATGCAAAATCTTAAGGTCCTAGGTCATGTCCAAGCCACCAAAGCCGGCTAAAATGGGAGTAGTCGACAAGTAAAACTTGAATTGTATTACTTCTTACGGGCTATTACCTCAACTTAGAAGCTTCTTCTGTGTTCCACATGGTGCTTTTAGTGTCTCCGCATACCGAAGCACGCGACATAGCTTTGCAGACAATAAATGTAACCTCCTCAGAGAGAAAAGCGGCCAATGTGACGATCTGGCTTTAAGTCGATTCGATAACAAATGACGAAAACGGACGGATTTCTCAGGTTTTTATTATATATGAACACTTTTCACATTCTCCCGTGCAACGCGGCTGCTAGTCCTCCTTTCATGCAAAATCTTAAGGTTCCATCTCATGTCCAAGCCACGAAAGCCGGCTAAAAGTGAATAATCGACAACTAAAACTTGAATTGTACTACTTCTTACTGGCTATTACTTCAACTTAGAAGCTTCTTCTGTGTTCTACTATGGTGCTTTTAGTGTTTCGGCATACCGCAGCACGCGACATAGCTTTGCAGACGATAAATGTAACCGTTTCAGAGATTAGAGCGGCCAATGTGACGATCTGGCTTTAAGTCGATTCGATAACAAATGACGAAAACGGACGGATTTCTCAGCTTTTTACTACATATGAACACTTTTCACATTCTCCTGTGCAACGCGGCGGCTAGTCATCCTTTCATGCAAAATCTTAAGGTTCCATCTCACGTCCAAGCCAAGAAACCAGGCTAAAAGTGAATAATCGACAACTAAAACTTGAATTGTACTACTTCTTACTGGCTATTACTTCAACTTAGAAGCTTCTTCTGTGTTCTACTATGGTGCTTTTAGTGTTCCCGCATACCGCAGCACGCGACATAGCTTTGCAGACGATAAATGTAACCGTCTCAATGAGAAAAGCGGCCAATGTGACGATCTGGCTTTAAGTCGATTCGATAACAAATGACGAAAACGGACGAATTTCCCCGGTTTTTACTACATATGAACACATTTCACATTCTCCCGTGCAACGCGGCTGCATGTACTCCTTTCATGCAAAATCTTAAGGTCCTAGGTCATGTCCAAGCCACCAAAGCCGGCTAAAAAGTGAATAATCGTCAACTAAAACTTGAATTGTACTACTTCTTACTGGCTATTACTTCAACTTAGAAGCTTCTTCTGTGTTCTACTATGGTGCTTTTAGTGTCTCCGCATACCGCAGCACGCGACATAGCTTTGCAGACAATAAATGTAGCCTCCTCAGAGAGAAAAGCGGCCAATGTGACGATCTGGCTTTAAGTCGGTTCGATAACAAATAACGAAAACGGACGGATTTCTCAGGTTTTTACTACATATGAACACTTTTCACATTCTCCCGTTCAACGCGGCTGCTAGACCTCCTTTCATGCAAAATCTTAAGGTCCTAGGTCATGTCCAAGCTACCAAAGCCGGCTAAAAAGTGAATAATCGACAAATAAAACTTCAATTGTACTACTTCTCACTGGCTATTACTTCAACTTAGAAGCTTCTTCTGTGTTCTACTATGGTGATTTTAGTGTTTCGGCATACCGCAGCACGCGACATAGCTTTGCAGACCATAAATGTAACCGTTTGAGAGAGAAGAATGGCCAATATGACGATCTGGCTTGAAGTCAATTCGATAACAAATGACGAAAACGGACGGATTTCTCAGGCTTTTACTACATATGAACACTTTTCACATTCCGCCATGCAACGCGGCTGCTAGTCCTCCTTTCATGCAAAATCTTAAGGTCCTAGGTCATGTCCAAGCCACCAAAGCCGGCTAAAATGTGAATAATCGACAACTAAAACTTGAATTGTACTACTTCTTACTGGCTATTACTTCAACTTAGAAGCTTCTTCTCTGTTCTACTATGGTGCTTTTAGTGTTTCCGCATACCGCAGCACGCGACATAGCTTTGCAGACGATAAATGTAACCGTTTCAGAGAGTAGAGCGGCCAATGTGACGATCTGGCTTTAAGTCGATTCGATAACAAAAGACGAAAACAGACGGATTTCTCAGGTTCTTACTACATATGAACACTTTTCACATTCTCCCGTGCAACGCGGCTGCAAGTCCTCCTTTCATGCAAAATGTTAAGGTTTTAGGTCATGTCCAAGCCACCAAAGCCGGCTATAAAGTGTATAAACGACAACTAAAACTTGAATTGTACTACTTCTTACTGGCTGTTTCTTCAACTTAGAAGCTTCTTCTGTGTTCTACTATGGTGTTTTTAGTGTCTCCGCATACCGCAGCACGCGACATAGATTTGCAGACGATAAATGTAACCGTTTCAGAGAGAAGAGCGGCCAATGTGACGATCTGGGTTTAAGTCGATTCGATAACAAATGACGAAAACGGACGGATTCCTCAGGTTTTTACTACATATGAACACTTTTCACATTCTCCCATGCAACGCGGCTGCTAGTCCTCCTTTCATGCTAAATCTTAAGGTCCTAGATCAAGTCCAAGCCACCAAAGCCGGCTAAAATGTGAATAATCGACAAGTAAAACTTGAATTGTATTACTTCTTACTGGCTATTACTTCAACTTAGAAGCTTCTTCTGTTTTCTACTATGGTGCTTTTAGTGTCTCTGCATACCGCAGCACGCGACATAGCTTTGCAGACGATAAATGTAACCGTCTCAATGAGAAAAGCGGCCAATGTGACGATCTGGCTTTAAGTCGATTCGATAACAAATGACAAAAACGGACGAATTTCCCAGGTTTTTACTACATATGAACACGTTTCACATTCTCCCGTGCAACGCGGCTGCTAGTCCTCCATTCATGCAAAATCTTATGGTCCTAGGTCATGTCATTGCCACCAAAGCCGGCTAAAAAGTGAATAATCGACAACTAAAACTTGAATTGTACTACTTCTTACTGGCTATTACTTCAACTTAGAAGCTTCTTCTCTGTTCTACAATGGTGCTTTTAGTGTTTCCGCATACCGCAGCACGCGACATAGCTTTGCAGACGATAAATGTAACCGTTTCAGAGAGTAGAGCGGCCAATGTGACGATCTGGCTTTAAGTCGATTCGATAACAAATGACGAAAACGGACGGATTTCTCAACTTTTTACTACATATGAACACTTTTCACATTCTCCCATGCAACGCGGCTGATAGTCTTCCTTTCATGCAAAATCTGAAGGTTCCATCTCATGTCCAAGCCACGAAAGCCGGCTAAAAGTGAATAATCGATAACTAAAACTTGAATTGTACTACTTCTTACTGGCTATTACTTCAACTTAGAAGCTTCTTCTGTGTTCTACTATGGTGCTTTTAGAGTTTCGGCATACGACAGCACGCGACATAGCTTTGCAGACGATAAATGTAACCGTTTGAGAGAGAAGAATGGCCAATGTGACGATCTTGCTTTAAGTCGATTCGATAACAAATGACGAAAACGGACGGATTCCTCAGGTTTTTACTACATATGAACACTTTTCACATTCTCCCATGCAACGCGGCTGCTAGTCCTTCTTTCATGCTAAATCTTAAGGTCCTAGATCATGTCCAAGCCACCAAAGCCGGCTAAAATGTGAATAATCGACAAGTAAAACTTGAATTGTATTACTTCTTACTGGCTATTACTTCAACTTAGAAGCTTTTTCTGTGTTCTACTATGGTGCTTTTAGTGTCTCCGCATACCGCAGCACGCGACATAGCTTTGCAGACGATAAATGTAACCGTCTCAATGAGAAAAGCGGCCAATGTGACGATCTGGCATTAAAACGATTAGATAACAAATGACGAAAACGGACGGATTTCTCTGGTTTTTACTACATATGAACACTTTTCACATTCCCCCATGCAACGCGGCTTCTAGTCCTCCTTTCATGCTAAGTCTTAAGGTCCTAGATCATGTCCAAGCCACCAAAGCCGGCTAAAATGTGAATAATCGACAACTAAAACTTGAATTGTACTACTTATTACTGGCTATTACTTCAACTTAGAAGCTTCTTCTGTGTTGTACTATGGTGCTATTAGTGTTTCGGCATACCGCAGCACGCGACATAGCTTTGCAGACTATAAATGTAACCGTTTGAGAGAGAAGAATGGCCAATGTGACGATCTGGCTTGAAGTCAATTCGATAACAAATGACGAAAACGGACGGATTTCTCAGGTTTTTACTACATATGAACACTTTTCACATTCCCCCATGCAACGCGGCTGGTAGTCCTCCTTTCATGCAAAATCGTAAGGTCCTAGATCATGTCCAAGCCCCAAAGCCCTCTAAAATGTGAATAATCGACAAGTGAAACTTGAATTGTATTACTTCTGACTGGCTAGTACTTGAACTTAGAAGCTCCTTTTGTGTTCTACTATGGTGCTTTTAGTGTCTCCGCATACCGCAGCATGCGACATAGCTTTGCAGACGATAAATGTAACCGTCTCAATGAGAAAAGCGGCCAATGTGACGATCTGGCTTTAAAACGATTAGATAACAAATGACGAAAACGGACGGATTTCTCAGGTTTTTACTACATATGAACACTTTTTACATTCTCCCGTGCAACGCGGCTGCTAGTCCTCCATTCATGCAAAATCGTAAGGTCCTAGGTCATGTCCAAGCCACCAAAGACGGCTAAAAACTGAATAATCGACAACTAAAACTTGAATTGTACTACTTCTTACTGGCTATTGCTTCAACTTAAAAGCTTCTTCTGTGTTCTACTATGGTGCTTTTAGTGTTTCCGCATACCGCAGCATGCGACATAGTTTTGCAGACGATAAATGTAACCGTTTCAGAGAGTAGAGCGGCCAATGTGACGATCTGGCTTTAAGTCGATTCGATAACAAGTGACGAAAACGGACGGATTTCTCAGGTTTTTACTACATATGAACACTTTTCAAATTCCCCCATGCAACACGGCTGCTAGTCCTCCTTTCATGCAAAATCGTAAGGTCCTAGATCATGTCCAAGCCACCAAAGCCGGCTAAAATGTGAATAATCGACAAGTAAAACTTGAATTGTATTACTTCTTACTGGCTATTACTTTAACTTAGAAGCTTCTTCTGTGTTCTACTATGGTGCTTTTAGTGTTTCGGCATACCGCAGCACGCGACATAGCTTTGCAGACGATAAATGTAACCGTCTCAATGAGAAAAGCGGCCAATGTGACTATCTGGCTTTAAGTCGATTCGATAACAAATGACGAAAACGGACGAATTTCCCAGGTTTTTACTACATATGAACACTTTTCACATTCTCCCGTGCAACGCGGCTGCTAGTCCTCCTTTCATGCAAAATCGTATGGTCCTATTTCATGTCATAGCCACCAAAGCCGGCTAAAAAGTGAATAATCGACAACTAAAACTTGAATTGTACTACTTCTTACTGGCTATTACTTCAACTTAGAAGCTTCTTCTGTGTTATACTATGGTGCTTTTAGTGTTTCCGCATACTGCAGCACGCGACATAGCTTTGCAGACGATAAATGTAACCGTTTCAGAGAGTAGAGCGGCCAATGTGACGATCTGGCTTTAAGTCGATTCGATAACAAATGACGAAAACGGACGAATTTCCCAGGTTTTTACTACATATGAACACATTTCACATTCTCCCGTGCAACGCGGCTGCAAGCACTCCTTTCATGCAAAATCTTAAGGTCCTAGGTCATGTCCAAGCCACCAAAGCCGGCTAAAAAGTGAATAATCGACAACTAAAACTTGAATTGTACTACTTCTTACTGGCTATTACTTTTACTTAGAAGCTTCTTCTGTGTTCTACTATGGTGCTTTTAGATTCTCCGCATACCGCAGCACGCGAACATAGCTTTGCTGACAACAAATGTAAACGTGTCAGAGAGAAAAGCGGCCAATGTGACGATCTGGCTTTAAGTCGATTCTATAACAAATAACGAAAACGGACGGATTTCTCAGGTTTTTACTACATATGAACACTTATCACATTCTCCCGTGCAACGCGGCTGATAGACCTCCTTTCATGTAAAATCTTAAGGTCCTAGGTCATGTCCAAGCCACCAAAGCCGGCTAAAAAGTGAATAATCGACAAATAAAACTTGAATTGTACTACTTCTTACTGGCTATTACTTCAACTTAGAAGCTTCTTCTGTGTTCTACTATGGTGGTTTTAGTGTATCGGCATACCGCAGCACGCGACATAGCTTTGCAGACGATAAATGTAACCGTTTGAGAGAGAAGAATGGCTAATGTGACGATCTGGCTTGAAGTCAATTCGATAACAAATGACGAAAACGGACGGATTTCTCAGGCTTTTACTACATATGAACACTTTTCACATTCCCCCATGCAACGCGGCTGCTAGTCCTCCTTTCATGCAAAATCTTATGGTCCTAGGTCATGTCCAAGCCACCAAAGCCGGCTAAAATGTGAATAATCGACATATAAAACTTGAATTGTATTACTTCTTACTGGCTATTACTTCAACTTAGAACGTTCTTCTGTGTTCTACTATGGTGCTTTTAGTGTCTCCGCATACCGCAGCACGCGACATAGCTTTGCAGACGATAAACGTAACCGTTTCAGAGAGTAGAGCGGCCAATGTGACGATCTGGCTTTAAGTCGATTTGATAACAAATGACGAAAACGGACGGAATTCTCTGGTTTTTACTACATATGAACACTTTTCACATTCTCCCGTGCAACGCGGCTGCTAGACCTCCTTTCATGCAAAATCTTAAGGTCCTAGGTCATGTCCAAGCCACCAAAGCCGGCTAAAATGGGAGTAGTCGACAAGTAAAACTTGAATTGTATTACTTCTTACGGGCTATTACCTCAACTTAGAAGCTTCTTCTGTGTTCTACATGGTGCTTTTAGTGTCTCCGCATACCGAAGCACGCGACATAGCTTTGCAGACAATAAATGTAACCTCCTCAGAGAGAAAAGCGGCCAATGTGACGATCTGGCTTTAAGTCGATTCGATAACAAATGACGAAAACGGACGGATTTCTCAGGTTTTTATTATATATGAACACTTTTCACATTCTCCCGTGCAACGCGGCTGCTAGTCCTCCTTTCATGCAAAATCTTAAGGTTCCATCTCATGTCCAAGCCACGAAAGCCGGCTAAAAGTGAATAATCGACAACTAAAACTTGAATTGTACTACTTCTTACTGGCTATTACTTCAACTTAGAAGCTTCTTCTGTGTTCTACTATGGTGCTTTTAGTGTTTCGGCATACCGCAGCACGCGACATAGCTTTGCAGACGATAAATGTAACCGTTTCAGAGATTAGAGCGGCCAATGTGACGATCTGGCTTTAAGTCGATTCGATAACAAATGACGAAAACGGACGGATTTCTCAGCTTTTTACTACATATGAACACTTTTCACATTCTCCTGTGCAACGCGGCGGCTAGTCATCCTTTCATGCAAAATCTTAAGGTTCCATCTCACGTCCAAGCCAAGAAACCAGGCTAAAAGTGAATAATCGACAACTAAAACTTGAATTGTACTACTTCTTACTGGCTATTACTTCAACTTAGAAGCTTCTTCTGTGTTCTACTATGGTGCTTTTAGTGTTCCCGCATACCGCAGCACGCGACATAGCTTTGCAGACGATAAATGTAACCGTCTCAATGAGAAAAGCGGCCAATGTGACTATCTGGCTTTAAGTCGATTCGATAACAAATGACGAAAACGGACGAATTTCCCCGGTTTTTACTACATATGAACACATTTCACATTCTCCCGTGCAACGCGGCTGCATGTACTCCTTTCATGCAAAATCTTAAGGTCCTAGGTCATGTCCAAGCCACCAAAGCCGGCTAAAAAGTGAATAGTCGTCAACTAAAACTTGAATTGTACTACTTCTTACTGGCTATTACTTCAACTTAGAAGCTTCTTCTGTGTTCTACTATGGTGCTTTTAGTGTCTCCGCATACCGCAGCACGCGACATAGCTTTGCAGACAATAAATGTAGCCTCCTCAGAGAGAAAAGCGGCCAATGTGACGATCTGGCTTTAAGTCGGTTCGATAACAAATAACGAAAACGGACGGATTTCTCAGGTTTTTACTACATATGAACACTTTTCACATTCTCCCGTTCAACGCGGCTGCTAGACCTCCTTTCATGCAAAATCTTAAGGTCCTAGGTCATGTCCAAGCTACCAAAGCCGGCTAAAAAGTGAATAATCGACAAATAAAACTTCAATTGTACTACTTCTCACTGGCTATTACTTCAACTTAGAAGCTTCTTCTGTGTTCTACTATGGTGATTTTAGTGTTTCGGCATACCGCAGCACGCGACATAGCTTTGCAGACCATAAATGTAACCGTTTGAGAGAGAAGAATGGCCAATATGGCGATCTGGCTTGAAGTCAATTCGATAACAAATGACGAAAACGGACGGATTTCTCAGGCTTTTACTACATATGAACACTTTTCACATTCCGCCATGCAACGCGGCTGCTAGTCCTCCTTTCATGCAAAATCTTAAGGTCCTAGGTCATGTCCAAGCCACCAAAGCCGGCTAAAATGTGAATAATCGACAACTAAAACTTGAATTGTACTACTTCTTACTGGCTATTACTTCAACTTAGAAGCTTCTTCTCTGTTCTACTATGGTGCTTTTAGTGTTTCCGCATACCGCAGCACGCGACATAGCTTTGCAGACGATAAATGTAACCGTTTCAGAGAGTAGAGCGGCCAATGTGACGATCTGGCTTTAAGTCGATTCGATAACAAAAGACGAAAACAGACGGATTTCTCAGGTTCTTACTACATATGAACACTTTTCACATTCTCCCGTGCAACGCGGCTGCAAGTCCTCCTTTCATGCAAAATGTTAAGGTTTTAGGTCATGTCCAAGCCACCAAAGCCGGCTATAAAGTGTATAAACGACAACTAAAACTTGAATTGTACTACTTCTTACTGGCTGTTTCTTCAACTTAGAAGCTTCTTCTGTGTTCTACTATGGTGTTTTTAGTGTCTCCGCATACCGCAGCACGCGACATAGATTTGCAGACGATAAATGTAACCGTTTCAGAGAGAAGAGCGGCCAATGTGACGATCTGGGTTTAAGTCGATTCGATAACAAATGACGAAAACGGACGGATTCCTCAGGTTTTTACTACATATGAACACTTTTCACATTCTCCCATGCAACGCGGCTGCTAGTCCTCCTTTCATGCTAAATCTTAAGGTCCTAGATCAAGTCCAAGCCACCAAAGCCGGCTAAAATGTGAATAATCGACAAGTAAAACTTGAATTGTATTACTTCTTACTGGCTATTACTTCAACTTAGAAGCTTCTTCTGTTTTCTACTATGGTGCTTTTAGTGTCTCTGCATACCGCAGCACGCGACATAGCTTTGCAGACGATAAATGTAACCGTCTCAATGAGAAAAGCGGCCAATGTGACGATCTGGCTTTAAGTCGATTCGATAACAAATGACAAAAACGGACGAATTTCCCAGGTTTTTACTACATATGAACACGTTTCACATTCTCCCGTGCAACGCGGCTGCTAGTCCTCCATTCATGCAAAATCTTATGGTCCTAGGTCATGTCATTGCCACCAAAGCCGGCTAAAAAGTGAATAATCGACAACTAAAACTTGAATTGTACTACATCTTACTGGCTATTACTTCAACTTAGAAGCTTCTTCTCTGTTCTACTATGGTGCTTTTAGTGTTTCCGCATACCGCAGCACGCGACATAGCTTTGCAGACGATAAATGTAACCGTTTCAGAGAGTAGAGTGGCCAATGTGACGATCTGGCTTTAAGTCGATTCGATAACAAATGACGAAAACGGACGGATTTCTCAACTTTTTACTACATATGAACACTTTTCACATTCTCCCATGCAACGCGGCTGATAGTCTTCCTTTCATGCAAAATCTGAAGGTTCCATCTCATGTCCAAGCCACGAAAGCCGGCTAAAAGTGAATAATCGATAACTAAAACTTGAATTGTACTACTTCTTACTGGCTATTACTTCAACTTAGAAGCTTCTTCTGTGTTCTACTATGGTGCTTTTAGAGTTTCGGCATACGACAGCACGCGACATAGCTTTGCAGACGATAAATGTAACCGTTTGAGAGAGAAGAATGGCCAATGTGACGATCTTGCTTTAAGTCGATTCGATAACAAATGACGAAAACGGACGGATTCCTCAGGTTTTTACTACATATGAACACTTTTCACATTCTCCCCTGCAACGCGGCTGCTAGTCCTTCTTTCATGCTAAATCTTAAGGTCCTAGATCATGTCCAAGCCACCAAAGCCGGCTAAAATGTGAATAATCGACAAGTAAAACTTGAATTGTATTACTTCTTACTGGCTATTACTTCAACTTAGAAGCTTCTTCTGTGTTCTACTATGGTGCTTTTAGTGTCTCCGCATACCGCAGCACGCGACATAGCTTTGCAGACGATAAATGTAACCGTCTCAATGAGAAAAGCGGCCAATGTGACGATCTGGCATTAAAACGATTAGATAACAAATGACGAAAACGGACGGATTTCTCTGGTTTTTACTACATATGAACACTTTTCACATTCCCCCATGCAACGCGGCTTCTAGTCCTCCTTTCATGCTAAGTCTTAAGGTCCTAGATCATGTCCAAGCCACCAAAGCCGGCTAAAATGTGAATAATCGACAACTAAAACTTGAATTGTACTACTTATTACTGGCTATTACTTCAACTTAGAAGCTTCTTCTGTGTTGTACTATGGTGCTATTAGTGTTTCGGCATACCGCAGCACGCGACATAGCTTTGCAGACGATAAATGTAACCGTCTCAATGAGAAAAGCGGCCAATGTGACGATCTGGCTTTAAGTCGATTCGATAACAAATGACGAAAACGGACGGATTTTTCAACTTTTTACTACATATGAACACTTTTCACAATCTCCCGTGCAACGCGGCTGCTAGTCCTACATTCATGCAAAATCGTAAGGTCCTATGCCATGTCCAAGCCACCAAAGACGGCTAAAAACTGAATAATCGACAACTAAAACTTGAATTGTACTACATCTTACTGGCTTTTACTTCAACTTAGAAGCTTCTTCTGTGTTCTACTATGGTGCTTTTAGTGTCTCCGCATACCGCAGCACCCGACATAGCTTTGCAGACAATAAATGTAACCTCCTCAGAGAGAAAAGCAGCCAATGTGACGATCTGGCTTTAAGTCGATTCGATAACAAATGACGAAAACGGACGGATTTCTCTGGTTTTTACTATATATGAACACTTTTCACATTCTCCCGTGCAACGCGGCTGCTAGACCTCCTTTCATGCAAAATCTTAAGGTCCTAGGTCATGTCCAAGCCACCAAAGCCGGCTAAAAAGTGAATAATCGACAACTAAAACTTGAATTGTACTACTTCTTACTGGCTATTACTTCAACTTAGAAGCTTCTTCTCTGTTCTACTATGGTGCTTTTAGTGTTTCCGCATACCGCAGCACGCGACATAGCTTTGCAGACGATAAATGTAACCGTTTCAGAGAGTAGAGCGGCCAATGTGACGATCTGGCTTTAAGTCGATTCGAGAACAAATGACGAAAACGGACGGATTTCTCAGCTTTTTACTACATATGAACACTTTTCACATTCTCCCGTGCAACACGGCTGCTAGCCTTCCTGTCATGCAAAATCTTAAGGTTCCATCTCATGTCCAAGCCACGAAAGCCGGCTAAAAGTGAATAATCGACAACTAAAACTTGAATTGTACTACTTCTTACTGGCTATTACTTCAACTTAGAAGCTTCTTCTGTGTTCTACTATGGTGCTTTTAGTGTTTCGGCATAGCGCAGCATGCGACATAGCTTTGCAGACTATAAATGTAACCGTTTGAGAGAGAAGAATGGCCAATGTGACGATCTGGCTTGAAGTCAATTCGATAACAAATGACGAAAACGGACGGATTTCTCAGCTTTTTACTACATATGAACACTTTTCACATTCCCCCATGCAACGCGGCTGCTAGTCCTCCTTTCATGCAAAATCTTAAGGTCCTAGATCATGTCCAAGTCCCAAAGCCGGCTAAAATGTGAATAATCGACAAGTAAAACTTGAATTGTATTACTTCTCACTGGCTATTACTTCAACTTAGAAGCTCCTTTTGTGTTCTACTATGGTGCTTTTAGTGTCTCCGCATACCGCATCACGCGACATAGCTTTGCAGACGATAAATGTAACCGTCTCAATGAGAAAAGCGGCCAATGTGACGATCTGGCTTTAAAACGATTAGATAACAAATGACGAAAACGGACGGATTTCTCAGGTTTTTACTACATATGAACACTTTTTACATTCTCCCGTGCAACGCGGCCGCTAGTCCTCCATTCATGCAAAATCGTAAGGTCCTAGGTCATGTCCAAGCCACCAAAGACGGCTAAAAACTGAATAATCGACAACTAAAACTTGAATTGTACTACTTCTTACTGGCTATTGCTTCAACTTAGAAGCTTCTTCTGTGTTCTACTATGGTGCTTTTAGTGTTTCCGCATACCGCAGCACGCGACATTGTTTTGCAGACGATAAATGTAACCGTTTGAGAGAGAAGAATGGCCAATGTGACGATCTGGCTTGAAGTCAATTCGTTATAAATGACGAAAACGGACGGATTTCTCAGGTTTTTACTACATATGAACACTTTTCACATTCTCCCATGCAACGCGGCTGCTAGTCCTCCTTTCATGCAAAATCTTAAGGTCCTAGATCATGTCCAAGCCACCAAAGCCGGCTAAAATGTGAATAATCGACAAGTAAAACTTGAATTGTATTACTTCTTACTGGCTATTACTTCAACTTAGAAGCTTCTTCTCTGTTCTACTATGGCGCTTTTAGTGTTTCGGCATACCGCAGCACGCGACATAGCTTTGCAGACGATAAATGTAACCGTTTCAGAGTGTAGAGCGGCCAATGTGACGATCTGGCTTTAAGTCGATTCAATAACAAATGATGAAAACGGACGGATTTCTCAGCTTTTTACTACATATGAACACTTTTCACATTCTCCCGTGCAACGCGGCTGCTAGTCTTCCTTTCATGCAAAATCTTAAGGTTCCATCTCATGTCCAAGCCACGAAAGCCGGCTAAAAGTGAATAATCGACAACTAAAACTTGAATTGTACTACTTCTTACTGGCTATTACTTCAACTTAGAAGCTTCTTCTGTGTTCTACTATGGTGCTTTTAGTGTTTCGGCATACCGCAGCACGCGACATAGCTTTGCAGACGATAAATGTAACCGTCTCAATGAGAAAAGCGGCCAATGTGACGATCTGGCTTTAAGTCGATTCGATAACAAATGACGAAAACGGACGAATTTCTCAGGTTTATACTACATATGAACACGTTTCACATTCTCCCGTGCAACGCGGCTGCTAGTCCTCCTTTCATGCAAAATCTTAAGGTCCTAGGTCATGTCATAGCCACCAAAGCCGGCTAAAAAGTGAATAATCGACAACTAAAACTTGAATTGTACTACTTCTTACTAGCTATTACTTCAACTTAGAAGCTTCTTCTCTGTTCTACTATGGTGCTTTTAGTGTTTCCGCATACCGCAGCACGCGACATAGCTTTGCAGACGATAAATGTAACCGTTTCAGAGAGTAGAGCGGCCAATGTGACGATCTGGCTTTAAGTCGATTCGATAACAAATGACGAAAACGGACGGATTTCTCAGCTTTTTACTACATATGAACACTTTTCACATTCTCCCGTGCAACGCGGCTGCTAGTCCTCCTTTCATGCAAAATCATAAGGTTCCATCTCATGTCCAAGCCACGAAAGCAGGCTAAAAGTGTATAATCGACAACTAAAACTTGAATTGTACTACTTCTTACTGGCTATTACTTCAACTTAGAAGCTTCTTCTGTGTTCTACTATGGTGGTTTTAGTGTATCGGCATACCGCAGCACGCGACATAGCTTTGCAGACGATAAATGTAACCGTTTGAGAGAGAAGAATGGCCAATGTGACGATCTGGCTTGAAGTCAATTCGTTATAAATGTCGAAAACGGACGGATTTCTCAGCTTTTTACTACATATGAACACTTTTCACATTCCCCCATGCAACGCGGCTGCTAGTTCTCCTTTCATGCAAAATCTTAAGGTCCTAGGTCATGTCCAAGCCACCAAAGCCGGCTAAAATGTGAATAATCGACATATAAAACTTGAATTGTATTTCTTCTTACTGGCTATTACTTCAACTTAGAAGCTTCTTCCGTGTTCTACTATGGTGCTTTTAGTGTCTCCGCATACCGCAGCACGCGACATAGCTTTGCAGACGATAAATGTAACCGTCTCAGAGAGAAAAGCGGCCAATTTGACGATCTGGCTTTAAGTCGATTTGATAACAAATGACGAAAACGGACGGAATTCTCTGGTTTTTACTACATATGAACACTTTTCACATTCTCCCATGCAACGCGGCAGCTAGTCCTCCTTTCATGCAAAATCGTAAGGTCCTAGGTCATGTCCAAGCCACCAAAGCCGGCTAAAATTTGAAGAATCGACAACTAAAACTTGAATTGTACTACATCTTACTGGCTTTTACTTCAACTTAGAAGCTTCTTCTGTGTTCTACTATGGTGCTTTTAGTGTCTCCGCATACCGCAGCACGCGACATAGCTTTGCAGACAATAAATGTAGCCTCCTCAGAGAGAAAAGCGGCCAATGTGACGATCTGGCTTTAAGTCGGTTCGATAACAAATAACGAAAACGGACGGATTTCTCAGGTTTTTACTACATATGAACACTTTTCACATTCTCCCGTTCAACGCGGCTGCTAGACCTCCTTTCATGCAAAATCTTAAGGTCCTAGGTCATGTCCAAGCCACCAAAGCCGGCTAAAAAGTGAATAATCGACAAATAAAACTTCAATTGTACTACTTCTTACTGGCTATTACTTCAACTTAGAAGCTTCTTCTGTGTTCTACTATGGTGCTTTTAGTGTTTCGGCATACCGCAGCACGCGACATAGCTTTGCAGACGATAAATGTAACCGTCTCAATGAGAAAAGCGGCCAATGTGACGATCTGGCTTTAAGTCGATTCGATAACAAATGACGAAAACGGACGAATTTCCCAGGTTTTTACTACATATGAACACATTTCACATTCTCCCGTGCAACGCGGCTGCATGTACTCCTTTCATGCAAAATCTTACGGTCCTAGGTCATATCCAAGCCACCAAAGCCGGCTAAAAAGTGAATAATCGTCAACTAAAACTTGAATTGTACTACTTCTTACTGGCTATTACTTCAACTTAGAAGCTTCTTCTGTGTTATACTATGGTGCTTTTAGTGTTTCCACATACTGCAGCACGTGACATAGCTTTGCAGACGATAAATGTAACCGTTTCAGACAGTAGAGCGGCCAATGTGACGATCTGGCTTTAAGTCGATTCGACAACAAATGACGAAAACGGACGGATTTTTCAGCTTTTTACTAGATATGAAAACTTTTCACATTCTCCCGTGCAACGCGGCTGCTAGTCTTCCTTTCATGCAAAATCTTAAGGTTCCATCTCATGTCCAAGCCAAGAAAGCAGGCAAAAAGTGAATAATCGACAACTAAAACTTGAATTGTACTACATCTTACTGGCTATTACTTCAACTTAGAAGCTTCTTCTGTGTTCTACTATGGTGCTTTTAGTGTTTCGGCATACCGCAGCACGCGACATAGCTTTGCAGACGATAAATGTAACCGTCTCAATGAGAAAAGCTGCCAATGTGACGATCTGGCTTTAAGTCGATTCGATAACAAATGACGAAAACGGACGAATTTCCCAGGTTTTTACTACATATGAACACATTTCACATTCTCCCGTGCAACGCGGCTGCAAGTACTCCTTTCATGTAAAATCTTAAGGTCCTAGGTCATGTCCAAGCCACCAAAGCCGGCTAAAAAGTGAATAATCGACAACTAAAACTTGAATTGTACTACTTCTTACTGGCTATTACTTTTACTTAGAAGCTTCTTCTGTGTTCTACTATGGTGCTTTTAGTGTCTCCGCATACCGCAGCACGCGACATAGCTTTGCAGACAATAAATGTAACCGTCTCAGAGAGTAGAGCGGCCAATGTGACGATCTGGCTTTAAGTCAATTCAATAACAAATGACTAAAACGAACGGATTTCTCAGGGTTTTACTACATATTAACACTTTTCACATTCTCCCGTGCAACGCGGCTGCTAGTCTTCCTTTCATGCAAAATCTTAAGGTTCCATCTCATGTCCAAGCCACGAAAGCCGGCTAAAAGTGAATAATCGACAACTAAAACTTGAATTGTACTACTTCTTACTGGCTATTACTTCAACTTAGAAGCTTCTTCTGTGTTCTACTATGGTGGTTTTAGTGTATCGGCATACCGCAGCACGCGACATAGCTTTGCAGACGATAAATGTAACCGTTTGAGAGAGAAGAATGGCCAATGTGACGATCTGGCTTGAAGTCAATTCGATAACAAATGACGAAAACGGACGGATTTCTCAGGTTTTTACTACATATGAACACTTTTCACATTCCCCCATGCAACGCGGCTGCTAGTTCTCCTTTCATGCAAAATCTTAAGGTCCTAGGTCATGTCCAAGCCACCAAAGCCGGCTAAAATGTGAATAATCGACATATAAAACTTGAATTGTATTACTCTTACTGGCTATTACTTCAACTTAGAAGCTTCTTCTGTGTTCTACTATGGTGCTTTTAGTGTCTCCGCATACCGCAGCACGCGACATAGCTTTGCAGACGATAAATGTAACCGTCTCAGAGAGAAAAGCGGCCAATTTGACGATCTGGCTTTAAGTCGATTTGATAACAAATGACGAAAACGGACGGAATTCTCTGGTTTTTACTACATATGAACACTTTTCACATTCTCCCGTGCAACGCGGCTGCTAGTCCTCCTTTCATGCAAAATCGTAAGGTCCTAGGTCATGTCCAAGCCACCAAAGACGGCTAAAAACTGAATAATCGACAACTAAAACTTGAATTGTACTACTTCTTACTGGCTATTGCTTCAACTTAGAAGCTTCTTCTGTGTTCTACTATGGTGCTTTTAGTGTTTCCGCATACCGCAGCACGCGACATTGTTTTGCAGACGATAAATGTAACCGTTTGAGAGAGAAGAATGGCCAATGTGACGATCTGGCTTGAAGTCAATTCGTTATAAATGACGAAAACGGACGGATTTCTCAGGTTTTCACTACATATGAACACTTTTCACATTCTCCCATGCAACGCGGCTGCTAGTCCTCCTTTCATGCAAAATCTTAAGGTCCTAGATCATGTCCAAGCCACCAAAGCCGGCTAAAATGTGAATAATCGACAAGTAAAACTTGAATTGTATTACTTCTAACTGGCTATTACTTCAACTTAGAAGCTTCTTCTGTGTTCTACTATGGCGCTTTTAGTGTTTCGGCATACCGCAGCACGCGACATAGCTTTGCAGACGATAAATGTAACCGTTTCAGAGTGTAGAGCGGCCAATGTGACGATCTGGCTTTAAGTCGATTCAATAACAAATGACGAAAACGGACGGATTTCTCAGCTTTTTACTACATATGAACACTTTTCACATTCTCCCGTGCAACGCGGCTGCTAGTCTTCCTTTCATGCAAAATCTTAAGGTTCCATCTCATGTCCAAGCCACGAAAGCCGGCTAAAAGTGAATAATCGACAGCTAAAACTTGAATTGTACTACTTCTTACTGGCTATTACTTCAACTTAGAAGCTTCTTCTGTGTTCTACTATGATGCTTTTAGTGTTTCGGCATACCGCAGCACGCGACATAGCTTTGCAGACGATAAATGTAACCGTCTCAATGAGAAAAGCGGCCAATGTGACGATCTGGCTTTAAGTCGATTCGATAACAAATGACGAAAACGGACGAATTTCTCAGGTTTATACTACATGTGAACACGTTTCACATTCTCCCGTGCAACGCGGCTGCTAGTCCTCCTTTCATGCAAAATCTTAAGGTCCTAGGTCATGTCATAGCCACCAAAGCCGGCTAAAAAGTGAATAATCGACAACTAAAACTTGAATTGTACTACTTCTTACTAGCTATTACTTCAACTTAGAAGCTTCTTCTCTGTTCTACTATGGTGCTTTTAGTGTTTCCGCATACCGCAGCACGCGACATAGCTTTGCAGACGATAAATGTAACCGTTTCAGAGAGTAGAGCGGCCAATGTGACGATCTGGCTTTAAGTCGATTCGATAACAAATGACGAAAACGGACGGATTTCTCAGCTTTTTACTACATATGAACACTTTTCACATTCTCCCGTGCAACGCGGCTGCTAGTCCTCCTTTCATGCAAAATCATAAGGTTCCATCTCATGTCCAAGCCACGAAAGCAGGCTAAAAGTGAATAATCGACAACTAAAACTTGAATTGTACTACTTCTTACTGGCTATTACTTCAACTTAGAAGCTTCTTCTGTGTTCTACTATGGTGGTTTTAGTGTATCGGCATACCGCAGCACGCGACATAGCTTTGCAGACGATAAATGTAACCGTTTGAGAGAGAAGAATGGCCAATGTGACGATCTGGCTTGAAGTCAATTCCATAACAAATGACGAAAACGGACGGATTTCTCAGGTTTTTACTACATATGAACACTTTTCACATTCCCCCATGCAACGCGGCTGCTAGTTCTCCTTTCATGCAAAATCTTAAGGTCCTAGGTCATGTCCAAGCCACCAAAGCCGGCTAAAATGTGAATAATCGACATATAAAACTTGAATTGTATTACTCTTACTGGCTATTACTTCAACTTAGAAGCTTCTTCTGTGTTCTACTATGGTGCTTTTAGTGTCTCCGCATACCGCAGCACGCGACATAGCTTTGCAGACGATAAATGTAACCGTCTCAGAGAGAAAAGCGGCCAATTTGACGATCTGGCTTTAAGTCGATTTGATAACAAATGACGAAAACGGACGGAATTCTCTGGTTTTTACTACATATGAACACTTTTCACATTCTCCCGTGCAACGCGGCAGCTAGTCCTCCTTTCATGCAAAATCGTAAGGTCCTAGGTCATGTCCAAGCCACCAAAGACGGCTAAAAACTGAATAATCGACAACTAAAACTTGAATTGTACTACTTCTTACTGGCTATTACTTCAACTTAGAAGTTTCTTCTGTGTTCTACTATGGTGCTTTTAGTGTTTCCGCATACCGCAGCACGCGACATTGTTTTGCAGACGATAAATGTAACCGTTTGAGAGAGAAGAATGGCCAATGTGACGATCTGGCTTGAAGTCAATTCGTTATAAATGACGAAAACGGACGGATTTCTCAGGTTTTTACTACATATGAACACTTTTCACATTCTCCCATGCAACGCGGCTGCTAGTCCTCCTTTCATGCAAAATCTTAAGGTCCTAGATCATGTCCAAGCCACCAAAGCCGGCTAAAATGTGAATAATCGACAAGTAAAACTTGATTTGTTTTACTTCTTACTGGCTATTACTTCAACTTAGAAGCTTCTTGTGTGTTCTACTATGGCGCTTTTAGTGTTTCGGCATACCGCAGCACGCGACATAGCTTTGCAGACGATAAATGTAACCGTTTCAGAGTGTAGAGCGGCCAATGTGACGATCTGGCTTTAAGTCGATTCAATAACAAATGACGAAAACGGACGGATTTCTCAGCTTTTTACTACATATGAACACTTTTCACATTCTCCCGTGCAACGCGGCTGCTAGTCTTCCATTCATGCAAAATCTTAAGGTTCCATCTCATGTCCAAGCCACGAAAGCCGGCTAAAAGTGAATAATCGACAACTAAAACTTGAATTGTACTACTTCTTACTGGCTATTACTTCAACTTAGAAGCTTCTTCTGTGTTCTACTATGGTGATTTTAGTGTTTCGGCATACCGCAGCACGCGACATAGCTTTGCAGACGATAAATGTAACCGTCTCAATGAGAAAAGCGGCCAATGTGACGATCTGGCTTTAAGTCGATTCGATAACAAATGACGAAAACGGACGAATTTCTCAGGTTTATACTACATGTGAACACGTTTCACATTCTCCCGTGCAACGCGGCTGCTAGTCCTCCTTTCATGCAAAATCTTAAGGTCCTAGGTCATGTCATAGCCACCAAAGCCGGCTAAAAAGTGAATAATCGACAACTAAAACTTGAATTGTACTACTTCTTACTAGCTATTACTTCAACTTAGAAGCTTCTTCTCTGTTCTACTATGGTGCTTTTAGTGTTTCCGCATACCGCAGCACGCGACATAGCTTTGCAGACGATAAATGTAACCGTTTCAGAGAGTAGAGCGGCCAATGTGACGATCTGGCTTGAAGTCAATTCCATAACAAATGACGAAAACGGACGGATTTCTCAGGTTTTTACTACATATGAACACTTTTCACATTCCCCCATGCAACGCGGCTGCTAGTTCTCCTTTCATGCAAAATCTTAAGGTCCTAGGTGATGTCCAAGCCACCAAAGCCGGCTAAAATGTGAATAATCGACATATAAAACTTGAATTGTATTACTTCTTACTGGCTATTACTTCAACTTAGAAGCTTCTTCCGTGTTCTACTATGGTGCTTTTAGTGTCTCCGCATACCGCAGCACGCGACATAGCTTTGCAGACGATAAATGTAACCGTCTCAGAGAGAAAAGCGGCCAATTTGACGATCTGGCTTTAAGTCGATTTGATAACAAATGACGAAAACGGACGGAATTCTCTGGTTTTTACTACATATGAACACTTTTCACATTCTCCCATGCAACGCGGCAGCTAGTCCTCCTTTCAAGCAAAATCGTAAGGTCCTAGGTCATGTCCAAGCCACCAAAGCCGGCTAAAATTTGAAGAATCGACAACTAAAACTTGAATTGTACTACATCTTACTGGCTTTTACTTCAACTTAGAAGCTTCTTCTGTGTTCTACTATGGTGCTTTTAGTGTCTCCGCATACCGCAGCACGCGACATAGCTTTGCAGACAATAAATGTAGCCTCTTCAGAGAGAAAAGCGGCCAATGTGACGATCTGGCTTTAAGTCGGTTCGATAACAAATAACGAAAACGGACGGATTTCTCAGGTTTTTACTACATATGAAACCTTTTCACATTCTCCCGTTCAACGCGGCTGCTAGACCTCCTTTCATGCAAAATCTTAAGGTCCTAGGTCATGTCCAAGCCACCAAAGCCGGCTAAAAAGTGAATAATCGACAAATAAAACTTCAATTGTACTACTTCTTACTGGCTATTACTTCAACTTAGAAGCTTCTTCTGTGTTCTACTATGGTGCTTTTAGTGTTTCGGCATACCGCAGCACGCGACATAGCTTTGCAGACGATAAATGTAACCGTCTCAATGAGAAAAGCGGCCAATGTGACGATCTGGCTTTAAGTCGATTCGATAACAAATGACGAAAACGGACGAATTTCCCAGGTTTTTACTACATATGAACACATTTCACATTCTCCCGTGCAACGCGGCTGCTAGTCTTCCTTTCATGCAAAATCTTAAGGTTCCATCTCATGTCCAAGCCAAGAAAGCAGGCAAAAAGTGAATAATCGACAACTAAAACTTGAATTGTACTACTTCTTACTGGCTATTACTTCAACTTAGAAGCTTCTTCTGTGTTCTACTATGGTGCTTTTAGTGTTTCGGCATACCGCAGCACGCGACATAGCTTTGCAGACGATAAATGTAACCGTTTCAGAGAGTAGAGCGGCCAATGTGACGATCTGGCTTTAAGTCGAGTCGATAACAAATGACGAAAACGGACGGATTTCTCAGCTTTTTACTACATATGAACACTTTTCACATTCCCCCATGCAACGCGGCTGCTAGTCCTCCTTTCATGCAAAATCATAAGGTTCCATCTCATGTCCAAGCCACGAAAGCAGGCTAAAAATGAATAATCGACAACTAAAACTTGAATTGTACTACTTCTTACTGGCTATTACTTCAACTTAGAAGCTTCTTCTGTGTTCTACTATGGTGGTTTTAGTGTATCGGCATACCGCAGCACGCGACATAGCTTTGCAGACGATAAATGTAACCGTTTGAGAGAGAAGAATGGCCAATGTGACGATCTGGCTTGAAGTCAATTCGATAACAAATGACGAAAACGGACGGATTTCTCAGGTTTTTACTACATATGAACACTTTTCACATTCCCCCATGCAACGCGGCTGCTAGTTCTCCTTTCATGCAAAATCTTAAGGTCCTAGGTCATGTCCAAGCCACCAAAGCCGGCTAAAATGTGAATAATCGTCATATAAAACTTGAATTGTATTACTCTTACTGGCTATTACTTCAACTTAGAAGCTTCTTCTGTGTTCTACTATGGTGCTTTTAGTGTCTCCGCATACCGCAGCACGCGACATAGCTTTGCAGACGATAAATGTAACCGTCTCAGAGAGAAAAGCGGCCAATTTGACGATCTGGCTTTAAGTCGATTTGATAACAAATGACGAAAACGGACGGAATTCTCTGGTTTTTACTACATATGAACACTTTTCACATTCTCCCGTGCAACGCGGCAGCTAGTCCTCCTTTCATGCAAAATCGTAAGGTCCTAGGTCATGTCCAAGCCACCAAAGCCGGCTAAAATTTGAAGAATCGACAACTAAAACTTGAATTGTACTACATCTTACTGGCTATTACTTCAACTTAGAAGCTTCTTCTGTGTTCTACTATGGTGCTTTTAGTGTCTCCGCATACCGCAGCACGCGACATAGCTTTGCAGACGATAAATGTAATCGTTTGAGAGAGTATAGCGGCCAATGTGACGATCTGGCTTTAATTCGATTCGATAACAAATTACGAAAACGGACGGATTTCTCAGCTTTTTACTACATATGAACACTTTCCACATTCTCCCGTGCAACGCGGCTACTAGTCTTCCTTTCATGCAAAATCTTAAGGTTCCATCTCATGTCCAAGCCACGAAAGCCGGCTAAAAGTGAATAATCGACAACTAAAACTTGAATTGTACTACTTCTTACTGGCTATTACTTCAACTTAGAAGCTTCTTCTGTGTTCTACTATGGTGCTTTTAGTGTTTCGGCATACCGCAGCACGCGACATAGCTTTGCAGACGATAAATGTAACCGTTTCAGAGATTAGAGCGGCCAATGTGACGATCTGGCTTTAAGTCGATTCGATAACAAATGACGAAAACGGACGGATTTCTCAGCTTTTTACTACATATGAACACATTTCACATTCTCACGTGCAACGCGGCTGCATGTACTCCTTTCATGCAAAATCTTAAGGTCCTAGGTCATGTCCAAGCCACCAAAGCCGGCTAAAAAGTGAATAATCGTCAACTAAAACTTGAATTGTACTACTTCTTACTGGCTATTACTTCAACTTAGAAGCTTCTTCTCTGTTCTACTATGGTGCTTTTAGTGTCTCCGCATACCGCAGCACGCGACATAGCTTTGCAGACAATAAATGTAGCCTCCTCAGAGAGAAAAGCGGCCAATGTGACGATCTGGCTTTAAGTCGGTTCGATAACAAATAACGAAAACGGACGGATTTCTCAGGTTTTTACTACATATGAACACTTTTCACATTCTCCCGTTCAACGCGGCTGCTAGACCTCCTTTCATGCAAAATCTTAAGGTCCTAGGTCATGTCCAAGCTACCAAAGCCGGCTAAAAAGTGAATAATCGACAAATAAAACTTCAATTGTACTACTTCTCACTGGCTATTACTTCAACTTAGAAGCTTCTTCTGTGTTCTACTATGGTGATTTTAGTGTTTCGGCATACCGCAGCACGCGACATAGCTTTGCAGACCATAAATGTAACCGTTTGAGAGAGAAGAATGGCCAATATGACGATCTGGCTTGAAGTCAATTCGATAACAAATGACGAAAACGGACGGATTTCTCAGGCTTTTACTACATATGAACACTTTTCACATTCCGCCATGCAACGCGGCTGCTAGTCCTCCTTTCATGCAAAATCTTAAGGTCCTAGGTCATGTCCAAGCCACCAAAGCCGGCTAAAATGTGAATAATCGACATATTAAACTTGAATTGTATTACTCTTACTGGCTATTACTTCAACTTAGAAGCTTCTTCTGTGTTCTACTATGGTGCTTTTAGTGTCTCCGCATACCGCAGCACGCGACATAGCTTTGCAGACGATAAATGTAACCGTCTCAGAGAGAAAAGCGTCCAATTTGACGATCTGGCTTTAAGTCGATTTGATAACAAATGACGAAAACGGACGGAATTCTCAGGTTTTTACTACATATGAACACTTTTCACATTCTCCCGTGCAACGCGGCAGCTAGTCCTCCTTTCATGCAAAATCGTAAGGTCCTAGGTCATGTCCAAGCCACCAAAGCCGGCTAAAATTTGAAGAATCGACAACTAAAACTTGAATTGTACTACGTCTTACTGGCTATTACTTCAACTTAGAAGCATCTTCTGTGTTCTACTATGGTGCTTTTAGTGTCTCCGCATACCGCAGCACGCGACATAGCTTTGCAGACGATAAATGTAACCGTTTCAGAGAGTAGAGCGGCCAATGTGACGATCTGACTTTAATTCGATTCGATAACAAATTACGAAAACGGACGGATTTCTCAGCTTTTTACTACATATGTACACTTTCCACATTCTCCCGTGCAACGCGGCTGCTAGTCTTCCTTTCATGCAAAATCTTAAGGTTCCATCTCATGTCCAAGCCACGAAAGCCGGCTAAAAGTGAATAATCGACAACTAAAACTTGAATTGTACTACTTCTTACTGGCTATTACTTCAACTTAGAAGCTTCTTCTGTGTTCTACTATGGTGCTTTTAGTGTTTCGGCATACCGCAGCACGCGACATAGCTTTGCAGACGATAAATGTAACCGTTTCAGAGATTAGAGCGGCCAATGTGACGATCTGGCTTTAAGTCGATTCGATAACAAATGACGAAAACGGACGGATTTCTCAGCTTTTTACTACATATGAACACATTTCACATTCTCCCGGGCAACGCGGCTGCATGTACTCCTTTCATGCAAAATCTTAAGGTCCTAGGTCATGTCCAAGCCACCAAAGCCGGCTAAAAAGTGAATAATCGACAAATAAAACTTCAATTGTACTACTTCTTACTGGCTATTACTTCAACTTAGAAGCTTCTTCTGTGTTCTACTATGGTGCTTTTAGTGTTTCGGCATACCGCAGCACGCGACATAGCTTTGCAGACGATAAATGTAACCGTTTCAGAGATTAGAGCGGCCAATGTGACGATCTGGCTTTAAGTCGATTCGATAACAAATGACGAAAACGGACGGATTTCTCAGCTTTTTACTACATATGAACACTTTTCACATTCTCCTGTGCAACGCGGCTGCTAGTCTTCCTTTCATGCAAAATCTTAAGGTTCCATCTCACGTCCAAGCCAAGAAACCAGGCTAAAAGTGAATAATCGACAACTAAAACTTGAATTGTACTACTTCTTACTGGCTATTACTTAAACTTAGAAGCTTCTTCTCTGTTCTACTATGGTGCTTTTAGTGTTTCGGCATACCGCAGCACGCGACATAGCTTTGCAGACGATAAATGTAACCGTCTCAATGAGAAAAGCGGCCAATGTGACGATCTGGCTAAGTCGATTCGATAACAAATGACGAAAACGGACGAATTTCCCAGGTTTTTACTACATATGAACACATTTCACATTCTCCCGTGCAACGCGGCTGCATGTACTCCTTTCATGCAAAATCTTAAGGTCCTAGGTCATGTCCAAGCCACCAAAGCCGGCCAAAAATTGAATAATCGTCAACTAAAACTTGAATTGTACTACTTCTTACTGGCTATTACTTCAACTTAGAAGCTTCTTCTGTGTTATACTATGGTGCTTTTAGTGTTTCCGCATACTGCAGCACGCGACATAGCTTTGCAGACGATAAATGTAACCGTTTCAGACAGTAGAGCGGCCAATGTGACGATCTGGCTTTAAGTCGATTCGACAACAAATGACGAAAACGGACGGATTTCTCAGCTTTTTACTACATATGAACACTTTTCACATTCTCCCGTGCAACGCGGCTGCTAATCTTCCTTTCATGCAAAATCTTAAGGTTCCATCTCATGTCCAAGCCAAGAAAGCAGGCAAAAAGTGAATAATCGACAACTAAAACTTGAATTGTACTACTTCTTACTGGCTATTACTTCAACTTAGAAGCTTCTTCTGTGTTCTACTATGGTGCTTTTAGTGTCTCCGCACACCGCAGCACGCGACATAGCTTTGCAGACGATAAATGTAACCGTCTATATGAGAAAAGCGGCCAATGTGACGATCTGGCTTTAAGTCGATTCGATAACAAATGACGAAAACGGACGGATTTCTCAGGTTTTTACTATATATGAACACTTTTCACATTCCCCCATGCAACGCGGCTGCTAGTCCTCCTTTCATGCAAAATCTTAAGGTCCTAGGTCATGTCCAAGCCACCAAAGCCGCCTAAAATGTGAATAATCGACAAGTTAAACTTGAATTGTACTACTTCTTACTGGCTATTACTTCAACTTAGAAGCTTCTTCTCTGTTCTACTATGGTGCTTTTAGTGCTTCCGCATACCCCAGCAGGCGACATAGCTTTGCAGACAATAAATGTAACCGTTTCAGAGAGTAGAGCGGCCAATGTGACGATCTGGCTTTAAGTCAATTCAATAACAAATGACTAAAACGAACGGATTTCTCAGGGTTTTACTACATATTAACACTTTTCACATTCTCCCGTGCAACGCGGCTGCTAGTCTTCCTTTCATGCAAAATCTTAAGGTTCCATCTCATGTCCAAGCCACGAAAGCCGGCTAAAAGTGAATAATCGACAACTAAAACTTGAATTGTACTACTTCTTACTGGATATTACTTCAACTTAGAAGCTTCTTCTGTGTTCTACTATGGTGCTTTTAGTGTTTCGGCATACCGCAGCACGCGACATAGCTTTGCAGACGATAAATGTAACCGTTTGAGAGAGAAGAACGGCCAATGTGACGATCTGGCTTGAAGTCAATTCGATAACAAATGACGAAAACGGACGGAATTCTCTGGTTTTTACTACATATGAACACTTTTCACATTCTCCCGTGCGACGCGGCTGCTAGTCCTCCTTTCATGCAAAATCTTAAGGTCCTAGGACATGTCCAAGCCACCAAACCCGGCTAAAAAGTGAATAATCGACAACTAAAACTTGAATTGTACTACTTCTTACTGGCTATTACTTCAACTTAGAAGCTTCTTCTGTGTTCTACTATGGTGCTTTTAGTGTCTCCGCATACCGCAGCACGCGACATAGCTTTGCAGACGATAAATGTAACCGTTTCAGACAGTAGAGCGGCCAATGTGACGATCTGGCTTTAAGTCAATTCGACAACAAATGACGAAAACGGACGGATTTCTCAGGTTTTTACTATATATGAACACTTTTCACATTCCCCCATGCAACGCGGCTGCTAGACCTCCTTTCATGCAAAATCTTAAGGTCCTAGGTCATGTCCAAGCCACCAAAGCCGCCTAAAATGTGAATAATCGACAAGTTAAACTTGAATTGTACTACATCTTACTGGCTATTACTTCAACTTAGAAGCTTCTTCTGTGTTCTACTATGGTGCTTTTAGTGTTTCGGCATACCGCAGCACGCGACATAGCTTTGCAGACGATAAATGTAACCGTTTGAGAGAGAAGAACGGCCAATGTGACGATCTGGCTTGAAGTCAATTCGATAACAAATGACGAAAACGGACGGAATTCTCTGGTTTTTACTACATATGAACACTTTTCACATTCTCCCGTGCAACGCGGCTGCTAGTCCTCCTTTCATGCAAAATCCTAAGGTCCTAGGACATGTCCAAGCCACCAAAGCCGGCTAAAAAGTGAATAATCGACAACTAAAACTTGAATTGTACTACTTCTCACTGGCTATTACTTCAACTTAGAAGCTTCTTCTGTGTTCTACTATGGTGCTTTTAGTGTCTCCGCATACCGCAGCACGAGACATAGCTTTGCAGACAATAATTGTAACCTCCTCAGAGAGAAAAGCGGCCAATGTGACGATCTGGCTTTAAGTCGATTCGATAACAAATGACGAAAACGGACGGATTTCTCAGCTTTTTACTACATATGAACACTTTTCACATTCTCCTGTGCAACGCGGCTGCTAGTCTTCCTTTCATGCAAAATCTTAAGGTTCCATCTCACGTCCAAGCCAAGAAACCAGGCTAAAAGTGAATAATCGACAACTAAAACTTGAATTGTACTACTTCTTACTGGCTATTACTTAAACTTAGAAGCTTCTTCTCTGTTCTACTATGGTGCTTTTAGTGTTTCGGCATACCGCAGCACGCGACATAGCTTTGCAGACGATAAATGTAACCGTCTCAATGAGAAAAGCGGCCAATGTGACGATCTGGCTTTAAGTCGATTCGATAACAAATGAGGAAAACGGACGAATTTCCCAGGTTTTTACTACATATGAACACATTTCACATTCTCCCGTGCAACGCGGCTGCATGTACTCCTTTCATGCAAAATCTTAAGGTCCTAGGTCATGTCCAAGCCACCAAAGCCGGCTAAAATGTGAATAATCGACATATTAAACTTGAATTGTATTACTCTTACTGGCTATTACTTCAACTTAGAAGCTTCTTCTGTGTTCTACTATGGTGCTTTTAGTGTCTCCGCATACCGCAGCACGCGACATAGCTTTGCAGACGATAAATGTAACCGTCTCAGAGAGAAAAGCGTCCAATTTGACGATCTGGCTTTAAGTCGATTTGATAACAAATGACGAAAACGGACGGAATTCTCAGGTTTTTACTACATATGAACACTTTTCACATTCTCCCGTGCAACGCGGCAGCTAGTCCTCCTTTCATGCAAAATCGTAAGGTCCTAGGTCATGTCCAAGCCACCAAAGCCGGCTAAAATTTGAAGAATCGACAACTAAAACTTGAATTGTACTACGTCTTACTGGCTATTACTTCAACTTAGAAGCATCTTCTGTGTTCTACTATGGTGCTTTTAGTGTCTCCGCATACCGCAGCACGCGACATAGCTTTGCAGACGATAAATGTAACCGTTTCAGAGAGTAGAGCGGCCAATGTGACGATCTGGCTTTAATTCGATTCGATAACAAATTACGAAAACGGACGGATTTCTCAGCTTTTTACTACATATGTACACTTTCCACATTCTCCCGTGCAACGCGGCTGCTAGTCTTCCTTTCATGCAAAATCTTAAGGTTCCATCTCATGTCCAAGCCACGAAAGCCGGCTAAAAGTGAATAATCGACAACTAAAACTTGAATTGTACTACTTCTTACTGGCTATTACTTCAACTTAGAAGCTTCTTCTGTGTTCTACTATGGTGCTTTTAGTGTTTCGGCATACCGCAGCACGCGACATAGCTTTGCAGACGATAAATGTAACCGTTTCAGAGATTAGAGCGGCCAATGTGACGATCTGGCTTTAAGTCGATTCGATAACAAATGACGAAAACGGACGGATTTCTCAGCTTTTTACTACATATGAACACATTTCACAATCTCCCGGGCAACGCGGCTGCATGTACTCCTTTCATGCAAAATCTTAAGGTCCTAGGTCATGTCCAAGCCACCAAAGCCGGCTAAAAAGTGAATAATCGTCAACTAAAACTTGAATTGTACTACTTCTTACTGGCTATTACTTCAACTTAGAAGCTTCTTCTCTGTTCTACTATGGTGCTTTTAGTGTCTCCGCATACCGCAGCACGCGACATAGCTTTGCAGACAATAAATGTAGCCTCCTCAGAGAGAAAAGCGGCCAATGTGACGATCTGGCTTTAAGTCGGTTCGATAACAAATAACGAAAACGGACGGATTTCTCAGGTTTTTACTACATATGAACACTTTTCACATTCTCCCGTTCAACGCGGCTGCTAGACCTCCTTTCATGCAAAATCTTAAGGTCCTAGGTAATGTCCAAGCCACCAAAGCCGCCTAAAATGTGAATTATCGACAAGTTAAACTTGAATTGTACTACTTCTTACTGGCTATTACTTCAACTTAGAAGCTTCTTCTCTGTTCTACTATGGTGCTTTTAGTGCTTCCGCATACCCCAGCAGGCGACATAGCTTTGCAGACAATAAATGTAACCGTTTCAGAGAGTAGAGCGGCCAATGTGACGATCTGGCTTTATGTCAATTCAATAACAAATGACTAAAACGAACGGATTTCTCAGGGTTTTACTACATATTAACACTTTTCACATTCTCCCGTGCAACGCGGCTGCTAGTCTTCCTTTCATGCAAAATCTTAAGGTTCCATCTCATGTACAAGCCACGAAAGCCGGCTAAAAGTGAATAATCGACAACTAAAACTTGAATTGTACTACTTCTTACTGGATATTACTTCAACTTAGAAGCTTCTTCTGTGTTCTACTATGGTGCTTTTAGTGTTTCGGCATACCGCAGCACGCGACATAGCTTTGCAGACGATAAATGTAACCGTTTGAGAGAGAAGAACGGCCAATGTGACGATCTGGCTTGAAGTCAATTCGATAACAAATGACGAAAACGGACGGAATTCTCTGGTTTTTACTACATATGAACACTTTTCACATTCTCCCGTGCGACGCGGCTGCTAGTCCTCCTTTCATGCAAAATCTTAAGGTCCTAGGACATGTCCAAGCCACCAAACCCGGCTAAAAAGTGAATAATCGACAACTAAAACTTGAATTGTACTACTTCTTACTGGCTATTACTTCAACTTAGAAGCTTCTTCTGTGTTCTACTATGGTGCTTTTAGTGTCTCCGCATACCGCAGCACGCGACATAGCTTTGCAGACGATAAATGTAACCGTTTCAGACAGTAGAGCGGCCAATGTGACGATCTGGCTTTAAGTCAATTCGACAACAAATGACGAAAACGGACGGATTTCTCAGGTTTTTACTATATATGAACACTTTTCACATTCCCCCATGCAACGCGGCTGCTAGACCTCCTTTCATGCAAAATCTTAAGGTCCTAGGTCATGTCCAAGCCACCAAAGCCGCCTAAAATGTGAATAATCGACAAGTTAAACTTGAATTGTACTACATCTTACTGGCTATTACTTCAACTTAGAAGCTTCTTCTGTGTTCTACTATGGTGCTTTTAGTGTTTCGGCATACCGCAGCACGCGACATAGCTTTGCAGACGATAAATGTAACCGTTTGAGAGAGAAGAACGGCCAATGTGACGATCTGGCTTGAAGTCAATTCGATAACAAATGACGAAAACGGACGGAATTCTCTGGTTTTTACTACATATGAACACTTTTCACATTCTCCCGTGCAACGCGGCTGCTAGTCCTCCTTTCATGCAAAATCTTAAGGTCCTAGGACATGTCCAAGCCACCAAAGCCGGCTAAAAAGTGAATAATCGACAACTAAAACTTGAATTGTACTACTTCTCACTGGCTATTACTTCAACTTAGAAGCTTCTTCTGTGTTCTACTATGGTGCTTTTAGTGTCTCCGCATACCGCAGCACGAGACATAGCTTTGCAGACAATAATTGTAACCTCCTCAGAGAGAAAAGCGGCCAATGTGACGATCTGGCTTTAAGTCGATTCGATAACAAATGACGAAAACGGACGGATTTCTCAGGTTTTTACTACATATGAACACTTTTCACATTCTCCCGTGTAACGCGGCTGCTAGACCTCCTTTCATGCAAAATCTTAAGGTCCTAGGTCATGTCCAAGCCACCAAAGCCGGCTAAAATGGGAGTAGTCGACAAGTAAAACTTGAATTGTATTACTTCTTACTGGCTATTACTTCAACTTAGAAGCTTCTTCTGTGTTCTACTATGGTGCTTTTAGTGTCTCCGCATACCGAAGCACGCGACATAGCTTTGCAGACAATAAATGTAACCTCCTCAGAGAGAAAAGCGGCCAATGTGACGATCTGGCTTTAAGTCGATTCGATAACAAATGACGAAAACAGACGGATTTCTCAGGTTTTTATTATATATGAACACTTTTCACATTCTCCCGTGCAACGCGGCTGCTAGACCTCCTTTCATGCAAAATCTTAAGGTCCTAGGTCATGTCCAAGCCACCAAAGCCGGCTAAAAAGTGAATAATCGACAAATAAAACTTGAATTGTACTACTTCTTACTGGCTATTACTTCAACTTAGAAGCTTCTTCTGAGTTCTACTATGGTGCTTTTAGTGTTTCCGCATACCACAGCACGCGACATAGCTTTGCAGACGATAAATGTAACCGTTTGAGAGAAAAGAATGGCCAATGTGATGATCTGGCTTGAAGTCAATTCGATAACAAATGACTAAAACGGACGGAATTCTCTGGTTTTTACTACATATGAACACTTTTCACATTCTCCCGTGCAACGCGGCTGCTAGTCCTCCTTTCATGCAAAATCTTAAGGTCCTAGGTCATGTCCAAGCCACCAAAGCCGGCTAAAAAGTGAATAATCGTCAACTAAAACTAGAATTGTACTACATCTTACTGGCTATTACTTCAACTTGGAAGCTTCTTCTGTGTTCTACTATGGTGCTTTTAATGTCTCCGCATACCGCAGCACGCGACATAGCTTTGCAGCCGATAAATGTAACCGTCTCAGAGAGAAAAGCGGCCAATGTGACGATCTGGCTTTAAAACGATTAGATACCAAATGACGAAAACGGACGGATTTCTCAGGTTTTTACTACATATGAACACTTTTTACATTCTCCCGTGCAGGCGGCTGCTAGTCCTCCTTTCATGCAAAATCGTAAGGTCCTAGGTCATGTCCAAGCCACCAAAGACGGCTAAAAACTGAATAATCGACAAGTAAAACTTGAATTGTACTACTTCTTACTGGCTATTGCTTCAACTTAGAAGCTTCTCCTGTATTCTGCTATGGTGCTTTTAGTGTCTCCGCATACCGCAGCACGCGACATAGCTTTGCAGACAATAAATGTAACCTCCTCAGAGAGAAAAGCAACCAATGTGACGATCTGGCTTTAAGTCGATTCGATAACAAATGACGAAAACGGACGGATTTCTCAGGTTTTTACTATATATGAACACTTTTCACATTCTCCTGCGCAACGCGGCTGCTAGACCTCCTTTCATGCAAAATCTTATGGTCCTAGGTCATGTCCAAGCCACTAAAGCCGGCTAAAAAGTGAATAATCGTCAACTAAAACTTGAATTGTACTACTTCTTACTGGCTATTACTTCAACTTAGAAGCTTCTTCTCTGTTCTACTATGGTGCTTTTAGTGTCTCCGCATACCGCAGCACGCGACATAGCTTTGCAGACAATAAATGTAGCCTCCTCAGAGAGAAAAGCGGCCAATGTGACGATCTGGCTTTAAGTCGGTTCGATAACAAATAACGAAAACGGACGGATTTCTCAGGTTTTTACTACATATGAACACTTTTCACATTCTCCCGTTCAACGCGGCTGCTAGACCTCCTTTCATGCAAAATCTTAAGGTCCTAGGTCATGTCCAAGCCACCAAAGCCGGCTAAAAAGTGAATAATCGACAAATAAAACTTCAATTGTACTACTTCTTACTGGCTATTACTTCAACTTAGAAGCTTCTTCTGTGTTCTACTATGGTGCTTTTAGTGTTTCGGCATACCGCAGCACGCGACATAGCTTTGCAGACGATAAATGTAACCGTTTCAGAGATTAGAGCGGCCAATGTGACGATCTGGCTTTAAGTCGATTCGATAACAAATGACGAAAACGGACGGATTTCTCAGCTTTTTACTACATATGAACACTTTTCACATTCTCCTGTGCAACGCGGCTGCTAGTCTTCCTTTCATGCAAAATCTTAAGGTTCCATCTCACGTCCAAGCCAAGAAACCAGGCTAAAAGTGAATAATCGACAACTAAAACTTGAATTGTACTACTTCTTACTGGCTATTACTTAAACTTAGAAGCTTCTTCTCTGTTCTACTATGGTGCTTTTAGTGTTTCGGCATACCGCAGCACGCGACATAGCTTTGCAGACGATAAATGTAACCGTCTCAATGAGAAAAGCGGCCAATGTGACGATCTGGCTTTAAGTCGATTCGATAACAAATGACGAAAACGGACGAATTTCCCAGGTTTTTACTACATATGAACACATTTCACATTCTCCCGTGCAACGCGGCTGCATGTACTCCTTTCATGCAAAATCTTAAGGTCCTAGGTCATGTCCAAGCCACCAAAGCCGGCCAAAAATTGAATAATCGTCAACTAAAACTTGAATTGTACTACTTCTTACTGGCTATTACTTCAACTTAGAAGCTTCTTCTGTGTTATACTATGGTGCTTTTAGTGTTTCCGCATACTGCAGCACGCGACAAAGCTTTGCAGACGATAAATGTAACCGTTTCAGACAGTAGAGCGGCCAATGTGACGATCTGGCTTTAAGTCGATTCGACAACAAATGACGAAAACGGACGGATTTCTCAGCTTTTTACTACATATGAACACTTTTCACATTCTCCCGTGCAACGCGGCTGCTAATCTTCCTTTCATGCAAAATCTTAAGGTTCCATCTCATGTCCAAGCCAAGAAAGCAGGCAAAAAGTGAATAATCGACAACTAAAACTTGAATTGTACTACTTCTTACTGGCTATTACTTCAACTTAGAAGCTTCTTCTGTGTTCTACTATGGTGCTTTTAGTGTCTCCGCACACCGCAGCACGCGACATAGCTTTGCAGACGATAAATGTAACCGTCTATATGAGAAAAGCGGCCAATGTGACGATCTGGCTTTAAGTCGATTCGATAACAAATGACGAAAACGGACGGATTTCTCAGGTTTTTACTATATATGAACACTTTTCACATTCCCCCATGCAACGCGGCTGCTAGTCCTCCTTTCATGCAAAATCTTAAGGTCCTAGGTCATGTCCAAGCCACCAAAGCCGCCTAAAATGTGAATAATCGACAAGTTAAACTTGAATTGTACTACTTCTTACTGGCTATTACTTCAACTTAGAAGCTTCTTCTCTGTTCTACTATGGTGCTTTTAGTGCTTCCGCATACCCCAGCAGGCGACATAGCTTTGCAGACAATAAATGTAACCGTTTCAGAGAGTAGAGCGGCCAATGTGACGATCTGGCTTTAAGTCAATTCAATAACAAATGACTAAAACGAACGGATTTCTCAGGGTTTTACTACATATTAACACTTTTCACATTCTCCCGTGCAACGCGGCTGCTAGTCTTCCTTTCATGCAAAATCTTAAGGTTCCATCTCATGTCCAAGCCACGAAAGCCGGCTAAAAGTGAATAATCGACAACTAAAACTTGAATTGTACTACTTCTTACTGGATATTACTTCAACTTAGAAGCTTCTTCTGTGTTCTACTATGGTGCTTTTAGTGTTTCGGCATGCCGCAGCACGCGACATAGCTTTGCAGACGATAAATGTAACCGTTTGAGAGAGAAGAACGGCCAATGTGACGATCTGGCTTGAAGTCAATTCGATAACAAATGACGAAAACGGACGGAATTCTCTGGTTTTTACTACATATGAACACTTTTCACATTCTCCCGTGCGACGCGGCTGCTAGTCCTCCTTTCATGCAAAATCTTAAGGTCCTAGGACATGTCCAAGCCACCAAACCCGGCTAAAAAGTGAATAATCGACAACTAAAACTTGAATTGTACTACTTCTTACTGGCTATTACTTCAACTTAGAAGCTTCTTCTGTGTTCTACTATGGTGCTTTTAGTGTCTCCGCATACCGCAGCACGCGACATAGCTTTGCAGACGATAAATGTAACCGTTTCAGACAGTAGAGCGGCCAATGTGACGATCTGGCTTTAAGTCAATTCGACAACAAATGACGAAAACGGACGGATTTCTCAGGTTTTTACTATATATGAACACTTTTCACATTCCCCCATGCAACGCGGCTGCTAGACCTCCTTTCATGCAAAATCTTAAGGTCCTAGGTCATGTCCAAGCCACCAAAGCCGCCTAAAATGTGAATAATCGACAAGTTAAACTTGAATTGTACTACATCTTACTGGCTATTACTTCAACTTAGAAGCTTCTTCTGTGTTCTACTATGGTGCTTTTAGTGTTTCGGCATACCGCAGCACGCGACATAGCTTTGCAGACGATAAATGTAACCGTTTGAGAGAGAAGAACGGCCAATGTGACGATCTGGCTTGAAGTCAATTCGATAACAAATGACGAAAACGGACGGAATTCTCTGGTTTTTACTACATATGAACACTTTTCACATTCTCCCGTGCAACGCGGCTGCTAGTCCTCCTTTCATGCAAAATCTTAAGGTCCTAGGACATGTCCAAGCCACCAAAGCCGGCTAAAAAGTGAATAATCGACAACTAAAACTTGAATTGTACTACTTCTCACTGGCTATTACTTCAACTTAGAAGCTTCTTCTGTGTTCTACTATGGTGCTTTTAGTGTCTCCGCATACCGCAGCACGAGACATAGCTTTGCAGACAATAATTGTAACCTCCTCAGAGAGAAAAGCGGCCAATGTGACGATCTGGCTTTAAGTCGATTCGATAACAAATGACGAAAACGGACGGATTTCTCAGGTTTTTACTACATATGAACACTTTTCACATTCTCCCGTGTAACGCGGCTGCTAGACCTCCTTTCATGCAAAATCTTAAGGTCCTAGGTCATGTCCAAGCCACCAAAGCCGGCTAAAATGGGAGTAGTCGACAAGTAAAACTTGAATTGTATTACTTCTTACTGGCTATTACTTCAACTTAGAAGCTTCTTCTGTGTTCTACTATGGTGCTTTTAGTGTCTCCGCATACCGAAGCACGCGACATAGCTTTGCAGACAATAAATGTAACCTCCTCAGAGAGAAAAGCGGCCAATGTGACGATCTGGCTTTAAGTCGATTCGATAACAAATGACGAAAACGGACGGATTTCTCAGGTTTTTATTATATATGAACACTTTTCACATTCTCCCGTGCAACGCGGCTGCTAGACCTCCTTTCATGCAAAATCTTAAGGTCCTAGGTCATGTCCAAGCCACCAAAGCCGGCTAAAAAGTGAATAATCGACAAATAAAACTTGAATTGTACTACTTCTTACTGGCTATTACTTCAACTTAGAAGCTTCTTCTGAGTTCTACTATGGTGCTTTTAGTGTTTCCGCATACCGCAGCACGCGACATAGCTTTGCAGACGATAAATGTAACCGTTTGAGAGAGAAGAATGGCCAATGTGATGATCTGGCTTGAAGTCAATTCGATAACAAATGACTAAAACGGACGGAATTCTCTGGTTTTTACTACATATGAACACTTTTCACATTCTCCCGTGCAACGCGGCTGCTAGTCCTCCTTTCATGCAAAATCTTAAGGTCCTAGGTCATGTCCAAGCCACCAAAGCCGGCTAAAAAGTGAATAATCGTCAACTAAAACTAGAATTGTACTACATCTTACTGGCTATTACTTCAACTTGGAAGCTTCTTCTGTGTTCTACTATGGTGCTTTTAATGTCTCCGCATACCGCAGCACGCGACATAGCTTTGCAGCCGATAAATGTAACCGTATCAGAGAGAAAAGCGGTCAATGTGACGATCTGGCTTTAAAATGATTAGATACCAAATGACGAAAACGGACGGATTTCTCAGGTTTTTACTACATATGAACACTTTTTACATTCTCCCGTGCAGGCGGCTGCTAGTCCTCCTTTCATGCAAAATCGTAAGGTCCTAGGTCATGTCCAAGCCACCAAAGACGGCTAAAAACTGAATAATCGACAAGTAAAACTTGAATTGTACTACTTCTTACTGGCTATTGCTTCAACTTAGAAGCTTCTCCTGTATTCTGCTATGGTGCTTTTAGTGTCTCCGCATACCGCAGCACGCGACATAGCTTTGCAGACAATAAATGTAACCTCCTCAAAGAGAAAAGCAACCAATGTGACGATCTGGCTTTAAGTCGATTCGATAACAAATGACGAAAACGGACGGATTTCTCAGGTTTTTACTATATATGAACACTTTTCACATTCTCCTGTGCAACGCGGCTGCTAGACCTCCTTTCATGCAAAATCTTATGGTCCTAGGTCATGTCCAAGCCACTAAAGCCGGCTAAAAAGTGAATAATCGACAACTAAAACTTGAATTGTACTACTTCGTAATGGCTATTACTTCAACTTAGAAGCTTCTTCTGTGTTCTACTAAGGTGCTTTTAGTGTTTCGGCATACCGCAGCACGCGACATAGCTTTGCAGATGATAAATGTAACCGTCTCAATGAGAAAAGCGGCCAATGTGACGATCTGGCTTTAAGTCGATTTGATAACAAATGACGAAAACGGACGAGTTTCCCAGGTTTTTACTACATATGAACACATTTCACATTCTCCCGTGCAACGCGGCTTCAAGTACTCCTTTCATGCAAAATCTTAAGGTCCTAGGTCATGTCCAAGCCACCAAAGCCGGCTAAAAAGTGAATAATCGACAACTAAAACTTGAATTGTACTACTTCTTACTGGCTATTACTTCAACTTAGAAGCTTCTTCTGTGTTCTACTATGGTGCTTTTAGTGTCTCCGCATACCGCATCACGCGACATAGCTTTGCAGACAATAAATGTAACCTCCTCAGAGAGCAAAGCGGCCAATGTGACGATCTGGCTTTAAGTCGATTCGATAACAAATGACGAAAACGGACGGAATTCTCAGGTTTTTACTACATATGAACACTTTTCACATTCTCCCGTGCAACGCGGCTGCTAGACCTCCTTTCATGCAAAATCTTAAGGTCCTAGGTCATGTCCAAGCCACCAAAGCCGGCTAAAAAGTGAATAATCGACAAATAAAACTTGAATTGTACTACTTCTTACTGGCTATTACTTCAACTTAGTAGCTTCTTCTGTATTCTACTATGGTGCTTTTAGTGTTTCGGCATACCGCAGCACGCGACATAGCTTTGCAGCCGATAAATGTAACCGTTTGAGAGAGAAGAATGGCCAATGTGACGATCTGGCTTGTAGTCAATTCGATAACAAATGACGAAAACGGACGGATTTCGCAGGCTTTTACTACATATGAACACTTTTCACATTCCCCCATGCAACGCGGCTGCTAGTCCTCCTTTCATGCAAAATCTTAAGGTCCTAGGTCATGGCCAAGCCACCAAAGCCGGCTAAAAAGTGAATAATCGACAAATAAAACTTGAATTGTACTACTTCTTCCTGGCTATTACTTCAACTTAGAAGCTTCTTCTGTGTTCTACTATGGTGCTTTTAGTGTTTCGGCATACCGCAGCACGCGACATAGCTTTGCAGACGATAAATGTAACCGTTTCAGAGATTAGAGCGGCCAATGTGACGATCTGGCTTTAAGTCGATTCGATAACAAATGACGAAAACGGACGGATTTCTCAGCTTTTTACTACATATGAACACTTTTCACATTCTCTTGTGCAACGCGGCTGCTAGTCTTCCTTTCATGCAAAATCTTAAGGTTCCATCTCACGTCCAAGCCAAGAAACCAGGCTAAAAGTGAATAATCGACAACTAAAACTTGAATTGTACTACTTCTTACTGGCTATTACTTCAACTTAGAAGCTTCTTCTCTGTTCTACTATGGTGCTTTTAGTGTTTCGGCATACCGCAGCACGCGACATAGCTTTGCAGACGATAAATGTAACCGTCTCAATGAGAAAAGCGGCCAATGTGACGATCTGGCTGTAAGTCGATTCGATAACAAATGACGAAAACGGACGAATTTCCCAGGTTTTTACTACATATGAACACATTTCACATTCTCACGTGCAACGCGGCTGCATGTACTCCTTTCATGCAAAATCTTAAGGTCCTAGGTCATGTCCAAGCCACCAAAGCCGCCTAAAATGTGAATAATCGACAAGTTAAACTTGAATTGTACTACTTCTTACTGGCTATTACTTCAACTTAGAAGCTTCTTCTCTATTCTACTATGGTGCTTTTAGTGCTTCCGCATACCGCAGCACGCGACGTAGCTTTGCAGACAATAAATGTAACCGTTTCAGAGAGTAGAGCGGCCAATGTGACGATCTGGCTTTAAGTCAATTCGATAACAAATGACTAAAACGAACGGATTTCTCAGGGTTTTACTACATATTAACACTTTTCACATTCTCCCGTGCAACGCGGCTGCTAGACCTCCTTTCATGCAAAATCTTAAGGTTCCATCTCATGTCCAAGCCACGAAAGCCGGCTAAAAGTAAATAATCGACAACTAAAACTTGAATTGTACTACTTCTTACTGGCTATTACTTCAACTTAGAAGCTTCTTCTGTGTTCTACTATGGTGCTTTTAGTGTTTCGGCATACCGCAGCACGCGACATAGCTTTGCAGACGATAAATGTAACCGTTTGAGAGAGAAGAACGGCCAATGTGACGATCTGGCTTGTAGTCAATTCGATAACAAATGACGAAAACGGACGGAATTCTCTGGTTTTTACTACATATGAACACTTTTCACATTCTCCCGTGCAACGCGGCTGCTAGTCCTCCTTTCATGCAAAATCTTAAGGTCCTAGGACATGTCCAAGCCACCAAAGCCGGCTAAAAAGTGAATAATCGACAACTAAAACTTGAATTGTACTACTTCTTACTGGCTATTACTTCAACTTAGAAGCTTCTTCTCTGTTCTACTATAGTGCTTTTAGTGTCTGCGCATACCGCAGCACGCGACATAGCTTTGCAGACAATAATTGTAACCTCCTCAGAGAGAAAAGCGGCCAATGTGACGATCTGGCTTTAAGTCGATTCGATAACAAATGACGAAAACGGACGGATTTCTCAGGTTTTTACTACATATGAACACTTTTCACATTCTCCCGTGTAACGCGGCTGCTAGACCTCCTTTCATGCAAAATCTTAAGGTCCTAGCTCATGTCCAAGCCACCAAAGCCGGCTAAAAAGTGAATAATCGACAAATAAAACTTGAATTGTACTACTTCTTACTGGCTATTACTTCAACTTAGAAGCTTCTTCTGTGTTCTACTATGGTGCTTTTAGTGTTTCGGCATACCGCAGCACGCGACATAGCTTTGCAGACGATAAATGTAACCGTTTGAGAGAGAAGAATGGCCAATGTGACGATCTGGCTTGTAGTCAATTCGATAACAAATGACGAAAACGGACGGATATCTCAGGCTTTTACTACATATGAACACTTTTCACATTCCCCCATGCAACGCGGCTGCTAGTCCTCCTTTCATGCCAAATCTTAAGGTCCTAGGTCATGTCCAAGCCACCAAAGCCGGCTAAAATGGGAGTAGTCGACAAGTAAAACTTGAATTGTATTACTTCTTACTGGCTATTACTTCAACTTAGAAGCTTCTTCTGTGTTCTACTATGGTGCTTTTAGTGTCTCCGCATACCGAAGCACGCGACATAGCTTTGCAGACAATAAATGTAACCTCCTCAGAGAGAAAAGCGGCCAATGTGACGATCTGGCTTTAAGTCGATTCGATAACAAATGACGAAAACGGACGGATTTCTCAGGTTTTTACTACATATGAACACTTTTCACATTCTCCCGTGTAACGCGGCTGCTAGACCTCCTTTCATGCAAAATCTTAAGGTCCTAGGTCATGTCCAAGCCACCAAAGCCGGCTAAAATGGGAGTAGTCGACAAGTAAAACTTGAATTGTATTACTTCTTACTGGCTATTACTTCAACTTAGAAGCTTCTTCTGTGTTCTACTATGGTGCTTTTAGTGTCTCCGCATACCGAAGCACGCGACATAGCTTTGCAGACAATAAATGTAACCTCCTCAGAGAGAAAAGCGGCCAATGTGACGATCTGGCTTTAAGTCGATTCGATAACAAATGACGAAAACGGACGGATTTCTCAGGTTTTTATTATATATGAACACTTTTCACATTCTCCCGTGCAACGCGGCTGCTAGACCTCCTTTCATGCAAAATCTTAAGGTCCTAGGTCATGTCCAAGCCACCAAAGCCGGCTAAAAAGTGAATAATCGACAAATAAAACTTGAATTGTACTACTTCTTACTGGCTATTACTTCAACTTAGAAGCTTCTTCTGAGTTCTACTATGGTGCTTTTAGTGTTTCCGCATACCACAGCACGCGACATAGCTTTGCAGACGATAAATGTAACCGTTTGAGAGAGAAGAATGGCCAATGTGATGATCTGGCTTGAAGTCAATTCGATAACAAATGACTAAAACGGACGGAATTCTCTGGTTTTTACTACATATGAACACTTTTCACATTCTCCCGTGCAACGTGGCTGCTAGTCCTCCTTTCATGCAAAATCTTAAGGTCCTAGGTCATGTCCAAGCCACCAAAGCCGGCTAAAAAGTGAATAATCGTCAACTAAAACTAGAATTGTACTACATCTTACTGGCTATTACTTCAACTTGGAAGCTTCTTCTGTGTTCTACTATGGTGCTTTTAATGTCTCCGCATACCGCAGCACGCGACATAGCTTTGCAGCCGATAAATGTAACCGTCTCAGAGAGAAAAGCGGCCAATGTGACGATCTGGCTTTAAAACGATTAGATACCAAATGACGAAAACGGACGGATTTCTCAGGTTTTTACTACATATGAACACTTTTTACATTCTCCCGTGCAGGCGGCTGCTAGTCCTCCTTTCATGCAAAATCGTAAGGTCCTAGGTCATGTCCAAGCCACCAAAGACGGCTAAAAACTGAATAATCGACAAGTAAAACTTGAATTGTACTACTTCTTACTGGCTATTGCTTCAACTTAGAAGCTTCTCCTGTATTCTGCTATGGTGCTTTTAGTGTCTCCGCATACCGCAGCACGCGACATAGCTTTGCAGACAATAAATGTAACCTCCTCAGAGAGAAAAGCAACCAATGTGACGATCTGGCTTTAAGTCGATTCGATAACAAATGACGAAAACGGACGGATTTCTGAGGTTTTTACTATATATGAACACTTTTCACATTCTCCTGCGCAACGCGGCTGCTAGACCTCCTTTCATGCAAAATCTTATGGTCCTAGGTCATGTCCAAGCCACTAAAGCCGGCTAAAAAGTGAATAATCGTCAACTAAAACTTGAATTGTACTACTTCTTACTGGCTATTACTTCAACTTAGAAGCTTCTTCTCTGTTCTACTATGGTGCTTTTAGTGTCTCCGCATACCGCAGCACGCGACATAGCTTTGCAGACAATAAATGTAGCCTCCTCAGAGAGAAAAGCGGCCAATGTGACGATCTGGCTTTAAGTCGGTTCGATAACAAATAACGAAAACGGACGGATTTCTCAGGTTTTTACTACATATGAACACTTTTCACATTCTTCCGTTCAACGCGGCTGCTAGACCTCCTTTCATGCAAAATCTTAAGGTCCTAGGTCATGTCCAAGCCACCAAAGCCGGCTAAAAAGTGAATAATCGACAAATAAAACTTCAATTGTACTACTTCTTACTGGCTATTACTTCAACTTAGAAGCTTCTTCTGTGTTCTACTATGGTGCTTTTAGTGTTTCGGCATACCGCAGCACGCGACATAGCTTTGCAGACGATAAATGTAACCGTTTCAGAGATTAGAGCGGCCAATGTGACGATCTGGCTTTAAGTCGATTCGATAACAAATGACGAAAACGGACGGATTTCTCAGCTTTTTACTACATATGAACACTTTTCACATTCTCCTGTGCAACGCGGCTGCTAGTCTTCCTTTCATGCAAAATCTTAAGGTTCCATCTCACGTCCAAGCCAAGAAACCAGGCTAAAAGTGAATAATCGACAACTAAAACTTGAATTGTACTACTTCTTACTGGCTATTACTTAAACTTAGAAGCTTCTTCTCTGTTCTACTATGGTGCTTTTAGTGTTTCGGCATACCGCAGCACGCGACATAGCTTTGCAGACGATAAATGTAACCGTCTCAATGAGAAAAGCGGCCAATGTGACGATCTGGCTAAGTCGATTCGATAACAAATGACGAAAACGGACGAATTTCCCAGGTTTTTACTACATATGAACACATTTCACATTCTCCCGTGCAACGCGGCTGCATGTACTCCTTTCATGCAAAATCTTAAGGTCCTAGGTCATGTCCAAGCCACCAAAGCCGGCCAAAAATTGAATAATCGTCAACTAAAACTTGAATTGTACTACTTCTTACTGGCTATTACTTCAACTTAGAAGCTTCTTCTGTGTTATACTATGGTGCTTTTAGTGTTTCCGCATACTGCAGCACGCGACATAGCTTTGCAGACGATAAATGTAACCGTTTCAGACAGTAGAGCGGCCAATGTGACGATCTGGCTTTAAGTCGATTCGACAACAAATGACGAAAACGGACGGATTTCTCAGCTTTTTACCACATATGAACACTTTTCACATTCTCCCGTGCAACGCGGCTGCTAATCTTCCTTTCATGCAAAATCTTAAGGTTCCATCTCATGTCCAAGCCAAGAAAGCAGGCAAAAAGTGAATAATCGACAACTAAAACTTGAATTGTACTACTTCTTACTGGCTATTACTTCAACTTAGAAGCTTCTTCTGTGTTCTACTATGGTGCTTTTAGTGTCTCCGCACACCGCAGCACGCGACATAGCTTTGCAGACGATAAATGTAACCGTCTATATGAGAAAAGCGGCCAATGTGACGATCTGGCTTTAAGTCGATTCGATAACAAATGACGAAAACGGACGGATTTCTCAGGTTTTTACTATATATGAACACTTTTCACATTCCCCCATGCAACGCGGCTGCTAGTCCTCCTTTCATGCAAAATCTTAAGGTCCTAGGTCATGTCCAAGCCACCAAAGCCGCCTAAAATGTGAATAATCGACAAGTTAAACTTGAATTGTACTACTTCTTACTGGCTATTACTTCAACTTAGAAGCTTCTTCTCTGTTCTACTATGGTGCTTTTAGTGCTTCCGCATACCCCAGCAGGCGACATAGCTTTGCAGACAATAAATGTAACCGTTTCAGAGAGTAGAGCGGCCAATGTGACGATCTGGCTTTAAGTCAATTCAATAACAAATGACTAAAACGAACGGATTTCTCAGGGTTTTACTACATATTAACACTTTTCACATTCTCCCGTGCAACGCGGCTGCTAGTCTTCCTTTCATGCAAAATCTTAAGGTTCCATCTCATGTCCAAGCCACGAAAGCCGGCTAAAAGTGAATAATCGACAACTAAAACTTGAATTGTACTACTTCTTACTGGATATTACTTCAACTTAGAAGCTTCTTCTGTGTTCTACTATGGTGCTTTTAGTGTTTCGGCATACCGCAGCACGCGACATAGCTTTGCAGACGATAAATGTAACCGTTTGAGAGAGAAGAACGGCCAATGTGACGATCTGGCTTGAAGTCAATTCGATAACAAATGACGAAAACGGACGGAATTCTCTGGTTTTTACTACATATGAACACTTTTCACATTCTCCCGTGCGACGCGGCTGCTAGTCCTCCTTTCATGCAAAATCTTAAGGTCCTAGGACATGTCCAAGCCACCAAACCCGGCTAAAAAGTGAATAATCGACAACTAAAACTTGAATTGTACTACTTCTTACTGGCTATTACTTCAACTTAGAAGCTTCTTCTGTGTTCTACTATGGTGCTTTTAGTGTCTCCGCATACCGCAGCACGCGACATAGCTTTGCAGACGATAAATGTAACCGTTTGAGAGAGAAGAACGGCCAATGTGACGATCTGGCTTGAAGTCAATTCGATAACAAATGACGAAAACGGACGGAATTCTCTGGTTTTTACTACATATGAACACTTTTCACATTCTCCCGTGCAACGCGGCTGCTAGTCCTCCTTTCATGCAAAATCTTAAGGTCCTAGGACATGTCCAAGCCACCAAAGCCGGCTAAAAAGTGAATAATCGACAACTAAAACTTGAATTGTACTACTTCTCACTGGCTATTACTTCAACTTAGAAGCTTCTTCTGTGTTCTACTATGGTGCTTTTAGTGTCTCCGCATACCGCAGCACGAGACATAGCTTTGCAGACAATAATTGTAACCTCCTCAGAGAGAAAAGCGGCCAATGTGACGATCTGGCTTTAAGTCGATTCGATAACAAATGACGAAAACGGACGGATTTCTCAGGTTTTTACTACATATGAACACTTTTCACATTCTCCCGTGTAACGCGGCTGCTAGACCTCCTTTCATGCAAAATCTTAAGGTCCTAGGTCATGTCCAAGCCACCAAAGCCGGCTAAAATGGGAGTAGTCGACAAGTAAAACTTGAATTGTATTACTTCTTACTGGCTATTACTTCAACTTAGAAGCTTCTTCTGTGTTCTACTATGGTGCTTTTAGTGTCTCCGCATACCGAAGCACGCGACATAGCTTTGCAGACAATAAATGTAACCTCCTCAGAGAGAAAAGCGGCCAATGTGACGATCTGGCTTTAAGTCGATTCGATAACAAATGACGAAAACGGACGGATTTCTCAGGTTTTTATTATATATGAACACTTTTCACATTCTCCCGTGCAACGCGGCTGCTAGACCTCCTTTCATGCAAAATCTTAAGGTCCTAGGTCATGTCCAAGCCACCAAAGCCGGCTAAAAAGTGAATAATCGACAAATAAAACTTGAATTGTACTACTTCTTACTGGCTATTACTTCAACTTAGAAGCTTCTTCTGAGTTCTACTATGGTGCTTTTAGTGTTTCCGCATACCGCAGCACGCGACATAGCTTTGCAGACGATAAATGTAACCGTTTGAGAGAGAAGAATGGCCAATGTGATGATCTGGCTTGAAGTCAATTCGATAACAAATGACTAAAACGGACGGAATTCTCTGGTTTTTACTACATATGAACACTTTTCACATTCTCCCGTGCAACGCGGCTGCTAGTCCTCCTTTCATGCAAAATCTTAAGGTCCTAGGTCATGTCCAAGCCACCAAAGCCGGCTAAAAAGTGAATAATCGTCAACTAAAACTAGAATTGTACTACATCTTACTGGCTATTACTTCAACTTGGAAGCTTCTTCTGTGTTCTACTATGGTGCTTTTAATGTCTCCGCATACCGCAGCACGCGACATAGCTTTGCAGCCGATAAATGTAACCGTCTCAGAGAGAAAAGCGGCCAATGTGACGATCTGGCTTTAAAACGATTAGATACCAAATGACGAAAACGGACGGATTTCTCAGGTTTTTACTACATATGAACACTTTTTACATTCTCCCGTGCAGGCGGCTGCTAGTCCTCCTTTCATGCAAAATCGTAAGGTCCTAGGTCATGTCCAAGCCACCAAAGACGGCTAAAAACTGAATAATCGACAAGTAAAACTTGAATTGTACTACTTCTTACTGGCTATTGCTTCAACTTAGAAGCTTCTCCTGTATTCTGCTATGGTGCTTTTAGTGTCTCCGCATACCGCAGCACGCGACATAGCTTTGCAGACAATAAATGTAACCTCCTCAGAGAGAAAAGCAACCAATGTGACGATCTGGCTTTAAGTCGATTCGATAACAAATGACGAAAACGGACGGATTTCTCAGGTTTTTACTATATATGAACACTTTTCACATTCTCCTGTGCAACGCGGCTGCTAGACCTCCTTTCATGCAAAATCTTATGGTCCTAGGTCATGACCAAGCCACTAAAGCCGGCTAAAAAGTGAATAATCGACAACTAAAACTTGAATTGTACTACTTCGTAATGGCTATTACTTCAACTTAGAAGCTTCTTCTGTGTTCTACTAAGGTGCTTTTAGTGTTTCGGCATACCGCAGCACGCGACATAGCTTTGCAGATGATAAATGTAACCGTCTCAATGAGAAAAGCGGCCAATGTGACGATCTGGCTTTAAGTCGATTTGATAACAAATGACGAAAACGGACGAGTTTCCCAGGTTTTTACTACATATGAACACATTTCACATTCTCCCGTGCAACGCGGCTTCAAGTACTCCTTTCATGCAAAATCTTAAGGTCCTAGGTCATGTCCAAGCCACCAAAGCCGGCTAAAAAGTGAATAATCGACAACTAAAACTTGAATTGTACTACTTCTTACTGGCTATTACTTCAACTTAGAAGCTTCTTCTGTGTTCTACTATGGTGCTTTTAGTGTCTCCGCATACCGCATCACGCGACATAGCTTTGCAGACAATAAATGTAACCTCCTCAGAGAGCAAAGCGGCCAATGTGACGATCTGGCTTTAAGTCGATTCGATAACAAATGACGAAAACGGACGGAATTCTCAGGTTTTTACTACATATGAACACTTTTCACATTCTCCCGTGCAACGCGGCTGCTAGACCTCCTTTCATGCAAAATCTTAAGGTCCTAGGTCATGTCCAAGCCACCAAAGCCGGCTAAAAAGTGAATAATCGACAAATAAAACTTGAATTGTACTACTTCTTACTGGCTATTACTTCAACTTAGTAGCTTCTTCTGTATTCTACTATGGTGCTTTTAGTGTTTCGGCATACCGCAGCACGCGACATAGCTTTGCAGACGATAAATGTAACCGTTTGAGAGAGAAGAATGGCCAATGTGACGATCTGGCTTGTAGTCAATTCGATAACAAATGACGAAAACGGACGGATTTCGCAGGCTTTTACTACATATGAACACTTTTCACATTCCCCCATGCAACGCGGCTGCTAGTCCTCCTTTCATGCAAAATCTTAAGGTCCTAGGTCATGGCCAAGCCACCAAAGCCGGCTAAAAAGTGAATAATCGACAAATAAAACTTGAATTGTACTACTTCTTCCTGGCTATTACTTCAACTTAGAAGCTTCTTCTGTGTTCTACTATGGTGCTTTTAGTGTCTCCGCATACCGCAGCACGCGACATAGCTTTGCAGACAATAAATGTAACCTCCTCCGAGAGAAAAGCGGCCAATGTGACGATCTGGCTTTAAGTCGGTTCCATAACAAATAACGAAAACGGACGGATTTCTCAGGTTTTTAGTACAAATGAACACTTTTAACATTCTCCCGTGCAACGCGGCTGCTAGACCTCCTTTCATGCAAAATCTTAAGGTCCAAGGTCATGTCCAAGCCACCAAAGCCGGCTAAAAAGTGAATAATCGACAAATAAAACTTGAATTGTACTACTTCTTACTGGCTATTACTTCAACTTAGAAGCTTCTTCTGTGTTCTACTATGGTGATTTTAGTGTTTCGGCATACCGCAGCACGCCACATAGCTTTGCAGACGATAAATGTAACCGTTTGAGAGAGAAGAATGGCGAATATGACGATCTGGCTTGAAGTCAATTCGATAACAAATGACGAAAACGGACGGATTTCTCAGGCTTTTACTACATATGAACACTTTTCACATTCCCCCATGCAACGCGGCTGCTAGTCCTCCTTTCATGCAAAATCTTAAGGTCCTAGGTCATGTCCAAGCCACCAAAGCCGGCTAAAATGTGAATAATCGACAAGTAAAACTTGAATTGGATTACTTCTTACTGGCTATTACTTCAACTTAGAAGCTTCTTCTGTGTTCTACTATGGTGGTTTTAGTGTCTCCGCATACCGCAGCACGCGACATAGCTTTGCAGACGATAAATGTAACCGTCTCAGAGAGAAAAGCGGCCAATTTGACGATCTGGCTTTAAGTCGATTTGATAACAAATGACGATAATGGATGGAATTATCTGGTTTTTACTACATTTGAACACTTTTCACATTCTCCCGTGCAACGCGGCCGCAAGACCTCCTTTCATGCTAAACCTTATGGTCCTAGGTCATGCCCAAGCCACCAAAGCCGGCTAAAAAGTGAATAATCGACAACTAAAACTTGAATTGTACTACTTCTTACTGGCTATTACTTCAACTTAGAAGCTTCTTCTGTGTTCTACTATGGTGCGTTTAGTGTTTCGGCATACCGCAGCACGCGACATAGCTTTGCAGACGATAAATGTAACCGTTTCAGAGATTAGAGCGGCCAATGTGACGATCTGGCTTTAAGTCGATTCGATAACAAATGACGAAAACGGACGGATTTCTCAGCTTTTTACTACATATGAACACTTTTCACATTCTCTTGTGCAACGCGGCTGCTAGTCTTCCTTTCATGCAAAATCTTAAGGTTCCATCTCACGTCCAAGCCAAGAAACCAGGCTAAAAGTGAATAATCGACAACTAAAACTTGAATTGTACTACTTCTTACTGGCTATTACTTCAACTTAGAAGCTTCTTCTCTGTTCTACTATGGTGCTTTTAGTGTTTCGGCATACCGCAGCACGCGACATAGCTTTGCAGACGATAAATGTAACCGTCTCAATGAGAAAAGCGGCCAATGTGACGATCTGGCTGTAAGTCGATTCGATAACAAATGACGAAAACGGACGAATTTCCCAGGTTTTTACTACATATGAACACATTTCACATTCTCACGTGCAACGCGGCTGCATGTACTCCTTTCATGCAAAATCTTAAGGTCCTAGGTCATGTCCAAGCCACCAAAGCCGCCTAAAATGTGAATAATCGACAAGTTAAACTTGAATTGTACTACTTCTTACTGGCTATTACTTCAACTTAGAAGCTTCTTCTCTATTCTACTATGGTGCTTTTAGTGCTTCCGCATACCGCAGCACGCGACATAGCTTTGCAGACAATAAATGTAACCGTTTCAGAGAGTAGAGCGGCCAATGTGACGATCTGGCTTTAAGTCAATTCGATAACAAATGACTAAAACGAACGGATTTCTCAGGGTTTTACTACATATTAACACTTTTCACATTCTCCCGTGCAACGCGGCTGCTAGACCTCCTTTCATGCAAAATCTTAAGGTTCCATCTCATGTCCAAGCCACGAAAGCCGGCTAAAAGTAAATAATCGACAACTAAAACTTGAATTGTACTACTTCTTACTGGCTATTACTTCAACTTAGAAGCTTCTTCTGTGTTCTACTATGGTGCTTTTAGTGTTTCGGCATACCGCAGCACGCGACATAGCTTTGCAGACGATAAATGTAACCGTTTGAGAGAGAAGAACGGCCAATGTGACGATCTGGCTTGTAGTCAATTCGATAACAAATGACGAAAACGGACGGAATTCTCTGGTTTTTACTACATATGAACACTTTTCACATTCTCCCGTGCAACGCGGCTGCTAGTCCTCCTTTCATGCAAAATCTTAAGGTCCTAGGACATGTCCAAGCCACCAAAGCCGGCTAAAAAGTGAATAATCGTCAACTAAAACTAGAATTGTACTACATCTTACTGGCTATTACTTCAACTTGGAAGCTTCTTCTGTGTTCTACTATGGTGCTTTTAATGTCTCCGCATACCGCAGCACGCGACATAGCTTTGCAGCCGATAAATGTAACCGTCTCAGAGAGAAAAGCGGCCAATGTGACGATCTGGCTTTAAAACGATTAGATACCAAATGACGAAAACGGACGGATTTCTCAGGTTTTTACTACATATGAACACTTTTTACATTCTCCCGTGCAGGCGGCTGCTAGTCCTCCTTTCATGCAAAATCGTAAGGTCCTAGGTCATGTCCAAGCCACCAAAGACGGCTAAAAACTGAATAATCGACAAGTAAAACTTGAATTGTACTACTTCTTACTGGCTATTGCTTCAACTTAGAAGCTTCTCCTGTATTCTGCTATGGTGCTTTTAGTGTCTCCGCATACCGCAGCACGCGACATAGCTTTGCAGACAATAAATGTAACCTCCTCAGAGAGAAAAGCAACCAATGTGACGATCTGGCTTTAAGTCGATTCGATAACAAATGACGAAAACGGACGGATTTCTCAGGTTTTTACTATATATGAACACTTTTCACATTCTCCTGTGCAACGCGGCTGCTAGACCTCCTTTCATGCAAAATCTTATGGTCCTAGGTCATGTCCAAGCCACTAAAGCCGGCTAAAAAGTGAATAATCGACAACTAAAACTTGAATTGTACTACTTCGTAATGGCTATTACTTCAACTTAGAAGCTTCTTCTGTGTTCTACTAAGGTGCTTTTAGTGTTTCGGCATACCGCAGCACGCGACATAGCTTTGCAGATGATAAATGTAACCGTCTCAATGAGAAAAGCGGCCAATGTGACGATCTGGCTTTAAGTCGATTTGATAACAAATGACGAAAACGGACGAGTTTCCCAGGTTTTTACTACATATGAACACATTTCACATTCTCCCGTGCAACGCGGCTTCAAGTACTCCTTTCATGCAAAATCTTAAGGTCCTAGGTCATGTCCAAGCCACCAAAGCCGGCTAAAAAGTGAATAATCGACAACTAAAACTTGAATTGTACTACTTCTTACTGGCTATTACTTCAACTTAGAAGCTTCTTCTGTGTTCTACTATGGTGCTTTTAGTGTCTCCGCATACCGCATCACGCGACATAGCTTTGCAGACAATAAATGTAACCTCCTCAGAGAGCAAAGCGGCCAATGTGACGATCTGGCTTTAAGTCGATTCGATAACAAATGACGAAAACGGACGGAATTCTCAGGTTTTTACTACATATGAACACTTTTCACATTCTCCCGTGCAACGCGGCTGCTAGACCTCCTTTCATGCAAAATCTTAAGGTCCTAGGTCATGTCCAAGCCACCAAAGCCGGCTAAAAAGTGAATAATCGACAAATAAAACTTGAATTGTACTACTTCTTACTGGCTATTACTTCAACTTAGTAGCTTCTTCTGTATTCTACTATGGTGCTTTTAGTGTTTCGGCATACCGCAGCACGCGACATAGCTTTGCAGACGATAAATGTAACCGTTTGAGAGAGAAGAATGGCCAATGTGACGATCTGGCTTGTAGTCAATTCGATAACAAATGACGAAAACGGACGGATTTCGCAGGCTTTTACTACATATGAACACTTTTCACATTCCCCCATGCAACGCGGCTGCTAGTCCTCCTTTCATGCAAAATCTTAAGGTCCTAGGTCATGGCCAAGCCACCAAAGCCGGCTAAAAAGTGAATAATCGACAAATAAAACTTGAATTGTACTACTTCTTCCTGGCTATTACTTCAACTTAGAAGCTTCTTCTGTGTTCTACTATGGTGCTTTTAGTGTCTCCGCATACCGCAGCACGCGACATAGCTTTGCAGACAATAAATGTAACCTCCTCCGAGAGAAAAGCGGCCAATGTGACGATCTGGCTTTAAGTCGGTTCGATAACAAATAACGAAAACGGACGGATTTCTCAGGTTTTTAGTACAAATGAACACTTTTAACATTCTCCCGTGCAACGCGGCTGCTAGACCTCCTTTCATGCAAAATCTTAAGGTCCAAGGTCATGTCCAAGCCACCAAAGCCGGCTAAAAAGTGAATAATCGACAAATAAAACTTGAATTGTACTACTTCTTACTGGCTATTACTTCAACTTAGAAGCTTCTTCTGTGTTCTACTATGGTGATTTTAGTGTTTCGGCATACCGCAGCACGCCACATAGCTTTGCAGACGATAAATGTAACCGTTTGAGAGAGAAGAATGGCGAATATGACGATCTGGCTTGAAGTCAATTCGATAACAAATGACGAAAACGGACGGATTTCTCAGGCTTTTACTACATATGAACACTTTTCACATTCCCCCATGCAACGCGGCTGCTAGTCCTCCTTTCATGCAAAATCTTAAGGTCCTAGGTCATGTCCAAGCCACCAAAGCCGGCTAAAATGTGAATAATCGACAAGTAAAACTTGAATTGGATTACTTCTTACTGGCTATTACTTCAACTTAGAAGCTTCTTCTGTGTTCTACTATGGTGGTTTTAGTGTCTCCGCATACCGCAGCACGCGACATAGCTTTGCAGACGATAAATGTAACCGTCTCAGAGAGAAAAGCAGCCAATTTGACGATCTGGCTTTAAGTCGATTTGATAACAAATGACGATAATGGATGGAATTATCTGGTTTTTACTACATTTGAACACTTTTCACATTCTCCCGTGCAACGCGGCCGCAAGACCTCCTTTCATGCTAAACCTTATGGTCCTAGGTCATGCCCAAGCCACCAAAGCCGGCTAAAAAGTGAATAATCGACAACTAAAACTTGAATTGTACTACTTCTTACTGGCTATTACTTCAACTTAGAAGCTTCTTCTGTGTTCTACTATGGTGCTTTTAGTGTTTCGGCATACCGCAGCACGCGACATAGCTTTGCAGACGATAAATGTAACCGTTTCAGAGATTAGAGCGGCCAATGTGACGATCTGGCTTTAAGTCGATTCGATAACAAATGACGAAAACGGACGGATTTCTCAGCTTTTTACTACATATGAACACTTTTCACATTCTCTTGTGCAACGCGGCTGCTAGTCTTGCTTTCATGCAAAATCTTAAGGTTCCATCTCACGTCCAAGCCAAGAAACCAGGCTAAAAGTGAATAATCGACAACTAAAACTTGAATTGTACTACTTCTTACTGGCTATTACTTCAACTTAGAAGCTTCTTCTCTGTTCTACTATGGTGCTTTTAGTGTTTCGGCATACCGCAGCACGCGACATAGCTTTGCAGACGATAAATGTAACCGTCTCAATGAGAAAAGCGGCCAATGTGACGATCTGGCTGTAAGTCGATTCGATAACAAATGACGAAAACGGACGAATTTCCCAGGTTTTTACTACATATGAACACATTTCACATTCTCACGTGCAACGCGGCTGCATGTACTCCTTTCATGCAAAATCTTAAGGTCCTAGGTCATGTCCAAGCCACCAAAGCCGCCTAAAATGTGAATAATCGACAAGTTAAACTTGAATTGTACTACTTCTTACTGGCTATTACTTCAACTTAGAAGCTTCTTCTCTATTCTACTATGGTGCTTTTAGTGCTTCCGCATACCGCAGCACGCGACATAGCTTTGCAGACAATAAATGTAACCGTTTCAGAGAGTAGAGCGGCCAATGTGACGATCTGGCTTTAAGTCAATTTGATAACAAATGACTAAAACGAACGGATTTCTCAGGGTTTTACTACATATTAACACTTTTCACATTCTCCCGTGCAACGCGGCTGCTAGACCTCCTTTCATGCAAAATCTTAAGGTTCCATCTCATGTCCAAGCCACGAAAGCCGGCTAAAAGTAAATAATCGACAACTAAAACTTGAATTGTACTACTTCTTACTGGCTATTACTTCAACTTAGAAGCTTCTTCTGTGTTCTACTATGGTGCTTTTAGTGTTTCGGCATACCGCAGCACGCGACATAGCTTTGCAGACGATAAATGTAACCGTTTGAGAGAGAAGAACGGCCAATGTGACGATCTGGCTTGTAGTCAATTCGATAACAAATGACGAAAACGGACGGAATTCTCTGGTTTTTACTACATATGAACACTTTTCACATTCTCCCGTGCAACGCGGCTGCTAGTCCTCCTTTCATGCAAAATCTTAAGGTCCTAGGACATGTCCAAGCCACCAAAGCCGGCTAAAAAGTGAATAATCGACAACTAAAACTTGAATTGTACTACTTCTTACTGGCTATTACTTCAACTTAGAAGCTTCTTCTCTGTTCTACTATAGTGCTTTTAGTGTCTGCGCATACCGCAGCACGCGACATAGCTTTGCAGACAATAATTGTAACCTCCTCAGAGAGAAAAGCGGCCAATGTGACGATCTGGCTTTAAGTCGATTCGATAACAAATGACGAAAACGGACGGATTTCTCAGGTTTTTACTACATATGAACACTTTTCACATTCTCCCGTGTAACGCGGCTGCTAGACCTCCTTTCATGCAAAATCTTAAGGTCCTAGCTCATGTCCAAGCCACCAAAGCCGGCTAAAAAGTGAATAATCGACAAATAAAACTTGAATTGTACTACTTCTTACTGGCTATTACTTCAACTTAGAAGCTTCTTCTGTGTTCTACTATGGTGCTTTTAGTGTTTCGGCATACCGCAGCACGCGACATAGCTTTGCAGACGATAAATGTAACCGTTTGAGAGAGAAGAATGGCCAATGTGACGATCTGGCTTGTAGTCAATTCGATAACAAATGACGAAAACGGACGGATATCTCAGGCTTTTACTACATATGAACACTTTTCACATTCCCCCATGCAACGCGGCTGCTAGTCCTCCTTTCATGCCAAATCTTAAGGTCCTAGGTCATGTCCAAGCCACCAAAGCCGGCTAAAATGGGAGTAGTCGACAAGTAAAACTTGAATTGTATTACTTCTTACTGGCTATTACTTCAACTTAGAAGCTTCTTCTGTGTTCTATTATGGTGCTTTTAGTGTCTCCGCATACCGAAGCACGCGACATAGCTTTGCAGACAATAAATGTAACCTCCTCAGAGAGAAAAGCGGCCAATGTGACGATCTGGCTTTAAGTCGATTCGATAACAAATGACGAAAACGGACGGATTTCTCAGGTTTTTACTACATATGAACACTTTTCACATTCTCCCGTGTAACGCGGCTGCTAGACCTCCTTTCATGCAAAATCTTAAGGTCCTAGGTCATGTCCAAGCCACCAAAGCCGGCTAAAATGGGAGTAGTCGACAAGTAAAACTTGAATTGTATTACTTCTTACTGGCTATTACTTCAACTTAGAAGCTTCTTCTGTGTTCTACTATGGTGCTTTTAGTGTCTCCGCATACCGAAGCACGCGACATAGCTTTGCAGACAATAAATGTAACCTCCTCAGAGAGAAAAGCGGCCAATGTGACGATCTGGCTTTAAGTCGATTCGATAACAAATGACGAAAACGGACGGATTTCTCAGGTTTTTATTATATATGAACACTTTTCACATTCTCCCGTGCAACGCGGCTGCTAGACCTCCTTTCATGCAAAATCTTAAGGTCCTAGGTCATGTCCAAGCCACCAAAGCCGGCTAAAAAGTGAATAATCGACAAATAAAACTTGAATTGTACTACTTCTTACTGGCTATTACTTCAACTTAGAAGCTTCTTCTGAGTTCTACTATGGTGCTTTTAGTGTTTCCGCATACCGCAGCACGCGACATAGCTTTGCAGACGATAAATGTAACCGTTTGAGAGAGAAGAATGGCCAATGTGATGATCTGGCTTGAAGTCAATTCGATAACAAATGACTAAAACGGACGGAATTCTCTGGTTTTTACTACATATGAACACTTTTCACATTCTCCCGTGCAACGCGGCTGCTAGTCCTCCTTTCATGCAAAATCTTAAGGTCCTAGGTCATGTCCAAGCCACCAAAGCCGGCTAAAAAGTGAATAATCGTCAACTAAAACTAGAATTGTACTACATCTTACTGGCTATTACTTCAACTTGGAAGCTTCTTCTGTGTTCTACTATGGTGCTTTTAATGTCTCCGCATACCGCAGCACGCGACATAGCTTTGCAGCCGATAAATGTAACCGTCTCAGAGAGAAAAGCGGCCAATGTGACGATCTGGCTTTAAAACGATTAGATACCAAATGACGAAAACGGACGGATTTCTCAGGTTTTTACTACATATGAACACTTTTTACATTCTCCCGTGCAGGCGGCTGCTAGTCCTCCTTTCATGCAAAATCGTAAGGTCCTAGGTCATGTCCAAGCCACCAAAGACGGCTAAAAACTGAATAATCGACAAGTAAAACTTGAATTGTACTACTTCTTACTGGCTATTGCTTCAACTTAGAAGCTTCTCCTGTATTCTGCTATGGTGCTTTTAGTGTCTCCGCATACCGCAGCACGCGACATAGCTTTGCAGACAATAAATGTAACCTCCTCAGAGAGAAAAGCAACCAATGTGACGATCTGGCTTTAAGTCGATTCGATAACAAATGACGAAAACGGACGGATTTCTCAGGTTTTTACTATATATGAACACTTTTCACATTCTCCTGTGCAACGCGGCTGCTAGACCTCCTTTCATGCAAAATCTTATGGTCCTAGGTCATGTCCAAGCCACTAAAGCCGGCTAAAAAGTGAATAATCGACAACTAAAACTTGAATTGTACTACTTCTTCCTGGCTATTACTTCAACTTAGAAGCTTCTTCTGTGTTCTACTATGGTGCTTTTAGTGTCTCCGCATACCGCAGCACGCGACATAGCTTTGCAGACAATAAATGTAACCTCCTCAGAGAGAAAAGCGGCCAATGTGACGATCTGGCTTTAAGTCGGTTCGATAACAAATAACGAAAACGGACGGATTTCTCAGGTTTTTAGTACAAATGAACACTTTTCACATTCTCCCGTGCAACGCGGCTGCTAGACCTCCTTTCATGCAAAATCTTAAGGTCCAAGGTCATGTCCAAGCCACCAAAGCCGGCTAAAAAGTGAATAATCGACAAATAAAACTTGAATTGTACTACTTCTTACTGGCTATTACTTCAACTTAGAAGCTTCTTCTGTGTTCTACTATGGTGCTTTTAGTGTTTCGGCATACCGCAGCACGCCACATAGCTTTGCAGACGATAAATGTAACCGTTTGAGAGAGAAGAATGGCGAATATGACGATCTGGCTTGAAGTCAATTCGATAACAAATGACGAAAACGGACGGATTTCTCAGGCTTTTACTACATATGAACACTTTTCACATTCCCCCATGCAACGCGGCTGCTAGTCCTCCTTTCATGCAAAATCTTAAGGTCCTAGGTCATGTCCAAGCCACCAAAGCCGGCTAAAATGTGAATAATCGACAAGTAAAACTTGAATTGTATTACTTCTTACTGGCTATTACTTCAACTTAGAAGCTTCTTCTGTGTTCTACTATGGTGGTTTTAGTGTCTCCGCATACCGCAGCACGCGACATAGCTTTGCAGACGATAAATGTAACCGTCTCAGAGAGAAAAGCGGCCAATTTGACGATCTGGCTTTAAGTCGATTTGATAACAAATGACGATAATGGATGGAATTATCTGGTTTTTACTACATTTGAACACTTTTCACATTCTCCCGTGCAACGCGGCTGCAAGACCTCCTTTCATGCTAAACCTTATGGTCCTAGGTCATGCCCAAGCCACCAAAGCCGGCTAAAAAGTGAATAATCGACAACTAAAACTTGAATTGTACTACTTCTTACTGGCTATTACTTCAACTTAGAAGCTTCTTCTGTGTTCTACTATGGTGCTTTTAGTGTTTCGGCATACCGCAGCACGCGACATAGCTTTGCAGACGATAAATGTAACCGTTTCAGAGATTAGAGCGGCCAATGTGACGATCTGGCTTTAAGTCGATTCGATAACAAATGACGAAAACGGACGGATTTCTCAGCTTTTTACTACATATGAACACTTTTCACATTCTCTTGTGCAACGCGGCTGCTAGTCTTGCTTTCATGCAAAATCTTAAGGTTCCATCTCACGTCCAAGCCAAGAAACCAGGCTAAAAGTGAATAATCGACAACTAAAACTTGAATTGTACTACTTCTTACTGGCTATTACTTCAACTTAGAAGCTTCTTCTCTGTTCTACTATGGTGCTTTTAGTGTTTCGGCATACCGCAGCACGCGACATAGCTTTGCAGACGATAAATGTAACCGTCTCAATGAGAAAAGCGGCCAATGTGACGATCTGGCTGTAAGTCGATTCGATAACAAATGACGAAAACGGACGAATTTCCCAGGTTTTTACTACATATGAACACATTTCACATTCTCACGTGCAACGCGGCTGCATGTACTCCTTTCATGCAAAATCTTAAGGTCCTAGGTCATGTCCAAGCCACCAAAGCCGCCTAAAATGTGAATAATCGACAAGTTAAACTTGAATTGTACTACTTCTTACTGGCTATTACTTCAACTTAGAAGCTTCTTCTCTATTCTACTATGGTGCTTTTAGTGCTTCCGCATACCGCAGCACGCGACATAGCTTTGCAGACAATAATTGTAACCTCCTCAGAGAGAAAAGCGGCCAATGTGACGATCTGGCTTTAAGTCGATTCGATAACAAATGACGAAAACGGACGGATTTCTCAGGTTTTTACTACATATGAACACTTTTCACATTCTCCCGTGTAACGCGGCTGCTAGACCTCCTTTCATGCAAAATCTTAAGGTCCTAGCTCATGTCCAAGCCACCAAAGCCGGCTAAAAAGTGAATAATCGACAAATAAAACTTTAATTGTACTACTTCTTACTGGCTATTACTTCAACTTAGAAGCTTCTTCTGTGTTCTACTATGGTGCTTTTAGTGTCTCCGCATACCGCATCACGCGACATAGCTTTGCAGACAATAAATGTAACCTCCTCAGAGAGCAAAGCGGCCAATGTGACGATCTGGCTTTAAGTCGATTCGATAACAAATGACGAAAACGGACGGAATTCTCAGGTTTTTACTACATATGAACACTTTTCACATTCTCCCGTGCAACGCGGCTGCTAGACCTCCTTTCATGCAAAATCTTAAGGTCCTAGGTCATGTCCAAGCCACCAAAGCCGGCTAAAAAGTGAATAATCGACAAATAAAACTTGAATTGTACTACTTCTTACTGGCTATTACTTCAACTTAGTAGCTTCTTCTGTATTCTACTATGGTGCTTTTAGTGTTTCGGCATACCGCAGCACGCGACATAGCTTTGCAGACGATAAATGTAACCGTTTGAGAGAGAAGAATGGCCAATGTGACGATCTGGCTTGTAGTCAATTCGATAACAAATGACGAAAACGGACGGATTTCGCAGGCTTTTACTACATATGAACACTTTTCACATTCCCCCATGCAACGCGGCTGCTAGTCCTCCTTTCATGCAAAATCTTAAGGTCCTAGGTCATGGCCAAGCCACCAAAGCCGGCTAAAAAGTGAATAATCGACAAATAAAACTTGAATTGTACTACTTCTTCCTGGCTATTACTTCAACTTAGAAGCTTCTTCTGTGTTCTACTATGGTGCTTTTAGTGTCTCCGCATACCGCAGCACGCGACATAGCTTTGCAGACAATAAATGTAACCTCCTCCCAGAGAAAAGCGGCCAATGTGACGATCTGGCTTTAAGTCGGTTCGATAACAAATAACGAAAACGGACGGATTTCTCAGGTTTTTAGTACAAATGAACACTTTTCACATTCTCCCTTGCAACGCGGCTGCTAGACCTCCTTTCATGCAAAATCTTAAGGTCCAAGGTCATGTCCAAGCCACCAAAGCCGGCTAAAAAGTGAATAATCGACAAATAAAACTTGAATTGTACTACTTCTTACTGGCTATTACTTCAACTTAGAAGCTTCTTCTGTGTTCTACTATGGTGATTTTAGTGTTTCGGCATACCGCAGCACGCCACATAGCTTTGCAGACGATAAATGTAACCGTTTGAGAGAGAAGAATGGCGAATATGACGATCTGGCTTGAAGTCAATTCGATAACAAATGACGAAAACGGACGGATTTCTCAGGCTTTTACTACATATGAACACTTTTCACATTCCCCCATGCAACGCGGCTGCTAGTCCTCCTTTCATGCAAAATCTTAAGGTCCTAGGTCATGTCCAAGCCACCAAAGCCGGCTAAAATGTGAATAATCGACAAGTAAAACTTGAATTGGATTACTTCTTACTGGCTATTACTTCAACTTAGAAGCTTCTTCTGTGTTCTACTATGGTGGTTTTAGTGTCTCCGCGTACCGCAGCACGCGACATAGCTTTGCAGACGATAAATGTAACCGTCTCAGAGAGAAAAGCGGCCAATTTGACGATCTGGCTTTAAGTCGATTTGATAACAAATGACGATAATGGATGGAATTATCTGGTTTTTACTACATTTGAACACTTTTCACATTCTCCCGTGCAACGCGGCCGCAAGACCTCCTTTCATGCTAAACCTTATGGTCCTAGGTCATGCCCAAGCCACCAAAGCCGGCTAAAAAGTGAATAATCGACAACTAAAACTTGAATTGTACTACTTCTTACTGGCTATTACTTCAACTTAGAAGCTTCTTCTGTGTTCTACTATGGTGCTTTTAGTGTTTCGGCATACCGCAGCACGCGACATAGCTTTGCAGACGATAAATGTAACCGTTTCAGAGATTAGAGCGGCCAATGTGACGATCTGGCTTTAAGTCGATTCGATAACAAATGACGAAAACGGACGGATTTCTCAGCTTTTTACTACATATGAACACTTTTCACATTCTCTTGTGCAACGCGGCTGCTAGTCTTCCTTTCATGCAAAATCTTAAGGTTCCATCTCACGTCCAAGCCAAGAAACCAGGCTAAAAGTGAATAATCGACAACTAAAACTTGAATTGTACTACTTCTTACTGGCTATTACTTCAACTTAGAAGCTTCTTCTCTGTTCTACTATGGTGCTTTTAGTGTTTCGGCATACCGCAGCACGCGACATAGCTTTGCAGACGATAAATGTAACCGTCTCAATGAGAAAAGCGGCCAATGTGACGATCTGGCTGTAAGTCGATTCGATAACAAATGACGAAAACGGACGAATTTCCCAGGTTTTTACTACATATGAACACATTTCACATTCTCACGTGCAACGCGGCTGCATGTACTCCTTTCATGCAAAATCTTAAGGTCCTAGGTCATGTCCAAGCCACCAAAGCCGCCTAAAATGTGAATAATCGACAAGTTAAACTTGAATTGTACTACTTCTTACTGGCTATTACTTCAACTTAGAAGCTTCTTCTCTATTCTACTATGGTGCTTTTAGTGCTTCCGCATACCGCAGCACGCGACATAGCTTTGCAGACAATAAATGTAACCGTTTCAGAGAGTAGAGCGGCCAATGTGACGATCTGGCTTTAAGTCAATTCGATAACAAATGACTAAAACGAACGGATTTCTCAGGGTTTTACTACATATTAACACTTTTCACATTCTCCCGTGCAACGCGGCTGCTAGACCTCCTTTCATGCAAAATCTTAAGGTTCCATCTCATGTCCAAGCCACGAAAGCCGGCTAAAAGTAAATAATCGACAACTAAAACTTGAATTGTACTACTTCTTACTGGCTATTACTTCAACTTAGAAGCTTCTTCTGTGTTCTACTATGGTGCTTTTAGTGTTTCGGCATACCGCAGCACGCGACATAGCTTTGCAGACGATAAATGTAACCGTTTGAGAGAGAAGAACGGCCAATGTGACGATCTGGCTTGTATTCAATTCGATAACAAATGACGAAAACGGACGGAATTCTCTGGTTTTTACTACATATGAACACTTTTCACATTCTCCCGTGCAACGCGGCTGCTAGTCCTCCTTTCATGCAAAATCTTAAGGTCCTAGGACATGTCCAAGCCACCAAAGCCGGCTAAAAAGTGAATAATCGTCAACTAAAACTAGAATTGTACTACATCTTACTGGCTATTACTTCAACTTGGAAGCTTCTTCTGTGTTCTACTATGGTGCTTTTAATGTCTCCGCATACCGCAGCACGCGACATAGCTTTGCAGCCGATAAATGTAACCGTCTCAGAGAGAAAAGCGGCCAATGTGACGATCTGGCTTTAAAACGATTAGATACCAAATGACGAAAACGGACGGATTTCTCAGGTTTTTACTACATATGAACACTTTTTACATTCTCCCGTGCAGGCGGCTGCTAGTCCTCCTTTCATGCAAAATCGTAAGGTCCTAGGTCATGTCCAAGCCACCAAAGACGGCTAAAAACTGAATAATCGACAAGTAAAACTTGAATTGTACTACTTCTTACTGGCTATTGCTTCAACTTAGAAGCTTCTCCTGTATTCTGCTATGGTGCTTTTAGTGTCTCCGCATACCGCAGCACGCGACATAGCTTTGCAGACAATAAATGTAACCTCCTCAGAGAGAAAAGCAACCAATGTGACGATCTGGCTTTAAGTCGATTCGATAACAAATGACGAAAACGGACGGATTTCTCAGGTTTTTACTATATATGAACACTTTTCACATTCTCCTGTGCAACGCGGCTGCTAGACCTCCTTTCATGCAAAATCTTATGGTCCTAGGTCATGTCCAAGCCACTAAAGCCGGCTAAAAAGTGAATAATCGACAACTAAAACTTGAATTGTACTACTTCGTAATGGCTATTACTTCAACTTAGAAGCTTCTTCTGTGTTCTACTAAGGTGCTTTTAGTGTTTCGGCATACCGCAGCACGCGACATAGCTTTGCAGATGATAAATGTAACCGTCTCAATGAGAAAAGCGGCCAATGTGACGATCTGGCTTTAAGTCGATTTGATAACAAATGACGAAAACGGACGAGTTTCCCAGGTTTTTACTACATATGAACACATTTCACATTCTCCCGTGCAACGCGGCTTCAAGTACTCCTTTCATGCAAAATCTTAAGGTCCTAGGTCATGTCCAAGCCACCAAAGCCGGCTAAAAAGTGAATAATCGACAACTAAAACTTGAATTGTACTACTTCTTACTGGCTATTACTTCAACTTAGAAGCTTCTTCTGTGTTCTACTATGGTGCTTTTAGTGTCTCCGCATACCGCATCACGCGACATAGCTTTGCAGACAATAAATGTAACCTCCTCAGAGAGCAAAGCGGCCAATGTGACGATCTGGCTTTAAGTCGATTCGATAACAAATGACGAAAACGGACGGAATTCTCAGGTTTTTACTACATATGAACACTTTTCACATTCTCCCGTGCAACGCGGCTGCTAGACCTCCTTTCATGCAAAATCTTAAGGTCCTAGGTCATGTCCAAGCCACCAAAGCCGGCTAAAAAGTGAATAATCGACAAATAAAACTTGAATTGTACTACTTCTTACTGGCTATTACTTCAACTTAGTAGCTTCTTCTGTATTCTACTATGGTGCTTTTAGTGTTTCGGCATACCGCAGCACGCGACATAGCTTTGCAGACGATAAATGTAACCGTTTGAGAGAGAAGAATGGCCAATGTGACGATCTGGCTTGTAGTCAATTCGATAACAAATGACGAAAACGGACGGATTTCGCAGGCTTTTACTACATATGAACACTTTTCACATTCCCCCATGCAACGCGGCTGCTAGTCCTCCTTTCATGCAAAATCTTAAGGTCCTAGGTCATGGCCAAGCCACCAAAGCCGGCTAAAAAGTGAATAATCGACAAATAAAACTTGAATTGTACTACTTCTTCCTGGCTATTACTTCAACTTAGAAGCTTCTTCTGTGTTCTACTATGGTGCTTTTAGTGTCTCCGCATACCGCAGCACGCGACATAGCTTTGCAGACAATAAATGTAACCTCCTCCGAGAGAAAAGCGGCCAATGTGACGATCTGGCTTTAAGTCGGTTCGATAACAAATAACGAAAACGGACGGATTTCTCAGGTTTTTAGTACAAATGAACACTTTTAACATTCTCCCGTGCAACGCGGCTGCTAGACCTCCTTTCATGCAAAATCTTAAGGTCCAAGGTCATGTCCAAGCCACCAAAGCCGGCTAAAAAGTGAATAATCGACAAATAAAACTTGAATTGTACTACTTCTTACTGGCTATTACTTCAACTTAGAAGCTTCTTCTGTGTTCTACTATGGTGATTTTAGTGTTTCGGCATACCGCAGCACGCCACATAGCTTTGCAGACGATAAATGTAACCGTTTGAGAGAGAAGAATGGCGAATATGACGATCTGGCTTGAAGTCAATTCGATAACAAATGACGAAAACGGACGGATTTCTCAGGCTTTTACTACATATGAACACTTTTCACATTCCCCCATGCAACGCGGCTGCTAGTCCTCCTTTCATGCAAAATCTTAAGGTCCTAGGTCATGTCCAAGCCACCAAAGCCGGCTAAAATGTGAATAATCGACAAGTAAAACTTGAATTGGATTACTTCTTACTGGCTATTACTTCAACTTAGAAGCTTCTTCTGTGTTCTACTATGGTGGTTTTAGTGTCTCCGCATACCGCAGCACGCGACATAGCTTTGCAGACGATAAATGTAACCGTCTCAGAGAGAAAAGCAGCCAATTTGACGATCTGGCTTTAAGTCGATTTGATAACAAATGACGATAATGGATGGAATTATCTGGTTTTTACTACATTTGAACACTTTTCACATTCTCCCGTGCAACGCGGCCGCAAGACCTCCTTTCATGCTAAACCTTATGGTCCTAGGTCATGCCCAAGCCACCAAAGCCGGCTAAAAAGTGAATAATCGACAACTAAAACTTGAATTGTACTACTTCTTACTGGCTATTACTTCAACTTAGAAGCTTCTTCTGTGTTCTACTATGGTGCTTTTAGTGTTTCGGCATACCGCAGCACGCGACATAGCTTTGCAGACGATAAATGTAACCGTTTCAGAGATTAGAGCGGCCAATGTGACGATCTGGCTTTAAGTCGATTCGATAACAAATGACGAAAACGGACGGATTTCTCAGCTTTTTACTACATATGAACACTTTTCACATTCTCTTGTGCAACGCGGCTGCTAGTCTTGCTTTCATGCAAAATCTTAAGGTTCCATCTCACGTCCAAGCCAAGAAACCAGGCTAAAAGTGAATAATCGACAACTAAAACTTGAATTGTACTACTTCTTACTGGCTATTACTTCAACTTAGAAGCTTCTTCTCTGTTCTACTATGGTGCTTTTAGTGTTTCGGCATACCGCAGCACGCGACATAGCTTTGCAGACGATAAATGTAACCGTCTCAATGAGAAAAGCGGCCAATGTGACGATCTGGCTGTAAGTCGATTCGATAACAAATGACGAAAACGGACGAATTTCCCAGGTTTTTACTACATATGAACACATTTCACATTCTCACGTGCAACGCGGCTGCATGTACTCCTTTCATGCAAAATCTTAAGGTCCTAGGTCATGTCCAAGCCACCAAAGCCGCCTAAAATGTGAATAATCGACAAGTTAAACTTGAATTGTACTACTTCTTACTGGCTATTACTTCAACTTAGAAGCTTCTTCTCTATTCTACTATGGTGCTTTTAGTGCTTCCGCATACCGCAGCACGCGACATAGCTTTGCAGACAATAAATGTAACCGTTTCAGAGAGTAGAGCGGCCAATGTGACGATCTGGCTTTAAGTCAATTTGATAACAAATGACTAAAACGAACGGATTTCTCAGGGTTTTACTACATATTAACACTTTTCACATTCTCCCGTGCAACGCGGCTGCTAGACCTCCTTTCATGCAAAATCTTAAGGTTCCATCTCATGTCCAAGCCACGAAAGCCGGCTAAAAGTGAATATTCGACAACTAAAACTTGAATTGTACTACTTCTTACTGGCTATTACTTCAAATTAGAAGCTTCTTCTGTGTTCTACTATGGTGCTTTTAGTGTTTCGGCATACCGCAGCATGCAACATAGCTTTGCAGACGATAAATGTAACCGTTTGAGAGAGAAGAATGGCCAATGTGACGATCTGGCTTGAAGTCAATTCGATAACAAATGACGAAAACGGACGGACTTCTCAGGTTTTTACTACATATGAACACTTTTCACATTCTCCCGTGCAACGCGGCTGCTAGTCCTCCTTTCGTGCAAAATCTTATGGTCCTAGGTCATGTCATAGCCACAAAAGCCGGCTAAAAAGTGAATAATCGACAACTAAAACTTGAATTGTACTACTTCTTACTGGCTATTACTTCAACTTAGAAGCTTCTTCTGTGTTCTACTATGGTGCTTTTAGTGTTTCGGCATACCGCAGCACGCGACATAGCTTTGCAGACGATAAATGTAACCGTTTGAGAGAGAAGAACGGCCAATGTGACGATCTGGCTTGTAGTCAATTCGATAACAAATGACGAAAACGGACGGAATTCTCTGGTTTTTACTACATATGAACACTTTTCACATTCTCCCGTGCAACGCGGCTGCTAGTCCTCCTTTCATGCAAAATCTTAAGGTCCTAGGACATGTCCAAGCCACCAAAGCCGGCTAAAAAGTGAATAATCGACAACTAAAACTTGAATTGTACTACTTCTTACTGGCTATTACTTCAACTTAGAAGCTTCTTCTCTGTTCTACTATAGTGCTTTTAGTGTCTGCGCATACCGCAGCACGCGACATAGCTTTGCAGACAATAATTGTAACCTCCTCAGAGAGAAAAGCGGCCAATGTGACGATCTGGCTTTAAGTCGATTCGATAACAAATGACGAAAACGGACGGATTTCTCAGGTTTTTACTACATATGAACACTTTTCACATTCTCCCGTGTAACGCGGCTGCTAGACCTCCTTTCATGCAAAATCTTAAGGTCCTAGCTCATGTCCAAGCCACCAAAGCCGGCTAAAAAGTGAATAATCGACAAATAAAACTTGAATTGTACTACTTCTTACTGGCTATTACTTCAACTTAGAAGCTTCTTCTGTGTTCTACTATGGTGCTTTTAGTGTTTCGGCATACCGCAGCACGCGACATAGCTTTGCAGACGATAAATGTAACCGTTTGAGAGAGAAGAATGGCCAATGTGACGATCTGGCTTGTAGTCAATTCGATAACAAATGACGAAAACGGACGGATATCTCAGGCTTTTACTACATATGAACACTTTTCACATTCCCCCATGCAACGCGGCTGCTAGTCCTCCTTTCATGCCAAATCTTAAGGTCCTAGGTCATGTCCAAGCCACCAAAGCCGGCTAAAATGGGAGTAGTCGACAAGTAAAACTTGAATTGTATTACTTCTTACTGGCTATTACTTCAACTTAGAAGCTTCTTCTGTGTTCTACTATGGTGCTTTTAGTGTCTCCGCATACCGAAGCACGCGACATAGCTTTGCAGACAATAAATGTAACCTCCTCAGAGAGAAAAGCGGCCAATGTGACGATCTGGCTTTAAGTCGATTCGATAACAAATGACGAAAACGGACGGATTTCTCAGGTTTTTACTACATATGAACACTTTTCACATTCTCCCGTGTAACGCGGCTGCTAGACCTCCTTTCATGCAAAATCTTAAGGTCCTAGGTCATGTCCAAGCCACCAAAGCCGGCTAAAATGGGAGTAGTCGACAAGTAAAACTTGAATTGTATTACTTCTTACTGGCTATTACTTCAACTTAGAAGCTTCTTCTGTGTTCTACTATGGTGCTTTTAGTGTCTCCGCATACCGAAGCACGCGACATAGCTTTGCAGACAATAAATGTAACCTCCTCAGAGAGAAAAGCGGCCAATGTGACGATCTGGCTTTAAGTCGATTCGATAACAAATGACGAAAACGGACGGATTTCTCAGGTTTTTATTATATATGAACACTTTTCACATTCTCCCGTGCAACGCGGCTGCTAGACCTCCTTTCATGCAAAATCTTAAGGTCCTAGGTCATGTCCAAGCCACCAAAGCCGGCTAAAAAGTGAATAATCGACAAATAAAACTTGAATTGTACTACTTCTTACTGGCTATTACTTCAACTTAGAAGCTTCTTCTGAGTTCTACTATGGTGCTTTTAGTGTTTCCGCATACCGCAGCACGCGACATAGCTTTGCAGACGATAAATGTAACCGTTTGAGAGAGAAGAATGGCCAATGTGATGATCTGGCTTGAAGTCAATTCGATAACAAATGACTAAAACGGACGGAATTCTCTGGTTTTTACTACATATGAACACTTTTCACATTCTCCCGTGCAATGCGGCTGCTAGTCCTCCTTTCATGCAAAATCTTAAGGTCCTAGGTCATGTCCAAGCCACCAAAGCCGGCTAAAAAGTGAATAATCGTCAACTAAAACTAGAATTGTACTACATCTTACTGGCTATTACTTCAACTTGGAAGCTTCTTCTGTGTTCTACTATGGTGCTTTTAATGTCTCCGCATACCGCAGCACGCGACATAGCTTTGCAGCCGATAAATGTAACCGTCTCAGAGAGAAAAGCGGCCAATGTGACGATCTGGCTTTAAAACGATTAGATACCAAATGACGAAAACGGACGGATTTCTCAGGTTTTTACTACATATGAACACTTTTTACATTCTCCCGTGCAGGCGGCTGCTAGTCCTCCTTTCATGCAAAATCGTAAGGTCCTAGGTCATGTCCAAGCCACCAAAGACGGCTAAAAACTGAATAATCGACAAGTAAAACTTGAATTGTACTACTTCTTACTGGCTATTGCTTCAACTTAGAAGCTTCTCCTGTATTCTGCTATGGTGCTTTTAGTGTCTCCGCATACCGCAGCACGCGACATAGCTTTGCAGACAATAAATGTAACCTCCTCAGAGAGAAAAGCAACCAATGTGACGATCTGGCTTTAAGTCGATTCGATAACAAATGACGAAAACGGACGGATTTCTCAGGTTTTTACTATATATGAACACTTTTCACATTCTCCTGTGCAACGCGGCTGCTAGACCTCCTTTCATGCAAAATCTTATGGTCCTAGGTCATGTCCAAGCCACTAAAGCCGGCTAAAAAGTGAATAATCGACAACTAAAACTTGAATTGTACTACTTCTTCCTGGCTATTACTTCAACTTAGAAGCTTCTTCTGTGTTCTACTATGGTGCTTTTAGTGTCTCCGCATACCGCAGCACGCGACATAGCTTTGCAGACAATAAATGTAACCTCCTCAGAGAGAAAAGCGGCCAATGTGACGATCTGGCTTTAAGTCGGTTCGATAACAAATAACGAAAACGGACGGATTTCTCAGGTTTTTAGTACAAATGAACACTTTTCACATTCTCCCGTGCAACGCGGCTGCTAGACCTCCTTTCATGCAAAATCTTAAGGTCCAAGGTCATGTCCAAGCCACCAAAGCCGGCTAAAAAGTGAATAATCGACAAATAAAACTTGAATTGTACTACTTCTTACTGGCTATTACTTCAACTTAGAAGCTTCTTCTGTGTTCTACTATGGTGCTTTTAGTGTTTCGGCATACCGCAGCACGCCACATAGCTTTGCAGACAATAAATGTAACCGTTTGAGAGAGAAGAATGGCGAATATGACGATCTGGCTTGAAGTCAATTCGATAACAAATGACGAAAACGGACGGATTTCTCAGGCTTTTACTACATATGAACACTTTTCACATTCCCCCATGCAACGCGGCTGCTAGTCCTCCTTTCATGCAAAATCTTAAGGTCCTAGGTCATGTCCAAGCCACCAAAGCCGGCTAAAATGTGAATAATCGACAAGTAAAACTTGAATTGGATTACTTCTTACTGGCTATTACTTCAACTTAGAAGCTTCTTCTGTGTTCTACTATGGTGGTTTTAGTGTCTCCGCATACCGCAGCACGCGACATAGCTTTGCAGACGATAAATGTAACCGTCTCAGAGAGAAAAGCGGCCAATTTGACGATCTGGCTTTAAGTCGATTTGATAACAAATGACGATAATGGATGGAATTATCTGGTTTTTACTACATTTGAACACTTTTCACATTCTCCCGTGCAACGCGGCTGCAAGACCTCCTTTCATGCTAAACCTTATGGTCCTAGGTCATGCCCAAGCCACCAAAGCCGGCTAAAAAGTGAATAATCGACAACTAAAACTTGAATTGTACTACTTCTTACTGGCTATTACTTCAACTTAGAAGCTTCTTCTGTGTTCTACTATGGTGCTTTTAGTGTTTCGGCATACCGCAGCACGCGACATAGCTTTGCAGACGATAAATGTAACCGTTTCAGAGATTAGAGCGGCCAATGTGACGATCTGGCTTTAAGTCGATTCGATAACAAATGACGAAAACGGACGGATTTCTCAGCTTTTTACTACATATGAACACTTTTCACATTCTCTTGTGCAACGCGGCTGCTAGTCTTCCTTTCATGCAAAATCTTAAGGTTCCATCTCACGTCCAAGCCAAGAAACCAGGCTAAAAGTGAATAATCGACAACTAAAACTTGAATTGTACTACTTCTTACTGGCTATTACTTCAACTTAGAAGCTTCTTCTCTGTTCTACTATGGTGCTTTTAGTGTTTCGGCATACCGCAGCACGCGACATAGCTTTGCAGACGATAAATGTAACCGTCTCAATGAGAAAAGCGGCCAATGTGACGATCTGGCTGTAAGTCGATTCGATAACAAATGACGAAAACGGACGAATTTCCCAGGTTTTTACTACATATGAACACATTTCACATTCTCACGTGCAACGCGGCTGCATGTACTCCTTTCATGCAAAATCTTAAGGTCCTAGGTCATGTCCAAGCCACCAAAGCCGCCTAAAATGTGAATAATCGACAAGTTAAACTTGAATTGTACTACTTCTTACTGGCTATTACTTCAACTTAGAAGCTTCTTCTCTATTCTACTATGGTGCTTTTAGTGCTTCCGCATACCGCAGCACGCGACATAGCTTTGCAGACAATAATTGTAACCTCCTCAGAGAGAAAAGCGGCCAATGTGACGATCTGGCTTTAAGTCGATTCGATAACAAATGACGAAAACGGACGGATTTCTCAGGTTTTTACTACATATGAACACTTTTCACATTCTCCCGTGTAACGCGGCTGCTAGACCTCCTTTCATGCAAAATCTTAAGGTCCTAGCTCATGTCCAAGCCACCAAAGCCGGCTAAAAAGTGAATAATCGACAAATAAAACTTGAATTGTACTACTTCTTACTGGCTATTACTTCAACTTAGAAGCTTCTTCTGTGTTCTACTATGGTGCTTTTAGTGTTTCGGCATACCGCAGCACGCGACATAGCTTTGCAGACGATAAATGTAACCGTTTGAGAGAGAAGAATGGCCAATGTGACGATCTGGCTTGTAGTCAATTCGATAACAAATGACGAAAACGGACGGATATCTCAGGCTTTTACTACATATGAACACTTTTCACATTCCCCCATGCAACGCGGCTGCTAGTCCTCCTTTCATGCCAAATCTTAAGGTCCTAGGTCATGTCCAAGCCACCAAAGCCGGCTAAAATGGGAGTAGTCGACAAGTAAAACTTGAATTGTATTACTTCTTACTGGCTATTACTTCAACTTAGAAGCTTCTTCTGTGTTCTACTATGGTGCTTTTAGTGTCTCCGCATACCGAAGCACGCGACATAGCTTTGCAGACAATAAATGTAACCTCCTCAGAGAGAAAAGCGGCCAATGTGACGATCTGGCTTTAAGTCGATTCGATAACAAATGACGAAAACGGACGGATTTACTGACCTTAGTTCCCAGTCTGCACGGCCACATTCCTGTACAGCCCAGCTAAACGAAAAATATCCATAGTTCTTCACGGGATTAGGGCTGCTTCAATAAAATTTTAAAGTTCCAAACAAGATTTTATTATCTTAAAGGCTCACACAAATTACTCGAAACTTCTGAAAATGCTAAAGACATTAAATATTGTTAATTCAGCCAATCGTTTAATAGTTCAGAGGCGACTTCTACAGCAAGTTCCTCCCGAATAGTTCATTACTCTAACTAACGGTGCTCTATTAATAGTTCGCAATAATGTTAAAAAAAAATTAATGCTCGCCTTAAAAGTGGAGTTAGTCACCACTTGCCACGCGGAATTATACTTCACACGGACGGCACAATAACAGTTTGTTACCGAAGTCTAAACGATCCAGGACGGTGTACAGTCCTCGCGATTTTCAATGTCCGTTTACATTGCTAAGTACGCGCATGTCACAGCCCGCTATGACGTCACCCGAGGCGAGGCGCGATCGGATGTTAAGCTCGCGTGGACTAGGCGTTGGTCTAATGCGGAGTGAGCTTACTACTGCCTCTGCCGCTCTTTTTATATAGCTCCGGCGCGTACCGCCAAGAGAGCATCTGTTCTTTCCGTTCATATGCAGATGCCTGCGGCCTCCAAATGACCGCTATCTCAGGCACATAATCTTAAATATCACATTTAATAATAGCTTTACAAACTTCTCAATTTTTGTATACATACATCTGAGCAGTACAGAAGCACGTAGAAAATCTCAGCCCGCTAAAATTAAAACTTTACTCTCTAGAATTTTTACAATGGAACTAACGGTAGATTGTTACCTCTGAACCATAGCTTTATCAAGACTTGTATCAGCTGTTAATTATGCTACAAGACTAAAACTTGGTGTAGCTTTGTTAATTGTCCTATCTGATCATTGGTCTTAAAGAATTTGTTTTATCATTAAAATTTAAAGTACTTAATCTATAATGCTTATGTACATTTTACTCACAAAAGTAGTTTTTACTAAATTACTAAAAAACTAGAAGAGGTAACTGATTGTGGTATTTCCATTATTATTATTAGGCTGAACTGAAGCATCCTACACAATTTCCAATATTGTAGTTCTATTATTTCGCGCCTCTGATTTTTCCGAAAAACGCGGATTCTGGAGTCAATTTTAGTTTTATGGTTTTGGAAACCAGCACCACTCATTAATGACTTCTTACTGCACCTTCTCACCAAATTTTGGCTTCCTAGCGTCATTATTTAGCGCCTCCTATTTTTCTTTCAAAACGTGAATTTTACGTAAACTACTAATTTTATAACATTAGGATTTGTTACCTGAAACATTATTACATAGAACTAAACTTTAACAAAGTTTTACACACAAATCTTAATTTTTACTTTTATGTTAAATGTGGTGCAATACAATATGCAGGCGCGTTACGATGACGTGACGCTACTAGCAGTGAACTAGGGTAAGTCCCGTGCACTCGCTCGCCTCTGTATCTTATACATGATACAGCGCTTGCTTTGCTTCATCCGCATACCGCACCACGCGACATATCTTTGCAGACGATAAATGTGACCGTCTCAGAGAGAAAAGCGGCCAATGTGACGATCTGGCTTTAAGTCGATTCGATAACAAATGACGAAAACGGACGGATTTCTCAGGTTTTTACTACATATGAACACTTTTCACATTGTCCCGTGCAACGCGGCTGCTAGTGTTCCTTTGATGCAAAATCTTAAGGTTCCACCTCATGTCCAAGCCACCAAAGCCGGCTTAAAAGTGAATAATGGACAACTAAAACTTGAATTGTACTACTTCTTACTGGCTATTACTTCAACTTAGAAGCTTCTTCTCTGTTCTACTATGGTGCTTTTAGTGTCTCCGCATACCGCAGCACGTGACATAGCTTTGCAGACGATAAATGTAACTGTTTCAGAGAGAAAAGCGGATAGTGTGACGATCTGGCTTTAAGTGGATTCGATAACAAATGACGAAAACGGACGGATTTCTCAGGTTTTTACTACATATGAACACATTTCACATTCTCCCGTGCAACGCGGCTGAATGTACTCCTTTCATGCAAAATCTTAAGGTCCTAGGTCATGTCCAAGCCACCAACTCAACTCAACTGTGTGTGAAATCTTATGGGACTTAACTGCTAAGGTCATCAGTCCCTAAGCTTACACACTACTTAACCTAAATCATCCTAAGGACAAACACACACACCCATGCCCGAGGGAGGACTCGAACCTCCGCCGGGACCAGCCTCACAGTCCATGACTGCAGCGCCTTAGACCGCTGAGCTAATACCGAGCGGCACCAAGCCACCAAAGCCGGCTAAAAAGTAAATAATCGACAACTAAAACTTGAATAGTACTACTTCTTACTGGCTATTACTTCAACTTAGAAGCTTCTTCTGTGTTCTACTATGGTGCTTTTAGTGTCTCCGCATACCGCAGCACGCGACATAGCTTTGCAGACAACAAATGTAACCGTGTCAGAGAGAAAAGCGGCCAATGTGACGATCTGGCTTTAAGTCGATTCGATAACAAATGACGAAAACGGACGGATTTCTCAGGTTTTTACTACATATGAACACTTTTCACATTCCCCCATGCAACGCGGCTGCAAGTCCTCCTTTCATGCAAAATCTTAAGGTCCTAGGTCATATCCAAGCCACCAAAGCCGGCTAAAATGTGAATAATCGACAACTAAAACTTGAATTGTATTACTTCTTACTGGCTATTACTTCAACTTAGAAGATTCTTCTGTGTTCTACTATGGTGCTTTTAGTGTCTCCGCATACCGCAGCACGCGACATAGCTTTGCAGACGATAAATGTAACCGTCTCAGAGAGAAAAGCGGCATTGTGACGATCTGTCTCTAAGTCGATTCGATAACAAATGACGAAAACGGACGGATTTCTCAGGTGTTTACTACATATGAACACATTTCACATTCTCCCGTGAAACGCGGCTGCTAGTCCTCCTTTCATGCAAAATCATAAGGTCCTAGGTCATTTCCAAGCCATCAAAGCCGGCTAAAAAGTGAATAATCGACAACTAAAACTTGAATTGTACTACTTCTTACTGGCTATTACTTCAACTTAGAAGCTTCTTCTGTGTTCTACTATGGTGCTTTTAGTGTCTCCGCATACCGCACCACGCGACATATCTTTGCAGACGATAAATGTGACCGTCTCAGAGAGAAAAGCGGCCAATGTGACGATCTGGCTTTAAGTCGATTCGATAACAAATGACGAAAACGGATGGATTTCTCAGGTTTTTACTACATATGAACACTTTTCACATTCTCCCGTGCAACGCGGCTGCTAGTCCTCTTTTAATGCAAAATCTTAAGGTCCTAGGTCATGTCCAAGCCACCAAAGCCGGCTAAAATGTGATTAATAGACAACTAAAACTTGAATTGTACTACTTCTTACTGGCTATTACTTCAACTTAGAAGCTTCTTCTGTGTTCTAATATGGTGGTTTTAGTGTCTCCGCATACCGCAGCACGCGACATAGCTTTGCAGACGATAAATGTAACCGTCTCAGAGAGAAAAACGGCCAATGTGACGATCTGGCTTTAAGTCGATTCGATAACAAATGACGAAAACGGACGGATTTCTCAGGTTTTTACTACATATGAACACTTTTCACATTGTCCCGTGCAACGCGGCTGCTAGTGTTCCTTTCATGCAAAACCTTAAGGTTCCACCTCATGTCCAAGCCACCAAAGCCGGCTTAAAAGTGAATAATGGACAACTAAAACTTGAATTGTACTACTTCTTACTGCCTATTACTTCAACTTAGAAGCTTCTTCTCTGTTCTACTATGGTGCTTTTAGTGTCTCCGCATACCGCAGCACGTGACATAGCTTTGCAGACGATAAATGTAACTGTTTCAGAGAGAAAAGCGGATAGTGTGACGATCTGGCTTTAAGTCGATTCGATAACAAATGACGAAAACGGACGGATTTCTCAGGTTTTTACTACATATGAACACATTTCACATTCTCCCGTGCAACGCGGCTGAATGTACTCCTTTCATGCAAAATCTTAAGGTCCTAGGTCATGTCCAAGCCACCAACTCAACTCAACTGTGTGTGAAATCTTATGAGACTTAACTGTTAAGGTCATCAGTCCCTAAGCTTACACACTACTTAACCTAAATCATCCTAAGGACAAACACACACACCCACGCCCGAGGGAGGACTCGAACCTCCGCCGGGACCAGCCTCACAGTCCATGACTGCAGCGCCTTAGACCGCTGAGCTAATACCGAGCGGCACCAAGCCACCAAAGCCGGCTAAAAAGTGAATAATCGACAACTAAAACTTAAATAGTACTACTTCTTACTGGCTATTACTTCAACTTAGAAGCTTCTTCTGTGTTCTACTATGGTGCTTTTAGTGTCTCCGCATACCGCAGCACGCGACATAGCTTTGCAGACAACAAATGTAACCGTGTCAGAGAGAAAAGCGGCCAATGTGACGATCTGGCTTTAAGTCGATTCGATAACAAATGACGAAAACGGACGGATTTCTCAGGTTTTTACTACATATGAACACTTTTCACATTCCCCCATGCAACGCGGCTGCAAGTCCTCCTTTCATGCAAAATCTTAAGGTCCTAGGTCATATCCAAGCCACCAAAGCCGGCTAAAATGTGAATAATCGACAACTAAAACTTGAATTGTACTACTTCTTACTGGCTATTACTTCAACTTAGAAGATTCTTCTGTGTTCTACTATGGTGCTTTTAGTGTCTCCGCATACCGCAGCACGCGACATAGCTTTGCAGACGATAAATGTAACCGTCTCAGAGAGAAAAGCGGCATTGTGACGATCTGTCTCTAAGTCGATTCGATAACAAATGACGAAAACGGACGGATTTCTCAGGTGTTTACTACATATGAACACATTTCACATTCTCCCGTGAAACGCGGCTGCTAGTCCTCCTTTCATGCAAAATCATAAGGTCCTAGGTCATTTCCAAGCCATCAAAGCCGGCTAAAAAGTGAATAATCGACAACTAAAACTTGAATTGTACTACTTCTTACTGGCTATTACTTCAACTTAGAAGCTTCTTCTGTGTTCTAATATGGTGGTTTTAGTGTCTCCATATACCGCAGCACGCGACATAGCTTTGCAGACGATAAATGTAACCGTCTCAGAGAGAAAAGCGGCCAATGTGACGATCTGGCTTTAAGTCGATTCGATAACAAATGACGAAAACGGACGGATTTCTCAGGTTTTTACTACATATGAACAGTTTTCACATTGTCCCGTGGAACGCGGCTGCTAGTGTTCCTTTCATGCAAAATCTTAAGGTTCCACCTCATGTCCAAGCCACCAAAGCCGGCTTAAAAGTGAATAATGGACAACTAAAACTTGAATTGTACTACTTCTTACTGGCTATTACTTCAACTTAGAAGCTTCTTCTGTGTTCTACTATGGTGCTTTTAGTGTTTCGGCATACCGCAGCACGCGACATAGCTTTGCAGACGATAAATGTAACCGTTTCATAGAGAAGAGCGGCCAATGTGACGATCTGGCTTTAAGTCGATTCGATAACAAATGACGATAACGGACGGATTTCTCAAGTTTTTACTACATATGAACACTTTTCACATTCTCCCGTGTAACGCGGCTGCTAGTTCTCCTTTCATGCAAAATCTTAAGGTCCTAGGTCATGTCCAAGCCACCAAAGCCGGCGAAAATGTGAATAATCGACAACTAAAACGTGAACAGTATTACTTCTTACTGGCTATTACTTCAACTTAGAAGCTTCTTCTGTGTTCTACTATGGTGCTTTTAGTGTCTCCGCATACCGCAGCACGCGACATAGCTTTGCAGACAATAAATGAAACCTTCTCAGAGAGAAAAGTGGCCAATGTGATGATCTGGCTTTAAGTCGATTCGATAACAAATGACGAATATGGACGGATTACTCAGGTTTTTACTACATATGAACACTTTTCACATTCTCCCGTGCAACGCGGTTGCTAGTCCTCTTTTCATGCAAAATCTTAAGGTCCTAAGTCATGTCCAAGCCACCAAAGCCGGCTAAAAAGTGAATAATCGACAACTAAAACTTTAATTGTACTGCTTCTTACTGGCTATTACTTCAACTTAGAAGCTTTTTTCTGTGTTCTACTATGGCGCTTTTTGTGTCTCCGCATACCGCAGCACGCGACATAGCTTTGCAGACAACAAATGTAACCGTCTCAGAGAGAAAAGCGGCCAATGTGACGATCTGGCTTTAAGTCGATTCGATAACAAATGACGAAAACCGACGGATTTCTCAGGTTTTTACTACATATGAACACTTTTCACATTCTCCCATGCAACGCGGCTGCTAGTCCTCCTTTCATGCAAAATCTTAAGGTCCTAGGTCATGTCCAAGCCAACAAAGCTTGCTAAAAAGTGAATAATCGACAACCAAAACTTCAATTGTACTATTTCTTACTCTCTATTACTTCAACATAGAAGATTCTTCTGTGTTCTACTATGGAGCTTTTAGTGTTTCCGCATACCGCAGCACGCGACATAGCTTTGTAGACGATAAATGTAACCGTCTCAGAGAGAAGAGCGGCCAATGTGACGATCTGGGTTTAAGTCGATTCGATAACAAATGACAAAAACGGACGAATTTCTTAGGTTTTTACTACATATGAACACTTTTCATATTCTCCCGTGCAACGCGGCTGCTAGTCCTCCTTTCATGCAAAATCTTAAGGTTCCACCTCATGTCCAAGCCACTAAAGCCGGCTAAAAAGTGAATAATCGACAACTAAAACTTGAATTGTACTACTTCTTACTGGCTATTACTTCTACTTATAAGCTTCTTCTGTGTTCTACTATGGTGCTTTTAGTGTCTCCGCATACCACAGCACGCGATATAGCTTTGCAGACGATAAATGTAACCGTCACAGAGAGAAAAGCGGCCAATGTGACGATCTGACTTTAAGTCGATTCGATAACAAATGACGAAAACGGACGGATTTCTCAGGTTTTTACTACATATGAACACTTTTCACATTCTACCATGCAACGCGGAAGCTAGTCCTCCTTTCATGCAAAATCTTAAGGCCCTAGGTCGTGTCCAAGCGACCAAAGCCGGCTAAAAAGTGAATAATCGACAACTAAAACTTGAATTGCACTACTTCTTACTGGCTATTACTTCAACATAGAAGCTTCTTCTGTGTTCTCCTATGGTGCTTTTAGTGTCTCCGCACACCGCAGCACGCGACATAGCTTTGCAGACGATAAATGTAACCGTCTCAGAGAGAGAAGCGGCCAATGTGACGATCTGGCTTTAAGTCGATTCGATAACAAATGACGAACACGGACGGATTTCTCAGGTTTTTACTACATATGAACACATTTCACATTCTCCCGTGCAACGCGGCTGCAAGTACTCCTTGCATGCAAAATCTTAAGGTCCTACGTCATGTCCAAGCCACCAAAGCCGGCTAAATAGTGAATAATCGACAACTAAAACTTGAATAGTACTACTTCTTACTGGCTATTACTTCAACTTAGAAGCTTCTTCTGTGTTCTACTATGGTGCTTTTAGTGTCTCCGCATACCGCAGCACGCGACATAGCTTTGCTGACAACAAATGTAACCGTCTCAGAGAAAAAAGCGGCCAATGTTACGATCTGGCTTTAAGTCGATTCGATAACAAATGACGAAAACGGACGGATTTCTCAGGTTTTTACTACATATGAACACTTTTCACTTTCTCCCGTGCAACGCGGCCGCTAGTCCTCCTTTCATGCAAAATCTTAAGGTTCCACCTCATGTCCAAGCCACCAAAGCCGGCTAAAAAGTGAATAATCGACAACTAAAACTTGAATTGTACTACTTCTTACTGGCTATTACTTCAACTTAGAAGCTTCTTCTGTGTTCTACGATAGTGCTTTTAGTGTTTCGGCATACCGCAGAACGCGACATAGCTTTGCAGACGATAAATGTAACCAATTCAGAGAGAAGAGCGGCCAATGTGACGATCTGGCTTTAAGTCGATTCGATAACAAATGAGGAAAACGGACGGTTATCTCAGGTTTTTACTACATATGAACACTTTTCACATTGTCCCGTGCAACGCGGCTGCTAGTGTTCCTTTCATGCAAAATCTTAAGGTTCCACCTCATGTCCAAGCCACCAAAGCCGGCTTAAAAGTGAATAATGGACAACTAAAACTTGAATTGTACTACTTCTTACTGGCTATTACTTCAACTTAGAAGCTTCTTCTGTGTTCTACTATGGTGCTTTTAGTGTTTCGGCATACCGCAGCACGCGACATAGCTTTGCAGACGATAAATGTAACCGTTTCATAGAGAAGAGCGGCCAATGTGACGATCTGGCTTTAAGTCGATTCGATAACAAATGACGATAACGGACGGATTTCTCAAGTTTTTACTACATATGGGACACTTTTCACATTCTCCCGTGCAACGCGGCTGCTAGTTCTCCTTTCATGCAAAATCTTAAGGTCCTAGGTCATGTCCAAGCCACCAAAGCCGGCGAAAATGTGAATAATCGACAACTAAAACGTGAACAGTATTACTTCTTACTGGCTATTACTTCAACTTAGAAGCTTCTTCTGTGTTCTACTATGGTGCTTTTAGTGTCTCCGCATACCGCAGCACGCGACATAGCTTTGCAGACAATAAATGAAACCTTCTCAGAGAGAAAAGTGGCCAATGTGATGATCTGGCTTTAAGTCGATTCGATAACAAATGACGAATATGGACGGATTACTCAGGTTTTTACTACATATGAACACTTTTCACATTCTCCCGTGCAACGCGGCTGCTAGTCCTCTTTTCATGCAAAATCTTAAGGTCCTAGGTCATGTCCAAGCCACCAAAGCTGGCTAAAATGTGAATAATCGACAACTAAAACTTGAATTGTACTACTTCTTACTGGCTATTACTTCAACATAGAAGCTTCTTCTGTGTTCTACTATGGTGCTTTTACTGTTTCGGCATACCGCAGCACGCGACATAGCTTTGCAGACGATAAATGTAACCGTCTCAGAGAGAAAAGCGGCCAATGTGACGATCTGACTTTAAGTCGATTCGATAACAAATGACGAAAACGGACGGATTTCTCAGGTTTTTACTACATATGAACACTTTTCACATTCTCCCATGCAACGCGGCTGCTAGTCCTCCTTTCATGCAAAATCTTAATGTCCAAGGTCATGTCCAAGCCACCAAAGCCGGCAAAAAAGTGAATAATCGACAACTAAAACTTCAATTGTACTACATCTTACTGGCTATTACTTCAACTTAGAAGCTTCTTCTGTGTTCTACTATAATGCTCTTAGTGTCTCGACATACCGCAGCACGCGACATAGCTTTGCAGACGATAAATGTAACCGTCTCAGAGAGAAAAGCTTCTAAAGTGACGATATGGCTTTAAGTCGATTCGATAACAAACGTCGAAAACGTACGGATTTCTCAGCTTTTTACTACATATGAACACATTTCACATTCTCCAGTGCAACGCGGCTGCAAGTACTCCTTTCATGCAAAATCTTAAGGTCCTACATCATGTCCAAGAAACCAAAGCCGGCTAAAAAGTGAATAATAGACAACTAAAACTTTAATTGTACTGCTTCTTACTGGCTATTACTTCAACTTAGAAGCTTTTTTCTGTGTTCTACTATGGCGCTTTTTGTGTCTCCGCATACCGCAGCACGCGACATAGCTTTGCAGACAACAAATGTAACCGTCTCAGAGAGAAAAGCGGCCAATGTGACGATCTGGCTTTAAGTCGATTCGATAACAAATGACGAAAACCGACGGATTTCTCAGGTTTTTACTACATATGAACACTTTTCACATTCTACCATGCAACGCGGAAGCTAGTCCTCCTTTCATGCAAAATCTTAAGGCCCTAGGTCGTGTCCAAGCGACCAAAGCCGGCTAAAAAGTGAATAATCGACAACTAAAACTTGAATTGCACTACTTCTTACTGGCTATTACTTCAACATAGAAGCTTCTTCTGTGTTCTCCTATGGTGCTTTTAGTGTCTCCGCACACCGCAGCACGCGACATAGCTTTGCAGACGATAAATGTAACCGTCTCAGAGAGAGAAGCGGCCAATGTGACGATCTGGCTTTAAGTCGATTCGATAACAAATGACGAACACGGACGGATTTCTCAGGTTTTTACTACATATGAACACATTTCACATTCTCCCGTGCAACGCGGCTGCAAGTACTCCTTGCATGCAAAATCTTAAGGTCCTACGTCATGTCCAAGCCACCAAAGCCGGCTAAATAGTGAATAATCGACAACTAAAACTTGAATAGTACTACTTCTTACTGGCTATTACTTCAACTTAGAAGCTTCTTCTGTGTTCTACTATGGTGCTTTTAGTGTCTCCGCATACCGCAGCACGCGACATAGCTTTGCTGACAACAAATGTAACCGTCTCAGAGAAAAAAGCGGCCAATGTTACGATCTGGCTTTAAGTCGATTCGATAACAAATGACGAAAACGGACGGATTTCTCAGGTTTTTACTACATATGAACACTTTTCACTTTCTCCCGTGCAACGCGGCCGCTAGTCCTCCTTTCATGCAAAATCTTAAGGTTCCACCTCATGTCCAAGCCACCAAAGCCGGCTAAAAAGTGAATAATCGACAACTAAAACTTGAATTGTACTACTTCTTACTGGCTATTACTTCAACTTAGAAGCTTCTTCTGTGTTCTACGATAGTGCTTTTAGTGTTTCGGCATACCGCAGAACGCGACATAGCTTTGCAGACGATAAATGTAACCAATTCAGAGAGAAGAGCGGCCAATGTGACGATCTGGCTTTAAGTCGATTCGATAACAAATGAGGAAAACGGACGGTTATCTCAGGTTTTTACTACATATGAACACTTTTCACATTGTCCCGTGCAACGCGGCTGCTAGTGTTCCTTTCATGCAAAATCTTAAGGTTCCACCTCATGTCCAAGCCACCAAAGCCGGCTTAAAAGTGAATAATGGACAACTAAAACTTGAATTGTACTACTTCTTACTGGCTATTACTTCAACTTAGAAGCTTCTTCTGTGTTCTACTATGGTGCTTTTAGTGTTTCGGCATACCGCAGCACGCGACATAGCTTTGCAGACGATAAATGTAACCGTTTCATAGAGAAGAGCGGCCAATGTGACGATCTGGCTTTAAGTCGATTCGATAACAAATGACGATAACGGACGGATTTCTCAAGTTTTTACTACATATGGGACACTTTTCACATTCTCCCGTGCAACGCGGCTGCTAGTTCTCCTTTCATGCAAAATCTTAAGGTCCTAGGTCATGTCCAAGCCACCAAAGCCGGCGAAAATGTGAATAATCGACAACTAAAACGTGAACAGTATTACTTCTTACTGGCTATTACTTCAACTTAGAAGCTTCTTCTGTGTTCTACTATGGTGCTTTTAGTGTCTCCGCATACCGCAGCACGCGACATAGCTTTGCAGACAATAAATGAAACCTTCTCAGAGAGAAAAGTGGCCAATGTGATGATCTGGCTTTAAGTCGATTCGATAACAAATGACGAATATGGACGGATTACTCAGGTTTTTACTACATATGAACACTTTTCACATTCTCCCTTGCAACGCGGCTGCTAGTCCTCTTTTCATGCAAAATCTTAAGGTCCTAGGTCATGTCCAAGCCACCAAAGCTGGCTAAAATGTGAATAATCGACAACTAAAACTTGAATTGTACTACTTCTTACTGGCTATTACTTCAACATAGAAGCTTCTTCTGTGTTCTACTATGGTGCTTTTACTGTTTCGGCATACCGCAGCACGCGACATAGCTTTGCAGACGATAAATGTAACCGTCTCAGAGAGAAAAGCGGCCAATGTGACGATCTGACTTTAAGTCGATTCGATAACAAATGACGAAAACGGACGGATTTCTCAGGTTTTTACTACATATGAACACTTTTCACATTCTCCCATGCAACGCGGCTGCTAGTCCTCCTTTCATGCAAAATCTTAATGTCCAAGGTCATGTCCAAGCCACCAAAGCCGGCAAAAAAGTGAATAATCGACAACTAAAACTTCAATTGTACTACATCTTACTGGCTATTACTTCAACTTAGAAGCTTCTTCTGTGTTCTACTATAATGCTCTTAGTGTCTCGACATACCGCAGCACGCGACATAGCTTTGCAGACGATAAATGTAACCGTCTCAGAGAGAAAAGCTTCTAAAGTGACGATATGGCTTTAAGTCGATTCGATAACAAACGTCGAAAACGTACGGATTTCTCAGCTTTTTACTACATATGAACACATTTCACATTCTCCAGTGCAACGCGGCTGCAAGTACTCCTTTCATGCAAAATCTTAAGGTCCTACATCATGTCCAAGAAACCAAAGCCGGCTAAAAAGTGAATAATAGACAACTAAAACTTTAATTGTACTGCTTCTTACTGGCTATTACTTCAACTTAGATGCTTTTTTCTGTGTTCTACTATGGCGCTTTTTGTGTCTCCGCATACCGCAGCACGCGACATAGCTTTGCAGACAACAAATGTAACCGTCTCAGAGAGAAAAGCGGCCAATGTGACGATATGGCTTTAAGTCGATTCGATAACAAATGACGAAAACCGACGGATTTCTCAGGATTTTACTACATATGAACACTTTTCACATTCTCCCATGCAACGCGGCTGCTAGTCCTCCTTTCATGCAAAATCTTAAGGTCCTAGGTCATGTCCAAGCCAACAAAGCTTGCTAAAAAGTGAATAATCGACAACCAAAACTTCAATTGTACTATTTCTTACTCTCTATTACTTCAAAATAGAAGGTTCTTCTGTGTTCTACTATGGAGCTTTTAGTGTTTCCGCATACCGCAGCACGCGACATAGCTTTGTAGACGATAAATGTAACCGTCTCAGAGAGAAGAGCGGCCAATGTGACGATCTGGGTTTAAGTCGATTCGATAACAAATGACAAAAACGGACGAATTTCTTAGGTTTTTACTACATATGAACACTTTTCATATTCTCCCGTGCAACGCGGCTGCTACTCCTCCTTTCATGCAAAATCTTAAGGTTCCACCTCATGTCCAAGCCACTAAAGCCGGCTAAAAAGTGAATAATCGACAACTAAAACTTGAATTGTACTACTTCTTACTGGCTATTACTTCAACTTATAAGCTTCTTCTGTGTTCTACTATGGTGCTTTTAGTGTCTCCGCATACCGCAGCACGCGATATAGCTTTGCAGACGATAAATGTAACCGTCACAGAGAGAAAAGCGGCCAATGTGACGATCTGACTTTAAGTCGATTCGATAACAAATGACGAAAACGGACGGATTTCTCAGGTTTTTACTACATATGAACACTTTTCACATTCTACCATGCAACGCGGAAGGTAGTCCTCCTTTCATGCAAAATCTTAAGGCCCTAGGTCGTGTCCAAGCGACCAAAGCCGGCTAAAAAGTGAATAATCGACAACTAAAACTTGAATTGCACTACTTCTTACTGGCTATTACTTCAACATAGAAGCTTCTTCTGTGTTCTCCTATGGTGCTTTTAGTGTCTCCGCACACCGCAGCACGCGACATAGCTTTGCAGACGATAAATGTAACCGTCTCAGAGAGAAAAGCGGCCAATGTGACGATCTGGCTTTAAGTCGATTCGATAACAAATGACGAACACGGACGGATTTCTCAGGTTTTTACTACATATGAACACATTTCACATTCTCTCGTGCAACGCGGCTGCAAGTACTCCTTGCATGCAAAATCTTAAGGTCCTACGTCATGTCCAAGCCACCAAAGCCGGCTAAATAGTGAATAATCGACAACTAAAACTTGAATAGTACTACTTCTTACTGGCTATTACTTCAACTTAGAAGCTTCTTCTGTGTTCTACTATGGTGCTTTTAGTGTCTCCGCATACCGCAGCACGCGACATAGCTTTGCTGACAACAAATGTAACCGTCTCAGAGAAAAAAGCGGCCAATGTTACGATCTGGCTTTAAGTCGATTCGATAACAAATGACGAAAACGGACGGATTTCTCAGGTTTTTACTACATATGAACACTTTTCACTTTCTCCCGTGCAACGCGGCCGCTAGTCCTCCTTTCATGCAAAATCTTAAGGTTCCACCTCATGTCCAAGCCACCAAAGCCGGCTAAAAAGTGAATAATCGACAACTAAAACTTGAATTGTACTACTTCTTACTGGCTATTACTTCAACTTAGAAGCTTCTTCTGTGTTCTACGATAGTGCTTTTAGTGTTTCGGCATACCGCAGAACGCGACATAGCTTTGCAGACGATAAATGTAACCAATTCAGAGAGAAGAGCGGCCAATGTGACGATCTGGCTTTAAGTCGATTCGATAACAAATGACGAAAACGGACGGTTATCTCAGGTTTTTACTACATATGAACACTTTTCACATTCTCCCGTGGAACGCGGCTGCTAGTCCTTCTTTCATGCAAAATCTTAAGGTCCTAGGTCATGTCCAAGCCACCAAAGCCGGCTAAAAAGTGAATAGTCGACAACTAAAACTTGAATTGTACTACTTCTTACTGGCTATTACTTCAACTTAGAAGCTTCTTCTGTGTTCTACTATGGTGCTTTTAGTGTCACCGCACACCGCAGCACGCAACATAGCTTTGCAGACGAAAAATGTAACCGTCTCAGAGAGAAAAGCGGTCAATGTGACGATCTGGCTTTAAGTCGATTCGATAACAAATGAAGAAAACGGACGGATTTCTCAGGTTTTTACTACATATGAACACTTTTCACATTCTCCCGTGCAACGCGGCTGCTAGTCCTCCTTTCATGCAAAATCTTAAGGTTCCACCTCATGTCAAAGCCACCAAAGCCGGCTAAAAATGAATAATCGACAACTAAAACTTGAATTGTACTACTTCTTACTGGCTATTACTTCAACTTAGAAGCTTCTTCTGTGTTCTACTATGGTGCTTTTAGTGTTTCGGCATACCGCAGCACGCGACATAGCTTTGCAGACGATAAATGTAACCGATTCAGAGAGAAGAACGGCCAATGTGACGATCTGGCTTTAAGTCGATTCGATAACAAATGACGAAAACGGACGGATTTCTCAGGTTTTTACTACATATGAACACATTTCACATTCTCCCGTGCAACGCGGCTGCAAGTACTCCTTGCATGCAAAATCTTAAGGTCCTAGGTCATGTCCAAGCCACCAAAGCCGGCTAAAAAGTGAATAATCGACAACTAAAACTTGAATAGTACTACTTCTTACTGGCTATTACTTCAACTTAGAAGCTTCTTCTGTGTTCTACTATGGTGCTTTTAGTGTCTCCGCATACCGCAGCACGCGACATAGCTTTGCTGACAACAAATGTAACCGTCTCAGAGAAAAAAGCGGCCAATGTTACGATCTGGCTTTAAGTCGATTCGATAACAAATGACGAAAACGGACGGATTTCTCAGGTTTTTACTACATATGAACACTTTTCACTTTCTCCCGTGCAACGCGGCCGCTAGTCCTCCTTTCATGCAAAATCTTAAGGTTCCACCTCATGTCCAAGCCACCAAAGCCGGCTAAAAAGTGAATAATCGACAACTAAAACTTGAATTGTACTACTTCTTACTGGCTATTACTTCAACTTAGAAGCTTCTTCTGTGTTCTACGATAGTGCTTTTAGTGTTTCGGCATACCGCAGAACGCGACATAGCTTTGCAGACGATAAATGTAACCAATTCAGAGAGAAGAGCGGCCAATGTGACGATCTGGCTTTAAGTCGATTCGATAACAAATGACGAAAACGGACGGTTATCTCAGGTTTTTACTACATATGAACACTTTTCACATTCTCCCGTGGAACGCGGCTGCTAGTCCTTCTTTCATGCAAAATCTTAAGGTCCTAGGTCATGTCCAAGCCACCAAAGCCGGCTAAAAAGTGAATAATCGATAACTAAAACTTGAATTGTACTACTACTTACTGGCTATTACTTCAACTTAGAAGGTTCTTCTGTGTTCTACGATAGTGCTTTTAGTGTTTCGGCATACCGCAGAACGCGACATAGCTTTGCAGACGATAAATGTAACCGTTTCAGAGAGAAGATCGGCCAATGTGACGATCTGGCTTTAAGTCGATTCGATAACAAATGACGAAAACGGACGGATTTCTCAGGTTTTTACTACATATGAACACATTTCACATTCTCCCGTGCAACGCGGCTGCAAGTACTCCTTGCATGCAAAATCTTAAGGTCCTAGGTCATGTCCAAGCCACCAAAGCCTGCTAAAAAGTGAATAATCGACAATTAAAACTTGAATAGTACTACTTCTTACTGGCTATTACTTCAACTTAGAGGCTTCTTCTGTGTTCTACTATGGTGCTTTTAGTGTCTCCACATACCTCAGCACGCGACATAGCTTTGCAGACGATAAATGTAACCGTCTCAGAGAGAAAAGCGGCCAATGTAATGATCTGGCTTTAAGTCGATTCGATAACAAATGACGAAAACGGACGGATTTCTCAAGCTTTTACTACATATGAACACTTTTCACATTCGCCCGTGCAACGCGGCTGCTAGTCCTCCTTTCATGCAAAATCTTAATGTCCAAGGTCATGTCCAAGCCACCAAAGCCGGCAAAAAAGTGAATAATCGACAACTAAAACTTCAATTGTACTACTTCTTACTGGCTATTACTTCAACATAGAAGCTTCTTCTGTGTTCTACTATGGTGCTTTTAGTGTTTCCGCATACCGCAGCACGCGACATAGCTTTCTAGACGATAAATGTAACCGTGTCAGAGAGAAGAGCGGCCAGTGTGACGATCTGGCTTTAAGTCGATTCGATAACAAATGAAAAAACGGACGAATTTCTCAGGTTTTTACTACATATGAACACATTTCACATTCTCCCGTGCAACGCGGCTGCAAGTACTCCTTTCATGCAAAATCTTAAGGTCCTAGGTCATGTCCAAGCCACCAAAGCCGGCTAAAAAGTGAATAGTCGACAACTAAAACTTGAATTGTACTACTTCTTACTAGCTATTACTTCAACTTAGAAGCTTCTTCTGTGTTCTACTATGGTGCTTTTAGTGTCTCCGCACACCGCAGCACGCAACATAGCTTTGCAGACGAAAAATGTAACCGTGTCAGAGAGAAAAGCGGTCAATGTGACGATCTGGCTTTAAGTCGATTCAATAACAAATGAAGAAAACGGACGGATTTCTCAGGTTTTTACTACATATGAGCACTTTTCACATTCTCCCGTGCAACGCGGCTGCTAGTCCTCCTTTCATGCAAAATCTTAAGGTTCCACCTCATGTCAAAGCCACCAAAGCCGGCTAAAAATGAATAATCGACAACTAAAACTTGAATTGTACTACTTCTTACTGGCTATTACTTCAAATTAGAAGCTTCTTCTGTGTTCTACTATGGTGCTTTTAGTGTTTCGGCATACCGCAGCACGCGACATAGCTTTGCAGACGATAAATGTAACCGTTTCAGAGAGAAGAACGGCCAATGTGACGATTTGGTTTAAGTCGATTCGATAACAAATTACGAAAACGGACGGATTTCTCAGGTTTTTACTACATATGAACACTTTTCACATTCTCCCATGCAACGCGGCTGCTAGACCTCCTTTCATGCAAAATCTTAAGGTCCTAGGTCGTGTCCAAGCCACCAAAGCCGGCTAAAAAGTGAATAATCGATAACTAAAACTTGAATAGTACTACTACTTACTGGCTATTACTTCAACTTAGAACTTCTTCTGTGTTCTACTATGGTGCTTTTAGTGTCTCCGCATACCGCAGCACGCGATATAGCTTTGCAGACGATAAATGTAACCGTCACAGAGAGAAAAGCGGCCAATGTGACGATCTGACTTTAAGTCGATTCGATAACAAATGACGAAAACGGACGGATTTCTCAGGTTTTTACTACATATGAACACTTTTCACATTCTCCCATGCAACGCGGAAGCTAGTCCTCCTTTCATGCAAAATCTTAAGGCCCTAGGTCGTGTCCAAGCGACCGAAGCCGGCTAAAAAGTGAATAATCGACAACTAAAACTTGAATTGCACTACTTCTTACTGGCTATTACTTCAACATAGAAGCTTCTTCTGTGTTCTCCTATGGTGCTTTTAGTGTCTCCGCACACCGCAGCACGCGACATAGCTTTGCAGACGATAAATGTAACCGTCTCAGAGAGAAAAGCGGCCAATGTGACGATCTGGCTTTAAGTCGATTCGATAACAAATGATGAAAACGGACGGATTTCTCAGGTTTTTACTACATATGAACACATTTCACATTCTCTCGTGCAACGCGGCTGCAAGTACTCCTTGCATGCAAAATCTTAAGGTCCTAGGTCATGTCCAAGCCACCAAAGCCGGCTAAAAAGTGAATAATCGACAACTAAAACTTGAATAGTACTACTTCTTACTGGCTATTACTTCAACTTAGAAGCTTCTTCTGTGTTCTACTATGGTGCTTTTAGTGTCTCCGCATACCGCAGCATGCGACATAGCTTTGCTGACAACAAATGTAACCGTCTCAGAGAAAAAAACGGCCAATGTTACGATCTGGCTTTAAGTCGATTCGATAACAAATGACGAAAACGGACGGATTTCTCAGGTTTTTACTACATATGAACACTTTTCACTTTCTCCCGTGCAACGCGGCCGCTAGTCCTCCTTTCATGCAAAATCTTAAGGTTCCACCTCGTGTCCAAGCCACCAAAGCCGGCTAAAAAGTGAATAATCGACAACTAAAACTTGAATTGTACTACTTCTTACTGGCTATTACTTCAACTTAGAAGCTTCTTCTGTGTTCTACGATAGTGCTTTTAGTGTTTCGGCATACCGCAGAACGCGACATAGCTTTATAGACGATAAATGTAACCGTTTCAGAGAGAAGAGCGGCCAATGTGACGATCTGGCTTTAAGTCGATTCGATAACAAATGACGAAAACGGACGGATTTCTCAGGTTTTTACTACATATGAACACATTTCACATTCTCCCGTGCAACGCGGCTGCAAGTACTCCTTGCATGCAAAATCTTAAGGTCCTAGGTCATGCCCAAGCCACCAAAGCCGGTTAAAAGGTGAATAATCGACAGTTAAAACTTGAATAGTACTACTTATTACTGGCTATTACTTCAACTTAGAGGCTTCTTCTGTGTTCTATAATGGTGCTTTTAGTGTCTCCACATACCTCAGCACGCGACATAGCTTAGCAGACAACAAATGTAACCGTCTCAGAGAGAAAAGCGGACAATGTGATGATCTGGCTTTAAGTCGATTCGATAACAAATGTCGAAAACGGAAGGATTTCTCAAGTTTTTACTACATATGATCACTTTTCACATTCGCCCGTGCAACGCGGCTGCTAGTCCTCCTTTCATGCAAAATCTTAAGGTCCAAGGTCATGTCCAAGCCACCAAAGCCGGCAAAAAAGTGAATAATCGACAACTAAAACTTCAATTGTACTACTTCTTACTGGCTATTACTTCAAATTAGAAGCTTCTTCTGTGTTCTACTATGGTGCTTTTAGTGTTTCGGCATACCGCAGCACGCGACATAGCTTTGCAGACGATAAATGTAACCGATTCAGAGAGAAGAACGGCCAATGTGACGATCTGGCTTTAAGTCGATTCGATAACAAATGACGAAAACGGACGGATTTCTCAGGTTTTTACTACATATGAACACATTTCACATTCTCCCGTGCAACGCGGCTGCAAGTACTCCTTGCATGCAAAATCTTAAGGTCCTAGGTCATGTCCAAGCCACCAAAGCCGGCTAAAAAGTGAATAATCGACAACTAAAACTTGAATAGTACTACTTCTTACTGGCTATTACTTCAACTTAGAAGCTTCTTCTGTGTTCTACTATGGTGCTTTTAGTGTCTCCGCATACCGCAGCACGCGACATAGCTTTGCTGACAACAAATGTAACCGTCTCAGAGAAAAAAGCGGCCAATGTTACGATCTGGCTTTAAGTCGATTCGATAACAAATGACGAAAACGGACGGATTTCTCAGGTTTTTACTACATATGAACACTTTTCACTTTCTCCCGTGCAACGCGGCCGCTAGTCCTCCTTTCATGCAAAATCTTAAGGTTCCACCTCCTGTCCAAGCCACCAAAGCCGGCTAAAAAGTGAATAATCGACAACTAAAACTTGAATTGTACTACTTCTTACTGGCTATTACTTCAACTTAGAAGCTTCTTCTGTGTTCTACGATAGTGCTTTTAGTGTTTCGGCATACCGCAGAACGCGACATAGCTTTGCAGACGATAAATGTAACCAATTCAGAGAGAAGAGCGGCCAATGTGACGATCTGGCTTTAAGTCGATTCGATAACAAATGACGAAAACGGACGGTTATCTCAGGTTTTTACTACATATGAACACTTTTCACATTCTCCCGTGGAACGCGGCTGCTAGTCCTTCTTTCATGCAAAATCTTAAGGTCCTAGGTCATGTCCAAGCCACCAAAGCCGGCTAAAAAGTGAATAGTCGACAACTAAAACTTGAATTGTACTACTTCTTACTGGCTATTACTTCAACTTAGAAGCTTCTTCTGTGTTCTACTATGGTGCTTTTAGTGTCTCCGCACACCGCAGCACGCAACATAGCTTTGCAGACGAAAAATGTAACCGTCTCAGAGAGAAAAGCGGTCAATGTGACGATCTGGCTTTAAGTCGATTCGATAACAAATGAAGAAAACGGACGGATTTCTCAGGTTTTTACTACATATGAACACTTTTCACATTCTCCCGTGCAACGCGGCTGCTAGTCCTCCTTTCATGCAAAATCTTAAGGTTCCACCTCATGTCAAAGCCACCAAAGCCGGCTAAAAATGAATAATCGACAACTAAAACTTGAATTGTACTACTTCTTACTGGCTATTACTTCAACTTAGAAGCTTCTTCTGTGTTCTACTATGGTGCTTTTAGTGTTTCGGCATACCGCAGCACGCGACATAGCTTTGCAGACGATAAATGTAACCGATTCAGAGAGAAGAACGGCCAATGTGACGATCTGGCTTTAAGTCGATTCGATAACAAATGACGAAAACGGACGGATTTCTCAGGTTTTTACTACATATGAACACTTTTCACATTCTCCCATGCAACGCGGCTGCTAGACCTCCTTTCATGAAAAATCTTAAGGTCCTAGGTCATGTCCAAGCCACCAAAGCCGGCTAAAAAGTGAATAATCGATAACTAAAACTTGAATTGTACTACTACTTACTGGCTATTACTTCAACTTAGAAGCTTCTTCTGTGTTCTACGATAGTGCTTTTAGTGTTTCGGCATACCGCAGAACGCGACATAGCTTTGCAGACGATAAATGTAACCGTTTCAGAGAGAAGATCGGCCAATGCGACGATCTGGCTTTAAGTCGATTCGATAACAAATGACGAAAACGGACGGATTTCTCAGGTTTTTACTACATATGAACACATTTCACATTCTCCCGTGCAACGCGGCTGCAAGTACTCCTTGCATGCAAAATCTTAAGGTCCTAGGTCATGTCCAAGCCACCAAAGCCGGCTAAAAAGTGAATAATCGACAATTAAAACTTGAATAGTACTACTTCTTACTGGCTATTACTTCAACTTAGAGGCTTCTTCTGTGTTCTACTATGGTGCTTTTAGTGTCTCCACATACCTCAGCACGCGACATAGCTTTGCAGACGATAAATGTAACCGTCTCAGAGAGAAAAGCGGCCAATGTAATGATCTGGCTTTAAGTCGATTCGATAACAAATGACGAAAACGGACGGATTTCTCAAGCTTTTACTACATATGAACACTTTTCACATTCGCCCGTGCAACGCGGCTGCTAGTCCTCCTTTCATGCAAAATCTTAATGTCCAAGGTCATGTCCAAGCCACCAAAGCCGGCAAGAAAGTGAATAATCGACAACTAAAACTTCAATTGTACTACTTCTTACTGGCTATTACTTCAACATAGAAGCTTCTTCTGTGTTCTACTATGGTGCTTTTAGTGTTTCCGCATACCGCAGCACGCGACATAGCTTTCTAGACGATAAATGTAACCGTGTCAGAGAGAAGAGCGGCCAGTGTGACGATCTGGCTTTAAGTCGATTCGATAACAAATGACAAAAACGGACGAATTTCTCAGGTTTTTACTACATATGAACACATTTCACATTCTCCCGTGCAACGCGGCTGCAAGTACTCCTTTCATGCAAAATCTTAAGGTCCTAGGTCATGTCCAAGCCACCAAAGCCGGCTAAAAAGTGAATAGTCGACAACTAAAACTTGAATTGTACTACTTCTTACTAGCTATTACTTCAGCTTAGAAGCTTCTTCTGTGTTCTACTATGGTGCTTTTAGTGTCTCCGCACACCGCAGCACGCAACATAGCTTTGCAGACGAAAAATGTAACCGTGTCAGAGAGAAAAGCGGTCAATGTGACGATCTGGCTTTAAGTCGATTCAATAACAAATGAAGAAAACGGACGGATTTCTCAGGTTTTTACTACATATGAGCACTTTTCACATTCTCCCGTGCAACACGGCTGCTAGTCCTCCTTTCATGCAAAATCTTAAGGTTCCACCTCATGTCAAAGCCACCAAAGCCGGCTAAAAATGAATAATCGACAACTAAAACTTGAATTGTACTACTTCTTACTGGCTATTACTTCAAATTAGAAGCTTCTTCTGTGTTCTACTATGGTGCTTTTAGTGTTTCGGCATACCGCAGCACGCGACATAGCTTTGCAGACGATAAATGTAACCGTTTCAGAGAGAAGAACGGCCAATGTGACGATTTGGTTTAAGTCGATTCGATAACAAATTACGAAAACGGACGGATTTCTCAGGTTTTTACTACATATGAACACTTTTCACATTCTCCCATGCAACGCGGCTGCTAGACCTCCTTTCATGCAAAATCTTAAGGTCCTAGGTCGTGTCCAAGCCACCAAAGCCGGCTAAAAAGTGAATAATCGATAACTAAAACTTGAATAGTACTACTACTTACTGGCTATTACTTCAACTTAGAACTTCTTCTGTGTTCTACTATGGTGCTTTTAGTGTCTCCGCATACCGCAGCACGCGATATAGCTTTGCAGACGATAAATGTAACCGTTACAGAGAGAAAAGCGGCCAATGTGACGATCTGACTTTAAGTCGATTCGATAACAAATGACGAAAACGGACGGATTTCTCAGGTTTTTACTACATATGAACACTTTTCACATTCTCCCATGCAACGCGGAAGCTAGTCCTCCTTTCATGCAAAATCTTAAGGCCCTAGGTCGTGTCCAAGCGACCGAAGCCGGCTAAAAAGTGAATAATCGACAACTAAAACTTGAATTGCACTACTTCTTACTGGCTATTACTTCAACATAGAAGCTTCTTCTGTGTTCTCCTATGGTGCTTTTAGTGTCTCCGCACACCGCAGCACGCGACATAGCTTTGCAGACGATAAATGTAACCGTCTCAGAGAGAAAAGCGGCCAATGTGACGATCTGGCTTTAAGTCGATTCGATAACAAATGATGAAAACGGACGGATTTCTCAGGTTTTTACTACATATGAACACATTTCACATTCTCTCGTGCAACGCGGCTGCAAGTACTCCTTGCATGCAAAATCTTAAGGTCCTAGGTCATGTCCAAGCCACCAAAGCCGGCTAAAAAGTGAATAATCGACAACTAAAACTTGAATAGTACTACTTCTTACTGGCTATTACTTCAACTTAGAAGCGTCTTCTGTGTTCTACTATGGTGCTTTTAGTGTCTCCGCATACCGCAGCATGCGACATAGCTTTGCTGACAACAAATGTAACCGTCTCAGAGAAAAAAACGGCCAATGTTACGATCTGGCTTTAAGTCGATTCGATAACAAATGACGAAAACGGACGGATTTCTCAGGTTTTTACTACATATGAACACTTTTCACTTTCTCCCGTGCAACGCGGCCGCTAGTCCTCCTTTCATGCAAAATCTTAAGGTTCCACCTCGTGTCCAAGCCACCAAAGCCGGCTAAAAAGTGAATAATCGACAACTAAAACTTGAATTGTACTACTTCTTACTGGCTATTACTTCAACTTAGAAGCTTCTTCTGTGTTCTACGATAGTGCTTTTAGTGTTTCGGCATACCGCAGAACGCGACATAGCTTTGCAGACGATAAATGTAACCGTTTCAGAGAGAAGAGCGGCCAATGTGACGATCTGGCTTTAAGTCGATTCGATAACAAATGACGAAAACGGACGGATTTCTCAGGTTTTTACTACATATGAACACATTTCACATTCTCCCGTGCAACGCGGCTGCAAGTACTCCTTGCATGCAAAATCTTAAGGTCCTAGGTCATGCCCAAGCCACCAAAGCCGGCTAAAAGGTGAATAATCGACAATTAAAACTTGAATAGTACTACTTATTACTGGCTATTACTTCAACTTAGAGGCTTCTTCTGTGTTCTATAATGGTGCTTTTAGTGTCTCCACATACCTCAGCACGCGACATAGCTTTGCAGACAACAAATGTAACCGTCTCAGAGAGAAAAGCGGACAATGTGATGATCTGGCTTTAAGTCGATTCGATAACAAATGTCGAAAACGGAAGGATTTCTCAAGTTTTTACTACATATGATCACTTTTCACATTCGCCCGTGCAACGCGGCTGCTAGTCCTCCTTTCATGCAAAATCTTAAGGTCCAAGGTCATGTCCAAGCCACCAAAGCCGGCAAAAAAATGAATAATCGACAACTAAAACTTCAATTGTACTACTTCTTACTGGCTATTACTTCAAATTAGAAGCTTCTTCTGTGTTCTACTATGGTGCTTTTAGTGTTTCCGCATACCGCAGCACGCGACATAGCTTTCTAGACGATAAATGTAACCGTGTCAGAGAGAAGAGCGGCCAATGTGACGATCTGGCTTTAAGTCGATTCGATAACAAATGACAAAAACAGACGAATTTCTCAGGTTTTTACTACATATGAACACGTTTCATATTCTTCCGTGCAACGCGGCTGCTAGTCCTCCTTTCATGCAAAATCATAAGTTCCAAGGTCATGTCCAAGCCACCAAAGCCGGCTAAAAGTGAATAATGGACAACTAAAACATGAATTGTACTACTTCTTACTGGCTATTACTTCAACTTAGAAGCTTCTTCTGTGTTCTACTATGGTGCTATTAGTGTCTCCGCATACCGCAGCACGCGACATAGCTTCGCA